>NC_142504.1:21946079-23196079 GCF_057876585.1 Rhinolophus sinicus
AGAAGTTAATTTACCTTTTCAGTGGAGAACTGAGTTGCATTTAGCTTTTCACAAATACAAGAATGGAATTCAAACCAGCATTCTAACCAGCAGAATTTAATCCATGAGAGCAGTGATTCTCAAACTTTCATAGACACAAGAATGACCTGGAAGGCTATCACAACACATTGCTGGACTCCACCCTCCGGAATCTAGAATGGGGTCCCACATTTTGCATTGCTAACAAGTTTCCAAGTGAGCCTGAGGACCAGGTGCCACATGCTGAAAACCAGTGACTTAACACATCAGGATTAAAGAAGTAACATAAATGTTCTGGATCTCATTCCCTCATATTTTCTAAAACTATCGTTCCTCTGTTTAAAGAGTGCACTTATTAATATGAATGTCTTCAGGAAATAATTGTAATCCCAATTTTATAACGAAAACAGAAGCATGTAATTTAAGCCTGAAACAGGGCAACGATGAAAAATTCTGTATGTATACAAACACAACAAGTAGTAAGCACACCATGTCCATAGTTTATATATCCTCACCAAATCAAGCTATGTCACTTTTCCCTGAACAAAGAGTCTAGATCTGAGTGTGTGCCACTTCTGAAAATGAAAACGATATGGGGTAATAAATTATTGCATAGTCAATGAAAAGGCTGAAAAGCGTTTATTAGCAAATTTCTACCTCTAAATCAAAATACAAAATTAATTCAAGTAAGGGATTCTCAGATGATATTAATACCAGGTCCCTTAAGACCTCTATGCATGTTCAACAACAACAAAGTTCTCCATTACAGAAAGTAAAATAGCAGTATTCTGCAAGAAATGATTACAATTTATATAACAATTTTAATCACAAATTTTCCTTCACAAATCTCTTCTTTTCAGGAGAAATGCACTACAAACTTAAAACACCAGGCAGGCAAGCATTCTTATTATTCACGCTGAGAAGATAAGACTATGTGGAGCAGTGAGGTTAAAGGTCTCATCTCAGGCCACAAGATCAGTTAACTGACCCAGTCTCCATGTCTCCTGGCTGCTAGTGCTTTGGTCACATGACACAACCTCCCGTCACCATGAGGGAGCGCGAATCCCGTCTCCATAACATAGAGTAGACACATAAAACTAGACACTATCGAGAATCTAATCGACACTGGAATATTCTGTAAAACTAACCATAAAAAGCGCCCCACATCATGTGGGCAGATCTAAGACTAGAGCAAACTGAAAGAATTCAATACAGACAATTTTGGGTTCATTAACTCAATCCAATTTGAGAACTCATCACCTCTCCTCCACTCACTGCTGACCCCTGAATGGCTATACAGCTTTTATGGAAAACACGAACCCAAAATTACCTCCTCTAGTATTTATTATTTTTCTGTATGGACTTTAATTCCATTTTTGTTCACACTTTCACATACAATTTTCTCTTTCACCTTCTAACTTAGAACTTGAAACACCAAATTAAAGCATCTTTACGTGAACTCATTATCACCTTCACATAGTTTCATACTCCACACACACACAGATTTGCTTTCTTCCACCTCTGCCCATCCTTAAAACATCTCACCTTTGGTATTTTTTCCTCTTATTCTACATACTTTCCCCTAGAATATTTTATTCACTTTCATAGTTTAAAATACTATTCCAACTATACTATAATCTAAATCTCAGCCATGAACAAATAAAGAAATTTGAGTTTCTGATTAGAACTGGTGGATCAAAAAAGTCAAAAGGGTATAAAAGAGCAACATTTAAAAATAACACATAAAATTAAACAAGATTATTAAATAAAAATGATTAGTTGTGTGTTTCATTATAGACCTTAAAGTGATTCATTTTATATCACATGTGAATATAGTTTCTAAAACACTATAACATGAAGATGTTTATTTTCATTAACCAACCTCACAAAAAATTAAATGATTCAATTATAGACATTTAAAACCTGTATTTGGAAAAGACAGAAAAGGAAAAAATTGCTGAAAATAAGCTGGCTTTAATATTATCCCAATGGTAATCTTCCTTTAGAAAAGAAAGTTAAAGGCATAAATTTACGACCAACTGGACCTGTTCACAGCCAAGCAATTAAGGATCCTAGAGTCATATTACACTAGGTAATGATCAAAGAGAAAACCCATTAAAGCAGTAAATTTAAAAGAGACAGGAAAGAAGCAAAACATATAATAAAGGAGTTTGTAATGAGTATGAATTACAGTTTGAATCTTTGGTATGTATTCGTCACTGTTTTGTTTTTTTTTAAATGCTTGTCAAAGCAAACAAAAACACTCAGAGATGAATGTCCTATGTAAATATTGTATTAAATTTAGTCATAGAATCTAACGAATTTCATACTGTAAGTCAGAATATGTGAGGAAAAGAGATTAAATTCCAGATCCAAAGAAGTCATTATTAAATGTAAGAGCCCAAATTTGGCTCTTACATTTAATAATGTAAGCAAGAATGTTCTACTATTTTATTTATTCATCCACGTTTCAATTTGCAAGATTTTGATTATATAAAGTTCATAAATTAAAATTTAAAAATCTCTGAATTTTATAATTTTAGTTATAGAAGATGTCATGAATGTTATAATTAGAGTTTCATGTTTTAGAATGTGAATTCTGGAAAAAAAATACAATCTAAGAGGTACACAATCTAAGATGTATAATACTTGGGTAAATAAAACTGAACACTAATGATTTCACATATGCTGGTAGTTTAGGCAAACAAACTGACTTTGAACATTTCTAGAATTAGGAGAATAAGAGATACAAACTTCCAGTTATAAAATAAATAAAGCACAGGGATGTAATGTACAGTACAGGGAATATGGTAATAACTTTGTACAGTGACAGATACAAACCCATTAAACTTTATAAAACATCAACCCTTCAAAAGGCTTTTTACTTAATTCATTTTTACTGCTTGTTCAAGTTCAATCTTGGCATCTATACCTGCATATATATTTGTTTTTCAAGATAATGTTCTGGTTACACAGATACCAGAACAGGATTGAAATCCAGAGAAACATGAAAGCTAAAGATGAATAAACACAATGGCTCTCTTTTAAAAACCTAATGAACTGGAAATGAACTGTTAAAGCACTTAACAAAGGAAGACTAAGACGTCAGCACATATAATTTTTAATTTAAAATAGTCAACAAAGATCCACAGTAAACAATAAGGTTGAATAAATGTTAGATCATACATAATATAAGTTATGCCTTCACCCTCTCCTCCCATGGCATTTTTAAGCTTCATGAGATTTACAACATTCTAATATGTACATAATACTACACTTTATAAAATGGTGATTATTTTAAGCATGTATGATTCAAGACTCAGATTTCCCCCTGCATTACCTAGTTTGTAAAATAACCGGATAACTAACTATTCCCTAGGACAACTGCAAATTCAGGACGTCTGTCAGGGTTAGTATAACCTAGACAAAAATCATAGTTTTCTTATCTCTAAGTTTGCCTTTTCACAAATTAAATTTCTACATCTCAATTATTAAAAAGTCATAAAGAATAACCCATGACTCAGATAGAATGAAAGACGTAAAAGATTTCACGGTGCATGATTATATTTTAAATGGTGTAATATTTACTATGAATATTTTACTGAATTATCAAATAATGCATGCCATTGACTCCTCCTACTGTCTCACAGAAAGAAAATGTTTCTGTCTTTTTTACCTCATTAGCTACCTGTGTCTCGACACAGAACATGGACTAGTCATTCCGAAATTTTTAATTTTGGGTGTTGCTATCAAAAAGGAGAATAATTTAAACACATGCTGATGATATTTTAAAAGGTGATAATGAAATCTAATTCAAATTTTGTATATGCAGAAATTATTCTTACTAAGTATAAAACATTATCGTACTGTTTCAGAGTGGTAGACAAGCCCCAGGCCCACTGTTTGATCCTAGCGCTAAGAAACGCAATATAGGAACATCAACCAATTTCAAAGGTTGGGTTGTAACCACTCAAATCCTAATCTCCCTTAATGAATGATTTATTGATAGCAGTCGTTAAGTTATTTAAACTTATTAAATCTCAGAGGTAACATGATATTTGAGTTTAATACTCATTTTGTGATTTGTTTCTTCCTTTTATGTTCCACTTTTCTTTAATTTAAAAAAAAGGATAGTTTCATCTTAACATTCTGGTAATTGGTGAAAAAGTTTGAACATAATGTTAAGGATTTTAGAGACTTTCAGTATGTATTTCAGAACAGAAGTGCACATTGACTTGTCAGGTCACAGGTCCACTGGACCACTTAGCTGTCCTCAGGCTTCCTGCTAGTTGGATTTAATCTATCTTGAGAGGCAAAAATTACACTTGACCACGTTTAATTGCTAACATCCGAAAACAGCCATTTTGGGTTTTTGCTACTTATTTGCTAAGAACAGAAAAGGCTCTCCAGAAAGTCTTCAAAAGTAACGTAATTTAGAAAAGGCTTTAAAAAATAAAAATAAGCAACGAAGCATAGAAGGTAACACAGAAGAGCAGTGGTACTAAAGAAACTGAACAGAACTTAAACGGTTTCTACTGTTTTAATTCATCTATTATTTCTGTTATTAATATATTATTAATCCTAAAACATGTCTAAGTGTGTCCATTGTGCAGAAATGAAAAATAAACTATTGCCTTATCCTGGGATTGTTCATCTATCAAATTTACAAATGGAGTGATTTTTTAAAAGCCAGACTTCTAGTTGTACACCCCACAGACACTGACAAAAATAAAAATGTGACAAGATTGCCAGACTGCTGGGACATACAAAAAGAAACATCCAGCAAAGAAGAAAAGGAGCAGTGGCCCAGAACAAGATGATAATTGTAAAGCGAGCAGAGTGAGGCTCCAGAAGGCAAAGGACAAGTACTACAAGCACAGAGAAAGGTGCAGTGATACTACTAGGTTCATAAACGACGTACACAGCTTTGACAGTTGAGTCCTTAACTACTTCTACATGTTTCACTCACTGTATGATCCATCAAATCAGAAACAATGTAAAAATTTTCTTACTGCTATAATTCAATAAAACAAATATTTCTTGCATCTGGGTATTTATAGAGAGAAAGAATAAAATAATTGATGTAACCAATAACTGCAAACTGGCTATTAACAGAAAGATTATCTGGAAATAGTAAAAAATTAACATCTTAAACCAAGCCCCAGAAATGCATTTCTAAACACATCAACTAGAATATTCAACATGAATTTAACATTGTTTTTCAGACATAAGTTAGTGAAATAAAGTTAATAAATATTTACCAAATGCCTACCATGGTGCAGGCATTGTTTTAAGTGTTTAAGACATAGCAGTAAACATAATACTCTCAAGGAACGTCCATTCTAGTGAGAGTAACAGGCAATGCATGGCATGTTTAAGTGCACCCCCAAAAATAAAGTACTATATTATAAAAGTTTGTGTAATATATTTCATCTGTAGCATAAACAAAGAGTACAAACTGAAAAACAATTCTCTGAGCTTTACTGTCTAGAATATATGTAGTTCAAGAGTTTTCAAGGATTCAAACATTCCTTCAATTATTTGTCAGTTGTAAACAAAACTAATAACTTCTAATCTTTTTACTTCCCTTGAAAATGCTCCTGAAATGTTGCATTATAAATATTTAATATGTACATTTTTAAAGGATTTCACATACTGTAGTTGCAGTTTCTGAGACACTAGACCTTGAGCTGTCTGAGGGCATACGTGTTTTTCCCCCTCTGCTTCTTTGTGAATTCAGAATCTGCAGTGTTTAGAATAAAGCCCCATCTTGAGGTACAAGATCTATTATAAAATAATGTCAATGTAATAGTGTCAAAGAAGCCATTTTTCAGTTATGGTAAATGGTTAAGTCTTGCTCAAGCACTTCGAAGTTATATTTTAGAATGTTTTAATTAATTAGAAATGGATACATATTAATGTACTTAAAAACGTAAGTATTGCTCAAGCAGCACAATCATGGCTCCAAAGTTTAAGAAGATCCATCCAAGTTGGATTATTTAAACTCGCAATAAATAGATGTATTTTCTTGGAAAAATATCTATTGTTACAGTAAAACGAGTTTCCTTTCTAACAAGATTGTATGATTGCTCGTTTATATTGTTCTTTCCGCAGGAATTCGCACACCCCCTGTTTGCATCCTGTTATTCACTTGGAGCTTCCCTTCCCTTCACTGCACTGTTTCCCTGACAGTAGTGTTAGCTGCGCAGCAAAGCCCCCGTCACTGAGGGCTTGCTCCAAGTCTCCTCAATCGCATTCAGTATTTATTTCTTCAGGTGACGACGATTACTTTAGAAATTTTATTCTCTTTATTCGCTCAAAGGGTTGCATTGCCTTCCTAGACCACAAGTGGTCTGGACAAGACTATGGGATTTTTTTTTTTTTTTTTTTTTTTTTTACTTATTATTTCCGTCACCTTCCATCTACCTCTGTGTTCTTGTATTGAACAACCCAAGAAACTGCTTAGGGCATGCACTCCACTGAAATCCAAGCAAACACATTTATAGACTTCCTAAAATTTTGTACATTTGGAATTGTCTTTGTGAAGGCAAAAAAAAACAACAATTTTTTAAAAAAGTAATTCAGGGCATAATCAAAGCCAAGTTAAATCACTGCCTCAGAGTCATCTAGGATGCTTATTAAAAATGCAGATTCCTGGGTTCTACATAGAACCTACTTAGAATCAGCTTAAAAGGGGCATGCCCTAGAATGTGCATTTTAACAAGCTTTTTCAGGTTTCTGATGCACACTGAAGTTTAAAACCTAGTAATGCAAAGAAACTAAAGTTTAAGACAATATAATTGATAAAGGATAATGCAAATAGGGTAAAAAGATCCTACTGTCAAATACACAAAACCAGAAAAAAAGGTGAACAAATTCATCAAAGAAGAGCAAAGAAAATACTTTATACACACACACAGCTTAGAAAGCAGTAATTATGTTAGTAATTACTAACATGGCACACTGGCTACACACTCTCTAAATAGCTTCAGTTCTGCTCCACTACTTCTCAACAGGGAACAACCCATATATTTTTTTTCCCTCTTTTTAAGATACATAGTTTGATTTCTCATTATAGAGGAAACAGAAAGGCAAAATGACTCACGTGAATACATCTTTACCAGAGTCAAAAACTTACGCCTCCATGGCTTCCAGACTGAACTCTCTGAGGGCAGAGAGCACATCTCACATGTCATAGAACCCCGCCACCCCACTCTCCAGCACAAGGTCAAGCAGTAAGCTCAGCAAGTGAATAAATGCTGAGGATCAGGACAGCATTCCATGATGCTGGGATGACCTTGAGGTCACCGTCCACCACAACGGCTCCTAAACGTCAACATGTAAGTAGCCCCAACACCAGACATGATGATTCTGTAGGTGTAGGATGGGGCCCAAGATCTGGCATGTCTCCCAGTTCCCAGGCGACGCTAATGCTGCTTGTCTGGGCACTGGACTTTAAGAATCATGGATCTAGGGAAAAGTATTCAGGTTTGCTATATAAGTGGTTCCCAGAAAAGAGAACTGAGATATGGTCAGGAAAAACAATATAAGGAATCTGGAAACCTGGGTTCTAGTCCCAGCTCTATCATAAAATGACTACACAGCTGATAAATGACACACACATCAGTGAATATCACTAACTTTAGATAACTAATATTATCTAAAAGATGAAGAGTCCGGTACAGATGAAAAATGGAAAATGCAAACACTTTTTATATAGATCAGAGAAAATTTAAGTGTCTACTATGAACCCCTGAATTATTACCCTCAACTCAGTGTTTACTGCCCAGATCACAACTATTAAAATATATAGCTTTTATCCAAAATAAAGAACATACAGCAAGCAAACAAACAAAAACATAAAAGATGCTCAGACTAAACACATCAAGCCATCTAAATATAAACTTAAAACGGAAATAACTGTTTTGCAATATTCTAAACACAAATGACAAATTCGAGTACCTGTAAAAGTATCGAGGGCAGCAGTATCAGCATCCCCTCAGAGCTTGTTAGAAAAGCAAGTCTGGCCACATCTAAACCTACTGCATAAAAACCTTCATCTTAACAAGATCCCTATGTGATTTGTAAACACATGAAAGTTTGAGAAGCACTGAGCTAGGCCACTGAGACTTGATGACTACTTCTTTATACCGTTTGTAAAATAACATGATATATTTAAGACTGAATGTTTCCTGAAAAGAAAATCTATTTCTGACATACAAATAGATAAAAAGAGAAATCAAAAAATTATTTTACCTGAGAAGACATATTGAAACACGTTTTTTCAAACAAAAGTTCCATTTAAAATACTTTATTCCAGGAAATATGTGTGATTACAAGGTAACAAATATCACCTTGCTCAAATCCAAAACTTTACAGCGGACTGAGGTATGGGGGTGCTAACTGGTTCAGTTAAAGTCAAACAGTTTGTCAGTGGCACATGGAGACAAATCCAATTCTACAGACTCTTATAATGAAATGTTTTTTTTGATGGAAAAGAAAAAACATTACATTTTCATGGAGTAAACATGCAGTTAATAGAAAGCAGTAGAAGTATACATAATTTTGAAAGGATAAATGAAATGACCTATCTATAAAAACATACTTAAGGAAATCCAGCAAAAATATATCATAGTAGTTAATATACATTTTAATCTTTTCGTTAAAGAGATACTTTAAAAACTGAACTGGAAGGAGAAGTAGAACTGGAAACTGACATACTTAATATGAGCATAACATCCAAATATATAATTTTCAAACAATGACACCACATATCACTTAGTGGCAACATCTGTTTGATGAATGTATCTGGAAAACTGATTTTTTGAAATATTAAAAAATTTGGCTTTGCTACTTAAGCATTACTATATAGCAATAAGCAAAACTTTTCACATATGGCTAATTTTTGCTGTTCTCAGAACAGAAGCAGAAACAGCCATATTCAATATAAGCATTTTATAAGTGATTATAGAAAAATTAAACCCTTTTGTCTTACCATCAAAGAAGCTCTTGGCTCTTAGGTAACTGACACTGAGCCTAAGAACGGAAAGTTTGTCCAGCTTATTAATAACATCTTGTGGAAAAGGCAGCAGGCTAGCCAAACGGTCCAACTCTGTATTAAGTCGGTCTCTATGTCGCTTGGAAGGATTAGACTTGATTCCTTCAGCCGGGGTTAGCTTGATACTGAAAAACAAACAAAATGCCATGAAATACTTTAAAGCATATAAAGCAAAAATTTCTATTGCATTATAGGATCGCTTCAAATATTTCACTAATAAAATATCTAAAATCTACTTGAAGTGTATAGAAATCCTTTCAAAACGTTCCTTTCATATCTTAATTAAACAAAACAAGAGGATGGGTAAAATTCTTCATAATGTTTTATTAAAAGCTTGAACCCATCAAAGGAAAATTCTGAGTACATCTTATACACTTCATACACTTCATATATACTTCATTCCTTTGTGGTATAGTAATTCCCAATTAACAAATCTACTAGGATTTCTTTCCCCCTCAAACACAGCCATTGTAAGGAACAGAAAAAAATATCTGTAATAAATTATGTGAAAATTATGCCTCCTTTGCTATCTTCCACAAGAAGCATCATCTTGGTATCATTATGCTGTAAATAAATAAAAGCAACCTGAAATAAAATCTCATCTTCATCATTCCCAGCTTCCCATATTTAACACTTTCATCCTGTCAGTTACAATTTCTCAAAGCACTCTGGCACCTCCAGATGGTCCTACTGCCATCTAATGGGGTCCTCCAATATTAAAACAAAAAATTTTGACGTTAGTTATTTATATTAGTTAACTGACAAATACTAGAGGTTAACTACAATTACTGGCAAATTTTGCTTTTATGATTGACTGGTCAGTAGTTCTACTTAATTAGCATTCATAGATTGTGATTCAGTTAGAAAATTCAGTGAACGACCAACATTTAGTATGATTTTTTCATCTGAGATAAAAGGTACTTATGGTTAGAAGTAGAACTTGAGTTCAGAAATGAGAAATTGGACTACTTCACACAAAGGCCTCAGCCAGGGTTTCACAGCAGAAATGCATTATTTAAAGTGAATTTACAGATAGATCATCAGACACCTATGCTGAAATGTAGAGAAGATATTCAAAAACCAAACAAAGTCATTTTTAGATCATGTCTTTGCACCTTTCCATTTGCCAGAAAAATAAAGATTTATGCAGAGTATTTTTATAATAAAGACTTTTTTTCCAGTTTTATTGAGAAGACAAAGACATGTTTGATAATTCTCATTAAATTATAGTATCTTTAAAAAGTAGAAATTAGCCTGAGCATAGTGATATTAATTTGATTCAATCAGAGCATTTCTAGATAATTCATGTTTTCAATGTTATACATAAAGAAGTAATACTGCACGCACAAAGATGATAAAAAGTAAATATGAAATTTGAACATGTTTTTATACTCTCCCTAACAAGTAACTGCTTCAGAACTTGGCTATTCTATTTTTTCTATTACAGTTCATGTTATTCCTCCAAAAGAGTAGCAAATCGGTAAAACGTGAAACATACAAAATAAGTCAGTAAATACTATTTCCAGACTGTTTATATAATTATATACTTAATTAAAATTGTTGACTATTTCTCTAGCTATTTTCTCTAATGATATTGCATTTATTAATATAAATTCAAGTCACACCTAATGACTGCATTTCTCCAATTAATCAACTGAATTTTACCTTTTACTATAATACAAGTCTATCTCATTGAGTAATTCTCTATTGACTAATCACTTGTTAACACAAATATTTACTTGCACCTGTTATGTCCTGGGTTGTCCAGGAAAACATTCTTCTACCTATTCAAAAGGTGTTACGGGAACTAAGTACAGGTAACAACTGCTTTAAAAAGAAGAGTTTTACAAAAAGGTGGTGTCTGAGATGGACCTTTAAAGACACACAGGATTTCACCAGGAGGCATGCCTGAGGGACGGTGAACTGTTGGAAGCCCCCTGTCTGAAGTGGGAAGCGCGGGGTGCAGGAGAGAGAAGAGGGAAGGAAGTTCACTGGAATCACATGCTCACAACAAATATTGACCACACACCACATGCCGAGCACAGACCACTCAGCAGTGACCAAAACATACTAAAGTCCCTGTTCTCATGCAGCGTGCATTGCAGCAGGAGGATACACACATACAGAAACACATGTGGGGGCTGGTAAGTGTAAAGGAGAAAAATAAAGCCAGAGAAGGAACTAAGGGTAACAGGGGTGCTGGATTTGACAGCCAGGGGAGGTCTCCCTGATGTGATGTTTCAGCACAGACATGAACATGACAAAGGAGTGAGCCATGTGGGTGTCTGGTGACAAAATGTTCAAGGTAGGGGACACAGCACGCTTCTGCATAGAAATGGTACAAAAAAATGGATTTGGGTGTCTGGGAGCCATCCTAAGCTTTCCACTAGGACTTCCGTGACCAGTCAGTCGGTCCTGTGTTTTACTAAGCTGCCTCTGGTGATGGAGAGGCTGGAATGCGGGCACATCTCCCTGAAGCTTCCATTTCTCCCTAAAATACAGATCCAAGTCACTCCTCTGATTCAAGTCTTTCAGTAGTTCCACAGTCCACGTTTCTTAGCCTAGCAAACAAACGTTTCTTGATCTTTCCATGACCCCTATTTCCCGGCCTCACTGCCTCCAGCCAAAGCCTTCCTTGTCCATTATATTCCCCGAGCTAAGAAATTACTTAGTTACCAGTATGTACTTTGGTGCTTTCATATATGCCTCTCCCCTGCTCTGTCTCACCAGCTTCAAAGCCCTGCGGGATTACATCACTTTTGTAGTTTTCCCTGACCTAATCACAATGGACTCCTCCAGTGCGACTTCTGTACCTTAGGTGTCTTATGTAAATGTCTTACACAACCATTCCATTAAGGAAAATTATGTGCAGATAACACTTCCCATAAATTAAAAACGAAATTCAGTCCTGCACTCTTGGTAGCTTTCCAGTAATGATTACAAAACACTGGGGAGAAGAGTAACACAAACACTGAAGCGAGACAAGCTGATAGGACACAGGGAGAAAGAACCAGTGTGAGAAAGAGGCTTCAAGCCATTCCTCCGTGTGGGACTGCTGCCTATTATGTGCTGGCTCTTTGCAACAGTGAACCCTGCACTAGAAGACACTGCTGCTTTACACAACGCAAAACTGTTCACAGCTCTGAGGTAGGATGCACCTTCAGGAATGTTGTGCATAAGATCAAATCTCCCACATGTTATGTAACCTATATTCCACATACATAATTGTTGCTCTTATTACTATGAAAACTTAATCATTTTTGTATCCCCACTGCTCAGCACAGTACTTGACATAGAGTGGACTCTCAATTAATGTTTGCTGACCAGAAATATCCAGAAAAGAAATGACAGGAGCCTAACCAAAGGCAGTAACAGTAGGGACAGTAAGTGAAGACCAGCTTGAGATATTTAAACACAATGCTTTGTGCTATCACAAAGCTGGGGACACAGCCAGACTCAAACATCCACTGAATTAAACTGACCTGCTGACCAACGAGGTACAGGAAGTAAGGGAGAGGAAAACACCGAGTGAGGCGAGCTTGCAAAGGACTGAGGTTTGTAGCTTAGGATAACAACTGTATTTCCTAATGGAAGGTAACCAAACAAAAAGAAAAGAGACTTGTCTTTCCATCTTTGTTTACCAACACGTAGGTGCGAGGCTGAGGAAGAGGCACAGGCAAAAACAAGACGGGAGAACTGATATGCCAGACAGGAAAAGAACCAGGGTAGAATATTTTTGAGAACAAAGTCAAATGCTCAGATGAATTAAGGTCAGGATTAAGAAGTACCCATTGGACCTGGCATTTCAAATCCAATGTTGTTAAAGCTAAAGTAATAAGAGTCTATACTTTTTCACTGATTTTGTGAGAAATATTCAGAACTATTTTATGAAAATGTTTCATACTCATCTATACATACTGAAAATGCACAGAATAATTAAAACTAGAGAGGAATCTTATATCAATTACACATGACTTAGGTTATGCTAGTACTTTTACTTTGGTTTTGTCTTCAAATCTATGCCAAAACGTACTGCCAAGCATCATCTATTTAAATAAAAGACTACATTTGAAATATACACAAATGTCCCAAGAAGACTGAATTTGGGAGCTCTGGAGTTCAGACATTTCCTGAAAGATGTTGATCAGGCAAAGGAAAAATTTATTATTTTTTAAACCTTAACCTCAAAAATCTTGCCCCAACCTGTAATCAGGATTGTTGTGAAATCACGACTCCAGCTGACTGCATGCCATACTTCCGTGTTCGAAGCCCTAAGCTCTGTGCGTACTGGTGGTGACAGGCCCAACAGCACGTCCGACGCCAGTGTGAATGTTATCTTTCAAGCCTTAATTTTTAATATTCCAGTCTAAAACGTCTGTTAGGCTCATCACTTGTATCCAGTCTTTGAAATAAAGTTGAAAGATTTAACAACCTAGTTTAATCGTAAGTTACTGTAATTGTAAATATTTGTATTTCATATGACATTTATCACAAAACGTCAAATGACATGCAAAGACATAGTTTCAGTCATCCTATGAGATTAAAGTGACACTGTCTAACAAGAGATTCCCTATCACAGCACCATGTTTGCTCTAGCAGCTTTCCCCTCTGCGCGATTTCATCCAGTCCCACTGCTTCAGTCTACTTACCAGTGACTTGTTTATCTTTATTTCCAGCCCCTATACCTGGATCTCCTCTCATTCATATTTCTCAGAACTTAGGCAACCCCTTCTCTGCATCTAATATGACACTACTCTCCATCCCACAGCTGCAAATTGAAGTATTCCTCAGTAAATCTCTTTATCATACAACTACACCCAAGTAAGCCCAACTTTTACACCCACTAATTCTTCATTTCCTCCCCACAGCTCTAGTGCATACTTATTCGTCTCTGAATGTAAATGTTGACTGTTTACAGTCATAAATAATGTTCTTAATAGAAGACTGGAAAGGTGATCTGTGGCACAAGTAACATTACAGTTTCCTGTTAGGCTGAATACAGCTGGATATTTCACTTCCCCATGTGAGGGGGGGAAAAAACTACAAAAACTTCTGAGAATCCTGGCTGGATGTCACTTTTAATGAGTCAGAATTCTACAGCCACTCTTCTGCTGCTCCTCTGCGCTTGTGATGGGTTATGCCCTTTCCCTCTTTATCTAAGGAGAGGTGATGCGATACTAACAACATAGAGCCCCTAGCACAAGACTTGAACAGTGAAAACCTGAGACACGAAATATGCCCTAGAAATCACTCACTTCCATAATCCTGAAAAAAAGAATCATTAAGAATGTTTCCTTTTTCCTTTTATGAACATACAGTGTTTTAAAGCATTTCTCTTTAAACCCACATAAAAGGTATCTACTATAAAACATTAGCAGAAAAGTCTTTAGTGGTCAGTTGTTAAATGAGTAATTCTCAAATACCTACTATGTGCATGGTACTAGGAAGCTCTGGTAGATAAAAAGACAAAAGGACAGTCCTATCTTTAAAGAGCTTACATTTCCTACTAGGAGAAGATACATTCTATAACAAGACCAAAATCAAACATAATGTATTGCTCAATAATACAGGTGCTACAAGAGTGACGCTCAAGAGGTTCAGGTAGAGTAATGAGGGAAGGTTTCATGGAGATGTGGCATCGACATCAGGTAGATCTTAAAGACATGTAAGTCACTTCTGATTTTGTCAGAGAACGTAGCTTTCTGCAAGCACCCTTCTTTCAGAAAATCATGCCAAACAAGGAAAACAAGAGACAGAAACACAGTCTGCTTTCAATAAACTTGAGATAGCTAAACCCAGATGCAAATAAATATGAAGATGGAAAATGGGTAGAAATCAATGACACCATAGAACAGGAAGGAAAGTGTAATCATAGTATATTACTTAGCTCAGCAGTAAACAACATTTACAGTTTAAAAAAATAATGAAACACTGAAAGTGAATTTGAAATTGTGATAACATTACATTGGGAGGATGAAGAAAGATGGAGGAGAGATGAACTAGCACTAATAACCATAACTCTCACAATAAAACATAAACAGATCGTACCTAACACGCTAAACTGCAGCATTACATACATATTATTGAATTTTTTAATGTGCACGTATTATTTAATAGGAATACTTTTCAAAACAATATATCAATCATAAAAAAGGAGTAAAGTGAAAACAACTGAAAAACAGTATATGACACAAAGCAAATCAGGCAGAAAAATCTGCAAACACCACACTACTACTCTACACACACACACAACTCCTATAATAAGTTCAATTATCTACTCCATCATCTTGTGTCTATGAAAGTCAATTGTCAAAATTAACATTATTAAGGAAAAATGCAAGGACAGACTACCAATGGGAATGTAAACTTACTGCAGAGCAATTTGACACTATGTCTCAGAGCATAATATTTTGCTCAGTCTTCAAAGTATACATACCTGTGTACCCTCCATGTACACAAATTCCATGTACAGGAATTTTTCCTAAGGAAATGACTAAGAATTTGCATAGAAATTCACATACCTCAAGGGTATTCTCTGAAAAACTAGTTAAAATACTAAAAGGTTGGAAATAACAGAATTTTCCATTAAAATAAAAAGCAGTTAAATAAATTATGGACCACTAACAGAATGGAGTATTATGCAGCTATTAGAAGCAACGTTTTAAAGGAGGGGAGGTAGGGAGCAAATCAGTAAGAAAGAAAGAAAAGACTTAAGAGGAAAGGACATAAATGCAAATATGGAGAAAATATTAAAATCATATTTGGGAAGCAGTAAATAACACATTTAAGAACATTAACTATTTGAGAACAAACAGTGGACAATAGGAAATTCCTAAGACATGGATGTACCGTATGCACTGCTAAACTTCCTCACATGGACAGTACTATGAAGTTGGTAAGAAAGCCTAGGATCCCATATTTAAACTCAGCGTTTTAATTTCCTACTTGACAATTTTGAATCTGAACCTCAGGCCCCTATCTATAAAACTGAAATAATATTACCTTTCAATAGTACTATTAGAAAAATGAAATAAAATGATGTATGCAAAGCACAGTGCATGCCTGTATCACAGTAAGTCTAATGAACAATTTTTGTTATATTAAACCACACACAAAAAATTCCATTTTAAAGAAGTGTGGAAGTAAAAAAGTACTGCTGGTAAAGATCTGCATGGTATTTATTTCTAAGTAACTGTCTTAATTACACACACCAATACGTATGTACTATGTAAGTTTATTCAGGGAAGTAGCACATTTCAGCTGTACTCATAACTGAGAATATAATCATATACTGCCTCTTACTGTTTCACAAGAGAATTGACTGTTTTGGGATAATGTTAAGCGAAAATTATGAAAAGAATACAATTTATGTTTCTGCTTCATTTTATCTTCAGCAGTCTTTACAGTTTATAAAATGCTTTTGTTCTACTCATTTTAGTTGCGAGAGTGGCAGTGTAAGAATTCACTATCCTGTTAAAATGGTCAAGAATTTGCCCAGATCTAAAAAGGCAAGGAAACTAGACCTCATCTTTTAGTTTAGACCTAGTGCTCTTTCAATTTATAACTCAGTTTCCTCTTTTGCCATCTATTCTTTATAAATGTTACCGATAACTACACATTTTCACTTATTCATTTTATAGTACCAATATGCAAGAGCCTCTATAATCACTATAAGCTATCTACATATGTGAAAGAAAAATGATGGTGAAGAAATAATTATGTAAATGAAATGACCTATCTTTTTATTTTAGAAGCTATTTGGAAAATGGTATCATACTATATTTATATGCAACATTTCCGTAAAGCATTGCATAATTTTATTCTAAGTAGGTATTATATAAATGAGGTTCCTAGATTTAAATAGAATGAATAGCAACTTAGCAAAAATAGCAAGAAGACAATGCTTTTTATATTATATTATCATTATTAGCAGGTTAATAAAGTGAAAAGGATTAGCTAAGGCTCAGAAGTTATTTCCAGTTCTGATACTTTATGATTGCTAGCTTCATCACCACTAGTGCTGCTATCATTTCTAAGTGTAGAAGTCATTTACTCAACACCTATTCTTTGCAAACATTCAGTACTAACTTTCTAGAAATATGGTGAAGTACCACTAAAACTTTGTATTAATAAGACTTCAAAAACACAAAACTATATCCAAAGTTATTATCACTAGAGAAAAACAGATTCTACTTAATTCAACAGTGCACTTTTCACCTATCTTCATGAGACAATGTTACTAAACAAATTAACAAAAACGCTATCATCTCCAAAGAAAATAAATTAAGAACATGGTTTAAGGAAAAAAAATTGTTTTTTGTTTTGGGTAGAGTGTTTAAGTATAGAACTACATTTTAAGGAAAGTTGTAATAGAATCTGTTCCTAACGTTATCTTTGAAAATGTCTTCTTGAAGGTAGGAGGCAACACGGATCAGATGCAAGGTTGCTTCAGATCCTTTAATTTCCTTTTATTAGTCCCAAGACAAAGGAAACACTTGCTGAGTGTCTACTATATACAACATACTTTAGTGGGATTAAATTTAACATATTTAAGATGTATTTCCTACTAATGAAGATAATTCTCAATGTTAGACTTGCCACTAGAGGGAGTTTATCTTGTTTAATTAATTCAATTGAAGATTGACTGGAAGAGCTTCAGGTTAAAATTATGTAACCCACTTGATTCCAAAATTTTATGGAACTGTATATTTAGATGGCTGTCTTATCAACAGCTCTATAATTATGCTACAACATATTTTCTCTTTAAGTAAAATAAAATGGCTTTCACTTAAGAGGTCAAAGTTAAATCTCAAAAGCATTTTCAGTGCAGAGATGTGTTTTTCTGAAAATGTTGGCATTATTTTAGACCCCATTAGCTACAAACAGTAATTTAACTTAAAAATATCCATATTAAACTTAATATGAGATTTTATGGCCCCAATCCTAAAATGAACTTTAATTAACTGCATTATAAAGCTAACCGTTTTTCACTCAGGCAAAAATAATTTGTAAACAATTTCATGTGATTCTGTAAATGCCAGCACTAGGCTTTTCTTATGGAGCAACGAAGTGACATTTTAAGGCATTTATATGATTAGAAGCAATGCATGGTGCCAAATAAATATCTGATAAACATCTATACTAAATAAAATAAAATAGGGGTAATGTTGAAAATGCTTTAGCAACACTGTATTACAAGAGATTATTACATGCAACTATATTAAAGTCTTAGGAAGTATATTAAAATATTAAGATAAAATAAAAGATACAGCTTACATAAAAATAAAAGGAAAATGCAGTATGTTTAAAGGGAAGATCTTTAATAAAATGTTATCTATAAGCCAAAAAAGTTAAACTTTATAAAAATGAATACAAAAATAAGGTATATGACTTTTTTTTTTTTTAAAGCCATCTAAGCCTTTTTGTAACACACGACAAAAATCAGTAACTTAAAAATCCACTAGGGAGATCTTCAAGTTTTCTGACCATATATAAAAAAAGCCCATGATGTCTCTATTATAAATTATGGCAAGTGTACTATTGTATTAATAAATACATAGAATAGGCATTTGCAATGCCTCTCAACTTTAGCCATCAAGGACAAAGTCAAATTAGACAAATCACTCTACTTTTGCTAGTTTGTAAATCAATGTCCCATAACTGCCAAGACAGAAAATTGCTGACTCGGCAGTACTCCTGTCAGCATAAGACTTCTAAATTTTAATCAGTCGATTTTATAGATGAATATCCTCCGTTAACGCCAAGTCTAGACCTGAATGATCTTCAATATGCTCTTCATATTGAAATTCTAAAGAAAGTTAAAACTCCAGAATAATTAAACTTTTACACCAGTTAGTGGATTTAAATATAAAGCTTAAACTACTTTTCTGGTTTGGATTAGTGGTCTAAGTTAAGTTTTAAGCAAAATGCACACTTCTAGTTCGCTGAGTAAATCTTTAATGTGTTCTTAAAATTGTTTATGAAAATTTGAAAAATGTGCAGTAACTCAGAGATAACCAGGAATAAACACATGAATACTGCCAACTCACAAAAGTAAATCTGTCTCAACCAGGATTTATTTTTCTGAAAAAAATTATTTTCAAGTATGTGCTATCTCACACAAATATCCCACCAAGACAAACAAAAAAATCTGTCTGTAATCGCTCCATTAGAATTGACAAAACTTTGAAGTAGGGGGAAAAGGGAATTAGAGAAGGATATCAAGAATGAAAACGTCTGTTTCACTAAGTCCAGTTCCAAATCTGTTGCGTACTGTACAGACCCTAAAACCACCGCAAAAGCGGTAACTCTCCAAAAAGATAGCTGAAAAATCAAATCCCCCCACTGTACCTTGCCCACCAGACTCACTCACACCTGCTACCAGCTCTATACTTTTACCGATATGGCCCTCTTGAGCACTACAAAATTACTGCCAAATAAGTAAACGTGCAACGAAAAGCCAATTACACACACCTGACCAAGAAATACCTGCAGAGGCACTCAGCTCCCTTCTTGCAGTGGCACACGTTCAGCTCTTTAAAACACCTCTCTTTACCAGGAATGAGAATTATGACCGTCCTCTAACCGAAGAGGTTATTAAACATGGAAGGGGATTTCAAGAGGGGTTGATGCTAAATAATACCAGCCCCACAGGGCAGATCAGAGTTGTCAACAAATTAGGACCACAGAAAATAGCTGCAAATGGCTGGGGGTGTGAGAGGGTTCGTGTGCGCGGGGCACGGGGGTCATTGTTTAAAATACAATTTAAAAATGGGGAAAAAATCTAAAGCCTGGGTCGCTCAACCCTCCCCCAAGTCTCGATTCCACCGACTGTGTCAGGAATGGACCTAATCCCCCGACCTCGGGGATTTGGGGGCGGGGTGTGGCCGCCTCTCGCACCCGCGTGCCCGAGCGCCCAGCCCCCGCACCGAGGACGAGCTCCGGACACTCACGTTTTCTGCACGGGCTTCCGCCGCTTGCGACTGGCGTAGGTGATGTTGGCGCTGTTGCCGTTCATGGTGCCCAACCGCGGGCGGGTCCTCCCCGGGAGCGGGCGCAGACGGCCGGGTCTCCGGGACCCGCCTGTGGCTGGGACGGCCGCGGCGGCCGGCGCCCGGTTCCACGAAGCCGCGCCCGCCTCACCTGCGTCCTCCCGGAGCGGTGGGAAGAAACCGCGCCCTCTAAGCCTCGGCTCCCGCAGCCCCGCGCGTCCAGGTGCGCTGCCTGGGCCTGGCGCCTGGGGGGCGACGGGCGGAGACCGGTGAGAGAGGCAGCGCAGGTGCCGTCTACACCCGCGGAGGCGGCGCGGCGCTGCCCCGCAGGTGAGGCGGGCCGGGTTGAGGAGGAGCCTGGGTCGCCTGTTTGGAATGCCGGCCTGGCTCGCGCACGGTGGCGCCGCGCCCCGTGACCGTCGTCGCGGTCCTTGGGTAAGGGAGGCGCCGCCGCGCTGCTCCCGGGGCTTCCCCAATCCTGGGTGCTTCCCGCCTGTGGAGCTCGGGCTCTGGACGCCACTCCCGGTGCCACCAGCTTCCGCTCGGCTATGCAGCTGCGCCTGGTCTGAGCCGGTGGTCCCGGGCACGCGCCCGGGACAGAACGTCAAGTGGACCTTCCCGGCGGGTCCTCCTATCGCTGCGCGCACCAGCTTAATTGCAGAAGTGCCCCCGACCTCTCTCTCTAGAGCCGCCCAGCCCCTTCTAGCCCCGCCCCACCATGCTTGGCCCCGCCCTTCACCCCTCCCTTGAGGGCCCTACCGTCCCAGCACGTAGGGACGTAAGACGTAACGATGTCTCTCCGTAGCCATCTTCTTGAGGTCAAGGGGAGGCTTCTGTGGCCACATTTCTAGCCTGGAAAGAAATGTGACAACAAATTACATATAGTCAAATTCTTCATAGCTGTACTGTCTAAAGGATAGACATGCCAAATAGTGAGCTGAACTTCACCTAGATGAGAGACAGTGATTCAGCTAACTTTTCACTAGGATTTACAGTAAACTGGCAGATAACCTGTGGGCCTCAATTTTCCGAGAGGGGAAGGCTTCAGAAGCCCACATTTGAGTTGGAATTTGAAAGCTGGCAGTTTCCTTGTCTTTTTCTTTTTATTTTTTTCCTTTTTTTTTTTTTTTTTTTTTTTTTTTTGGTTTCTAGACTAGACAATATCTTTTTCCTAGCCAGAATACCTTTCTTTCAATTAGGTTGAAAAGCAGGAAGCAAGGAAGAAGGGAAGCATGAGGCATTGGAAGATAATAAGTAGTCTGGTATGGTTGGACAGAGGAGCTAGAAGTGAAGTTCAGGAATTTAGGATCAAATCATAAAGCCTTGGTAAAGAGTCTAAATTTTATTCTGTAGGCAATGAAAGCCTTTTAAAGATACTTACTAGGAGATTGACTGTCTGGTGTCTTGGAAAAGTCACCCTGGGAGGAAAGTGCAAACTGGATTGATTACAAGGAGATCAAGATTGGTGCAGTGAGAGTAGTTAGGAGCTTGTTGAAATAATCCAGTGCAAGTCCAGGGAAGTGGCAGTGGGATGGAGAAAAGAGAGAAAATACAGATGATAGAAAAGGATAAGGAAATAGGGGAAGAGAGAGTAATCTCAAATTTTTCCAGGATTTCTGACTCTTTCTGTGCGGTTAACTGTATATTTGCTTGTTAGGAACAGAAGGGCATCCAGATCAAGATATCTGGGTGACGTCTCATACCACATCCATTCCTACATTTTAAAATGTCTTCAAGCCGTTTCCACCTGGTCAGTTTGTTACTGCAAATGCAGTGCATCAATAAATTAACTCATCATTTTCTTTAGCTGAAACTTTTTCATTGGCTCTACCATTTTCCCGATCAACCTATGAATCATTTTCAATTCTGCTACCACTTATATGTAAATATCCCAGCAAAAACTATTAAATTTTGTTATTTGCAATATCCCTAATTCATTTCCCTCCACCATTCTTCAATAATACCAGCTCAAATGCCATACCATGCAGGATTCCTCAACTGATATCCCCTGTACACATTAATTCAATCAATAGATGTTTGGGGGGGGTAACTCCAATGTGCCAGGAATTGTGCTAGTACTGGGGAGACCATGGTGAACAAAACAGAAACTTACCATGCTCTTGGGGAATACTGTAATGGAGAAATACATGATTCAGTATGATTTTCTAGTAGATAAATCTGACCTACTCATTGAAGCAAAGGTAGGCTTTCCTTTAAAAAATGATTGAGCTGAGGTCTGAAGGATAAAGTAGGCTATCCTAGGAGAAGGGAAGGGAAAGCAAGAGCATTCCAAGCCAATGAAATAGTACAAGCAACTTCCCTTTAATGAGAAGGAGGGCAGGTATGAAGGACTAAAACAAGTTCAGTATGATCAGCGGAGACAGGCACAAATGATCAAATTTGTGTTTCAAAAATATCACCATATCTGCAGGGTTTAAAACAAATTAAAGAGGGAGCAACAGAGTGGAATGGATAAAAGTAACACTCCTTAGGAAACCATTTGCAGTAGCCCAACCAAGAGATGACAATTATTGATACTAGGATGGGTGATTGTGGAGATGGAGAAAACTGAATAGATTCCATAAATATTTGGGAGGTCTTTGAAATGGAGTGTATTTATGACAGAGAGGGAAGAAGACATGTCAAAAACAATAATAGTTTTCTGGATTATGTATCTAGCTATGTGACAATGGCATGTAGTAGTGGGAAATTAACAGCTTTGGATCTCATGTTTGAGGTACCTTTGAGACATCGAAGAGAAGATATTAAGTAGGCCATAGAATATACAGGTTTGTAACTGAAAGATGTATCAGCTTGAGACAAATTCAGAAGTCATTGGCATTTAGGTGCTGAGAGCATGGAAATTGTACGGTGTGAATATATACTGGAAAAGACGTATGGAAGGAACCCCAAAGAACTTCAATATGTACTATTAGCTGGATAGAAGAAGTTGATGGTCCTGTAAAACTGATTGTAAAGATTTGCTAGAATGGTAACAGAAGAGTAAGGGGACTGTTGTGTCATGGAGGAAAAGGTAGAGAAATGTCAGGAGTGGCTAACAGTATTGAATGCTGTTGAGAGGTTCAAATAAGGTGAGAACTGAAAATGTCTTCTTTGGCTTCTCAACATGGGGTCATTGGTGACTTCTGTGAATGCTATGTTGATGGACTAATGGACCTGCACGTCTGACTGAAGTGGGTACAGAATTGAATTGAAGATGAAATGACATTGGCAAACAATTTCTTTTTTGAAAAATTGGGCTGTGAAAGAGCGAGACCTAGGATGGTAGCTAGGGGGAGTAAAGAGTTAAACTAGATTTTTTATTTTTTTTTTTTAATGGGTGATGCTTAAGTAGTTGAGAGAGAGAGGAGACTGTGTAAGAAAGACAAGGCGCAGTAAAGGAACCATAGATATTAAAAACAGGAGGGAATAAGTGCCAAAACAGAAATAGGGAATTAGGATTATAGTAGATTAGATAATAGTAGAAATAGCCTCTCTAGTGCTTTACTCTTCAAAGTGGTCCACAGCTTCTCATGGGAGTGATAAGAAATGCAGAATCTCTGGGTGTCCTTACTGAGTCATAGTCTAAATTTAACAGGGTCTCCTAGGTGATTCAAATGTACCTAAAGTTTGAGGAGAACTCCTCTGCAAAAGCTGGGGAAGAGGAGAATGGTGGGTGAGATGTAGTAGGCTAGTACTTTAGGATCAGAAAGATAAAGGAGATGTGATGAGGAGGGTATTACAACATGAGCTACAAAGGAATAGTGTGTTTTGTGGTTGATGGGTTGATGGTTTTTGTTTTAATTTTACAGGACCATAAAGTAAAAGTGTTCTGGGAAGTGGCAACAGGGAACTAGGTGGACATCACCCCTGTATCCTGGATGTGTGATGAGAGAAAATAATTAGGCACCATTTGAGAGAACTCTTAGGAAAATGATAGCCTCAGAGAGAGCCAGATTTTAGTATGTATGAAGTCTCATCAATCAACCTTATAATAATTCAGTGTTGTTGCTTTTTTTTAAATCCACTTTTTTTTATTAAAGTTTATTGGAGTGACAGTTGTTTGTAAAGTTACAGTTATGTGATACATCATCTATACATCACATTGTGTGTTCACCACTCAGAGTCAGTTCTCCTTCCATCACCATGTATTTGATACTGTTTACCATCATCTACCACCCCTCTCCCCATTTACCCTCTGGTAACCACTAAATTATTCTGTGTCTATGAGTTTTTGTTTCTTCATTTGTTTGTCTTGTTCCTTTGTTGTTTTCAGTTTTATATGCCACATATCAGTGAAATCATATGGTTCTCAACTTCTTCTGTCTGATTTATTTCACTTAGAATAATAATCTCAAGATCCATCCATGTTGTCGCAAATGGTACTATTTCATCTTTTCTGATGGCAGAATAGTATTACATTGTGTATATACCACATCTTCTTTAGCCAGTCATCTATCGAAGGACACTGGTTGGTTCCATGTCTTGGCCGCTGTAATTAAATCCACCTTTTTAAAGGTTTTTTGTTATTTGGTACAATCATTCTGTTATTTTGTTCTACTTACATACCCTTATATTCTGTTTGACTTTAAGATTATTTTCATTATCCAGAAATCATATAATACTTTGTTATATTACATTCTTAGTTAAGTAATGAATCTTTGTATAACCAAGATTAAAATAGAATGTTGATAAGATTTTTAGAATTCATTTTATTCTAATAGTGACACCATACACTTCCCTTAACATTTTTGCTTAGTGTGTCAATAAAATTAATCTTTGTAGTATAGTGACTTGCCACTTTCTGGAAACTATCACTCTCTGCTCCTAATATCAGCATTATAGAACATAGTTTTCGAGGTGTGATTTGTGGCCATCGCTAAATTTTTAAATTTTCTATTAGCAATTTTTATGTAGTAACATGAGGTTTTTTTCCTTATAACAATTAATTTGCCTATAAAAGTTTAAGAATATTTCACTTGCCTTATCAAAAGCAACGTTATCCTTTTATTTAGTTGAGGTGAGATTGCTTTCTGAGGTTTCAGATGCCAAAGTATGTCTATGGGTTCCTTATTCCTGCTAAATATTATGAAAACAAGAAATACATTTTAGCAATGCTGTTATAAATAGCTGTTCTAGAATAAAGAAATACAATCAGGATGAATGCTATA
The DNA here is from genome assembly GCF_057876585.1 of Rhinolophus sinicus. Lineage (NCBI taxonomy): Eukaryota > Metazoa > Chordata > Mammalia > Chiroptera > Rhinolophidae > Rhinolophus > Rhinolophus sinicus. Next base: position 21,971,318 of record NC_142504.1, read on the forward strand.
CCTATTCTGTCACAGTACATGCATTCATTCATTTCTTTCAGCAAAGTGTTTTAGTTCCTATCATATACTAGACACTGTGGGAACCGCTGTGGTATCAGACATATCCCTACCCTCTTAGAGCTTATGTTGTAACGGGAGACGCAAGAATTAATCAAGTAGTTTTACAAATACATGTATAATTGCAACTGTGACAAGTGCTAGAAAATGAGTACTTTGAGAATGTGTAATAGTTGAATTTGACTTGGTTAGGGGAGGTGGTCCTGAAGAAGTTTGAGCTGAATTGAGACATGGTTAGGCATTTTGTAGGTGAAGTGGGGAGGGAAGGGCATTCCATACAGATAGAACATTTATCACAGTTTTTATCTCCTCTTCAATCCCGTAGTAACTTACCCCAGGCCCTCAGAATGGTTTATTTCCCTCACGTTCTGCATTTACATCTTAGATCACACATTACAGTTATAGCAAATATTTTAGAGAGCATATGGTTCATGACAAACTGTTTACAGAGGCACTCCAAGGGTACTGCAACAAGCTTAAAGGGGCATGATCATGTGATATTTAAAATTTTCGAGGCCAACCCAGTGACATCAGTTGGACACCATGCAAATCATTAGCTGCAGGTAGTTCAGAACTTCAGCATTAATTCATGCTCATTCTTTTGGATGACATCAAATCTTCATGACGCTGGGTTTTTGTAAGTTGCTGTTATAAAACACAAGGAAGGTCCATGGGAAAATGACTGTGGAACAGGAAATGAAGATAGTGGTTTCCAATCCAATTCCAAGGTTTGAGAAGTTGTAAAGTGCCCAACAGATGTGCACGTCCTATTAGGAGGGGGAAAAATTTTTTTTTAAGTATGTGCATTATTATTTTAAGCAGCTAAGTTGTTATAACATACGTACATAATAAGTTTGGACATAACTAGTTAATAAATGGAATTATTATGGTTTTCTGTTTATTTGTTTTTTAACATGCAACACCATGAAAAATTACTGAGATACTAAGAGTGCCATGAACTGGGAAAGTCTGGGAATCTTCAGAATAGCTAAACCCTGCATTTAACAGATGAGACACCTGAGTCCCAGAGAAATAAAGTCGCCTCTCATTACAGCCTAGAATTCAGGTCTTGTGGCTTCAATTCCAGTCAAAGATATGTAATTTATCTTACACTGAACTGATTTGATTCATTTCTTAAAAATATTCAGTTCATGCATAGCTTGATTTGACTCTAATCCTAAAGACTAGACATACATATCTAAAGGCTATTTCTAAATGCTTAATGCTTTCTTTCCTAGCTTGGATATTCTACAGCAATGTCATAGTTGAAGCCAAAAAAAAAAAAGTAAATGATAGGTATCGAAGAATTTTGAAAATAACTTTTAGACTAATGCTAATCTTAACACTGAGAAGGAAACTACAATAAAATGTAGGGATAATTTGTTATCAGTCAAAATTATTTTTATGTACTTGGGGATAATTCTTTGTTGTAAGAAACATCGAGATTTTTAACATATGACAAGAAAACATAATCTGTCAAAATATTAAGATGTATTAGGTTTAGATTTTGACTTTCCTTGCTTGTCCTTTTATTCTTATAAATGTGAAATTTGATTATGAGAAATGTTATGAAGAAGCTTTAATGTTTCATATGCTAAGATGAATTGTTAAACATTTTATCGAATAAGATATATGTATAAATTTTTTTGTTTTCAGACATTTAGCTTTGTGTATATATATATATATATATATATATATATATATATATACACATTTGGGATATACATACCAATAGTATTTTATGCATTTTAAATCATGAGGTGGAAGAAACTGAAATAAAGGTCAAGTGCATTTATATTAAAGAAATATTTTAAGAGAAAATGACATTAACATGATAAAAATGTAAGGAAATGTAAATTACTGTGACACTGATTTAAAAATCTATAATTTAGATCTGCTAAACTTTAAAGGCTAGCTCATTCTTATGCATATTAAAAGAGAAAAACAATGTATTCTTTCTTGAACATGTTTAACTTGAATTTAATCAATCTGTAGACCATGGATCTCAACTTTTTATATACATTTTAATCACCTGGGAGCTTTAAAACATTTGATTTAATTTAGTTAATGTAGGTGTGGCCTGGGTATCAGGATGTTTAAGGATAATAGTTAATTGTCATGCAGGAAAAGATCCTTATTCTCAGGAAACGCATGTGGCAACATTTAAGTATATTTTTTCATGTTTACTTATTTGTATCTGCAACTTAAGAATGGTCTGGCAAATATACGTTATATGTGTACTATATATGCATACACACAAAATTGTGAAGGGTATATAGGTATTTGTTGCATTGTTCTTTTGACTTTTCCATATGTTGAAAATTTTCACAATAAAAAGAGAAAAAATAAGAGTAAAAGCAAATAGCCATTTAACCTAAAGTTTAAAATTCAGAGACAGAATAATTATCTAAAGCCTGATAACTGTTTCAGTGAGAGGTGAGGCCACGACTGACATATTAATCACCCAGCTCTTACATAAGATAAAGCTTTAGAAGTTGCTCTAACCCTTGATATTCCAGGAAACAGATGGCAGATAAGTGAAAAAGGACTCAAATGAAATGTCTACACTTCTCCAGTTTAAGAGCAAACTTAGAAGCTCAGACCCCTACTTTGCAGTATCTGTGGGCTGAGAGATATGTGTAGTTAGTTGTGCATTTCAAGAATTTAGCTGGCTTATTATGTTAACCACAAACTATTCATTTTGTTGTATTCACCAGTTACATATACTAAAATACTAATAGCTTCTAATACCTCACAAATATTTTTCACATGTTCTTATAGTATAAATTTGAAATTTCTTCTTTATCCACCTTCTTGCATATACTCCCTGATTTGTGTAAGGCTTTCTAGTACATCAGCAGTCATGATTTATATGTGTAAGGCATGCATGCTTAAAATAACCATTGTTTGAAAATCTTTGATAAGTAAGGATCTTAGGACCCTCCTCAATTAAATGCTATATAAAGCATCGGAAAAATCTGCCATTACCTGATTGGTAAGTTGATAACGATAAAGGAGATCTGGTTACATAATTAATCAAGGGGATATTGCTGAGGGTGGAGTGTCCTGTTCTCCACCCTTCCCTCCCAAGGAATGGTGGAAGAATTTCCCTTGTAAAATTTTAGTTGAGCTGCTTTCCGGCCTGGACATAGATTGACTTCCCATCTGCTGTCGCAGAGGCAAGGAGTCCTGATGGAAATGGGTTAGAAAGATTCCATTTATTCCCAGTTTTTGGACAAATTTCTTACATTCTTTCAGTCCCTGCTTTGGGTTGAATCCAACCTGGTTATCTGAGTCTAGTAATAATCACATAAAGTAAATGTGTTTCTGAACAAAAAGCATGGAAATCAAATAGTTATTTTGGAGTACATTGGTATTTAAAGAAATACCAACTAGATTATTTTATAATGTAAATAATTCTTAGCTAAACTCTTCAGAAACCAGGGTTTTCAAACATTTATTAGATATTGCATTTTTCCATATTTACTCATGTAAGCTCAGGTTTTTATGAACGCACAGATTGATGCCAACTTTTTACATGATTCTCTGAGCCAGATCACCACACCACTCCAACCATCACCAAAGGAAAAAAAAAAAGTCACCATAAACCTATATTAAGAAAAACACCAATCTGAATCCTGCTAGAGTGGTTTGATAGTTTATGGAAAGTATATGAAAGATTTAAATGCAACCTTGGACTCTTTGTCGTTATTCTTGAACAGCTCAGTCAAATGTTAACTTCAGCAAGAACTGAATTTTTTATATAGTAACATGAATTTAACTTCTTTAATTATAACAAAGTACTGTTGATAAGTCTAAACAGAAATGTATCCAGTAATTTATATTCTTCAATGTATGTATAAAGAATTTCTGTACTTAGGTCATTAAATGGGCACATAAAAATATATTATCAAAGATGCTTTAAAATGCATTTGGAACTAAAGTTAATATTTAATTAATATTAGTGAGATATGAGTACTACTGATGCATTAAAATTTTTCCACTTATCCAAATATTTGCATATTTCATATTTTTATTTTCATACAGAAGTACAAACTTAGGTAGATTTCCCTAAGAGTATTTTCATTCTTCTATGCAGGATTAAAATTCAAGAGGATTTGACATCCCCCAACTGTTTTCTTTTTAAAAAATTTTTTCCATATATCTAGCAGAAAACACAAATTAAAATAAAGATAGGGTACAAATATTGCCATATTGGCAGGTTTTATCCAGCAAAAAGCAAGCCACTAATGTAGTCTCTAATAATGTCCTTTCCCTCATTTTAATAAGGTTTGTGTTGTTCTGACATTAAATGGATTAAGCAGCAAGCCTGCTGAGAAAAATACTCCAAGGTATTAAACCCTTGCAGTGTTGGTTTAACTGTGAGTACTGTAAAATAAGATTAAGTCTGAGTTTCAAAAAAGAGCTAGATTTGACAGAAAACTAAACGGTAACCATATTCACAGATGCCTGAATTAATGGTTCAGTGAGAAATATAATTAGGACAAAATTTGAAAACATGTCTCCTTTGGCAAATGTCTTCAGAGAGTATTCAGTGCCGTAGACTGATGTAGTGGAAAGAGCACTGGGCAAGGAGCCAAAAATCTTTGAATTCAAGTTTGTTGCTCTAGCACTCATTAGTTCTGTAACCTTGGATAAGAAATGTCTAGTCTTTGAATGGCAGTATGGTGGATGTGGCCAATTGGCAACCATTCTCTTCAGAGAGAGTGTGCATTTCTGTGCTGCAGATGCTGAAAGGCTAAAAACTTCATTTCCCAGATTCCTGTGCTTTTAAAGTTGCAGATGCAAATTAGGGTCAGCCAATTAAGTGCACTTGTTGAGATTTGCAAGGCAGAGGTCAAGTGGAAGTCATCTTCCTGCTGCTTGCCTTATAGCAAATATTTTAGAGAGTGTACAGTTTTCTGCTACTGAGATTGATATTGTGAAGACATGACTTGTGTAGTAAATTCCAGCATACAAGGTCAAGGGTTTTAAGCAGTGGCAGCAATGGTGGTTTTCCGGTCCCTTGTAAAGACAGTGGTGTGTTTTGGAACTCAATAAATTCTGTAGTAGTGAGTTGTGGATTCCTCACCTTTCTGACTGAAACAGAATAATTCCCCAATAGATTTGTTCTGCAGTGTTCTGGAAACATCCCTGGATACCCAGTCTGGAACCTCTATATGGAAAATGGCCAGCATTTAGAGAAAGGTCCTTATTTATCCGTTATAACAAAGTTCAAACCAATTATCTGGCAATCTTAAATTGGGCAAGGAAAAGCTTCTTGCAGTGTTGACAATTTTATGATTAAACATTTCATAGATTTTCTCCAAGTATACTACTGAAATACTAGGCAAAGTATACTGTATCCATGTTATTTTTTAAATGCATGTTTCTCATTACCATTAAAATGACTAGCTTATAGAATGCCCAATGATGTTTTTTGTTTCCTAAGTTTATTGGAAAATCATATTTAGACACAGTGGTTTATGTAGATACAGTGGTAGAAAAATCTTCCTACAATGCATGTATTTCTATCTTCCTAAAATGTATGTATTTCTATCTTTCTAATTTAAAAATATTTTCCATGTTTTATAGCCTTAATATCTTTATGCAAGGGGCTTTACCTTGCATTCAACCACAACAGATCACTGTTTTGTTTCTGACTTTGGAGAGCCAGAAAATATGTTATTGCTTCACAGTTTTTAAGACCCTCAAGAATAAAGAATCTATACAAATCATATAATTGTATCCTCTATTCAAGGAATATTCTTTCCTATTTTAAAAAAATCTCCATCGTAAGCAAATATATATATATACACACACACACATAATATATTCTAGAAGGGAGCATGAGTAACTACTAGTAAGAGTGGTTATGTCAAGAGAGGCTAATGGAGGTAGACTTATTTTTCAGTATGCCTTTTGTAGTTCTTAGAATTTGTCCCATACATTATCTTTTCAAAAATAAATACATTTAGAAAATAAACCCGAGAACTAATAAAAAAATATACAATAAAACTTTATTATAATGAATCTTCTAAATCTATCAGCTATTGTTTTACCACTAGAAACTGCATACCTAGATCATATCAATCCATCCTCACTTGGAATTGTTTTACAGGACCCCACTTTCATGTTACACCATGGACTTTCACTGAGCAACAATTTTAGAAATAAACATGCTACTTTATATGCTTTTGTATTTTTCTGAAACACTGATATTTTCTTTTCATATTCCATTGTGGGGACAGAGCCAGTAGTGCAGTTTCCAGGCTCTCGGCCTCACGTAGAAAGGTGCTCACTTGGGTAGTAAATGGCCATCAACTGTGATTGGATGGCCAGCAGCTGTGGCTAGTTGGCCGCCAGCTGTAACCAGTGACCGATTGGCCACTAATATAACTGCTATGGCTACACTAGCAGAAGAATGGGGGCTAGCAAGAAGATGGTGGCTGAGCTAGCAAGTGGCGGAGTGAGGATTGTGGATTTCAGAGAGGCGGATTGCAGCGAGCAAATGGGGAGTCAGTCGGTTGGCAGAAAAGCGGACAGCAGGTCGCACGTCGTGTGAATCCAGCCTCCAGTGAGACTATAGTGGTATGACTCCCCTATCTATGGCTCCGTGGGTGTTCCTTTTTGGTCTCACCGTGTCCTGCGTTCTTATGTGGGGAGCGGGAGCAGAGACCCCGCAGGCCACCCTGCGTGACAAATGGCGCAGCGAGCAGGGTCTCCCGCACAACATCCATAAATTGAAAATTACTCCAAAATTCTGAACGGGGGGGGGGGAGCGAATTATTTCTCTTTTCAAATTATATAATTCCTCAAATTAGAGGAGTCATTTATCAAATGAATAAAAACATGTCATACAGGTTGTGGTCAGTCTAAAGCCCTGTGCTTTATCCCAATATGAGAAACAGGTGAATATGGAGCTGCTCTGGCTGATTCAGAGCTAAGAGGTCCAGATCGGGCTACTCATCTTTAGCTTTCCTTAGAGAGCCCTAATTTGAGAGTCGTTGTTCCAAATAATGAAAGTAATCATATTTTCCCTTTTCCCTTGTGAAGTGGGAACCTCAGTACTAACGTTTGTCTCTTATATATTCATTTCCTTGTGTGGGATCTCAATGTAGCATTTCTTCTCTCCCCTTTCTTTTCTGTAACTATTTCAAATTAGCATATCTGTGCTTAGAGTGAAAACAGCTTCAAATCCATTAAGTTGACTGTATATACATTAACCAATCATTTGTTCTCTCAACTTCACGGAAATAGACTCTCAGCTACAGTTTTCCCAACCGCTAGAGGCTTTCCCATCTTCCATACCAGCTTTCCGTGGAACACACATCTTAGAGGCGACTAGGGCACGATACAGGGCAAACAGATCTCCACACATCTCTCATAGTCTCAGTTGGACTCTGGGATCCAAAAATGAAAATATGATACTGTTATGATAGTTAAAATACAAAATTGCTTGTGAATTCTGCATTTGTGGAACAAAAAATGAATTGGTATTTGTGTGTCATTTTAAAAAAAAAATTTGAGAAAAGCATTTGCCTATTCCAATGAATACGTCCAAAGCCAACAGATGACATATATAACCTGAAGTTAATAAGACCAAAGTCAAATATCTCTATTTAAGACTATGGATTGTGACTCACAGACAGCTGGAGAATGATTTACTGGAACAGTTGCTAAATACAGTAGCTGCCTTGATCAACATTACAACAATTGGCAATACCTGTGTCCATAGTGAAGCACAAGCTCGGAAACTGGCAATGTCATGTGTCAAAGCTAGATTTGTAAAAGGTGCCTAAATGATGTTAGATCAAATAAATGCCAACCTGAAAATGTATCTGTGTGACAGCTAACTCTGGAACTTTCCAGTTCTCTTTAAGTAGATCTGTAATTTTGTAATGGGTACTGATTTAAAAGGAGAAAAAATAGAATATACAAAAACAATCTTTGGCCTTAATGCATATTCAATTTAACATTTTTGCTGCTGTTGTTGAGAATAACATTTGCTAGACATTTGCTTGAACGTAAGAGATTCAAGGTTTACAAGATGAACAGATATTTGGATAATATGAACACCTTCCATGAAAAGAATGAAAAAAAAAATAAAGAAAACAATAAGCAAGAAGGCTAGAATTTACGCATTTATTTTAGCATTGTTCCTCCTCATCTTATATCTACCATGATATTACTGCCCTTAGCACATGGCTAAGGATCACACTAGCGGTCCTTCTTTCACCTTCAGCTTTTCCCTCTTAAAGTTCTTATTATTTAAGCACCTGTTAAAGCACAAGTGCTAAATGTTGACCTTTTTTTTTTAACCTATTTTAAGAAGTGGTAGAATCAGAAGGCTACCTACTTAAAGAGGACTTAAAAGGCATATCTCCCTTGTTACTAGTTCAAATGTTCTTGAGGACCCATGCATTATTCCCTGGCTCTCTGCTTATGGGATATGAAAAGCACAAAAGAGCTGTCAACCAATCAGAATTCAAGAAGAAAAGTTCAAGACGCTTTGGTACCCCAAATTAGATTTATCATGATCCTTGATAAATCCTTCATCACTGGTCCATGCGATTTAACTAGTAGAAAACAGTATCAGTCATTCCTATGTCAGATCAACGGTGTGATGTAAAGAGGGGACGATCCCTATGGGTGTGCATTCTGCCTTCTGCATGTGTGAATTTAGACAGTGTAACCAACTGTCCTGTGAGCAAAATCCAGTCCCTGGTAAACCAGGAAAGCTGGTCACTTTAAACCACACCCTAAATAGCCTCAAATAGTTCATTTCTATTTATTTATACTTAGCCAGAGCCTTTAGCTAACATTTAATCATTAGTATCATTGGGTCCTCAATGTGTGCCACATTCTGTTCTAACCATTTGGGAAAGATATTAACCCCACTTTAGGAATGAAACTGGACACTGAGAATTTAATCCTCTCAGGTCTCACAACTAAGATAGCTTTCAGGGTCCATATCCTTCACTGCTTTGCACAAGGGCCTAGAAACAAATTAAATAACCCATCTGTGTATTCTTCCACCTGCCTACTTGTTTTCACTGACAAAACAAATAAATGTATGCTGTGGATTGCGTTGTTAGCTTGAAATAGAATAGTTCATTGCTAATGCTAACAGTATTTAGCATAAGTACCATTCTAAAGAACATGACCCTATTTAAACTGTCATTATTTGTATAATATAGCCCATTTTTTAATTGTAATAAATGGTATTGCTGTCAGTCACTTCACAGAGCAGGGAAACAGGTTATTGAAAACACGGTATTCTGGGTTTTAAGATTAATCTTTCCTTTGCTTATTGTAGGATATGGGACTAGAAGGACGCATAACATTTGTATGATATGAGGACTAGTCTTTTCCAGTTTCATAGCTTGAATCTTGTTTGCCTTTGCTCTAATAAAAGACCATTGTCTTTCATTTTTAAGTGTATTTATGCACAAGCTGAGACAGTTTGTCATCCTGTACTTCTTCATGGGTGATTTGTTCAATGCCCAGGTGTCCCTTAGGGCAATGATCCCATTGGCTGTGCTCAGTAGTTTATTATTAGTGTCTGACACAGGGTCTCATTTAGTGGGCACCCAATATATTTGTCGCATAAAAGGGTGCCTGAGGAATTTAATAAATTGACATTTAGGCATTTTATAAGCATTGAGTCAGAAGCGAAAAATATGGCTGCTGAGAATTAAGAAAAATATAACCGAAGTTGTAGAAGTGAAAATGAACACAGTAAAATGGTGTGGTAACATAAAATTCATGTTATTTTATTATTGCAGTTAACATTTATTGGGTGCTTATTATGTGTTAAACACTGTACTAAGTGCTTTAAAAAAAATTAATCCTCATACCAAATCTATGAAGCAGGTATTATTATTGGCCATGACTTTACATATGAGGAAATGAGCCTTTGAGAGGTTAAGCAACTTTATTTTGATCTCACTGCCAACAGGTAGTGGAACTGAGATGGTAATATTAATACCATATGCTTCCACAGTACTCTGTACTTCCCTTATCATGTACGATTCAAACTGCTGTGTAATTGCTTGTTTAGTATCTGTCTTCCCTACTCCATGAAGGCAGAGTCTGTCTATCATATTTAACATTTTATTCTCAGAACCAAAGTTCCTGGGCTGGCATCCAGTAGTAGTAGCTCCAGAATATTGGTCAAATCAATGAATCCATAAGGTGAAGAATCAATATGCTTATGAAACAACAGGTCTTAAAAAATGATAAAGAAAAATAACGGATTACTAACATTCTCCGAGGGTTATACCATAAATACCTGTTCCCTGAGATGATTACCCACACTTAGCTTTTTAAAAAGACCACAGCTATGAAGTGCACAGAATGATACATGTATTTGGCACAGAAGCTAGCCTCCCTAAGTATAGCAGCCAAGTGCTATGTTGTTGGAAGCTGTGCCGCGTAAAGGGAAGTCACTCTGCAAAATCTAGAAATGACAACTAGAGATTATGAATTAGAAGTTCTTACAAGTGAGGATGACCTCGGCATCAGGATATTATTAACTATCATCGTGGGTGGGATGTTTTTCTCCACCTCCTTTATCCTGCACCAAGTTGCTCCCAACCCAATTAAGAGCAAAGGATAGGTTGGTTTCCACTGTACTGATCCCACCCTTTTGTAGCTGAAAAGAGGGGTGTGTGATGCTTAATTTAGAATTAAGCCAGCTCAAAGGCAGGTGAGGACTAGCAGTTCTACCAACTGGAACTACTTAATATACTCAGGAACACTTAATATATTAATCTAATAAAAAGTGACACTGAGATATTTTTGTACAGGCTATTTATATGTAAGTTTATCTGGAAAAAGATTAACCAGGGGATGATGTTGGATGGATGGATGGATGGATGGATGGATGGATGGATGGATGGTGGATTTAGGTGATGACAGCAGGCATAGAAATGAAATTCTTATGTAAGAAAACAGAATAATCAAAACAATTTCATAATTCTTCAAATGTTTTTAAACTAAGAGTAAAATTATTCTTTTTGAAGTGTAACAAAACAGCAATTTGTAGTTTTATTTTTTTTTTAATGTTGTATTGGAAAGAGATACAATTAAGTCAGTGGGATGAGGAGTTAGGTTTTAAATATGTTAAATAGGACATGGCAGGATATCTAAGAGTAGAGCAGCTGGAATTACAAGATTAGAATGGTCACTAGAGACCAAGATTTGGGGATCTTCAATATGGACATGATCATTGAGGCCATCAATATTGGTAAATTTGTTGAGAGAGAAGAGTGAGAAAACCAGTGAACCTTCGGAATACTCACAGAAAAGGGACAGAAGGATGACATATAATTAAAGGGGGTTATCAGGAAGTTTGTTGTTTAGGATTACAGAATTCACTGTAATGAAAGACAAGGGTGCTAATCAAACTTGTTTAATACGACAAAGGAATCAAGAGGGAGAACATTAAGACATTTGACTTTGTGCCAAAGGAAAGTCCCTGACACACAGGATATTGGTTTGTGGGAAATGTCCAAAAAGCAAATTAAGGGGTGAGAGGTAAAGTAAAGGGAGGTGGTTAGCATATGGGAGTCATTTAATGACTTTGGTCATAAAAGGAAGGAAAGAAGTATAATGGCGGGAAATGTTAGGGGCATTAGGTTAACAAAATAAAAGGGCACTGATATAATAAAGAAGAATCTAATCTTCCTGAATTCTAAGCTACTCCCTCATAGTAAATTAGTAGCCTCGGAAGCTCATTAACTCTGTGAGGGCACCAGGGTATTGTAGTTACATTGGAGTTATAGCGCCTGACAAAGCATAGGGCTATTATTCATAGCTTTAGGAAAAGCACTTCCTGTCACATTGGAGAAACTCCCTAGGAAATAAAGATACAGACGCAGCAGTGTCTGCTTTTCTAGAAGAAAGATATATTTGAAGATTACTGTCAAATCCTTTAGCCAAAGTTAATCTGCAAATACAGATTTTAAATGGCTAGGCCATTCCTGTATCCTCTTTATATCCGTTTCTTCATCTGTAAAATAAAGAGTTTGGAGTGGATGATCTATAAGAAAACTTTTAGCTTTCCAAATCTATGTTCTCTGATTATTTTTATTCTCAGACACCATCACCTGTAGAGACCAGAAGGGTATCCAAAATACAAAATGTAATGATGTAATTAAGAATGAGCAGAAGGGGCCGGCCCGGTGGCTCAGGCAGTTGGAGCTCCGTGCTCCTAACACCGAAGGCTGCCGGTTCAATTCCTACATTGTCCAGTGGGCTCTTACCCACAAGGTTGCCGGTTTGACTCCCACAAGGGATGGTGGGCTGCGCCCCCTGCAACTAACAACGGCAACTGGACCTGGAGCTGAACTGTGCCCTCCACAACTACGATTGAAAGAACAACTTGACTTGGAAAAAATCCTGGAAGTACACACTATTCCCCAATAAAGTCCTGTTCCCCTTCCCCAATAAAATATTTTAAAAAAAAAGAAGAAGAAGGAATGAGCAGAGGAAACTTCTGTCTTCTTTTTCTCTTCCTCCTTCTTTCCATTTCCTTCATTTTGTCCCCTTTGGTTTCAAAAACACATCTTGTAAACTTCATACATTATGGATTTTATGAATCCAAAAATGTATGAAAAATTCTTCAAAGCAGTCTGTCATGCAAGGTGCCATGCGGGGTCTCAGCTCCCGCTCCCCACATAAGAACCCAGGATACGGCGAGGCCAAAAAGGAACACCCACGGAGCCATAGATAGGGGAGTCATACTACTATATTCTCGCTGGCGGCATCCCCCTCTCAGCAATCCGCACCTATTAGCTCAGCCACCATCTTTTCGCTAGCCCCCCATTTTCCTGCTAGCATAGCCACGGCAGTTATATTAGTGGCCAATGGCTCACTGGTTACAGCTGATGTCCAACTAGCCACAGCTGATGGCCATCCAATCACTGTTTATGGCCATTTACTACCCGAGTGAACACCTTTCCACGTGAGGGCGAGAGCCTGGAAACTGTACTCCTGGCTCTTTCCCCACACAGTCATTGACTTTTTATGTATTTTACCCATCATATAGCTGTCAGGATTCTTGTAAGTAGTATTAATATTATCGTGTTTCCCCAAAAATAAGACCTAGCCAGACCATCAGCTCTAATGTGTCTTTTGGAGCAAAAATTCATATAAGACCCTGTCTTATATTACATAAGACCCGGTATTATATTATATTATATTATATTATATTATATTATATTATATTATATTATATTATATTATATTATACCTGGTATTATGTTATATTATACCCGGCATTATATTATATTTATTATATTATACCTGGTCTTATATTAAAATAAGATCAGGTCTTATATTAATTTTTGCTCCAAAAGACGCATTAGAGCTGATGGTCTGGCTAGGACTTATTTTCAGGGAAACATGGTAGCTATATCATAAAAGCAGTAATAATGAATCTTACCAATGCAATGTTAATTTCTTTGACCTAATTAAATTTTGAAAACAGAATGTATATTATTCATTCTGTATAATAGATTTTCTCATCTGTAGTCTTCTGACTTTTTTATGTACTTGGAAGAGTGAGAATTCTGCCCTCCATAACCCTATATTGTGCAAGCTTTTAATAATGCAGCTGATAAATATTACAGCCTAAAATATGGTATGTTTCAAATCAATTCCTCACACATTTGTTGAAAGCCTGTTATTGGGAGATTCTGGAGACATCAAAATGAAGTCAGAGTCGTTACCTACAGATCTAAGAATCTAATGGGTGAGGCCAATGGCTATATTTATAATAACTGTCATCCAGATGCTAATTTACACCTTACAATGTGGTTTCACCGTCATTCTCATTTGACTCGGACAGCTGCCCTGTAAGGTAAGCATGTGTCTTAGTTTCCTATTTTACAGATGCTGAAATCAAGGAAAAGAGAACGAAAGTGACTTGTGTCACGTCAAAGTTTGTGTATGACAGTCTACAACCCGAATCTTGCCATTCGAATATCAAGGTCGACTGCAGTATATGGGAGCACCAGGATGTAAGAAATGTGCGCACACTTGCAGTTAGAGTAGATACACTAGGGATGAAGTTGTGGGTGGGGGACATCACTGCAGGAGATCGTCTACAAAGCAAGATAGAAACCACTTATTAGAGAAGTTTGAATCTCAACCATAAGAGGTTAGATGTTATTATTTATGGGTTCGGAGCTAATTGAAGGATTTTGTACATGAAAGATAGGTCAGATCTGTTTTAGGAAGAACCTGATGGTTAAAGGTAGGCTGGTGAGAGGAGTAAGAGAATGCAAACCCGAGTATAGCTCTTGATCCATGGGGGACAGGGAAAACCATGACCAGAACAGAGGCAGTGGGATTGGAAAGGAGGGAAATGATTTTAGACGTGGTTTCTCTAACAGAAGGTCTCGGCAGCTTTGGATTTATAGAGATGTTGTGAGGCCTAGATAGAGGCCACATGTGTAGTACGTATTGCCCAAGCTCTAAAAAAAATAAAATAAATAAATAAAATAATGAATTAATCTTTCTAAAATTTACTGCATAATGTAGGGCACTTAAAGATCACTTCCTTTATTAGAAGCTACCTGATGATTTCAATTACTTAACTTGTTCAGCAAGCTTTAATAAGACTGCATTCCTAATCTTTTTTCTTTCTGATAATCATCCTACACCCTCTCTATACCAGCACAGGGTATAAAGGCATCCTGTCGGTTTGATTTCTTTTCATTTCAGTCTCATCACAGTTTACCGGTTCCTTCAAAGCAGAAATGATATTTGAGAATCCACATCCATTTGTTGTCCTCTGTCCATATCAATACAACATCCCAAAGATAATGTAGTTCCATTCTAAGGGTTCATAATAAGGATGCACACTGCACCAGGCTTAATAATCCTGCTGTGTCTCCCACACTATAACCGATACCTACACCTCACTAGATTGTGAAACACAAAATTAATTTAGATTTTCCTTAAATACTTGAATTAGAATTGCTTAAACCTCTGTTGGATAAGGGTAGGAAATTAGCCCCCCAACTTGGCACCCCACTCCCAAGTATCCCTCCAATTCCTGAGGATGAATTTACATGTACTGAAAAACAGATCCATCCTCTTCTCCCACCCTGGCCTCTTTGACAGTGAAACTGTACTTCACTGGTCAGAGCTGTTCTCAGCTAATGAACACCACAGCTACCATTACTGGTCTTGGATGGTACTCTTCTTTTGGCTTTCTGTCAAGATGGCCAGACAGGCCCTTTTCTGATGCATCTGAGCCTACGCTGTAATGTTGAACAACAAGGATCAGAAATGATAGGAGAGGAAAATGTATAATTTACAACTGTTGCTTCTAAACACAGCCATGCTCAGATATTTGTCAGGGCCAGACTCCCCCACAGATACAGCTCACCCAGGATTCTAGGAAGGCTTCAGATGAGTTTCACAAGTGATGGGGTAAATCCCAACTGACAGATGTTGAGAATTGAAACTGGACAGAGAGTATGAATTTTTCATTCAAAAAATTTGGCTTCACTCTATGACTTGTAGTGCATCACAGGGTCTCATATTTTTTCTGTGTGTGTCAAAGCGTGTCTCACCCTGACAGTTTTCTCAATAACTTCAGAAAACTTTGGTAGCGAAAGCCCAGACTGAGACCGACAACTAAGCAAATGTCTCTCAAACTGAAAGGGAATTGAGGGGGAGTTTTCTTTTTTTTCTTCACTCCAGAGATTGTGGGCCAACAGAGTTTATCATTATCATAAACTTGTTTTATTTAGTTTTTTTCTTTGGGAGATGGTGCAGGGGAGGAAGGGGTGTTGATGTACTAATTTTCTATTGCTGCTGTATCAGATTACCACAACCGTAATGGCTTGAACAATACAAATTTATTATTTTACAGTTCTGTAGGTTAGAAGTTCCACACGAGTTTCACTGGACTGAAAAAAGCAAGGTGTCGGCTGGGCTGCACTCCTTTCTGGAGACTTTAGGGGAGGGTCTATTTCCTTGCCTGTTTCAGCTTTAAAAGGCTGCTCACATTCTTTGGTTCATGGCCTGCCTCCTGCATCACTAAAGCCAGCAATGGTGGGTCAAATCCTTTTTAAGTAGCATCTTTCTAGCCATTCTTCTATCATCATATCTTTCTTTCTAACCACAGGAAATTTCTCACTTAAGGACTGGAATTAGATTGGGCCCACCCAAATTTCCAAAATAATCTTCCTATCTTAAAGTTCGCTGATAAGCTCCCTTACTTAATTCCATCTGCAACCCGAATTTCCTGCTGCTATGTAACATAATATATCCACAGGTTCCAGGAATTTGGACCTGGGCAATTTCGGGAGGCCACTGTTCTGTCTACTACAGTTGGTTAAAGAATCAAGAGCTAAGAGTCAAGAAGACATAGGCATTGCAGTGAAAAACTGGACCAGGAAAAAAAAAAAAAAAAAGACAACAGGGTCTTGAGAACCTTATTAAAAGGAAAGCTAATAAACTGTTAAAGAGGAGAGGGCAAAAAATTTCTCCCAAATGAGAGTATGTTTACTTAGTTTTCAGTATTTTATTTCAGCAGAGTTCAGGAAGAAATGACGTGCTTTAATTCTCCACAGCTTCTGAAGTGGTTGTGTGTTTCATGTGGCAGTCCAGACTAGCTTGTTCCTGTCTTGACACCCAGTCTGCTAAAGGGATGCTCTAGTGGGACCGTAAAGGTTGGCCTTGCCAAGTTCTGGGCCAGGTTATCAATTTACTCTCAGGTGGGGCAGAAGTCTCCCCAACATTATGCATGGTGGAATGTTTCCCAAAGTCACCTCAACCATTTATGTTGAAGATCTCTCTACTCCCTGTTGCTTCATGAATGTGATATGTAGAGCTTAAGCTGTGGGGACTTGTATGTGGTAGAACAATGCCATGGGTTCAAGCTGCTGCTTTCTACCATGTTTCCCCGAAAATAAGACCGGGTCTTACATTAAGTTGTGCTCCAAAAGACACATTAGCGTTTATGTTCAGGGGATGTCATCCTGAAAAATCTGCTAGGGCTTCTTTTCTGGTTAGGTCTTATTTTCGAGGAAACAGGTAGCTCCAACAATGATGGCAGTTATATCTGAGCAACTGGGTGGCAATGATATCCCTCTACTGGAGCACTGGAGTTGTGAGGGATGAAGCTACACCTCAGGTATGGACCTTGGCACAGTGGCCCCGGCTCGGTCCTCTGCTCCGCCGATTATCTTGGGTGCTGGCCTGAACATTCATTCGGGTTTGCCTTAAAGGGGATTCCACCACATTATGCTTGGCAGGCCTCAATTCAAAATGTCCCTGCAGGTGACACTGTGTGGGCCCAGCTCAATCAGAACTGAAGCAAGCTTTAGAACTGGGGAAGGTTCCTGGAGGCCCCTGGGTATTTACCAGTTAGTGGCTTGATTGTAAGCAGAGCTACTGTTTCCAGGAAAAGAAACTGGGCAAATAAAGCAGGGAAGCAATTATATACCAACGAGTACAGAAATATTTATAATTTCACAACTGATATGGGTATACCATCTGAATAGCAGTCCTGATTTTGGTTCAGCCAAAGCACTGGGCAGTTTGTTTTTCCTTTTTTTTTTTTCTTTTTTCAATTCTCAAAACCCAAAAGATACTCTCATAATCCTTCCCCGAGCACATAGGAGTTTTCTATCGTATCTATCCTCCTAAAAGATGCTACCCTAGATGATTCAAAAGAATGCACTATTCTTATTGCATAATTAAGAATTATCCCTTTTCTCACTAAAGTGAAAAATATAAACATTTAATTTTTGGTAAGCTACACCTTTGTTACGTATGCTTCTATATCATGTTCATCAAAATATTGGATTTATAATATATTTACCCAAACTTTTGAAACTTTAGAAAGTTTGGAGCTGAAAGGGTAGCATGAGGTAATATTAATATTAACATCCAGTTTTCCAAACTTCCATTTTAATTGCTGTGACCATCACTAGCAAATTTATTCATGCTAAACTAACTGATATTCCCAAAGATACTCCACCAAAGTTAAGTAATATCTTGCAATAACTTGACTTCCCTAATTTAAAAATCTTATAACAATAACATTTGTATGATTATTCATACCTATTGTTATATCTACTAGTTGATAAAAATAGGAGAACATTGTGAAAATCAATGAGAAATTCCTAGAAGCCATTAAGAAATACTTAGGGAAAAGATTGAGGAAAAGAAGAGTTGGATAAAAGTGTCAGAGGTGCATATACAATAGCTTTCCTGTAAGTCCTTTGATGTTAGTATTCATTCAATAGATTTTTACTGATGCTACTAAGGCAGGTATCATAAATGCTGGAATTACAAATAGGACAGAGATTATTTTAAAGGTCTGAGGTTTCTTGATGAACCATTGTTGATACAAGTGATAATAAAAATGGTGGGAATGGAAAGGCTTAGCAAAGGAAATGACTGGTAAAGTTTTGTGAGTTTAAGTATATAACACTTGTATTTGCACAGAACCATTTTATACCTACATCCTCTTTCTAATGATATATAATCTTACGCTAAGGCTGGTACATCACTAAGATTGAAATGTCTAGACTAGACTGATATTCTCAAGGTTCTTGGCAGAATGACTCACTTGGGTATGAAACCACATACACTGAAAACAATGACACTTTGGAGTCCAAGGTGATACTCTGGCATTTCTCGACATTTACAATTTTAGAAGTGAGTAACCACAGAATGGTAAATTGCTCTACATGGTAATCTGATGAAACCGTCAAGGAAGATGCACAGAAATTAAAATGAGTTTATGTCTATACCTTTTAGTTCAAACATCGTTTCCCACTGATATGACTGGTACTTGTAGTCAAAACAGTGTCTACCACTTTTTAAATGATTAAGTCACACAGTTGAATTTTTGGTTCACTTACTCTGAAGTTTGCAGTACTTAACCTCAAATTTAAATTTTTTCCTTTGCCAGAAATGTAGCTACAGTTCAAGTGTTTAAAAGCAATTAGGGTAGAACTACCAATTCTACTAAAGGAGTTCAGAAAAAAATGAAACATACGTTACTCTAAACCTTCATAAAGCTTGGCCCACACTCAAAAACTCAATAGGTAAATATAATCAAAAACCATCAGGAAAATAAAAGGCACCTTCTTTAAGTTGCAGACAACACCAAAGAGTGTTCTATAAATTGGTAAATGGTGGAATCAGTATCTTAAGAGGCAAATATTTGAATTAAAATCACCACTGTGAATTGAAGTGCCCTAAAGAAAATAAACACACTGGAGCTCAGAGCGGCATTTAAGTGCTAGCACATTTGGTTCAAAACTTTCTCAAACTCAATTTGATTTTATCCTAAAATGCAGAAATATGAACAACTTAATAAGTAAAAGTAAACATCATGTTTTTAGAGCATCAGAAAACTAGGGAATGTAAATAACATTAGTTACCCAGAAACACATATATATAGAGATATAAACATGGAAAAAATAATGAAAAGAAAGGGCATTTTAGGGAAGTGAAAATACTCCATTATATTATAATGATGATATATGTCACTATACATTTGTCCAAACTCATAGAATATGTAACACCAAAAGTGAACCCTAAGGTAAACTATGAACTTTGGGTGATTATGACATATTAATGTAGGTTTATCCTTGGTAAAAAGTGTACCATTCTTGTGAGCAATGTTGGTCATGTGGGAGGCTATGCAAGCATGAGGACAGAGTATATATGGAAAATCCATACCTCCCTTTACATCTTTTTGTAAACCTAAATCTCTAAAAATATAGAGTCTTTAAAAATAAAGGGCATGAGAAGTTCAAAAATAAAACAAACTTCCATTTTCTCTTTAGGAAATTTTCATAAAGCACAGACGTATATCTAGATATAATTCCTATTAGAGAAATCGCATTACATGAGACTAAATATAATGGATATACTATTTTAAGAAATGTAATGTGCTTATGTTTTCACATTTCCTTGTGAATAGCTGTTTCCTTAGACAGATTTGTGAAGTTAGGGAAAGTTAGGAGAATCGCAGCATAAAGGTAAAGAAAAAGATATTCCCAAAGGCAACATGCAGACACTGGCTTAAAAGCCAGACTTTGAAAGGATTTTCTAAATCCCTTTATTTCGCCCTTAAAACATAATAGAATCTGGTGTAGCAAGACTGATCTTACTGTTTTGCCAAAAAAAAAGGTTCTAGTCAGAAAGAAAGAGGAAGACGGAAAATCCTACCCTTTTGGTCCCAAGGGTGGACAGGAAGAGAAAGGGAAGGCAGGTAAAAGAAGCCTCAATCTCCCCTTTCCAGGCCAATGTCCTAATGGGAAAAGTGTGTGACATGAGGTGAGATGCCCTCAAAGGCTCTCCTATCAATTTGGGTCTGATACAGCAGATGAACTTGGTGGTGGAGAGTGATTAGGAAGAGAGAAAACTAGAGGTTGGCTTTCTTCTATATCTGCTTCCTATGTGTCAGGAGCAGAACCTACAAGGGCCAGTGTTCCCTGAGGGGGACATGTGGAAGTAAGTGGAGAGGCCGGAGGCTGCTCCACGATGCTCAGAAGTCATGGCTCGGTAACCTATATAGTCAGGTGCCTGTGAAACTCACAGTGGCACTGAGTCAGCAGGAAGATGACTGTTCTCTCACCAAGTCTGGGGTGTTCAGACCCTGAGTTTCATCAGCTCAGACGTCCACAGCAGGTGCCTGAACACTGCTCAGCTGCTCTAGACGTCCTTCCATTGCCACTTGGCCCAGGCGGAAGCCACTTCACAAAAGAGGCCAGAGAGGTTTCAGAGGCAACCCCTTCCCACAGCTTCTGCGATGTCCCATCAATCACACACTCCAAAATAGCAAAAAAAAATTCTGAAAAGGACAAAAACAGATGCCTTCTATGATACTGCTCATTCTACCAGGGATGAATAGTATAGTGAATTTAGTTTTTGGAAGAGATCAAATTTTAGATTTTTCTTTCCCCCGCCCCCGCCCCGACATTGTAGGTGCATATCATGAAGATGACCCGATTGTTACAGAGAAATAAAGAGGCTGTATTTTCTTTTCAAAACTGAGTAAGGACGTGAGTAAATTTGCAACTCCATTACATGCATCTTCTCATCATTTACTTCTTCAGACCTTTCTAATTTTTTTCCTGGCGACACAGATTATCTTTGCCTATTTTCCAAAGAAGAATCTCCTTCTTTGGCTCCTGTGACATTGACCTCCTTCGTTTTTTCCTCTCCGTCCAAGATGCCTTGTTTCACATCTCTTGATCTGCAGATCTTTAAACTTAGCCACTTCTCAAGGCTCAATGTTTTTCACCACATCTTGATTAATTCTGTCTGATGTTTTGTCTCATGGGAAATAATTTGACATGCAGCATGGAAGAAACTATTTTATCAATAATCGTGTTATGATCAATATAGTCTATTGCCTATAACTTCACGTTGGATAACTGTTTCACTGTCGTCCTTAAATGAGTTCATGTCTTTATAGTTGATCTATAGTAACCATACCTAAGTCTTTCGAGAATAGTGACTGTCATCAACAGTATATTGCACAATGCTTTATCATAGGTATTTGTTAGAAAATTGAACTGCCTTGGTTATGATGAGTAAATCAAGAAGACATATGGGAGAAGTTAAGAAAATGTTTTTGTTTTAAAATAAAAAGAAACAAAATGAATGGCTGGCAACTAATTTCGAGATAAAGCAGCAGGAAATGCATGCTTCTTAAAGAAAGATAATGGACAAATAAATATCTTTCCAACCACTCAAGTTTTATATGACCTCATGAAGTAGCAAGGTCCAATTTTAAGATTCTACATCCACTTTTTTTTTCCAAACGGATGGAGCACTTGAGATAAAAACATAATAAAACAATATCAAAGCACAGTTGAGCAAGAAAAATCCATTTTAATGAATATAAACCAATGAGTTTCAACGTAAGCAGCATCGATTGGGCATGTACTGTATGACTGACAAATATAAAGAGGAAGAAAGCATGAACCTGTCCTCAAAGAGCTTTCAGTTTAGCAAGGGGGGCTAGGCAGAACCTAAGGCTACTTGAACCCACACAAAAAATGGAAACTTATTTTAGGCGATGGCAAGGCTTCTGTAAAAAAATGGCCAATGAGTTGGACTCTACAAATGGAAAAACCTTGTGAAATATTCTGAGCAGAGAATCATATGTGCAAAGGCATTTCCACATAGCTTATTTCCTGCCCCTTTGCTTTTATGAACAATAAAGAACTATAATATTAAATTAGTCCTTTTAACTGTAGTGTAAATGTATCAACATTGTTTACCAACACATGTGATAGTTGAAGTGAAAATACAATCACAGTACAAAGTTAAAGGAAATTTCCATCATTATAGCATGTTGCTTCATTAAGGTAAAATTAAGATATAATTAATCACTTTAAAGTGCACCATTTAGTGGCACTTAGTGCATTGCCAATGTTGTGCAACCATCATCTCTCTTTTTTTATTTCAAAACCATTATAGCATTGTAAAAGATTAAAATTATCTAAATGATCCTATACAATTTAAACTTATTATCATCTGTCTTACCAGTAAAAATTGGTCCCTACTAGAAAAAGCACAAATTTTATTAAATTAGGCTGTATTTTTAGGACTCCATGCTTTTAAATTGTTTCACACAATTCAACAATTCAAATTTCAGTTGTATAGTGTTTTTAGACAATATGTCCACATAGCATAGCTTACAAGTGCACATTAAAAATGATTACCCATGGCATGTACATAAAATGGAATATTATATAGCCCTAAAAAAGGAATTCTAACATGGATCAAACTTGAGAACATTATGCTAATTACAAAGGGCATATATTATCTGATTCCAGTTAAATGAGATTCCAGTCAAATTTATTGAGTAAATAAATTCCAGTCAACTTTATTGAGAAAGAAACAGAATGGTTGTTGCCAGGGTCTGGAAGGCAGGAGAAAGGGGAGTTTTTGTTTAATGGGCACAGAGTTTCAGTTTGGAAAGATTAAAAAGTTCTAGAGATACATGATGGTGATGGCTGTACAATAATATGAATGTATTTGATGCCACTGAATTATACACTTAAAATGGTTGAAATGGCAAATTTTATGTTATGTATACTTTACCACAATTTAAAAAATAAAAATTAAAAAAAATCTTATCCAGATGATCAGACATAAGTGGGGGCTCACTAAGATATGAAATGTGATCAAGAAATATGGTGAATGTTTAAATAAAAAAAATATTACAGTAAAAGACACATCACCATTAATCCCCCTCAAAGTACTCCCCTCACTTCGAACACACTTATCCCATCGTTCTTGCCACTTTCTGAAGCAGTTCTGGAAGTCCTCTTTCACAAGTATCTTTAGTTTCACTGTCATGGCTGCCTCGATGTCCTGAATCGATTCAAAATGTTTACCTTTCATGGTCATTTTGACTTTGTGGAAGAGCCAGAAGTTGCAAGCCACCAGATCCGGTGAATAAGGTGGATGACGACCACTGTAATGTTTTTATTTGACAGAAATTTCTGTACCAGAAGCGATGTATGATATGGAGTCTTTCCATTGTGATCACAAAATATGGTGAATGCTGCTGCCGAGTGCCGTCCAATAGAAAGGCAGGGATCTTCAGTACGTGAAACGGGGTGTTGAACCTTAGTGACAGTGTGACAAGTTTCAACTTGTTCGGTGCAGTCAGTCGGGTGTGAGCTACGATTGAGACAAAGTGTGTTTTAAAGTATTTTGTTGTTGTTGCTGCTGCTGCTGCTGGTACAAATTGGGGAAGAAATAGTGTCTTGTGTCAGGAGAAGTTCTGCTGTTCTTGAATTTTATTTTGTGGTTTCTGCTTATTCTTGGGCTTCTCAGAACCTCCACATCTTGATGTTGTTCTACACTGGCAAAGAGGCCCCCAGTGGAATATTTTCAAGTGGTCCCTAATCCCACTTTTGCCTTTTCAAATTGGGCTTTTGACAGAATTTCCCCTCGTCCAATAAGGTCACACTAATTTCTTAGGTAGGGATTGTGGTTTGGTCTTTTATGCCTTCCTTTAGTCTGACTCCTCCTGCATTATTTTTAGAAGCTTCATCAAGGGAAACTTGAGTTGTTCTCTTGAACAGAAGGTGTTATTGTTTGATCCTGTGGTAAGAACCTGGAATATCAGTGCTTCCTTACATTTGACTATCTCTAAAGGAATAAAATTAGAGTTCCCTGTTCCTTCAAAGAAAAAAAATCCTCTTCCAACTTGCATTTTGCCCCTTGAAATTAGGGCATTTCTTTCTTTCTCTACACAGTCCGGCTAACTGAATGACTGACTGCCTTCAGTTGCTCACTGACCAGTCACATGCTGCTCAAATCTACCAGTCCATATCACCCAGGATCCCTTAAATTATAAAATAAATGGAGGATTTGGGATGTTGATCCTACCTGATGTCTCAGCATCACCTGATGATGCTGTGGGACAAATCTCTCTTACTTGAATTCTTTCCTCCCTTGGCTTCTTTGATGCCATGTCATGATATCCTCAATTTTCCCTTCTGTTCATGGGCTTCACTTCTACCCATCCCATAAATGTTGGCGTACCTAAGGTTTCTTTCCTCATATACCTTTGCTCTTCTACTTAGTGGGTTTTCTCTCCCCACTTACATAGCTTTTGACACAAATCTCCATCTTTAGCCCAGGTTTCTCTCCTATACCACAGCCACAGTATCAAGAGCCTCCTGGGCATCCCTACTTGGAAATCCCACGAGCACCTCTCACTCAAATTCTTCAACTCTGAACTGCTCTTCTCATCCTACATCTTCTTTCCTACCTTAAACTCTAAGTCAGGAATTAGGAGTTACCATAAATGATCTACAGATAAGAAAGTCAATAGAAGTTACTTATATCTAATAAAATATAATTTTTTTTGTCATGAACATGCATTGTTTGTATAATTAACAAGCTAAAATGTCCTTGATAAACCCATATTTCTCAGCTATCAATTTCATATGCAGATAAAATAGGACCTTGAAATTTCATTTGACCTTCTGCCTGCAAGCTCCACATTAGGATAATTGATTTATGTTTTCCTAAGGACCAAGCATTTTGCATTTCAATGAGACTCTGATAGGAAATAATTCAATAAATATGGTCTATGCATGAGCTTTGTCTATCTGTGTTTTCACAATAAACTGAAGTCATGGTTGAGTGCTGACAAAGAGACACTGGCAGAAATATAAATCAGTCCCAGGAAAAGATTTTTATGCCTTAATTTTAAGTAGTAGAGCTTTATGTTTGGAAAGTATTCTGCTTAACAGGAATAACACCAAATACAGTTAGGAGAATAGATAACTCTTGTCTATTTATGCTGACAGTGTCGAACATTTGTCATGACATTTTATTTTTACATGACTTTTTCTCAATACATTAAGTAAAGCTTACCAGGAAGTGGATATGTACACTGGTGGGGGAAAAAAAAAGTTTTAAACCATGAGACGGCCTTTGGCCTGTGAATCATAGGTGAATTGTTCAGAATCTTTGCTCAAAATGTCTTATTAAACAGCCTGAGCTGGCACTGGAAAGGTAAGGTCAGATTTATAAACAACTCAATACAGATCATTGGCAAATTAATGTTAAGATCTCACATCATTATATTTTCACTTTGCTTTGCCTTTGGGTTTTGAAAGCTGTCTTTAAGCTCTGAAGTTATGTGGTCTGGTTGTGCACAGTGAATATGTTCAGCATGGAATGTTGAAAAAATTCTCACCAAACAAGTGCAGTAGTTTTATTCAGAATTAGCTAAAGGGCATAACACTATAAAAACGAAAATGAACCACTCATTTGTTGTCACCAAAAATGAAGAAATGGCTTAAGCAATAGCTGAAGAGTCCTTTTGAACCTGAGAACTTCACTGATTTGGCAGTGAGGAGGATTTTGTTTGTCCTGCTAGTTCTAAAGAACTGTTTACCTCAAATAATTTCAGTATGTAAGGAGCAAGGAAAAAAATCATCAATATTTTTTCTAAATATTTCTCTTTATGTTACTATGATATTTTATATCACATCCAAAATAAAACCTTGGAGATATATATATATATATATATATATATATATATATATATATATACATAATCACATATATATATATATATATATATATGTGCTGTGCCTTTCTATTTAAAATAGATTATATCTTTAACCTAATACTACAAATAAGACAAATACCCTACAAAGTTAAAGTTTTTCTGGAAAATGATCCATCTTGGGGTGTCCAGACAAGGTAGTGGAGTAGGTAAATGCTGTGCCTGCCCCCTTTCATGACCACATCAAAATTATAACTAAACTGCAGAACATCCATAATTGAAAGTCATCTGAAGTTTAGCTAAACAAAAGTCCTATAACTAAGGACATACAGAAAGAAGCCAAATAGAGACTAGTGGGGCAGAGATGTGGAAGGGCTTTGTCCCATACCTACCTGTGGCAGTTCAAAATCAGGAGGGCTATCTCTGATGAGGAGGTCCCCCCCTGAGGAGTGAGGGGTCCCAGCCCAACATCAGGCTCCCCAAGCCCAGGGTTCCAGTGCTGGAAAGAGAAATCCCCACAACTTCTGGCTGTGAAAACCAACGGAGATTGTGGCTGAGTGATACACAGCGTAGCTGCAGTCCCAGGCGCTCCTCTGATAGGGACTGTG
Organism: Rhinolophus sinicus; assembly: GCF_057876585.1. NCBI lineage: Eukaryota > Metazoa > Chordata > Mammalia > Chiroptera > Rhinolophidae > Rhinolophus > Rhinolophus sinicus. The sequence goes on from NC_142504.1 coordinate 21,998,021, forward strand.
CACAGATTTATTCACTGACAGACTCACTGGCTCTGAGCTCCAGTGTTGGGTAGCTGCTAGAAAGGCACCAGGGACATACGGGGAGGAACTGAATTGTTTGGCTTCAATGTGAGGGCTAGAGGGGACAGCTTTCTCCCAGATAGAGTGCTGGCAGAAGTCATTGTTCCTTTGTTGAGCCTTCCCCCCACCCAGCATCTGGACCAGACATCCACTGTATCTAAGTCTCTGTCAACCTAGCTGACTCAATTCATGCTGCCCTGGTGATTCCCTGAGACGCTGCCCCACACAACTTGCAGGCCCACACAAGCCGCTTCCAGTGGTTTTTCCAGAAAAACAGCCCATCTTGGCTCCTGCTGTAGGCATTCCTAAAATCTCTCAAAGGTTTACAAACCCCAAACAAGTGGCATCTGGCCCATGCCTTTTGCTAAGCAACCCCAAGCCTGGCACTAGCAACAGCTGCCTCAGTTTATAGTTTAGTGTCTCCAAGACACCTCTAAGGCCAACACAAGTGGCAACAATCTTCAGATCACTTTGTAGTTCATACCACATGGCCCCAGGCAGGGCACAGGCAATGGCTGACCTTGGCCTGCACATAGCCCCTCCCCAAAGGCCCCAGAGCTGACACACCCAGTGGCCAACTTTAAACCACACCAGAGCACCACCCAACCATCTTTAAAGGGCACACTGGGTCGGCACCAAGGCCCCGCTAAAGTGAATCCTGCTTCATAGGGTCAGCCCCCCCATACAGCTCCTCCACTATAGTCACAGCCAGTCCTCACAACCAATCAGTATTATTGTCAATCCCTCCTACTGAAATGCAAACTCCTACAATAGGAGGGCACACACAAACCACACAATAGACACACCTGAAGCCCCCAGCTCAGGTGACCAGAAAGATTGCACAACTGGGCCTCACAGGATACCCACTACATAAAGCCACTATACGAAGACCAGGAAATATAGCAGCCTTACCTAATACTTAGAAACAAAATCAGGGAGGCATCCAGAATGGGGAGACAAAGAAACATATCCCAAATGAAAAAACAGAGCAAAGTTCCAGAAAAAGGACCAAACAAAATGGAGACAAGCAATCTACCAGATGCAGTGTTCAAAACACTAGTTATAAGGATGTTCAGTAATCTCAGTGAAAACTTCAACAAAGAGATAAAAATTAGATTGAAAACAAAAAAGAATCAGTCAAAAATGAAGACTAGGAAGGTGAGAGGTTTTGGGAACGTACAGAGGGATAGTGGATGGGGGGAGGGGGGTTCACACAGTGTGAGGGATATAAATGATAAACGTCTAAGTTTTGCTTTGTCTTGTGCACCTGAAACTAATTTAAAAAAATAAATAAATAAATAAAAATTTAAAAAAAAAAAAAATGAAGACTACTATAACTGAAAGGAAGAATACATTAGAGGGAATCAACAGTAGATTAGATGAAGCAGAGGACCAAATCAGCAATTTGGAAGAGAAGTTAAGAGAAACACCCAATTAGAACATCAAAAAGAAAAAAGAATCCCTCTGCCCCCGAAAAAAAAAAAAAAAATGAGCATAGTTTAAGGGGCCTCTGGGAAAAGATCAAGTGTACTAACGTTCTCATCATAGGGGTACCAGAAGGAGACGAGAGAGAGCAAGGAATTGAAAACCTATTTGAAGAACTAATGACTGAAAATTTCTCTAACCAGGTGAAGGAAATAGACATATAAGCCCAGGAAGCAAGAGAATCCCAAACAAGATGAATGCAAAGAGGCCCACACCAAGACACATCACTAAAATTCCAAAGGTTAAAGACAAAGAGAATCTTTAAAGCAGCAAGAGAAAAGCAGTTAGTCAACTACAAGGGAGCTCCTGTAAAACTGTCAGCTAATTTCTCAAAAAAAAAAAACACAACCTTGTAGGTCAGAAGGGATTGGCAGGAGATATTTAAAGTGATGAAAAGTAGGGATCCACAACCAAGGTTACTCTACTCAGCAAAGCTTATCATTTAGACTCAAAAGGCAGATAAAGAGTTTCCCAGACCAAAAGCTGAAGGAGTTCATCACCAGCAAACTAGTATTACAGGAAATGTTAAAAGGTCTTCTTTAAGAAGAAGAAGGAGAAGGAGAAGAAGAAGAAGGGAAAAAAGATAAAAAATATGAAAAATAAAATGGCAATAACTTCATATCTACCAACAATTACTTTAAATGTAAATAGATTAAATGCTACAATCAAAAGACATAGGATGGCTGAATGGAAAACAAAACAAGATTCTTACATATGCTGCTTACAAGAGACTCACTTCAGATAAAAAAACCACACACAGACTGAAACTAAAGGGATGGAAAAAAGATATTTCATGAAAATGGAAATGAAAAAAATACAGTTGGGGTAGCAATACTTATACTACCAGGCAAAATAGACTTTAAAACAAAGGCTATCTCAGAATTAAAGGAGGACCCAATAATTCCATTTCTGAGTATTTATCTGAAGAAATCCAAAACACTAAGTTGAAAAGATGTATGCATCCATATGTTAATTGCAGCATTATTTACAATAGGCAAAATAGGAAGGCAACTTGGGTGTCCACCGATAGATAAATGGATAAAAAAGAGGTGATACATATATATAATGGAATATTACTTAGCTATAAAAAGGAATGAAATCTTGCCCTCTGCAACAACATGGATAGACTTACAAGGTATTGTGCTGAGCGGAGTGGGTCAGAAAGAGAAATACAAATGGAATATGACTTAACTTGTAGGCGGGATCTAAAGGACAAAATAAAGGAACAAACAAAACAGAAATGAACTCATAGGTACAGAGAACATTTTGATAGTTACCAGATGGGAGGGAATTTGGGGGATGGGTAAAAAAGGGGAAGGGATTAAGAAGTACAAATTAGTCATTTAGTCATTAGAAGTATAAAATAGCCACGGGGATGTAAATTATAGCATAAGGAATATAATCACTAATATTTTAATAACTATTTATGGTGTCAGATGGATACCAGATTTATCAGAGTGGTAACTCATCATGGTTTTAATTTGCATTTTCCAATGGCTAATGATCTTGAAAATCAATTCACGTGTCTCTTTGCCCTCTGAATATCCTTTGTTGAAGTGTCTGGTAGTTTTTTCACCCTGTTTTAACTGGGTTGTTTTCTTACTGTGGTATTTATTTGATTTCCAAAACTTTTTCTCAGTTGGTAGCTTGTCTTTTTATTCTCTTAGATAACTAATTTTTGACAAAAATTCAAAGGCAATGAGGTGGAGAATGGGTAATATTTTCAACAAGTTGTCCTGGTATAAATGGACATTTATAAGCAAAAAATGAACTTCCATTCATATCTCACCCCATATGTAAAACATAACTCAAAATATATTATAGGCCTAAATGCTAAATTGAAAACTATAAAATGTCTTGAAGACAATATTGGAGAAAATCTGTGTGCTCTGTGTTAAGCACATCTTTCTCAGATAGGACAGCAAAAGCATACTCCATAAAAGAAAATAACAGAAACTGGATTTTATCAAAATTTTAAAATTCTGCTCTTCTAAGACAGACAGTCTTAAATAAAAATACAAGTTGAGAAGAAAGGAACCAGCAAAAGAATCTACACACAAGTGGCTAATGCAACAGGAAGACCCAGAGAGTATGGTGTCCTCTAGCCCAGTAAAGAAATTGTCTCAAGGAGGAAGAAGTGATTCATTGGGTCAAAGCTGCTGATAGGATGTGATGATTTTATTTTGCATCAAGGAGTCAGCAGGGACAAATGTCCCCAGATTCTACTGGCTCTGGGCACAGTTGTCTTCCTAGTCATAGACATTCTACCAAGGTAGGAGTCACAGGAGCAGCATTGGCCCATTATCTGGCAAGGCAAACTTAAACTTGGTGCCATAGGCTTCATGTCTGGTATACAAGGGATTGAATTTGGGTTTATGTGCACTTAAACTTCAGTCACTACTATATCTGCATTCATTCATTCATTCCTTCAATATTTATTGAGAGCCTTTTCTGTCCTCAACATTGAGCACATATTGACACTGGGTATATGCCAGTGATTTAAAACAGGCCCAGCACCTGATAATGTGGACTTTAGAGAATACAGGAGATGACAAGCATTAATCAAATAGTCATACTGGGGGAAACTATAATGTTCCTTTTTGCTACTTAATAACAATGACCAGTTCATTATTGATCCTGGCATTATGAGGCATTATTAATTATAGTATTATGAGGAATATGTTTGGAATTACTCTTTTGCCATCAATGGCATATTTGTATCAATTAGCACATCATACTGTGAATGTGACCCTGGTGTGGATAGATCCTGGGTGTCTTAACTCATCTTTATATTTCTAACAGATTTCTTTATCCTTCCCCAAACTGAAGTTGTCATTCACCTTAATTCTATTCTTAGTCCCCAGATAGCTCTTTTCTTTTTATTTGATTCCTGTTCAGAATAAATAAGTCAAATGTAAATGTAAGGACTAGAAAAACATTAATCATGACTAACTGTGATGAATCTGAAATGTAGAATTTGTATAATACAAATACAGATTTTGCTACCCTTTAGATAATTGCCAATTTTTTTAAAAAATTGGCAAAAGAGGTGAAAAATAAAGATACCTCTGAACAAAAATAACATATTTCTGCAAGTATACCTTCACAAAGATTTTTATTACTAGAAATGACAAGTTTTTGCTTTAAGAATTTTTTACAGATGAAAGAGAATATAACATAATGAGTAAGAGCACAGATTCTGTAACTAAAATACTTGGACTCCCAGTTTGTCTACCTACCAATTGTGTTAACATCAGCCAGCTAACCTTTGTAAGCCTCCATTTTCTGATCTGTACAGAACACATAATATTTGTGCTTACTTTAAAGATTATCATGAAGACTAAATGAGTCAGTACAGATAGAGTATTAGAAGAGTTGCTGGCACATAGTAAGCTCATTATTATCCATATATAGAAAGAGAGAGAGAAAAAGAAAGTGCCTAGGTTCTGGAGTTCAACAATTGGGTTCAAAGTCTGCTTTCAATACATACTACCTATATGAGCTTGAGTAATTCAATTAACCCCTCCATGCCTATTTGCAAAGCAGGATTCATAATAGTGGCATTCATTTTTCATAGAGTTGCCATGAAATAGTGCAAGTGAAGCCATTATTAGCACGTGCATTATTATTATTTTATGATTGGTGGTGATGTGTTTCCAAAAATATAGATGGAACCATATAAATGAAACACAATCAAATTATTGATGATATATTAAACTAAAATAGAAAAAAAACATGGTGAGGAAGGAAATATAACATAAATTTGCCTGGATGAATTTGATAACTCAGAGAACTTCCCACAAACAGTACCTAAAATCCAATAACACGTTAATCGAATAATGTTTAAGGTTACCCAAGTGAGTGAATAGCTTGTCATTAATTGATTTGTCATTAATTGATGGGATCCCTTGATTTATTTGTTAGGGTGAGCTTGTAAGAGAAATGTAGATAGATGAGAAACTACTGCAGCCTGCATACCAGCTGGCAGGCAGCCAGGAAAAGAGCAAAAGCTGAGGCCATTGAGAATTTCCAGGGCTGGGTTACAGGCTCTGTGAATGACAACCACAACAACAATCAAAAGACAATCTACATGCATAAAGAACAACGGAAGGGACTGTTATGACACATTAGTCTTTCCTGGGACACCTGCATGTACAAATGGTATCATAAACAGTACCATCTTCTCAACTGACACAGCACTACCATCACAGAGAGACCCAAATATTTTTTAACCAAAATAATCGAACTGCTTGCCCTATATAAACCCAATGTCATTAAACCAGGGAAAGAAATATAGACTTTTTCACATTTTATTTTCTATGGTGGGTTTTTTTAATATACATACACTATAAAACTATCAAGTTGGGGGGAGAACAGAAAGGCTAAGATTTTATTTTAACTATAAAGTTTTTCTTTGAGTAAAACTACCTCTATTAGTAAGTTGACAACAACAACAACAACAAAATATGACAAAGTATTTAAATTAAGGAAGTCAAAACTTTTTAATCCATTTTCAGAAGTTTCCATAGCAACCTTTCTCCTCAAAACAAGATTAATTTAACCATGATAAAAGGATGTGATTGTGCCTAAGAGAATTTGTTTTCACACTGAAAATTCACCTGAAGACAAGGAATATCATATTCTCTGTCTTGGACCAAGTGATGACACAAACTGTATTTGGATTTTGATCTTCAGTTATTGTCCTGACTATGAATTAAGTGAATGAAATATATAAATAGAAATAAAAAAATAAAAATAAAAAAATAAAAACCTCTTTAACTGAGCAAAATTCCATAATAATTACTAATTAAGAATCAAAGAGAGGGGTTTCTGTCTTTCTCCTAAAAGAATAAAAGTTGATATAAGTATACAATTTTTGATAACAACTCCCATAGATGTCTTTCCTTAGACCTCTTAACATATCATGGTTAGGGCTTTAAATTTGTCAGCTGAGGGTTACTTCTCATCTAGAATTTACTCTTACAATGAATGTTTTTTCTTGTTTTGCTTTGTTTTTAATGATCATTAAAGGTTACAAATTAAACTTGATACTTGTGCTTAATTCTCATACACTAGCACACAACCATATAGTCAAGGATTAAGTAGAGAGTTGAGCAACTGTCTAGTTAAAATCAGTAAACATAGTCACAATTTGTCTATACCACTGGGGACCCAAAAATATCTTTATAGGCATGGTGAGTTATTTACAAAATATTCTCTTACTTCAGTGGGAACAATGTCAAGTCAACCACTTATGTCACATTAACTTTATTAATTCTTTTATAATGTGCAAGGATTAGTGAGTTCTAAGTGGGAAGAAATTGGACCAATGTAGTTTTACAGCCAAGGTTAAAAAGTGAGTGTCCAATTCAAATAAAATATAAAGGTTTCTGGACTTTCACAAACTTTTGAACTCCTTGCAGCTTGCCAAATTTAGTTAAATTTTAATTGAAGTGTAAATATTATTTACTTTAGAATGAAAGGATAATTAATCCAAATCTTTTAAAGCAGGCAGAAAGTATTCTATGTAATGTTTTGTTAGATATATATCAACAGGGAACAAATACTGTTTGGCCTGATAACTTCATATATCCCATGCATTTTACTTCCTAGTGGTATTATGCAGTGGTCTAACAGGTAGTTCTTAAAACTTTGTGGTGAAAAGGTCATAGTGCTGACAAGATTAGATTCATAGCCAGTCACCTTCAAAAATGTGTATGAAAAGTAGGGGAAACAGAAAGTCTGTGCACTGCAAAAATAGTTTCTAGCTTTCTAAAACCCCATACGCTAAAAGGTAATAATCAAAACATCAAAAAATAAAATGTCTGCAAAATTGGGTTTTGTGTGAAACCCTTGCCTTAGTTATATTAGCAGAATTCGGTGTTAAGGTGGTATAAAAGAGGATATGAGTGTGCACAAATGTTTTTGTTAACAAACAGCATAACTTGCCAGAGATAGGAGTCCCAAGGTTGAATTTCACACCATCTAACCAATTCTTCCTTTCCCAGACACCGAGAAATATTTCCCATCAGCCAAATAGTCTTCCTTACCAATTTAAGGCTTCATATTTGATTGGGGCTACAGGAGGGAACCATCAATTCTAAAAAGAAAAAATCAGTGAAATAAATGGTATTGGACTTTGAGCATAATTAGAAACAGTCTTTTTATTAAAGCCTTGAAATAGAAATAATAATGTAAGCCTGCTTAGTATCACTCCCTTGAATTCAAGTCCAATCTCAAGTGACACTTATTCTTCGTTTTCTCAAAGAAGTGTTGTCTTTTTGAAAGAACAGAGGCCACTAAATGTAAAACATTTCCAGGTAACAGGGTAAGAATCTATGTTCATAGGAATGAAATATTGTGCATTATTCACTCTCTAGTGATGTGTGATTGATTGCTCAAGTCTGCAAGGCTTTTCTATTGTCAGGCAACAAATATTCTATCTCCTGAGTATCCAAGGAATTAAAGGGGTAACTAATCTGTAGCACATTAAATAACTGAAAAAAGTGAAAGTTATAATATTAGCAAAAACTGAAAAAAAAGGCATGTTTAGAATTGACTCAAAATAAAAACATTACATATGAAAACCTGTGATGTGTAGCCAAAGCTGTACTCAGAGGAAAATTTGTCATCTTAAATGTACTTATTAGAAAATAAGATTTGAAATTAAAAAAACAATACCTAAACAATCAATTCAACAGTCTAAAACAAAAACAGAAATAAATCCAACAATGGAATTAAAATAAATATGATAATGGATAAAGCAAATTGAAATAATTGATTAATTGACATGATTCAAAAAAATGAACGAATTCATTGAAAGGTTATATGGAACTGGTCAACCTTTGAAAATTATGCTTAAAAAAAATAAGGCACAGATTAAAAATGTGGCTATATAAGACTCTATCTGCAGATTTAAAAATCACTCACATTGGCAAAAGAAGACCTGGAAAATCCAAAAAGACAAAAAATAGTAACAGACATTAAAATGGGAATGAATAATGATTTGCCCCCTACCAGCCTGACCAAAGACTCCAGACCCAGATCATTTTATGAGCAAGTATCGACAAATCTTGAAACAGGAAATTTCTATTTTAAGCAGGCTGATTATGGATACAAAACAATAAAATGGTAACATACTGAATTCAGCAATTTACAGTGAAAATAATACTGCATGACCAAGGAGGGATTTATCTTAGGAATGCAAAAATAACTCAACATTAGAAATTGTTTAATGGAATGTACTATATTAATATACTAAAGGAGGTAAAACGATTTGGTCATCTCACTCAAGTTTGAAAGAACATTCTAAAAGAATTTGACATGTTTACAACAATTTTTTAAAAGGCTTCTGGAAAATAAAAATATATATAAAATAATTTCCTTGACTTTATCAAAGGATCTACCAAAGTCCAGCACCGAGCACTATCCCTAAAGATGAGATGTGAGAAGCAGAAACACATTGACAAGAAGAAGACACCTGCTGAACGTTTTAACTCAAGGTCCCAGCCAGTGTAATAAGGAAAACAGCTCAATATATTGGAAAAGAAGCTATGAAACTGTTACAATTTGCATATAATACAAGCATTTACCTGAAAATTCCAATGGGCCAAATTTTAAAACCAACAAGGGAATTTAATCAATATGTCCAAATACAAGCTCAGCATATAATATAACCTATAGGTTTTATACACATCATTAAGCCAATTAGAAAACAAAATAGAACGAGAGGTCTATTTATAATAATCACAATCACATCAAATCCTTAGGAATAATTCTAACAAGAGTTCACTGGAGGGTATAAAAGAAAAACTAAATAAACAGGGAAAAAAACACTTTGTTCATGAATGAGAAGGTTCAATATTTTTTAAATGTCTGTTTGTTAGTGTCGTAGAGGGACAGGACTTGATAACTAGATCAATGGAATGAGTCTAAAAATAAATGAAAGCATATCCAGTTATTTAATATATGATAAAGTGGCATTTTAATTAAATGGGCAAAGGGTACATTTTTAATACAAATTCTTGGGAAAATCATGCACTTATTTAGAAAGATAGTTCATATCTCATATTCATAAAGATAAATTCAGATGGTTATAATCTCAGCATAAATATAATACTATAAAATACACTGAATTATAGTATAATTTCTTTTTGATGTTGGGATCAAGAAGGTGTTCTTAAATAAATAAATAAAAATTAAGATGATTTCTAACAGTGAAGAACTGGAAGTGAACTTAATGTCTGTATGTAGAGGGATTCGTAACCTGTGGTATAGAATTTAATGCAGCAGTTTAAAGGAAAGAGGCACTGACAGGTAAAAATCAGGTTTTACTGCTATCATGGGAGATATATTATAATACAATTTCTATAAAATTCCTAATACAACACTATATATCTTCTCTGTAATTATTGATTTTCACAAATGCATGGAACAAAGTCTAAAATATCCACATTTACCTGATGGCAATGGTTGCCTATGTAAAGGGGGCTAGAATTTAGGAGTATTGGTGAAAGTACATTGACCTTATATATAATATTTAAATTTTAAATAAGAAGAATGTATAAAATAGATATAGGTAGCTTGGTAGTGGGTAAATAAGCATTATGGGGAAAAGCTGATCAATCTATCTTACAATTTCAACAAAGGAAATGACAAATATGAAAAAGATAAAATGCTATTAGAAATAAAGGAGCTGTCTGACTTGATAACTATGGGAAAGAATGAATTTGTTTTACCAATTCAGCTGAAATCCCACAGAATCAAACAATTTTAATTTATTCTACATTATGGTAAAATGAAATATTTCCAAAATATTTCAAAGTATAAATTATTTCGCTTAGAAACAGTTTAATGAAATAAACATAATTTATATTCAAATTAGAATTCAAATTAATGCAAATCAGAATGTCTAAACCATGTTATTTCTGTGACATTGCCTGAGGCAAACTCTTCATCCAAATGATCTTCGTAAATTACATGCATAATATTAACCCATGGTTCATATTATTTTCGGTATTGTAGTGCCTAAATAAGTTCAAGAAATATCTTTGCACAAAAGTAGCCAACATTGACCATGCAGGATTCAAAAGTAGTATTAACTCAAGGTCACTGAAATAGCCCAAAGAAAATAATGCTCCTGAAAATAAATACATAAATTACTCTTGTGCACATTTTAGAACTACACACTCTTTCGGTTGTTTCTTTTGAACTGTGGCTGACCATTTTGTGCATGTTTTAGTTCTACCAAGAATCCTACTTTGAACTCCCCACCCCCAAAAGATAGAAATTAGGAAAAATAGAAAGGAAAATAAATTTCATGCCAGTAAATATTTTTTAGGAGATAGTTAATACTGTTGGACTTAATGAGAAGTGTCTTCTTAAACATTGCTTTTGGGGAGCTATTTAACAATATGGGTCAAGAACCTCGACAAATATTCAAGTGATTGATCATAGTGGACATGTCAGGGCCAGACACACCACCACCAGTTCCACTGCCACCACCATCACCACCCACACCAGCTTCTGCTCATTAGAACAAGGTGAATTTCTCAATCATACCTCTCCCTCAAAGCTATTACTTCCAAAGTGGAAGTTGGTGCAATTGCTTAGAGAGATCACGTTTGCCAATATTTGAAATCAAAACATTTCTCTGGCCATATTGTTCTGACCACTATAACTTTTTTTTTCCTGATCAATTGTAACTTTTATACCAAAACATGCTTATTACTGTGCAAACTGAAAATATCAGCATGACCTCTGCTTCTGCTTTTTCTTTTTTTTTTTTCCTAAGCTGAGTTGGCTACCTACTTTATTTAACCTCATTTCAAAGGTTAAATAACCACAAACAGAACTTAAAAAACAATCTGCTTTAGGAATTGACCAATATTTAGTAACCTTTACTTCAAGTTTTTAGATTGTTGGTAAATTTTATTTTATTTAAAATTTTTGTTTTATAAATATTTTTAAAATGAGTATTACTTGTATACTAAAAAGAGAGAAAGAGACGTGAATCTTGGATAATGTTTGATCTTGTTCAGGCTATTTTAACTACCTTTGAACCAAATCAAATTTACTGATAGGAACAAAAAATATGTGTAAGATGAGCAAAAAACAAACAAGCAAAAAAACTGTTGGGCAATTTATCTCTCTATAGTCCATGTTTCTTTACTGTTTCTCACAATATAGTGTCACCAAATTCTTTGGTGTACTTTCTGGTCTTTCAGGTTTCTGCTCAAACCTTCCCAAATTACCCTATTTAAAGACACCCCTTCACCGTCCCACTTCTCTAGTAGGTCATATCACCTTGTACATTTCTTCCATTACTCCCACCTTAAAATCTGTAATTGTTTTGTTTGTTTACTTTTTTGTTTTCTGTCTCCTTACACCTATACATGAGCTCCATGTAGAGGCCATGTACTGTGCGTCCTTTTTCTAGAATACTGCCTGGCGCAGAAGAGTACTCAGTTGATATTTATAGAACCGATGATTAAATCAATTATGCCTCATTTTTACAGCTTTGCTAGTTTTTCTTTAACAACCAGATGTCAGAATAGTCCCCAATATGTTGCCCAGTTTTTGATGTGATTAAATCGTATTCCAATGATATTAACTTTGCTTTTATTTCACATGTGAACCAACAACACTTTTCCTGAAAATGAATAAAAAATAAGCTTGGATCATGTTGTTTTCCCAAAATTTTAAATTTCTGCATGCAACAGTATTTCAGACTCCAGCTGGAATAGAACAGAAAGGACTGAAATATTATGAGAAAAGCTATTCCTGTACAATGTCCAATCTGATTTTGCAAACTAAGTATGTTTGGAAAGGTTGTAGAAAATATGAAAGAGATTTTAGATGTTAATGCCATAAATGTCTTAAAACTAGTCTCAAAAATTGACCTTGAAAAGTCACTGAATATTTCTGCCTTTCTTGCCATACAAAATGTATTACACATGCTCTATTTTAAAATAAATGATCAAAGTAGTGACAAAAGCAACCTATTATATATAATGCTAACTATGCACAGGCATTGTTTTAAATGCTTTGTGGACATTAACTCATCTTCTGCACAACCCTGTGAGATAGGGATTTCTATCATTCTTATTTACTGATATGGAAACTGAGACACAGAGTGAGCGCACTGGATAATAAGAAGTCTCCACAGCAGTCCTTCTGAGTTTCTTCATTAAGTGTACTAATTCAATTTTTTTTTTTCTCTCCAGAGTGATTGTTGGCTGCCCCATAGCTACCCAGGCAGTTAGCCAGAGACAGAATTTGAACATAGTCTGGCATCAAAAGCTTTCCCCTAACTCTGAAAACTGTAATGCTTCTCTAAAACCCCTGTAATGGACAAGAACCATTAGCTGAGCTAAGTCTATTATCATTTACACACAGGTACCTGTGGTGTAGGTGGAACAGACAATGGAGTTGGATTCAGAAGTCTTGGGTGAAGGACAGTATAGGGAATATAGTCAATAATACTGTAATAAGTATCTACGGTGTCAGGTGGGTACTAGACTTATCAGAGTGATCATTTTGTAAGGTATGTAGATGTCTAATCTCTATGTTGTATACCTGAAACATAATATCATATGTCAACTGTAATTAAGTTTTTTTTTAATAAAAATTAAAAAAAAAACCTTTTTAAAAGAAGCTTGGGGATACAATTCTTAGTTCCATTCCTGAACCTGCTACTAATGTAGCTTTAGTTTCCTTAATTCTAAAATGGAGATGCAAATCCTCCATTGTTGTTTATTTGAGTGGTAACTGGTTAAATGGGTGACATATGTTGCACAGTTCTGGAAGCCTGAAAGAGCCATGTGAGTACTCCCTCTGTGAATTGTTGCTGCCTGTTTATAGACCTCTTTATTACCTCTGTAAGTGATCGAGCTTATTCAATTATTTAAGCAAATTATGGACATGAAATATTTGGTAATGCTGATCTCAGGTAGGAAACTGAGACTCTTCCCATGTCTTTTACACTCAAATATTCAACACATTTTTCAAATATGCTCAGGAACCTAACCCTGAGCAGGCTCTGTAGAGAGTAGCTGGAGCAAACGGTATGGTCACTGTTCTCAAAAGTCTTGGACAGCAAAGGAGATAGGACACTAAAATGAAAACAGATCGTGATATGTGCCATGAAGGGAGAAAAAAAAGTTCTGTGAATTCAGAGGAAGAGGGAGCACTTTTGGGTGGGGAGATTAGGAAAGAAGACTTTCAATATATGAATATTAGCAGCAAAAAAAAAGCAACATATACAAAGTAATTAGATTTTATCTGATTCATTTTCAGACTTTCATTGAACATATATTCTTTTTAAGGCACAGTCTGTACCACAGAACTCAGAGCTTAGGGTTTGGGGGGAGATGGATTAAGTTAGTTTTCTCTGCACCGTGGGACAATGCTAAAAGAACACACAAACTAATAACTATACTCCATAGAGATATAGTGAAAAAGGAAGTAGTTGCAATGTCCCATGTGAATACTGATGAGGAAGCATTTAATTCTGCCTGTGTAAGAAAGAGAGAGTCCAGGTAGTTCTGCAAAAAGAAAGGGTGGTTCGGCAGTGTCTCAAATGAGGCTTAGGTAGGTAGTTTCTAAGTAGATAAGAGGAGAAGGGAAAGATAGTTCAAGCAGAGAATATAGCATGACCTTGGATTTTGGATATTTCTCTTGTGTTTTTAGAGAATCAGAAAATTGAGGACATGGTGGGTTGGAGTTATGGGTAACTCCCATTTTTTCTATTTTCCTTTCAGAAAAGAGCCAGCATCTCTTTATACCCTCATTTTTTTTTTTTTTTTAATTACTTTCTATGATACCAGGATGTTCTACTTGGGCACTGAGCAGCTAAACTTGGTCAGACTCACATGTTAATCTCTGCTCCCTGCTAGAGAATGTCCCAGAAGGTTAGAATTGGGACGGTGGAGGGGAATCATGCATTTAAGCAAAGGAAGAGCAGGTCTGGAGTGATTCGAGGTAATAATAGAATAAAATGCTTTAAGTTTTAAGAAGTTCGTATTATGAAAAATTTAAAACACATAGTACACAGAATAGCATAGCTCCTTCTTTTTATCCCCTCCCATATTAATTTGAAGCAAATTTAAGACAACATATTATCTCATCCATAAATGTTTTCATATGTATCTTTAAGGGCAGAAGAATTCATTATAGCCAAAAATTAGAATTAACATTGCTAAAAAAAATTAAACAATATGAACTAACTTTTGAACATTTTGAGGAGCTTATAAAACATCAAATGTTGATGCTCTGGGGAAATAACAGGGCTAGAGGTGAAGGAGCTGGTGTCATCAACATATGGGAGATGCCAAGGATTAGGAAATAGGTGACATCACCCAGTAGTAAAAAAGGAGGCAAACAATAGAAGAATTCATTAGGGACAGAATCTGAATAAAAGCCATAGACATGAGACTTTGAAGAACATGAGTATGTTTGAGGGCTGGAGGAATCAAGTGATCTTTGCATTTGTGAAGAGAATGAGACTTGGGAATTGCCTTGAAGGAGAACAGAACTTCCATAGGTGTTGGGAATGGTGGTGGTAATTCATCGGAGGGAAATGGTTTGAGTGACTACGTGGAGCTTGACTAGTACAAAGGCTCACCTCACAGGAAGGAAGGGAGCGGCAGGAAAAGAGGTCACCCAGGTAGGGGAGACTATAATATACATGCAAGAGTCCAGGTTTTGAATTTCATTGTTTCAATAAACGTTGATTGAATGTGTACAATGCACCAGAGGCCATGCTACAGGTTAAAGATACAAAGACTAATGAGATTAGACTTTTATTCACCAATAGATTTAGGTCTGTTGCAGAAGGCATGTAAACAAAAAGTACCACAATTATTATAAATCATTCAATACCCATTTATTGAACACACTCTGTGAGTCAGGCACCATGGTATGTGCTGCAAATACAATGATAAATAAGTTATGGTCTTCAAGAAACCATCGGACCATTAACAAGTTTTGGTTGTGATGCTGACATGAGACAAAGCATATTTAGGGAAATTATTTTTTTCTCTGCACAAAGAATGGAGTAAAGGACAATCTGAGTCAAGAAAACAAAGTGCTAAACCTGAAATAAGATAGTAGGAATAATGGAGAGAAAAGGATTATATAAGAAATGTATTAGTGGAAAAAAGTAGATGAAGAAACTGGATAACTGATGTCCAGAAGTCTCAGATGGTGTGTGTGCGTGCGTGTGTGTGTGTGTGGGGGGGGGGGGTGTATCTTTCAGGTGTGAGCCATATCAATTCTCTCTTTGGGTGTCTGAAAATCTTCTCTGTGACTAACATTGAGCTGTACAGAGACCACCTTTTCTTGATAGTAAGAAAAATGCAGTTTAAATGCAGCAATGTCCTGAAACATCTTGATGGGGCCAACAGGTTTTTTTGATAAAAAGGGAACTTCCCCATTGCTGACGCCTTGATACACTGATCTGTCCCCTTCAAATGCAAGTGTTGTCTTAATAAAGAAAGCACAGTGTTTCTTGGATATCCTTATTAAAGTCCACTTAGAGCATTCAGAAAATGTTTTAAATGATTGAAGTAAACTCTTATACTCTTGGTGGTGTTTACTTGGAGTCAGCAAACATCACACAGATGAAAAAAAACAATCAGTAAATTATTTTCAAGGATTGGAAACAGAAATCCTCAGATGATTCACTGATGATTCAGATTTCTGTGTATCGCTTCTACTCTACTTGTTGCCAAGGGAACTTGGGGCCTACTTCCTACCACACCACGACTATAAAAAGTACCAGCAAAAGCCACAGGAGAGTAACTTCTCTACTCCTTTATTAAAAATGGCTGACGAACTAAATGTCAGTTACACAAGAGAGACTGAAGTTTTGTCTGTGTAGATCATGGCCACAAGATATGGAGAAGTCAGGTTGTTAGTCTATTTATTTACCACCTGCTCTTCCACTACTTCCTCATGCAGGGCGTGTTCTCTAAAAGACCTAGGATGCCACTAGACTTTTCATTTTTCTTCATACAATCCAGACGGATGTGCTTTTGTAGTAATAGCCACGGCCTGTGAAATCTGTCAACCTCAGGCAGGGTTAGAACCCACAGTCATGCTGCCAGCCTGCTTGCTTCTCTGGGTTACTGTGCCAAAAGAAGGACATGAGACAGGGAGAGGAAGCTAGGTTGACTACCACAAATGGGTCCTGCACAGCTTCACTCTTGTAGCCATGGCCTGTTGAGCTTTCTCTGACAATCATCCTTATCAAGCAACATAAAAATGGCAAGACAGTCACATATTCATAAGAGAAAACCAGTCATGGATGGATACTTTTCATGGCATATATAACCTAATTTTTTCCCCCTTTAATATGTGCTTTGAGTTATAATCTCACCTGGAAATAGTAAAGGAAGGCTGCCTTTCTGGACAGCTGTCAGGAAGACATATACAGGACATAAGTTACAGTTGAGACAAGCACACTCTATGCTTACAGAGGGCACAATATCCCATCCACTAAGAAGGCCCAGTCAGACAAGGCAATTGCAAAATCATTCCATGAATATTTTTCATTTGGCTTTGATGATTACTAGAAAATTTGTAAAGAAAGGAAGTTTCCTCTTTTAAGATGGACACATTTTCTTTCTTTTTTTTTCTTTCTCTATGAAAAAAAGTTTATCACACATGTAAATCAATAGATATCTTTTACAAGAAAGGTTAGAATAAAGATCTCACATTTGTAAAGGCCCATATGAAACATTTTACAGCAACGACAAGAGCAGTGTGAAAATAAGCAATACTCAACCAAGACCAGTATCTAAATAAGACTTTATAAAAACAGATAGGAAACAGTGCAGAAAATACTGCCAAAAGTCAGTTCTATACAGCTCATAACTGTGTATAAAACTGCCAAGCCTAAGTTTATTTACTGATATAAAAAAGACCTAGAATATAGCCTACATAATTTTATTTAAGGCTTTTAATATTATTAAGTTGTTTAAGGCTTTTAATATTATTAAATTGAGAGGGAGTCTATAACAAAGTTGACATGAATATTGATAAATCATGTCTTGGCATAGAATTAACCCGTGGTTTTCTGCAGAATGTAAAAGAATTTACGAGACTCTACAAAAGTATCCGGAGAAAAGATTTATTAAAAATCCGGGGGTGAGGGTGGGGGAGAGAGAGAGAGAGAGAGAGAGAGAGAGAGAGAGAGAGAGAGAGAGAGACTGCCAACGTTTAGCCAGGGCAGAGTTCTATGGGGGACAGCTGCACCGATGAGAAGGAGTACTGGAGTTTTATATTTTTCCACGCAGCATGCAGGATGCTTGTCAGGTTGCAGGGGGCGGGGAGGGGGTCTGCCATTACAATTGTCTTCTCCTGGAAACTGTCCTGTTCCCATCTATGATGGGTGATTACTAGTGTGCAGGGGGTTGCCATTGTGATTGGGAACTATTTTGTTCCAAACTGTGATGAATGTAAGGTGCTTGTCAGCCTGCAGGTGCTGTGCTGGCCACGGGAGTCAGAGCCAAGCGGTTTATGTTTAGTTCCTTCCTGTTAGCTCACAAGCTCTCTCCTGTTAACTCCTTGCCTGTCCCATCCTGCTGGCTCACAAGCCCACTCCCGTTAGCTCTTTACTGGTCTCATCAAATCATTCCCCCACGTAGGAAAGGTCCAATAAACTTCTCACTCCCACTCTCCCCTTACAAGTTTGTAGTAGAGACTGGACTTACAAGGTAGCAAGAGGCTACCATGGAGAGAATAATGTGTTCTCAGGATTCCGAATCCCAACCTGGAATGTATTTCTCGCAGCAACAAACTAACAAGCGGTTACATTTCCAGGTCAGCCCACAATAGGCACCCAGCTCTGGCTGACACATCCCTACATTTCAGCTGTGTTCAAGTCAGAAGGCTTCTGTGGGCTGACCCAAGAACCTGAAGAACAAAGTGGTTTCTAAGCTGCGGTCTTGTCTGCACATTGTTTAGAAATGAAATCTATTAAATGTGCATTCTTTTGAATGACACCACAACTGGCTACGTTTCATAAAACACAGACCAAGGAAAGCATCAAAATACTGAACTAAGTTGTTTAACAATAGTCCAGTGAAACAAACTAGTTTAGCCTTATTTGATATAACGCAAGTTATATAAGGTTATATGTTTAATAGTGATCTGCAAATGTAAATCTTCTTTTTCTTTTTTTTCCATCTAAGAATCCTCAAGCAAGTTAGTTGGCTATTGAAAGGAGCAAAGGACATACACAGAAAATCATCTCTGATGAAGTAACCTGAAACAATGAGATTTTTAAGATTCCAAATAGTGGCAAGAAAGTTCAGTCAAAGGAAACTCCAGTAACATTTTACAATGTTCAAGTTGAAAAAAATAAATAAAAATGGCTCTGAATTACAGCTTTCAGTTCTAGGCTGAAGGTATTGATTGCAATTGAGGGAAGTGGGAGGCCCCTGAGAAATGCTGAGAAAGCCAGGTACCCTTGCTCTGAGAGCCAAGCTAGCTAAACTCAAAGCAGGACTCCTGCGATTTTAACAAAATAATTTCACCCCAAGGCACAAAAAGACCCCGATCCAATCTTTTCAGCTTTCTCCCAGAAACCTTTTGTCAGGTGAGAAGGCACTTGTGTTTCGGAAGGAGGAGACTAGGGAAGAAAGAAGAGGAAAGCTACAGATTGGATCACCAGCTTACTGTGCCCTTCCCTAGGGAACAGAACTGATCACAATACAACTTCTAAATATTTTGGGGGAGCCCAGGGCTTTCTCTGTTTCACCAGATTGGCCAGTCTATGTAAAGAAGCAGCGATGAAGGGAACATGGTTTAGAAAGAAGCTAGAAACAGTCTGACTACACCTACCACTATGCCAAATGCAGAGTCAACATAATTTCACCTTGAAATAAATAACAGGTGCTGCTGCAATCATCGTTTGAAACAGGACTGAGAACTGAAGAAGATGGACAGTTTTTCTCTTCATGGTTCCATAGGCAAAAGTTCCACGAGCCCCACCTAAGAGGTATGAGATGCCTAAGATTTTTTTATACTTAAACGTATTTAACATTAGAGCCCTTCTGCTATTTGAAGAGGCAAAACGATCAAATATGAGGTTCTAAATTTAAATGTCTTAAATGGCTGTTTAGTACTACTTGTAATAAACAGAATTTTTCTAAAATGCAAACCTGATTATATCATCTCTTCCCCCCTGAAAATATGTTATAAGTTTCCTATTTCTTAGAGAATAAAAATCCAACTCCTTTTCAAAGCCCTTTTTGGCCTCCTCTCACACTCCTTTGTACTTGAGCAATGCTGAACTACTTATAGCTTTCCACTCATGTTACTGCTCCACACCTCTGTGATTTGGCACATAGATCTGGAATGTCTTTGCTCTCTTCTTAGGTGCTGTTTTCCATTTATTCTCAGCACTTAATTCAAATATAGTCTATCCTGATTCAACTGCCTGTCAAAAGCAATTACGACGTAGAACCTCTCTGGCTTTGTCCATATTCATAATAATACACTTATAGAACTATGTGTTAACCATCTGTTCACATGTACGTGTAATTTTTCTTCTATTACACTGCACAGGTTTGGGGAGTCAGATCCATATCATTATTTTTTTAATCTTTGTACTTCCAGCACTCTGCACAGTACCCAGAACACAGTACTCTGCATAGTACCCAGAACACAGTACTCTGCACAGTACCCAGAACACATTTTGTTTGCTGATTTTGTTGAAATCTTTTCCATTTTGCAAACCTTATGATTATTGTTAGAGGAAAATTTGTTTAAAATAAATGCATCACTGAAAAATGTTAGTGATACATCAAATAAACATTGCATATCTGTGCTTTAGAATGCCTTGTAGAAGAGAACTGTGTCCAAAATTCCTTGTTGGATAAACAAACAAAGAGTCAAAGTGTCATAAATCAGACAGATGTACATGAAAGGGATATTTGTTCAACAAAGTAGAACAACAATGATGTCTTCCCAATCTCTGAGGCTGGGACTAGCTGGTAGAAAAATTAAGATGTGACTTTTTTTTTTATTGTCTCAAGGACTCTCAATGGGACCAACATAATCATCTGCTTTAATATCTGATTCAAAGCTACAGAAGCATTGCAAATGGCCTGTCAACTAAGAAGTGTGAGAAAAGAGCTAATTTCATCAAAACCAGGGTAATCACAGGCCATTAGCCCAAGTATTTCAGAAGCCCCCATCGCTAGGAATGGATGACGATAGTGAATTGACAGGGATAGATGCAGGAGAGGAGTCTTATTTTGAAACAAGACTTAACATACTGTACTTCAGTAAGATCCAAAGTATCAGTAGTGCATAGCTTACTGTAAAGGAAACTACAACTAGTGCTTGGCACGGTGACTTTTCATTGGCAGCTTGGACCTTGCCGGTGCCACGACATGCTGAGAAAGCTACAATAGAAATAGCACGATGAGCCAAATGTCAGAGTAGGGTCAGGGAATGAAGAGAAACCAGGCTGAGATGTAACTGAGGAGTAGAGGGATCTCTGAAGAAGGGTCTGGAATGCCAACGAGACTTTGAGTGGTGTACGGACAGGTAGGTGACTTTAGTGTGAAGTGCTTTGTAAATAATAGCAAAACACTCTCCACTTCCCCTACAGGGGTAAAAATATTCTTTACAAAAAATAAAGAGTAGAGAACTTATCTGTGCCAGGGTTTCTAAAGCCTCAGTGGAGTTACTATTTGGAATTACTGCCCATCTCCCTCACAGCAGGACTCCTGGATCAACTCCAGGGAGCCTGGGTTTTCAGTCTCACAAAATACTCAGGGTGAGTGTCAGAAATGGAAGGTAGATTTCAAGAAATGCACCAGACAATTCGAGTACCTAAAAATGCCCATTGACTTATGCAGTGCTTCCCTTGTCTTCAAACATTGATAAATGGACTTTTATTTTCTACCAGGGTATATTCCTCCTACTGGATGTTGTTATCTGGATGTTCTGCTACCTGGATGTTGTCTGCACAACACCCTTGTGCATTTGGCAGTCGAGACTCTCAATAACGCTTAGGACGCATGGTTAAAGACCTGGGCTGGCTACCAATTCTGGAACAAGATGGCACACACTCTTTTCCTGGCTCCTCAGTTGTGTCTTTCCCCCGATCTCAGTATCAGTAGGTAGCCCAAGGAAGTGTCTTCCACCCCCACACATGGCACCAGAAGACACTGTGCAGTACCCTAAGGGCATCAGAAGAACGAAGTTGACCAGAATAACCAAAATGTCTTTGGAAATAAATTCAACAAAGTATGCCAGAACCTATAAGCTCAACCTAACCAGGCGATTGCCTGCCAAAATGGAAGATATAAATAGGGTCAAGAGTCTCCTAACATAATTACCAAAAAGTCCAGGATACAATAGAAAACCACTCATCATAACAAGAACCAGAAAAACCATAATCTGAATAAGAAAAGATAATCAGCTTTTATGCCAATAACAAAGTAGATGTTGGAATGTCTGACAAGAATTTTAAAGCAGATGTTAAGAAGTGCTTCAAAAATCAATTACAAGTTCTCTTGAAACAAATGAAAAAACAACAAACAAACAGAAAAATCTTAGCAAAGAAATACAAGTTACAACAACCTATGGAATGGAAAAATATTTGCAAATAATATATCTGATAAGGGGTTAATAGCCAAAATATATAAAGAACTCATACAACTCAATAGCATAAAGACCTCACATGTAATTCAATGAAAAAATGGGAAAAACCCCTGAATAGACATTTGTCAAAGAAGATATACTTGTATGACTGGCCAGGTAAGTAAAAACATGTTCAACAGGTAAGTGAAAAGATGCTCAATATCACTAATCATAAGGGAAATGCAAATCAAAACCACAACGTGATATCACCTGACACCTGTTAAGAATGGTTGTTATCAAAAAAATAAGAGATAACAAAAGCTGGTGAGGACTTGGAGCAAAGTGAATCCTGGTACATTGTCAGTGGGACTGTAAACTGATAGGGCCACTACATATATGTGTGTGTGTGTGTGTGTGTGTGTGTGTGTGTGTGTGTGTACATAATAGAATGTTATTCAGCCATAAAAAGAAGGAAATCTTGCCATTTGCAACAACATGAATGGACTCTGAGGGCATTATGTTAAGCGAAATAAGTCAGACAGAGAAAACAAATACCATATGATCTCACATGCATATGGATTCTAAACAAAGAGGAAAAAAACCACACTCATAGAGAAAGAGATCAGATTTGTAGTTACTAGTGAATGGGGTGGAGGGAGTGGGAAATTGGATGAAGGTGGTCAAAACTTTGGGGAAAAAAGGAAGAGAAGTTTTGAAAAGACGTGGGCAGCTTGCATAGCACCATTTTCAGTCCATCTTCCATCGCTGTGGTTGTGTTTTAACTCATCGGAATTACTGCTCATAGTATTAACAGTTGTGGATTGCAATAAGCCCCTGGGACAAACAAGGATATGCAGTGGTTCTTAAGTTTCCTTAGCTATGATCAGTATTTCATCCCTCTCTCCAATTTTTCCAATCTGCTTCAGTAAATTAAACTCTTTAGGAAAGGTCAGATTATAGCATTGTAAGAAATAAAAACAACATTTACTCATGCTCTGTTTTGGGCTTGCTCAACCCAACCTGACTTGTTACCAACAAAATTAGCATCTACAATACTGGGAAAGAGGCTCTGGTTTAACTATCTCCAAGCCCACATCCAGTTTCAAGATAGATGGTCACCTATACTGAATGGAAACTAAAGTTGGAGCTGATGATCAAAATTGCCTTGAGAGTTCAAAAACACTCCCTTGCGAGAATCCACCCTACATCCCCAGTTCAGCTTGGCCTAGGTGAAAAGATTCTAATTCTTAAAACATTTTCAATTCACATCTGTTATACAACAAGCAGTCAAAACTGACAGGCAGCCACCTAGGAATATTGCTAGCAATAACTCCAAGCACTAGCAAAGCCATCTTGTCCAGAAAGATTCTCAGGTTAAGAAATTTTCAGGGGAGGCCAGATGGTTACAGAGCAAGCTATCAACAACAAGGTTGCCAGTTCAATTCCCACATAGGAAACGTTGCGCCCGCTGCAACTAAAAGATTGAAAACGGTGACTGGACTTGGAGCTGAGCTGCGCCCTCCGCAATTAGATTGAAGGACAACGACTTGGAGCTGATGGGCCCTGAAGAAACACAGTGTTCCCCAATGTTCTGCCCCCCAAAAAAAATTGTTTTAAGAAAAAAAGAAATTTTCAGCCAAATGTAGTTGTAACTGACCGAGGTAGAATGGCAAAACAATACCACCTGCATGTGAGTATGTCAAGTCAAGAAAGCTCAACCAGAGGGCTAAAGGAGCTTGAGATCAAATGGCGTAGTGGTGGGTGAGGGGTCCTAAGCAACGTCCTCACGTGTCGCTGCTGCCATCTGAAGCTGATCTGTGGCCTGGGCTAATGGACCAAAGCTGGAAGACAACTGAGAGGGCAACACAACAAATAATGATTCAAAACAAGATTATGAATCATAGTGAGGATGGTGGAAAGCTGAAAGGCTTAGTATCCGTGAATCAATGAGTTTTAACTATTTTTATGTCATTTCATGTCACTGAAAGAGATACTTCTATTGTATCTTCAGTTTGTTTTGAAATAAGGTGTGATGACATAAGATTCAAACTCAAATGTACCCAAGGTCAGACTTGCTCAATTTGCCTAAAGGGAAGATAATCATGAAAATTCTTAGAGAGGTTTAGCACATCAAATGTTATTAGATTTCAGTCGGTTCAACATTTTTGAGCATATTTATTGTACAAAGTTCAGTGTAAAGGGCTTAAAATCTATATTTTTCCATAAGACTATTTTATTGGTGTAAGTTTTATTTTCAAATAAAAAGGGAAGCTCAATTCTCAAAAATCACAATAGTTCTCATATGAATCACTTTTTGGTTCATGGATTTCTATGTTTGGTCAAATAATGTCCCTTCATTATAATCTTATATCTCCATTTTCTATCTCTTGTCAGAAATATTTTGACATATGACCAAAGGTAAATAATCCTTGATAAAGGATAAATACGGGGGGTGGGGGGTGGTACCAAGAAAATATATACACATGACTTATATTCATCTTTTGTTATTGGTATATATTGAGTATTACAATTTTAATACAGTTTTTTACTTTCTTAAAATGTGCATAAATATTTTTGGCACCCTCTGTATAACTAACCACATGATCAAGGATAAATAAACATACACTAGTTTATAATACAATTAAATAATTTTGAAATGAAAACATAAATCTAAAGATAAATGAATAAATCTTCAAATTAGTAAACATAACATGACACAGCTATGAGAAATAATTTTTCCACATATTATGAGAAAAATAAAGTCTCTAACTATAAACATTGGTTTACATTATTCCAAGATCAACTAGTTTAAAAATATTTAATGTCTGCAGGAATTAGATGAGTTAATATACTATTTCATGATATGACTTTAGACCAAAGACTTAAAGATGCAATCTTTGAAATTAACAATGAATACTTGCTGTATTTCACCCATGACATTTTTGAGTACGACATCTTTTTTTCTTTGAAAGAGTATATATTTAAATGCCCAGAGACTATATTTGAATTTATGTTCTGAATTAAGCACCTTAGGCTTTTATTTCAGTTGGAATTCTTTACGTTTACGCTACTTTGTTTGGTTAAGTTCAGTGTGAGGAAGCCTCTTATTTGTTCTTTCTCCATAAAAGGACTCGTCTTTGATAAACAGTTTTGTCTCTTACCCTGGCTTCTAATCATAAGTGTTTATTGGGAAAGATCGAGTCTCTGAGGTTTTCTAGAGATGACATTTAAAGGGTGTAAATTCTACTCCACCTAATACATCACATAGCATGAGTAAAAGGTAGAAGAGCGATTTACTTTGATAGTTTCCATTATAGGCCTTTCCCCCCTTTATTCTTTCACGTTTTTACTGCCTTCATGACCCCACAATGCAGTCTACTGGTAGCTGAAGAACACAAATAACCAAATGTTATTTAATTTAGTGGATTCTCCAGTTTTCAAAGGCAACTTACATTTTAGCATTTCAAAATGACTTGAGGAGATTCATCTCTGGTATTTGAAATCTCAAATATTACAAATTTTAATCTTTTGTCAGTAAATATTCTGTCAGTGATGCCCTGCAAATGGTAAACACTCAATAGAAAATGGCTTAATGAATAAATGAATAAGTAGTGTAGTCTTAAATACACAAGAATACTAAAGTTCTTAAAATTATTTTTAATCCTACATGCATAATTCTTTACAAGTCCACTTCTCGACAACATTATCTTCCTTTTGGATGATTAATACTATTTTTAGTGAAAAGAGAGTGGGCCTTGTGATCTTGCTGAACTGAGTTTAGATCCTGATTCTCCATCTATTGGCTGTGTGACAGTGAACAACTTACTTAGCCTCTCTGAATCTGGGTTTTGTGGTTTGTTTGGTTTTTTTAGAATTAGACACAAAATATGCAACAAACACATTGACCATAATAACTGTTCAATAAATGATAGCCATTATTAATAAATTGTTAAAGCTACTTGTTGAAGCTATTTAAGAGTTCCTTGAACCACTTTATTTTCATGTATATTTGTATATTCTCATATTATCCAAGTACACAGAGACATGAAAATAAATGAATGGATGTTAATTACTCATTCTAAATAAAAATAAATATGTCAGGCAAAGAAAAGTTTACTAAGTTTCCTTTAAGGACAAAGAGTTTTTATTTTTCTGCCTACTTTTTATTAATTTCTAATTTTACTACGTTATAGTTATAAAATATAAAGAATGTGATATTGTGCTTTTCAGAATGTTAAAACTTTATCACTTATTGCATAGTTTTGTGAATTTCTCATGCATGCTACTGTTACCAGGAAAATATGTCCTTCAGAAATAGTCGTTAAATTCTCTTGAAATTAAAAAGTAATATTGGGAGGTGGTGACATCTTTTGATTATAACCTACTAGTTTCTGGAGAAATTGCCAGGAGACAAGGGGAAGTAGGGATAGTGTAGGGTTCCTCTGTCTGCTGTTCTTGTTTCCGTCAGCTCCTTATTCTCTCTGTGCATTCTACTGATGGTGCCCCTTGGATCACAGGTGGCTTTGGAGGATGCTACTCTTTTCTCTCACAGAAAGAGAAAAGAAAGAATTCAACAGCTCCTCTGCCAGCCTGTTTCCTGCAGTAGCACCTGGCCCCCTTTTACTCCAGGCTGCCTGTCACCCTCACAGAAAGCCACTTCTTCCCTTTATCCACTCAGAGTTCTCACCATTTTCATGTTAGTGCACTAGACCCACTCTTCTTCCTCTCACTCTTTTACATAGAAGCTACAGTGTTGAGTTTAGGGAGGAAGCCAGCATCTTCTGCAGTTTACTTATCTTGTTAGTACTGGGACTGGGACATCTCAAAATCCACACTGGGGTCATTTTATCCCAGGGACCAGTGCTAGTCTATGCAAGAGTCCTTTGTGAAAATTGTTATGAAAGAGTTTTCAATTATACATCATGGTTGATATTGGGGAATCATTAATCTTTCTATGAAAATAAAACACAACTGTCTCTCAGGATATTTAAGTACGAATTTTAAAGATGTTTTAAATACTCACGGAAAATTCTTAGGAAACAGGATACCCATTCTACTGTTGAATACAACTTTCTTTCTGGGAAGACGAACTTTAAAAAAAAAAAAAAGAAACCTTCAGTTTTATAACTTACTGGCACAGTGTCTCTGATATTTTAAATGTTTAAAAATTTTTAAAGCACATGTTGAAACACTTTCTGTGAAACAGCCTACTAGGGACTGTTTTGACCTGGGGGTGGGGGTAAGTGGCAGGCAAGGTGAGGGTAACCTTCAGAGGACGAGTTACTAAATGGCGGTATGCATGCCATCAGTTCAAGGGACATGCGTTATTGGTCCCTCCCACTGTTCTGATGGTGCAAGAACGTGGTAACATAAAGTACTTCACCTTCATATTGGAGGGATCTGCCAGTGGGATAAAAGAAGCACGGAATGATCTTAATTGTTTATCTTCTCTATTTCTTAGTATAATCGCTTCCCACATTTTCTATATTACATGTTCACATATGAGTTCAGCCTTTCCTTTTTGGAGAAACAATATGGCGGGCTAAAATGGTTAGATCCAAAGAAGTAAATTTCCTTCTTATGTTTACCAATATGAGATAGGCATTTCCAGTAGCATAGGAGAGTTCGTTGAAAATAAGAGGGAGGGGATGTGGTAGAAGAGGGAAAGGGGGGTCAAATATAAGGTGATGGAAAGAGAACTAATTCTGGATGCTGAGCACACAATGTGATATATAGGTGATGTATTATAGAATTGTATACTTGAAACCTATGTAATTTCACTAACCATTGTCACCCCAATGTATTTAATTTAAAAAAAAGAATTGTACACTTGAAACCTATATAATTGTATTAATACTAACCAATGTCACCCCAATATATTTAATAAAAAATTTAAAAAGCATAAAATAGATACAAGACTTAAAAAAAGACCATTCTCTGCCATGTCCAGTACATATTATGTCTGATACATGTCCTATAATTCTATATGACATAAAAAGACTGCAAATCCACACAGCCACATAATCATAGAGCCACCAAGCCTAGAGCAGATGACAAGTTCGCCAAGTTACTAGGAAAACAGCCTTGATGACACCTGGATCTCTTTCAAGTACACTACAGTACATCAGGAGAAGCACAGCAGGACGACAAAACTTTCCAGTCTACCCTACTTTAAAATCACCATATTTTACAAGAATTCAAATAAATATGATGAAAAATAATGAACACAACGATAGGTCACATTGAAAAAAACTCATAAAAATCTTAAAGTAAACACTGTCAGAGCATCTACATTTTCAGAGTCCAAAGACTGAGGGGGAATTTAATACAATTCAGTAGCAATACGAATAGACCATAAAACAACGGCACTAAAGCAATCCCATTTGTCTTCCTAGTTTATGTTCTGATAGCTGGTTTCTAAAGAAAGGCATCAGCTCAGAAGTCCACAAACTTGCAAAGCTTATGAGTCTGAAGGAACTATTGGGGTTAAATAAGTATACAAATGATGTTTTGCAAATCAAGTCCAAGTGATAAAGCTTAATGTATATACCTACTTATAGACATAGATACAGAATCATTTGTATATTAAAACCCTACCGTGCATACTATTTTGACACCCATTATTTTCACATACGATATAGTCATCCTTTTAAATCATAAGTTTAAAAGATACAAATCACGGATGTGCTTAATTTTATTTATCCAAGCCATCATTTGGGACATTTAAGTTGTTTTTAAAATCCATGATTACATATAATTTTTGGTCAATTTTTAATAAATATTTGGACATATGTCTCATGATTCCTATTGGTCAAATTCCTGGCAGTGGAAAATACTGGGTCAAAAGTTTAAAGCTTTTAAAACATTTTCCCAAAATTTCCTTCAGAAGGGTTGTATCAACAAATACTCGTATCAGTAGTACTGAAGTCTGCGTGTATAAAGTGTTCCTTATAAATACTTACATGCTTTGTATTATCATCTAGATAATCTCATATGGTACCTTTGTAAAAAGAACTTTGGCTGCTAATCCAAATGCTACTATAAGGACATCTGCAGAAGGCAATAATCCAATTAATCATGTAACCTCAGAAACGTATGTATGAGAGGAACCGATTCATATTAACTTCAGACTTCTATTAAAACTCTGAGAAAGGTATGTGGCTACTGTTCTCTGTTTCTTTTGGAGGTTAAACTCTGGATAAAGATTGAAAGCTAGCTGCTTTGTAAAGTTGTTTTCAGATTTGATTACCTAAGACATGCAATAGTAATGAGTCATCATAACAGATTAACACATGCAATAGATTGAATGTCAAGCAAGAATGAGAATTCAGAGGAAAGAAAAATGATCCCCTGGGCCAAGATATAAGTACTGTCTTGGCAAAACTGTATGTTTAGATGTAACAGATGTATTACAAGACCTTTTCAAAACCTTAAAAGCAGGTTCATTCTGGCTGTAGACTTTCAAAATCATAAGAAATTAATTGTTCTCAAGTGATTTAGCTTCAGAGATATTCAAATTCCTTCTTGGTAGAATAATCCAATATTTTTCGATCTTTGGTGTAATGAAAAGAGCATAGGAAAAAAAGTCAGAAAACCTGATTTTATATATCCCAGCTTCACTACACATACTATGTGACTTGGGATACTTTTATAATAACAGCTAATTATCATTGAGTACCCTTTATATTTCAGGCCTTGTGCTAGCATGTTTGTGTGTTCTCATGTGTCCTATAATAATTGTACCATAGAGCATATTCTGTATCCCCCCCTTTATTGTAGATAATAACTCTGAGGCTGAGAGACCACAAGCCTCGCCCAGCATGACTTAGCCACTGAGTATTGGAGACCCATTGTCAGTTTGCCTCCAGAACCCTTGGGTTTATCCACTATTCTACTGTTTAAGAACTTCATCTGAAATATGGCGGCATTTAGGGACTTAAACTAGATGTTTTCTAAATTTTCCCCTAAATCTAAAATTCTCTTTTTCTATTATTTCCTACTCTAAAATAAATGAATAAACAAACAAACAAATAAAAAAGGCAGTATCCCTACGTTCACAGGAGCAATAGAGGCTGATGGTGTCATTTAAACTTCCCAGTTCTGTTCATGCTACTTTTAAAAATAAGCAGCACTATTGAGATATAATTCATTTAAGTATACACTTCAATGGTTTTTCATATAATCACAGAGTTGTGCAATCATTACCACAATCAATTTAGGACATTTTTATCAGTCCAAAAATCCCATTAGCAGGAACTTTTAACAGAAACTATCAATTTCCCCTCAAGCCCCCATCTGAAACGCTGCCTTGGGCAACCAATATCTATTTTTCTGACCCTATGGATTTAATCTATTATGGACATTTCATATAAATCAAAGCATACCATATGTGGCCTTCCTGACTGCTTTCTTTCACTTTGCATAATCTTTACAAGGTTCATCCACTCCACAGATGCCACAGCTTACATATGTACACTTTCCTTTTGATGGCTGAATAATATTTCATGCTATGGATATACCACATATTGTTTATCCATTCATCAGTTAATGGATAACTGGGTTGTATCTACTTTTTGGTTATTTAAAATAATGCTGCTAAAAGCATTAGTGTACATGTCTTTATGTGAACACAGATTTTCATTTCTCTTGGCTATATGTCTAGGAATTAAATGCTGGGTCATGTGGCAACTCTATGTTTAACATTTTGGGGAACCACTAGAATATCTTTAAAGCAGCTGCGCCATTTTACATTCTCACCAACAGTTCATAAAGTGTTTCTCTACATTCTCACCAACACCTGTTATTATTTGTCTTTTTAATTACAGCCATCCTAGTGGGTATAAAATAGCATCTCATTGCAATTTTCATTTGCATTCCCTGATAGCTAACACTGTGAACATCTTTTCATATGCTTATTTACCATTTGTATATTCTCTTTGGAGAAACGTCTATTCAAATCCTTTGCTCATTTTTTAAAATTCAGATTGCCTTTTTATTATTGAATAGGAAGCACTCTTTATATATTCCTGAGATAAGTCTCTCATAAGATATGATTTGAAAAAAATTTCTCCATTCTTTGGGCTGTCCTTTCTGTTTTTTGGTAGTATCCTTTGAAAAACAAGTGTCTTTAATTTTGATTATGTCCAATTTATTTTCTCTTTTGTTCTCTTGTTTTTGGTGTCACATCTTCATACAATGTTGCCTAATCCAAGGTCATAAATATTTACACCTTCATTTCCTTTTAAGAGTTTTATAGTTTTAGATCTTACATTTAGGTTGCCCATTTTGAGTTAATAGGGTGTTAGGTAGAGGTCTGTTTCATTTTTCTGCATGTGCATATCCAGCTGTGCTGGTACCAATTCCCAAACAGACTATTCTTTCGTCATTGAATTATGGCTTTCTTGTTGTCTACTTTGTTTCTGATCTCTAATTTTTCATGTCCATTTTTTCACTTTGTTTTCCATAGCACTTGTAATCTAATGGTAAATTCCTTGAGTTTAGAGACCATGTGTTATACCGATGCATGATCCACTCTCAATATCTAGCAGATTACTGAAACTATATTAGGTACTTAATACTTTGTGGATTGTTTGGTTGGGCAATAGAATTGAAGGTATCAAAGGAGTAAAGCAAATAAGCCAGGAGTTATTATAGAGATAAAACTTGTAAATTTCATCTTACATTGATATAGCTCAGCTAGTAGTTTTGTAAATGCTTAAATAATTAACTAATATTTGAAAAACAATTCAAATTAATTTTCCATTAAGAATAATTTATAAATCATTACATTCAAATATATTATTATATTAGTAACATATGCTGTTAGGGGAATTCCTTTATATAGCATTTAATCTCCAAAATCCTTTCAAGATATGGAGTCAACTTCTTTCATATACATTTTTGTCTCAGCATAGTGTATAGGTATACCTCAAAGATGTTGCAGGTTTGCTTATAGACACTGAAATAAAATGAATATCACAATAAAGCAAGTTGTCATCTTTTGGCTAGTAGGCCTTGTCGTCAATTAGTAAAAAATGCAACATTTGTGAAAAGCAATGATGCAAAGCACAAAACAAAGTATGCCTGGATGCAATTAATTACATTTAAAAAAATATTCTATCCTCTCTTGTGTGCCTACTAATTATATAGTCAATAGAATAATCTTATTAATTATTCAATATGTTAAGCCAAACAAAGCTCTGTAGACATCAGTCTCAAAAACCTGAAGTCCCAGATAAAAAGGAACTAATTGTAAAACATATTGTGCCTCTTTACTTATTGCAAACACAACTCTTCTAGATATTATACTCATGTTGCCAAATTCAGAGAATTTGAGAAGTACGAAAAGAAGAAGCAGGCTGCTGCCTGACTTACAAACATGAAACCTTAAAAAAAAAAAAGTTCTGGTTTTCCTCTACTAAATGAAAATTAAGTTAATCTAATCTAAGACTCATTTTTTCAGTTAAATTTTGCAAGCAAGTCTCTAAAAATGCAAATTATATAATAGACTCTTGGATTTTTCCTGTACTTTTCTTCCATCTTATTAATCTTGCAAGAAACATCGTATATATCTTTCAGAACATTGAATTTTAGTGGAGATGTTTCTGAGGAAAGAAAACAAAGCTACACAGAAGCACTGAACAAAATTATTATGAAAAAAATTTGAAAAGGAATTTGAGAAACTAAGGCTCCTCTTTTGTTATTTGAACCAGATAACTGTCAAATTTGAAACATTGGTTTTCATTTTTATGTAATATATGTATTTTTAAATTTAAAAGCATACAAAAGTATGCTCTATAAAATTCTGTATGTAAAAAAAAAAAGTACAGGAAAACAACACACACATATAGAATTAAGAACTGAAGTCCCAATTGGTCTTCTTATTTAATAAATTCCATTTTGCTAGTTATATTTTATGATACTTTTAAATCTTCTAGATCTGCAGAGGCTAATTGAGGAAATTATGATGAAACATTTGACCTACATCATGACATATAAATAAAAATAAGGCCAATAATCTGAATGTTTATTAGGAAACTCTGTTAAAGACTTGATTTCCATGTATCTTATCTTTCTTTGGCTATTAATTTAATTACCCTTTCAACTAGGCTTAACGATATCAAGTAACATTACCATCAATGCATAGCAAGTAGCTGATGAAGATCTTTTCCAGGGTAACTGAACCTTTTAGACAGGAGACATTACAGTGAGATTTAGGAAAGATTAAACTCTTTGTACCCTGCCAAAAGCGATAATTAGAATGAATGGAATCTGCTTATATAAACTGCTGTCATTTCTTCTTCAACAAGGAATGTTGCCATTTGCCAGTATCAAAATGGCTAATCTTCTAAGGGAGAACTGAGTTTTTACCATTTCACTTTTGTTTCCCCAGCAAGAACTCCTGAAAAAAAACAATCAAAAGGAACATGCACTCTGAAGAAGTGGCCTGCAATTGCAATACACTCTAACCACTGTCCAAAACCATGAAAATTTCTGGAAGAGTCAGCTCAATATTTTTTTCTGATTTTTGTCTGTTTAAGTATTTATTCATGACTAGGAGTCTTATTTATCATCTTCTTCTAGCATTTTTACACCAGTCTTCAGGTTTCAGAAGTCTAGTAAATATGTTCCAATCTTTGAAAGACAAACCTCAGTTTTTATCCAAATAACTAAAAAAGCATAATATCAAAAAGTACAAGGAACTTCTGGAGGTTGTTGTTGAAGCAGAATCTGTTTTCAACATAGATGATTATCAGTAAAAACCAGTTGTCTGAGTCACTGAACATGTAAAAGTGACGAGAGCTTTCATTCTAGATGTTACGATGACTACTAGCTGTAGGACATAGTCGCTAAATGTTACGGGAGAGAAGAGGAAACAATAATGAGTCAAATGTGAAATATTGATTGTTGAGTGATGAGGGAGAATACACCATGTGTTGAAGATCCCCAAATCAAGTTTATATACTATATTTTATCCTCAGAAACATTTTGGGTGGTAAACAGTAACTGTGGCTCTGAGAAGTTTTATGGTTTGCTTGAGAAGCAACAACTTATTAATTGAAAAGTCATGATAATGCCTGAGTCCCCAACTTCTAGGCCAGTGTATTTTTTCTCTAATTTTTCCAAGAACGTCTTAAAACATATGAACAGATAGATCATAGAAAATTATACAAATGGCCCTTATGCATATGAAAAGATATTTGATTTCAAACATAACAAAAGAAAGGCACTGAGCTATCATTTCTCAACCATTAGACAAGCACAACCACAAACTCTGTTGGTGAGACTGTAGGGAAATAGGGTCACTGCTGGAAGGATTAGAATATGGTATAAAGCCTACAGAGGAGAATTTGGCAAGTGTAACCAAAATACTGATGCATTTACACTTTGAACTAGCAATTCCACTTTTAGAAATCTAGCTTAGAAACACACCCACACAAGTCCAAAATGACATATGATCAAAGTTTTTCATTTTGGCATTATTTGTAGAGAAAAAATTAGAAATAACTCAAATATTAATGATATGAAGTCATCTAAATTAATGATAGTACATTCATACAATAAAGTAATATGGAGCAATAAAAGGAAATGAGGAATATATTTATATACTGATATGGAGAGATCTTTGATACATATTATTTCATGAAAAGCAAGCTACAGAATAGAGTGTATATGGTATACCATCTTTTATACAAGAAATGGGAAATACATGTTGCAAAAAGAAGAATATTAGAAGTATGAACAAAACAGCTAATAAACAATTAATTACTGAGAGCAAGGAAGGGTAAGTGAGGGAAAAAGGTCAGGAAAGGCATCCAAGTATACATTTTCTTAATAAAATTTTGACTGTTTCATATCATGTAAATAAAGGCATTAACCCTATTTTTTAAAGAAGATGAAAAAGAAATCCTTAAAATTGGAAACAAACTTAAGCAAATATATATAACTCTATATACACTTGTAAGATATCACAAAAAAAGGTCTAAAGTAATTTTAGAACATAGGTCTTTGACTCTACATCTTTAGGGATGCATTCTATAAGAGAGAAAAGGAACCATTAAGACATTTTAAACTTCCTTTAGAAGTTTTATCACTAGTAGTGTTTTTGTCATTCCTTTATTTATACAGTATTATAAAGCTCTTTCTTCAAGATCCAATCAGGGCAAAAGAAATCATTTAAAGGGAATATAAATTAGGAAATAAATTACATAGGCAATGGAAGAACTGAGAAGCTGAGAGTTAGTGGTAAGGCAACCTAGATTTTAGAGACAGCAGGAAGCCGCTCCAACTTTAGGCTAAAGAGACACAAAGTAAAGATTGAGTTCTGGAGTCCAGAGAAACAGATCATCCAGTGACAGCCATAACCAAGTCCTGAGGATATGGAGCAACAGAGGAGAAGCAGCCACACTCAGAAACATCACCCAAGACAGGAAGAAAGGGTAGAAATACTCTAGCTTCTCCTTTCCCACTACCCACCAAACCTCCCACCAGTGATACCATTGGCTGGTGTGGGAGCCTGCAAAGGTGATGGAGTAGGGGAAGGGTCTGGAACAATCTGAGGGCAAACAGTCTCAGGACCAACACAGAAGCTAATAAATGTTATTAACTTTATTAGAAATCAAGATTTTCAATAGGGGAAAAAAGAAGTATAATTATAAAAATCAAAGAAGTTATATAAAACTGTAGTATTGTTAATACTAGCTTCAAAATCTAAATATAAATGATTTAAATATATATTTATTTTCTTGCTCCATTCATTGAAATGGCCTAGATATAATTTCACTCCACTATCAATGAATACACTCAAACTGACATTTTGACTTCTAACATCATTCCTTTGTAAAAGGAATCAGGGCTCTTTGAAGAAATGTTTGCTTCTTGATCTGGGACACAAAAGGTGCAGACTGAGCCTGGGACATTTTGAACTCAAGATAGGGAGAAAAGGGAACCTTGTGCAGTGTTGGTGTGAATAAACACGGAGGTTCCTCAAAAAAACTTTAAAAAATAGAACTACCATATGATCCAGCAATCCCACGTCTGGATATATATAGCTCAAGGAAATGAAATCAGCGTCTCAAAGAGTTACCTGTACTTCCACGTTCATTGCAGTATTATATACAATAGCCAAGACATAAAACACACTAATTGTTCATAGATGGATAAAGAAAATGTGGTTTTACACACACACACACACACACACACACACTGGTGTGAATATTATTCAGCCATAAAAAGGAAGGAAATTCTCTAATTTGTGACAACATGAATGGACCTTGAGGGTATTATGCTAAGTGAAGTAAGTGAAGTAAGTGAAGCAGAGAAAGACAAATACTGCATGATCGCATTTATATGTGGAATCTAAAAAAGTAGAACTCATAGAAATAAAGACTAGATTGGTGCTTACTAGGTGTTGGGGGTGGGGGAAATAAGGATATGTTAGTCAAAGATTACAAATTTTCAGTTATAAAACAAAAATTTCTGGGGATCTAATACATAGCATGGTGACGATAGCTAACAATGCTGTATTGTGTACTTGAAATTTGTTAGCAGAGTAGATCTTAACTGTTCTCCCCACACATACAAACACACACAAAAGGTAACTATGCGAGATGATGGATATTAACTAACTTAACTGTGGTAATCATTTCAAAATACATATGTATATCAAATCATCATGTTGTATACCGTAAGTTACACAATGTAATTTGTCAATTATAGCTCAAAAAATTGGGAAAAATTAAGTTAAATGTTTGAAAAAAAAATAGTTTTCAAAATTTAATGGAGTCATCTTAAAAGATGACAGCTTGAAAGGGCTCCCATTAACAATGTTTTGACATAGTGAATATAAAAAGGAATAGTTTTTGTAGGTGTCTTAAAATTAATTTTATAAAAATCCTTCAATGCACAATTAAACTAAAAAGAAGGAGAAGGGCAGAGAAATGCATGTGTTATCATCTGAGTTAGATATTATATCAAACCGTAGGAGCTAGACTGTCTCCTACTATGATATAATTCAACACAACATCAGGCATGATTCATTCTAGCTCAAAATGGCTCATTTAAATATCATCAACCTTTGAATTGAACTTCCAAGCATAAGAAATTTCAGGGTTAGATTTAAAACACACTAAGAAAAAGCCTTGAGATAAATCCAGAGGTTTGCTCCTCAATGAGAGACATGAAGACAATCTAGATTTTTCTAGGCTAAATGAGGCTTAAGGGGCATAACAGATGCAGTGTATAGGCCTAGATTGGATTCTAGTTTTGAACAAAGCAGGGAAAAAAAAAGAAGATATTTGATTATGGCTGAGTAAAAATTAAAATTAAGAAATTATTAACTTTGCTCAGTGTAAAAATGGTTATTCAGATATGTAGGCAAATTTGGTTTTTTTAAGAGCTGAATACTGAAGTAATTAGGGATGTGTTGTGATATCTGTATTTCTTTAAAATACTTCTACATAAAAATATATTTTTTAAAGAGAGATTTATCATGATTTTTCATTATCTGACTCTAGCTTAGTTCTTTCATTTCAACCAACCATATGGTAAAATAATAAATATCACCTATATCTTTACTACTATTTGAAAAATAGGTCCCTTTGAAGCTTTCAGGATAAGTAAACTTATTTTAACATTTAACAAAGTCTTGTTTCAGAGCAATTTTTTTAACCTTAAATTTTTGAATGGACCTCAGGATGTTTGAGGTGTGTGTGTGTGTGTGTGTGTGTGTGTGTGTGTGTGTGTGTGTTTATGAATATGTATTTATCTCAGATGATTTTTTGCTTTCATCAGGTTGTCAAAGTGGCATGTGAATCAAAAATATCAAGAGGTTTGCCAGTTTTACTTGTATAACTCACTGCACTGCATGTAGCCTTTAAAAGAACAATCCTTAACTATTCTAAGGGTCTTTAAATAATTGAATCAAATTAGCATATTATATATGAAGCTCAGTTTCTTTATTGAACTTTTGGCCTCTTTACAGATGACATTTCCATTTATGTTTTTCCATTGTATGCTGAGGATTAAGTAACTCTCAAGTTATTCTTTCACATACATCTACATGTGTTATAAACTATATCTAGTTTCAGACAATGAGGGGATGACAGTTGTTGACTCAAGGGTCTTTCAGACTTTAGAATTCTAAAGGATCATTTAGGTGGGTTATGTATCTGGTATTAAACCTGAATACTTACTTGATTCTGAATTAAGGTAAACTCCCATGGACATGCTAAAGGCTGGGCCACCAGAGGTGGTTCCTGTAGGGATAGAACTCGTGTTCAGAGGGAAGGGAAAGAGATCTGTGCAGGGCTGGCCCCAGGGGAATGCAGCCTGAGCGGTTGCACAGGGTTCCATACTTCAAAGGGGCTGGCGCTTGGGTTAATGCTTGGCTGTCAGCACCTTTAAATTCTTAACCATATTTGAACAAACGGCATCACATTTTGTACCGGTCCCCACATATTATGTAGCCAATCCTGCATATGTGGCTTGGTGTGGGCTTATCTGAGGAGCTGGCTGTAGCTCTGTTCAACCTGTTTCTTACTCAGCTATTGCTACCCCCCATTTCCTTCCTGCAGATAAGGGCTGGGGTTTGGCTGCTCCAGTTACTGCAATAGCACAAAAGCCATGAGCAAACATGTGTTGGGAATGGGGAATGTGAGGTAGGGTAGGGAGGGAGGCCTCCTGTGAAATCATTAATGTCATGGTACTTTTGTTCAATCTGTATAATTTCCATTGACAATGCTCCTTTAAATTTTTAGCAGTTCCCATCTGTCTATTGCCTCTGACATCCCTATGTTAGAAGGGGGTCACTTCATCTGTTGATGGAAATAACCTTAGGGCTCCCCTATGCACTAAAACTAAAAATGCCACTGAGTGGTGCTGAATCTAGCCATTTCCATATTTTCTCTCTCAAAATTTAAAAGCTCTGATTTTCAAAATATAGTTGAAGGCTAGTAGTGGCAACATTTCGATAAGGCAACATTTAAATGTTTTGTCTGTACGGACAATGTTATGCATTTTTTTATTTTATTTTTTTTGGTCATAAATTTGCAGTTCACCAGAGCTGCTTTGTAGGGTTGTGCTGTGCTCAGCCTACTCCAAGGAGCTTAGAGGCACCCAATGACTCTGTTTATCTACCGGTGGACGTTCACTGACCTCTTATCTGATCCTAGCCTCGTTATGATGAATTCTACTGAGTTTTGCAGCCGGAGAAGTACTCACGATAAGTGGGCTAGACTTGTGTTTTTATTTTTTTTTTCCAAAATGGACAAGTAATAGCAAATCATCATCATAATAATATAGTTATGGTATATGGTATAATATATATGGTAACAATTATAATGACATTATTATTATACCCATAATGGATAATTACTACATATGAGGCACCATGCTAAACACTTGATATGCTCCATTTCACTCAATGCCCCTAGTAATCTGAGAAGCAGGTACTGAATTATCCACTATTTACCAAAGAGAAAACTAAGACTCAGAAAAGTTAAGTGAATTGCCCAAGGTTATGTACCTAGGAAATGAAGGCGCAAAAATTTGAACTCAAACCAGAGGAATCCAGGGGCCATTCATTCTCTGAGGCACGGTGGTGCCCCTACTCTAACAGAGAAACTGTTTGAGAACCACTGTCACTAAGAAGAAGGAGGCTCTAGCTATTTCATTTGAGTCTGTTGAGTGAATGAAACAAAAACAATCATTCATTGAAAGTGATTCAGCTTTTCGTTTTAACACTTATTCCTAAAGTACATCTATTGCTGTTTGCATGTCACTTTAGCTTTGGAAATGTCATCATGGTCAGCAGATAGTCATTCATCAGGTTGGATTTCAAAGGATCATAAATTGTAGACCCTTGTTGTTGGCTGTCACGAAAGGGGGAAGAATCGAGGAAGTAGGTGGAAGATAGGGCCATCTAGTCTTTCTGAGAAAATGGTGTGCTGTTTCTTATTTACCTCAAAGTATCACCACACTTATCTCAACTGTTCATATAAGTATGGCATTTAAAATATGATATTTAAGAACAGTCTACATATCTGTCTTACTATCTTTGCATTTAATTTTCTGGTTGTTTCACTTTTTATGGCTGATTTAAGAAAGCACTAAGACTTCCTAGGAATCAGCCTTCCTAGCTCTGTGAGACCACACTATCCAACCAAAAGTTTGGATTGTTTTATTCCAAAAGTGGGGACTGTGGATAAAAAAAAAAAGGCTTCTATGGAAAGTAACCTCATAGAATGATCTGATCATAAATTACCAACTGGACAGGTCACGATGGGTAGTCATGCCCCAAGCCTTTAACTTCTTTTGTGAAAGGTTTTAAAGCAGCCCTGTCTACTGTTCTTGTGCACCTAGGTTAATACCTTTGAAATACCAAAGTAATACCCCTCGAAGGGAATATTAACCCTCAAGAGAGCACATAATCTTGTTAACTATCCTGTAATCCAATCCCCACCTTCCTTTCTCCCACCTCCATATCCATTCCCTTCTTAGTTTTAAAAGCTTAAAAGAAACTGCCAAACTATTATTCTCTGGAGCACTTGAAATCTTGCTCCCCAACATATATCATCAGTTTGGCTCAAATAAACTCTTAAAACTTTTTTAAAAATAAAATAAAAAAAGAGAGCACTAAATACAGCAATATTAAAAACCACACAAATACCATCTTTTGTAGATATAAAAGATATTAAATCACACAATGAAAAAATGTCTAATCATTATTCAAATGCAGTCTGAAATTTTCCAATACAGTATTCTCTTTCTAAAATTTTGCTTCATCCAGATAAGAAGAATGAGGGTACATTTTAAGGACATCCCCTAGGAGGAAATTCTTATTTGAGAATTTTGTTGTAATTGTATGGTACACTTGGCTGATGAAGGTGGAAAGTGAAGTAGCCATAATTTCCCAGCTTCTCATTCTAGTAGTCACTAATCATCTCTACAGACAAAAATGTCTGGGAAGCCAGATACCAATGGCAGAACAGGTTTTGTTTCTTTTTATTTCTAGAAGTGCTCTAAAACACGTGTTTCTGAAATTGCCAGAGGCAAAGACTATGGGTTTGTAGGTAGATATTAACAAAATGAGCAAATTCCATACCTTTTCATCCTATGAAGGCACTGGTAATTCTCAAACAGCAGAATTAACTCCT
This sequence comes from Rhinolophus sinicus, assembly GCF_057876585.1. NCBI lineage: Eukaryota > Metazoa > Chordata > Mammalia > Chiroptera > Rhinolophidae > Rhinolophus > Rhinolophus sinicus. Next base: position 22,039,321 of record NC_142504.1, read on the forward strand.
AAAGAGCCACTGTTCAATAAGAAAAAGAAAAATGGTACCAATTGTCAGTTGAATCTCATTTCCCAATAGAAAACATTAATAAAGGCTTACGTTACTGACCAAGTTTTCAAAAAATAATAGTTAACAATCTCTATACTATGTATTCTTTAAAATTATTATGTATGTTAAAGGCAGAACAACATAGTAATTGATTGACTATATCTTGTTTATGTTTATGGTATATTAGTGATTCGTTAGTGATTAGAGATTATTGACAGGCATCTTGAGACTTCTTATGCACACACTTAGAATTATTTCATGATTTTCGAAAAATAACTGATCTAGGGGTATTTGTCTTACTGTCCTGCTTTCAATGAAAATCTCTCAAAAGAATAGGCTTTAGAAAGAAATTTCATGACTTTCCTCTGTGTTTGAGGTTGTCATCTCCAGATACAACTGACATTTTTATGCGATGGCTTCCATAAGCAAAGTGCCTATGGATATAAGTAGAACTGCTGGGAATAGAAAACTTTATGCATAATCCCAGACTCACATCATAAATTTTGATGCTGAAATATTTTTAGATTAGCTACTATTTAATGACACTAGATTCAAATTTAATAGCTTTAGAACAACTTTAATACTCTAAATTTGTTAGGACATGTGATATACACCCATTCTGTGAGAGCCATAGAGTTTAAGAGAAGGAAGGGTATGCATCTCAAGATGGGAATCTCCAAAGGCAGCTGCATCCTCTGACACAGAGGCAATACAGTTTGGACATGCTAACCTGATCAGACTTTCTGAAATTTAATTCTGCCTTATCCATGTCTCCTCCCTGGCTGCAGCTCTTGGTTTCAGGGTTATATATTTTTGCTTGATCCCCGTTAATCCTCTCAGTTGAAGAGAACCATCTTTATAATCACTTAAGCTGGGAACCCTTTCCTTCACTTTACCTACCACACACCTGTCAATCATTGGGTCCTGTACATGGATGATTCCTAGATATTTCTCTACCGGCTCTTTCATCTTTATGAATAACACTCCCTGTTTCTAAGCCTAATTATTTCTTGACTGAAGTATTTCAGACACCCTCCTAACTCTTTCCCAACCTCGAGCCTTTTCACTTTCTAGTTCATTCGCTACTTCCTTACGTAGGTGAACTTTCTAAAGTATACATGTAATCATATTTCTTTAATAACTCCCCTTTGCTTTCAAATTCCTTAGAAAGGAAACTAGGAACCCATGTAAATGTGTATCACCTCAACCATAAGAAATCCATGCTCTCAATGTAATGTTTACAGTTTTCTTAGCATGCAGATTCCATATTGCTTATTGCTCCATGATTGCTTATTATCAGTGTAGACTTCTGAAAGTAAAGAACCTAGAAGTTTCTTGATGCTATCTTGTTCACTACATTGTATACCCGACACCCAGCACAATACCGGGAACATACGAAAAGCCCAACACATGTTTGCTGCATGAAGGCACAAATTTATGACTTGAGCTACAGGTCTCTACTGCTGGTTCCTAAGCTCTATGGCAAGGAGAGAAGGTGCAGCAGGAGAAGTGAGGACAAAGGGAAGGAATCCATTGTGATAGGCACTCATAGGTGCTGTTCAAATATTCTCTCTAGTGCTCACAACATCCCGTGAGGTAGGTACTATGATTCTGAAGTGTACCTTCCTCCGGGAAGAAACCCAAGTTCAGAGATATTAAGTTAACTGCCCAAGATCACAAAGCTGGGACTCAAATTTTTATTTATATGGCTCAAAATCCCATGTCCTTTCCACTACCAATGTTGCCTTAACAATTTTCCCCCCAATGAACAGAAAAATATGTTTTGTAATTAAGTCTGAAACTATTCTGAAACACTATTTTCTCCCTAAGTAATGTGTAAAATTTCTTTGTCAGATTGTTTGAATGATGATGGCTGTCAGGAGATAACCAGAGAAGCATGGAACACGATGTAATCAAGCCGACATTTGTAGTTAGACTGAGTTAGATTAGATCATCCAATAAGTGCCTTTGAAAAGGTGTTTATAAATTTTAGTAACTTATTTTATGTAATAACAGGTAAGAGATACTTTACAGGCTTTTTCCTTAGTTTGTTTGCTATGAAGGTAATTTGCACTTTTTCATCGATGGTCAGTTTTTCCTTTGTTACTTCCTGTATAACAGATGCGAGAACTTCAAAGGAAGTTCTATAATTTGGATAAGCACTTAAGAACTTGGATCAAGTAGAATAAAGCATGGAACTTTTGTCATACTTTTCACTATTGAATGTTTATATTCTAGTAAGTAGATAAAAAGAACAGAATATTTCACGATTGCATTAGACAATGATTGATTCAGACCAGAATTCTGATGTCAAGAGAAATCCCATGAGATAGGCCTAGGAGTGTGTGTGGGGGGGGGGGGGCACTACTGCCCACCCTAGGAAACATCTTAATGGTTACCTGTACCTGAGAGCTACTTAGGCTTTTACCATCAGTAAATTACCCAAGTCCTTTAAAATATAACATACATTGTTCAAATTTCTTATTCATAAAAAGATGGAAATAAGAAAATCAAAATCATGTAATCACATCACTTACAGAAACAACTCTTGCAATTTGTCTCTTCCGGTTTTTTCTTCCCACGTGTTTTTCCAAAATATGTCTTTTCTGAAAATATCATCATACCTTTTCTAGGTCAGTTCATTTTCATTTGGAAATATACCATGATTATTACCATAGCCTTCAATATTCTCCTATAATACTATTTTAATCATTACATACTATTTCATTACATGAATTTGTCATTACATACTTAACCAATTAAAAGTTACTGAGCATTTAGATTCTTTCAATTATTTTGTATTTTTTAATGCTCAAAAAATTCCCTGTAATGCCTTTTTGAGCATATCAGTCAATAGTTTCTTAATGTCCAGAAGTTTTGTACACTGTTTATTATTTATGGTTTACATCAAGTCTTGTGTTAAGTTTCTAAATATATGCTATCAGAATTAATTATACATTATTTGATGGAGACACATGTATGTATATGCATGTATTTTAAATGTCTTTTCTTCTTAGTATTTTAGAGAATTAGTCCCTGAAATAGTATGACCGAGAGAGTTCACCCACATGTAATTTTCTTTACTACTTTGAAGTTCTAAGGTAGTATAATTAAAACAATACCTGAATACCATAGGTATTAAATACAGAGGGTGCCAAAAAAGTATTCATATTTTAAGAAAGGAAAAAACTATTAAAATTGTAATACTCAATATATACCAATAACAAAAGATGAATACAAGTCATGTTTGACTTCTGCAATTATAAGTGGTGCTCAAAGTGGTTACCATCAGCATCCAGACACTTCTGATTATGGTGAACTACTGCTTGAACATAGATAACATCTCTTAAAATGTGTATACATTTTCTTGGCACCTCTGGTATTTGTTGATGTGTTAATTATATTAAAGGAAAGTGACAACTAACTATAAAATAAGCTCTTTCAGGGATGCCGTACTTATAATAGGTCCACTCATTAATTCTACTATTTACCACATCTTTTGTAAGACTCTACACTCTGTCATCAATTCTTTGATTAAAATTAAGTAGTTTATTGGGGGAGGGGCAAATCAGCTGTGATAATTTTTATAATGGGAGTATAAACGTTGCCATCAAAGAAATTTGCCACCTGGGAAACACAAATTAAAACAATATGAGCAACCACAACACACTCAAAAGAATGTCTAAATAACAAAAAAGAACAGACAATACCAAATGTTGCACAGGAGAGGTAGCAAATGGAACTCTCCTACACCATTGACGGGAGTATAAATTGGTGCAAACATCTGAAAATTTCTTTGCCAGTACCTACGAAGCTGAACTCTACATCCCCTGTGAACTAGTAATTCTCCTGGAAATATACTCAATAGAAATTTATGTAACCAAAGGACATGCACAAGAGTGTTCTCATGAGCATTATTCCTAACAACTAAAGGTTCACAGCACTACTAAGATCTATCAAGAGCAGAACAGAAACACAAATTGTATATATTTTACAATGAAATATCAAGTAACACTATAAAGGAATACACTACTGCTATGTGCAAAAGTATGAGTGACTCTTAAAAACAGGGATATCAGATAAATACAGTTAAATATTGTTTAACTGTATAAATATTGTTAAATATAAGATATAATTAAATACACCCAATTAATATTGCACACAACACATCTATACTAAACAGTTATTTATCAGAAATTCAAATTTAACTGGGTGTCTTATATTTTTATTTCCTAAATCTTCCAACCTTACTTTCTTTTTAAAATTAATTGTATTACATTAATTGGGGTGGCATTGGTTAATAAGATTATATAGGTTTCAAGTGTACATTTCCACAATACATCACCTGTATATTGCATTGCGTCAAGTCTCCTTCCATTACCATATATTTGACCCCTTTCCCTTCTTTCATATCCCCTCACATCCCTTTCCCTCTGATAACCACCATACTGTTGTCTGTATCTATGAGTTTTTGTTCGTTTGTCTTGTTTGTTTGTGATCTTGAGAATATCATGCTAAGCAAAATAAGTCAGATGGAAAAAGTCAAGAACCATATGATTTCACTTACTTTCAAAAAGAGTTGAATCAAAAAAGCAAGATACACAAGAGCACACACCAAATAATTACACTTACACAAAATTCAAAGCCAAGCAAAAAGTTTCATGGTGCTAGGAGTCTGGTTAGTGTTAGTTTTGAAGAGAGGTAGTGACTGGGAGGGACCCTATGGTGATTTGGGGACAGGTAATGTTCTATTTCTTGATCTGAGGGGTGTTACCTATATTTACTTTATAAAAAAAAAAAAAAAAGGGAGTTGCACATGTGGATTTGTTTTGTTTACCTTCTGGAATGTATATTATACAAAATTAGCTTATTTTTTAAATGTCATGATCATAGTTGTATACTACAAAATATCACTCTAGAGGTAATGCTGCGAGTGAATTAGAAAGGTGCTAGGCTGCTGTTAGGTGGCTGACATACTGATCTAGAATAAGGGTTTGAAATGGGGGACATGGTTCTAAATTATGGAGAGGAGAGGTCAGAATGTAAATTTATTGAGATGATGATATTGACAAGACATCTTTCTAATTGATTGCATATTCATAAAAAAGGAAGGAGTCTAGGAATACTCCCAGGTATTTGGCATAGAATGTTAGGTGAAGTGGTCAGGTCTCCACTTATGGCTGAAAAATTTGGGCACTGCACAGCATTCAACTCTTAGGCATCACAGGTTTATATATTTATTATGAAAAATTTCTGGCCAATAGTAGTAAAGTGTCTTCTTTGACAAAATCTGCATATTAAGACTTTTGTTAAAAAGAGATGAAAGTAAAGTAGAAGGAGCATACTCTTCTAATTCCCACAAATGTTCCATTTGGGCTAGTGGCAGCCCTGATGAGGTGCTTAATATCCAGAATGAGAACAGAAGAGGATGTGTTTTTATAGGTTAGTGGGGGAAGAGAAATGAACAATGAGCTCAGTTTTCAACTATTATACCTGAAGTTCATGGAATATTCAGGTAGTAATGGGTGACAGAAAGTTAAATACACGGGTATGAGTTGCTGAAGTCTTGTGTGGGCTAGCAATATAAATTTGGAAGTTATCAGTACGTAGGAGTTAATGAACATTGAAAAAAAGATCACTCAGCAAGAGTTAGAAGTAAAAAGCAAAGAGGACCAAGGGCAAAATTCTGAACAAGTCTGTCATCTAAAGAATGAGAAGTAGTATAAAGAACGCTAAAGATGATGCAGCCAGACAGGTATGGGATGAAAACTAAGAAAGAATGGTGAAAGAAAACTGTAGAATATGGATTGAAAATGCGATTTAGTCTTGGCTAGTAGGAACACCTTAGCGAGAGCAATCTTGGTGAGATGATGTAGGTAGGAGCCTTTCAGAACAAATGGAGTGATATTTTTGTTTGTTTGTTTTTGTTTTGTTTTGTTTGTTTTGTTATTTTGTTTTAACGTGCAAAATACTTAAGCATGCTATGTATTGAGGAGAGCCAATCAATTGAAGAGTTTGAAAAGAGAGAGTTTGAGGGGTGGGTCCAAGATCTCTGAAAAAGTAGAAGTATCCAAGACCCAAACCATAATTGAAAAAAGTGCTCTGATTATGAGATGGAACACTTCGTTCTGGACCGGACCCACGGCAGATGTGTTTGATGATATGTGTGATATGAAAGCGTGGAGTCAAGTGAATCCGTTCCTAAAGTTTCTCTTTTGTCCATAAAATTCAGTGGAAGGTCATGTTCGAAAAGTGAGAAAGAGAACACAAAATGTCTGGGTGGTGAGTTTAAAAAGACTAGGTAAAAGTTCAGAGAAGAGAGGGAGACTGAACTGATGAAAAATAACAGAATTGCTGAGGGACATTACCAAACACCTGAGTTCAGAGTTCACCTACTTTCATTAACACCAAACTCTGGCGTAGTACAATTGTTTCCAGAAACAGTTAACTCTCAAGACAAGAAAGTGTAGTGTGATCCTTGGTGGGGTATTCAGTGTGAAGAGGACACAAGACCTTCGGAGAGGAGAGCATTGAGGCATTTTCAAGAGAGAGGTTGAAATGGTGTCCTGGAGTACAAATAGACGTTAAGCCAATAAGAACTTTCTGGGCTTGCAGGAAGGGAGGTTGTGGAGAGGGACTGGAGATCAAGATGTGATCAGAGGAAGCATTGTGGGAGTAAGTTGTGTGAGAGCTCAGGAAGCAAAGGATGCTGTGGTCACATTGTCAGTTCTTGTAGTCATAGATTTTGGAGATGGAGCTGTTCTAGCTAATAATAATCTGTTCCAACAAATGGCCCTGATAATTATTGCTGAGGTGAATTGTATGCAGGGGATCACACATAGGAACTAGGAGGTTACAGAGAAGAAATAGTCCCAGGGATGCTTAGGCCTCCCCAAAATGATGGGTGCAGCTGTGGGAGAGGGGAAGGTTATGATCTGAATGTCAGAATCTTTTCATAAATGCTCAGAAAGATGAGGAGGTCAGTAGGGGCCAGTGAAGAATCGGATACACAATAGTTGAACTGGTTAAATAGTTGATAGTGTATCAAAGGGGGTGGGCTGTACAGAAGAATTGAAAGGGCAAAGCCTGGAATCAGTACATTGGAGCTGGGAGAATGTGGTTCTCGGAGCAGCTTCATCTCAAAGAAGCTACAAAGAAAGCACTACCCTCTGGCAAGAACCAGACTTTAGAGAAGAAAATGAGCTGAATGGAGCACTCAGAGGTGGTAGATACAGAGAAGTTATTCCAATGCAATACAGATTTTAAAAATCATGGAATGGAGGGATGTTGGAAATGGGAAGATAAGTCCAGAGAAGGGCCTAGAAAACAGTATGGCAGAGTGTATGGAAAGATATATTCTACAAGGGGACACCTTCACCAAGTTCCTGGCAGTCTCAGTGATCAAAGAAAGATTCAATCGTATTCTTCTCACAACAAACATTAATAGATCATGAGGTTGTTCTTTATATTGTACTTGCTAAACTAAAAAAGTGGACAGACTATTTTTAAAATTAGTTTCAAAAAGAGGGCTCAAAATAAAGAATTTGGAATTTATCCATTGGATACCCAGAAAACTCAGTTATTAAAAAGACCATTTCATTTAAGAAAGTTCAGATATGGATATTTCTCATGTTAAACTAAAAATAGGTGAAAGGATAAAAGTCTGAATGAACCTTTTTTTTTTTTTTTTTGCATATGCCAGCAAAGTGAATCACCTCTTTTACAATGACTATTGGACAGTTATGATAGAACTACTGCGACACCACCACAAAGAGTTTACAAGTATGTGCATGGGAATCAGAGGTTGCAAGACAGAGCTCCCTGCTGGTTTAGAAGACTTAGAAAATCTCCCATAGCTGCTTGTATACTCTTAGGAGGGAGCACTTTGAAAATCTTCCATCAACATGGTAGAGTGCCAGCCATGAAAGGTACTCAGAATGAAAGTGGAGTCTAAGGGTACCTCCACAAAGGAAGTTATGTCTTCTCCTTGTACAAACACACATACTCACACATATTCAGATCGAAGAATTACTTCTTCTGTCATCTTTGATTAATATCAACTAAATCATAAGTTACATAATTGAGAAACTTGTTTGGGAAAATAGTTGTATACAGGCCAACCTTATAACTACAAACCAACATTCACATCAGTAACTATGAGTACAGGAGGAGAGTTATGACGGAATTTACCAACTTGGTATAAGTTCACTTAAGGTCAACACAATGTTTATCTTTAATTCTGAAAAGAATCATTTCCACTGGAGCATATCCCCAAATTCAGCTTACTTAGACCTTGTACCTACAACCAATGCATCAAAGAATCTTACAATGTTAGTGTTAAAATGAAATTGGAAAACATGTATTCTCCTCCCTCCCTCACTTCCTCTCGACAGGCTAAGGAAGTGAAGGCAGGGAAGGTTAAGTAGCTTGCTAAGCTCATGACATGAGTTCGCATTGACTTGGTATACAGAAAGATTTTAATGTGAAAATATGTACGGCATTGGTACTAATCAACATAAAAGTCATCATTGATAGTATTTTGAAAAGGAGAGGTTAAATAAAACCAGCTATTTGGGCTGCATATGTCTTATTTATTGTATTTGTGTCACAAGCTCTCAATTGGAATCCTCTGAAATTAGAGTGTTTGGGTTGAGGGCTTGACCAAAAACACCTTTGGCTTCAAATGTTTATGCTGAAAAGATTTCCTGCCATAGGCTAGGGTACCTTCTGACCTTCAAAACAAGACTGCGCTGTATCCCAACAGATCATTTTCTTTGTCTAAAGCCAGAAACTTTTTAATTTTTGTGCCCTGACATGGCCTTTTCATGTTCTTCATCTTGTTTAATGTACCTTCTCATCACAGGAACGCAATGCACAGATGATGCCTGGGGATCTCCCATCCAGATGGAACTTTGCAACATGAGCCCCTGCTCCATCAACGGTCCCCAAATCTATCTGCTGCCCGTGGAAGTCATCTGGTGGCTTGTTAAAAACTAAGTATCGGGCTATGGGAAACCATATGAAAAATACATGCCGAATGCTTTTTGTGTCATCAAGTCTTATGCCTGGCATTTAGAACACACACTTAGATTAATGTCTCCCACTGTACTCTAATGAAAATGTGGTATTTGCATTGATGGCTTTTTAATTAATTTAATTTTGTTTAATTTATGTATTTTTATCATTTCCAAGGTTCCAAATGGAGAGACACTCAATAAGACTAATCAATGCTAAGGTTCTAACAGTAGTTAAATTCTTCCATGTTTATCCATGCCAGGATAACTTGTGAGTTAGCGGTTAATCTGTGAAAGGCAAACTTTTAATTCTAAGAAATAAATCTCTTCATAGAATTGGAGGCACCAAAGCATCCAGGAGGGTTGATATATGGGAAAAAGGAAGAACTACAACCCATAGCCTATTGTTTAGGTCAGCTCTGACTATGATAATCCCCAGGGATCATTCTGAAGGGTCAACATTCACCAGCAGTTTAATGTACCGATTTATTCCTATTCTTATCACAGAAGGCATTTAAGTCCACTTTTAAGAATACATAAAAATCATTTTTAAAGATATAATTTAGAAGTGAGGAAGACAAAGAACATAAACTGGAGCTAAGAGTGAGAATGAAATAAAAGGCAAAGAACACCAACCACTATGATTTCTTAATATTATTCATTCATGCATTCACTTATTCATTCATTCACAAACGGTAAGCGTCCACCATTGGTCTGGCACCTGGCTGGGTGGCTATGCAATGACAGGTTCTTACTGGTTGTTTACCTCAGGTGTCTAGTCTGATTCATTGGTGCCTATGCCTTCTGTTAACTTAATATTTTGAATATTACTCCCTAGTGCTGTGAGTATAACAGAGAGAAATCAAACACAGACCCTTCCCTCACAGGCTTCTAGTCATTCAGACAGACGAACATGCCTATAAGCAGCTACAACCGAGTAGTGAAAGATGAAATAAAAAGTATTAAAGAAACAAAAATAAAACAATAACAAAGGAAATAAAACAGCACGAGTCAGAGAGATAGACTCCATGTCATGAAGGTTTTATTATTACATTGACAAGGAAGATTGGACTTGACCCTTACTGGGCTTTAAGCAGGAGAATACAACAGATAAGAGTTGCCTGTTAGAAAGATCACTCTGACTAAAGCATTAAACATCTCCTGCTGCCCCCACCTGGCCAATTCCCACCAGTCAACACCTTGCTCAGGACTGTCTGTACACCGAGGCCAGTTCTGAAAAGCAGAGGTTAATGCAGCTGTGATCTCGGGAGCTAGAATGCCTGGGTTCAGATCCTGACTTGGAATGAGTAGCTGCCTTACTGTGGCCAAGAAATTTAAACTTCCCTTTACCTCAATTTCCTTATTGGGAAAATGGGGTTAAGGCCCTACCTTACAGGTGGTTGTAAGGAATAAAAGACAATTGAAGTAACACAACTAATATACTTAGTACCTTGTCTAGCACACAATGCTCACTGGGTGCTTTACGTACAACTTTTCTCAACCTGTGACAACATTTAAGGAAAAGACCATTATTGCCATTTTACTATACTCCTAATCTCTCAGGCCTTTCACAACATTGCTTTTTAGATTTAGTGAAAATTTTTTTTTTTTTTTTTTGCAGTTCCTCTCTATTCCAACCTCTGCTGATTGCATTTGTCAACCAACAATAATTTTGACTTTTTTGGCTTTCCTTTTTTTTTTTTTTTTTTTTTTTTTTTTGGTCAGCATGAATTGGGAAATTTCAGTTACTGAGGTGTGGTTTATGTTCACTTCTTAGAGTGAGTCTCAATATGTCTTCTCCTAAGAGAAGGGGCCTCTCCCTTTAGATAGAAAAAGTAAAGGATATTAGCACCTCCTGTGTGTCTAAAACAATGGAAAGGAGACGAGCTCTGTGCATTCGGCCATGGAGTACGTCAGGTCACAAAAGTAGAAGGAAGTGCTGCTGAGATGCCCTGTGACATTGGCCTTCTCTGACCTGAAGTTTTATGCAACTTCTGCAGAAGGGAAGGAAAAACATCACCTGGTTGAGCTAAGACCTGCCAAACTCAGAGCAACATTGAAATAAACATTTCAGCAGACAAAATATGGAGGTTATGTGTCGATGAAACTTGGAAAACATTGATGGGAAAGGGACAAGTGCAGTTCCCATATTTTCCTGTATTTGTCTGAGGTGAAAACAAAGCTGTACGCACGTGTCAGATACTTTGTAAAAGGCTTCGTTAGAACCAGTGTGCTTTTTGTCACTATGGTGGGACAAAAGAACTTGTGAAGACAGTCGAGTAGGAATTTCGGGAAACAAAGAACATAATTTCCATGACTTATGTTTTCCCTGTAACATAGCACGACTAACAACTTAGACGAATGGGGCACCCCATGGGAGATGCTGCCTGAGAGTAGCCCAAATCAACTGGTGCCCTGCATAGTTTGCTTTCACCCAGGGATAAAATCATAGCACCTCAGAAATCTCTCCAAACTTTGCCTCCTGTGAAAAGCCAGAGGCTTCTCATTCTCTTTTGTCTTCCATGGTTTCAGGTCTACTGTCCCCTATAGGTTTTCACCTCTCTGACTAACCATATTAGTTGGAAGCTTCTCTTATCTATTTTTTTTCTACTTCAACTTTGCCTGAGATACTTTGTTCCTTTTCTTTTTCTTCCTTTTTGGGGAGAAAGGGGTGGGGAGGGGCAACTTAATTCAGAGCCCATTGTTAGCCTCATTTCTCCTCTCTTGTTCAGCCCTCGCTTGTTGGACTAGAATTCTAGTCCAATTTAATGCACTGGACCCAGATTTACAATGGAAGGAAACCTAAACTCAATTTTGTGGGCCAAGTCATTACTCTTGAACAGTCTTTGAAGCCCCTGGAAACCAAGTCTTGGTTCCTATTGTAGCAACTGCAGAGACTATCTCAGTTTCAACATCCTCTTTCCCCAAATCCATAGTAAATGTTTCCCTCACAGCGATTGTTTGCTCAGCTCTTTCCCACTGTTCCACGGGACCAGTCCGCTTCCCTAAGGAGATTATTCAGCCAGCAAAACCCCCTATATTCAGGGCATTCAGTCCCATACTCTTCACATTTTCCAGTGCACCTTGAGGTTGTCAAATAGAAGTCAGTGTGTTCAGCTTAAATCTTTAGGCTCTAGAGACACAAAAATCTACACTCTACTTCAGTTCTCCCACTGAGATGTTGAACCAGTTATTTTTTTAAATTATTATTCGAGTGTGTAAAAATTAAACATTTATGGAAGTATAATACACATATAAGGCATGTAAAGCTTGATGAAATTTCACAGAGTGAACACCCCTGTATACCCAGCACCTAAATCAAAAAAGAAGACACAGCAATCCACCAGGGAGGTCACCCTGGGTGCTATCCAATCACTACTCTGCAAGGTAACCACTATCCCAACATCAAACACTTGTCTATTCTCTGACCCTGAGCCTAATCTTTCTAAGCCTCAGGTTCTTCATGTGTAAAATCAGGACAATAGAGCACCAACATCAAAGAATGTAAGAATGAAATGAAATAATCGATATAAAGCATTTTGCACAGGATTGGATATTTAATAAGCAATTAGATAGCTGCTTATTAATTTATTTTGATTCTTATTTTCCTACTTTCTTGAGATTGGTCTGTCTCCTGCCTGTCTGAGGCATGGAGCAAGCTCCATTTCTGTCCAAGGACAGAAAGCTATTTTTTCACAACCATCCAGGTTTTGTAGCTGGCTAGAGGAGGTCGGGTTGTGGCAACCCATGGAGAAGAGACGAAAGTGAACACACACATGAACAAACTGGGGTCCATCTTATAGAAACATCGGAAACTGTCCAAACAATCTTCATTGGCGGAACAAAGAAGAGGAATAGAGTGGGAATACAGTGTTCTAGTAGAGGAGAGCGGAGAGGAACAGATAATACATTTTCAAACCCAGAGATAGTAAATCTAAGGTGAGCAGCCATGAGAACCATAGCCATGAAAAGTTCTGACACACTGGGGCATTGATGGGGAGGTGTCAGAGCACAGGAACTCCAGTGGGACCTTAGTATATTAGTCCACTTTCAGGAACATACTATGTCCAGCATCGAACTTTCTATTGAGAGCTTATCTCCATGTTCCTTGAAGATAGTATCAAGTTAGAGTTATAGATTAGTATCTAGTAGGCTCTGTCTTGATCTCTGGCCTTCCAGAAATTTCATCTTATTTATCTTCTGAATATTGCCTTGTCTCACCTTATTTTAGTTTACATGCCTCCATACCCCTCCCCAATTGTACAAAATTCATGGCCCCATGAAACAGAGGGAGAAATTCTCTGGCCTAAAAGCAGTTTGCTGTACAAAGCTCCTGCGCCCCGTATTTTCATAAAGTCATCTAACAACAAACTAGGAGCATTATTTCAACTTTCGCTCAAAGGTCCGTTGTCCCTTTTGGGAACCCACAACTACTTTAGAAAAACCACACACGGCAGATCTTTTTATCCCTAAATCCTTTCCCAGGATAGTAAATTAGTTTGATTAAAAGTGGAGAAGAACCACAGATAAATGGAATGCATACAATCCTGCAATTCATAACAAAGGCTCATTTCTTCACCTTTCCCTTCTGTTGGACCCTGAATTGCAGCATGGAGAAGTATGCAGAGTGTTAACTGAGGAGTCTAACATACCTGGGCTTGAAATCTGGCTGTGCACTGATTAGCTCTGTGATCTTGAGCAAATTTCACAACTTTTTTGAGTCTTAATCTCCTCTCTTATCAAATAAGATTAATCATATTCATACACAGTATCACTGGGAAGCTAAGTGAAAGTGTTCCCGGAGCATCTTGCTCAGTATCTAGCACAGAACAGAAAATGAGTCCACAAACTAATTGTCAGACCTCGTATCTATCCACCATGTTGCTCTTCCACTTGTTCTGTTTACAGAATCAATTTTAGAACTTGTCTAATACATCTGTAACTGTTTTATAAATAAACCATATGCATATGCTTTTGCAATGTGCTTGGGTTCAAGGTTTTGAGTCCAGCACATTTGCCAAACATGTGTGAATAGGATGTGTGAGGAGGGTACTTGGGGTTAAATGGTTCATATTTAACTTCATTTGTATTTTCCTAAAACTTCATGCTCATTCTTTTGAATTACAAATACAAACTGACATTTTAAACCGTTTGCCTAATGCCATTCTTTCATGAGATAAGAATAGTTTTTCAGCAACTTCAGTTTTAAGGACTGTCTTTTATAATAGGCATGCCATTGGATCAAATCCTCAGGATTTGAGAATATGATTAAACTTCATGTTGCTTAGTTCAGGACCAAATAAAACTGTGGGTCGCAATCCCCACATGTCAATATTCACAACATTGTTAATGCAAGTTTTCAAATAAGGGTGTGAGAGAGAAAATGTCCTCCTACAACACAGACTTGTTATTAGATATTCAGATATCAGACTTGTTACTAATAATAAAGCGAAACATACTATGGGGCAGATGTTCTATGCCTGACAGACATGACTATGCTATGTCTTCTACTTGCTTCATACAGTCTCTCCTCTCTTAACTCCCCTACATCTGAGGTTAGCAGGTGTTTTTCTGTATGCAACTCTCCATGTGGATTCTTATGTCTTTGGATTATTCCATTACGTCTAGCACTACTCAACAGCATCTCTTCCTTCATTCTCACCTCTGTTGGCATCTCTGACATTCAACTTTTGATTCTACTTCTACCTGTTGCAATACTGACTGATGCCAAGTATTCTGTGAACTATGGGGAACAAAAAATAATAATGCTTGGATCCTTCTCTCAGATTCATATAATCTAATTGGGATGTATATATAAAAGTGTGTACTGCTGTGAACTCACAGAAGTTTCCATAAGGTCAAAGCGTAGCTCAGAGAAGGGGACGGGTATCTATGAAGGGGAACTGCAGTGAGGGCTTCACAGAAGAGTTGGTCTTGGACCTGTTCACTAATAGATGCATATGACCTTCACACATGTGCCAAGTAGACAAGAACAAGGACATTCTAGGTAGAAGGAACAGCACAAGCCAATTCGTAAACGCATGAAATAATGTACCATATTTAGGGACATAGAGATAGTTTCCCATTTCTAAGGGATAAAGCAAGATGGAGAGAGCTCCAGAAGCTCAGGCTACAGAGGTACTTATAACTCGGGTTAAAAATGAACTTTGATGCCTATGAAAATTTACCAAATTATTCACTCATTTGTTCATGCATGCATTCATTCATACAAAGAGAATTCTTCAACACCTACTATAGGTTAGTAGTGAGAGGTTCTGCAGAGACAATACTGAGCAAGTGTTATCTGTACAAACAGTATACAATCTAATGCAAGAGACAGACTATTAAGCAAGAAATTATATTAATGTGATGAAGCAGAAACCCCAACCTAGGCTAAGGGTCACGCAAAGTAGTCTGCCTAGAGTAACAATGTGCAATATAAGGGGGGTGAGTAGGAGTTAGACACATGAACTGCAGCACGAAGGGAGGGAAAGAATATTGAAGCCAGAGGAAACTGTCTTCCAAGGCATAGAGGCAACAGGGATCTGGCACATCCGAGTTTCAGAATTTCAGTATGACTGGAATCACGGTTAAGGGTGGGGGCTTAGGGCTTGCTGGCATGGGGCCGGGAGCTGCCTGCAAGGAGAGTCCTAGTAACCATATTTAGGCGTTTACACTTTATTTTAAGGGTAAAAGGAGAGTCTTTAAGAGATTGAGACAAGGTATTTTAGACACATTACTCTGGCAGCATTACAGAGAATGGATTAGAAGGGAGGAAAGCTGGAGTTGTTCGAATAGTTAGAAGGCTAATGAGTAACAGCAGTAATTATCATCATCACCATCATCATCGTCATACACGTCCTCACTGTCACTTAATATAGGCTTACGGTGAGCCAGACACTGTTCCAAGGGCTTTGCACTAATTAACATATTTAATCCTCATGGTAGGTAGGTACTAGTTTCCTTTCACAGATGAGAAAACAGGTACGATCATATGTTCAAAGTCATACAGCAATTTCTGATAGAGCCAGAATTAAAATCCCAGCCACCGAGTTTTAACACAGTCTTATTATCCTGTTCGATGTGACATTGGCATAAACTAGAGTTAAGCAGTAAGAATTCAAAAAACTGAATAGAAATTGAGAGAAATTCTGGAGGGAGAATCCATAGAATTAAATAAGGCAATGAGAAAGAGAGATGGAAGTTACTTTAACTTTGCCCTGGAAAGCCACTTTAAATACTAAGCAATTTCCCTTAAAACTATGTGTGTTTATATTAAAACTCACCAGATAGAATGGCTTCCTAATGCTCAAAATACCAAATCCAAGCGTATACTGGCATTTAAGATCCTCTACTAAATAAAGCTCTGCCTCACTATTCATTAAGTCAACATTTAATGACCTGTTCTAAGCGAAGTTCTCTATAGAGTCATGGAAATTATATAACATATATAGTTCTCGCCCTCATGGATGGCCCAGAGAATGTGCTCAAGGCCCAGCTGTGGGTTTCCTACATTAGCGTTAAAAACTCAAGGGCAAGGACTGGATCGTACATTTTTGGAATCCAATGCACATGTCACAGTGCTTTCTTTAGACATTAATTTCGAAAAATATATGTATGGTGAAAAAAGGTATTTAGATCAATATTTAAATATCAGCAACTTAAAGTAATTAATTTTAAAACATAGAGTGTATTCAGATCTAGAGACTTGATGCTGTATACATCTAAAAGTGAAAAAAGAAAACATTGTAAATAATGTTTTTAACCTTTATAATGGCCCAATGAAAATTCCATTCAAGATTTAAAATAATCTCTTTTACATTATGTCTTATCGTTTTCATTATTTATCAAATCCTAATTGAACTGAATTTAAATGAACTCTTGGGAATAATTGCCTGATCAGCCCAAAAGGCGGACAAGATTCTGATAATCATGCAGGGATGAATTTTGCAACCAGAATGCCCTACTGATCAGAGAACAGCAGTAATTCAGTCATAACCTTTAAAATACCTCAACGTAATTATAAAAGTAATTTGTTAAATTTTTAGAAGTTTAAAATAAAGGAGACACTGGTCATATACAGTGGTTAAAATGTTATAGTCTCTGAAGGAATTAAAGCATTTGAACTATGTATTCACTTTTCCTTTGAAATGATAAAGATTTTTGTTTAAAAAAAAAAAAATGAAAACTCTGAAAGCTGGAACACCCATTAAGTTTTCAAGGGATTTAAAATCAGGAAGGTAGACCTAATTTTAAAAGTGGTATGAACTCATTGTAGGAAATAGTATGTTCTGATTGTCCTATGTTTGTCCTTTCATCTAGTGAAGATGATGAGTGAGTACCAATTGCTAAATTATTTGATACAGTAGTATTTGCATAAGTACTGGTTACCTTCAGAGTGAGGGTTTCCTGGCATCAATTTGAGATTCACCAGGTGGTCAAGAACCAACTCTTCATTACGATAGATTTTATTTTCCCGATAAGGAATAAATATCCCATCAAAAAAAATAGGATTTTTTTCTGATGAAAAATTTTGGTAATTTTTCCTCTATTCTCTCTTGTCCTAATTGTTAAAGATTAGTGCTAAAGAAGGCCTTTTTCCCTAATGATCACATTTTGAAATGTACCTTCAGCTAGAAGTCAGCTGAACAAAAAAAAATCAATGGATTTTTTTACTTAACATTTTTATTTGTATCCTAGCATTCTGTGTTAACAATGTAGGTTTTCTTACATAACTGATGAGTAGTAACTTAGCTAAATAAAAATGAAACTTCAATATCATGTAGTTCCTCATTCTATGACTAAAGTTATTTTACTGGAAGAACCTATTGTTGATCTCCATTTTTCTAAAAGTATGTAAATATATTACCCATGTTACAAAACCTTAGGGTATTATTATTATTATTATTATTATTAGTTTCAGGTGTACAAAGCAATGTAATAGTTAGACATTTACACCCCTCACAAAGTGATAACCTCTCTCCCTCAATCTATTACACCTCTGACATTTTATATAGCTGTTACAATTCCACTGTATCCCGTAGCTATATGTAATTAAATTATAGTTGATATTCAGCTTCAGCTTCAGGTGTACAGTGTGGTGGTCAGGCATCTACACCATCCATAAACTTGTCTCCCTAACGAGACAAGTGCCCGTCTGACACCCTATAAGATCTTTACAACACTATTGATTATATTCCCCAAACTGTCTTTCGGGCCTTAGGGTTTTATTTATCAGACATTTAATACATGAGGAAATTGATGTGAACAACTTCCAAGTTTTGATTCATTGTAATTTTGACTTATAATCAAGAATCTATGAGTTTATTTGACTTTGGATATTTGTTGTAAAGATGTGAAAATCCCCAGCTTTCCTTCACACTGAAGTGAATTAATATTCTCATATTCAGATGATGCACCAATCTACAATCATGCTTATTAGAGAAACATAAGAACAACTTAGGACCATGATTTAATGTATTTTCCACAAATAATTCCTTTAGTATCATGAATTAACTTTTCCTAATAATTGTTTAAAAATACCTCCCCCCCACACACACAAAAACACCCTTTTTTGAATTCCACAATTTTTGTTATACAGGAATAAATTATCTTTTTCTTCTACTTTGTGTTTAGATCTTCATTAAGATACATGGTTACAGCCTTTGCAGTATTTGGCTTAGTTTCCCTCTCCTTCTTCACATCATTGCAGGCAAGGAGTTCCTAACAAGACCTTATGATTTATCTAGTAAGAGCCAACCAAACAACTTTTATTTGGTGACCATGTGAGCACACTGTGTAATAAATGAGATTCTTTTCCTCCTGCCAGAAAACATGGCTGAAGCCAATGACCTAGAGCTAAATTCAAAACACATTAAACATAAATGAACCTGTTGGGCTCAAACTCTGCAAAATGATACTGTTGTATCATTATGACTTGATTTTTCTATCTTCTTTGTTGAAGACTTATGATTTACTGACTTAGGGCCAACTGTAGTACACGTATAAAACAGAAGTTCAACAACCAACTATAAGCAAACCCATTGGCTTACATTTTCCCTGAATAAAACAAGGTGTCAAAAATTATCAAATGATTGGAGTGTGGTCCTGGTCACACCCCTGAATCTGATGGAAATTGGGAAATGGACAAAGAAGAAACTAAGTACAGGGATGCATGAAGCCAAAGCATCCAGAAAGCAGATCCAAGAAAGGGAGAGTCTTGTGAGATCTCTGAGTCTTAGAAAATCAAGTTATTCATGGTTGGAACATGAGATAAAAGAAAGTCTAAGTGATCAGGCACTGGTGTCAGAGACACCAGTTTTCAGGGAACCGCTGAAGGGATCCGGGCCTCGGGATGTGAGGGTCAGCAGAACCAGAGCTGGACCCACAATAAGCATACTGGAAGGCTGCACTTGAGAGCTGTTAAATACACTCCCAATAGTCCTTCCATTTCCCAGTAACCCATAACCTTGAGACAGAACATGCAAGCCCAGCTTAAGCAGACATATGAGGGCTTTGGAATGATGACTTCTGGGTTTAGGTGATTAGGACATAAAGATACAGGCACGCCAAGTGTAGAGTGATAACCTTGAATACCACATTTGACAAATGGGGCCCCTTTTTACAAATCCCACATTTCATTAAAAGCATCAAACCTTAAAAAAAGCATAAATCATTTCAGATTTTACATCTTCATGGTAGAAATATACGATTCACCTTTTGTATTTTTCTCTACCTGTTCGAAGGCCAGCAAAGCCAACTCAAAGTGAAGCTGTGAAGTCTAGACATTTTTGTCTTCTATCTTAGTCTCCCATTTATGCAGCCATTTCTCCTCTCTGGTATAGACATTTAAAATTTCCTTGTTGCTTTATTCTCCCCTCAAACAGGGGGAGATTTAAAAGTCTGCTATTCGTACTTTTGATTGAGTAACTGATTAGAATCTAAAGTTTAGCCTTACGGTGTTACCTCAAATAAGCAGCTTCATTTAAAATAGGCTATTCATTTCTAATTGCTCAAAGATAAGACTTTGCACATAAGAAGGGGAAGTGGGAAGAGTTCTGTGAGTCAGTAGCAGTTGGAGATGGTTTGAGGTGGGGGAGAGAGCGGTGGCATGAAAGTGGTACATTAAAACTCCAGTAGCCTTGCCAGGAATATGAACCCGGTGGTGGTCTTTTAGAAGGCTTGGAAGTTGCATGAGAGAAGGTTAGAAGACAGTCTTAAAGATAGCCCACAAGTGAGCAGGGAGACTACTTAGGTGCTACGTATATACTCCTAAAAATTGAAGGCCTGGAGAAAACCAGGAAGTTGAAACTTTTTTTTAAATCAAAGTACTAAAGAATTTGAAAAATATGGTGATGCTCAAATGATCATATATCTATACATAATCGAGTCCAGAGGGCATCGCTACCCTATTATAAGTGGTTGATTCTTTTTATAAGTAAATGGTCAGTTCCTGCAACATTAGACAATTGTAGTTTAAAAGTGAGTAATCTAATTCATTGGTCATGGCAGAGATTCAGCTCTTTGAAAAGTATAGTCATTTTTAACTTCATTGTTTATTGTTATGCATCTGACAATGAGATTTAATTTTTAGATATTTAGGCCTTTTCCTTAAATATTGGTACCCTCAAGGCAGTCATTTCCGATGGTATTTGGAATTCCAAACCTTTATTCTTTTCCAAGCACAATGGAAATAAACAATCCATTTTCGGTCTTTCCCTGTTTCCTTCCTAAAGCCTTTTCACTTATGCAGGCACATACTCTCCCTGTGAATCCAGGTTTCATTACCACTAGTAGTCTCATTTAAAACTTGCCTGAATGTGGTGCAAAGGAAGTTTTCAATGTGTAATAGCTGTATTACCCTAGAAAGGACAGAAGGCTTGATTTGTTGCTTTAAATTCACTCCCCGCCCCTACACACACACACATACATAACACACACACACAAACACACACGATTCTGATAGGGTAGGTTGAGGTTCTGAAGTTCTTAAACTAAAAAGTAATTTCTAAATAAGCATTATTTTTCTCTTCAGAGTGTTCGAAAATAAGCTGCCACCATGAGACTTCCAATGTCCCCTTTTTGAGTCCATCTCTACCTGAAAGTGTTTACCAAACCATTGAGTCCACATCTGTATGAGGACAACATGCCGTTTCTGATAAGAGCCCCCGAACCCGGACAGAAATCCTTAGTTCCAAGCTGTCTTTAGGACAACAATCAAGTATAAATGTTTATTACTTCTGTCTATGGAGACAACTTCAATGATTTAATATTGTTAAAAATCTTTATCGTTTACAAAAATTGATTTCAGAGGTTTCTTTTTTTCTTGTTGTATCTTAATTTTTATTCCCAAATTAAGTGTCAAATATGCATTAGAAAATTTGTATAATACCTGAAATTATATCATTAAACTGGCTATAGGTTAACTTTTAAGTTGAATCTAAGGATGTGTAAATTCTCAAAATAATTTTAGTGTTTCATAGGAAAATTTAACTGATAGTTTACTTTTAAAAATTCATTAGTGTTTGCTTGATATTCTATCTTCAGAGGCTATCATTCTAATGACAGATTACATTAAATCAACAAGTAGTGTATTTGTTTTTCTTTCTTCTTTAACACATTTTAATGAACTTCTAATTGATCCTGTCACAAAGACATTTATTAAATGAAACAAAGAACACACAGATCCCATTTCTTTCTGATTGTGACATGTATGTCCATGCCATTTTGACCTGCTTTCTTGCTCTCAAGTGTTATTTTTTGCCCAGCTTTACTTATTTTATTTTATCACTAGCCAACTCAGATTGTCATGTTGACGGGATATTTTAAATGCCACATGTAAACTGACAAAGTTGGCAAGTCCAGAAAAAAACGATAGTTCTAAGAGCAAACAGATGGCTGCTGTGGGTGAGAGCTTTTCTCTCTAGAGACAAATAAAATAGATAACAGCCCCAAGTTGACCGCGTTTGACATGGTGAGCCAAGAGAAGTCAACGAGTGAAATAAATTGATAGAAGTCAGAAAGTGAACTTCGAACGTGCGACGCACACTTCGGTTCTAACATGAAGTGCTCAATTTAAATACCTGCTCTGGCCACTTTCAGATTTTATCTGGTGCTCTCTCTAGGTACAAAGTTGCTCCAACTGATCAGATTGTTAGCAATTACATTAGCACATTGAATCACTCACCTTTGGTGAACTGCATGTGTTCATTTAGTTTGTCCCATGCATGATATTTGTGAGTTATTGAGCATTTTTTTGTAAGATCTTTATAGTTTTTAGATGCAGTGTGCATCCCTCCAGAGAGTTATACCTCATGCACAAGCTCCCCTGTTACGTGCTTTTGTCATTATCATGAAATAGGGCTGAGGCTGTACCTATTTTCTCAGCAGCAAAAGTGAATACCTCATTTCTCCATGAAGCCTCCCTTTCTGAGCTTCTCAATGTCTAGTCATTCCCTCATACAGAATAAATATGGGGGATGCACATATATGAGAGATGGGGAAGCATTACTTAAGGCACGTAAATGTTGTAAACATGGTTCCTACTCCTTGGTATCATGCATCCTGAAACAGAAAAGCAAACATATAATTTCATAGACATTGAAAGGGTGTGCTGTCTAAAGGATACACATTAATATGTAATACACACAACAACAATCTATATGATTTTATATTTGAGATATTTTGTCTATTTTTTTTTTCACAGTGAAAGCTAGTCAAATAAGGAATAACCAAACTTACAGTTAGGAAACTCTTTTAAGAATTCCCTTAATCAATTTCTTCTTTCAGAAGTGTTGTACATTCCACACTCACCCTCTGGTCCAGAAAGCTTTTGGAGTTTGCAGTAACTGATCTATGAAGTTAGTCTCATTTCAGGTAATTAAACCTTCAGGTGGCTCACTCTGTCTACTTGATCATTATATCTATACGTTTTATCTTCATTCTCCCTTCCAGTCACAAATTTTCCTAACCTTTGAATTCATTCATTTTTTTATTCATGTGCATACTCTTGTAAATGACACAAAGAAATAATAGAGTAGTATAGATCATGAAAACGTCAAGTGGGGCAGAAAAGATATAAAGGCATTCCCATATTAAAGATAAAATAATAACTAGAAAATGCCAATAAATGGTACAGACAATAGCTATCTTGAGAAGGGAGAGAAAACAGCGATCCATTCAAGAAATGAATGAATGCCCATGAGCCCAGAACGCTAATTTATTGGCTCATGAAACTAAAAAGTGTAAGCAGACAGGAAAGGGAAAATCCTGAGGGAGGTACCATCTGAGACAGGTAGAAGCAAAGTTTACATACATGTCTGCTGTGATATACCTACCCTGCTCGATGCGTGTGTATTATTTTTCATTCATTGGTTATTTTAATAGAACACATAATTCTATTTTGGTACTGTGTCTGGCATTGGAGATACAAAGCTAAAGAGATGTGATCTATGCCATCATAGAATTGACTGCCTGGGTGCGGGGGATAGAGGTTTGCTGGGTTCAAAACATGTCCTTCAATCAAATTTCCAACAAAAAGTTTTATCTGTTCTCCTTGTTTGCCTATTCAACAAATATTTTCCTAAAAGTCTATGTTGTGTCTGACATTCTCATAGGCACTAGAATGAAAAAGAGACAATCAGCTATTCTGATGGGACTGGCAGAGACAGTCAACAAATAATTGAATAGTGTGTCAGGTTGGATGAATTCTACAGGAAAAACTAGAGGAAGATAAAGGTGTGAGGAGACTGGGAAAGCTATTTTGCGTGGAAGGTCAAGGAGGGCCGCACTGATGAGATGCTTACGCAGGCTCCTGAAGAAAGTGAAGGAAAAGTTATGTGCCTTTTTCAGGGAAGGGCATCTTAGGCAGAAGAAACAAGGTAGCGAAAGCTCAGTTGGGAAGGTGTTTGTTCAGAAACAACAAAGAGGCTGTCCTTTTCAGGGAAGAGCTATCTAGGAGGAGAGTGGCAGGCGAAGGATGGCTTAGAGAGAGAAAAGGTGAGGATGGGATCAAGTCACCAAATCCCATTAAGCTGCGTAGCATGGGGGAGCCACTGCTTAATAGCTGGCGACCTTGGACAAGTTGCTTAAATTCTTTGAACCTCTGTTCCCTTACCTGCATGGTGGGGTAATAAGAGATTCTTCATGGATATTAGGAGAAGTAAATATGTTTTGCTCTAAAACACTTAGAATTGCTCCCACACAGAGTAAATACCTAACGAATCAATATTAGTCAACATTACTAATACACGACTGATTGGTCACAAATTTCTGTAATTGTCCCCATCTATGAGTATATGCCCATCATCCCTCAGGCTAGATTACACGAGGAGCTTTCTTCCCAGTTCAGTTCCTTTTCTACCAGGTCTTCAGATCTCTTTTTCTTAGACATTGCTATCATCACCGTGTCATTTGTGACTTCTTATAATTTGATCCAAACGTAGAGTCCCAAAAGCATCTCTCATGACTTTGCAGCTGGGACCATCTGTTCTAATCTCGCTAGGTTGTCTGCTCCACTCACCCTCCAATATGTCTGAGTTTGGGCAAATTATCAGAGCCAGGTTTTTTATCATCACACATTTGAAACTGCCCTTCATCACATCTGCTTAGATTCTACCAACATTTCTAGGCCTGCTCTGTTCTTAAGAGAACCATCCAGAAACTACTCATCCTCTCCTCTACTTGTGAACCAATCCCCTACTGATGGATATTGTTATTTCAGTTAATGCTATTGCAAGAAGTGTGAATTTAGAACACATCATAGTATTTAAATAAAAACTTTTCAGACTAGAAAAAAGACTTCTTATGGCAGGGGTTGGGGGGCAGACCAGAAGTCCTGGTCAGTAAAAATACTGAGGCCTATCATACTTTGTAAATACCCAAAAGTTTTTGTGATGGTGTATTTTTAGTAGATACGACATGAAAACAAACTGTCAAACAGGAATCAGGGAGTTCTCAGAGCTTGTGCCAGGAAGAGGTCATAGTATAATTTAAAACATATTGTCTTTAATAAGGAAAAAGCAAATATGTAAATTACTCCCATAGCTTTTTTGTTGTTGTTGTGTTATTTTGATATTACTCCAATGTGGTTAAAGTAATACTTTTCACTTTGGCATCCCCAAAATCTTTAAAGGAGAAATTCTTTTCAAAGAAATCCAGAAAATTAAAACAAAATTTCAAACAGAAATCTCAAATTGTTACCTCAGTAATACAATTTGCAGAGTTTTGGCATCTTGCGCTGTTTATGGTGTGTATAACATACACACACAATATATATGCTTAAGTAATTTTCAAAATATCCTTATTCCTAATTTTCTAATTTGAAAAATGTTTGTTAAGCATGAGAGAGAGAGAGAGAGAGAGAGAGAGAGAGAGAGAGAGAGATTTAACTTCATGTTAACCTGATTACAAACTTTTATTATTTATCTATGAGACCAAGAAGGAAAGGTCTAAGTGTGGCATGAATAGTCTTAATACCATGACATTTCATACAGTAAGGGCTGGCTACAACCTTAATTTGTTTTCCAATTGGCCTATTGGGAGATTTTATCCTTAGTAACATACAGTATAAGATATATATATATATATATATATATATATATATATATATATATATATACTTTTTAAACAATAGTTATTTAACAATTAAAAAAAAGCAATTCATGGACATAGAGAAACTTTCTGACCATACAAAATAATAATAAATACAATAAAAAACATATATAATTTTCCACTCCAGCCTTCAGTTTCTCTTCACAGAAAAATCAGCTTAGCAGTTTCTTATGCACCATTCCAGAAATAGTTCATGGATATATTGCATAGAAAAGCATATAAATGGCTTCATGGGAATGTGCACGTGTATGTATGTATATAGGTGAATATAAAAGCAGTAGGTTTGGGCAGAAATACATTTAGCTTGTCATATATAACCTGCCTAGCACCTTTCTCTTAGAAATATCATCTTCTTTCTTTTGGAATTTCTCTTTCCTCTCTCCAACCACGTGTGTCCACAGGAGTTGGCCTTTTTTAACTTAACTGTGCCTCCTTGGCTAGAGAGGATGCTAGATCCACCCCTGCCAATTAGGTCTTTCCCTGAGAGCTTGTAATCAGGTTAACATGAAGTCAACTACACGTATATTCCTGTTTTTACCTAAGTGGTAGCATAGCATTTATACTCCTATAATTTTACTGCTAGATAGATAAATCATAATAAATTTTGCCAGTCCCATATTGGTTCAACACCTAGGTTGCTTTTTCTATTACAACAATATTGCAATGAATATTCATGTCTCCGTGCCTTTGCAAATATATTTGTATGATAAATTCCTGGAAATGCAATTGCTGGCTCAAGACTATTTTTCATAGCTTTATTACAAATTGTCCCCACTAAAGTGTGTCACCACTTATATTCCTACCAACCAAATATAAGAATGCTAATTTCCACACAGACGCATCAACACAGTGTACCATCAATTTTTCTTTATCTTTAGCAACCAGTGTTTCATAGTTGTATGGCTCTATTTATCATCACCTTGTTAATCATCATAATCAATAATATCATCTCAGAAGCACAATAATCACCTCTGCAGCACACCTTCCCCTCCTATGAATATTAACTTTTCCTTATATCCATAAAGTGAAAAGTTTGTCACATTCTCCTGAGTATTATCCTCAGTTAGGAGGAACAAAGAGAAAGAACCTAACTTAGACCTTAGACTATAATATAGATCAATAATTTATGTTAATACCACCCAACACCCCAATCAAAACAGAAAAATGCTTCTTATATGAAGCCCGTGCCTTTACAAATTAATTAGTCCTCCCGGCTGGAGTAAAAATTCAAAATGGCAGGCCTATAATGTGATAATGTTAAAAAAAACTTTGTAGTGAGCTTTTTCTTTTAGATGTGACTTGTGGAAAAAATTTGAATTTCCTGATTTCGAATGGCAAACTCTGCTATTACATACTTTGTAATTTCAAAGAGCATCTGTCATCACACAAAGACACATATATTTCCCAAAGAAGACATCTGGTACTTTTTAAAACAAGCCTCAGGCCAGCTCTGCGCAATGAATGAAAAATGTGCTATAGATAGTGTTATTTCATGTTGCTTTTCATTTAATCAGTGAATGTGGAATGTTTGCATTAAATTAAGCATCTCAAAAAAGCAGTCTTCTTCAAGGCCTTGGAATAGTGCAGAGGGTCTTTTTTTAAAATACATATTTCTCCACATAATAATAAATAATGTTCATATAAGTTGTTAGTCCTCTGAAAAAGAAATTATTTGTTGGGATAACATATGTTAGGGGTCGGGTGGGGGCACTTATACTTGGTGACTTATGCTTTTCCTCTGTAACGGTTTGTGTTAAATGACTGAATGTATTTTCCATGAAAAAGTTCCTAATTCATCCACTACTGTTGTTGACACTGATAAACCTCTAATAGTTCTTGTCATCTAATGCACATTTTAAAAATCAAATAACATGTGGCAACAATTCAAAGAAATATGTTCATTTAGAGGGATATCTTTTGATATAGGCCAGGCTGGGAGCTAGCTTTTTGTTTTATTGTTTTGTTTTGTTTTTCTACTAAATCTGTTCAAGTCCCCACCAGGGTAGAAAATGTTTAAGCATGCATCATATAGTCTATAGCTCTCTCAGAATTGATGGCTGGAAGTATAGCACAATGGCTGGCATCTGATATAAGAGGCAATGCTAATAGTGAAATGAGTCCTCTTTATAAAATTGAAAATTGGAACAATGCTGCCACTTGATCAAGCAGGGGAAAAGAGGCAAAAGGGATAGCAGTCCATGCCTGGTCTTGCAGGGCCAGATTCAAAGTGCCAAGTTCAAACTGGCATGTTTAGCATTATTTGTGCAATGTTGTGAAGACATCCTGTTAGAATAATATGATCCTGTACATGAAAATATTTCATATAATGCCTTCTCTGTGATACGCCTCAACAGAAAGAAATATATACATTGAATAAATATATTCACTGAATTTAGAAATTATGAGAAATATCAATAGTGAGCCTCAATGGGAGGTGGGAAAGGATGCTTCTCTCTCGGGTCCCTAGAAGAGTTACAATTTCTTGGTGTAGA
This sequence comes from Rhinolophus sinicus, assembly GCF_057876585.1. Classification (NCBI taxonomy): domain Eukaryota; kingdom Metazoa; phylum Chordata; class Mammalia; order Chiroptera; family Rhinolophidae; genus Rhinolophus; species Rhinolophus sinicus. The sequence continues at coordinate 22,067,477 of NC_142504.1, forward strand.
GGTGGGCAGTTAGACTCTAATGTTTCGAAAACTCTCTTTAGGAGATTCTGAATGCTCCCACCCATCCCTTCCCTACCCCAATGAAGATTTTTCTGCATCTTTTCCTTTTTACCTTGGAATATATGCTCACTCATCAGTGGCTTATGCGTTATGAGGCACAAATGCCGCTTTCGCAGTCATCTAAATAAAGCCTTTCCTGTTTATTATACAGTTCCAGACCTTCTTTTGTTCCTACTAGTTAGTTTGGGGCACCCAGGGTTTATCTGTCAATCCAATTTCCCACTTCTCACACAGGAAGGCTGCAGCTCCTGGGTGAGCAAAGGTACTGAGCTGGGGGCAGGGGTGGGGGGCTCAGCAGCAGGACATCCAGCCCCAGGAAATCTCAGCTTCAGTCTGGTGTAGGCCTGCCTTGAGAAGCTTCCCCTTGAACTATCTTTGTAAATAAGGGAGTAGCGGGAAAAGATTTTCTGTTGCTTTCCCCAGTTTTAGTGGATGGAAAGAGAACCCTAAGATAACCAAGTTGCCCACCCCGGAGAGAACCATCTTTTCACCCATTCCTCCAGCAGGTCCCTCACTTCTCTTCTGAACAGGAGCTGAATACAAGTAGCTCATCTCTGTGACTTTCCTCAGGAGGTTATGCTCCCTTTTCAATTTCAAGGACCTCGCAGATGTTTTTTTATTCCTCTGCTTCCATTGCCACAGTGCAAATGTTGTTTCTGTTCCTGCTGCAGACAGCACCATCCACCCTGTCAGCCTTTCGAAAATACATCAAATATCCTAATTTCTTTCAATATGGCTTCCAAGTATCACTGCATTTATTCCTTTTTTTTTTTTCCATTCCGACCTTATTCAGGTATCCTAGGATTTGCCCCTAAATTGTTTTCACTTATTTGATTTCCCTCCTTCGTTGTTCGATTTTAAAGCACAGCATGCATTTTGGAAACTTTATATGAAGGATACTGAGACCTCATTTTTTCCACTGCTTTAGGCACAAGCAGATGCCTGTTTTGCATTTAAAGTTACATTACAGTTTAGATCTTCAGAGCATAAGCTAGAAAATAACCTTAATCTAAAAAGCAACCCAAATACCTCTGAACTCAATTGCTAAATAAAACTCACCCCCAGCTCAAGCCAGCTAACTTACTAAGAAATCATGGAGCCACTCGGTCTTACACCCTCATGACAATTCGGAACTAAATTTAGAAATATAGATGCAACTTCTGGCTTAAAGGATAAGAAATTAATATTTCCAAACAGTCTCTTTTTCCCACATGTAACTATAAAACTTAGCAAAGAGATTAGAAAAAAATAACTTCGTAGTGCTTAAAAATGACAAGATGCTTTATAATATCTAGGGTTGGCCCAAGGTGTTAGGGAAAGCTGATGGCTACATATATACAGAGGGTGCCAAAAAGAAGTATACATGTTTTAAGAACGGAAAAAACGGTATTAAAATTGTAACACTCAATATATACTGATAACAAAAGATGAATACAAGTCATGTTTGGCTTCTGCAGTTACAAGAGGTACTCAAAGTGGTTACCATCAACTTCCAGACACTTCTGATTATGACAAACTACTGTTTGAGCATAAATAACATCTCTTAAAAGGTGTATACACTTTTTTGACACTCCCAGTATATGCTATGAGCTAACAAGTGCCGAAAGGTCCACATGACCAAAATCACCACCCCTGGGACTTTCATGTAGGCTTAAGACACTTAGCCTTCTGTCTAAAAAATCAGCCGAGGCCCAGGCCAAACCCTGGCATTTACTGCAATTCAGTTATAGAAAACAAACACTTGTAAAGCAATTATTTCTTGCCGAGTACTGTACTTAGGGAAAAGGAGACTCAGGTTCTAAGAGATTAGCTAGAGAAAAACATCTACACAATTAACAGTATCTGTAAGTTCTTACAATGTCAACAGAACAACATGAGAATCTTCTCAGTGTTACAGGGCCATTAAAGGTTGGGAGGGAGGAGAATGAAGAACTCATGGCCCAGATGGTGCATCAGTGGACCCTAAAGGGTCAATGGGATTTCTTCTGGGGAAGGAAGAAGGAAGAACACTTAAGGAAGAAAGTAGAGCAGCACCAACATAGAGAGGCATGGAAGATACAACATGGTCTGCAAAAGAATTAAACCTCCATTTCCATGAAGAAATCTGGAAAAAAACTGGACCTTTGGATGCATGTAGAAGTAAAGCTAAAAACTCACCTTGAAAAGGAGGCTGTGGCCAGCAAGTGAAGGGCCTTACAAATCTTGCCAAGGAGTATGGGATTCTTCCCAGGGGTTCTGGGGAATGCCTGAGAACTATCTATCAGTGAAGTGGCGTCATTAGACTTGAATTTCAGAAAGCTAATCAGAGCATGGAAAGTGAAGCAGAAAAAGACTCGAGTTTAAAGATAGGAGGGTACTTAAGAGCTAACTCTGTTTCAATGGGGAGGGGCACTCTAAGCATCCAGAGGACAAAATAAAGGAATTAGAAATGAGAACATGGGACATAGATTACTGAGTTTTGATGTAAGAAGGGAAAGGCAGCTTAAATGACATCTGAAGCAAAAGGTGGAACTGCAGAGATGCCAGGCAAACTAGAAGCATCTAGTAAATTGACTAAAAGACAACACGGGCAGGAGAAAGGCCCCTGAGACATCAACAGACTCCAAATTTTAAGAGATTTCCTAAACTTAGAGAAGTCAAATTTTGCCATTACATTTGGATCTATTGCTAGTTTTAAGTTAAGGAAGGAGTAAAGGGAACATTTATTGTCACTGAAATACGAGATAGACAAGTATTGTTTTACAACAGAAATTCTATATGATATGGTAATATAGCTTTATCAGGATCAAGTTTCATGCTGAGAAAAACTAAGCAAACTAGATAAACTACGAACATTAACTCTTTGACGTTATCAGAGAACCATTACGGCAGCCAGAAAGGAAGGGGCCAAGATCAAGGAGGAAAGAGACCACAGAGAAGTGAGTGTGACATCTGTGCCACTGTTTCCCTCAAAGCCTTTGCTGATTCTTCAGCTTTAATATCAATGCATATAACAGACAATTAAGGAATCACATAGCTGAACACTCAGAAAAGCTGAGGGAAGAAGCTCAGGAAGTATTTCGCTTTTGAGGTCATGTACTCTTCTGAAGAGAATAATCAGAAACAGTAAACATTCCTTCATAAAGTGAATCAACTTCCAAGCAAAACCAGATATTATTGGGCCCTGGACAAATTGCAAACAAAATGACCTAGGATTGTCAGATCAATTTTAAGGAACTCTGTAATCCACTGTGTGTTTAAGTGATTCTTCACTACGAAAGGTGAAATATTTGGAAAAGAGCACCCTTTGAAGTTTAAGCCAATACCATTGATCTTCTCTCAGAAATTTATCTGCTATGCAAACAACTTTTTCAACTCCAAAGAAACCACCAATGAAGCAATCATTTTACCTGGTTAAAAGAATGTAAAAATACTGCTAATTAACATTTCGTCACATTTGTATGAGGTACTTTTTATAGCGAATCTGTTATTTATCTTCTGTAAGTTTAAATTCAGGTTCAGATGTAGTTCAGGCAAATCAAATTATGTAAACAAGTTACAAAATAATTTAATTTCCTCATGTCATTTTCCATGATGTAAACTTATCAAAATGACACTAGCTCAAGATTGAAGAGAGTAAACTTAATCAAATTTAGTTAGAAAAGACGTTCTAGATATACACAAAATAAGCTGTAGAATAAATACTGCAACTTGATCTATGGTAAAACAGTTACATAGTGAATTCAGTCCCATATATGTTTATATTTGCCTTGTCACAAAAAGGATTTAAATTTCAAACAACAAATAAAACAATGTAACACAAAATAGAAATAGGTGCAAAAGCAAAAGAAAACAAAAAAAAACCTCAAGGGTATAGATGTAAATTAGAGCCAGAACTAAAGCTAACAGAATGATTTGTTACACAGTGCTCTCTACACTAATAAAATTAGGCTACACATTTGGTCTAAGCTTTCCATCAGCCAGTGAGAAAAGGGAAAGCTAATCGGTTACAGAATTCACAGTGTTCCTAAGATAGAATCAAGTTATTTAGAGTCAGGCACAACATAGTCTGATACAAAGACTAGAAATACATGTTTCCTTATTGTCTTCATTAAGTGAACACCATGTAATACCATAAATAACAGCATTATCTATGTAATAAACATAATGGGCGATTTTGCATCAATAGCAGGTGAACAATCCAAATAACCAAACGGACTTAACATGTTTTTTTGTGTGAATTGACCAGTTATTTTGACATGACATATGCAAAATAGGATCGTGTGTAGTGGACAAACAACACCGGAGGCAGAAAAAGGCAAACATGGATTCCATCCAGTTCTGGCTCAGCTACCAACTAGATCTGTTACCTTAGAAAGTCACTTAAATTTTCTGGGTAACAGTTTCCTCATCTGTAAAATAACAAGACTGATTTCTAAGGTTCTTTCCAGCTCATCATGTCTATGTTTCTAAGAGAGAAACCACGTGATTTACTGAAATAAAACTTGAGAGTCAATAAGAATAAAACACCTTTCACTCTCAACTGTCTGCAAAGTCATTTTGAAACAAAATGAGAAAAAGTGTTCTCTCTGGAATAAAACAGAAACTGTTCCCACATCTCACTTAGTAAAACATGAACATATTTGAGACTCTTCTATGCCTAGAATTTATAAATAGGTGCACCCACATCATTGAGAATGGTGTACAGGACATTATTATGATCAACACACGTGGACCCAGAAACTTCTCAGTTACAAGTGTGGTTTCTACCTCTCAAAGACAGATTGAACTTGAGATTTGGGAAAGAACCAGAAATGAAACCTGTATAAAAAAATCAACTAATATTTTATGAGCACAAATTACAGAAAATACACTATTTTGGGCATTGTGGAAAATATCAATAAATACATATGAAGCAATCGTGGAAGCTTCAAAGGCTCTTTTAGTATTATATCTTTCACTTACCACTACTATGATATTTTTAAAAAATATTTATGAGATTCTTCATTTAACATAGTGCTGTCCCTTTCAACCTTCAGTAAATGGTGAATACATTTCAAAAATCAAAATTAATCCCAAACAAAACTTCATTAAGTTCATTTGCATTTTTTACTGAAAAAGATAAAAACAATAAAAGGAAACCCATTTTGATTTGTATAGCATTCCTCCACGTGGTTTTTAATCCCACATAGTACATGGCAATTATATTGTATCTGCTTGAGAAAATATTGTTGGTTTGTCAGAATAAATATTTAAAAGGGGAGAAGCATGTTACTTTGCATATAAAACCTATATCTTATTTTATCTCAAACATGGAAACGAGAGAAAACTTGGAATTGTTTATAGCTAGTATTCCAATACTGGATTTACTGCATTAACAAAGAAACACGTTGGGCTACAGGCACCCAATAGGAGACCCTTTGTGTTCTGTGGATGTGGCCAAACAACACATACTCAAAGCACATAGACACTTCTGGTGGTCCTAATGCCTCCACACTTCACCTATAGCTCAAGGTACTTGCCCTTTAGTTCTTGGAATTTGAAGAGATGGGGCAGGAAGCATTCAGCTACAAGGAGATTAAAATCCTTCCATTTATTCTATACAGTACATTTATTCTATTACAGTGCTGATTCAACTTCTTGGCCCAGCTTTAAATCCCCTCTCCCTATATCCTAACCTTTACCTAAGATTGTATGCCTTTGTCTTTTTAGACATCAGTCTTCCTCAACTTCGGCCAGCTGATTGGCTTTCCTAGCTCTTACTGAATTCCTTTGTTTGGCAAAGATTTTCCGAATCCTGTGTCTCTGGACTACCTAAGAGTAAGAAATGGGAATTTCTCGAGCAAACAGGACAGGTAAAAACACTCATTTTTTACATGTATCTGGCTATAGTCACCCCCAAAAGACATCTAGTAAGGTTCAATCAAAGTTGTGCAGTAGATTGGCTAACTAAAATGAAAGTAGGGATCTAGACTACAAAGAAAAACATAAATAGAAGAAAATGTAGACTGAAAATATGCTTTCACCAAAGAAGGAATATTTCTACTTTTAGAAAACACTCATATATCTATGGTGGGTGTGGTTACGACCATAGAGTCTTGGTGTCTATTCCCGCTGTACCACTTAACTATCAGTAACTAATTGCTTATTTCACGTCCCTCTTGTATGTTTCAATTTCAAGATAGAAGATACCCTAGAAGTAGCTTGAGAAGGTGAATAAAAAAAAGTGGGACAAAATGAAGGTGAAAGTGTTGTTAATTACTGAATTATGGTTCTACAGGGGGCAATTCAGGGTGGAATCAATAAAGCATTAACCTTAGAAAGAACCCAGACAAGATTTTCACAGGGGGATGAGCCTATTTGGAATGTTCCTGAACTAATAAATCAATAAATTTAACAATCTGTAAGAACTGAGATGACAAATTGGAATTTAGAGGTTGAGCAAATAGTGTGTTTCAATAGTTGGTGCAAATGGTAGAGTCCACTTGAGAGGAGTAAAAGGATTAAAGGGTAGCAGTGAAGATATAGCTAAGTTTAAAATAGTATGCGTTTGCTTGACATTCATTTATATGCTTCTGTCACATCATCCAGTATTACATGACAACGTAGAAGTACAAAGAGACAAAGAAGGTGAGTATTGAAGATGGTCGACTAGAGTTCCAAGCCAAAGCCCCCCTAGATTATAGGGGTAAATAATAAATTAGGGAAGAACCAAAAGGAGCTGGTGTGGAGTGAGCTCACAGAAGCACCAAAGACTAGGTATCGGGGGCAGGGTTAGGATCATGTTGACTGGAAGTGAGAGCAAATATTTGGAAGGTTGTGACCAATGATAGAGAATTGGAGGAATTAAATAAGATTGAAAAAGTGCTTTTCTGAGGACAGCTAGAAGTTGAGTAAAACTGATAACTGGAGTTGGTGGTGTTGCACACCTCCTCAGATTGCCTCAATGGCTTATTTCTGAAGAATCCACCTCCTTGCACACCTCCAGTGACTTTGCTGGTGCCTTTGCCTAGTTTTCAGAGGAGGCATGAATCAGATTTAAAAACACTGGGCCTATGTTCTCCTCATTTCTCATATGTTGAGCTCATCTTTGCCAAGTAATTTCTGGATTTCAATAAAATACCACGTTATCTGCTTTTGGCACAGCCAGACAATGAAACATAAAATGCAGGAAAGTCAACTCATTATGGAAACACTTTGACCAATGGGAAGCGGGAGTCAAAGGGTGCTAGGCAGAAACATGTCCATTTCTTTGTTTCTTTGGTCAATATTTTCAATTATTTCCTTACAATCCTTGCAAAAAATCCCTCATGCCAGAAGAACATACCTACTAAGTACCTAATGTGTCTTTCTGCAGCTGGTTGAGAAGGGTAGCTAGTGCACTGACCCACTGTATTCCATTGCTTTGCATCTTTCTTTGCCTTTGCCTTACTACCATTTGCCACCATATCATTGCCCAAAGCTTGCATTTCCTCAGTATAGGGTGAGCATCATGATCCTGGCCTTCAACTCTGCTTTCTAAAGAATCCAGGTGAAGACATGAAGTTTTGGTGGGGTATGTGTCATCATAAATGTGGCTAGGGTCAAAATGTAGGAGAAGTCTACTAATCAAATAGACATTCTATTAATCAAATTCTAAGGAATATAGAAGAACGGACATAAGAGAATAAGATAACTTACAAATGGTCACAGAATATCTGCAACTCTCAATACAATGTGACGTGGAAGCATGGTATTGAGTGTTTAGAAGAAAGACTGTAGAAGCAGTAATCTCAGAAGCACTGAGTTGAAGTGGCCTTATATAAGAAAGTGAAATCATGGTTTGAAGATATTTACAATAATTGCAGTATTATGGGACAAGGAAAATGACCCAAATGAACTTACATGCTTACCCACACATTCACACATATTAAGTATCTTACAGAATATTTATCAACTGAAAAAGTTTATTGTTGGGCTTTCTATTGAATAATTTAAAATCAAATTTTTATTAATTTTCTATTCATCAAACATTTACTTGGGCCTAACATGGACCAGGCACCCTTCAATGTGCTAAAGATAAGTAGGTAAATAAAACATCCCCCCAATAAAACCCTACAGAATTTATATTCTAAGAGCAGAAGCAGAGAATAAACAACAGACAAAGTAGCTGAATAAATTCTATATGTTAAAGGTAGTAAGTGCTATCGGGAAAACAGAGCAAAGTAAGGAACATCAACTCTTGGGAAGAAAGTTTATAATTGTAAATAAGATTTCAAGGTGAAAGAATAAGCCGTGAGGATATCAAATGGATGAATAATTACAGGCAGAAAACACAAGTAATGCAAAGGCCTGAAGCAGGAGTAGTGCTTTTCAAGCAATAGCAAGGAGGCTAAGGCGCTGGGTTAGAGCGAGTGACGGGAACACTGTGAATGGTCGGGTCAGGCAGGTAACCGAGGCAAGTGAGATCATGCAGGGCCTCATGGGACATTACAAGTGCTTTGGCTGTTACTTTAAGAAAAACTGGGAATCACTATAGACTTTAGAGAAGGACCATAGAGTGATTTCCATTTCATCAGGATTGCTCTGGGTGTGTGTTAAAAATAGACAGAGAGCTAGTACAGGCCATGGACCAGGCAGCAGCAGCATAGCTGAAACACGGCTCTGGTTCAGGCCAAAGCATTAGCAATGGAGGTGTGTGAGAAGGGACTGAATTCTGACTACAGGTTGAAAAACAGATCTCACAGGATGTTCTGACTGAATTGATGTGAGGTGTGAGAGAAACCAAGAAGTAAAGAAATTACTCCAAAACTTTTAGTCTTGAGCAATTGGAAAGATAGAGATGCCATCACTGGGATGGGTAAGACTCTGGTTAGAGCAGGTTTTGGAGGAAAGGTGAGACTTTGGTTTTGAACCTTTTCAGTTTGATACCTGTTTTGGACATCCAAGTGGAAATATAAGAGGGGAGTTAGGTATATGAGTCTAGAGCAGAGGCCAGCAAACATTTTTTATAACAGGCCAGGTAGTAAATGTGTCACTAAACTTTGTGGGCAAGATGTTCTCTGTCACACCAATTCTACCATTGGGCAGCCACAGACATTATGCGAAAGAATGGGCCTGGCAGTGTTCTGATAAAACTTTATTTACAAAAAAATGCTGTAGCCAAATTTACTTTGAGGGCCATAGTTTGATAATTTGTGGTCTAGCGTTTGGGGAAGACATCTAAATTAGAGAAATGCATTTGGGAGTTAATCAGTATATAAATATTTCTAAGCCCATGGTAATTCAATGTAATGACATCATTTTGCATTTAATATTTATGCTTTTCACCTAGTTGCAAATGATAATTGTATATTCTAAACTATATATATCTATTTTTTCAAAAAAGAGCCTGGAAGGAAATATAAAAGTCAATTTGGTTCAATAAAAGAAAAATCTGAATGAAAACAAACTTTAAAAAAAAAAGAACACAACTGATCACTAAATATGAGTGTGCAAAACATGTGTTAATATTTAGTCTGCTTTCCATAGGCACATAAAATTGAGTATTTATTTTTGGAAGTCTGTGCTATGCAACTTAGCCAAGCTACAGAGATATATATATATACACACACACACATATATACATATATATTTACATATATACATATATACACATATATGTACATATATATGTATATATATACACACATATATATATATGGACTAAAATATATTGTCACACATCATATTCAACAAAAATGGAAAATACCCTTGAGACTTTGAAACAATTGTGATATGAACAACAACAAAAAAGAAACTGACACCTGCGAACTAATTCTTCAAGGCAATCTTGATTTCATAGCCAAAGATGCTTTAGAAATAAACAAATAAAAAGGCTATAGGAGAAAAGAATGATGTAATATTAATGATAAAGAATGATTTGGTTGAATCAACAGGATGTTTATCAAACATAAGATACCTTCTTTCCTAATTACTTAGCAAAGAGAAAACTACTACTAAAAACATTCTTGTGGGTACAGGAAAATCACCAAATCTCAGTAACTGATATTAAAACAATGATTTAGAGATACAGTATTAGGAAAACAGAGAAAGCAAAAATGATGTTTTCTGGTTTAGGTTTAGGGTTAAAACTGTGCAAGAGAGCTTGAAAGCTGGGGAAGGAACTGTTTCTACATGAGTAAGCCATTTTAGAGGAGAATAGCAGGTTGTTTCTCAACTTTTTTATTATTATTGCCTCCCCTATGGAGTCTTTTTAGGCATTTTCTTCATATTTACAGCTCCCCTATGAAACCAATACTTCTGATACACTATATATATGTTTGTGACTGATAAATAGTATATAAGTTGTTTAGAAAAACAACAGCTATTTTAGTATCTAAGACTTTGCCCTGGAAGAACCAATGCTTTCCCCAATTCAGTCAGAGTGGTATTGCTCCCTTGAGAATGACTGCTTTAAAGAATGGACTGTCCTCAGATCAAATTTACATGCTTCAAAGCTTTCTCTGAAATGCCTTGGTTGGGGGGGTCGGTGGTGAAAAGGTGATGGAGGCTGGATTAGCTAAGAAAACAAAAGTTTATTTAACTAAGTATCTCAATTTTAGGGAAATATGGATAGGAAAAAATGGGTACCAAATATAAAGTGAAAATTTCAGAAGAAATATTCTCATAATATAATTGATACAATTAATGTCACATCTAAAGATCAACTTAAATCTTACTTTCACTTCATAAAGCTTAATCACCCACCAAGATCCTTTGGTAGCCTAAATCAGTGGGAGTTACAAAATTCGCTTCAGTTTGGTTTCATGAGATAGTCTGATTGTTTTAGTGTCTCAATCTCCAGGTCTCAAGCCAATCTAGAACTGGGATTTTGAAGCATAAAAACGATTGCAGTAACCAACTACAAAATGGTCTTTGGTATCTCTATCAAAATGAGTACCTTGAATTTATGAAGCATTCTGTCTTTGCAGAAAATATAGTGAGTTTGAAAACAATAATTTTAAGGCAATGCTGCAGCTTCTTAACCAAGGCCCTTATCTATCTTTCCACATTGTGTTTGAGGGGGAGGGAGAGACCAATGAGGGAGGGCTATTTCCCAAGGCTGAAGATGTAGCATGACTCATGGGATCCAGGCAAACTCTGTGAGTGAATTCTCAGAGAGACATGAGTAATACTCTGATTTTATTTCTACTAAAAAAAAACGTTGTTGCCATCAGTATGGTAAATTCTGATTATTTCATTCTATGCCCCCATTTATATCCTGTGGCCAGCTAAAATTTGGATGTGTGCTCTCTAATATTTAGTGTTATGTGATCAAACTTGTTTATATGAAAAAGTTTGTTTTAATGAAAATAAAAAAAACATACTTGGGCCTCAGATTTTTATTCCACTAACTGCTAAACACCCAAATCTTTTTCCTCAGAAAGCCAATGTGCAAAGATAAAGCTGCATGTCTTCTTTTTTGTCAGGAGTGGAGAGGTTACCAAACGATAGCAACATGTTAATGGCACATAAAGAAGTTGGAAGAAGCTCATGAGGATGATAATGAAGAGGGAGTTTTTTCCCCATTAGAGATCAAGCTCACTTCTGGTTCGGTACTTCTTTGGAGCTCTTCTGCAACAATGGCGCACATCCGAAGTTCACTGTTTTACAAAAAGTGAATAACTGATAACAATTGTGAACTGTAGCTCTGAACTAAGCTCCCTTATTGCAAAGTCAGTGCTTAACCAAAGCGTAAACCAATTTTGATTTTCCCAGGAGATGCAGATGTTTAAAGCTACATTTCTATGATAAATTTTCAGTCTATCAGTTCATTTACCCAAGCACCTATCCAAGCCCAGCCCTCTTCATCCTTATAAAGAACATTTTCCCATGCCGTACAAGAGAAAATCCAAGCTGATTCCCCACCTGAAAGGCTCCATTGGAGCATAAACTGTCTGCAGTGCTCACTTGTCTGCACATGTGGGGTACCCTGGTTGAACAACCTGCAGGCAATCAATTTACTTGTTTCATCTAGGTGACCCAAAGGGAATTGCTTCCAAGGAACAGGTATGTCAGGTGGAGAATATGACCCAGTAACAACCTCTCAGTTCTGAATGAATCTTAGTATCTCTTAGCCTGTTCACAGCCTGGATTCACTTCTGAATATTAGGAGAGATGAGCCTGAAAGTAAAAATGGAAGGAACTATGTTCACAGATAACTCTGTGAAGCATTAAGGAACAAGGAAGCACTGTATTGATTTCCATTAGGCAAAAAAATAAAGATTCTTTTTGAATATCCTGAGTTTAGTGTATATTAAGGATTTAATACATGTAGAAATAAATGATGAAAAAAAATAAGTAAATGAATTCCAGAAAATGTACTCATAATATCTGATATGTGTCCTCAAATCCTAGCAGCTTTAAAAAAATTTTTCTCCCGTAAAATTTAGCATTATTTTGATATCTTGCATTAACAAGTACATATCAATATAAGCTAAAAACTCAACTCATGTCTTAAACAACCAATGACTTTTCTCTTAAACCACTAATATTTTGATTTGATACATATACAGTATTTTGGTACATCCCAATAAAATTAGTATGAAAGTTCAATTCAGCAGAAATAGTTTAAAGAATAATTTTTCTCTTGGAATTTCCAATTTGTCTTGTTTTAGATGGGAAGTACCATAAATTTAACCTCTCTCACAGTCTTTTAAGCCATTTACTTGAAGTATTGTCTAGAATACAAAGGTCAAAATGTTTCCAAGTCAATAAGTGACAGAAAAAAAGTCTGCAATTAAAGTTACAAAATTCCAGGTACAACAAACATTTAATGTCAACTGTAAGTGGCTACTCAATATAAAGTCAATGTTTGAAAAGGGTTTTTAATTTCTTGTTTAAATGTTACCCTGTCCCTGTCACCTCCACAGGCTTTTTTTTTTTCTAGTGGTTTGGGGGTTAGAGTATAGGGTCTTCTTAGTTTTACTTACAAGACTGGGGCCTGGAATTAGCTGCTATATTTAATCAATTTAGTGCTTATATTCATTTTGCTTGCCTTTCAAAATTCCAGTGAGTCCTGAGTATATTTCTATTTTCTTTTTTCATTTTTTAAATTATTAGTTTCAGGTGTATAAAACAACATAATGATTAGAAACTTATACCACCTCACAAAGTGATAACCTCCCCCCCAAGTCTACTACCCATCTGACATCATATATAGCTGTTACAATACCATTGACTATATTCCCGAAGCTATACTTTACATCCTGTGACCTTTTTTTTTCTGAGTATATTTCTGAACAAATCCAATAAACACATATATTTATATTCTATTCTTATTGTTAAATATTTGTTATATACACACAATGGTTCAGTGTATGCTTGGATGATAAACATATGGTAAATGTGGGTTACCTTACAAAAAAAATCATTGATATTTATTTTCTATATAAGCCTATATCTTTAAGTATAATTTGCAATAGTCAAAGAATGTAATATCGATATTGTAACACATCTGGAAGAAAAAAGAGCTTATTATGAAATATTTTTACATCTAAAAAAACTCTTAAATGGAATTAGTAATAATTGAATATTACTAAAATGATAAATAATTTTAAAAGCTGCCTAATTTCATAAGGAAGGCCATATGTAGTTTCTACTTTGCTACCTAATTATTACAGAAAGTAAATTTAACAATGCCAGTAAATGTAAAATGTAAGCCTTTTTTACTTATGACCATCAATTATATATTTCTACATTTTACTGCAGATACTAGGATTTCTAAAATATCATATGGTTATGATTGAAATTAGTAGCTATATTTATTATGACATGAAAATGATTCAGGGGGCCTCCAAACAATAGCTACTTTGTCTGTTTCAATGGTCTCATTGTTTCCATTACATAGCTGTTGACATTGTGATAAAATGTTCGTCGTGACACATTGTGGCTAGAAATGCCTTTGTTTTCTGTTATACTAGGCAAAACTCTTCTTCAGTAGAGTTCTGTCACTTTTAGAATCCTAGTAAAAGCCCAATGAAATAAATAGGACCTACTTCAAGTCATCTAAGAATGTTAATATTCTGCAGTGATTAAAAAGGGGAATTATGCTACTTTGACAGTAAATCAAGCACCGACTAGATTCCTGAGTTTTTTTATTTAAACTATAATATTTTAGAAGCTGAAATACCAGTTAGTCAAACTCATATGGGATATATTTATCTTCCAAGTAATGGAGCTCAAGAGTCAAACATATTAGAAATAATACTATATATGATAGCAATTTAAAATGTTATGTTCTTTATTATTGGCCTCTTGCTCTTTCCATAGGAGGAATTGCTTCAGTAACTATTAAAGTAAAGATATTCTCACTGCTATAAATATGCTCCATAATTATTATAATTAACTTTAATTTTATTATGTTAATAATTTTAATAATTATGCTTTAGTAGATGGATTAGAAAATAGTTGTTTTCCAGAATTTAACACACTGTTCAACCAGACATATTCTTTCCAGCACTCAAGATTTTTTTCTATTAAGTAGAGGAGTATTTATAAATATTGTTCATGCAGAGTTTATGTACAACTACATTTCGTAGGCACAAATAAAGTTTGCTCTGCAGCACCAATCTTTTCCTTGAGGCTGTCTTCTGAGTTTTGTGTTATGCTTTGCTGAATTTTCCAAGACACGGAAGAGAATCTGGTACCAGTAACGTATGTTGTACCAAAGAGACACTCAAATAGATCTTCCATCAGGAATGTCCTCGTCTGAAATATCCTCTCTGCAGTTGACCGGTATTGAGAAAATTCTAATGGAAGTGTTTCTGGGAATAGGAGGTAAAGGTCCCACAAGAAAGACTAAAAGGTTTTTGTTTTTGGTTTACCTCAGTTCTCAGTTGTGGTAGAAAAGTCAGCAAGACTTCCTGAAACAATATTTTGCAATCTTTAAATATCTTTATTATTAGGACATTGTTGATATTACTTTTCCTGATGCTATTTGAATTACTGTCCTATAATCCTTCATCAAAAGTCAACCTCTTTATTCATTCACTCACTCACTCATTTATTCATTCCATAAATGTTGACCCTGCTATGAGAGATGAATGAGTTAGTATCTCTGATCTGGAAGAAAGATCTTCTTCCTTTTTCCTGGAATCTCTCTCTCTTTGAGCAGCTCCACCATACTTTTAAGAAATCAGAAAAATAAGAAGTAGTGATGACACTCTAAGTCTCTCAATTCAGTCCCAGTTTGTTAGATCCAACCCCAAACCATGTGTGTTAAGGCAGGGCCCAGTTTCACAGTCACCTTCAGGGAGCAATTCTGAGAATGAACACCATGGAGCTTGAGAAATATTATTTTTGATGCTTCAGTTAAGTGAGTCTCAGAACTGAAACTGAGTCATGTATAAAAACTGAGGTTTTGCAGCAGGGTGCCACATCTGTCCCTTTCGTACCCTATTAGCATTTCTTCCGTCACTTAGACACTCTGACTTTAATATGCGTAGAACCACGGAGGACTTGTTAAAAATGAAGATCCTTGAGCCCCACCACTTATGAACTGAATCATAGTTTCAGGAGTTGGACCCAGTCATTAATTTTTAGTTACTGCCACAGTCTAGTCTCATGCACATTAAGGTTTGAAACACAGAACTAGAGAGACAACTGCCAGCAACCTCTTAATTCCCAATTGTGTTTTTAATATTCTGTCTAATTTCCCATAAATATCTTTGCTAAAATAATCTTCTCAGAAAATCTTAAATGGCTCTTCATTGTCTAGTGAATTAAGTAAAATGTTTGTCTATTAGAAACTTCCAAAAATGTAAACCTACAGTGTTTATCCGACAATAAGACCTAGCCAGACAATCAACTCTAATGTGTCTTTTGGAGCAAAAATTAATATAAGACCCAGTCTATATTGTATCATATTATATTACGTCATATAAGACCCGGTCTTATTTTACTATACTTATACTATACATATACTTTACTATACTTTTACTATATTTATAGTAAAATAAGACTGGGTCTTATATTAATTTTTGCTCCAAAAGACACATCAGAGTTGATTGTCTGGCTAGGTCTTATTTTCGGTTAAACACGGTAGCTAAATTTTCAACTTACTATCTACTCCTAACCTACCAAAAACTTATGCAGGATTACTTCATGTTTCTTCAATATTCACTATCCTTTTTTTCCTCTAGCTTTCCTCATTCTGTATCATCTTGTTAAATTCTTATCAGTCCTTTTACTCCATCCCAAATGCTCCTTCCTCCTTAAAGCTTCACCTGGTTCCGTGAATCAGAAACAATCTATCTCCTTCTTTTGAATTCCTGAAACGTTCTATATTTATGTTATGATAGTGATATTTTGCCTTACATTAAAATAATATAAATTATGAGTTACATTTGTACCTGTCGCTCTCGCTCTAAACTGCAAAATCCTCAAGGTAGAGAATTGTCTCTTATCACAGTAGATATTCAATATGCATTCACCTAAAATGTGGAAGAAATCATTTATATGTTCTGCTGAAATCAAGGGCTAAAGGTGTATCAATTGTTCTACATCTCAGATGAATATACAGTGAGTATAAATTGTGCTTAGCAACTTACTTTTTTTTTAAATCCACCAATCATCTCATAATCAGGTATGTTGCCATTTACGGTTTGTTTATATGTTTACATTCCTACTTTTCTCTGATAAACTTAAATATTGGTACATATATACTCTATTACAGATTTCTCACTAAGTTTTCTAATATATGATACTATGAAATGTTGCTATAAAAGAGACTTGTGAAAAGAGGGAGGATAAGGGAATTAGAGTATTGGAAAAAAAAGTATCATGCTGATCAATCCTTAGACACTTGTGTATGGCATGTTTCTTAATACAGGTTGCAAGCCTATATCCTTCAAAAAGTACATCATTAGCTTTTTTCCTAATGAATTATAGTAAAAAAACAAACAACAACAACAAAAAAAACACTCTTTTGTATAATTGTTGTGGAAAAGTACTTTGAGGGGTGGCCAGTTAGCTCAGTTGGTTGGAGCATGGTGCTGCTAACACCAGGGTTGCCGGTTCGATCCCCACATGGGCCACCGTGAACTACGCCCTCCTTAAAAGAGTCAACTATGCCATTGTAGCATGAAAGCAATATGTAACCAATGACCATGGCTGTTTCCTAATTAAAAAAAATAACAAGAAGTTTGGGAATAGCTTTTTAAATGTGGAGGAGAATAAATAAAAGTGACAGAATGAATTGATAGCCCAGTGGGGAAGAGAACCAGAAATTGTAGACAAATGAAGAGAAAATGTATTAGAATAGACATGAAAAGCAGTAAAACATAAATTGCTTCGAGGTTAGAGGAACAGATCAGTGTAAACCAAAATTTATAACTGAAGGTGTTTTCTGTTCTGCATTGTTAATTAAAATATTTGTCATAAGACTATTTCTCAAAATTATTGTCTAAGTTTTCACCTCTTAAATTTTCTGCACTTTCCCTGCAATCTGAATAATTCTAAAAGACTAATCATGACATGCAATTTGAAGAACTGAAAGCTTCAAGGGGCGTTCTATTTTAAAAACTGGAGAGACATTTAAAACAAGAAATTGAAAAAGAAAACATGTTTAACTTACTACATAAACATACTTTTAAAGTGGACTTTCAATATAACTTTTTTAAAATCCAGATTTATTAACATTTCTTTACACCAAGGGAGGAGAGCTAGGGAGTTTGGGGAATAATGTCCCTCCCCCACCTGAGCATTGCTAAAAGATGTTTTGTTTTGTTTTTAATGGAGAGAAGAGATATAATAATTTATCTGCTACTAATGAATATGTTTCCAAGTCATTGGTGATTTCTGGCAGTAGTTTCTGAAGAAAATGTAACGGGATGTGGCCAGAGGATGGACTCGCCAAAGTGTCTGTATTCCTCATAACATAAACACTGCATACTGCATGAGTTTCCTTTTTTAAAAATATTTTTTTATTAAATGTATTGGGATGACATCGGTTAGTAAAATTATATAGGTTTCAAGTGCACGTTTCTATAATACATCATCTATATATCACATTGTGTGTGTGTTCACCACCCAGAGTCTGTTCTCCTTCCATCACCATGTATTTGACCCCCTTTTTCCTCTTCTACCAGCTCCCTCCCTTCCCCCGCTCTGGTTTTTTGTTTGTCTTGTTCACTGGTTGCTTTCAGTTTTATATCCCACATATGAGTGAAATCATATGGTTCTCGACTTTTTCCATCTGACTTATGTTGCTTAGCACGTATGAGTTTTCCATTGCTTCTGTACCGAGTAACCACAAATTGCTTTAAAACAACACATGGTTATTGTCTCACAGTTCTATAGTCAGAAGTCCAGCATGGCTCTCTCTCAACTAAAATCAAGATGTACTGACAATACCAATTGCCGGCAAGGATGAAGAGCAACAAGAACTCTCAAATTATTTCTGGTGAGAATATAAAATGGTGCAAATACATGGAGAGCAAGTTTGATGTTTTTTTTACAAAAAGGAACATAATCCTACTGTCTAGTCGATGTACACAGAATCGTGCTCCTAGGTATTTACCTAACTTATTTTTTTTCCTGTAAATGGGGCTCATGCACTTTCATTTTTTATTTTAAACAGCTTTATTGAAGTATAATTGATGTAACAGACATATCCAACACCTGCCAGTGTTTCCTTTTGTCCCTTTGTGCATGCATGTGTGTGTGTGCATGTGTATGTAACAACATTTAACAGATATTTACCCTTTTAACCAACATCAAAGTGCATAATGCCGCATTGTTAACCATAAGCATTATGTTTTATAGCAGATCACTAGAACTTATTCATCTAGCACAAATGAAGCTTTAAACTGATTGAATAACAACTCCCCATTTCCCTCACCCCAGCCCTTCACAAACGCTATTCTATTTTCTGCTTCTATGATTTTGACTGTTCTGGATATCTCATATAAGTGGAATCACATGGGTTTGGAAATATTTTCTCCCATTACATAGGTTTTCTTTGCAATCTGTTATATGATTAACATCAATCCTTCTCAAATTCTTCTCAAAAATTTAAGAGGAGGAATAACTTCCAAACATATTAGACCACATTACCCTGAAGGCAAAACCAGACAAAGACACTACAAGAAGAGGAAATTACAGGTCAATATTCTCAATGAAAATAGATGCAAAAATTCTTAACAAAATACTAGCAAACCGAATTCAACAGCCATTAAAAGGATCATACATCATGATCAAGTGGGATTTATCCCTGAAATGTAAGAATAGTTCAAAATATGCAAATGTGATAAACACATTAACAGAATGAAGGATCAAAAATGGCATATTCATATCGATATGTAGATATAGAAAATTCAGAACCCCTTTACGATAAAAGTACTTACCCGACTAGGAATAATAAGAAAGTACTTCAACATAATAAAAGCCATATATGAAAAGCCCACAGCTAAAATCAAACTCAATTGTGAAAAGGTGAAATCAGGAAAAAAACAAGGTACCCACTCTCACCACTTCTATTCAGCATATACTGTAACTCTTAGCCAGAACAATTAGACAAGAAATAAAAGATATCCAAATCAGAAAGGACAAGTTAAAATTATCTCTGTTTACAGATAACATGATCCTACATGTAGAAAATCATCAGATTCCACCAAAAAATGTTTAGAACTAATAACCAAGTTCAGTAAACTTGCAGTATACAAAATCAACATACAAAAATCAGTTGCATTTCTCTGTACTAATAGTGAATCATCTAAAAAGACATTAAGAAAACAATTCTGATTGAGCCAATCAAAATGGCAGCATGAGGTGAGCCTCTGTAAAGCTTCTGTGGAATTTACAACTAATTGAACAACAATAACTCCACAAAGGACTCCCTGCACAGCAGACAGGCAAGACGAAGAGGCCCACTACTGAATTCACCTAAAGGTGGGCAAATCGCATGAGTGGGGGAGGAGAGAAGGGAGAAGTGTGGAGACGGAGCAGCACAGGTGCAGGACACAGACCTAGCTCAGTGCTCCGAGTTCGCTGCATCGCGAAACGAACACAGCTGTGGGAGAGGGAAGAACTTGGACTGCTAGGGCTCCGCTTATGGCCCACAGGGCTGAGGGGGCAGCATATAACACAGCTGAACCCAACACTCACGGCAGAGACCTCGGAGAAAAGACTGAGGGAAGAAGTCTGAAAAACATGTTTTAAGCCCTCACTGCCGAGCAGAGAACGGAAGCCTTAGGCACTGAGACTAGCCGCCCCCTCCCAACACTCCCAGTGCTCGCCCCGCCCCACCTGCCCAGTGCTAGAAGCAGAACAGTAGCAGTGTCAGATCAAAAGAACAGAATATTTGCTGTTCTGAGAACTGTGGATTGCAAACACAGATTCGCTGCCCAACTAGTTCTGGCAAAGGGGAGGGAGCTGTGGAAGCAGCACCGGCTGTGGTGGTGGTCGCTGCCATTGCTCGGGGCCAATTCTCACAACTCACCCCGCCCCAGGCCCCACCTATCTGGGCGGATCCCTGCAGGAGTAAACAGAACTGCTGAAACACACCCAGCATATTCTCTCATCACAAGGCTTTGAAATTGGATATCAACTGCAAAAAGAAAGCAGGAAAAAACACAAATGGATGGAGATTAAACAAAATACTTTTAAAGAATGACTGGGTCAAAGAAGAAATTAGAGGAGAGATCAAAAGATACATAGAAACAAATGACAATGAAAATATATCCTTACCAAAATTTTTGGGATGCAGCGAAAGCAGTTTTAAGAGGGAAATTTATATCATTACAGGCCTATCTCAAGAAACAAGAAAAATCCCAAATAATTAACCTCATGTTACACCTTAAAGAACTAGAAAAAGAAGAACAAGCGAAACCCAAGGTCAGCAGAAGAAAGGAAATAATAAAAATCAAAGCAGAACTAAATGAAATAGAGAACAAAAAGACAATAGAAAAAATTAATGTGACAAAGAGCTGGTTCTTTGAAAAGATTAACAAAATTGACAAACCCTTGGCTAGACTCACTAAGATAAAAAGAGAGAAGACACCAATTAACAAAATCAGAAATGAAAAAGGGGAAGTTATCACGGACACCACAGAAATACAAAGGATCATCCAAGAATACTATGAAGGACTATATGCCACAAAATTCAATAACCTAGAAGAAATGGACAAGTTCTTAGAAACATATAGCCTTCCAAGGCTGAACCATGAAGAACCGGAAAATCTAAACAGACAAATCACCAGTAACAAAATTGAATCAGTCATCCAAAACCTTCTCAAAAGCAAAAGTCTGGGACCAGATGGCTTCACTAGTGAATTCTACCAAACCTTCAAAGAGGATCTAACACGAATCCTGCTCAAACTCTTCCAAAAAATTGAAGAAGAGACAGAACTCCCTAACTCATTTTATGAGGCCAACATTACCCTGATACCAAAACCTGGTAAGGACAACACAAAAAAAGAACACTACAGACCAATATCTCTGATGAATACAGATGCAAAAATCCTAAACAAAATTCTAGCAAATAGAATGCAACAATTCATTAAAAAGATTATTCATCACAACCATTGGGGTTCATCCCCGGAGCACAAGGATGGTTCAACATCCACAAATCCATCAATGTGATACATCACATAAACAAAATAAAGGACAAAAATCATATGATTATGTCAATTGATGCAGAAAAAGCATTGACAAGATACAACATCCATTTATGATTAAAACACTTAATAAAATAGGTATAGAAGGAAAATACCTTAACATAATAAAGGCCACATATGACAAGCCCTCAGCTAATCTCATAATTAATGGTGAAAAACTGAAGCCCTTTGCTCTACGTTCAGGAACACGACAGGGCTGTCCCCATCACCTCTGCTTTTCAACATAGTGTTGGAAGTCCTTGCCAGAGCAATAAGGCAACAGAAAGAAATAAAAGGCATCCAAATTGGGAATGAAGAAGTTAAATTATCACTCTTTGCAGATGACATGATGCTATATATAGAAAACCCTAAAGACTCCACCAAAAAGCTATTAGAAACAATCAACAAATACAGTAAAGTTGCCGGCTACAAAGTCAACGTACAAAAGTCCATTGCATTCCTATACACTAACAATGAAATCTCAGAAAAAGAAATACAAAAAACAATTCCTTTTGCAATTGCAGCAAAAAGAATAAAATACCTAGGAATAAACTTAACAAAGGATGTGAAGGACCTATATGCTGAAAACTATAAGACATTTTTGAAAGAAATTGAAGAAGACTCAAAGAAATGGAAAGACATTCTGTGCTCATGAATTGGAAGAATCAACATAGTTAAAATGGCCATATTACCCAAAGCAATATACGGATTGATTTAATGCAATCCCCATCAAAATCCCAATGACAATTTTTTAAAGAAATAGAACAAAAAATCATCAGATTTGTTTGGAACCACAAAAGACCCCGAATAGCCAAAGCAATCTTAAGAAAAAAGAACAATACTGGAGGTATCACACTCCCTGACTTTCGCTTGTACTACAGGGCTACAATAATCAAGACAGCATGGTATTGGCAGAAAAACAGACACATAGACCAATGGAATAGAATTGAGAACCCAGAAATAAAACCACATAAATATGGACAGATAATTTTTGACAAAGAAGCTAAAAGCATACAATGGAGGAAAGACAGCCTCTTCAATGAATGGTGCTGACAGAATTGGAAAGCCATGTGCAAAAGAATGAACCTGGACTGCTATCTGTCACTATGTACCAAAATGAATTCAAAATGGATCAAAGACTTAAGCATAAGAACTAACACAATAAACTGCATAGAAGAAAACATAGGTACTAAATTTATGGACCTTGGGTTCAAAGAGCATTTTATGAATTTGACTCCAAAGGCAAGGGAAGTAAAAGCTAAAATAAACAAATGGGACTATATGAAACTTAAAAGCTTCTGCACAGCAAAAGAAACCATCGACAAAATAAAGAGGCAACCAACTGAATGGGAGAAGATTTTTGCAAACAGTGCCTCCGATAAGGGGCTAATATCCAGAATATACAAGGAACTCATACAACTCAACAACAGAAAAACATACAACCCAATTTAAAAATGGGTAGAGGACCTGAAGAGACATTTCTCCAAAGAGGACATACAAATGGCCAATAAACATATGAAAAAATGCTCAACATCACTAATCATCAGAGAAATGCAAATCAAAACCACAATGAGATATCACCTCACCCCAGTCAGAATGGCTATCATCAACAAGACAAATAGCAACAAGTGTTGGAGAGGCTGTGGAGAAAAAGGAACCCTCATACACTGTTGGTGGGAATGCAGATTGGTGCAGCGGTTATGGAAGGCAGTGTGGAGGTTCCTCAAAAAATTACGAATAGAATTACCATATGACCCAGCAATCCCTCTCCTGGGTATCTACCCAAAAAATCTGAAAACATTTATACATAAAGACACGTGTGCTCCAATGTTCATTACAGCTTTGTTTACAGTGGCCAAGACATGGAAACAACGAAAATGTCCTTCGATAGGTGAGTGGATAAAGAAGTTGTGGTATATATACACAATGGAACACTATTCGGCGGTAAGAAAAGATGATATAGGAACATTTGTGACAACATGGATGGATCTTGAGAGTATGATGCTAAGCGAAATAAGTCAGACAGAAAAAGCAGAGAACCATATGATTTCACTGATATGTGGTATATAAACCAAAAACAACAAGAGAACAAGACAAACAAATGAGAAACAAAAACTCATAGACACAGACAATAGTTTAGTGGTTACCAGAGGGTAAGGGGGGTGGGGGGTGGGAGATGAGGGTAAGGGGGATCAAATATATGGTGATGGAAGGAGAACTGACTCTGGGTGGTGAACACACAATGGGATCTATAGATGATGTAATACAGAATTGTACACCTGAAATCTATGTAATTTTACTAACAATTGTCACCCCAATAAATTAAAAAAAAAAAGAAAACAATTCTATTTACAATGGCATCAAAAAGAATAAAATACTTAGGATTAAACGTAATCAAGAAGGTAAAAGACTTATACAATACACTGGAAACTATAAAATATCGATGAAAGAAATTAAAGAAGACACAAATAAATAGAAAGACACCATGTGTTCATGGATTGGAAGATTTAATATTGTTAAAATCTCCATACGATCCAAAGTAACCTATACATTCAATATTATCCCCATCAAAATTCCCAATGGCATTCTTTATAGAAATAGAAAATAATGAAAACTCATCTAAAACCATAAAAACCCCAGAATAACCTAAGCAATTTTAGCTGGAGGCATCACACTTCATAATTTCAAAATATACAATACACTATATAGACAGTATAGCTACAGCAATTAAAACAGTATGGCACTGTCATAAAGACAGATATATAGACCAATGAAACTGAACAGAGAGCCCAGAAATAATTCCATCCTTATACAGTCAACTAATCTTTGACAGAGGTGCCAAGGACACACAATGGGGAAAGGATAGTTTCTTTAACAAATGATACTGGGGAAACTAGGTATGTACATGCAAAAAAAGAAAAGAATTAAATAAATTAGACCCCACATAAGACCATACACAAAAATCAACTCAAAATAGATTAAATATTTAAACATAAGACTTGAAATTGCAGAATTCCTAAAACAACCCATAAGAGAAATCTCCTTGACATTTGTCAGCAATGATTTCTTGAATACGACACAAAGTGCAGACAAAAGCAAAAATAGACAAGTGTGAGTACTCAAAACAAAAACAGACAAAAATAAAACAAACAAAAACAAGAATTTGAGTACATCAAGGAGACAGAGGAGTGAACTGAAAGAACTCCCAATGGCCAAAGCTAGAACAATTTTAGCAACAAAATAAATAAAATAGTATTGGATTATAAATCATTTTGTAAATATTCCAGTCCATACTGCTATAAATATTCAATAAATAAATAGAGAACACACAAATCTGTACAGAAGAATTCCAAATAACTTACATAGATATTTCATGTTCAAGGAGGTAGAACATAACTCCCAGCTCCTTACGTACAGGTCGTACATAGTGACTTCCTTCCAAAGAATACAGTATGGAAAAAGGGCAAAGGATTAACTCGACCACAAAGCAAACGACAAACACTGCCTCAGCCAGGTGATCAAGGGTAACATCAGCAGTGATGAGACATGCTGATAATATATATGTACACTCCTTGATATGTAATGAAATGGTCTTCTGCTCAAAAGCCCATAACCCTGGTCTAACAATGAGAAAACGAATAGGTCACTTCACGGGACACAGCTGTTCTCATCTGCTGAGCACCACAGCTACCATTACTGGTCTTGGATGACACTCCCCTTTTGGCTCTCTGTCAAAATGGCCACTTTCTGATTCTCCTGACTGAGAATGGACTATAACATTGAACAAGTATCAGAGATGATGGGACAATTTACGCTGTTACATTGAAACACAGCCATGCTCAGATATCCGTCCGGTTCCAGACTGCACCCCAGACACAGCTCACCCAGGCTTCTCAGTAAGGCTTCAGATGAGTTTCACTACTGATGGAGTAAATCCAAACTGATAGATGTTAAGAATGGGAAGCAGGGCAGAGAGTGTGAATTTTTCTTTCAAGAGGTTTGGCTTTGACTCTGTGATTGGCAGAGCCAGAGTCTCATATTTTCTGTTGTAGGCCACAGCATGGATCACCCTGACAATTGCCTCAAAAGCATTTGTCAGTGAAAACCCAGATCACAAATCAACAACTAAGCAAATGTCTTTCAAAATGAAAGGGAATTGATGGGGGAGAACTTTCTCTTTTCTTGGCTCCAGAGAATGTGGCCCAAGAGAGTTGCGTCATTAAGTATCAACTTCTTTTGTTGGAAGGAGGATAGTTGGTATATTCATTTTCTATTGATGTTGTAAAAATTATCACATACTTGGTGGCTTTAAGCAACATGAATTTATTCTCTTACAGTTTTGGAGGTCAGAAGCCTAAAACAAGTTTTACTGGGCTACAATTAAGATGTTGGCAGGACTGAGTTCCTTCTAGAGACTCTACAATGGAATCCATCCCCTTGCCTGTTCTAGCTTCTATAGGCTACCTGTATTTCTTAGCTCATAGCTTCTTTCACCACCATCAAATCCAGCAACAGTAGGTCAAGTCATTCTCACCCTGCCTTCTCTCTGATTCTCTGCAACAAGGGAAAGCTCTTTGCTTAAAAAACAAAACAAAACAAGCAAACAAACAAAATGCAATGTAATTAGATTGGTCCCACCTGGATAATTCAGGATACCTTCACCATTTTAAGATCCTTAACTTTAATAACATTGTTCAAAGTCCTTTCTTGCCACGTAAAATATCATTCATGGGTTTTGAAACTGAGAGCACAGGAATATTTGGGAGCCATTAGATGTCTCAAACATATAATCTCAAAAACTAATCTTCCAGCACATGTATTTCTTCCTTAATTTGGAATAGTTGTACCTAACAACCTAAGCTCAAAGCTGAAGAACATTCTTCTATAATCCCCCATCAGGTTGGTAAACCTGTTCACTTTAATTCCTAAATACTTCTTCAATCCATCCCTGCCCTGCACCTCTCCTACCACTAACTACGCTTGTGCATTTTTCATTTCCCTGGAGTTACTGATGTGAATAAGGTACCCATGTTGTTTGCCTCAGCATGGAAAATACACATGATACAAACATGTGAGATAAATGTCCTGGAAGGAGACATGCCTGGTCTTTCCGATCACGTACCCCTGGTTCCATTTCGAAAACTTAAGGTGAACATTTGTGAATTTTCTAGAGAGAAGTCATCAAGCCGGGGAACATAAATGCAGTCAAGAGTAAGCGAGTGTGTGTGTGTGTGTGTGTGTGTGTGTGTGTGTGTGTGAGAGAGAGAGAGAGAGAGAGAGAGAGAGAGAGAGGGAGAGACTTTTCCCTAATTCTGGAATATAAATATGGAAATAAGACTGCTAAATTATGTGTTAAATATGGCAACTTATTCTTAGTAAAATCAAGCTAGAATGGCTTTTAGAGCTCATCTGGATAAATCGTCTAAATAAAGTTAAATTTCAGATCTTAGGTTCCTACACCAGGTATAATGAATTAGAAAGCCTGGGGTTGCCCTGGAGACGTGCATTTTCAACAGGTAGCCCATGAGTTTGTTGTACATATTAGGAAATTATCGAAACAATTTCAACTCACAAATACTCCGTCCCCCTTCCTTCTTCTATAGCCTGTCCACATTCCTTGGCTTATGCGCGGCCTCTACCTTCCAAGCCAGAAATGGCCGATAGAATCCTCAACCAGCTTCTCTCTGACTTTACTTCTGTGGAAACATCTCGCTCTGACACCAGCCTAGAAAGTTTCTCTGCTTTTAAGGACTTGCGTGATTAGATGTCTCCCACCTGAATAATCCAGATTATTCTTCTTACTTAAAGACCTTTGAATGGAATCACCTCCGCAAAGTCCGGTTAGCCATGTAAAGTAACATATTCAAAGTTTCGAGGGACTCGGAGGTGGGCCTCTTGGAGGGGAGGGGGGACATTTTTCTTCTTACCACAATATACATTGTGTGCTGAAAGCCTTTTCTTCACTGCTACACATTAACCACTGTATTGACCATTAGCACATTCCTTTTATCCAGGTCAAAACGAGAGTGGACAGAAAACTCTTCAGGAGACACACTGAAAAGAGTTTTCACCACTCAACTTTTAATCCACAAAGGAACCTTAAATGCAAAGAGAGAATGTGTGCCTACCACTCATCTACATGCCCTGTTTCCCCGAAAATAAGACCTAGCCAGATAATCAGCTCTAATGAATCTTTTGGAGCAAAAATTAATATAAGACCCAGTCTTATACTGACCAGTTCTATAATTAATATAATATAATATAATATAATATAATATAATATAATATAATATAATACTGGGTCTTATATTAATTTTTGCTCCAAAAGATGCATTAGAGTTAATTGTCTGGCTAAATCTTATTTTTGGGGAAACACGGTAGGGCACTACTTGATTTCTAATACTAATATGCATTTAATTTGATATAGAAGTTAAATGGCCAATAGTTTAATTGTTGGTTCTTACTGGTGCTTCACAGGGCTATAAGAACTTAGAATATTATTTTAGTAAGATAGGGTATTAGGATTCTCCAGAGAAATAGAACCAATAGGATATAGTATATAGATACATAGAAAGATTAATTATGAGTGATTGGCTCACATAATTATGGAGGCTGAGAAATCCTATGATCCACATTCAGCAAGGTGGAGTCCCAGGATAACCAGTGGTGTAGTTCCAGTCCAAACCCAAAAGCCTGAGAATCAGAGGAGCCAGTGGTGTAAGTCCCAGTCTGAGACCAAAGGCCTAAGAATCTGGAGCCCTGATGTCTGAGGGCAGAAGATCATGAATACCCCAGCTCAAGCAGGGAACAAATTCACCCTTCCTCCACCTTTTTTGTACTATTCAGGCCCTCAGAAGTTGGATGATGCCTACCCACACTGGTGAGGGCGGAGCTTCTTTATTCTGGCTACCAATTCAAATGCTAATCTCTTCCAGAAACACACTCACAGACACACCCAGAAATAACGCTTTACCTGCTGCCTGAGCATCCCTTAGCCTAGTCAAATTGACACATAAAAGTAACCATCACTGTTATCAAATGTCGATAGTGTATTGAGTGTCACATAGATGCCGCAGTTTGGGTTACAGAAAAGGAAATGGACACTCTGATTTGGATTACAATCTTTGTTCTTAGAGCATGCTATCATCAACACAAAATCAAACATGAAGAATTTACACAAAGTCCACCATCTTTATTTTAACATAATTCCTAAAATAGACTGCCATCAGTCTTTAAAAGTTTGAGACTTACTTGCTTACATTCTGTTTTTGATCCATGATTTTGTCCTTTTGTGGCAAGTTTTGGAACTCACCAAGGAGTTACGGATTGAAGCATAGGAGATGTTGAACTTGAAATGTTAAAATTTTTCCCCCGAGAGGCTGGTTAGTAGTTTAGAGCATGAGTAAAAGAAATAAAAGGCATGTGGATTAAGACTTGCTTTCTTTTCAAATTAACCACGGTTCTTTTAGACAAGAAGTAACTCTGACACTTAGGAACAGAAGCTGCCGCAATCAAAGCTATACAAATGGCAAAGCAACAAGGTAAAGGCTCCCAGCAGCATAGTATACTCCTTTTTCTCTACAAAGAATTACAGCCCTCCACTCAGGAAACCCCAAAATGATACATTGTTTTCATCACACATGCCTACTCAGAGATAAACAAATCCAATACAGATGTGCGCTCCTGGAAAAATGTTCATACTTTTCATTTGAATTTCTCTGTTCAGTGTTAAGAAGATTAATGAAGTCTGTGTTGACTGGTTTCTGTTGGAAGTTTTGTGAGGCAAGCACAAAGGCGTGTGTAACTCCACTTACTATAACCCTTGAGCACCAAAGCAAATTAAATTTGTATCAGGAAGTATTAAAGCAAAGATAGTTTTCTAAATGATGAGGTGTTTTGAAAGACAGGATCATGTTCCAAAAACGATTGTGCTGAGCCCATAATCTGTCATTTTCCTGCATAAAAATCTCCACTGAGAGACATAAGAGAAAGGGTTAAGGAATTCTAAGGTCATATGGATGCCATTTTGTTAGAAATCTCTCTAAACCTACTCAGTGTCATTTAAGCACAGTTGAAGAGAAGAACATGTTACCCGAGTCTATTAAATGAGATACCAGAAATTTTCCGGTTCAGACATTACTTGATTAAAGCTCAGATGTCTTTCCCAGAGCTGACTGTATCATCAGAGAATGCAGTTCATGGGGTTTCATATAGTTAGTTCATAAAGGAATCCTGGGTGTTGAGCTGGCTGTGATAAAACAGCAGCAAGAGAGAATGTCAAACATTCAGGCACAATTTAACAAGGAGACAGAGCTCAAGTTACCAAAAGGCTTCTGTTTGTGCAATTCATCAGGGAGCTTGTCATTCAAGCACCTCAGCAGGCATCCTTTTTTTCCCTGTTAAGTTTCTTATTCTTAGGGGAGTAGTAGAAACAAACAAAAACCTCTTCCTTTTCTCTCTATGTGACCCCAACCCCTCACGTCACCTTCAACCACAGAAGTGTAACGTAGCATATTAGGAAGGAAAAAAATGGAAATCTCAAAAGATGAAATTGAGTGGTTAGGGATGGGTAGAGGTTAGAAAAACAGAAAATGATCACAACAAACTTATCCACTACAAACCTTCCACGGAATGCCGCCTTAAAGTGTTCCAAATCTATTCTAACTGCTGTGAAACATCTACAGTTAAATAACCTATAACAGTATTTGTCCACAAACTGAAATCATTATTTTTTCTCTCATTAAGTTTTTGTTTCCTGTATCCCGTTTCTGTCGCATTTACCATCACATTATTTCCAGGTTAGACACCTCAGAATCATCTTTTATTTTAAGGCAATTTCTTCTAGCAGCTCAGGTTTTTGATAGTTTAGGCACATTCCAGAAGCTTAAAAACTTAATTGAGCTTGATATAGTGAACCAAACTGGAAAAAATTCATGGCTTTGAAAGCAAACATTAAAAGCCTTAAAAGAAAGTTTAACAATAACTGGAATATTTAAGAGGTGGTTGAGAAGCGACAACAAAAATCATCAATATTCAGTATATTGAAGGTGTTTTATGTCAAAATTCTTCACACATGCAACTCACTTTTATTTTACACTAAACCCCTCCAACAGTTTTTTAATGTTTTATATTCCTCTGAACACTTAACAAAGGTCTTTAATATAACTTCTAGAATGAAGTTGTGTTAAGGTATCTATCTATACTCTTTACTCACACAAATCCCTATTATTTTACTATCTGCACCCCTCTAAGCGATGCCTCGCTGAGATGGAACAACTGCATCGTCCCTTCCTAGCCCCTATTCTCAGTCACATCTCTGATGTTTTCCTCTCTTTTCTGAGGTCTGCACCCATTATGATAACTTGGTTTTTATTCAAGGATGAACATGTGACTGTACTGCCCTTGAGAACAACAAGTAAAAGTAGCCTAAACTTTGACATAACAATGTGGGAAACTGGTTTAAGTATACCTGAAGGCAAAGAGATAGACGAATTGCTTTCTCAATATTCCTTCCTCTCTACTGATTGCATGACATGATTGATGTTATCTGAGACGTTTAATATCAAATAATCTTATGAGATCTATGGCAGAAAATTAAAAGTATTAGTTTACCAAGATTCAGCGCAATAATTCCATCTACTTCTAGAAAATAGGCACAGTTTCCCCCGCTTTGGGGGAGATGAGTGCACCCCACCATGTAGATGAATGTGTATTATCTTGTTCATAGGGGTGGAGCATAAGCCTGTGGTGAAGCAAAAGGCTGACCAGGAAGGGAAGCATCTCTTTCACCTCATGGGGGAACAAAACAAGAAAAGAGAAAAAAGTTGAAAATGAAGGGTGTCTTAACATATTTGCAGTTTAATATCTGATTTTGCCTATTTTTCACCCAATGTCCTTCGTCCAATGATCTCTTCTCAGAGCATAATGAAAATGCCATGTCCAATAAGGCGAGACAACAAACAACACCCTTCACACTTGTCCAAGACATGCTAATACTGAATCTTGCTAGACAACTTAGATTCACTGGGTGGGAAAGACATTTCTTGAATTCTCGTTGCTGAGACAGAAAGACAATTCAAAATCGTTCCTTGATATGGTCTATAGAAGACAGTCAAAAGCTTTCCTGGAATGTATTGCTTTCCTCAACATTCTCTTTCAGCTCTTATATGACAGGCTTTGTACACAACAAAACTCAAGAGTTAAAGAGCCACATAAGATTTTATCAGGGTGATAGGTGCTACTATGCAGGAACTATACCCCTTGATGTCACTACCGTATTGCTACCATTCCCAAACCCTTACATGTCTCACGATCCTAGGGAGACCCAAATCCATCACTGTCAATGCTGACACTGGCATTAATGTCAGGATTGCAATACCATATAATCAGCTACTTATATAACTCTCTGATGCTGAGAAAACGAAGCCTAGCAGTACTCAAATGGGCATCAGCAGGACACACAGTTTAATTCAATTCAGTCCAAGCTTTAGCTCCTTTTGCTCTGGGCTTTTGGCTCTTTTATTTCCTTAAAATTACTGACCTTCCCACACTTGACCATGAACTATGGCTGAACTTCTACCCACTCAAGTGACTTTTCTTCCTCCACTTTGGTATACGGCCTAAGTCCTGGTGCCCAGTAAATGACTCCTCCTTTCCTCCTCGGTATCACCAACTCTGCTTGTCCTTAGTGCCTCATGACAAACTACTCTCAGGTCAGACTTGGAGTCTGTCGAATCAGTTGAAACTGAGCGATATGTGAGACTTCTAGCAATGGAGCAGATGAACCATGAAATACTGAATAGCTACCATTTATTTATGACCATGTTAGACCTGGTGATTCTGTAATGACTGATTTCCTGTTCTTCAGCAGCTTGGAATTTAGTTTGGGAGTCTAGACTAACAAATTAATAAGAGTAAAGCAAGACAGCATAGCCACATGGTGCAGCCCAGAATTGTCACGCTACGAAGGCTCAAAGGAAGAATATCAACGGAGTTTAAAACTATTAGAGAAGATGTGGCACAGTGGATCAAGCTCAGCTAAATAATGAAAGGAGTGGACTTGGCTAGGTAAGGAGAAAGACTCAACATTCCAAGCAACGTGAAAGTAATGAATGAGTGAAGACAACAAGGTAGGAATGGTGACGGTGAGTTCTCAGAGCATAAGATGTGAATAATTCTCTGTGTGGCCAACGCAGAGGGAATCTGCATAATGGTTACAAGTGAGCTTCAATGTATAAGGAGAGGACTGACTCCTAATAAAGTTTTTGTTTGGAGAAAGCCGAGAGTTATTGTCAGCTAATGAACAGATGTATTCGCTGGAGTAACAGAAGCTCATGTAACAGATAAATTCCATAAATTCAGTGACTTACCATAATAGACATTTACTTCTTATGCTAAGTCCAAATCAGGTGTTTCCGATTGAGACAAGTTTGTGTTTGGGCTAATTAAATAAACGATGTCATAGCTCATATGTAGCTTTCTGCCAAGATATATTTGTTATAAACTCACATAGCAAACATCTTTTAGGCAGCTATTATATATTAGACACTATGCTGAACTGACACTGGAGATATCAACTAAGGCAAAAGGCATGGCCCCTGCCCTTGAATAACTCCCAAATGGTGAGGGAGCCAGACAACATGAAAATAAATGAGTAGTTATATTGTCTGGTGTGGAGCACCAGGGAAGAAAGTATTTTACAGCCTGTGAAAGCAGAGAGCTCACATTAGAACCTTTTAGTGATAATTACTTGATGTTTCTCACAGGAACAGCAGCTCTAGTAAATGCTTGAAACAAGTATTGTAAATCCCCTGCATTCAGTGCAAAAACACCTAACTTTTCATCTATTGACTTTAACAGCTACAAAGATACCTGCCACGCCACTTCTGTCCAAGTTTGGCTGTTGATTCTTTTTTTTTTTTTTTAAGAATTTTTTTTTTTTTTTTTAAGATTTTATTGGGGAAGGAGAACAGGACTTTATTGGGGAACACTGTGTACTTCCAGGCCTTTTTTCCAAGTCAAGTTGTTGTCCTTTCAATTTTAGTTGTGGAGGATGCTGTTCAGCTTCAAGTTGTTGTCCTTTCAGTCTTAGTTGTGGAGAGTGCAGCTCAGCTCCAGGTCCAGTTGCCATTTCTAGTTGTAGGGGGCACAGCCCACCATCCCTTGCGGGAGTTGAGGAATCGAACTGTTAACCTTGTGGTTGAGAGGACATGCTCCAACCAACTGAGCCATCCGGGAGCTCAGCAGCAGCTCAGCTCAAGGTGCCATGTTCAATCTTAGTTGCAGGGGGTGGAGCCCACCATCCCTTGGGGAACTCGAGGAATTGAACTGGCAACCTTGTGGTGAGAGCCCACTGGCCCATGTGGGAATCGAACCTGCAACATTCGGAGTTAGGAGCATGGAGCTCTCACCGCCTGAGCCACCGGGCCGGCCCTGGCTGTTGATTTTTCTATGTCCCCTCGTGGCATTATAAGTATGTCCTAGTTCTGATGGCCTCTCCTGAACAAACTTTGTTCAATTTTACAGAGGCATATCAGAACGGGGAACAGGAGAAAGAGGTTCTTCTGCTGACTCTGCCAATATGATAAACACACTAGGTGTGTTTGTCTCGGAGATTCGTCATGGCTTTAGTTTTCTCCTTGTACAATAATTTATAAAGTCCCTTCCAGTTCTAGCTTGAAAGTATATACTTCAAATATTCTAATTGAAATTATATTTCTCCTCAAGACATGTCTCTTCAATGTAGTATATTTGACAGTCATGCTATTTATATAGTTATATACGTCAAAATGGTAGAGTGGACTGGTTATGGGTGTAGGATTAAAGTCAATCCGACTAGTATCAAATCCTGCATAATCTCTTGTTAGCTGTGTGGGCAAGATAGTAAACCTCTTCTTGTCTTAGTGTCTGTAAATGGAGATGAGATTAGGACTTACACCCTTTGGTTGATATGAAGACTAAATACACTATTTCAGAAGGGACCATACCTTTTTTGTTTATGAGCCCTAAGTGTCTCAGTAATTTCTTTACTGTGTCCCTAGGCCAGGGGTGTCCAAACTGCGGCCTGCGGGCCAACTGCAGCCCGCAATCCATTGCTAATTGGCCCGCAGCAAATTCCAAAAATATTTTTAGTTTACTTAAATAAACTAGGTTAGGCAATACATACTTCACCTCGAGAAAGTGGTCCGGCTGTTTATGTATTTTACCTCATATGGCCCTTGGTGAAAAACATTGAAAAAAGTTTGGACACCCCTGCCCTAGGCCAAAAGAAATACCTAATAGTTCCATTTTTCAAGTAACTATGTCCAAACAACTTAATAACTATGTACACCCTAACAACTTCCAGTAGTAGCCACTGGAAAATATAGTATACATAAATTAAAAGAAAAAAATAGTATTGTAAAGATATAACAATTGTAAGGAATAGTATGGAATCTAAGGTCTAAGGGGGTGAAACTGTGAAACAATTTGAGCTAGAAGTTCAAACAGTGTCCAACTGACACCAAGTATCACAATACTTTTCTTAAACATCTGAAATACGCCTGAGCTCCCGTGAGTTTGCTGCAATGCTCCACAGCTACACCATTTGGGAGTCACGGAGCTAATTCCTGCAAATCGCTTAGAACAGTACATGCCACGTACCAGCATTCAATACATGTTAGCTTTTTGTCCGTTTTATCTCTGATTCAAACAACAAGCCACAGAGGTAAATTTAAGTTTTATTACAATTATCTTCAGATTAGGAAACTGAGCTACCAGAAGGTCATACTACCCTCTTTTAGTCTGAGATCTGATTATACTGATACATTTTAACCTTTAAATTTTTATCCATGTAGGTGGCATATTGGTAAGACAGATATTTCCCCCATAGCTAAAGAGTAACCACTGTTATAATCTCTGAATAGATTTAATTTTTTATTTTAAATTATGAAATATTTCCAACAAACAGAAAAGCACAAAAGAGAATATAATTTCTACCAAAATTTTATAGATGTTAACATTTTACCACATTTGTTTCACATTTTTAAGGAAAAAAAAATCATATATAAAGCTGTGCTCTAACTTACCACCCTCTACCTATCTCCTCTTTATTCCTCCCTCCCCAGAAGGAATCACTCTCCTGAAGCTGATACCACTGCCATGCACGTGTTTGTTCTGTCACTAAACACGTATCTGCACGGTGTTTACCAACCATGCAAATTCTCAGACGCCAAGATCTATACGTTTTCTTTTCAAGGTTGTATCCCCAGTGCCTAGAACAGAGTCTGGTGCACAGAGTTTTCGGAATGATTTTCTGAGTGATATACCTGTATATATCATGATATATACAGATATATCATTCATAACTTTTTAACTCATCTTTTATTATTTCTGTACATAAAATAGTATTTTTACCATGCTTTTCCACGACATACTATTATGTGAAACATATTTCCCTAAATGGCTTTGTTCTTGAATGGTAAACAAGTAAAACAAGCATTTACTTGCAGAGTTCCTGCAGGCCTTTACCTGTTGTGCTATACATGGTTATCTTTCATGCTTTGGCTTCCTTACTTCTGCAGCAGCTTCTTGTTAAAAAGAGCTAGATAAAATTAGTCTTTGTTCCATCATTGTTTTGCTAGTCTTCGGTAGAAAACATTTGGCATGTTTTATACTTTTCTTATACTACGTTTTATACTTTTCTCATTTGTAGTAAATTTATGCATGATTTCCTGGATTGCCCTATATGTTCTGGATAATCTTAGAATTTCCTTTTGTATTCTGCTCTAGTTAGACTTTATATATCAGCACACTGCCTTCTGAAATAAATTGTTAGACTCTCAAACGGAAAAAATTATATTAGCATATTTAAACATCAGCTCAGAAACCCTGGTTCTTCTAAAATAAATTTACTTTTCTTTAAGTGTTTTCCCATGGTTTGTGGTTTATTCAAATACCATAGATAACCTTAGGGATTTTCCAAGCTCATGAGTGGGCTTGATACTCAGAAATTAGAATTTTAAATTATATGTGACTCAATATCTTATTTCTTTATTTCCTAGATCATCTAGGTTGTTCAGGGCTTTATTTGATATTTAATTATAGATGTGACTTTCGGTCCAATTAATAGCATAATATCTTTTCTCCTTTTTTTTCACTTTGTCAATTCCCTGATTATATGGCATTTGTTCATATATTTTCATCTCACTGATTCTGCTTTATTTTATTTTTTTAATATAAGCACTGTAAAAATTTATTTGGAATGATAAGTATATAAAAGAAAAAGGCAATAAAATAAAAGAAGGACATAAATGGTAAATGTGTCTAAATTAAAGATTAACTAAATTATCTTAGCTTTGTCAATTGGGCAATAAAAGTTCCTCTTTCTTCATCCCACACATACCATTCCAGCTGTACAAACTCACCAGCATTCCCCAGTGCTCTATGCCCGTCATAACTCTATCTTTGAACATGAAGGTTATGATGTCTGCAATGACCTTCCCCTTTCTTCTGAAGAAATCTTATTCTCCGCTCAAATGTTATTTTCTCTGTGTCAAATCATGGTTCCTCTTTCAAGAATATAGTTCTTTTCATGTCATATTGAATAGCTATTTACATGTCTGTCTCTCCCACTAAGTTCCTCAGAGACCAGGCCCATGTTTTATGCATTTTTGTAACCCTAGTGCCAGACAAATATTTGTTCAATTCATGTATAATGAATGGCTACGTATATAACCTTGAATAAGTTACTTAGCTTATCTCTGCTTTCTGCTTTGTAAAATGGAAATAATAATAGTATCTAAATTAAAGGATTGTTTTGAGGAGTAAATGAAATCATCCATATAGAATACAATTCCTGACACATAATTCATGTTCAGTAAATGTTTAGCTGTTGTTACATATGTTTTTGAAAAATATTACATTTAATCATCAAAATGGTTTATATCTATCATTATCAATAATGGTCATGAAAATGGATGTTTCATTTTCTGTTTTGGGGTTTTTTTAATAAAAAGAATATTTGCCAGGTGTTCTAAATACCAATGTTGAACAAATAGACTTGTTTACCACCACAATGAAATATCATTCTAGAAAGACCATATGAAGGGTCTTCTCTCTCTGTAACTGAAAAGCCAATTTGCAATATGACATCATAAAGTGCCTACAGGGAAGAAACAGTCAGACAACTCCTAATATCCTGATCACCAGTGTAAGCTCTGTTTGACTCCAGGATCTCGCATGTCTCTCAGCAGCTCTATTATCAGCTGTCTTTCATCACGTAAATCATCAAATATATTTCATGGTTTAAATTCTCCACATTAAAAAATTCAGAATAGGTCAATTTACCGATAGTAGCTGTTTTCACTACAGACAGTTT
The DNA here is from genome assembly GCF_057876585.1 of Rhinolophus sinicus. Classification (NCBI taxonomy): domain Eukaryota; kingdom Metazoa; phylum Chordata; class Mammalia; order Chiroptera; family Rhinolophidae; genus Rhinolophus; species Rhinolophus sinicus. The sequence goes on from NC_142504.1 coordinate 22,105,490, forward strand.
TCAGAAATAAAGCTTATACGATACAGGCCATAAACTGCTGTTGTTTCCAAAAGCACAACACTCTGATGAGAACATTTCTTAAAAATAACACAGGTAGTAGAGATTCTAAAAAGCAGGCCTCCAGCTTTGTTTTCTAAAATTTTAAAAAGTGAGCATCATGTGCACACATAAAACAGGTGAGAATTAAGCCAGATTTGAAAGAAGTAAATTTTACTATCAGTTGAGTTTCATGTTAAGTATTTTCTAAATAATAAATATGTACAGGTAAATATTAAATGCTACATCATACATAGCATACATTCAGGATATGTTAAATATCTCATCTATATTCAATATCTCAGCAAAGCTTTTTGTTGTAATTATATTAAATATTCAATATCTTGGCAGTCATAGGATTCTATAAGCAAAGCTTTCTGTTGTGATATGAGTGTGTCCAATTCCATCTTTCTTTTTGCTCCAGTACAGTTCACCAAGTACAGAATGTAAATAAAGTTATTTTTGAGGTTTATTTACTTTAAGGGATTCCAATGAGGAAACATATTTTACTATCTATTTATATAACTTTCAGTATTAATTATCAGTCTTCCAAAATGAATATGAATATTGATTAAAACCATACTTCTGACTAAGTTCATCCAAAAAAAAATAATAATAACACACAGACTTTGAAAGGTTTGGCTTTCTAGTGCCATGCCATTTGATCTGATTACTGACTCCTTAAATTATATGGACCAATCATTTTGTAACTCAGATATTTCACTTATTTTAACAATGGTGACTGGTTAAATACAACCTGCAATCTACTTATACTCATATTTTTTAATTAAACCATTCTACTAAACACAAATATTTCTTAATAACATACCTGGTGACACAATGAGACAAAAGAGGGTAGGAAAAGGAACAATGGGGTTGAAAGAAAAATTCATTAGTGTAAGGTTTCTAACTTGTAGTCTTAGCCAAAATCTCTTTCATTATGGGGACCGTATTTTTTAGTTAAACGGGGAATGGAAAGAGAATGAAAGGAGTTGTTTTTATTAATGAGGATAGGTTGACTTTATGCTGTACTACCAAACAATACCCAAATCTCAATGGCTTAACTGCAGAAAAGACTATCATTTTTTTCTTATTTAGGCAACATCTACTGTGAGTCTAATGATGCAGACTGCTTCAACCATTGGTCCAAACCTGCCAACAGAGCCTCCTCCTTACTTGCTGCAACAGGGGATGGAAGTGTGAGAGGATCGGACATGTGTGATTGAATGCTTCAGCCCAGAAATAACACTGCTAATTGAATGCCTCATCCCATAAATCACTCCACTCACAGCTCATTGGCTTTCCATTTGCCTAGAAGGACAGGAAATCCATACATTGTTGAAAACACTAGAAGTGCCTATCGTGGGATTCTGAACAGAAACTAAGTATTTTCCACGTAATGGTCACTTCCTAGAGCGTTAACTCCAATTTCAATTGTCCAAATAATTTAGTCTTAACCGAGTTTTACATAGGTAGCTGACATCATGGTTGAGACACCACTGAAATTCAGGTATGTCTGGCCAGCCTGGAGCTTTGGTGGCACAGGCCTACCAAAAGTTCATTTTCAAAAAGGATTAAGACACCATGGAGGAGAGGACTCACCCTAAGGGAACAAGCTTAGAAAGATCATAGAATTCCAAAAAGAGTGCTGGTCTCTAGAGAGGAGGGAAGTGTCAGTAGTGTTTCGGTGAGTGGCGTTCCTACTTAGTGCAAGTAAAAGAGGTGCTCTACCATTAACTCTTGAAAGCACTGGGGTACAATCTTCTTTGTTTTGGTTCCCCATTTAACAAGTAAGATGCAATACAATGCAAGGGGATCTCTACCAAGCTTTGACCCTGAATAGAACTTGACACCCCGAAAGTTGCAAAATCAGCAGCATGAGTTGACATTGCCAGGAAATAATTGGTGGTATCCAGTAGAAGTGGCCATAGTGCCAGGCAGCAGTGCCAGGGACCAGGAGACACAGGGTTGCCCAGAAGATCAGGATCAATTGTAAAGTGATTGTGCCCAGCAAAAGCAGTACGGTGGCCCAGGGATAGTGGGCAGTGGTCCAATAGCACGACAACATAGGGGCCAAAGCAGAAGAGTGGTAAAAGTATACACCTCTTCTAGGGGAACTCCACAGATTTGGGGGTAGTGCCTTGCTCAGATCCACCATAACAGACAAGAATATCCGCCTCCAGCTGCTGGGTATGCTATCTGCTCCTAGTTCACAGCTGGACTTTCTCTAGAGAACTGCCTCCAACCACATGGGAGTTCTCCTTCCCAGAGAATGGCACCCCTCCAGGAGACAGCCTGTTGTCAATAACTGACTGACCTGGGTGTATAAAATGTTGCATTGTTTGCCTCAAGGTGGAATCAACTCTGAGCACTACTCATGTCAGAGTTCCCTGTGGTATCAGGCTGAAGCTATCTGCTGAGGCCACATATTCTTGCTTAGCTCCGTCTCCCTCATAATCCTGTTTCCTCTTTTTTTTCTACATGGACCTGATGTTCTAACATAGTCTCTGTTTCTAGGGAACTCACCATAAACAATGAAACAAAAATATGATCAATTTCTATGGGGCACAGAGACCAAAGACACTACCTTCCTAGAGGTGGCTTACGTGTTGAGAGCTGCAGAGCAAAGAAAGACTTCCCCTTGACCAAACATTTAATCTCATTATTTGGTTCAGCTTGGGAAACTTACCTCTCTCCTCAATGACTGCAAATCTTACCCATCTTGTTAGACCTCCCATAAGGCCACCAGCTTTCATAAAATCTTTCCAGACCCTGCTAACCCATGGTGACACTCTCTGAATTTTCATGATACTTATCGTTTGTGTCATTAATTCTGCAATGATCCTTCAATGTTAGGATATCTCAACATTTCTAATAATTAATTCATTCTTCTGACATTAACCACCTACTATGCCAGACACTGGATGACAAACACAAATGAGATACTACCTTCCATGATCTGTGTTTAATGGAGAATATAGATATGTAAGAATGTTACAATACTTTGAAGTGTATAATACAGTGTGAGAATTGGGGATATTTTCACAAAGGCAATACTTTAAGTGTGTTTTTGAGAGATACTGAGAATTTAGGGAGGGATAAAGCATTTTAGGTAAAAACTAAAGAGGTACACTCAAGGAATTGAGATTCGTTCAATGGTTACTCAGTGCACATGTTATAAGCAAGAAGAAAAGAAGAGGAGAAAATAAGTGCAGAAAGAAAAGTAAGATCCTAGCTGTAAAAGACCTCCTATGTCATGCGGAGGCATTTAACTTCTATCCAACAGTCTATAAGGAGCCAGCCAGTCTTAGTAACATCAGGACGTTGACTGCACATTGTAATCCATATTCTGTCAGCCTCTGATTTCAGAATAAGGCAACCTTTCCTTCAAAAAAAACATAAAATAGTGTAGACATGAAAAAAATATAGACAGAGTACAATATAATGATTACCTTGCTTTTAAAACCTTTCCACATTCAAGCTCATAAAAACTGTGTTTTCTATTTTCACCTCCATACTTAAAATAATTATTTTTCACATTTAGGTCTTAATGCATTATAAATTTATTTTTTTATATCACGTGAAATATGAACCATATTTCCTTTCTATGTGGGGCCTCATGCAGGTCACTTAATAATAAGTATGTTTGTTTTGGGTGGAACCAATTGAGATACAGAAGCAAAAGTCCGAAAAATGGAACTCAGATTACGACTTTTACTACTGAGAAAAGCTGATTGGACGTGGTCATCTTAGATCTGAAGCCAAATAGACTTGCTAAGAACTTACTCCTAAATTGGACATAGCTATTGCTATGGTCTGAATGTTTGTGTCCTTCCAAAATTCACAGTGGAAATCCTCAGCACGAATCAGATGGTATTAGGAGGCAGGGCCTTTGGAAGCTGATGAAGTCATGAGGGTGGGGCCGTCAAGAATGGCTTTGGTGCCCTTATAAAAGAGAACTACTCCTCCCTTATCAAGGGAACCCCCGTCTGCCATGTGAGCACACAGTGAAAAGACAGCTGTTTATGAAACAAAAAGCAGGTTCTCATCAGACACCAAACCTGCAGATGCCTTGATTTTGGAATTCTCAGATTCCAGAACTGTGAGAAATAAATTTCTACTGTTTACAAGCCACTCAGTGTATGGGATTTTGTTATAGCAGCCCAAACAGACTGAAACAGTTATTTACCAGCCACCTATTTGCCTCCTACTTAAGTAATGCATTCACGTGAGTAAGAACACCTAAGAATGTACCCTCTCCATCGGCAGACAGAGCTGAAGAGATCAGTGAAGAAGTTGCTTAGCAGAGCATACGCAACAACTGCTCTCAATCTCACCAACCGAAATAATTCTTACTCATGTAAAGACGTGGAGTTAATAAAGAGGGAGAGAACAAGACAAGAGTTATTTTAGCTGAAAGTCCTTATGCGGAAACATAGGAGGTCTGACACTTAAATTTGTAAACTTGTTGCAATGATGTTGTTAACCTTTTTTGATATCACAGGGATTCTTCATTATGAATTTGTACCAACTGGAAAAACACTTAACCAAGTTTACTATTCGGAAGTGCTGAAAAAGGCTGCGCGAAAAAGTGAGACCACGTGAACTTCTCACCAACAATTCATGGCTCTTGCATCACGACAATGCACCAGCTCACACGGCACTGTCTGTGAGGGAGTTTTTAGCCAGTAAACAAATAACTATATTGGAACACCCTCCCTACTCACTTGATCTGGCCCCCAATGACTTCTTTTTTTACCCGAAGATAGAGGAAATATGGAAGGAAGACATTTTGATGACATTCAGGGCATCTAGGGTAATACGACAAACAGCTCTGATGGCCATTCCAGAAAAAGAGTTCCAAAATTGCTTTGATGGGTGGACTAGGCACCAGTGTTGATGCATAGCTTCCCAAGGGGAGTACTTAAAAGGTGACCGTAGTGATATTCAGCAATGAGGTATGTAGCACTTTTTCTAGGATGAGTTCGCAAACTTAATTGTCCAACTTCATAAGACATGAAGGATAAGAGTCTTTCCCCCTTAATATTTGAAATAACAATGGACACAAGAATCCTAAAACCATGTAAACATGGGAGAGAGAGATAACCATGCTAAGCCATATTAAAAAACTATAAAGTCAAACAGAAAAGAGATTGAAAAATCAGAGAGAAGCCTTTCAAGTTGGAACCAGTAAACTCAATTTTGAATTTCTACTTCCAGTTCTACTGTGGCCTGCTGGGACTTTATTTCTTGTTTTTGGATGACCAAGCTAGACTATTGTATTCTTGCCGTAACTTGATCTTCTCTCCACTTCCTGGAGTGAATTTATGTTTCTTGCAATCATACAAACCTAAACTAAATTACAATGAGAGAGAGAGAGAGAAACAGAGTAGAAATATGCTTACATCTATGAACCATACTTACCAGACTTTTTCAGAAGATTCTAGATTATGGTTTTCATATATCCACCTTTTTGTTGTAATACCATTACACATAGCAAATTTCATGCTTAATGACTCATGTACTTTTCCCAATTATACTTGAAGTTTTTGTCAATTTTGTCCTATTTTAAAATGTAAATAAAATATTTAAATGTAAAAAATATTTTAAATCATATAAAGAAAGCACAATAACTAAAATATATAAATGACAGAAATGATTAAATGGAAAACACAAGTGTAATAATAGAATGCTTGAGACCAGTTTTTAAAATGTTCTACAGAAGTAGAAGTTTGGATTCCCTTTGAAGTCAAATTCTGTTTTAAGAAAAACACTTAAATGGGACATTTGGTTTTGCAAAAGAAAAGAACAGACTCTGTTCTGAAAAAGAGGGGGAAATAGCTAATGTAAAATTTTCCTACTAAAATATATTCTTGGAGGAAAATCTTAAAGACTACATTTTGCACAGTCAGACAGTGCCCTGGGCTTTTACTACTTGAGCATTTTAGAAAAGTATGTGTGACCTACCAAGTCTTGAGGAGTTGGGGAAAACCCTGTTACCCAGATATGACAACACAAGAGTATGTTTTATCTATACAATACCAGACAGCAGTGCTTGGAACAATCATTCTAAGGTATTATCTATATGAATATGTCTGCTATAATAATAGGCAAGATAAATGAATATTTTAAAATGTTGCTTCTTAAAACAGTTAAAATGCCAAAAACAACAAAAAGGCTAAGATGTGGATAAAAACCCTTGACCCAGTGTTTCTCAAGCTCATGAATAAACTGCCCTATAAAAGTGTATTTGATAAAAAGATAATACATCACCAATGATTGAATTTATTCTAGGAATGAAGAGGTGTTTTAATATCGAAAAATCAATTAGTGATGATACATAACAACAAAAGAAAAGAAGAAAAACTACATCTCAATATATGCAAAGAAAACATTTCAGATAATGAAAGATCAATTTACATAAAACACTCTTAATAAACTGGGTATAAAATGGAACTTTCTTAATAAGATATTCATCAAATTGTTATAACAGAATTCTTACTTTATGGTGAAATATTGAAAAATTTCCCCTGAGACTAGTAATAAAACCGTCCTTTTTACTTATCTGCTCTGGCCACTTTTATTCAATATGCGACTAGAAAAAGTTGTCAATCGAAGGTGTTAAAAGTGAAAGTGAAAAATTAAAAAGGAAGATATAAAACTGTCATTGTATTCAGATGAATTGATAGTATACACAGTAAATGGCAAAAACAAGTTAAAAACAATCTATACTCAAACCATGTAAATTAAAAAAGGAATTGAGTATGATCTCTAGATACAAGATCAATGTACAAAATTAATTGCATTTTATCTTCCAAAGTGAAAAATAGAAAATAAAGATTTTTAAACAAATCCAATTAAAGTAATACCTAAAAAATAACTTTGCTAGTAATAAATCCAACAAAAAATATGCAAGTAGAGTAGAAACCTAAAAAATAACTTTGCTAGGAATAAATCTAACAAAAAATATGCAAGTAGAGTAGAAAGTATTACTAAGAGAAATCAAAGTGGATATAAATAGATGTAGGGTTTTACCACAGTCATAAATTGTAAAAACATTGTAAAAATATAAATTCCAAATTGATCCATAAATACAAATGTCAGCTCTTTTTTGGTGTAAGTTGAAAACTGATTCTAAAATTTACATGAAAATGAAAAAGACCAAGAATAGCTAAGACAAATTGGAAGAACAACAAAGCTGGAGAAATTACACTAACAGACCGCTGACATTAAAAAGCCATAGTAATTAAGACAGTGTGATTTTGGAACAAGAATAGACAAATAGACCAGTGAAGCAGAATTGAAAATCCAGAAATATACACATTTATTTATGTATATATAAATATTTATACATATGTATATATTGTATAAATATATATACATTTATTTATGACAAAATGACACTATAATCTTTTCCAGAAAAGATGAGTTCAGTATGTCAATTGGAAACCCATATGAAAAAAATAAACAAAATTTGATCTTTGTCACACCATACACAATAATCAACTTCAGAAAGATTGTAGATCTAAATGTGAAATGTAAAACACTGAAAATTTCAGAAGGAAACAGGAGAATTTCTTCATGACCTGAGGTAGGCAAGTATTTTTAAACAGGATTCTAAAAAGGCTAAAGAAAAAAATGAAAAACTGAACTATGTTAAAACAATCAATTTCTGTTCTTCAAAAGAAAAAGATACAATTGAAATCTAAAAGAGTAAACTATATCGTGGTATAAAAATACATTTTTTTATAAATGCATTGTCAAAGAATGTATATGAAGAAAATATAAAAAAAACCTATACATCAATAAGAAAAATATAAATAATACAATAGAAAGATAGGCAAAAGATTTGAAAAAGCAATTCACAAAAGAAACAATTTAAATGCCTCCTAACATATAAAAAAGGGACTTTAACAGTAATCAGATAACTACAAATTAAAACTGAAAAGAGATATATTGCACACTCACCAACACAATACATTTTTAAAATACAGGCAATGCCAAATGTTGGAGAGTATATGAGTCCAATACCACTCTAATTCCTTGCTAGAAATTACTAAAGCTACAGAAGACACATATCCAATAATCCTGCAATTCCATTCTTAGACTTGTACCCATAAAAAGGCACACATGTTCACCAAAAGACAGTGACAATGCTTATGATGGCACTAATTGTGATAGCACCCAACTGGGAATATCAAATGTCTGTAACAGTAGAATAGATGAATAAATTATTATATATTGATACAATGGGTTACTACACAGTGATGAGAATGAAAAATTGTTAACTATAGCAACACCATGGATGGTCACGTACATACTTGAAGTGAAAGAAACAGACACAAAACAATCCCTGATAGATGACTCCACTTAGATCAAGTTTAAAAAAATCAGGGTAGTGGTTATCTTGGGGGTTAATGGTTGGAAGGGGGAGAAAACAAAGTCTTCTGAGTACAAATAATGATTTGTTTCCTCATCTGTGCGCAGGTCCCACACAGAAGTCAACGCTGTGAAAAAAAATCTTCATGGCTTGTGTATTTTCCTGTATGTATTTTATACTCCCACAATAAGTTAACTTCAAAACACTTTCCAAAGATCCATAGTCAAGAAATTCTAAATACAGATGTTCACAATGATTCACAGTTGAATATCTCTTTTGGAAAATCCTTTGGAAATATCGCAGCTTTCAATGAGGAACATGAACAATTCCCCCCGTAAGCATTCTTTTTGGCCAAGTATACCATCCTGAAATTAAAATCCTAATCCATATGTAAATTCAATATAACTGAGTAATAATGGACTGAAGACACTGGAGTAGTTCCAGAGTATTTGTTTCTTCTGTGAGGGTCTCAAAGTTGACTTGCTTTGCCATTTCTAAATGGAAACTGATAAGTGCTCATTCATGCCTGGAGCATACTCAGCGCTTTAATTTGTAATGGCCAGCTTCCCTTGCAGAGAGACCATCATTGACCACCACAGCTCTTCTGAGAGTTTCATGTTCCTGCCTAGATCTTTCCTTGGATGATTTTTCAGTGCTTACTAATATACAGTACTATCTGATGACTTTAGAATTGATGTAAACATGCCTTGTCCTTTCTTTAATTTTATTGGCATATGCATTCTCTGGAGCTTTGTAAGAGGCTTAAAAGCACAATTAGTTCTTCTTTAATTTAAATGAAAATATATAGTAAGGTTTTGGCCAATAATCTCTTATTAAAGGGATCTTGCTAGTTATACCTAGGATTTAATACTTGAGTTAACATTTTTAAATTGAATAAACCTTTTGATGGAGAGAAAATATCATATCAAGGGGGGTGAAGTTATGGTTGGAGCACCCTACCAACCTAGGGTCAGATCCAACCTGACTTTGTTTCAAACATACTGTGATGAAGCATAGCTCATCCAGAACTAGCAAGAATGTTCTCTAGAAAGATGAAATTTTATCCTTGAATGTCATTATTTGGTTCCAATTTGAATTCAGACTGGGTTTTTCAGCATTTTGTAATTTTTTTCACAAAGTAGATAAATTCCAAGATAGCATTTATAAAAATGTTTTGGCATTTTATTTATTCTGTTTAAAAGGTTTCAAAATTGCTATACAGCTCTTTTCTAGATATTTTGGGTATAACTGGTTAGTAGAAGGCACTGAAAGTTTAGCGTTTTTTTTCATGGTAGTTATGGATTGAATTAACTTTAAAACTTATATGAATAAATCTGAAATTATCAGAAAATATTTCCTTAGCCTTTGTAATTTGCGATTGTTTTTGAAGTTATGCCTACGAAAATGATTTCTGAAGCACTTCAGTGCAGCATAGAAAACAATAAAAATAATCCTTCTTTGCATCTGTTTCTTTTAACAAATCACTAGGGCAATTTTTTCTACTCTTAATGCTGAAGTACTGGTGTACAAAATATTTCATTAACTTTAAAGGAACTACATGTATAATGGGAACCAATTTAGCCTTTATTTAGGCAAAACCTTTGTACAATTCCATAAAGAAACTTAACACAGGACAGAACTACTCAGTCCAGGAAATGGGTAACTAAGGGTAGTCATTTATTTTATTCATGCATCCAATGCCTGACAGTGTCTTCTATATAGATATAAAAATGAGTAAACTAGAGTCTATATCCTCAGTGGGAGACAGATGTGTAAAATAATCAAGTACAGTACATCAGCTGTACTGTAGAGGAGCAAATACCAAGTCAGCGAAATCTCAGGCAGTCTCACCTGGGGCTTGGGTTTCCCTCAGGGTTCTCCTTGGTGGCCTTCAGAGTACAATGAGGTACCTTCATACCTCTGGGCTGGCCCCAGAACCACTTGATTATTAAACCCTCCAGCCTGTACCTGCATTTGCAGCAGACATTCCAGGAAGCCTCAAAGAAGATTAATTTACAGGTATTATGTACTTGAGCAATCGCCTCAATTCACTCTTACGGGAAATTATACTGTCACCTAAATGGAGTCACAGAGCCAGAAATAGATGAGGTGGTTTTTTTTTTCTTATAATAAAACTCAGGGCAATGGAGTATAAAAGGTATAAAATTATACCTTTCCTTCAACAACTTTTGTCTAGCATAACATTCAAGAAACCCTTTGATCTGATTCAAAAGTGAATGACACATTTAGATACCATGTTCCCACTAGCTGGTAGTTCTCAAGGTTTCTATCCATGAGTAAGCACAGAAGAATTAAGGTGCTGAACCTAGCTTAGGACATTATATCAATGCACTCACAATATATTTCCCTAATTAGAATTAATAGTTAGCTACTACATGTAGAAGGACACAAAAGCTAGAGAAATACTTAACATATACATATATATATATATATATATATATATATATATATATATATATATATATATACATACATATAATTCCCATCCAGTGAGTACTTTTGGTGTACAAAATTCTCTAGGAAGAATACCTCATTTAATTATCCAGGTTTACAGTTGGAAACGGAGGTTCAAAGAGGTTATATAATTTCCCATACTTACGAAGATAGTACATGGCAGATTTTGAATTTGAACTGGGTTCTGTTTGGCTATAGAAACCACCTGCTCTTTCCTAAATCATGATATACTGTGGACTCTTAGAAGAATTTCTCTTACTGAGATCAATAGACAACTAGTGTCACAATCACCTGGGCTGCCTGGTGAAATGGAGATTCCTGATTTCCACCCAAGATCAACTATAATTTTAATAAATAGCTCAACTGATTGTTACCTAAAGTTAAAACCTGAGACCACTGATCTAAACTAAACATAGTTCTTTCATAGTTATTCAAAACATTTTAATTTACATCACTGGATTTATTTAGATGATGGACACCTTGGCTGATCTCTCTTCTATTCCACTGCAAGGAATACAAATATTATTTAAAGATCCCCAAGTAGCAAACCACTTAACAATCATTATTCACATTGTGATTCTTGGATACACAAGCAAAGTTCTAGTAGAAGTTTTCTTTCAAAATATTTAAAAAGTTTTTATTAACTAAAACTAGAATGGGCAATCCAAAGAACTGAGGTAGTCTTCTTGGATATTTGCCAGTTGTATTTTGAACACTGTTGACTTTATTTGCAGAAGTTGGCATCAGAGTAAGCCTAGACCTCTCTCAGGAGCCTATTTGGGCTTGCATACTATTACCTACATTGAAAACACATCCTTGTATGTGAATATCCCTTTCTGGGCAGGCTGGCTCCTTTGAAGCCCCAGGACAGAATCTAATATCCCAGAAATGTGGGATGGTATTATTAAATATCATTTCTGATTATTAAAAGTGTTCTGAAATAAGTTATGATAAGTCCAGCCATGCATGTTTGCTTTTACCAAGTAGAATTTTGATCGAAAGAAAACTAATTTAAGGGCAGTAAACTGGATCCACAAATTTTAAAAATGCAGCAAATAATTGAGGAAACTCATTCATAAAATATTTATTGAGCAATTATTATGTTCCTGGCACTGAACTAAGTGCTAGGTCTAAAATTAGTAACTCATTGAAGACCTCAAATAGTTTAGACACTGCACTGGGGACTCAATGTGAGATTGATCCTTTTCTAACAAAATTTATGAGAAGACTAATAAAACAAAATTTATATATATGAAATAATTATAAAATAATTGTGTTCAGTTTTAAGATAGTGAATAAAAGAGTTCAAAGGGAGAAATCTAGTCTTTCAAATGTTGGGTACTGTAGTGATTAAATGTTTTACCCATATCATCTTTTATTAATTTTCACAAAATTGTGTGATATCAATATTACTATTAGTATTTTAAAGAAACAAAATCATATTGGGGAGTAGTGATTACACACACACACACACACACACACACACACACACTCACACGTACTCATTACAATCAGTACTCAGTAGTTGCAGCAACAGTACTTTTCCAAATACCCAGCCAAGTAAGATGCAGAAATGGACTTCAAATCCAACTTGTTTATCTCCAAATTATACCTGTGTTCTTTCAGTTATATGTACCACAATGCAATGCTGCCTCCTCCTCTCAGAAAAGGAGGGAGCAGGGCCTAATGTGGGTGGAAGTACTCAGTAATCTTTGTAGACATGGGAAAGAATAAAACTGAATATTAAAATGGACTTTGGACTTTCAAGCTCTGATGAACAGTAAATATCCTTTCCCTCCAAAATATAAACAAACCAACAAATACACAACATCATCTCAGTGCCAGAATAGAGCCGATCTGCATGTAATGCATGCACACTACAGTCCATTTTCACTGAGCTACTGAGGAGAAAGGATTACCTCAGAATTCCCTGAATCTGGGCATGGTGAAAGAAAATGAGACAATCCCAGGTGTGGGCACTTCAAAGCACAGCTTCCAGCTATGTAGGGTAGTGGTAACTTCTGGAAAACAACAGCCAGGCGATGAAGCACCTTGGCATGCAGATTGAGCAATGGGGTAAGGGCTTTGGCAAGGGCATGAACAAGTTCCACACTAAGTGATTACAGCTGAAAATTCAAGAAAAGGATTTGCATGGGCACAGGTAGAAAGGAGTGTTCATCTAGTTTGATCAGATGAGTCATCCACAGAGCTTCCCACAAAACAGTTACTACCCTGCTGCCCTCTATTTTAGTAAGAAGCACAGAAATGTGTCATGAAATCACAGAATTGAGGAAATGACAAACATTTACAACTTAAAAGACACTGAAGGACCATGGTGTACAAACTCATTGCTAAGCCAGTGAGGAAACTAAGGCCCCAAGAAATTAAATGTGTTGTCTAGCGTTACAAGGCTACTTGGTGAGCACTCCGCCTAGCACATCTCAGTTCTAACTTCAGAGCTCTTTACACTCGTCATGAGGCCAGATAATGGGATGTTCTTGTCTATTGTACAAAAACCATTAAATGGGTAAAGGTAGGACCATAAAGCGACCATATCCCAAATTTTCAAAAAGATGGAACAAAGTTACACTGAATCGTAAAATTGCCTTGAATGAAACAGAAGTTGTTAGGATCTTGCATAACACCAGGCAATTTTGAGATGACCATAAGTCAGTGGTAGTCTGTACACATCTTTCTCACGTAACGACTAATGGAATAAATTGTTCTAATACTGCCATTTTCAAATACTTACAGGTTATGTTAACTCCTCTTGAAAAGAAGTTAAAAACTAAATATTTTTCCACATACTTTGTTTACTTCCTTCAGGTCTTTCAAATGTCACACTTTCAGTGAGGCTTTCCTTGAGCACCCATTTTAATATTGCAAACAACATGCCATCCTATCCACCCTTCAGATACTTGCTGTTTTATCTATGCCTTATTTTTTTCTACAAGGCAAGTAACATAACCTAACAAATGATAATTTACTCTTTGTTATCATTTCCTGAACTAGAATGGAAGCTCTGTGAGGCCAGGAATTGCTCTGTATCCCCAACAACTGAATAACTAGTCTATGATAGGTACTTAGCAAACATTTGTTAAATGAGTGAATGAATGAATGAATGAATATAAAAATATGAAAAATAAAATGTTTTGAAATGTCCATTAAGATATTGCCTGAATTAAAAAATATAAAAATAAATATGTTCACTATATCTTTTAAAAACTATACAATAAGTTTCCTGGCCTCACACAGGCTGAACATTTGGAATCTAAATTTTAGACGAATGTCTTGATGTTTTTTTTTCTTTTCTTCAGCATATTTATTGCAACTACAGACTTTGAAAGCAAAAAAATAAAATAAAAAGATAATACATGATGGCTAATCTAAAAGAGCAATTTGACCTGATTTCTTAAGCAGTTAACTTTTATAATATTAAATGATATTAAAGAAATTTCATCACTTGTGTTTGCTTAAAAGTTTGAGTTTCATTTTATACTTTTTTTCTTCATGGACATAGGAGAGATTCTGTTTGTCCTTGATAACATTATCGAAGTTTTTAAAAATCATCAGATATTTTATAAATTTAACACTTTCTTTGACAAACATTGTTTTTCTGCTCCTTTAGGACATAAGAGGGGATGCTGAACAACCTAAAACAATCTTGATATAGTCGTCCTGTGTGAATCTGTGTAGAAATCGCATTTAAAAACAATGACAATAACAACAATCTGAAAGACTCTGAAAAGAATCCAGGAGTGCATTCTGTGCCCTCGTAGTCACCATGATTCAGTCCCATGACATGTTTCTCAGTTTATTCCACTCCCAAACCAGGAGTTCTGTGCCAGCTTTAGTATCCAGCTGTGTGCTCTAACAAAACTCACTTTCAAAACATCTCAGCTACAAAACACAGCTAAAGAAAACTATGAATCCTGCCAAACTCTGAATCATCAAATGTACATGAGTTAAAATACAGGTCTGGAGCCTAGGACATTTTAACTTCAACAGGTGAAGGTGGTGGGGTTGGGTTGGGGTGGTTGGGGTGGGGTAGAGGAATTGCTCCTCTTGTCTCCTCTTCAGCCATTTATTTCTTCAGATACTGGTTGAGAGGAACTGTGCTCCTCAGGGCTGGTGTTTTGGGGACTTTCACCTGAAGGCCATGTAGAAATACAGCAGGCAGATTTCTTAGTATTTTCTATGGAGAAGTCTATATATTTTAAGAAGTCCCGGCAAATTGAATGCATTCTCAAAGCAAAATTTAGTTAACATGTTACTCTTAATGTTGGTTATAGAAATAAAAATGTGATTCCCCTAATTCTAAAAATTTAAAAAGTTAGCTGGAAATTTAGCTTGGGAGAATTATATCTTCATTAGAAATCTGAACTCAAGAAATTGACTCACACACACACACAAAAAGAAATTGACTCACTATATCATTATTTACTTAATCGTATTTTAAGGATCATCCTTCTTTATTTCAAATGTAAAAGAATCATGTGAAAAATTCCTCATAAAATGGGTGAATACAACATCTGTGCTTCTAAAAAACCACTGATAAGAGATATGGAAGTTTTAATAGACATTCTTATGAGCCCAACTGTTATGCATAAATCGATGGTTATATAAATGTTAAATTAATCTATAATTTTAGTGCCTCCTCCAAAACAAAATTTTTACTTACATTTCATTTCTAATAAGGTGGATTTGATCTGAAGAGTCTTATTAATGTGGAGTGGCTGTCGCTTCCCATGACATCAGGGGAAAGAATCTTCCTTGCCTATTTGCCTCATGCTAGAGAACTGGTGCAAGTCAGTGATGACAGTGATTGTCACCAAAATAGCCCCTTTTGACGAGGTTCACTTCTCATTCTGGGTGTCTGCACTTTAGAGGCAATGGGAGCTCCTACTGGTGCGCTTGGATGGCACCAGTGTGGCAGAACCACAAATGTGACAAGAGCTGAACAGGGGACATTAGATGGTGTGTACGTCACAGTGGTGTTCTTCATTACCAATAGCATACCTCAATCAAAAAAGGGGGGGGATTCTTTTTGGTATGAATTCTCCACATCTTTCCTCACTGCAACTGGGCTGCTCTTTGGAGTGACTAAGCAACCTTAGACGTTATCATGCATGGGCAGAAAGACATTGTCATGAAAGGTCAAATGCAGGTCCCAAAGGATTGATTTTGATTATTATAAAGAACGTAATGGATAGTCTCCTGAATGATTTAGTTATTCATTAATAAAAAAAGAGTTTTCTATCTTCTTAATCAATATTTATGCTAGGTTATTCATTTTCTTCTATTGTTATTCATTTTCTTCTATTGTATTAGTTACATTCTTTTATGACACTGAAATAATAAGATGGAGTGACAATCCCTATCTAGTTTCTGATTTTACATCAAGTAGTTATAGTGTTTTATCACATAAAATATTATTAACCATTAGTATTTGTGAATTTTTATTTAAGTTTTTATATGGCACAAATACAAGATTAGGTTTACACATGTTCAATGGACATAAAAAATGTATATTCTGTATTGAAGTATGTCGGCTCTGTCGAGCTTATGGATTATACGGGGGACTATCATGATGGCCTTCCTTATTGTTTATTTACTAGATGTGTGCACTTATGAAGAAGTATTTTAAAAATTTAATAAGATACCTGGATATATAATAAAGCCTTAGATAAATGGATAAAAATTTTAAGTGTAACATAATAAAAGAAAAACACTTTACATTTAAAAAATTACTAAAATACATAAAACAAAGTAAGCATAAGTTGAAACAACATACTATTCATTTGCCCATCTTGTTTTTGAATGGGAAATTTAACATCATTAAAGATTCCATTTTCTCCAAATATATCAATTTAATGTTATTTCAATTAGATTTACAGCAGGTTATTCTTTTTTAATTAAAAAAATAAAATTTAATTTAATTAAAAATTTTAATTAAAAAATTAAACTTTTTGAAAAACTTAAAAATCAAATATTTGAAAATTGAAAAAATTTTAAAATAATTTAAAAATTTTTAATTACAAAATTGCTTGGGAAAGGTGCACTGTTTCTCAATTACAAATTGCAGATGGTGCTTTTAAAGTTTATGTTATAAACAATACACTAGGAGGCCTTTGATGGACATCACAGAATATACAAGTTCAGGACTAAAAAGAAAAAGGAAAAAAAAACCAAACTTTTCGTTGTATACAAAGACTCATGTAACTATAGACACCTTTGAACTGTACCCAAAATTACCCCTCACTCAAATGTTGGGACTGTGTATTTGGGCCAAACGTGCACTTCAAATCCCAAATATGATTAATTTTTCTCCAGGTAACTCCTTGATCTCTTAAATAAATGTATTTCGATTAGGTTTGTCCCACAGTCATACTCTATGTCTGAATCCTGAACTAAACACAGTTTAGCACTGAAGAGGGTCACCACGTACAGTGATTTATTTGAAAATCATTTAGGCCCCTTTTCAGTGGTGAGTTAAAGCTGGTCTGAGGGAAGCTGATCAGCAGCAGTTAAGACTGGTTAACAATGTGCTTGTGCCCTGTCCTGTGCAAGACTAATGAGAGGTCCAGGGTCTTGCTTAAGAAAATGTGGTACTTCATAAAGAATATGAAAATCACGTCGTAGGGATAACCAGGAAAAAAAGAACATCAGGACGTCTTAAGCAACTGAAAAGGAAGATATCAAAACAAATACCTTACAAACAACAAGAGGGAATATTTCAGGAGTCTGGAAAAGGAGAAGTAGTGAGTCTAAAATAATTGTTGGTAAGTAGTTTAGAGGCCCATTAAAAAATAATAATAAAAACGTAGTTGCAAAAACTTGCCTTTCACTGAGAGATCAGATCCCATTCAGAAACACACACTTTACTTGGGTGAAGTTATAAAGATTGTCAGAAACTGAAATTGAGTTTAAAGCTCGATGGAGAAAAACATACTATTAATTTGCTCAAAATGTGTATTTCTACATATTTGTATATAATTTGCTCATGAGAGCTAAACAAAGTGGATAATGAGAGTGGATAGCTAACTCGGCAATTAGTCAGCAAGTGAGACCTCAGAGTTTTGATGGAAGCCAGTGTTTAATATCCCTACTGTCTGTTGCAGACAGACTTCACGAACTGTCTTTGAGTAGGGAGGAGCAAAGAAGAGTGAAGAGGGATTTCATGGCCTACACTCCCAAGCATCCCATCTCGATTCCTTTGGTGCATGAAAAATTTACAAAGAGAAAAGGAAGGGAAGTCGAATTATTTAGGCTCCTGCATTCTTCAGTTAAAAGCAGAGGCCAGGTGGGGTGAAGTGGACTAAAGGTGAGGCCATGCTGTTTGGTAGGACCATGAAACCAAGCCCTCCCTTAAAAGGCAGCCACTTCAGGTAAGACTTCTGATAAGAAAAGGCAGTTACAGCTTTTCCCTTAAAGAAAATACGTCTTAGGGATGATGTTTAGGAAGATAATTCTTCCTGTTGTGCATTGAGATACTTTTAAAATGTGCTTGCTTTTAACATTTCTTCAAATACTCTCTCTTCTTTTTTATCTGGTATGGGGTCATGGGGTACTTTAAATACTGATTAGCGTTTTTACAGTGTAGTGCTGTCTTAGAATATATTACCTCACCATTGATACGCAGAAGCTATGGAAAGGCCCTGCTGCCAAGAGCAGTGCATTCCTCCATGGAATCGATCTCTGAGTAAACATGAAGTTATTTGTTCATCAAGTATTTGTCAAATGTGCTCACAGAAATGCAGGCATATACCCACAGCATGGGGATACAAAGTGCACAAAAAGTGCAGCCACCACTTCTATCTAACCCTCGAAAGAGTGCTTTAAATAGTGAATTTCATCTCGAAATTCTTATTTCTGGCTTCTCTCGAAAAAAGTATTGGAAGACTCAGCAGCCACAAGCCTGCATTCATCCTTGATGACAATGGACTAGAGCTGGTCAGTGGCTCTTGAGAGAGGGTTTGTTCCACTGGCGTCACCATTCAGCGCCACCTTCAGTCCCCTTCACTCCATCTGGCCCTATAATAATTTTAATCTGCGAAATGAAATCCTGACATATCTTACGTAATACATGGCCCACTAGATTATCTCACAGTTTCGACCTCCATGGTATCTATCTCTGAGTGAATATGAACTTATTCGCTCATCAACAGTATTTGTCAAACGAATATGCCATGTTGCCTTTTATTCACCTAGGAAAACACTCAATGGTGGTTCCTCTGTGATCCACAAGATGAAGCAATTACACTGCGAACTTGTGAAACACAGAAAACTAAGAAGCCTTGCTTGCACTCCCACAGCCATTCCAGTACAAACCACATTAGTTAGTTAGCTCTTAATCATAAACTATCTCATGTTTTTTAATCCGCTTTCATGTATATTTATCTTGTCTCCCCCATGAAACTGCAGCTCACCAAAGGTCAGGATGTTTGTCTTTTATGTCTTTAAGATCCCCCATGGTGTTTTGTGCACGGTAAGGAATCACGCAACGAAGACATAGTCACTTACTGAAAACGGTGCTATGAAGTGGAATCCTTCAACAATACCCGTCAACAGTGACAATGTTGCAATATCTGAGACCATCTTCCTCTGCCCTCTCTTCCTTTATAGGAATTATCCAAGGCTGAATCACGTGAAGCAATGCCAACTGATTTTTTTAGATGGGACTTCTTTGGCTCCTTTCCCTCAAATCACAAGCCAGGTCCTTTGAAGCAGGCCCTGCCAGAGAAGGGAACGATCAGGCTGGGATTACAATAAGTATGCAGCCCTGGAACCCAGCACTGGTTACTGGCACTTACATGTTCACACCAGACCCTGCCAAACCACATGTGCTCCAGTCCATGGAGCTTCCTCTCAACACAGGGCAGGCTGGCAGGCTGCTCGCTCAAGAAGATGAATCAAAGGCCCCAAAGGCAAGCAATAAACTCCCTCATCTTGGCAGACTGTAGGCCAAGACCAGTCCAAATGGATTCTACAAACATAGATAATTATCTAAAATGAATGTACCCAGACTCTTCTCCGTTGTAAAAGGAGCCTTTAATAGATCCAGGTAGACTAAGCTGAAATGGAAAATTTATGGTTGGTTCAGTGGGTTTAGGCAACATGTGACCAGGATACCTACCATAAATATGACATAATGAGATGGGAAAGTGGGTATAAGAAATCTGGCCTTTTTCCTGATACTTTAGTTATTTTTCTTGTGTTGTGCTAGTACAGTATGTGGCATATAGCACAGGTCCAATAGCTGTTGCTGTATGCAGTGTTACATTATTATGAATAGTTAACAAGACTTAAGTGGAATCCAAACCCTCATACTAGAACAAACAATGGTCAGTTTTAAGAAGGCAAATGGTTCCTAGTGAAAAAAATGTAACTACCCTGTTTCCCCGAAAATAAGACCTTGCCAGACCATCAGCTCTACTGTGTCTTTTGGAGCAAAAATTAACATAAGACCTGATCTTATTTTACTATAAGACCGGGTCTTATATAATACAATACAATATAACACCCGGTCTTATATTAATTTTTGCTCCAAAAGATGCATTAGAGCTGATGGTCCGGCTAGGTCTTATTTTGGGGGAAACATGGCACTTTCATACATAATTTAGAACAATATGATTTTTAAATGTCATTGTTTCATTAGAAGTAAAAACAGGGAAGAAGATTATATTTGACATTCTCCCTTACAGCATAGATCTATTGTATTTCTTAGTTTCTCATGGGATGTTAGCAACAACGTTTTAATATGGTTTAATCACATCAGCTTATCACATGAAGTGATAATCAATTCAGGAGGATCAATTAGGAATTAATAGACTGAAGGAGGAAGTGGCTAGGTGGCCCTGGTTCTCATCATCCCTTTTTCCATGCATGACCCACAAGAGATCTTTTGACTGTTCTACAAGATAGCTCGTGGATAGAAAAGGAAGGAAGGAAGGACCAGATCTCGCGTGCAATTGTGTCCACTGAGTTATAGGATTGCTGGTCAGCAGTAATTAATAGTAGGCATAGTATACTTTAATTTCCTACAAAACAGATTCTTGATCACAACCCGAATTCTCTTTCCTTATGAGAGCCTTTCGTCACCATCCCTTCTAAACACTACTCCTCTACTCAAACCATTCTGACTCTGAGCTTACCCTATTTTATTATCACCAGAGCACTTACATTTGGAAGTATGTTTCTGGGTTTTTTGTTTGTTTGTTTGTTGACTTGTTTATTGTCTGCGGTTTCATCCACTACTAGCTCCACATCAGGAGAAATACTTTGTCATATTCACCACGTAGTGGATGCTCAATAAATATTTGCTAAAAATTTAATGAACAAATGAACATTGAATACTTTCAGATTGTCAAATCAACTGGATCAAAATTTAAAAACAGGTCCTTTGTTTTCAAATATGTGTGCTGGGAGTATCTTTGGGTATCAACTAATGTAGGTAATATTAGAGATGGAAGCCACAGAAAATTAACAGAGATGAGAGACGGGAATCTGGTCCACTGATGGGATCATGCTACCTCTAAATTTTCTTTTCAATGGGCATTTACAATTATGTTAAAAATACATACTAAGATGAAGAAAAAACAGAGGTTAAATTACATCTAAAACCTGCTCCCAAAATGGTCTAGACTACAAGGTGTCAGCATCACTCCCAAATCATTACACAAAGCTTTTCCTTTCCAATTCATTTTTATTGTGGTAAAATATACATAACATAACATTTACCATTTAACCATTTTTAGAAGTATAGCTGAGTGCCATTAACTACGCTCATGTTGTACAACCATCACACTATCCATCCTAATTCACTTTTAACACATCTCCTGCACTCACCATTTCCTTCTTTTCATTAACTTCGCTTTAGTAACACGCTGAGCTTTATGCACCACAAAATGTTCTGCTGGCGTCCTTCAGAAACTGGAATGGATGGGTGAAGTAAATCCCTGAAGGAATACCCTTCACAGGCTATCCAAATCATAGGCTTCTGTTAATGGAGTTTAAGAGTCAAGATTTCACTCCATCGCTCCCCTCCCGCCCTTTTGGGTATCAGTTATTGATAGGGAATTATAGCAGCACCCACATCTCTCCAAAAAAAAAAAAAAAGCAACAAGAGTCCCTAAAGGAAGCTGCGATGAGCCAGCTTCCAGCTTCCACAGCTTCCTTTCCTACCGAGCAAAGTGAGTCACTCAGGGACCAAGCTTTTCATCAGGGACTGCAGGCAGGAGGTGAAGAAGAAAGAAGAAGAAAGAACCATGTGAGAAATACAGCAGAAGTTTTAGTCCTTCTTCTTTTTGCCCTCCTCTGGTTCTCTACGCTTCAGCATAAACCACTCAGCCTGCAGCCTTATCCCCGTAAGCCCGCTGCCTCTACCTCTAAAATTTTTTTGAGACAGAAAAATAGTTTCTGCCATCACTGTTTAGTTTTTTCCCTAAACAACTCAGCCAAAACTATTCTTCTCAATAAATCATTAAAAGGCCTACAGCTAAATAATCAAAATTACCAATTGAGTCCAAACTGCCTTGTTAAAATGGCCATATACATTAATAAATACCATACACTTTTTACGAAGCTTTTAACATGTTTACCTCATTTATCATTTTAATTCTTAAAATACACCCCTTAAATTAGTTACAGCAAGTACGGTCATATCCATGTAACATGAGAAAATAAACCTAAGGAGGTTAAGCCACTTACAAGGTTTCTAGCTGGTAAATTAGAGTGCAAATCATCTGAATTTTAGCCAACGTCTATTTCCAATATGCTGCCAATTGCTGATATACATGTCAAACTTCCAAGAATTCCAACATATGACTTTTTTTTAATTAAAGTTTATTGGGGTGACAATTGTTAGTAAAGTTACATAGATTTTAGGTGTACAATTCTGTATTACATCATCTATAAATCCCATTGTGTGTTCACCACCCAGAGTCAGTTCTTCTTCCATCACCATATATTTGATCCCCTTTACCCTCATCTACCACACCCGTCCCCACTTACCCTCTGGTAACCACTAAACTATTGTATGTGTCTATGAATTTTTATTTCTCATTTGTTTGTCTTGTTCTTTTGTTGTTTTTGGTTCATGTATTTGGTTCACATATCAGTGAAATCATATGGTTCTCTGCTTTTTCTGTCTGACATTTGTCTTTTAAAATGAGATTCATGATCTAGTTTAGATTTCCTCTTTGAGAATGAATCAGTTAAAGATTTAACTTGTATAAGGGAAATGACACTAAAGTTTCTATTGTCATCAAATTATTTTTTTAAATATTTTTATAAATTCTGACATCTCTTCCACAGTGAAAAATATATACATACAAAATAGATATTATAGCCTTATTTCTATTTCAGTTATTGGGTAGTAGATAAGGGTATATAAGCCAACAATATGGGCCAAATAACTCAGATGGTATATGTGAGGATGTATATTAAGACAAGGTCAGGGTTACAGCTAGATTCTGCCAACACTTGGTACTACAACCTAATTTTGATATACCATCACTAGCTATGGAGGCATTTGTAGCTTTATTGAAAAGCTACCAAATTGATTGCCACACAATTCAACCAATATATGTAGACAACCAGATTGCCTAACATTTGACTTGTCAATTTGAATCACCTAACTAATGAAGTTGCATTAATACTATAAAATCCATTTATTGAAAAAGGGTGTATTTTTTTTCATATAAAGGGAAGAAGTTTGACATAGATAAGTTATAGTTATTATGTGAAATGAATCTCTCCTTATGTCATTGTATTAACATGCTCACTATTGCATGGATCAGTACATTTAGAATACTGAATTAAGGGGGATGATTTAAAAAAAAAAACAACTATGCAATAAGTCAGACAGAAAAAGTCAAGAACCATATGATTTCACTGCTATGTGGGATATAAAACTGAAAACAACAATGGAACAAGACAAACAAATGAAGAAACAAAAATTCATAGACACGGGCAATAGTTTAGTGGTTACCAGAGGGCAAGGGGGAAGGGGGTGGTAGATGAGGGTAAAAGGGATCAAATACATGGTGATGGAAGGAGAACTGACTCTGGTGGTGAACACACAATGTGATTTATAGATGATGTATTACAGAATTGTACACCTGACACCTATGTACTTTTACTAATACTTGTCACCCCAATAAACTTTAATTAAAAAAAAAACTCTGCAGAAATAGTTTTAGAAGATGAACTTATGTCCATATGCTTTAGGTGGGTGACCTCCTAGAAAAGAAATTCTAATTTTCTGATTAACTCCTGAGAGATTTTTTAACATCTTGGCCGCTAATTTAATCTCATAACTGAATTTTGAGATAGGGTCATTATTTTTTTCTGGAGATAATAAGATAAATGGTAGGCAGAGATGACAGTTAATATCACACCAACACCAATTCTTCACATCAAGAACCACTTTTGTTCTCTTCAAAAATAAGTACAGATCTCTCTCTACAACCCTTTAAAGTATCATTATTTTATGATTTCAGCCATTTTGGAAACATTCACCTAGTTAATAAAAAGAGCAATTTATAGAGTGTACCTAGTCGGATCAGTACTGAGACTGTAAATTCCAAATGATTTCTTGGAAACAGCACTTTCAGGTTATTTCCAGACTGAGACACACTGCCTGAGTTTAGATAAACTTTGGATATGCTCTGGGAAGATGAATTTCCTGAATAGTTTAAGACCTGGCTTCTCTGCAATCTCTGTGCCTGAGATCCACACTTCTCATTTTAATGACACATTGACCAATGCTGGGCTCCCTGGACTCTGTCCTACTGTGTTTTCCTGAAAATAAGACCTAGCTGGACCATAAGCTCTAATGCATCTTTTGGAGCAAAACTTAGTATAAGACCCAGTATTATATTATATCATATCATATCATATCATATCATATCATATCATATCATATCATATCATATCATGTAAGACCTAGGCTTATATTAATTTTTGCTCCAAAAAATGCAGTAGAGGTGATGGTCTGACTAGGTTTTATTTTTGAAGAAACACAGTACAATGATGTCCTGATACCCCTTTGTGCAGTTTTGGTATTATTTCATTTGGGGGGAACATATAATAGTACACAACTTAAAAAAATATCTTCTTTTTGCCTATAATATACATTTTGATAACTAAACATTTGAGTAATACATACCCAGTGGATTTTGAGATGTAAGATTTGCTCGAATATTTTGAAAAACTTCCCTTTTCCCAGCTAAGCCTCTCTTACCCTGATCTCATTCCCACCTGCTACTCACTCATTCTACAGAACCTTATCCATGTTTGTATCACAAAGATGGCTGATGTTTAAAACAGCAAGTATGGATTGTGTTTATCTGATTAAATTTGCTTCCAGTGGGGAAGGGGGAAACTGAAGTTTTGGTAGAAAAATATTCATCATCACCATCTTCATCCTTATGTTACTTTTTTTCTTTACACAACCAGTTTTACAGAAACTCCTTATATCAGTTAAGCCATTAAGAATGCAAGTAAGAAGAAATCCAATTTGAAATAGCACCAATGATAAGGTAATATAGTGTCGCACCAGACAAGAAGTTCAGAAGTGAGGCAGTTCCACAGCTGGTCTACTCAAAATAAAAAATCAATCGAATCATCAAGGACACACGTGCTTTATATGACTTTACTGTGCCATCTTCAGGGGCTGGGCTTTGTCCTTAGCCTAGCTGCTACATAAAACAGCAGTCCAGAGGTCTCAGTCGAGAACGTCCTTTCCTCAGTTTTTGTTTTGTTTGTTTTCTTCTTATAAGAAAAATCTTCTGGGCATCCCAGTAGACTACCCCTCATTACCTCACACATCCATTCTTAACCAAATCACTAGAAAGGTGGAAGAATTACCATAGTTTACTTAAGAGAAACCAAGATGCATGACTTATGCCCTGACTCTTTCAAGGAGCCCAGCCTTCCTTGAAGCACTGGGCCCCTAACACCTGAGATGGTCAGTGATCTACAAAACGCAGAGATGATGACCCTTGGATAGATGACTAACAGTCTTCAGATGTCACTGTTCCAGGTATGAAATGATTTACCCTTACAATTTACCATTGCATATCCCAGTTCTTTGTGTTTAATTTACTCTTTATCTTTCTCTAATAAACATGTCAGGGCTCAGCTAGAAATGCCTATTTGAAAATCTACTGGCTTTTCCATGATAACATCTTAAATATAAAACTCAAGAAGTTCCTTAGATTGATTATTTGGAAATATTTAGAATTCCTTATGTTAAAAGATAAACAGGGGCATATTAAAATTAAGAGTTTATTTGAGCAAAAATGGATCTGAATTGGGCAGTACCAACCAGAAGTTGGTTATCAGTGCTCCATCAACAAAAGCTCGGGGCAAGACTTTTATACAGATGAGGAAGAAGAAAGGACATTATTTGATTGGCTATAGCTTATGCTTTTGCCTTTTTTGGGAAAGCCTAATTAGCTGTTTGTGACTAGTGTCAGGTTTTGATTTCTTAACGTTGAAGCATTTCAGGCTTAGGTTTTGGTTTGCTAATGCAAGCTACTAAACCCACTCCGCCTAATGGCCTCTTTGTTTAATTAATTTAATGCTTACATGTTCAGTTATTCAGTAAAGACTACAATTAAATTATAATAAAGAATTAAAGCATGATTCCTTAATTCAGATAGGTAAAATATTTCTCCTTTAAAGGCTTTGAGCCTTAAAATAGCCACTACTTTGTACTCAGATACATTGTGTTGCCATCTGATACATGAGATTCAATTAGAAGAAAGACTGACACAAATTATCACAAAAGGCTTGGGAGAGCTTAGGAAAGGTGTTCTAGAGCTATTAGTCACTTCTTCCTAAGGACATAATTGCATGCAACATGCAGGGCATTGCAGGAGCAGACACAGCAGATTTTCATCCTTAAGAGGACTTTTAAAACTGCCTGATTTTCATTGGGAAAATAAAGGATAAACCTACTCAACGAACTTGTTATGAGATCAGATAAAATTGTATTTCTCTTGATAGAAAGGTATGTGGGTGTATATACGAGTATATATGCGTGTATGCACATTTATATATATATGTATATATATATATATATATATATATACACACACATATATATACACACATATGTAAACATAGCATATGTGTATACATTAACACACATATACACATATTCATGTATATATACACATATGTATATATAAATATGTAAAGATTCATACATATGTGTAGACATATCCATACCCTATTTATTCACAAATATGTATTCATTGCAACCTATAAAATGTAAATTATAATACATGAATATAAGATGGCTATATTGTATACTCATAATAATACCTTTATATTTGATTATGATAGTGCAGATGATAATGATCTTTGTGAGGATGTTGTTGAAAATACAAAGCATAAATAATATCCATTATTTATGGATATTAAAAATATCCACATTTTAAAAATATCTCTTGAGACTTTGAGCAGACTGCTTAGTGTTCTTTGCTGCATCTGATTTGGCCTTGGGAGAGTTACTTCATTATTAATCCCTACAAGTTAATTCATCACTTGAATCCTACAACCCAGGAAAAACAGTTGGTTGAGGCATTCTGATATGCCCCAAAAGGGCCCTTAAAAAAGGGATAAAAGTTCTGTTTGATTTAGAATTTAGAAACACCTATTTTTGGTTTATGTTTGAAATACAGAATTTCTTCTAGCATCACTAATTAAGCAACATATTCAGTAGCCCTTACTTATACTTTAACAATGATCAGAGAAAGAGTAAATGGGAATAGATAAAAAAAAAGTCATCCTGTGTAATTTTTAATAAGTATGCTTCTGATTTTTATTTTAAGTTTAGATTCTGTCCTAAATTTCAGAGAAGGGATGAAAGAAGCTTATGGGCTACTGCAAAACATTTAAGTTGTGTGTGGGGGGAGTGGGGGTGAGGGAAAACATAAACAAATCAATTTCTGCTTATACATTAAACCCCCCCTCAAAAAAAAAGTAGTTGGGTTTGTAAGTAAAGAAGTTCCTTTGGCAATTAGTTTTGGTTTTATTATTCCACAAAAAGTTGTAAATTAGATAAACTCCCAGTTTAACCCATTGGGCCATAGAAATAATGACACTGTAAAAGCTTGGTGAACTAATATTCTGATCTATTCTAGCAGCAAATAAAAGAGCAAAAATTGCCCTGCTTTGCAAAGATGGCGGTGAATTGCTCTGCTCCTTGGATGGTGGTAAACAATACAGTTTCTTCTCTTGAAACAGATAGGAAGGGTAATAATTGTACATTGCAGTGTGTGCTGCTTGTATATTAGGCGTCCATTTCTTTGCAATCAGCCATTGATTAAGTCATTTGACATTTCCTGGATGTCAATGACAAGAATAAACATAATGACTCGTCTTTCCTAATTATTTTGTTCTATGTGTTTATTATTTGTGTTGCTCAAAAAATGCTTGAAAATAACTATCTAGTTAATGATGAGCTCTGTGACATTTTTTTGGTTGTTAAAGTGTTGATTAAGGAACAAAATAAACACTGCTAGTGTCTGCCTAAGCAGGCTGGAAAAATCATGGGGACACATTTTTTAGTGCTTTAACTCATTAGCTGTCGCATCATTGTGTCAATAGTAAGGCCCTAGGAGTTGCTTACACAAATGATTTCCATTTTGCTACATTCTTAGTAACATTCCATTCATTTTTAGAGCAGAATTCTTGGATATCTTGGCATTACGTAAGACAAAAACATTTCTACTTTTCATAACCCACAATGATATGGGTACCAGTACTGCATTCTACTTTAGTGTGATTTTCTAAGTAGAGCGTATCATTTAGGCCTAAAATACATCATTCAGTTTTAGAGATTCAAAAGATTTGGATGCATTTCAGATTGAGCAACAATTAACTTTCTGGTGCAATGGAAAGATATTCTAGCAGTTAAATATGCAGGCTCTAGGTTTAACTTCCGAGAAGATGAAGTAAATGTACTTATTGTATTTCTCAGACTAATTACAACCAAAAACCCTGGGCTTTCCACATAAAATAAACATAAAAAGACTCTGAAAGAAAAAGGCAGATTAGCTAGGGACATTGGAACCTCAGGAATGATATGGGGGTGAGTTCCCTGGATTTTCTTTTGGCCTCCTATATCCTAGGCTTGAAGTTAAGGAACTCACAAACACTTCCAAACACTAACTAGCAACTTGCAAACACTAACAGGTATAGACAAAACCAACCAACCAAACAAACAAACAAAAACACCTTTTCAGCAAGAACTACTCTACTCCAGTCAAATACCACAGAAAACCTATGGACCAACCCACAGCCACACCAACGAGGGCTGAGTGAGTTGCCTAGACTTACACCTACGCCAGGCTTTGAGACAGTGCCCAACCTCCCACCTCTAGGGTGGTGTCAGAGAAGGCCATGTGGAGAGACAAAACTTCCACCACTACCAAGCAGTCAAGAGGCAATCTCTCCCCTCTGTAGTATCAGTGAAGCACATAGAAAGCAGTAACCCCTATATCTCCTAGCCAGGGAGGTTGGTGAAGGCCTTGTGAGGAGCCAGAAATCCCATTCTGACCCAGGACTCATACAGGACCTTCCAGACTCAGATGTCAATAGAAGAAGCCAAGTGCGAAACCTGGATTTCTACCCTCATTTGACAAAACAAGGTACTGCCTCCCCTGTATCCCACTGCAGTGGGGTCACAGAAAACCAGATTTAAAAAAAAAATCCTAAAAAGTAACATACTATTTCATTCCATTTATACTGAAATAAAATTATAAAAGTGGAAACTAGATTAATTAAGTAAAGAGCAGTGGTTTCAAATGGCAAAAAAAAAAAAAAAAAAAAAAAGCTTGAAACATTTGAACAAGGTGGTTTACAAGATTATTGACCAGGGGTTAGAGAAAGGAGGACAGTTAGAATGTCACAAAAGACTGGAAAAGAGATTAAGAGTCTGATTCTGGGAGCAAGTTAGGAGAACATTCTATATTCATTCAATTGTATTTCAAAGGAAGCAATAGCAGGACTTGAAGAGAAGTAGATACAGAAATATGTTTTTCCTTTTAATAACAAAAATTCTGATTCACATTTTTGCCTTCATATCTATTAACCGTGTTCAAGTAAAACAAGAATTATTTCCTTCAGAAAGCAATAACTGTCATTTTTTGAAAATCTGATTTTTATTTAAAATCCTCATCGGAGCATTCAACATAGCCTAATGGTAAAACATTGGATTTCTAATCCTGATTTTGCCACATGACAACTGTCGGACAGATAAAATAATTCAACTTCATTAAAAACACATTGAATCAGTGTCATAAACTCAGGTTTTCTGTATATATATGAAAATAATTAATTGATGGAATGCTTAATAAAAATATATAAAGTATCCTGTGGCTCTATTAGAAATAAACAATATCCTTGTTCAATGAATGACTGTGTGAATAAACTCTTTTTTTTCTTGTTTTTGGTTTTAAATTATTTCTATATAGTTTCTAAGCAACTGTCAGACAATGTTCTAGTAAGAACTGGACCTAACAGACATTCTTGAAACATATTCACTTTAATTGCTGTTAAACAAATATTATTTGAAATAAAGATTTGGGCGGGGACAAAACTATTCATTATAAATGAGCAGCAGTGGAAATCTAAACCGGTCCTCAGGAACTCCAATAGGTTTCACAGATCTCACCAAACATCATTAATGGGGCATCCAAACCACAGGTGCTCTCTTAAAAAATCTTTGACATGTAAAGTATAATTTGCAGTGCTCCGATCTTTCTAACTCAGTTGGTACAAAGAATCCTACATAAATAAATTTATCTGAAGTTGTTTGAAAAACACCCCAAGCTTTACTTTTGTGCTTATAATTACTGCCTCACCAAATAGTTACGAAAATATATTTGCTGCCCTCCAGGCTTATTCATGTGTAGTAAACATAGATATGTCTTTTAAATCCAAATACCTTTCAATAGAATATCCAGTTGTACTGGTCTTTAAAAAAAGTTTAAAAAAATACATTTTAAGTATCCATCATTGCAAGATGTGAAGGGATCTTCATATAGAAATGTGCTTTTAGTCTCAGAAATGAATAGTCTTTTACAGTAAGAAAGTGTATAGGCTAGTCTTGGAAAATAATCCAAAGTATATGTCTAGAATTCACCTCTGAACTCTATACTCATTTTGTTTTCCCTTTCCCTCAAGGCAATAGCATTTCATACAAAACTTAAAATGCCAGGCTTCAGAGACAAGGAATAAATTTGTGTGTATATGGTGGACCTGTAGTGTAATTTAGAAATTGAATACTTTTAAGCTCTGAAAAATATGCCCCAACCAGCAGGATGCATCGTGACTCACCAGAAGAGCATCAAAAGAAGTCAGTGATTCAAACTGAATCAGAGATGACAATTATGCTATTTGTTTCCACTAGTAAATTCTGAAGCCTGTTTTACTACGTAACGAATTGTTCAAA
Organism: Rhinolophus sinicus; assembly: GCF_057876585.1. Lineage (NCBI taxonomy): Eukaryota > Metazoa > Chordata > Mammalia > Chiroptera > Rhinolophidae > Rhinolophus > Rhinolophus sinicus. Next base: position 22,136,851 of record NC_142504.1, read on the forward strand.
CGATATAAAAACCTTTTTAGAAAAGGCAGTTTATTATCACACAAAAAGGTCAGTAAATAATCTTCGAGTGGGTTTGAATATGTCATTATACAAATCAAGCTGCCACTTGCTTAATAAAATTGGGGAGAAATGATATTTTATTACTGTGTACAGAAGGGTAAATTATACTAAAGTGCCACATGTTTACATTGGGTTGCTATTAGGAGGCCATACTTCCTGCTTTCAATGAGAACTTTGAAAAAAAATGATCAAGTGTTTGGATACCTACATCACTGTTAAAACAAAGAAGGAAATCTTTAATCAAGAGGACTAACAGAAATTTCTGTTCAGTTCTGGGCTGCACAACATACAAGAAAATTTGAAGCGGGTTTAGAGTAGAGTCATAAGAATGATTAAAGATGAAAAACTGGGGTCTAATAACAAGGATAAAAGAAACACATTTTTAAAGGGAGATAAGTAAGGACTTCAACTTTGAATCACCCAGGTAGTTAGTTCAGCAGCAATCTTTTTATAACTTTCTACCCAAGTCTTCTATCACCCCACTGTGGCCAGGAATAAGAAAAGTAAACCCTGCAGTTTTATAAAAGAAGGCAACAAAGTCAGTGAAAACTGACATATCTATTAAATACAAAGAATAATCTAAGTGTTATGGAATATACAAATATCATTGTGAGACTGCATTTATCAGCCAAATTTTTCTTCTACAAAATTATCTCCATGGAATATTGGACTTAATCCTTCACTCTAAAGCCCCTCAACAGAGAGATGCCAAGTAATTGTCATAATTCATGGAATGTTTGAGACATTTTTTTCTTTATTTAATTGACATTAAACGGATTTAAATCATTATATCTTGAATAGCTGTCCGAATGAAAACGGCTACCACAACATTTGTGATTTCCATTGCTGACCACAGGTCTAATATCATTTGTTCCTAGTCCCAGTAGACTATACTTTCATCTTTTATAAACATAGAAATTCTGTGTTGTTATCTATGGCTTATAATCTTGATGTCTATCTTCTCATTTCTGAAGACATCCTGATACTGTCCTCCCTGAAGTGTTCTTATTGAGTAAGACTTAAATGAACGTTCAATTACTAAATCATATTTACATAGAGTATAAAATTACATCTCTCCTACTTAAATTCTGGTATTGAATCCCACCTTTTATGAACTATTACAGTTATCCTCTAACTGACAATTTTCTGAAATTTCGTATGTGTGAATATTTTGCTTTCGCAAAATGATGTTCAGCCTCTCTTATATTAGAAAACTTCGCTGGCCTGGAACTCCAGAGAATGGGATTTGGGCCAAAGCTTAACCACAACTCTAAAAGTCACAGTTTATAAAACACACACACACACACACACACACACACACACACACACTCCAAATTGTTTGCCAAATTTCACTGCTGCTATCTTCCCACAATATTCTAAAAAATATCAGACAAACAGGCGTCAGTATGATTAATTCTGATGATTACTTTACTTTTTTCTTATACACAGTGACCTCTAGAAGCTCTGAGTTCAGTTAAATATGCACAGAGTCACTTCAGTTAACAGAAGTGTTTGTAAATAAATGATATCTTTTCTCCATTAACATGTCTCCATCTTGACCTACAAGAGTGGATTGAATGGGTAATCTCAGATGACTAATTTGTCTTTTCTTCAACCCACTCCAAGGGAGCAAAAAAGTACAGAAAACAGAAATATTTTAAAATATATACGTATTCATGAACCACTGCAGAAAGTAAATTTCTGCTGAACTCAAGCCAAGCGTTCCTGTGAGTTTCTATTTTTTATCATGAAGTCTAAAGTCCAATAAATAATGACAATAACGTGAATTTTTATTTTCAGATTAAACAATACCTTCATGTGTATTATTTTACATTCATTAAAATCCTATAGCCGAGATATTATTGTTCTCATATTACAAATGGGGAAACTGAGGCTCAGGGAGGTAAATTACTCAAGTGTTACAGATAGGAAACGGTTCTCTGGATCTCTATGTCTGGATCCTGGCCCTTGGCCACCGTGACTGAGAGTGTGCATGTAATTGCATGTGACACAAATTCACATACAAACAGAGACATGCAGAAATAGCTCTTTAAATACAACAAAGAGATTTCTCCAAATTCCAGTTTACTTTCAGATCACTTCTCTGGCTGATAATATTGAGCTGGCCAAAGGCTGTTTGTGCATTTCAGAGCAAAGTGAAATAGTACCTGTATACTTAATTAAAACAGTCCAACTGTAAATTATATCAACTACTAGAAAAATATCCTTGTTTTCTATCATTTCTTTAAAAAGTGAGACAATATCTGTATAACTAGAGAGTTCATCTATAAATTATATTAGCTAGCAAAACATAACCTTTTTATATATCATCTCTGAGAAAAAGGAAATGTGCATTTAGTTTACGCAGTATTTATAGTTTTTAAAATAATTCACTGTTAATTTCTTTCATAATTTATAACTTATTTAGGGCTTAGTTTTACCTATTACATAATGAGATCAATACTTTATTGAAATACATGTTCAATTCTATATTGGCTAGGTAGCAGTAGCTGCTTTAATAAACTCCAAAATCTCAATGGCTGCAGCAGAAGCTTATTTCTCAGGTGGACAACAATCTGACCTGTGTGCTCCTGGCAGTTTGCTTTTCCTCACGTCAAGATTGAAAGACTCTGTGACTTCAATCTTACGACTCTTCTATGTCTTGGGGACTCATTTTCCTCTGCCAAAATTGGCAGGAAGGGAAGAAAGCTTAAAGAAAACATCCCCTTGACCACGTTTCTGCTCATGTTCCCTTGGCAATATCTACTTCCATATCTAATGAAAATGCAAAGAAAACTAGAATGCCTGGCACAACAGCTGCTACTCCCCAACAACAGGTCTATACATGACAGGGCAGGCATGAATTTTGGTGGCTAGCTGTCATCTCTACGTAACTATGAAATGACATAAAATCTGCCTGCCTTTGTTCTATCACAGGTAATTAACACTTTTTATCTCATTTTTTGTTGTATACCGATAGCCAAGAGGCTAGGTAAGTATACTATATTTGGTGTGAATGTAGTCTGAATTTCCTTATTCATCCTATAAGCAAAAATGAGAAAATCACTTGTTCTACCTCATTTCATTTCTACAAAATGGAATTATTTTATAGAAAGAGTTTTATGAAACAGAGAAAGATAAACTACATTAAAATACAGTTCTGGACATTTCCTCATTTCAAAGTATTTTATACTTAATATATTGATAGTAAGTCCTCACTTAACAGCATCGATAGGTTCTTAAAAACTGCTGTAACTTTAAGCAAAATGATACATAACAAAATCAATTTTACCACAGGCTAACTGCTATAAATAAGAGGTAAGTTCCTATGGCATAGTTCTGGTCACAAAAACATCACCAAACTTCTAAATAAGGACCCCAAACACTTCTAATATTAAACATTGAAATACATGTGAGCTATATACATATATATATGTAAGACAGATTAAGTAAAACAAGTATGACAATTCTTTTCCAACCAACTGATTCCAGCTCAGGGCCACAGGTGGCCCAAGGTAGGACCGCACCAGACAGGACACCCTTCTACCTCAGGGCCACGCACACACCCCCACACTCAGTCAGACTGGGACAATGGAGGCGCCAAGTCCCCTCATGTGCACAGCTTTGGGATGTGGGAGGAAACCAGAATCCCTGGAGAAAACCTATACAGACATAGGAGGACACACAAACTTCACACAGACAGTGGCCCTGGCCTGAAATCAATTTTATTTTTTTCTCATCAATGTTATAATGAAATAATGTTGAATGAAATGATGTTATCTGAGCACTGACTGTATTCTTTACTTTCTGCATGAGTTTGCATTACTATTTACGTCATGGAGAAGATCAATAGACCCAGAGTACTTTTTCCACCTGTGACCTGGACACAATAATAAAATGGTGCTTTGTCATTAACTAGTGATAATAAAACATATAAAAAAGAGTTCATAACTAACGTGACATACTAAATGTCACAGATTAATATGTATCAATGCACATTAATATGAAAATGTACATGAACCATTTTTAAACTTTCAAGTTTCCTTATGAATATTAAGTTTTTATTTCATCCTTATAACTGCTATGATAGAGGATCTCAGACTTCCTGTTATGCTTTCTAACATACATTAGAACCTCAAACTATAAGGCAGTTTACACAGATGCTAACACTAAGAACTTGAGTAAATGAACTATATACTTTTACAAAAATCTTCTAGCTACTGGCAAGACTTCTCTTAGAATGATTCTACCGCAGATGTGCTCTGTGGAGTAGAACTGTGAAGTGTAAAATTTCTGGAAACTGAGGAGAGCAGAAAAGAATAAAAATGGGATACAGAGTAGCTCCAGCAATCCTCCACATGCGGTTAAGTAGCATAGATGGTAGGGGAAATAAAGGGCAAGAGGAGGTGGGTTTGCAGATTTCCTACTAAGTCTGGATCATGCATTTCCTATATGCATGTTTGTATGTATTTACATGTATTTTGCAGAGTTTTAATCCATAACATGTTATTTCTCATCTGTGAAATCAAGTTGATGATCTCAACCTCACTTTAGGAGAATATTTCACATTTTTTATGGCAGTCTCTCCCATGGTCAAATAATTTCATGTGCTTATATAGCTTATGGGTGAGGAGATAAGCATCAGGAAAGGAAAAATTCTCAAAACAGCTATGAGCTTGCCCACCTGGCAGAGACTCCAAGAAGGAACCAATAGATTTATTTAAATAAGTTGTGTACGTTGCGTTGTCTGAGACCGACACACAAAACATGTGTGTGACTTAGCCTGCATGGTGTGCAATGTATGTGAGAGCTCTCACAGAGGCACACTCAACATCGTGTGCAATGTGTAACTGGAGATAGGTATGTGATTTATTGGCTTCATTTTATTTTAACACTCATGTGCTATGAGTTATTATTTCATTGAGACATAAACGCTCCTTGTAATTCAATAACCCTATTGTAAAAATCTATTTGAAATTGGTCACTAAAAAAGAAAATGGAAACATCGTCAAACATTTTTTTTTTTTTTTTTTGCGTTTTAAGAACTGTCGTTTAAGAATCTGTCAGTAAATAATGTGTTTTGCATAGGAAACTGTGCAGTAACCCAGAGGCCTAGAAGAATAACTGTGACTCCATAAATTGAAAGATGCATTCCAGATTTCCAGTTGGAGTCAATCAAATCAAGGCTTTCTTTCAACTCTGATGCCTTGTCAACCATGTGCAACTACTGACAATCCAAAAGTGAAAATGAAAACAATTGTTCTTAATTGTTCTAAATAGCATAATTGAATGCAAATCTGCCTGGATTTGGTATGTCTGCCCTGGTTAAGTGTGTAATTTGCTATAGGTATTACTCTATGATTCATAAGGATGAGAATTTCTGGTTTTAATATTTTTTTTAAAAAAGTTTGTTCGTTTTCTTTTTCTTAATGAGAAGACACTGTGATATAGCGGAAAGAGACTTGAAGTTGGGTTCAGAAGTCATGAATGTTCCTTTTCTGTCACTTACTCTCCATCTCCTTGGACAAGTTACTTTATCACACTAAGACTTAACTGACTCATGGAAATAATATTCTTTCCTCATGGAGTTGTAAAGATGAAACACAACATTATTTGTGATGTCTCATTCCTAGTAGGTATTATATAGTGTTGTGGGGTATTACAACTTGAATCTCAGAGTACATTGGACTGCTCTGGCCATTGTTAGGAAATTGGCAGGATGGGCCTCCAGAAGCCTTTTGCAACAGGACTGGGCAACTCCCCAGAAGAGTAATTGTTCTGATGGAAAAGGTAGCCCAAAATGATGAGCTTAACAGAAAGCCTCAGTTACTGGTGATGACAGGCAATTTGAGGCAATATGATGTACTAAAAAATCCCAAATTCCTTGGACTTTTCAGTTGTTCCAGCCCTGTTGCACTCTCATCCAGGCCACGTGGAAAGAAAAAAACTAAAAGAGCATCTTTACTAACATCTTAGTCATGACGTTAGAAAAGGAGCAACACTTCTTTGATGTCATTTAAAGCAGAAGCCTGAGCAGCGTCAGTACTTCCAGGACGCCATGAACAGTTGTCATGGGGGTTGAAGGGGTCCGGTGACCATGGTGGCACCCAGAAGGTGCTGGGATGGGACTGGGCAGTAGACCAGTTCATCAGCATGTGTCAGGCAATCCGGGGGAGGGGAGTTCCCAGGAAACCCAGAGAGACTCTCTTCAGAGGGCTGAGGCCTTACAGTAAGCAGTAAGCAGGGAAAACTACAAGTAGGTCACACCATTTATGTAACTGTGTCTCTTACTATGTGTTGGTGATGCGTGGGGAGAAGCTCAGAATATAAAAGCATAGTCTGTCATATGATTACAAAATATAAATATTTTTTAATTCATGATTTCTCCTCTCAAAGACTAAAACTTTCTGTGAAATGGGATGTGAAAATTTTCAAACAATATTGCTACATCGTTTCCTTTTTTTTCCCTCAAAAATAAAAAGGATGTGAGAAACCCTGTTAAAACACATGTTGGACATATCATGAGAACTTCTTTTTAAGAGCAGAAATACCTGTTTATTTCATTCACTAAATCTGAAAGTAGGTCTAAGAGGCTAAGTAATTACAATTTTAATTATAAACAGCTAAATGAACAAACCGAAAAAAAAAGAAAAAAAAAGCTATCCAAGGAGTTCTGAAACAAATTTGAAAAACAGTTTTCAAGTGTTTTCTTTCTGGTTTTATTTTTCTCTTTTGAGGCAGCGTGGTATAAAGGAAAAATCATGACACCTTGGAGTCTGTCAATTCCTGATCTTTCCACTTAACTGATTGTGACCCTGAGCAAAACATTTAACCTCATAAAATAAAATGTTACATGACACGATTAGATAATCTGAGGCACCTAGCCCAGTGCCTAGCACGTTAATTCTTTTCCACCTTTCCAATTCCCTGCCCCCCTTTTCCTCCAAACATACATTTCCATTTCAAGTATCCACAGGCAGGACAACGAAATGGTTAAGAAATTCTACATGGATATATATTCTGTTTCCACAGGTTATGCAAATTATCATGGCCTCAGTTTCCTTATCTATAAAACGGGGATTATAGCACCTTCCCCATCAATTAAAAAAAAAAAAAGAAGAAGAAGAATTAAGTGGGTTAAGTCATGTGAAGTGCTTAGAAGAATGTAACCTCCAGGAGAACTTTTGGTCACTCCTATATCCCTGGTATACAGAACAGTTCCTAGAACATAGTGGGTGCAGAATAAATATGTGTAAAAAATGAGTAAGTGCAGTAATTGGCTTCCTTCCTTTTGTTGGAGCTAAACTATTCCTTTACAACTCTGGGATCTGTGTGGGCGTGTCAAGGGCAGGGACTTAGAGATTACATCCTGAATGAAAATAAGGACATTCCCCCATGACTTCCGCTCACCTGAATGGTCCCTCCATAATAAATATACCTGCCCATCTTGTACAGGTTGCAGATCTGTATTAGAGGCTTGAGGATCTATCTATGTGCTAGCATGCTTCTATGCTGCCTGCTGTGCAGGCTCAGAGATTAGAGGCTGCTAAAGAGTGGTTTAGCTTCTATAGTTGTATGTTGTGTCAGATGGGCACTCAATAAATAATATGCGGGGTGAATAATTCACTTTCCACAGTGAATGAATATTTTCATTATAATGAATCCTCTTTTATAGACAAATTCTCAATATGTTCTATCCTCTGAACCAGTAATATTATACATTCCAGAGTTAGACTGTGTTACTAGAGTGTAGGGTGTCTTGATGACTCTTCTTGGTGACTTCTAGCATGCTAGCAGATAGACTTCACTATCTGCAACAGTGGGTTATGTATCTGACAATCCAGTTTCTGTGTAATTAAACTGCTTTAAAAGCAAAATATAAATTCAACATAGCACTATGATGCACCTCTTCACTTTGTCCCATGAAAATTGGAGACACTCTATACGTCCTGAGTTAGATTATTTGTCCCACATACTTTTAAGTGAAGCCCCTTAGTACTTAATTTCAAGCAAACTAAACTATAGTCAAATGGTCCTCAGCAATTCTCATCACACTGTGCTTTGAGAAGAAGGGTGAAACAAAAAGGACATGCAATGTTTTGACCAAGCAAAACCAAAGGAAATGCACCCCTTCCAGCCTCACGATGTCCTGCTTTGTTTTCTACCTCTTCCTTGGTGATGAACCAACAAAAGAGTTTATTATGAGAACCACTGGAAGTGTCAGGTGACATTTACTAAATGAAAAAAAGCCCGATGAGTAGCCAGAAGGATGTGGCAGGCCAATATTTTGTAGCTACTTGGAGTTTTGCATTTAATGCTCTTCTTCCCCAAACCAACCATGGGAAGACAATTACATGAGGAAACAACTTCCTGTTTGAGAATATTTAGTGTTAGAAAACTGAATTAGCTGCTTCTATTGCTTTGATTCCTTCCACACTACCAAACGGCTAATGAAGACTTCACAGGACAATCATTTTCTCCTTGCAGCTGACCAAATAAAGATTTTATAGTTCCTCATTTTAGCAATCAAAGTAGTCTATTATGATTTAAGCATAAGTCATGCTCTCTATCCCTGTAATAAATCTGTCCAACAGTTAGTTACTTGATGCTTAAGAAGAGCAAATGCAGCAAACAATGTATTTTGTAGTTGTGTGTGTGCATGTGTGTTAAAAATGCTAGAATCTAAACATTTTTGGTACTTTACAGGATTGCAATCAAAATCATTCTTAATTTGAGAATCAATTAGTGTGGGACTAAGAGTGCTAAAAATACCCCCAACCCTTTTTACATATCCCTCCCACATAATCTTACAAGTATAAATTCAAATTTTCAACTGATTTGGTTTAAAAAAATCTCCAGTTTGTAACTGCTTAAGCTTACATAAACAGGAGCATTCCTCCTCAAAACTTAGGACTTATCTTCTAACTCTGGTTTGGTCACATTCTACCAAAGTGTCTGTAGAGAGCATGCATGCATGCACACACGCACACACACACACACTCAAGTCAGGTAGGAAATAACCCAGAAATGATGGCTGAGGTGTGCACTTGATTGAGGCCTATTATAATAAATTTTCATGTCACTTTCATTTAAAACATTACATGACGGTTGAAGTAACACTACCGTGTCTCCCCGAAAATAAAAACTCGCCGGACAATCAGCTTTAATGATCTTTTGGAGCAAAAATTAATATAAGACCTGGTCTTAGTTTACTATAATATAAGACTGGGTATAACATAATATAATGTAATGTAATATAATGTAATGTAATATAATATAATATAGTATAATATAATATAATATAATATAATACCAGTTCTTATATTAATTTTTGCTCCAAAAGACGCATTAGAGCTGATTGTCTGGCTAGGTCTTATTTTCGGGGAAACACAGAAAGTAGAAATCCTCCAATATTTTTTTCAAATCATCAATTCAGGGGCAGTGAGTATGCTAAGAATGTACTGAGGACACCACAGCTCAGCCCTACCTTAGGAACTAGAACACTAAAGCATTGATTCTTTCCTTCTGGGTAAGGGACCATCTCTGAGAATCTCACCAAAGCTCTGGACATTCTTACTTGAAAATGCGTAAACGCAAGCCTATACATTTAGAATACAATTCCTTGGTATGGATTACAGTCTAAGAACCCCTGAAAAAGTGCCTGAAGAAGTCCTTTGCCTTGGGAGTCTTACAAAAAGCCATCTTCTGCACTAATAGTCTTGATGTATTGTATAGATATAGGAGCTAACTATTTTTATGTTCATAAAGCGGCATCAATGAATATATCAGGTCTGACAATTAAGTTTGCGAACTCATCCTAGAAAAAGTGCTACATACCTCATTGCTGAATATAACTATGGTCACCTTCGAAGTACTCCCCTTGGTAAGCTATGCATTGACGCTATCTCTAGACCTCCCTTCAAAGCAATTTCGGAATTCTTTCTGGAATGGCCATCAGAGCTGTCATCGTATTACCCTTGATGTCCTGAATGTCATCAAAATGTCTTCCTTTCAATATTTCCTTTATCTTCAGGTAAAGAAAGAAGTCATTGGGGGCTAGGTCAGGTGAGTAGGGAGGGTTTTCCAATACAGTTATTTGTTTACTGGCTCAAAACTCCCTCTCAGACAGTGCAGTGTGAGCTGGTGCATTGTCGTGATGCAAGAACCATGAATCGTTGGAGAAAAGTTCAGGTCATCTAACTTTTTCACACAGCCTTTTCAGTACTTCCAAATAAACTTGGCTGTTTGTCCAGTTGGTACAAATTCATAATGAATAATCCCTCTAATATCAGAAAAGATTAGCAACATCATTGCAACAAGTTCACAAACTTAATTGTCAGACCTCATACCTGGCAGTCTTGGTAAAAATATTTGCATAAAATCTACATATATACACATATATTAAATAAAATGTTTTGACAGCCATCTACATTACACCACATGTTCTATTTTCAATTGTGAGGTTCTTTTTCAATTTCCATAGTTCAGAATCTCATATTTTCCTTGTTAAAAATGGAAATACATATACTTAAAATGTAATAGCTGTATGTGATGTCAGAGGGGTGTAGGTGGGGGGAAAGGGGTTATCACTGTGTGAGAGATAAATGATAATTGTCTGTTACATTGTTTTGTACACCTGAAATTAATAAAAAAAAAAAAGTTTACTTCTTAATGACCAACATTTTATCTGAAAAAAAATTGGCCCATAGATTTACTATATTCATTATAATAATAAAACTTATTTCCATAATAGCGTAGAGCTCAGGAACTGCAGCAAAATATTGACATTTTTTTTAAATTTGAAGTTATAATACTATGAGATATCGTCACGCAGCACACATTTTTCAAAGAATATGGCCAAATATTTTTTACCTTAAAAGATAATTGCAATGTATGAAAAAGATGAAATCTGGAGAAAGGAAAATATTGCCATAAATATACTGCTACGCATACCCAGCTCTACGGTAGCTGGCTGGTGGCCAGCGTTAGCACAACATCTGAAATATGTGCAGAACTCGACAGATGTGCCAGGGAGGCTCAAGTTTCACAGCCAAAATGTTAGCCAGCAAAGTACTGCGAGATCAGACAGGGTTTGAGGGCATTCATGGACAAACAGGTCATGACATAATAATATGACATTTAATTAGAAAATGTTGGGAAAGTATGTGCTTGGAATATTCTCAACTGCATTACCATATAGAGTAGTTTCAGTCATCAGGTTGCCAGGTATTCAATCAACACATGTAACCTTTACATGATTCTTATGATGCTTGATATCTTGTCAACACGATCTTACCCAAAGGTAAATAAACTCTCTAATGGGGCTGACTCGTGTGAAAAAATTCTAGTCCCAATGCTAGGATCACGTATGGGAATGGCTCAGTTCACCCTCTTCTCATTCCATAGCAGCCATTCTTTTCCTGGTTCCTAGAAAACTCTCTGGAGAACTCCATAAAATGTCTAGGTATGCTCAGACATGTCTATCACTCTTTAATATTTCTCAAAGTATCTATCATGGAATCTTAACCCTATAAGACTTCCCACTAGGCAGGGGAGGGCCAATTTCTCCTTGGATAAATAATTTTAGGAAATATAGCATAAAATATTCCCTCATGTGTGAAATTTCATAATACAAATTATTAAGTTAGAGATCTGTTACTTTGGGTCATCACAAAATTATTTTGTTACCTAAACTTTTATTTGGTTATTAACCAAAAACTTACTAACATCCTTGGGACTCATATTTTGCAACACTTTGGAAAACCCTTCACCGTACCCTGAAGTTCAGTCACATAATTTTTTTGCTACCACTAATACACGTTTACCCAGAATGGAAGCCCGTTCTCCTTATCTTCTCCCTTATCTAAAGTTTCTTCTCCAGAAACCATTTTTTCCTTCCCTTCTCCGTAGTTAATAGCAGCTATAACCTAAACTTTCACCACAGATGACTGTCCTATTCGGAAGTTTATAAATAAGTTGGTAATTAACGGTAGCCTGTTAATTAAATGTATTCTGCTTCACTGTTTTGTAGTTGCAATTATTCTTCTTTGTTATTACAAAGTAAAATACATAATGCATTGTAATATAACTTAGCTGCCGATTGAATTAGTAATGTTCTTAACTTTCATTTGATTTAAATTTAGAAGAACAGAAATTAGTAAGCATTTTATAATTATATGTTCTTACCTAACTTGGGACTACCTATTTGTGTCCTGTTGTCACTCAACTAGCCTTAAAAAAAGGCCTACGTATTCATTGTGGTAAAGGACCATTGGAATCTCACGATTTACATTGGCTGTTCAACTTGTCAGGGAACAGGATCATTCATCCTCTCATGAGCTCTGTAAGTTATCAATATTCACCTGAAAAATAGCAATTTTTTTGTCTTACATCTCATGGCTTGGGCCCTGGAGTCCAATTGCATGCCTTGAGTCAATGCTTCAGCATTTACTCTAACTTTTACAAAGTTAACCTTTTTTACCTTTGGTTTTCTAATATGAAAATAGTAAGACTACTAATACGAATGCCCACAGGGCTATTAATGGATTAAAGGAGATGATAAATGCAAAGGGGTTGGAATTTTACCCAGAGTATCACAAGTGTTTAATAAATATTAGCTATTGTTATTATGGCGAAAGTGGTACAGATAGTATAAAATCACAAACTCAATGTTCACCTGTAAATCCTTTCTCTCTTCACCTTACTAGAATAGAAACTGAATAGCCAAAAGTAGCAAGAAATGGACTCAGCAACAGAGAAAGCAGACTTTGTCTCAGCAGATGATTAGGCAGAGATAACACATTCACAGAAGTCATTTGAATCAGCCATGATACCAGACTACAGAAAAACGCAAATATACACCTACTGAGGGGCAGGAAGTTATCAGTACAAAGACTTGATCAACTTATCCATGATCTCAACATCAGTAAGCACGCTTCTATGAATAACAGTGGTGAGAAAACTCACCAAGAAAATTTCTACTCCCATATCTCTTTGTTGTCTTTGATAAAATATCACCTTCTCACATAGGCCTTCCCTGATGTACTCTGTGTACAACTGTAATACGCCTCCCAACTCCTAGCAAACCTTAACCCATTATTGATTTATTTTATTGCATTCATCACCTTTGTAATAGACTGAATGTTTATGTATCCCCAAAATGCGTATCTTAAAACCCTACCTTTTTATATTATATTAGGAGGTGGGACCTTTGAGAAGTAATCAGCATACGACAAGGTCATGTAGATGGATCCCTCATGAATGGGATTAGTGCCCTTAGAAGGGTCAGAAGAGAGTTTGCTTCCTCTCTCTGCTCTCAGACATATAAGGATATGATGATAAATTGGCCATCTGTTACTTAAGGAGGGCTCTCCTCAGAATCTGACCAGGCTGGCACCCTGTACTTGAACTTCCAGATTTCAGAACTGTGAGAAATAAATTTCTGTTGTTTATAAACCAGCCAGTCTGTGGTATTTTTGTTATAGCAGCCTGAGATAACTAAGACAACCTTCTTACACACTAATAATTTATTATTATATACTATTAATTTACTATCATTCTGTTTAATGTCTGGCTTCCCTACTTGAATGTCAGTTTCATTGCATAGGGATTTTTCACATTGTTTTCAAAGCTATTTTCCCAGTACTTAGAATAATTATTAGTGTATAGTGGGCTCTCATGAATATTTGATGAATGAATGAACAAGTTCAGAAGTGGGACAGATACAGTCGTCATTAAGTCAGTAGCTAAAGAGTATTATCAAGATTCAGATCTCTTCCATCTGTCTATTCTGCCACCCTTAGTGTGGGCTTCATCCCACAGTAGATTCTTTTTGCCTTTGGTTTTCTCATATGAAAAATCGTAACAATACTAATATAAACTCCCATGGGGCTACTTAATGGAGTAAAATAAATAATTCATGTCCCCTTTTAAGAGCAAGAAAACATTCACAGAAGGCTCTCAATAGACTTCCCTTCATACCTCACTGAATGGAACTTGATCCCTTAAACTGATTAGTGTTTAGGAGAATGAAATGTCTTTAAATATGAGAGAAATTAGGATTTCCCCTTAAAGTGGGAAGAAGGATCATGCTCCTCAGGGGTAAATACTTCAATCTATTTGGTGTTCCATTGGCAAAGGAGAAGGCCTGGAAGGGTAGATAGTGAACAAATAACTGTCTCTGCTACATGATCAGATCTCTGCTTCACTGCACTTTGAAGTGAGCTGTAGTAAGACTAAAAGCTTTCAGAACTATTTCAAATAATACTGTCCTTAAATATAAACAAAAAAGGAAGGGAAAGCAGACCCACATTCAAAGACAGTATATTGGACCACTTCACATGTGAGCTGATTTAGGGGCCATCAGTCAAGTAAAAGCCACATTGTGAGTTTGTATTTGCATCCTACTCTCCAGATGCTAACTCTGCTTTCACAAAGAGTTTAAATGGCAATGAGCTAAATAAAATCCATCTGTGAACTAATCTACTCCAAGAATGTCCACTTACATTTCAAAATGTGTTTGATATGTTCATGTTACAAAGATTAGTTGCCTTTTTATTTAATATAACCTGTCCCATTTTTGTTGGCTCTTCAAGTGGCGGCCAAGATAAAAAATAAAAAAGTGACTATTTTTATAGGTATCAGAAGTGATGTGTTGAAATGTTTTATTGGTTTACGTTCAGTTTGTAATCTTTTTTTTTTTTTAAGTGGATAGCAGATGTGAAAAGAATGAAGTTTATAAAAATGTCTTCTAGAAAATAAAACAGTACAATTGAGTATTTGCTCAAATATGCAAGTAAGGAATTGACTTAGGATTTTAAATGATGGAACTGTATGCTTAAAGAAATGATTAATTTTACATAACACAACTTGTGAAACTTTCAGGATCTAGTAATGTTTACTTTCTTAACCTCCATCTGCAGTTTGTCTTTTATGTATTTTACCTTATTATGGATATCTACAAAAGAAGAAAAGTAATCCAGTCATCTACCGCTGGGCATTTTGGTTGTTTCCATGTCTTGGCTATTGTGAACAGAGCTGCAATAAACATAGGGGCACATATATTTTTTTGAACTAGAATTTTGGATTTCTCTGGATAGATGCCTGACCACTGTACACCTGAAGCTGAAGCTGAATAATATTGAATGTCAACTATAATATATATATATATATATATATATATATATATATATAGAGAGAGAGAGAGAGAGAGAGAGAGAGAGATATATGTATATATGTATATATAGATAGATAGATAGATATAGATATAGATATAGATATAGATATAGATATAGATATAGATATAGATATAGATATAGATATAGATATATAGATATATATATATAGTCACAGGATGTGGAGTACAGCACAGGGAATAGAGTCAATGGAATTGTAAACAGCTATATACAATGTCAGAGGGGTAGTAGATTGGGGGCGGGGGGATTATCACTTTGTGAGGGGTGTAAATGTCTAACTAGTACATTGTTTTGTACACCTGAAACTACTAAACAAAGAAGAAGAAGAAGAAAAGTAGTTGCCA
Source organism: Rhinolophus sinicus (assembly GCF_057876585.1). NCBI lineage: Eukaryota > Metazoa > Chordata > Mammalia > Chiroptera > Rhinolophidae > Rhinolophus > Rhinolophus sinicus. The sequence goes on from NC_142504.1 coordinate 22,152,449, forward strand.
CAAAAAATGATAAAGTGAAATTAGGCCATTTTGCCAAACCTTTATTCTTCTGATTCAACTCCCATAGGGGCCAGGATGAAATTGATGAATAACTATGAATTTAACATTTTAACTTCCATAGGTAATTGAGAGTTATATCAAACTTGTCACTTAAGAAAATATTGCTTTCTTTCCCAAACAAGTGCCTTTATATGCACCTGACCAGGGTCTAAGAGTGACAGGTATTTCATAGGAACATATACCCTAATATTTTATCTGGAATACCTCAACATTAATTACTTCTGATGCATTTAATTACCAAACTGCAATTAGACCCTCCCTGATGACTTCAACACTCCTCTTCACTGTCCCCCAAATGCCATGTTCCTTGTCTATTTGCCTTTTTCCATGGCACCTAGCTCCTTAGGCCCTATGTAATTTACTAATGTGTTCCACTTGTTTATTAAACACTAAAGCTGACATTAGATAGGTGAGGCAGAAAGCTGTAAAGATAACACAAATCTAGCAAACAAAATAATTAAGAGGAAGACATTAAAAAAATACTTCCAACATACTAAGTTGGAACACAGTTTGTTTGGAACACAAAGCCAATACCATTTATGTTTTAGGTTATCAGTATTGTGATTTATGTAATAGGCTCTGAAAACAAATCAGATAGTAACAGATTTCTACATTGTACATATGTGTCCTGAAGATTTCCTGCTTGAAACATAGAGTACTTCTATTCATTGACCTACATACACACAGAGGAAATAAAGAAGACAAAGGCAAATAAATGGTCAAAATATGCAGAAGACCAAGATTTGAGGACGTTCTTGCACAATGAAAATGTGATAGTCAGGTTTTCACAGATATGCTGCTAACATAACCCCACTAGAACAGAGGACTCTGGCCCACAGTCAAGTAAAAACTTATCTTTGTGTGGAAGGCTGTGAAACAGCCTTTCCAAATAAAGCAGGCCTCTTTTGTGGATATAACAATCACTGATGCCATTCCAGTTTATGTTTAACATAATAAATGGAAGATAAAAATCATGCATTCTACCCATAATACAGGATGAATTGCTCTATTAAACAAGTACATGTAAAGTTAAAAGCTTGAGTCAAGAGAGAATGTAAATTCACATTTTTTCCACACTGAAAAATTATTGCAGCAAGGAAGGTACAAATTATGAGAATCTTAACTAAGAATCCACTTATCTTTTGACTGAGAGGTGAAAGAAAAGCTGAAGATGTGACACTATTTCACAGCTATGTAAAACCCATTGAATGCATCAAAGGCAGATACATCCATGTCAGAATCAGGGTGTCACGTTCAATATGATCCGAAAGACCACAATGCATTCACACTTACACTTTAGGCTCTACATGTCTATAAATGTAGTAGAATTGTCCAGTTCTCTCTCGTTTTTAGTCTTTCCGTTTAAGAAACTAACTTGTATCCATTTCTTCAGGGATTTATTTATAAACAGAATGGCAGCTGATTTTATCTGAACAAATATTGCTCTCATTCCTGTATCAAAACATCTAAGGTTGTAACATGTTTTCTGGGATATTAATTTCCAACTTTATAGATAAACTTCCCACAACAAAGAAGGGGAATAAAAAAGAACAGAGAGGGAAATAATTTAAATCAGCTTTGTGTTCTCTGTGGTATTTAGATAGTATCTTACTTTTGTTCTAAAATACTTTAATTTTATTTTGTCTCTAGGGAACATCATTTCAGCCTCGAATACAAAAGGATCCATATGTGTGGGGAGCAAACAGACAAGTAAGTTTACCATAACCTGGTCAAGCTGTATTCAGTCATTGAAAATGAAATAGAATTGTCCAATGACGATGAGATGGATAAGAACTGTTTTGTTCAGCGCACCATACAGGGTTTATAGAGTTTTGGTGCTTACAATCATGGATGGATGTTGATATTTTAATTATTTTAAATACCAGCATGCAAGGCCACCCTCAGAAAGTATTATTCTTTGAAAGTGTTACTGGCAACAGTAAATAAAATGGAGGAGAGTCAGACATACATATAATGAGGTAAAACAAACAAAATGACATCATTTGTGGGAGTTGTGAAATAATCTGTTAATGTAAAGTAGCCCTATGTGTGAAAATACAATGATAATCTTTGAAACTATTATTGCAACAATAGAAGGTACTAAGATCTCAGTCTAATATACATTAGTATCTCACTGGAGACATTCAAGAATGTGATTCAGGACCACTCAACTGGTATTTTATAAACTGTTTCAAACCTATTTAATGGCTGGGTATCAGGAACAAACAACCTTTAAAGTTTCTATCTCTTGAGAGACTATGATTTCGTGACTATTCAAATTATTTATCAATAATCTCTAATAATTATCACATAAATTCAAATACACTATTTTCTTTCAAACAGTTCTGTGAAACAAAATGGCAAAATCAAGGCAACTGAATACATAATGTCCTGGCTCGAGAAAAATAAACATGTATATCTTCATTTCTTTGATGATTGTTTCAGTTCTCTCATCCAGCTTCTATTTTTGAATTTCCTCTATGATTTTTTTGGTCAGAGTCAGTTGGTGACTCATCTCATTCTTATTGAAAAAAAAGAAGTGGTTTGTTGTGTATCACTTTTTTTCTGTTTTCTATATGCTGTTGTACTCTAAAGATACTGAACTTTCCTTCAATCGAAAACATTTTTTAACCTGTTCAAGGAATACCAGGTTAAACTATTGTTTTCTAAAAGTTCTCCCTTATAACCTCTGGACTTTTTGATGTGATTTGCTTAAGAGATTCTGATTATTACTGTGAACAACAACAAATATGTGTGTGTGTGTGTGTGTGTGTGTGTGTGTGTGTGTGTGTAAATCATTGCAATGGGGTTTAAGAACTGGATGAAAGGGTGATCTATAATAAAATATTGTACAAACCACTAAAAAACAGGTATCTGATACTTCAAGATAGCCACCCACTGAAGTAATGTCATAAGACAATGCCTAATTGATTTATACAGATAATAGCTCTTAATGTTCAGAAGAGAAAGAAAGCTCACAGAGCAGAGTGACCAAATGGATTCCATGAAGAAGTAGGTCTTGAAGAATGTATAGGGTTTTTCATTTTTTTCTTGTCACTAACTATAACATAGAGACATAAAGATGCGTGAAGTGAAAAATTATAAAGCAAATACTCATATAACCATCATCCTACCTCCTCAGAATTAACCTCGACGTTCATTTATTCACCCTACCTTAGAGATAACGTCTCTATTAAATATGACAGGAAGCATAGTTGTGCTATTTGAGTATGCATCCGTAAACAGAATTGTTTAGTTTTGCCTATTTTTTAGTTTTATAATTTTGGAAACTGGCAATGGGCATTCTTGTGTATCTGACTTCTTTTGTTCAACATGATGGTTTTAATACTCATCCATGAGATCCATGGATTTACTTTCAGTGCTGTATTCCATTGTATGATTTTATCATTTATTAATTCATATTTCTTTAATGTGCTTTGTTTCCAGGCTTTTGGCTTTTAGGAGCAATACTACTTTGAACAATTTTGTGTTTGAATCCTGGCCAACATAATCACACTTAATTGTTTAAGTTGTGGGTCATCCCTTATGGTCATATTTAACCTTACAAGATAATGCCAGTTTTTACCAAGTGACTGTTCTTTCTTACCTGCTGGATAAGTTTTTCCATGGTTCCACATCCTTATTGATGTTTGGTATTGTCAGACTTTTTCATTTTAAACAATCTGGTGAATACATGGTGGTTTCTCATTGTGGTTTTTATTTGCATTTCCCTGATTGCTTGCTAATAAAGTTAAGTACTTTTTTTTACAAGTTTACAGATTATTTGGATTCTCTCTTGTGAAATGTTAATTCAAGTATTTTGTCTATGTTTGTTTGAGTTTCCTGGCTTTTTTCTTATTTGTAGTTCTTTACATAGAATGAGAATAAGCCCTTTTGGAGTATATGTATTGCAGATATGTTTTCAGGGCCTGTCGACTGCTTTTTCACTCTCTTCATGGGGTCTTTTGATGAAGAAACAGTCTTAATTTCAATACAATTTCATTTATCAATCTTTCCTGTTCTTGTTAGTGTTTGGGGGGAACATAGAAATTTTATAGGCTGAAACGAGGCCATTCTAACCTGGGTGAGTGACCTAGACAAAATCATGGAACTAGGAGAAATCCAGTTATATTTGCATAGAAAAGCAGTAGAGGACAAATCTGGGACTGGTCCTGGAGTCCTCAAATGTCAAGTTAAAATGTCTGAACTTTACCCCTTAGGCCTTTGCCTACAGGACTACCAGAGAAAGTTCTGAGCTGGAAAGGTTTACGATCAGAGGACTACTTTCAAGAGGTAATTAGAAGAAAGAGACATTTGGGACAAGGAAACCAGGTTACAGGGTTGAAAAAATGTGGAAGACACAGGCTGCAGTGGTGGAACGCTCAAAGCTTATTCACACAGCAACAAGAATTTCAATGTGTTCAGGCTGTTTACTCTTAAGGGCATAATTGTTTGCTACATAACTATGAGGTCTTGAAAGCTTGAGCTCTGACACCTGGGTGATATTTAGTATAGGTAGACATGAGGGAGGAGAGGAAGAAAAACGTGAGGCAACACACAGTGACATAAACAAATGAGATAATTTACCAGCAAAGAAGATAGACTGCATCCAGTCCAAGAGGAAAATAAGATTAGATAGTGATATGGTGAGGCCAGCAAACAGAGAGAATTCTGGGTTTTAATAAGGTAGATAAAGTTATGCTGAACAAAGGATCCTGAAATTCCAGTGACTTCACCTAGCAAAAGTTTATTTATTGCTCACATAAACTGTGCTGCAGGTGCAGGAGGAGGCACTTCAGGGCAACTCCCCTGGAGGCCATGACTCAGTGATCTCGACTGCTTTGATCTTGTGATTCTAGCAGCCAAGCAAGACGGCCCTTTGCCTACTCTCACTCCTGAGTAAGCGAGTATTGGAGAGTCTTATCCTGGCAATAGAATGCCATGGCTCCAAAGTGACACAACCAGTGGGTCTTGCCAACTACAAGGGGACGAAAGTGTAACTCTCTAAAGTGCACAAATAGGAGAATCATGTGTGAAAACTAGAGAAGAATTTAGATTTCACATGATAGACCAAAGGGAGCCGGCGGGAACTTAGATGGAAGAGGATGAATCATTCTGTTGAGGGCCTGTTAAATGCCAGGGTTGCCATTACACATTCTCTTATTTAATCTTTATAATAATCCTATGACTGAAATAGTATGTCTTAGCACATAAAGAAGCTGAGGATCAGAGAAGTTAAGAAATGTACCCAAGATCTCATACCTAGCACCGTGTTACCTCGAAAATAAGACCTCTCTGGACAATCCGCTCTAATGTGTCTTTAATATGTGTCTTTAACATAAGTCTAATGTGTCTTTAAAAATTAATGTAAAACCCGGTCTTATTTTACTATAATATAAGACCTGGTCTTATATAATATAATAGGCACATTAGATGCATTAGAGCTGATTGTCCAGCTACGTATTATTTTCGGGGAAACACGGTAAATGGAAGAACTGGGATTTCACTTGTCTTTCCAGTTCTAAGTCTGTGTTCTTTCCACAACAGTATACTGTTATTGCCAAGGACATACAGTTTCATAGGGTAGAAACATATAGGACAAGGTAAAGGATATTTCAATGAAGGCTGGGGAAGTTCTCTGCATGTAATGAGTGATAAATCTATAATTATGGACTGGGGACAGAGAACGGGGAAAACAATTATTATTTTTTTTTAATATTTAGTATCTGAATAAATAGGGGAGGAAGTAGTAATGAAGAAAGAGTGATGATATAAAGATTATTTCTATTTTCTAACCAGTCATCTTGGAATAGTGATGGCATCGTATGAAGAGAAATGGAGGCTGAAAAGAAGTACATTTGTAGGAAAAACAATAAATTTGGTTTCAGATATTTGAGGGGAATAAAACATCTATGTATAAATATCTAAGGATATAGATCTGGATTTTTGGAGACAGACATTGAAGACATAAATTTCATCTTTTCATTCATATATATATATATATATATATATATATATATATATATATATATCCTTTTCAAAAAAGACAATGAGATAATTTATTACAATCACTATAATTACATGTATATTAAGTAGTTCTCAATTTTGCCAAAATATTCCTTATGTGTAAAAATATCTTCCTAATATCCTATAATGAATCCTATCAATCTCCAGCTGAAAAACTTCTATGACTCCCACTGTCTACAGAATGAAATCCAAACTTCCTAATAGGGGATTTAACCTTCTAAAATCTGGTCATCCTACCTTGCATTTGCTCACATCACTGCGCTTAAACATCTGAGCTGGTCAAGCTGTTATTCTCAGGTTGAATGTGTCATGGAGCATATGAATGAGTTGTCTAAGATTCTTCATTTTTCCCGTCAAGTAAAACACAAATTTAGTTACAGTACCAGTCACTTAGGTATTTTGATGTTACCTCAATGGTTATAAACTATTAGCAGTAAGTTATAAATAGCATATGAAAATTTACTATCAGACAAATTTAAATTCACTTTATGTGAATCCACATCTTTTAGGCAATAATGACTGGCCCTGATTCACTCAGACTGCAGATGTGCACTATATACGTGAAGTGGCATCACTTTCCTCTCCCCCAGCTCAGGGGCAAAGAGAGTCAATTATTTTGTTATCAGTCAAAACTGTTAATTCAACCCAGAACATGCTGATCAGACAGGTTTAGTTAATGGGAAGGTCTTCTGTGATCTGGGAAATCTATGTATTATCTTACTGCAAGGCCATATATTTCTTCCATCTTTGCTTATCCTAAAAAGCAATTTTTATGCTTCTCATAGGCATATGTATGAACCCTTTGGAATTGGTGGGAACAGTGACAGTAGCTTTGTACATTCACTTTTTTGCTGTTAAGTGATAGAAAGATTTCCCTCTTTGCCTGAGAACACAATCGCTGCTATTATTGGTAGCCAACTGGAAAGGTAAGTGAACAGTTCTCTCTCCATTGTTAATTCTTCTAAAATGTTAATCACTCAGCACTAATGAACAATCAGCTGAACCTGGTCTCTTTCCTTCAGGGAATAGTATTTGCTTCTGGGGTTATGTTTATTGGTTTTCTAAGATAAGTAATAAACTTGCTAAGCGCCCATTCTTTCATCTTGAGTATTCACATAAGTCACACTCCTGGATGTCTGGTAGACTTTTAAAACTCCATTTAATAGATATTTTGAATTCCTGATGCTTCTCCTGAAACCTGCTCCAATTTGCCTGAAGAATGGCAATTCCATCTAGCAGTTGCCCAGAACAAAAACCTCAGAGGTGCCCTAACTCTTGCTTTTTATCATAGTTCCATGTTCAATCTGTCAGGAAATGCTGTGGCCTTTACCTTCAAAATAACCATCAGTTTGACCACTTCAGATCTGGGCTATTTTTTCTGCTCTTAATGGGTCTTCTTGCTTCGACCCTGGACGTCCTCCTCCCTTACAGTCTATTCTAAAACCCGCAGCCAGAGTAACCCTTGCCACTCTATAAAACATAAGTGAGATCATGTCATGCCTCACTCCATGCAAAGGCCCCCATTTCACTGAACCATGACCTATATAATACGGCTTGTTTCCTCTCTCACCATTGTCTCCTGCTTCTCTTCCCTTCGGTCACTCTACTCTGACCACATGGACCTCCTGGCTTTTCACTGAACATGTCAGGTATGGTTTCTCTTAGGACCTTGGAATTGACTGTTCCCTCTGCTTGGAATGCTCTTCCTCCAAATAAACATATGGCTTGCAAGGGCTACATAAGAACAGGCAAATACAAATGTTTCATTACCTATAAAGTAACAAATAAATATAAGATTCTTCACTATCATTATTTTAATGACCAAATATCTGTTGGCCTTATATCTTATCTCTTTAGCATGAATTTGATTCACCTATACATTGGAATCTAACTGAAATAGCACTTGTCGTGTACAGCTTTAGTTAAAGCACTGCTGAAATCACAATTCTGAGACACTAATCTTTTAGGTACATGTCATTACTCTCATGTCATGTCATTAGTCTAGGTAGACATGAGGGAAGACAGGAAGAAAAACGTGAGGCAACACGTAAGATGAGCCAGGCCCTCGATTTAAAATGTATTATCTGATTTAATCTTCACCTCAACTCTGTCAGCTAGGAAATATTGTTTCCCAATTTAACAGATGAGGAAATTGAGCCCCAAATGATTAAATAACATACTTCAACCCATAGTCAGTAAATGTGCTGATATTCAAATCTAGAACGATCTGCTCGAAGGCCTTATCTAGTCCTCCTTATGTGGTCCTCACGTCAGAACTCGGAAAACACCACTGTAATTTATACAGATGTAGCTGATATATAATGCTCTTGAAAATGCTTGAGCTGCTTTGAATGCCAAAGTAGTTTAAAGATGGGAGAAATTGATGCCACGCTCTCAACACAATTGCTACCCTGTTTTCAGTTAGCAGTGAAGCAAACATGGAAAAATTGCTCATATATACTAGTACAACATGTGAAAACAAAGTGCCAGAGTAAATTACAAGTGGAATAGGGTAAAAGGAAGAAACATGAAACATGCTTGAGAGGACCAGGAAGAGTTTATTTAAGGGATTTCCAGAATGAGATAAAAAATCAAAACACAAAAGAATCAGGTGCTTCTTTTTTTTCCTGTAAGAAATGAGCTCAGATGAACTTGGGCCATGTGACGACAAACCTAAGCATATGGACCATCTAAATGGCAAAACCCATGCTGATATGTTTCTAGTTACCAAGTAAACAAATAGCTACATTGCAGTTCAGCATAGAAGAGCTCTCTCCATTCTTTTCTTTAGCCCGGCATGTGAAAAGAAAATGAGAAGCTTTAGAGCCAAATAGGAGATATTATATAAATGTGTAGCAATGCCATCTGTGCTTTTCTATTTCTGGATAAGAGAAGGCACATGCCAACTGAGAAGATACCAACAGATACAGCTGTAAATACTTATGCTAAATTAGTGTGTGGTAAGGCCAAAGAATAGAAGTTGTCATCTGGCTCAAGTGGTGAGCCCCTTTCAGATGAGGCAATGTGTTCTAAGTCTATTACCTCTTCCTGGGAAACCCTGTTGACCAATTACCCAAGAACAAATATAACTATTCCATTTGTCTAAAGCCTTTTTAGAAATTATTAACTGAAAGCATCTTTGTAATTGATACACATCTGCAGACCATGACCTAGCGTGGACATATGGCTATCAAGAAAAAATGATCAAGTGCCAAAATGGAAGAGTACACCTTAAGAGTCGACATTGTAAATATAATGCCACGCCTTGTTCTTTTGATGGCCATGGAAACTACACTTGGCTATTCACCAATATACTTAAGGCTTTGATAAAATCTTTTTCATCGAAATAAATAATCTACTGATAGCAGAACATTAAAAAATACTTACAATCATGATTGTGTTCCATCCACACAGAAGGAAAATGTTCATAGTGCTAGAGGAAAAAAAGATCAAATGATTAAAGTGGTTAAGCGTTCTGACATCTTGGTGAGAATAAATATTTAACCTCTCTTGGCCATCAGAACTCTAACTTAGTCTGTTCTCTTTTCTTAGGTATGCCAAAGTCTATTTTGGAATCTGGGAACAATTGTTTTACAAAGGGAAGAAGTTGTCTTAGTCTAAATCCCACAGGGGCATATTGAAATCTTCCACTCACTTTTTTCATTTATTCAACAAATACATAAAAAAGGAACCTACAATGCACTAGGCAATATTCTAGGCACTGGGGTTACAATAATGAACAAGACAGACAAAGTCCCTGCTCTTAAGAAGCTTACATTTTGGTGGGGAGAATGGAACTTATACACAAATAAATGATTTTGTACAATTATAAAAGTAAAACAAGACAATATTGATATTGACTAAAGGGAGGAGGAATCCATGTATTATTCCAGGTGGGCTAGGTTTGCAACACTAACAAACAACTCCAAAATCTGAATGGTGTGAAAAAAGCAAGGATTTCTTTTTCCCGCGTAGTAAATGTCCATCATAGTTCAGTGTGGGGCTCCGTTCCCTGTTCTCTCTCGGGGAGGATTCACTGTTGAATGTCACCAATAGCAGTGACATAGGTAAGGACATATGACAAATTATATGCCAGCTTCTAAAGGCTTCCCCCTAGCAGTGTCAGGTCACATGTTCTCACATCTCATTGACCAAAGCAAGTCAATGGCCATGACTTTAAAGAGGTAGGGAAATGCAATCCTACTGCATACCAGGCAGGAGGAGAACCAGAAATATTGGTGAATCAATAATGATTATCACAGTCTACTTTACCTCGCCTTCCTCAGAATGTTTCTCTGAAGTAATGACACTTCAACAAAGACTTGAATGATGAGAAGCCAGTCATAAACAGATCAGCAAGAATGCATGCAAAGCCGGAGGAGAAACAAGTTTGGTGTGTTGGAGGAAAAGAGAGCAAGGATGGTGAGGCTGGAGGAGTTATCAGCACAGTTAAAAAGAGTGGACGCTTTTAAGGTTGTGATCAGAGTAAGTAGAGACCACATTATAGTAGAAATTTATACGTAATAATAAGTGTATGTTTTATTTTATTTGTAATGAAAGTCCATTTATAATTTGATAAGACTAAAACCAAACAGATTAAACATAACTTTTTAATTCATAAACACACACATACACACACAAAGAAAAGATTTTGAAAGATCATAAAATAACAATAGTTATTTCTGGATTGCTGAGATTTTGAATGTTTTATATTCTTTTTTATTGTATTTCCTATTTTTGGTAAATAAATATTTATTTCTCTTATAACAGGAATCTTCACTTTTAAGAAAAATTTTATAGCACATTAATAAATAAATTAACATTTATAGAAAATTAATAAATAAGAGCACAATTTTTTAACAACACCTATATGTATTTATGGGTGTGTTTGTTATTAATTTGTGGTTGTGGTTGTACACACCACACACACACACACACACACATGCATACACACACTATATATGTATATATATACATATATACATATATATATTTATGTGTATATATATGCATATATATGTATATGTATATGTGTGTGTGTGTGTATATACATATACATATATATACATATATATATATATATACACATATATATATATATATATATACATATATATATATACATATACATATATAAACAAACATATCCCAAATAATTGGGCTGGCTAACATCAGCAAAGATTTATTTTCTGTTTGTTATTTTCTGTACCTTAAAAGTTTAGTGTAATAGTCATATCACTTTTTGGTAAGAACTTTACTAAGCCAATATTAATAGGTCTTACTTCTCTGCTACTGCCATTTTTCACCATAATTCTCACTGAAAATTCTTTACACACTGCGAGATTTAATTTTCCCACAAGTCACGACCCTCTCACTCTACCCTACAGGGATTAATTTCAACAGAGATGATCTATGTAGCTTAAAGAGATATTCCAGTTTTTTCTCACCATTAAGTAATCACTTTTTGGCCACTGTATTTAAGTCTGATACCACAATAAAATTCTCACAATTCATTGATTTAGTAAACTTGAAATAAAAAGCAATAAATCCTGAAAACAAATGTGTCAAACTTTAAACTATGCTTTAATCTGTATTTATGGAGAACCTATTTTTATTTTTACCATGAGAGCTATAAGATATACTTAGGTTCTGATCCTAAGAGTTTATAGAATAATGAAGGATATCAGTATATGCTAAAAAATACTTTTAAAACACTAGTTAGAATACTTCCCAACCTCTGTCCCTCATGGGGAGAAACTCCTTTTTTTGTGAGTCTTGGTAGGAGGTAAGGAGATCAGATCTTGCCTCTCCTTAGCCCCTGGCAGGCAGCTATGGCTTGAGAGCATGGCAGAGATTTACTGGACACTTCCACCAAGAACTCTGACATTTAATGAAAGGAAGAGGGAGGGAAGGAGAGAAGAAGATACTGGGAGAGCTTTAGAATTCACTAATGGTGATAGCATACAATATTCAGGTATAATAGTACCAAAGCCATGATGTTCTAACCCAACTTTCCTGCAGAACCTTGTTTGTGCTGTCTAGCCTCTAGCTTTTGACCTATATTTTTAAGCCTTGTTGTCAATAGACCCTGCTGATTCTGTGAGCTACCCAATGTAGCTCTGCATAAATTAGCTAGAATCTGTTTGTGTTGCTTATCATCCATAACCTTGACTAACACAACAGTATATAATTATAGGCTCAGTGATGATGATACTAATTAATATTTATTGAAGGCTTTATAGAATGTTTGGTTCTTGTCATTCACTCTCACATTTAATCTTCCCAAGAAACCTAAGAAGTAGATATTCTGATTTTCATTGTGTCATGGAAAAGCTGAAGTTAAGACTGATTAGTTAACTTGCCAACCATAGCTGGTAACTGATGGAAATGTGATTTGAACCTAGGAAATTTGACTTCCGGACTACCACGCAACAGCCACCTCTCTTCTTTATGTCTTCTAGTTGGGGTCATCCACATAGAAGCAATCTGAGAAGTAGGTCAAGAAGATCTTGGGTTGAGGGTCAAGGAAGAATTTTCATTTATAGTAAAGCAAAAGTGCTGAGGCAAGGACCCTGATGTGTTTGTGGGTTAACAGAGGCAACAGGTTTCTATTAAAAATAGGACTGAGTTGGTGCATAAAACCAGGCCATGGAGAGCTGTGAACATTACAGTTTAAAAGTGGTTGCCTTAATAGAATGATAGAGAGTGTTTAAGCGGTGAAAATGGCATGAAAAAAATGCCACTTAACTTAGCTAACTAAAAATGATTGAGCTCAAAATGTGTAAAAGATGACATTTTTAAGTGTCGCGTTACCATGACTGGCAATTGTAAAAGAAAACCAAAGTGCTTTTGTCACCACACAATGCAATGTAATGATGTATTATAGAATTGTACCCTTGAAACCTATATAGTTTTATCAACTAATGTCACCCCAGTAAATTTAATTTAAAAAAAGAAATACTAAAATGCATGGGACTATTGATCTGGATTATTACATACTTGGAAATACATCACTTTACCTATTCATTAGGTGAAGGCACATAAACTGATATTTATCATAGTCCTCGAGCACAGAGCTCTAACAAATTCTTGCACCTCATCTCCCCAGTAACTTCTTCCTACAACAGTCATTTTAAAGGACTGTTGGATGTCTTTAATAGGCCTTTGAGCTTAGTTCTAATTACATTACAGTTAATTGACTATTCCAGAGAATGTGTAGTTCATGGTCATCATTATCAATATTTATTAAAATTTTCCCTCTGGACTTCCAAGGGTCAATGATGTACTCTCCCAGAATACAGATAGAAGAAAACTCATTTTATTTTTTATTTTGTACCTTACACACAGCTATATCTAGATTCCTTCTGCTAGTCTCTACATTATATCCCTTTTAGAAAAGGCATAAGGAAAACTATATTGAGTGAAAAAATATGCCTTTAGAGAGCGCTGTTGCAAAAATACCCCTACTGCAAGTTATGTGGCTGGACCATATTCCAATTAGGCTTAAAGCTTATTGGGCAGATTGAACTGTATAGAAAACATCTACAACTTTGAAATCATCCAACTTTATGTGCCTGAATGGGGAGAGAACTTGATTCATCTATGCATACCTCTAAAGAAGTTTATAGGTGCCCTGAAGAGACCCCCATAATAAAGAAGAGGTCTCTCCAGATTACCAAATTTACTTACAAATAAGGAGCATACATCAGGCAGCCCAGACAGATGGCACTCTGTTCTATGTTTAATCATCTCCAAGAAAAGTGTCCCCACAAAGTTCATAAGCTTCTCAAATGCCTAACAGGGAAAGGTCAGTGTGTAAATGAGTAGAGTAGCCTTGAGGAAGAGCTATGGCAAACTGGAGCAATGAAGGGAGGCTATACACAGCTTCTGCTAACTGCTGTCATGTGGGAAAGCCAGTGTTCCTGGATCTTCTGATTTTTCAAGAGAAGCCGGAAATCCAGATTTGTATGTGAACTATCTTGACTTTCAAAGATTAGCAGCTAGTTGTTTGCTTGTTTTTAATATTGTAAGCCAAAGTAAGTATTTATGGAGTGTGAAATCAGCCTGGGGCTTAGCAGTTTAAGACACATAATCCGATGAGATACATCTATAGACATAGAACAATCAGATGAGGTATTTCCTGTCAAATCTTTCTGAAATAGAAGTCATATTTGATCCTTTATCTTTAGACTGGAAGTTAGTCTTCACCTCCCTATAAGACACTAAGGGAAATGTCACCAAATCTGGGGTCTTCTGTCCAAGCACACTCAGTGGATTCTAGCCAATCTACCAGCCATACAGACATGTAACTGAAGAAGGAGCTTAACCCAGAATATCAGGGAGGCATTATAAAATATTAGAGAAAGTTTAAGTTTGAACTTAGGTAGACCTATGTTTAAATTCCAGAATTGATATTTAGTTCTTATGTTCTCTCTCTGAGTTTGAGTATTTTCATCCATAATTTGAGCCTTGTACCACTTGTGAGGATCAAGTGAGGAAAAACAAATGTAAATACCTACAACATGTGAAAAGCATACAACATTCTAAAAAGCCATTAGTTCCTTGCCTACGAATGCTGAGGGACAGACAGAAAATCTGAGAGTTAGAAATAAAGATAATTTGTCTTTAGCTTTCTTATAAGGTGGCAATATTAGCTGGGACAGTACATTTATTAATTATTTTCTTAACACTATTCCTTAAGGAGGACAGAATTTTATTTTCCTCTTATGTAAAGGTCTAAAAAGAGGTAACTTGGGCTGGCTATGGCAGCTCTCTGTTCCATAACCTCTTCAGGAACTCACTCTTTCCAGCCACCATTCTGCCATAGCTGTGGTATGATCCTGTACACACAGACCTAGGTGGCACCATCTGCATTCTAGGTAGCAGGACGGAAAAGAGGCAAAGAGAGGAGTGTACGTCGAAAATGTCTCTTAAGAAAGGTTCTCAAACACTGACATAGGATAGCTTCTATCACTTAGACACATGACAACAATTTGCTGCAAGTGAGTCTGGGATATGCAGTCTTTATTCTGAGTGGCCATATGCTAGGATAAAATTTCTGTTATTATGGAGAAAGGGAAGATGGGTAGGGTGGGGGGAGAAACTGTAGTGTATGCTTCAGAGGCCTTTCTACCTAATGAGGGCAAAGGGGTAACTTTAAGTGTTCCCATTCTTATCCTACTGATTGTCCCCACTACAAACAATCTGTTGTGTACTCTGCCCTTCTTTTCCATATCCTTTCATTCTTTTGGAAGATATGAATGGAGGGGATGCCTGGGCATAGTTACCCATGTTTAAATGCTTTTCCAAAACTGCATTGTCCATCTTTTGTTGTTTTTCTGTGAGTGCCTTGTTACCTCCAGCAGCAAATTAAGATGTATAGTTAACGGGAAAAAAGACTCTTTTCTTTTAAAAATTAATTTTTGAAGCAGTATTGCTAGATTTTTAAGCTTTAATGTGCTCTAAAATTCTCAATGTGCATGTAAAAGAAATAGAGGCAAGTCTTCAGGAAAATCCTGGAGCACTGATCATTTCTTTCCTCACATAATTGATGGTTATTTCTCAATTACAGATCTTTAGATTAAGAAACGAAGTATCTGACATACCACAGAAATTTAATACATGAATGACGAGCAAGTGGTAAGAGGGGGAAAAAGAAGGGAAGAGAAAGAGTAAAGAAAGGGAAGAAAAAGGAAAGACAGACGTCAGAGAAGACAGAAGGGAGAAAAGGAAAGCAGGCCTCCAATAATACAATAATCTCTTCTTTGATTCCCCAAAATCCATCCAAGAGACTGGAAACTCTTTCTCCATCACAAAGCAGGAATTCAATGGCTACTTATTGCTGAGCTCTTCCTCAGAGGAAGCTAAAATCTACATCCCTATAATTTCTACTCACACTTGTCCTACCCTGCCCTCTCCAGAGCCAGAAATTTAATTTCCACATCAGGGTATATTCATTTTTGGCAAGCACTTTCTGACTAGTAAAAGGATCACTTCATTGGTATGTGCCTGGTTTTTAAGTGGTGATAATGTTGTGCATTTTACAAATAGAGACAATAACGTGTGCACAAGTCGCTGAGTGTGGTTCAAAGGCTGAAAATAGGTTATAGGAAAGCTCTCCACCTCCTCAGAACTCATACAGTAGTTGAAAAGGCAGGCTATAAATAAATAACATTATGTTGGTGTTTTCAAAGATCCAAAAAAAGAAAGTAAATAAAAATAATTTTTGTTAAGGGGTTCATAACGTTGAAATTCTTCACCGAAATACCAGATTGTGTTCAGATCTTAATCGCTGCTCTCCAAACCTCCCATGACTGCAAAATCAGGTCAGAGATTTCCATCATGCACTCTTTGGTATGCACTAAGATTGTCAGTACAGGATGAAGGGAAGTGGGTTTGGAGAAGCTATTCCAGGAATAGGTACGAACGTAATTTACACAGACATTTGTTCTAACAACAACAACAAAAAAGCAGACATTGCAAAACTAAACTTTATTTGTGTACAGTACAGCTCAGAGTAAATTATACTGAAAGTGAACACCACACAGTAGTGACCAGAGCTCTTTACTGCTTTGTCATCATGAGATATTAAAACAAAGTTGCTGTAAGTTTTGACAAAACAACTAAGGTCACAATGAATTTGAAAGTAATCATATACTTTCGCAATGTGAATAATCGAAAGGCATTAAAAAAATAATAAACTAGGCTTTGAAATCTTTTACCTTGAGTATTTAGAATTTATAAAATTATTGTATAATTCTTTCTAGATTTGATAAGTAGTCACTGCTTTTTGGAAGTGCTTCCCACTCATGTGCAATTTTCATTATAAATAAACTTTTTTAGAGTAATGGGTTTTCTAAACATGTAACTAGATAGTGGAAACAGAATATAAAGTGTGCCTATTACCCCAGGCAGGAAAAAAAGTTTATGACCGATGACTGGACAAACTTCAAGCCATCAAAAGAAACCATTAGTGTCTGCTAATAAGTCCAAGGTTTGCAAGGAACCAAAATTTTAGTTCTTCTCACCTTTACGTAAGGAAAAACAGAGCACCCTACCAGTTGGAGTAGAAATATCTGACCATGATTCACTCATTCACTCATAGGAAAAAAAATCTAAATAGTATGGGAAATAACAACATAATACAAGTTACTCTTAAAAAGCTATTGTATCTTTGAATTTACAGAGAATCATTAGAAAGGGCTTTCCTCTTTCTCCCAATATTGACCTACGTTTTTCTATCAATCTGTACTTCTGACAACCATATATCAGTGTGCAATACATAGACACATAAACAGTCATGTATAATAGTTGTAAGCATATATACAATCATGCAATTAAAGCTTTCTCTCACATACACAAAAGAAAGGAGTAAACATATTAGACATAATCCTTCCTTATGGTTATGACTAGCTAGCTATACCTCTGCATCCCATTGAAAAAGTTGTCAAGTATAAGTGAATAAACTCAGAATATGATTCTAGCCTCAAAGCAGAGGTCTAATTAAAATGACCTACTGGTGTGATACACAGGGAAGTGCCCACTTTGCTTTTAAAATAAAATCCGTGGTAAAATAGGTGGATCTTCGTGTTATAGTTCATGATACAAATTATTTTTCAGCCCAAATGTTCACATTCTCCAAAGTAATTTGCTCTGAGAAAGCCTTAAAAAATTCTGATTGGCTCAATCTCATAAAATTTTAGGGTTAATATATCATTAGTTATTTTGTTTTGATTGCTGGGTTGACATGCACTGAAGGACTGATTTCAACTTCCTTCTCCATAAAATTAAAAAATCAATCAGGCATCTCTTCATTTTGATTTGGACTATGCTGCTACCTGTTCTTAATTGTTAAAGTACCTATTTAGTTCAGTAGTGATGTGTTTGTGGCTTCTCTCTATCCAGCGGATCACCCTGAAGGGTACTCCTTCATTGACAATACATTTTAATTTATTAAACTTACTCTATTTTCTGTGCCAGGAAAAAAAAAATTTGAAACAGAGCCAATGTCTCATTCCAGGAAAAGGAAAGGATATCAAGGGTTTCCATGGCAATCAGTTAATGGAACTAAATTAGGCAGGAAACCTCTTCAGAATGCAAAAGTCTTGCAAAAACAGAGTAGTTTAAAATATCCAGGAAGTGTGTTACAGCAAAACGAAAGAAATGGAGATATGAATACCTCCATAATATAAACTCTCTAACCTTAAAATAAACAATTAAAAGCTCGCCTTTGTCCTACAAAAATAACTCCCTAACAACTGTCATCTCTAATCAAATCCTTTGTCCCCATTGGTTTTAGTTTTTTAAGTCTTATCTCTTGTGATCAACATCATGTAAGAATATAAATAAAATTGTTTCTGTAGCTAGGAAAAATAATTTCCTTTACATTATAGCTATTAAATTTAGTTTGTATGCCCATTAACAATGAAAGTGTACAGACTTCATCTTTCTTCACCAGTGAGATCAGAAGGAACCCCAAAATTAATTTTAATGCAGAAAGAAAGAAGTAGACTCCTTAGCTCAGAAAAGGAATCAAACTTTTTAAGATAGGAGTTTTCATGGTAATTTAGATTATTGATGGTTTAAAAATATTATTCTACTTACTGGAGTAAAGTGAAAGAAAATGAGTCTTGAAATTCCAGAGAACAGAAGAGTTAGAATAAACTAGGAGTGCCTCACCTTCTGTCCAATGGCCAAATCTTCACAATAGTTTGCTTGGAAATAGTGTTTACCTATGAAAGTAACTTATTTGTCTTATTTATCTTCAGACCACCTAAATGCATCTCTCTCTCTCTCTCTCTCTCTCTCTCTCTCTCTCTCTCTCTCTCGAAGAGGGTTGTTGGAGCAAACATTTCTAAAGATTTACACTAAAAAATTTTAAACCATTCCTAAAAATTTATAAATTACTGGTCAACCTAATTTTTAGGTTAAATCAGTAATTGTTTTGAGTGAAAATATAGGGTCTCTTTTGATAGCTAACACAAAATAAACTTAAGGACATACACTGCAGAAGAGTAAGGTTTTATAGATTTTTTACCTCGGCTATTCTGGCCTTATTTTAGTGTGAGCTTTAACGCATGATCTCAACGTTTATTGTATATAATATTAATATAAACATTAGGGAGTACATTATCACACCAGCTGCCTGATGTAACTTTCCTGGCATCACTGTGCTAAGCCTTCCCCAAATTTTTTGTAGCAGAAATAGCTTTGTACAAATGTGTTGCATCACCATAACACACACACTAACACACACACACACACACACACACACACACACACACACATACACACACACAATCATACATGCAGAGAGAGCACAGTCTTAACAGCATGTGCCATGGGGACTCCCACTTGACAAGGTTATCAGAAATTTGATTCTTCTGGTCATGGACCATCAGGTTCCATCACCACCATCTTTCCCAGGTCTTTTTCCCAATTCCTTTACATTCCCCAAATCACTAATCTCTTAAAAATCTACTTCAGCTTGGGAAGTGTTTTCCTGTATGCCAGGTAGAAAAAAAAGCAGGTAGTTTTCTCAGTTTGGGTTCACAGACCAAGACAAGATTTTTAGTGCAAGTGGTTTATACCAGCTACTTTTTCCCAGCCCAACAGTAAAGAAATAGGGAAGTAAAACAAAGAGGGAAGGAAGCCAGTGCAGGTTGTGAATGAGCAGATTACCGTGGTGGAAATCTTGGTTCACTCCCACTTGAGATCTTCTAAGAAGCTGTGTGGAACATTCCTCAGAATTGTCCCAGCAACAAGAAAGATGGGCTATTTATCCACCAGCTCCCACCCTTATTAGTAGAGGGTCATACCTGAGGTATTAATTTCCTCACAGCCCTGGCCTGCACCTCTTGAACCTACCACACTCAATGGTCAGAGATTGCTCTCAGGCAGAGAGAGATTCAAGACACTTCACTTATCCTAAACAGTTGAGGGACTCAGAAGCTCATAATTGTTAATAATCCAAGTGTTTTATGGTATATGGTGTGGAGGAAAAGTCTAGCAAACCAGATCAAGTCTGACTCAGGTAGCACATCATAAAGAGTACCGCTTTTTACCTGGTCCCTGGGGACAACCAAATGTTGCCTGTGATAATGAACAGAGGTCTTCCTGACCCAAAAGTCTGAATGTGTTTGAAGGGAGTTCTTTACCTTACAATCATATATAAAGGCAACAAAATGGAAGGAGACACAACACAGAATGAGAGCTGGACGATTTTTCCTGTATTGTTAACTTACACAGGAATATGCATACAAAAATAAAATGAGCGTAGCGTGCAGTCATGCCATTAACTTGTAAACTCTTCTCCTTCAATGAATTAGTGAAACTGGTTTCATTGAGGGAAGTCTCTCCCTCTGGTTCTTTCTGTTGTCTCTTGGTTCTTGCTTTCTAATCTGTCCTCACCTGACCTGCCACATTCTGTGGTGTTTATGTTCTTCCACAGAACCATATCAGAATGACTGCCTCCTTCAGGCAAGGCTTTTACAATAATTCCAGAGAAATCTGTCTCCATCTGATAGTGGCTGAAAAAAATACAGGAGGGTTGCACAACCCTATTCCTAAAGAGATTGCTTTTCTTTGATTACATTGTTTTCAGAAAACCTGCTGCCTATTTTACCTTAAGAATGACAGACAATTCTTTATTCATATAGCATTGCAACACCCAACTTCGTCTTTCCAAAATACCCCAAGTTGTATCAGTGAGATGGATTATTTTCTACTTTGGCTTTCACGGGTAAAGGGACTTTTTCAACATTTTACCTCCATGTGCAAAAGTCTTCAAACTCTGGGGTTCTTCCGGTGAATCACTAATCTATAATCTCTCCGATAATGCCCTTGGAGTTGATTGAGATTTTACTGTTTTAACAACTCCTTGCTCGCTAATACGTAGGTTAAGCTAGCATTAAAAAAAAAAAAAAAAAAAGAGGTTGAGAAGTGTTTTTATTTACTTTGGCCCACCTAAAACCAGGACTTGAACTTCATCAAAAAATAATATCTGAAAACAGCACATAAAAATGCAGCACACTGTGCAAGAGCAGAAGGTAGGGCCTGAAGCGTACGTTTGTGACTTACTAGCGATTGACCCGAGGCAAGATGGTAACTAACCACCTTGCTTCATCTAGCAAGCGGAGTACTGTCACTATGCACAAGGTGTGTACTGGCTCTACCTGAAACAACCTAGACAAAGCATGCCCCATTGCATCATGTTCCAGGCTTTTGTCAAATATTAACTCCCTTTTCTCTTCCCCAAAATTTCAGTTGAGAAAAGTATGAGTTTAGAAAGTAGAAGATAAATGGTCATTTGTATAGGAATGGAACTGAGTGCTTTTCTCATGTTGTGGTAAATCACTGAAAATTTATCCTCATGTCACATTCTGTTTGGAGAGCAATGTGCATTTATTTCCCCTTCTAAATACCATTAATCAGTGCATCCATGCTTTTTTCTAAATAGATCAATTTTAAGTCTCTCTTTAAATATTAATAAGACAGGTGACTGACACAAATCATAAATCTGCATAAACAGTTAAAGAATATGTAAATCAAGTTGAGATCACTAGAAAAAAAAGAAGAAAATTGTAAATAAATTGTTCTGAAATAAAATGACTGGCCATACATTGCAATTGGAAAGTCTAGGAAAAAGACAAATGTAGCTTTGTTTGTTTGTTTTTTGTTTTATTAGTAACTGCATTACTTTCTTTCCATGTCTCCTCTACCAGATTTGCCACATAAAGTGAAATAGGAAATACTATATGCTTGGAAAAGTAGACACTGTCAGATGGAAAGCATGCCTCACTGTTCTCTTAGGGCATTACATTCCAGAGCTTGACTCACTATTTTTTAGCATAAACAACTCAGCCAACTCATCTCTGTACCATTTAGCCTTGGGAGAGTTAGCTAGAAAATCATACTAATATTTTTAGTTTTTAGGAGAAGAAGATTAACATAGAGAATTAATGGATGGGTTCTGCAATGTCGTTGTGGGGGAGGAGGACTTACATGAGGAAAATGATTTTTCCCCATGTAACAGGCAAGTTCACCAGGTTTGGTGAGATTAAGCAACATGACTGAAGTCACAAACCTAGAAAGGGACAAGACCAGGGTTTTAACAAAGTCTTTCTAGTTTCAAGGGAAAAAAAAAAAAAAAAAAAAGAGTAGCTTAAATGTATTGAGATCCTATCATGTACCATTTACTATGCTCAGAAGTTTACCTGCATTATCTAGACCCCTCACAACTGTTTGTATAGTAGCTATTACTATCCCCTTTTATAATGAAAAACATTGTGTCCCACCCATTGTCCCTAAACTAGTTACATTACAGACCTAAATTAAAAATTCAATTCTGTTGGTTATAAAATCTTACATTTTCATCCACTGTAGCATATTGTTGCCTGAGAACTACCTACATTATCCTGTGGAAACAATAGCAGCTCAACGAATATTAATTAGCTAACCCCTCAATGGCTTCAGTATTTCAAGTCATTGTATTAATGTTTCTATCTTGAATTTATTATGTCCCTCATTGTAGAAGGGGTAGTTAATGATTAACTTGTGACTAAATAAGTCCTATCTTTATCTCAAAATAATATGAAATAATGAAGAAAGCAACTATAGCCATTCAAGTTTTTACTAATAAATGGTGACTATGACACAATCCATGCAAATTCAACAATAAGCAGCATATTCTTTCTGCAGAGAACTTATAGAAAAGGCATAGGCTATCTGAAATAATAGGCAGAGAAATAAATATGCAAACAATCAATATGGAATAAAAAGTAAGTGAAAAAAATCAAATTTGAAGCTTTAATATTCATTATTCGGCTCTGTGGCCTATTGCTGCCAAAAAACTTATTCAGAAAAAAAACTATTACTTATTAAGACAAAAACACTAAAAAAAAATGACATAGGCAAAATTTCTCATAATTTATTAATGTGCAATACTACATAGTGACATGTCTAATTTCAAAATAATCATTCCATTTTCTAGGTGATTTTAAATCCTAAATCTGAAGGACAAAGATTTGAACTTCCTGTGAAAAACAACAATCTTCCAGAAATAGTTTAACTATAATTCTGTTGTTAGCATTAAAAATATGAAATAAGTGTTATTAGCAGTGACACATTTGTTTACCACAATATAGCAAGCCTGGGGTGAGACTGATGTTAGGTAAAGTATTCCATTTGTCTAGGACTCTTTTATTATCAAATATACATACAGAAATAATTCCTTCTTGAAAAGCACTATATTGATAAGTTTGTATTAATAAATTTTAAAGTAAGCAATTTTTCCTCTATTGCGTATTTATCATTCTCTTTTCTCCAAAACTTTGGTCATCAAATAAATTATTATTCTTTTTACATGATTATTATTTAAATGTATCGCTGAATAGGATATGTTAATATTAATTTTAGAAAAAGAATTGTTTTTTATGTTGTGAAATAGGCATACTTTCTGCTAATCCAAAGGATGACTTGATCAAGTTAAAAAGGATTTTGAATTCATTTCATGCACTCCTCATTTTAGGGCTCATATTTAAATATAATTTACATAGTTTTTCCTGCTTTTTCCCAGAAGCCCAAACCTTATCTCTGGAAGACAAAGCAAAGAGATGTTTAGCAATATATTCTAATGCTTTTGGTTTCATAGTACCTATTAAGATGGTAGAAGGGTAAACATATAGCCATATCCAGAGTCTGAATTAATGTCTTCTCTACTAGGAGCAAACCAGACTTAACCTAGTATACTAAAAATAAACAGCTACCCTCTTGGTAACCGTAAATTAAGTTCTTCATATTTTCTATAGTATATTAGAGTTTCAAAAGCATTTCCTCACATGCTATGTTTTAAAAATCTCATCTTATCCTTAAAACAAACCAATGAAGTAAGAATTATCTTTGCTTCACAGATGAAGAAATTGAAATCCACACAACATACATGTCTGGCTCCAACTCTTACAGTGAACAAAGTGGATTTAATTTTCACCCCCCAGTTAATGATCTGCCCTTCAATTACCTTCATTTTATCTCTAATAATATTTAACAGGAAGGACTCCCAGTATAGGTTGGAACAGGAAAATGGACTTGTTTCAGCCTCCATTTAAGACTAAAATGCTTACTATAGACAACAGGAAAACTACACAGAGACCAACGCTTACACTTATTCTTTTTACATGATTATTATAATCTTATTATAATATAATAATGTTAATATAATCAATCTGATTCAAAACCTTAAAGAAAATCACAAAATAATTTTGTGCCAGAAAAGTATGTATCTCAACTACATAATAGCTCGACCTCAATCAGAACAACAAAATAGAGTTGAAAAGCAGACAGATTCCTCTAAGAGGCATCAGCAAGCACACAGTGCCATGGAACTATGAAGAGTATTAAAAATTATGGTCATCTTTTTACTGTATCTTTCACATAAACACAGTATTTCAAATTGATTCTCGATTGTTAAGAATAAGGATTTTAAATCCAGGTTTAACTTTGAACAATTTACGTCTCTAAGACTCAATCTGAATTTGCTCCTCTATAAAGTTGGGACAGTGTGGGGAATCGGTGAGGTGAAAATCAAATGTATGTCATCTTCATGCATCTAATGTATGTGTTGTATGTAAAGTACTTAGCACAATCTTGAACATATGAGCGCATGAGTAGGAATAGAAATCACAGCAACAGTTACGAGCGCTACTTTCTCTTGGGCCCTAATGGATGGAGCTGGACATTGATGATCCCACCACCTGCCTTCTACCTGGCAGCACCTGAGTCCGTAGCTCCTTCTACAATTCTACAACAGTGCTGGTGGGGTCAGAAGCAATTACGTGGCTACGATCTTCCAAACGTTCCCTTTGTCAGAAGAACCCTTAGGCCCTTTAGCCAATCCCTTCTCAGAAATTAGAATACAAAACGAAATTTCAATGAATAAATTATTTACCACATCAAGAGAGTCATACATGATGATAGGAAAAATCAAATAATTTATAAGACTGATTCTTAACTCTTTGGAGAAATAAGTATTAAATCTCTATCTTACCCTATTCTGCAAAACAATTTCCAAATTAATTAAGTAGTACAATGTAAAAAGATACAACTGTAGAAAACCAGAAGAAAATGTAGGTATGTATTTATCGAATCTTATAGTGGGGGAGACTTTTGTAAGTAGTATCTCTACATGTATTATTAAATGGCCAATGAATAAGATAAAACTAATTCAAATTTAGTCAAAGAAATAAAAACTAACTCAATGCCATATCATTTTCCTTATCAAATGGGTAAAACAAAACAGATAATATAATGTCATTTATCAAGACTGTTTATAAGTAAACTTACATGACGCAGCTAAAAATACATTAAATGATACCTTTCTGGAGACGTTTTGGCAATTAAAGCTTTATAAACAGCTATACTCTGACTGAAAAGTCTCCTCTGAGGAATTTATCCTAAGAAAATTCTCCGAGATATGTACAAAATTTTTAATTAAAGAATTCTTCATTATACATTATTTATGACAGCAAAAGATTTCAGAACAACAGAAATATCCAAAATTATATAGGATTGGCTGAATGAACAATGGGATTTTCATACAATGGAAGAACATATAGTCATAGAAAATCATATTAGAGAAGTTACTTGCCCAAGGAATATTTATAATACACTAACATATTAATACACATATATGCATAGCAAACACTAAAGGAAATGTCAGATACTTAGCTCTGAGCAATAGGATTATGGATGTTTTGCTTGGTAGTTGCAGGAATGAAAATATATATTACTTTCCAAATTTAAAAATGTTCTTAAAATGTCTATTTAAAAAAAAAGAAGAATAGCTAAAAAGAGAACATGGAAGAGGAAGGAGGCAAGCATAAAGTACAGAATGGGCATTGGACAGTGGTGTGAAAGAGAATAGCGAGAAAAATGAGGGGAGTCAGGCCAGCACAGCCTAATGGGAAGATCTTCAATTGGTTTTCCAATAACCAAGGTTCCAATCGATTAACTTGCAGGTCTTCAAGGTTATTTGATTAAAATTGGACAGTTGTCACACTGTAAGCTTCTTTCAGTTTCTGGTCATGTCCATTGAAAACGAGAGGAAAGGGAAGTGGCTGATACAGCCACTCTTCCCATGGCTAGTCAAGTCAGTTAGGGGCCAAGGAGAGGAGTAAGGGAAGTGTTCTGATTTTTCCTTAAAAAGACACTTTGTGTCAGCAGCTTTCTCTTTAATATCACTCCTAGCAAACACTCTCTCTCTCTTCCTGTCCCCTTTGGGATGCAGGGAAATATTTGCAGTGCCCAACCTAAATTTTCAATAACTTAATGACAATGTAAGTCACAGATACTAGTTTTACAAAAGCAATTTAAAGTTGTACCTCAGGCCAACTTCTCAAAACTCTAACTCACCTGGATAATGCTATAGAAAAAAAAAAAAAAACATTAGATGTGGAGAACAAGAGATGGGAGATTTGGACAGAACACAGGGTGTGGAGCAAATGCCTTCACATTCCTTCAAGTCCAGGGAGGGGAGAGACATACATGTGAAGCCTCATCCATTAGAAATCCTAGAATCCTTGGAAATCCCATTAGCAGGCTGGCATCTACCCTTGTGTAGGGACAGAAGCTGTGTTCTCAGTTCTCTCCTTCCTTAGACCGGCCAGGAGAGCCAGGCAGCCACCTTCCCCCATCTGTTATGTGAATGGGGGTGTTTTCTGCAGGAGACAGTCACAGATTAAAAACAGGCCCAAAATGGAGTTACCGGTACTAAGTACCCATGTCACCAAACTGAGACTTAATTATTTTCTTTGGCTCTCCCAGAAATGAAATCATAAATCAATCAATAGGGAATCGCCTAATTAACACTAGCCAGGTAATCTGCCTGACAGACCCCCTCAAGGAAAGTGACCTTGTAATAACAAACCTGTTTTTTTGTTTGTTTGTTTTTGTAGTATAATTTCCTTGTTCCCAATCAATCCTTTCTGCCTATAAAAGTCTTTCATTTTGTACAGCTCCTTGGAGTTCCTTTCTATCTGCTAGACTGAATGCTGCCCAATTCATGCATCGTTGAATAAATCCAATAAGATCTTTAAAATGTACTCAGTTGTATATATATATTTTTTTAACAACCAACAACCAACATCCCAAAGGCACAGCTGTCTCTATAACTATCTGTATAACCCACAGGAAACTAAAAAGCAATGGTGGTGTTCTCCCAAACACCACTCCAGAGCAAGAATCTATAGCACACTGAAGAGAAAATGACTCTACAGTTTGGTTGATTAAGACTTTCCCTCAGTTATATTTCAGTCATAGTTCCTTTTCAACACATGGAAGCCTTCAGGATAATACTCTATTTACAATATAAATCTAATTTTCTTATTAGCTCTTCTGTTTTTCTTGACAAATTAACAATTGATAGACTTGATAATTCTATTTAGAACCTTCGTTATGGGAAAAACAACCCTCTACAAATGACTGAATTCCCTAAGCTTACCTCAAATATAATTATTTGATATAAGGTACAGACTGCTTCGGCATTTTAGTAAATGGGATTAAGGTTTGTAGGATTCACTCTCTCATTAACAAGAAAATAGCTGAGGGCAAATGTATTGAATCTAGGGCTCCTTTGAAATGCATACTCTGGCTGAAAAGTTCCTTTCGGCTTTTCTTTGCAGACCTCAGCTCTACAGGGAAGATGCACTCAGATACAGAAAAAAAATGCACTGTTTTTATTATCTCGGACTACATCTCTAAGCAGGACTAAACAGAAAGAATTCTAATGCCACTTCCTATCTCCCTGGGTTAGCTCTAATACTTCAACAACGACCACAAAATAGATGGTGTAGATTATAAAGTGCTAGCTAGTATAGGCCAGTGGGTCCTGTTTCAGTTTGAAACAGCAAAATGCCCCTAATCTAATTGAAAAAGTTCAGCTTCCAAGGTCACTGAAGGAAAATGTCTCCCAGGAGAGATTTAGACATGATAGAATTAAGGTTTGATTCTCTTCATTACAATGCTTTGTGGACCTCTAAGTCAGGAAAATAATTAGAGATCAGCAGAAATCCATATATATGTGCAAATGTGTTTCCAAGAAATTTGATAGAGCATAGCTTTCGCTACCATTTTATGAACAAACTAAGAGCATTTCCACATGTGTATCTTTATGCTTGGCTTTCCTACTTTCTTGGTTTTTCCAGTTAAAACCGTATGCTACCACCTAACCCAGTTCCCACCTTTTTTGTGAAAATCTTTCCAGTCTAAGATTGTTTTATTTATCTTTATCTCTATAATAGCCACTGATGGTTTTGCTTACCATTTTCTATCTTGTATTCAGTCCTTCATTCACTCATCCAATTAACAACTATGTGTTCAAATTTATGCTATGCTGGGCATTATACTGGTTCCTGGGTACACAATAGTGATCAAAACACAGACAGTATTTCCATCATGGAGCTTAAACTGTGTAAGCTCTAGCAGAAAAACAAAACAAAACAAAACAAAACAAAAAACTAGAAGGTTGTAGAGGAAATGATATGGGAGATACCCCTTAATTGAGTAATCAGGCATGGCTGGTCGTAATGGACATTTGTTACTGGGGGCTGTCCAACATCTTATGAACACCCTCCCTGTGTTATGATAATATTCTACATTGTGAAAACAGCCTTCTTAAAGTAGAAACCAAAAACCCTACAGTATAGGACAAAAATCTGTCATCCATACTTAGATTCCTTCAACTACTTCCTTCTAAAGGTGCTACCCACTTCTGGACCATGTCACTGTCCTGGATGAAGCTCTGGCCCACATGGTCCACATCTCTCACATGTTTAAAACTAGCCATCCTAAGTTGCCCCTCCACTTACTGAGATGAAATTCCACAATGCCAGGAGTGGAACCTGGCTTCCTGAATGGTCACCAGGGGGCTGAATTATGCAACTTGGCCGCATGAGGGAAGTGGCCCAATGTCAGATTGACTTTGGCCAATAGCAAATGATCTGAGAGAAAGCTCCACAGATAAATTTCTCCTCTTTTTTCCTTCTAAGGACTACGCTGAATCATTTCCTCTTTTTAGTTGCTCTGGAGAAGAACAACATGTCAATGGATATGTACACTGAGCAGGAATACACACAGACATGCATTAATCACCTTGTTCTGCCTCCACTTTTTTCTCATCTTCCCTTCTAAATTTGTACCTCTCAAATAAAATATCAGCATGTTAATCCTTGTCTCAGGCTCTGTTTTCTGAAGGACCTGGTCTAAGAAACTTAATTTCCCAGACTCCTCTGCAGCTATGGATAGATATATGTCTAGATTTCATTAGTCAGATGCACCTGAGATTTAGATGCACATAAAAAGCATTATGAGTGAGTGGCCACTGAAGGGGAGACTTTTGGCATGTGCTACGGTGGGGTAGTAACATGGATCTTCTGAAATCCAGATCCAAGATCCATAACTGACCACTACCAACCTGGGACAGTAGCAGGTGTGATATTTTGCAAGAAAATCCTGTGGTGCATTGGGTATGATCCTAGCTATATCATTAGTTTCTGTAATCAGTAATCCTAGTGCTCTACGATGTTTGAATATTCTATAATATGATATTCTACAATAATTCTTTCTGCCTAAATTAAAAACTGAATTCTATGGTTTGCAACGGGAAATTCTGACCAATAGAAGGTTGATGCACTGAACATCCATTCTAAATCTTCTCCTTTCCTTGCTATCTTCATAAACACAGACTAAAAGGTGACATATCTGAATTTCTCTTCCCCTTTACAGCTAGGGTATTCCTGTGTTACATATAGTGCTGGCTTATGAGAGAGAAGGGTAATTTCATGAGTACGGCTTCACTTCCTGAATAAGGGGAAAAGAACTTACCTTCACACTTTCTTCTTGTTCCTACTTTAAAGACAAATGTTCCTACCTTAAAGCCATGGCAGTCATCTTGCAACCCTGAGGTAATAGACCAAAACTTTAAAGATGGCAGAGTGAAAAGAAAAAAGAAATCTGGGTCATTGATGATAAAATTAATTGGTAATCATGAGTTACCATGTCCTAACCCCTGGAACCTGTTAATATGTTATATTTACAAGGGACTTTGCAGTTATGATTAAGTTAGGGATTTTGGGGTGAGAAGATTATCCTGGATTACTCATGTGGACCCAATGTAACCACAACAATAATCATAATAGGCAGGCAGAAAAATCAGAATCAGAGAAAAAAGATGGAAAGATGAAAGCAGAGGTGTGAGAGGAAACAGGATGCTAAGCTGCTGGCTTTAAAGGTGGAGGAAGGGGCCATGAGCCAAAAAAATAGGCTGTCTCTAGAAGCTGGAAAATACAAAGAAAGAATTCTCTCCAGAGGTTCCGGAAGGAACACAGCACTGCTGACACCTGGTTTTTAGCCCAGTGAAGCTGATTTCAGCCTTCTGACTTCTAGAACTGTAAGATAATAAATTTATATTATTTTAAGCCTCTGAATTTTTGGTAATTTGTTACAGTGACAGGAAATGAATGCAATTTATGATGCTCTTAATCTATCATTTATTAATCAGATTATCTAATCCTCACAAAAGCATTCCTTACTGACACAGCGACAATCATTTATTTTATTATGGAAAGGATTCTTGACTGGCGGACGGAAGATGTCGATTTTTATCTTAGCTATGCCACTAACTTGCTTTGTGGACTTTACATCAGATTCCTCCTCTACTTGGATCCAAATATTACATACCTTATAGGATTATTGTATCCAATATTGAGTCCAATATCAGGACACAATTTTTACAGGATAGTTGTAAAAATAAACTGTCTTTTCATATGTGTATACATTGCACAATCTCTGAAGTGTCACATAATAAGAGAATTAGCATATCAATGCCTGGCTTTTTGTCTGTAAATTTAGGATATTGAAATTGATTAGAGATGTAAAAATACCTAACATCCTTGCCACCATTCTCTACGCTGGGTCCACGCAGTTGTAAGTAATCAATCATACAACGCTTTTTCCCTAATCTAAATGCATACCAAAATTTTTCTGTATAAATGCTCCATACACCCACTACCATTTCATCAGTGTTAACCCAAAAGTATAAATCAATTTACAATGCCAAGACAGTTTGTAAGATCTGCTCTATCTATAACATTCCAATTCCAATATTGTATATATATATATATATATATATATATATATATATATGACTAAATTACAAATAATTCCACATCTTATGTTATACAAAGGATTCAGTATATAATAGATGTTTAATTTAGGAGATGTGTCTAGTGGAGGATTATTAGTATAAATTTTAAAATCAGCATGATGCTGTTATTAATATGCCTATTTTATGAATATGATATCCCAGTTTACTCAACAAGTTAAATCTCAGAGTGTAATTATTATGTACTCTAACCATGCATTCATTACTTTTAATTTCATTTATTTTCAATATGCATATTGTTCCATCTCCCTCCCCTCCTCCCTGTGCCCGCTTTCCCCTCCCTCTCTCTTCCTTCCTCCTTACCTTCCTTTCTTTCTTCCTTCGCCATAAAATACAAAGACACCAAACACACAATTGGATTCATATATACACACAGTTCTTCAGAGTTCTCAAGGTCTAAAAAAGAACTTACACCAAAAACAAAGATATAATGAAGTATTTATTTTAATACATGAGATTACACACATCCACAAAGAGAAGATATGGCAATAATGCCTTGACGATGCTCTATGCTTTGTTTGAGATGATAAGATCCAGGTACAAATGTCAGTTCAGTTGAGCACTGTAAAACCACCAGAAATCTAGAAATCACTCAAAATTTCCATAAATTTGAAATTAAAATAGAAGGTAGTAAACGTAAAGATTTAACTTCAGACCCCATTTACACCAACTCATGTAATCAGATGTACTCTCTTAGCTAAGATAGCAGCTAGAGAAGAAGGCATTTCACTCACTTACATAGGAGTAAGTATGGCTATTGTCAGCAAATTCATTGAGCACAAGACCGGAGTCAAACATAGACTGTCACACTTTTATCTCAGGGATTTCCTAAGACACTGAAGGCTTGAGGTCCAGGTCCTCTCAAATGAGGAGCTGCCTTAATTTTTATCGGTACACTTCCATGTAAAAAATACTGTCCATCGATACTCAATAGCTATACAACCGAGACATAACTTCGGTTAAATACATTTTAATCATTGACTATCTGTTAAGATAGTTCAGGCAAACTTCTTTTGAATTAACATTTCTTTGGAAATTAATCTTCATATTATATGTTTTTTGCCTTTTCACTTCACATGAATAATTCTAAGTGGGAAAGTGAAACATTTATTTTTAACTCAATTCCCCACTATCTACAATTCCCCACTACATGCGGGAGAAGAAATAAAGCAGGGGAAAATTAATTTTGTTACTTGTCGCTTTCTAGTTTTTACCCTCTAGTCCTCTCCAAAACGAAGTCAGTCCATTCCAACAGACACAAGAGAGGAATAACATTCTTGTCATTAAGACAAGAAAATGTGGTTATAAAATTAATCTTGAAAACATACACTCACAGTTATATTGATTAGCACTGTCCAAGAACCAGAAATCCATTTGGCCTGGAAAAACAATAATAATTGAAATTCTAATCCATGTTTTCTGGTTGAGCAAAGCATTTCTTAAGGCTGCTTATGCTAATTACATTCAGATGCATCAACATTATGATATTATTAAAAGTGAGAGGAAAAAGAAAGGTCAAATACCATTATCGCAAATGAGGTTTCATGCTTCCAGGCTAGAACAGTTAGCTTGTTCATTACACATAATTGTAATTTCAATAATGGGCAAATTCCAGGACAGAGATGAAGAATCTCAATGGGGGCAGTGATGTCCCTTTGAAATATCTGTGACTGAATCTGGGATATGGAAATTAAGAAATATCAGAACTTAAAATAAAATGTACAATATCATGAATAACTAATGAATTATGTAAAATGTAGACTAGTAGAAAACACAGACGTAGCAAAATCATATTCTACTTATGCATTGTAGTAAGAAAGCAGCAATAGAATAATATCCAATAAAACCCATATCCCGCAAATATGAAAAATATCAATAGACATGATTTTTGCATAGAGATACAGACAGATACTCAAGCAGAGCACTTTTTGAGAAGGGCTGAAATGAAAGCATTCAATGTCTCAATAATATTCTGCCACCTTGTTCTGACCCTGTAAGGCTCATTCAGTTTTGCATGAATCTGCCACCTAGACTTTCATCACGCACTTATGTAAAAGGAAAAGATTACTAGGTTTCAGGTAGAGCACATGAGTCTTGGCCTTAAGTTGCATATTTAACTACATAAGGCAATTGTTAAAAAGTCTTGAATTATCAAGTTGTATTGAATGAGGATAGTTTGCCAACTACAGTAGGACTATGCATGTGATACAAACAATTCCAACATAAAACTGTACAGTTAGGTATGTTGCACAATAAAGACTATACATGTAAACAAAGAGGAGGAAGAAAATGTATAGAGTAGTGGGACTTGAGCTAAATCTTGAAGGGAAGTTAAGATCTAAAAAGGTCTAGAAAAACTCGGCCACTTTGTTTAACTTGATATTGATAATCTAATATAGATAATGAACAAACATAAAGCAGAAAAAGATTCTATTGAGGTTTGACTTATTACTGTAAACTATCCACAGATCACCTTTGAGTTTGTGATAGCATGACATCTTTATACAGAGGGTGCCAAAAATACATATATACACATTTTAAGAAAGAAAAACACTGTGTTAAAATCATAATACTCAATATATACCAATAACAAAAGATGAATACAAGTCACATTTGACTTCTGCAATTACAAGTGATGCTCAAAGTGGTTACCATCAGCGTCCAGACACTTTTCTGATTACAGCAAACTACTGCTTGAACAACATTGACCAAACTGTCCACTTGTATACATGTTTTGGCACCTCCAGTATATTTTCATTGTCTCCAGTAATCTTTATGCAATTAACTGTCATTTTGCTAAGTTAATTTATAAAAACATTTAATCCTCAAAGCTCTGTTTTCTGTATAATTTTTCTGTAAACATACTTTCTAAACATCTTTGGTAACTTCTACCTTTTTGTGAAGAAATTCAAGGAATTTTAAATTTCATGCATCTTGCTGGATCATCAGAACCACACACAGAGTCTGTATTTATGATCCTCTACAGAATTTCTTTTACGAAATTGAATTCCCAGACTAACTTAACGACATTATGAAGAGAGCCATATGAACATTATTACATTTTTACCTATTAAAGGAAAGTTGTAGATTATATACTTTATATGTATACTATAAATATCCACTATATTGTACCATATCTTTATTGTAATAAAGATACAAAGGAAATTTTTCTCTCGAGTTCAGCATAATGAATAGCTCTGCTTCTCTGGAACAATAGATTTTCTTTCATTTTATTAAATAATCACCATCAATCTAAATACAAATCACATTTCCCTCTTTTGTAAAAAAGAATGGAAAACAGACTATATAAGTTATAGATCAACATAACTATTTAGGACAGATGGTCAAAAAATTTCACCCTACCAAATCATATTAAAGTAAGCTTAAATTCCAACCAGCTAAACTCTACAGCGGGGATCCAGTCCAAACCATTAATTGGAGAAATATCCCCACTGAAGATGTGAAAACCTCTTTTTCTTCCCCGGTTCTTCAAGAGATCCAGAAACTGTTTTACTAGTAGCCATGTATATAAATTATCAAATCAATTAAGCTAACACACATCTCCTCATAAATCATCTATTGTAGGACACTGGGGAAACCATTAGTAACTTTTTTATCAAAGAATATCAGAGGACATATTGGAAAAATAATTTGGAAACTTCTAGTACCAACAGATAATCCATTTTTAGAACTTGAAAAGCTAAACATTTATGCTTTAATTTTGAGATATATTTTCTATCTAGAACTTCTGTTTCTTGGTTTCAGTCCATGACACATTTTAATAAGCTAGTGAGCTCAGAAGTCTAGCAGAAGAACTGTTCTGTCTGAATTTCCAGTAACACCCACAAGAAAATGATACTTGAAGGAGATGGAACTTGGAGGTGCCCCCACAGCCCTAGTCCTCAAGTGAGATTTTCAGAGTGACAAACCTGGACCAGAAACCTTGGCTGGGAGTAATAAAAAGACTGGATTTTAGATGTGGAAGATGAGTACCTAAGTTGTCTTCCAGCCCAGCCCCTCAAAGACTTGTGCCAGTTTCCTCAAGAGTGGGGAAGCTTTATTAAAAATTAATCAAGAGATACACTCCATTACTAGAGGTACAGTAGGGAAGCGAGAAAATGGGGCTGCCCTGGTTTTTGACTCACAAATAAGATCAACGCATGTGATAAGAGGACAGTTACCACCAATCTCTGCACAACCACAGTAGGAGCAGAGAATCGCTGGTTGCCAAAGTGATGATACAGGAAATGTGACCTGAATGCATCTGGCAGAAAAAGTGATAGCAATGAAAAAATGAATAGGAGCCAAAGTAAAAATATGCTGGGATATGGAACCTGAGCTTCCTTAGCCAAAGAGAAGGTGAAATCTCAAATCAGAGCTACGATCTTACCATCGTATTATGCCTGTATTCATTAATTGTACCCAAAGGTTAATACAGAGTTAGGAAATGTACTTTATACAAGTATGTAAGTGGGTAATAAGTTGCCAAAATAAGTCTTTTATAATTTATAACTGCGAGATTCACATACATGTTAGAGTTCAAGACACAGATGAAGGACTTCAAAATAGTAGAGGGAGCCAACACAGAAAATTAAGGCATATGGTGTGTGCAAGTGACTGAAACACATGGTGAATAGGTGGTAAGATGATATTGGAAAGGAAGGTTCGAGTCAGGTTATTGAGTATCTTATATACCAGACTTTGGTGTTTAGATTTGTTCCTAGGGAAATTTCGGTGTCATTATAGGTTTTCAAGCAAGAGAATACATTGCTCATATTTGTGTCTAAAAAGTAACGTAACTGATAGTTTGATGGATGGAGTTGAGCAAGGGATGCTGAGGACCACCTCCAGAACTAGACTAGCGGTGATGCTCAAAGAGCAAATTTAAAAGACATGTGATTTGATGGGAGCAAAAAGAGAGGACAACTGATTCAAGCTGGAGAGCATGAGGAGGTGCCAAGAAGAAGTCACTCATTCAATGTCCAGGAGAATTGAGAGCATTCCATGTGCCAGGGACTGCGTTTGTTGATGAGGATAAAAGGGTGAACCAAAATGAATATGATTGCTGTGCTCTTTGGTAAACAGTGAGGAAATGAAAAATACAGTCATTTATTTAATAATCACTCAAATTTGTGCATAGCTTGCGTCTATACTAAGTTCTAAGAAGAAAAAGGCCATTTTGAAATAGCTTGTGAAAAAAAATTAACTTGAAAGAGCTTCTGTGAGGAATTAGTATGAGATATGTATGATGCTTAAGGGTTAACTAAGTGAAGGGACATCTGACAATATTCCACATAGAGAACGAATTTGGGCAGGGTCCTGGAGGAAAAGGAGTCTGCTCAACTTAAAAAAAGATTTTAATGGGTTTCCTGTTGATGGTAAAATAGAAAATACAAAAAAGAGAAGCAGATCTAAGGGCAGTGGTAGAAGAGAGTAAGAAAACGTGTTGTACATTGGACTCTTTTAAGATGTCTGCAAAACACTGGGTTAGTTGTCCAGGGAAGGTGGACAGGGCTGGAGATTGACAGTTTAGATTCATCAGTCAACATGATACTTCGATTCCTGGCTTAGAGAAGTTGCCCAGGGGAGTGTATGTAGAAACAAAAGGGTCAAGAATGAAACACCAGGGAAAAACCAGTAATTCAGTAATAAACAAAGTAAAAAGAGGAAGTCAAGGAGGCTGGAAAAAAATGGTGATAAAGACTAGGAGAGAGACACAAGAATGGTGTCATGGGAGCCAATGGCAGCAATTTTCACAGGAAAAAAAAGGCTAATTGGGTGAAATGTCGTAGATTGATCATATATAATGTACTATAAAGAAGCCATGGTTGGCCAAGTAAGAGGTCAAAAATAACCTTAGAACGTGAAGTTTCAGTGCAGGAGAATCAGGGAAACTATTGAGGAATGAAAAGGAAAGTTCCATACACATTAAAAAACAAAAACAAAACTAGCTTAATTTCTGTAGTTCTTAATTGCCCTTCAATTGTTTTTTTCTTGTAAATAAAGCCTCCACTACCTTTGCTGAAAACTGAGGTTTCAAAGCCAACTTCCATGAATAATTAGATGCTTGATGTGGGACAGTTTATTGTAAAAAACTAGTCTAAACTTTTTTGGAGGGGAAGGAGGAGGATACAAATCTGGTATAACTTGAGAGAACAATATCTTTGTTTTATAATTTCCTTGTAGAATCAGATTTGATTTTCAAAAAGGCAAAGGTTATATGTGTGGGTAGGATACCATCTTATACACATAATAGATTCCAAGAAAGCATTGTGTGATGTGGGTGGTTAGACAAATATTCTTCCTTTGGTTCTGGTACTTTCCACTGGACTTTTGCTTTCTGAGTCTCAACTTGCCTATTGGGGGAAGCAAAGAATGTGGCAGAAACATGTGTCAGCAAGTGTATGCTTAGTTCAAAACAGTGCTAACGAATGAAATATGTAGATCTTATGACTTTGATGGTATAACAAATAAATGACCTCACAAAGCGATTGTTACACAAATGTAAATAAATTAAGGATTTTCTAAAGAAATAAAATGATGCTTTCCAAGTGGTATTGTGCTTTTATAAAAATATATTTTAGAAGTGTTTTAAAACTACATATGCTTCTTAATTAATGTCTAAGTATAAATTAATGCAAAAGGACTCATTTTCCTCCCTATTGTCACCAGATATTGGGTAAGCAGGTGTCGCACCTGCACACACACACACACACACACACACACACACACACACACCCTTCAGAAACCAAAAGGAAACTAACAGGCCAAACAGAGCTTAGATCATCTCCAAGTGAATGATAAAAGAGTAAGGCACAATATTTATTATCTTTATGCTAATTACTTTCAGATATACAATCTCTGAAAAACTTCATTCACACCCAACGGGACACATTATTTAATTCACTAGAACACAGGTGAGCTTGAGAGTGAAGATATATGATGCATATGTCAAAATAGAGTACCGGACTGATTTTATTCTGAGCTGTGCATCTTTGCTCCATCTCATCCCTTAGATTTTCCTTCCCTTTAATCTGTTAGAAAATTTCATTAAATGCTTTTATATATCAGCTTAGCCTCAACTTCAAAACAGTGATCATTGTGATCAAAACAACTACTATTTATAGTGTCGCCTATGATACAGAAAACATGTAGTAGGTGCTTTATAAATATCCCATTTTACAGATGAGGAAACTGAGACTCAGAAAGTTGATTTCATTTGTCTGAGGTCACACAACTAGTAATGGTAAAAGAGGGAATTGAAATTCAGGTATGAATCTGAAATCCAAACTCCTTCACCATGCTGTAATCCACTGTTATACCAAAAGTTGAATGGAAGGTGAATTAGAGACATGAAATGAAAAACAAACTAAAAAATAAACTAATGCATAGGAAAAATACAAACAATGTTAAATGTGTAAAGCCAAAGCTTCTTATGTGGTCTGAACATTTGCTGTTGCAGCTGAAAATGATTACATTTAGAAATCCCAATCAAATGCTCACAAAATGATTTTTCTTCTGGGATCAGGTTCCACATTACGACCATTTTAATAATTTTCTTAAGCCATACATTTTGGCTTAACCACCCTCTGCTTGACACTCCTTCCCTTAGCTGTTAGACTAGCATGTCTTACTCTGATCTTCCCTGCAAACCTCTGTACCTTCTTCTCTGACATCTGTTGATTCTCCTTCAACTTAGCATGTTTCCCAGGGTTCCAGCCTCTGCCCCTTCACTTTATTTTATCTGCCAAGCTAAGCCACTAAAGTTGGAGTAAAAATCAGTAGTTTACTCTGCTTAGCCGGGCTGTCCCTTATGGGGAAAAAAACTGGTGCTTTGCTAAATTAAGCACTACCCAGAGGCATCCCCAGGGTGTCGTCAATTTTTTTATCCACTCATACACACTGTGATGTGACATGAACTACTACTAGATGTTTAAAGGAAAGGAGAAAGAGACCCTTCAAAGGAACAGTAGGCATTTAGGCAGTGGGTAATTTGCTACAACACAGAGGCTATGCTCTGTTGAGAAAAGTCCAGGCTAACATCGAGAAAAGAATGAGAACAGCTGCATATTTTGTCTGCAGCCACAACAAAACAAACACTCAGGTGCAATGTGAAAAAACTGCTGGTAATCGACCCCCAGGCAGGGATGGTCATCGCCACCAGGAGTGTTATCTTTAAAGCGCAGATGTCACTTTCCTAAGTGTCCGATGCGACAGCCAAGAAAAATAGCATATACCCTGAGACTTGCTGATCAAAGCAAGCTGAAGTTCCCTAAAGGAATCAGGATATGAACCGATATACATGCTTTTCAAATGAGGATACTCTCAGATTATGTATAAATAACCCCTAGTATAGCCCACGGCCATCTTCATCTAGACCACACCCTTCGAGCTCCAAAAGAATTTGGAGAAATAAGCTTGGCATGGGGACTCTTGTTCATGGTTTTAAGTTGGAAACCTTGAAATTCCTTACATTTCTTCCAAATCAAGATATTTAGATTGCAAACCCTTTAATCCAACTAAAAAGACATATTTGGAATGTCTGAGCTCTCCACCCAGATTGAAGAGCTGTTTTTCAATTAGTACCATGGATTGAGAAATTTTTCTGGCATCTGCCACTAAATGAGTAAATTCAAAGATGATAAAATAAACTTTAAAAGCCAAAAGAATAAGTTCATTTTAATTAACTTCCGGTAAGACTTAAAAGTCAACCTAAACCACAAAAAGTCAGTTTCCAAGATGTTGCTCTTTTTTATGTTCGCCAGACAGGATGACTCCACTGCCACTTATTAGCATTGATTTTTAAAGCACTGCCTTTTTTTTTTTTTTTTTTTTTTTTTTTAGTAACTGATTCAAAACAAAGAATCAAAGAATATAATTCTGAGAAGAAGCAAGGCAACATTGGCATCTCTAAGTTGTTTTAAATTAATTCGCCAAAACCATAATATGAACATATGTCAACATGAACTGTTTTAAAAATCTAGGTCAGGGCCATGCTAAATTTGTACCATTTCTCTACAGAGTACAATAAAATTCACTGGGTTTTTCAACCATGGACACGCTTCAATGCTTTGGATATAGTCTACAAAACTATTACTTCACTTGTCCCTACATCCTTACATTTGCCCCAATATCCTAACTACAGTATTAGGAAAAAACAAAAACCGAAACCGTATCTTTAAATTACATCTATTGGTATTTTGAGAGACGCCACCATCATATTATCAGGTTAGATTTTTTTTCTTTTATTTAATTCAATTTTAACTGATTAAAATTTCTTTTCTTTTCTTATTTATTTTATTATTACCATGGTCCTGGCACTTTGCTTAACCCTATCAAATGTTTTGGCAAGTACAACTTTTATAAAAGATGAAATCGTATGTTAGAAACACTTTTACTTATATTGAGAATGTCTTGCCCAGATTAGAAATCCTATTCATATGAA
The DNA here is from genome assembly GCF_057876585.1 of Rhinolophus sinicus. NCBI lineage: Eukaryota > Metazoa > Chordata > Mammalia > Chiroptera > Rhinolophidae > Rhinolophus > Rhinolophus sinicus. The sequence continues at coordinate 22,193,194 of NC_142504.1, forward strand.
AAAATATCTATCCTTCACACATTCAAGTGGCCCAATACAGTGAAAGCGATTTATAATAAGATGTTAATTCAGTTCTTGTGCTTAGCAGAGTTGGCAAAAATAAGACTTGCAAAAGTACCTCAAGAAAATCGATTAATTATTCTGGCAATGACTTGCCATTTTCCAAATCCATGTTAAGCCGTGACCTTAGTCAAACCTTTATCTCCACTGCTCTTAATGAGGACGTGGGATTGTTTGCCAATTCATTTACCAAGTTTTCTTGATATAATTATTACATATGTGTGAAAGTTTAATAGTATTCTAAAAGAATGTATTGAAAATTAGTGTATATATATACTATTATATATATATAATATATATAATATATCATATAACCTATATCCATTTCAAAAATAGTAGCTATAGATCAGGTATGTGATGTGTGAATTTAATGATGTGATTTTTTTACACTCTGGAATTGTTCATGACTCTCAGTATTTATCTACCACTTAAAAACTCATTCAGGAGGCCTTCTGACAGAACACTGGATTGTTCCCAAAGATATGGTGATGAGAAAAGGAGATCATAGTCTTTCCCAAGGGTATTTTTTTCAAGTGTCAGACACAGGGGACATGATCAGAAGTCCAATTTTTTTTTCCTATGCTTTTGAAAAATGACATAAACTCAGTTTTGAAGAGTGAAGTTTTCTTTCTTAAAGGACAAATTTAAGAAAGCACTTTCCATCTCCTTTAGTCATTGAGCCTTGAATGGGTTACAGGCAATCCGGTGACATTGTTGTCATGGTAAGCTGTCCTCCTGGCAAGCCTCACAATTAATTCTGCTCCTTCAAGATTATTCAACCCAAGGGTGTTGCATACTCATACCAAATCTCCTTGTGAGGTAACAGAAAGGCAAGAATCAACTGCACAGGGGTAGAGAAACTCTCTCCTCCTGTCTGCCAGGGAAATGGAAATAAAGGGGGCCCATTCTGCTGATGTAAGGAGCATGGCAGTGGAGTAAGGGAAAAGGAAAAGCGGGACTAAAGCCCAAATACCAAATGAACCCACTTAATTTTGCCCTTGTTAGTGGAAAACCATATGAAAGAAAAGTATAACCCATTACCAAAAGGAAGACCTTACTGTGACATGATCAGACACAGATAGTTCTGTTCTCAGTGATGTGTATCAGCTCCCACCTCAAATGATCTTTACACAGGACTTCCTCCCGGCTCTCTCAGATCTTCTGTCTCCTCTGTGATCCCTTTCAGCCAAAAGCACATAGTTAATCATGCACTCTCTTTCCCCTTGATCCTTAATGTCCTTTCATTGCTCAAGGAGAACAGGATGAAAGATAACAGCCTTTCTGGATCTAGCCTCAAAAAGATACAACATTAAGACCAACGAATTGCTCACATGGTAAATATGGCCATCTCCTCCAGCAAAATTCCAGTGAGTTATAATGCAGAGTCACTCCATAATTTCTCTGTTTTACCTTTTTTTTTTCTTTCTATTTTAATAGAGGACAGGATCTCAGGATAGGGATGGGAATGCATTTCTCCCCAGAAGGGCAGAAGCAAGAGGGGAGAAAATCCTATCCTACTACACATATGATGGCAAGATCCCTCTCATAATCTTCAAAGCACCCGAAGAAAGTATGTCTTAGTATCTTTGAGCACCTGGGTTACAGAGAACAAACAAGAATGGTGAAATCAAGGGCTTCACAACTCCCCTTCTTTAATTCTTAGTTTATAACATTTACACTTTCACGGCTATCAAATGAAAAAAATCTGATATACATCATCCTTACCAGACAGGTCAGAGAGCCGAGACAAATAGATATTGACCACTTAAGGATTTGTGACTTTTTTCTGATTCTCAGGACTTAATTTTTGTCCCTTGATAATGCCCCATCCCAGAAGGAGGTTAACAATTTCCTCATGGCCAAGAGACTATGAGGCACCAGAGAATCCTGAACTGGAATATTTTGAAGCTTGTCAGTTATATAAGTGAAATATCCTTCACTAATTTTTGGATGGTTTATTCCTTTGTTCTAGAAAACCATCCCAATGGGCTTTGCAGTTATACAAGACTCTCCATAAATGGCGATGCTTGACATTTCAGATCCAAGGGGTTAAAATTGCTGGAGTATGAAGCAACCAATGATGGTGTTGAAAGCAGAGCTTCACTTCTGCACATCAGGTTATATTCGAAGAAAATGTGCTTTGTCAAGAATAACGACCAGGTGCCAAGGTGTCTGCCCAGCTTCTGGGCCTGGATTCCATGAAGGAGTTAGTGACATTCATAAGGTGATAAAAACCATTTACATTGGGTATATGAATACAACCCAATCTGTCCTTGGACCCAGAGTACAAGGAAGTCATGGATTTTTGCATATTCGTTTTACATCTGACTACTTTAACAAATTCTTACTAATTCCAATAATTCTTCACTTAAATTTTTGGTGTTCAATTACATTATCTTCATTTAAGGACAATGTTGTTTGTTCTTTCAAAAAAGTTATTTCAGCGCAAATCAGGTTCTTTTACACTTAGTCTGAATGATGAAAAGAATGTTCAGCTTTTCAAGCAGTTTTGAGATACACGTATAAATTTGAGGACAAAATACTAAAGCTAAAGCAACCAAACTATTATCAAGTACTTGTAAACTATGAACTACTACTATTGTAGTAGTTTAGGTTTAATACAATGGTATATGAAATTGTATGATTACTAAAATATATATATAGTATATACGTATCTCACACACACACACACACACACACAGAGAGAGAGAGAGAGAGAGAGAGAGAGAGAGAGAAATATCAGAAGAAAATTTTAGATTTAAAAAAAAGTTACAAGTTGGGAAGATGAGTAGACAACGACAAAAAAAAAATGACTCCAAATTTTTAACGTGCACTATGGTGGACTAATGATCAGTAACCAAGGTTGTTACATTTTTTTAAATACTGAAATGCATTACAATATAGAAATCTGAAAAGAGGATTAAAAAGTAAATAAATCTAACTTCTTAGTTTATAAACAGTCCAAAGTATGCAGATCAAGAGAAATAAGCAAACATTCTACCATATCTCCATGACCTCATACCAAAATATCTCATAATGACGTATATATAAAGCTTTTGCCCTACACGAAGCAATTACAAATAAATTATATGTAAAAATGATCCTTAGAGCAAGGCTGAGAGACTTTTGACACTGAAAATTTCTAAAACTAGTTACAGGTTACAAAATCTTTTCTATGATTTCAGTTCATAATCACAATCCATCCTTTCTTCTCTGGCAAATCCCATTCTACCAAAACTGATCTACCATGTTGTTCCACCCTTCCATGGCTATGTGTCAATCATCTTTCCATTCGTAGTATGTGTATGGTGAATTCCTAATTAGCTTTCAAAGAAATCTTGTACTTCCCTTGAAACAGGAGATTAAAGCACACAGGAGATGAAATTGAGGTGAAGGCAGCAAGTCTGTAGACAAGAGAAGCTTCAGTCATTTTGCCCTTTCTGGGCAAATAGGCAGACCAGATCAGGAGTGTGCTGGCAGCTCTATTCCACAGCTGTCTTGAGCATCCACCGGTAGTTACCTATCAGAGCTCAGGAAACCATATTACTGATGATGCTGGTGAATCTGCCTTGTTTCCATCCCCCGCAAAAAAAACAACATAAAAATTGTTTCTCATGTCTTTCCCCTTGGCCTTCTGTACTTACAAATCTTTCCCATCCTTAGCCAAACTTATTTCCCTTATTCAAAGGTGGTGGGGGGAGGAAATCGTGGCTTTTGTTGCTAGCAAAGACAAACCACAACGGAAGTTGCAGTCCATTTTTTTCTCTAGTCTCAATTGTATTGATTATTCTCCAGGCCAAGTCAAAATTTTAAAGCAAGCAAAAGAAAATTTTATGAGAAATGTTTAAAATCAAATAAAGTATATCATCTATTACATACAACCACTAAGGTTCCCAGCATCATTTCTATTGTGAAGAATGAAATTATCTAAAATTTAGTAACTGCACCTTATAGAATCTGCACTGTAGTAAAGTGAAGGTATTTTTGACACATGGAATTTAAGTTCCCTTATGTTGCATCTATGAAAACACTGGCAAGTGTTTAAGTATCAATAAGACTGTCGGTACAAGTATCTTTCTCCTAGTTACATCCCCTCACCTTCTATTCTTATATTCCATTTCCTTTTTCTAACTATCCTGCTCTTTTCAAATGGCCAAGGAGTAATTAAGATAGTAGAATGGGAAGAGAGAGAGGGTCTAGACAATGCTGATGGGAGAAAAACAATTTTATGGATCGTTTTAAGCCCTCAAAGTGTTTTCCATGTGGAAAGGTGGTGTCTTTTGCTAATGATCTTAACCCAGACTCTGAACTAATTTTGGCTGTCCTAGAACATAGCACATGCTGCTTTTATTCCTATTTGGTTACCCCATTCACTCTGACATCTGCAAGAAATGGATTATGAAATAATTTTCTTCAGCAGAGTTTTTGAGAAGTATTTATTTTCCCTTTTTTTAGTTTCGGAACATTGGTCTTGGGTAACTTCTCTGAGACCACGTTCCCAAATGTAGCTGTTGATCTAATGACATTGGGTGGCTCAAAGTGGTCCCAGTGCCTGCTCTCACTGATCTGACCTACAGGTCCTTCTTAATATACTAAATCACTCAAAGTAGGTGACCAAAAACATGCCCCAGTCATTCATGCATCTGCTCAACAAACATGTACTGACAGTGTTGTGATATTTGCAATATGAAAGTGGTGATTCTTTGTTCAAGTAATACTGAACTAATTAATGTACTCAAATCCCTTAGCTCCCCCTATAGGGAGGGTTGGATTAAAGTAAAATGTAAGGGGAGGCATATTTACAGGCAGGGTCAATTTCAGGGCAGAGAATAAAAAGCCTGACTGTTCATTCTTATCCCACCATGTAAACGTCCAAAGAGCGACCGAGAATATCGGTCTTAGTTTTACAGGATGAGTCAAGAAAAAGCACACTTTTGCTATTTTGTGGGAGAAGCAAAAGCCTATAAATATATACAAATATATAATAATATCATCTCTGCTAATTATCCTTTCTATTTTCCTACCATGTTTCCCTGAAAATAAGACCTGGTCTTATATTCATTTTTGTTCCAAAAGACACATTAGGGCTTATGTTCAGGGGATGTCATCCTGAAAAATCATGCTAGGGCTTATTTTCCGGTTAGGTCTTATTTTCGGGGAAACACAGTATTCCTTACATTAGCTCATCAATATTCTCAAGAACAAGACACAAAGAAAGACGACAGTGACATTCTGGGAAAAGCAGCTGTAGGACAGAGTTAACCACCTGTAACAGAGTTACTACGATCAACAGTTACCAGGCAGAAGGAAGGGATTAACTACAAAGGGTCAACATAAGGCAATGTTCTGAGGTGATGAAACTGTTCTACATCCCAATTGTAGCTGTGACTATATTAATTTAAACAGGTGTTAAAACTCACAGAACTATACACCAAAAAGTGAATTTGGCTGTGGGTAAATTACAAATAATTTTTGATGGGGAAATTGTCCTAGATTAAGAAAGCCTAAAAATGCATATCAATCAATTACAATGAATAAACCTAGATTGGACACTGTTGTTACTATTTTTCTTTTTAACAAAATAAATATAAAAGGCATTCTTGTGATAATTGTGACAATTTGAGTATGAACTTTACACTAAATCTTCTTAGGTGTGTGAAGGATATAACGGCTTCACTGAAAATTATTCTCCTACTCAGGAGATGAATGCTAACATGGCTAGCTGTCAATTTCATCATGCCAAACATTTACCTTCAAGTGGTACAAAAAAAATGTGTATGTGTGTGTGTGTATGTGTATAACACACTTTTTGGTGCCCTCTGTATATTTATCTACCTATCTATCTATATTATATATATATATAAATTCATTTTTATTTATGTATTTATTTATTTATTTATTTTATATAGAACCTAGGTTAATGTGTGCAACTATTCATTGGACTATTTTTTAAAATTTTCTGTATTGAACAATTTTATAATAAAATATTGAGGAAAAAGTGTATCACTAAAAAGTCATAGGAGAGCTCATCCTGAAAATGTACAAAAACTGAGTCAATGACAAAAAAATATAGCGTTTCATAAATTTCTACTTTTGTTAATCTTTAACACCTACATCTTTGAATTTGTGTTTATATTACAAGGTTATTCTGTTTTATATACTGACAGAAGTCTATAGTAAAACTAACTTTTTTTTCAGCAGCTATAGATGTATAGACTCCATCAACTGAGGGAATAATGCAAGCATTAGAAAGATATGGGTCCAGAGGATACTGATCTCCAAAATGCTGGTGCCAGAGACCTTAGAATGATACACGGCGTAGAATCGTACAGCTCTGGGGAGAGATACATCCATATAAATAAAGCTGAGAGAATTCCCAACATTTTTTAACATAGTGAGAGATGATTTACATAATTGAAAAAAGAATAGAGGCTGAATTAGTGATAGCTAGAGAAGCAAAGGAAAATAAGAAAATAACTCAGATATAGTAGAAAGTGTGCACAATGAAAAAATAATCAAAGTTGACTGTATGGATCAGCTACAAATAGTGTTTACAAAGTCTCAGTAATCTAAATACTTAGAAATAATCCAAACAAAGTTATAAAACAATATTGAAAAAGATAGGAGCATGGAAAGTGTGCATGTGTCTGGTGAGAGGTGAGGACGTCAGTGAAAGAGGTAAATTTTTTATGTTCCCTCATAAGTCAATAGATGCTGTGTAAAATGGAAGCCAAGAAGTAGCAATGCAAGCATTTTTAAGAGCTATGGAGACCGATAACAAAAGAAACAACTAAAAGAGATGAAATTTTTAGGGGACTATATAACTCTTATAGAACCATATGATTCTTCTGTGTACATACATGTTTTTAATGAAAATAAAAACTGAATTTAAAAAATGTTTTTAAGAGTATAGTTTCCCTTAAGAAAAAGACACCTGGGAAGATTGCGATGATGATTCTAATTTATCACCCTTCTCTGTATGCAAGGAGTTACTCTCACTAAAGACTGAGAATCTATTTTCCATCCCTTTTTCATCTAGGGTGAACACGTGACTTACTTTGGCCAATGGAATGTTATCAGATGCTACAAAAGCAGTCTGGAAAAGTGCTTGCATGTTTGGGCTTGCCCTCTGTCTTGTACCTCTGCCATAGCAAAAGAACATGCTCGGGTTAGCCTGCTAGGGGATCAGAGATGCTAGAAGCAGCACCAAGTGTCCCTCATCCTCTCAGCAAAAGCCAGCCCAGGTCAGCTGACAGCCAGCCAATCCAGAAACGTGAGTGAGCACACTCAAAACCTGCCTAAACTCATACTGCACAGACTGAGCTAAATCAATGCTTATTGTTTTAAGCCAACGAATTTGAGGATCATTTGTTATGATTGTAACAATACGGTGAGCATTATCGTAGCAACAGATAACTTATACAACAACCAAACAATAATGCAGTAATGGTCTTCAACTAAAAAAGACATGTAATGTAAGCACAATGACCAGGTCTACTTCATGTGTAGCAAGGTGTGAATACAAGGAAATACCTGTTGGTTTTGCATTGCCAAGTTCAGTCACTTTCACATCTAGGAATCCCTGTAATCTCTCAAACTAAATTGACTTCTGTGATTGAGTAGCTCAGTAAAGACCCAAATGACGCAAACAGTGAGGAAGGAAGAAATGGTCCATGTTAATCCAGTCATTATATTTTCAATACACACCAATGTTTTCATGCTAATTGGGTGGTTGAGTGCCAATGCATGGGCTTACATTCAGCTTTCAGTTCTGTCATATGCTTGTGGCATCAATTTGTATTACCAGCTCCCTTCTCAGCTGATTTGTTTAAAAACGAAAAATTTAAAAATTAACAACAAAAAAAAAAAACCAAGGCAGAGGTTTCACAGCAATTCAGACGCATTCTAATTGAGAAACTGCCTTTTGTTCCCCAATTCTACACCTTTAAAACAGTTCTAATTTTTCCTTACCTGTGAAAGGGAAAATACCCATAGCATATACACAGGTCGTTATAAAGGTCATGATTTGTATAAAGTGTTAACTGGAGTGCTTTGCATTTACTAAACATTGAGGAGATACTAGTTGCTGCTGTTACTGAATACTGTGGAGAAAGAATTTAAGTCAGGCTGACATAGGTCCAGTTTATTAATAGTATCAATTATACAAGTCTGCAGGAGTGAAGATGAATGCATAGCTCCCAGGCACCCACATTATTGTGTTACCAGCTATATAGTGAAACCTCCTATCTGACCTCTGGAGACAGTAAAAAGGAAGAGAACTATAATTATAACAATAACTAACGTTTATTGAATACGTCCTCTCTCTGCCAGGTGCTCTTTCAAGGGCTCACTTGCATTAACTCATTTAATTCTCACAACAATCTTATGAAATAATAGGAAATTCTTTTTTAATGAAATCCTCTTTTACAGATGAAGAAACAGAGGCAGATAGCTTAAGTAACTTGCCTAAAGTCACACCCATAGTAAGTGGCACAGCCTGGGCCAAGGGTCTGTGTCCCTAACGACACATTATCGCCTCTTGTGTTAACAACGATTTCAGTTCTACTTTAAGTTCCTAGGTGCAAAGAGACTGCATAATGAGAATTTTCTCATTGTTTGTCTGAAGAAGCCCATTGCCTGTCTCCTACCAAATTCCCTAAGAATCCCCTCAACTGGCCTTCTAAATCCAGACCTGAAGTATTTCCTGGCGTCTCCTATTATATGGCGGTTGAGCTCCCTACAGATGCTATCCATTTTCACTTCACCATAGGTTGGAGTTACTTACCAGTTAGCAATAGTGACTAGAAAGCCATAATAAAGAACACAGATGTAGAGTTAGATAGCCAAGATCAAATTCCAGGCCCTGCCATTCAACAGCTGCGGCAAATACTTAACCCTCCTCGCCTCAGTGTTCTTATTTGTAAAGTGGGGGTAATGAGAACATCTACACACTAAGGCTGTTGTAAATAAGTTAATAATAATTAATAATACACATAAAGTGCTTACCATCAGTTTGAAAGTGCTCAATAAAGATGATTGTTTTCATCATTAAAATTCTTATCTCCTTTCAGGGTCTTGCTATCATGATCTTTCTCTTTTATCTATTCTTATTTTAACTGTCTCCCACTCCATTATTTTTAATACAATAAATTGCCTCAAATTAACCCTTTTCAAAGTTAAATAGGATTCAAACAATTTAAAATTAGGTACATTAGTCCCTAGTGATAGAAAACATTATGAGCCGGGCAATGAGGCATGTAAATATTTATCTATATCCCAATTGTTCCAATTAGGCTCTTTCAGGTAGGGGAAAGAGATGTGGGAAATGTGCTGATATAAGGATACATTTTTTGGAAGGTGAGAGATAAAGAAGTCAGGAAACCCAAGAATTCAGTCTGACCTTGCCATAGAAACAAGAACTGGATGCCCAACAACTTCAGAGACCTCAGCAACAAAAGGTCAACCATCTCTGCCACTAGCCAGACTCTCAGTTACTCCCTCTGTTCTGTTTGTGCGTCCTCTCTCTTCTCATACTGTTTTTAGCAGCATCCTCATCTTGTACGCTATGTCCTTTCTTCACCTATGCTTCTGCTCATGCACGGTTTCTGCCATCCTGTAATCTTGGCTTACACATGGCAATCATGGTCTGACCACTTCCGTCAATTTTAGCTTTAACTCTTACTGCTGATTGCTGACAGAGAGATGCTGATTGATCCAGATCCCCTTTTCATATCAGAACATGTCAGTCATAGGTCACTAACCAGCTTCTGTATTGACTGCCTTGGTAAGTTTCCCACCTTTGGTCCAATGAGCTCTGCTATAATAAGTGGAGTTATATGGCACAAGTAATTCAGCCAATTATGGTCCCATCAGCAGGCTCCTTGATGTAGCAGTTCCTCTGCAGATTCCTGTGAATATGGCAAGGTACTCTGCTCCAAGGACTTAAGATTTTAGAATCATAGGAATGGCCAAGGATATGGTGGTACAGTTCACATCAAAACAAAAATATTTTCGAACCCCATTATTTAGATTATTTTTTAATGAATAATTTTATTTTGTATTGGTTAGGAAGACTCATGCACCCACTCTTTCTGACAGACTTCCTGACTCATACTGGTAACGATATCTTCATATTTGTATAGCATTTTATAATTAGCAAAATTAGGTTCAGCTACATATGAAAAGTAACCCCAATTAATAATGGTTTAAACACAAAAGGTATTATTCTGTCACATAAACGAGGTAAGGCAGTCTGGTAGTCCAAGGATGATTGGGCAGTGTGATGAATTCACCAGTATCTTACCTTCTACAGCCTTTCCTTCCAACACACCTAAAGTGAGAAGCCTCCTCCTTACCATGCAAAACAGCAACTAGAGCGCCAGCATTACACCCATGTTCCAGAAAGCAGGATGGGGGGAAGAAGAAGAGCTTGTGTCAATCATTTTAAAGAAGTATAATGCAATACTACCTCTTACATCTCATTGCCAGAGACTTGTCACATGGGCTCACAAGGCTGCAAGGGAACCTGAGAAATGTAGTCCTTTAGCTGAATGAATAGATCCTCAAAAGGAATTTGAGGTTTTATAGTTGAGAAGGAGAGGGAAAAATGGATGTCCAGGAGAGAATCAGTGATCTTTGATGAGGTCTACCCTTTCGGGTATTTAACTCCATCCATGTGTACTCCTTCCCTACAAAAAGCACTCCCTCCCTCTCCAGTGGAGACAACCCAAAGTCTTCCTCAATTATTGTGTCAAGCTCAAAGTCCAGGATCTCTGGGTGATGCACAGTTCTCTCTGGCAGGTCAAGATGTTGTACCCCATAGTCTGATGGCATATAAACAAGCAAACAAACAAACAAACAAAATAATCCTTCCACCAACACACATGAAACACTCTGGCAGAAAAGGAACAGGACAGCTGCAATTAAACATCCTGTTTGGAAACGGGAAGAATGGCAAATGCCAAGCAATTATAAAATCCAGCTGGGCAGAACTGAAAAGGTACTCAGCCCTGGTAGTAAAGTAAGTTCCTTGGTTGGCCCCTCTGGAAGCTTCTGGTTCTACTTTGGGGGAAAACACTGTCATTCATTTTCTGTGACGCTTGGCTTTTCCTCCTGAGAGATTTATCCATGTCCACTATCATCTATGGACGTACTGAAGTAAGTCCTAGAGGATAGAACGTTCTCGGGGTCCTGCACAGCTTTCACAGCCCACTTCCAATGAGGACTCAAAGTTCACCTAAGGGGTTTAATTGTCACAGCATGCTGAAGACCAAGTTTGCGGTCTCTTTGCCAATATCATACCCTTAAACCTTAGTAAGCCTCTGATATATTTGTTTCCAGTTAGTTACACATGCAAATAACCAAAATTTTGTTCATACAGCAGGTCCTTGGATAATGTCGTTTCTTTTCAATATTGATGAGTAAAAAAAATTGATTCACTGAGGGAGCCACTGTCTTTATGGAGTCTACACATTCCCCCCATGTCTGCGTGGCTTTTCTCTGGGGATTCCAGTTTCCTCTCACATCCCAAAGCTGTGTACATGAGGGGAACTGGTGTATCTCCATCTTCCCGGTCTGAGTGTGAGTGTGAGTGTGCACTGAGATGGAAGGGCATCCTGTCCAGGAGGGGTCCCACCTTACTCCCTGAGTTGATGGGAGAGGCTCCAGCCACCTAGGACCCTGAACTAGAATAAGGCATTAGAAATAATTCTCTTACTTGTTTTTATTCATTTTTCTTAAATGTATATATAGCTTACATTTATTTCAGTGTTGAATATTAAAAGTGTTGGGGGGTCTTTATTTGGAAGTTTGGTGATTTTTTGTGACCAGAACTATGCCGTGGGAACTTCAATCTTTTCTTTTGTCCTCTGAAAAGTTATAATTATTATTACAAAAACCTCAAGCAAACACAGATATACAGGGGCACCAGCACTCCCATCCTGGATACCACATAGCTTTATCCTTGGCAGGCATGATAGAAGAAATCTCTTGTTATGCGTCCTTGTCAACTCTCAGGGGGATCTTCAGCAGGGGACGGAGGAAGCACAGAACGTATGGTCACAGGTACAAGTTCTCCCCAGGAGCTAACACAAATCCCTCATACTAATCCCTGCCCTGCCCAGGGGTATGACTAGATCTTGTTTACACCAATTAGCCTGTGGTAAAACTGGTTTCCTTATACGGTTCCCTTAAAAGTCACAGTTTCCAAGAACCTATCAAGAACCTATCAACGACAACGTTAAGTGAAGACTTACTATACTTAGTTTTACATCCTGGCAACGCTCATCTTTTATTTACTATTATCACCTCTTCTCTCAAATGAGTGGGGGCCTCTTGGACACCATTTGGGAAAAAAGGGGAAAAAAAAGCTTGCATAGAAAAATGAGAACCTTCAGCTGATATTTTCAGTCCATCTCATTCCCATTGTCTGTAGAAAGCTGTTACTGTAAGGTCTAGGGGCACAATAATACCACCTATTAATAGTCCCACATTGTAGCCATTACTTAAATTGCTTCAATTTGAGCTACAGAAGAAGGGTGCTTTCTCAGACCTTCAGCACCTCAGATTACAGGACTCACAGGCAATTTACACTACAGGATGTTCACACAGAGAAACTCGAGAGTTTTTTCCTTCTCTCTCTGCTTGAAGTCTGGCCGACTCTAAGATGCACTCTTACAGGGCTTGGCTGCAAATGTCAATACGTACCCCACACAAACCAACATTTTTCTTACCATTTCCCTTAGGGCTCTAGCTCCAATTAATATGTGGTCTGTCTTCCAAAGCACACAAGGCGATAATGTGACCAAATATTTTCCTATCCTGCCATGCGAGTCCACCCTGCAATAGCTGTGTCCTCACCATCTAAATGCCTCTTTTCCACTCAGGAAAGTCATGCATTTTTTTGTTTGTTTTTTATTGGGGAGTATTGGGGAACAGTGTGTTTCTCCAGGGCCCATCAGCTCCAAGTCATTGTCCTTCAATCTAGTTGTGGAGGGTGCAGCTCAACTCCAAGATCAGTGGACGTTTTTAATCGTAATTGCAGGGGCACAGCCCACTATCCCATGCGGGAATCGAATTGGTAACCTTGTCATTGAGAGCTCGCACTCTAACCAACTGAGCCATCCGGCCACCCTTCTGGAAGTTCAGCAGCAGCTCGTTGTCTTCAATCTAATTGTGGAGGGAGTAGCTCATTGGCCCGTGTGGGAATCGAACTGGTAACCCTGTTGTTCCGGGCTCGGGCTCTAACCAACTGAGCCATCTGGCCATCCAAGTCATGCGTTCTTAAGTTCTGTTGTTACACCCTACTTCCAGATGCCAAATTCTGTATTAGTTAGGATTCAGCTTGGCTGCATATAAACAAAAATAAATAATAACCAATATATCAGAGGCTTCCACAAGATAGGGTTTTGGGGTTTTTTTTCCCTCTCACATAAAAAAAATCCTGGAGGCACATATGCTAGAGATCCCACTGGGGCAAAGGACAAGCATACTTACTATCCAGTATACAAAAGATATCTCGCTCCAGAGCAAAGGGCAGGCATTTTTATTGTCCATTATAAAATATTTTGGTACCTTAACTTTGGGATTCATCTTCTGTAATGCAACCCACTGCAGGTGCCTGCATCTTCTGACCCTCCTCAGGTCGTCCTATGGGGATTGCGGTTCAAGGAACCAGTACAAATGCGGATGCTCTGGCTACTGCTGTTGGTGTGAGTGATGCAGCCTCCTCGTTCGGACCCAGGAGTCACATGTCCTCAACCAGCATCCCTGCATCTGTGACAGGCTGCTTGCTAGCTATGTAAGCAGGGCACAATCACAGACCCTGCACAGTTCTTGACAGATAAAATAGACAGTCAAGATTAGTTCTGTTTCCGGGGTGAAAATGATGCTTGGGGAGATAGCCAGTCACCTAAAATCACACAAGAACTTTGTCTGTTTCTCTTCACTCCTCATCCAGTACAGACTGCTCCACTTACAGCTGCTCTCCAGGAACCACAAATTGTCTTGGAGAAAGTTGTAGAAAGTGGCTATTTGTTTTAGGAGCCGGGCAAGGACTAGGATGGTGCAAGGGTGACTCCCAACCTGCAAAATTTAAGGAGGTGCTCACTCTCAGGTTCCAGGCCGGCACTTGCATGAGCCTGAGAGTGAGTGACTCCTTAAATACAGAGAGTGCCAAAAAAATGTATACACATTGTAAGAAAGGAAAACTGTATTAAAATTGTAATACTCAATATATACCGATAACAAAAGATGAATACCAGTCACGTGTGACTTCCGCAATTACAAGAGGTGCTCAAAGTGGTTACCATCAGCACCCAGACACTTCTGATTATGGCAACTACTATTTGAGAAACGTTAACCAAAAGTGTCCACTTGTATACTTTTTTTTGGCACTCCCTGGTATTAGGCCTTGAGACCTTCTGCTACGTGAATTAGGCCAGTCACAGAAGGGCAAATGCTGCATGCTTCTATTTATGTGAAGGGTCTGAAATAGTCAATTCGTAGAAACAAAGAGAAGAATGGTAGTTGTCAGGGAGGAGGAGGGAGAAATGGAGAGCTGCTATTCAATAGGTATAAAGTTACAGTGATGTCAGATGGGTAAGTTCCAGAAATCTGCTGTACAACAGTATGTCTACAGTTAACGATACTACATTGCACACTTAAAATGTGTTAAGAAGATACATATCATGTTAAGAGCATATATATGTATGTATGTAAATGCTAATAATTTTTCAGTTCTCAAAAAATCAGAAAAGATCACTTGTACTGCTATGTGTGAAATGGAAAATAAAGTTACTCTATTTTGCTAAATGGTTCAGACTTTTCCCTGCCACAGGCAAGTGGCAACTGAAATGGAATCTTGATTTTCAGTGACAGAAGGTCTAAGCCTCATTTAATTACATCTCTTTTTATAACAGATTTTCTTTCTAACTTTCCTACCCAGTATTTTCAATACTGGGGAATGTAAGCAATTGATATATGTATATTGTATACTGGCCGACATTCATCTTTCTACCAAATATGTATTTAGAGAAAGTTGAAGTTGTTTTAATGAGAATTTAAGCCATTTGTGTTTTGAGATAACAACATATGATTCCAAACATATTTTTAAAGTTAACTTCTTAATGTATCAGACCTTGTACCTGTCATTTTCTCATAAAGTTGGTTGTGGCACATGTCAGTTTTATTTTTGAAAAATATATAACTTTTATTAATTTTTTTATAGTTTTCAGAATTAAAAGGACACTTAGGAGGGCAAATAAAACATATATATGTTATGTCCTGGGAGCCTCACTTCCCGCCCCTTAATCCTGGCCTGCTTAGAAGTCTCCAAATCCAGTACCTTTCTTTTCTGACTTCAGATTCATTTCCTTTTCATCCTTTTTTTCCTCTTTCTGATCCCACTATACTTGTCCTCAAAACCTATACTCTGAAACAGATCTGAAATATGTTCACACCAGCATCAAATAACTGGTAACAGCTTAACATTACCCTTCAATGTTGGAATTTTAAAAGTAAGCTTTTGCCAAAAAAATGAACACTGAAAGTAGAAGCTCAAGTATTCTGACTAGACTCTCACCCTTTCTCTGGGATATCTGAGGGAGGGTTGCTGTCTCTGATAAAATACCTTTATGACTTAGAAAAACCAGACCACTTCATATTGCCAGTTATCTACTATGCTGAGCTCTAAAATCTATAGTATACTAGGGTTATTAATAGAAAATAGAATCTTTTTTTTTTTTTTTGAGAAATCCTGTTATCTAATTAATTGCAGAAGCAGAAATGACCTTATTTGTCCCTTTGAAAATGGAGGCAAATGAAGGCCGAAAAGACACTTGTATTCATAGTCATTCTCATTTCGGTGAAGCCGCAGGATGAACAGAAAGAGTTCTCCATCAGCCAGAGGGTGCAAGCGAGAAGTCAAGTGAAGACAAACCCCCGATTCTCTGTCTGCCTGGAAGCCACTGGCATCGCCGTCCAAGTAGAGAACAGACGAGCCTTTGTGCTTGCACTCATGATGGATGCCTTTGAAGCTCTGGCATCCTGACTGGCAACTTTTCATATCTGCCCATCTTAGAGCCGGGGAGATGGGAAATGGAGAGGGCAAGGACCAAGTAAAGTAGGGAACACTTCACTGGCTCCGAGCCCACTGGGTAAACATGCTAGCTCCCTTCCCACACAGATAGCTTTTCAAAAATGCAAAGGGAGTGTTCAGCTTCATTTGGAAGATGAGGAAATGACTCTCAGCTGTCCACACACAATAAGGAAAAAAAAATACAATCACCAAGCAGTAGGCAGAGCCTTCTATCCAAGGTAGGTCAGACAGAATTTCTCTCCCAGATCCCGAAGTAAATGCTCCCCTTTAAGGATGTTTACAGGCCTGGTATCTCCAGCATGCTGAGGAAAGGGACCTTTTAATGAGATCCACAGTCTTTACTTTCTACAAAGAATACACAGTCCCAAACTTTCCTTCAGGACAAGAGCAGCTTTGCTTTTCTGAACGCTTTTCTTAATCTAATTATACTAACAAGGCTGTGTGGCCTTTTGTTTTGAGTATAGGATTATGAGATTGAAAGGCTGAGGTCTAATTTTAGTTTCGTACCTAACTTCTTGTGTGGCTCTTTACAAGCAATCATTTCCTGTCTTATTTTTCTGAACTATTAAAGGGACGATGATGATGGTGGTGGGGAGAAGGGAGGACGGCGATATATATCCAGGTTTAAATACTTTCAACTGATTTCAAGACAACAAAGTATTTATCAAACATCTATTCTCAATTTACCAATGGGCCAAGAGAAAGAGGAAAAACCATGAAAAAAGAAGAATATAGAGACGCTGCATTGAGGAAATGTACAAAATAAATGACATGACAAAACTTAAGTACTTAACGTATTCACAAGAATTAGCAAAGTATTATCCAGTAAAATACAAAATTGGTTAACATGAACTATAACTACTGTAAGAATTTGAAAAAAATAATATCTCATTATTAGTAGGGTTATTTGGGATAGGCTTTATAAAACAGAATGGCCTTCAGGTTAACTATAAGATAGATAGATAGATAGATAGATAGATAGATAGATAGATAGATAGATAGATAGATAGATAGATATACATACATATACACACACATATATGACAGTCAAAAAAAAGTGATAATATTTTCCAGATATCAAATAGGCACCAAAGAGCTTTATCATGGTTAACATCAAGGTTAACCAAATTATGATCTGATTCCCCTTAATAATTCAGAGACTTATTACATTAAAAGCAAATACTATGAAGAGATAATTTACTGAATTACTAGGGACATGACAGCAGGATTACCACATAAGTGACTTTTTTAGAATATTGGGCTATTGCATCTGGTCCCAATTGCTAACTTCACTCAAAAATATTTTTTTACCTACTGTTCCTTCACATGTCCATCGTCTCTTTGCCAAATGCCTGCCTTGTTTAAGGGGTATGAAAACTAGACTTGACCATTTATATACTCATATTTCATCCAGTAACAAAGGCCATTGAAAGTACCTTTACATGAAAAATGTAGCAACAACATATCATCTCCATTTTCTTGTAATTTTGCTGGAAGCCAACACAAAGCCTCACTTTCTGTGGATTTGTGCCTTGTGAGTTCTTTTCTCCTAAAGTTGTTCAACATTACCACATTCACAGTGTTCTCGTTCATGGTATCTGTGCCACTCATGTTTTCCTTCTCACCATTTCTCTCTCTCTCTCTCTCTCTCTCTCTCTCTCACACACACACACACACACACACACACACACACACACACACGGGTATTTATTTGCCATAAACAAGTTTAATATATCTTAGCAGAGCATCCAGTGGAAATCAAACAGAATTTAAAGGAAGCGTAAAGTATATTCAACTTTATTTTGAATTTATTGTCTCAAGATCTATTTTTATTGATACTATTCTAATTTATTCTTTATCTGTGTACATGAACAAGGACTCATTTTTAAGACTAGATAAGCTAAAACACAAGTCTAAAATAATGTCGCCTGCATTTGTCCTTACAGATCTGCTAATGATGACATAGTCTAAAGAATACCGCACTATGTGCCCCAGAGATACAACTATATAAAAGAGAGACCTCATAAAACGGAGTATATAAGCTCCATCTGCAAACTAGATTTTATTTTATTTATATGAGAAGTCAATTCAAGACCATAGCTATCAACCTTCAGCTAATTAATTCTACAGAGACACCTGTAGTACCATTAAGGAAATTTGCCAGCTCCTATCAAATACCTATCTTGATAAAGCCCTCCCCTAATGCTGAAGATGGAAAACCAGCTCCTTAGTATCAAAAATAACGTGTGTTTGGAGTCATGAGTAATTTTTAATGGAGAGAACAATGAAAAGTGTCTTCTAATTCAAAATCTATGTGGCTGTTTCCAGCCAAGATAAAGTAACAGGACAGGAGCATTCACCCTCCCCCATGAAACAACTTTTTAAGAAATGGACAAAATATATGACACAATGATTTTCAGACACTGGACATCAAGCAGCATAGGACAGTAACCTAGAACATAGGACACAAAGAAAATGATCCTTGTGGTTGCCCCACCTTACTCCTGGGGAATTTCTAGGCCAAAGCTCAGAGAGCGGGAACCCAGGTGGAGTCTGGTAGAGTCCCTGATGTGAAGAAACAGAACTAGGAGACTGGGGAGGCCAGGAATTCACAGGCAGATTCCCAAAAGAAAAAAGCTGCGGAGAAACAGAATGAGTTCAGGAGATCTGCAGTGTCCCTTTGGAGTCTTCAGCTGCATCTGATCAGCCCATGAGTGGGAAGAAACTACCCAAGCCTGGGGAGAAAACTACCAGGAATACTCATCAGAGCTCACACAGGACATGAATTGACTGTGCTCCCCCCATTCAAAGTGGAAAAGCTTAGTAATTCATGGGACATCAGACTGAACATTCAGAAGGGTTTCATCTCCAGAGAGGGAAAAATTAGTCCTCAATTGAAGGCTGTTCTAATCCCACCTAACAGAATGCAAGATCTACATGGCTGAAATAATTTATTCCCATCTTTGGGGATGGTTCTCTTTCCATCTGGTCCCTTCATAAATATTTAGTAAATGACTGTAAAGTTGAATAGAGATTTTCATTTTGTCCAGACGTCAGCGTCGCACTGCTCAGTGACGCCAAGTGCAAAGATGGACATAGGTGAGAACACCACTCAAGCGGAAAGGCACACCATTCAATTTCTACTTTCTCCTCTCCCATGACTGCTTTTCCATTTAGCAGCAGATAAACACAACTCTCTGGTTAAAGTTATAAAATTGAATGTGCCCCTCGGTTCCATTTAGGGAACTTGTGATGGCAACACTGGAAACTGTTTACTTCCTCATTGTGAAGAGACAATATATACATTGTTCAACAGCGTTACTGCTTTGTTGTTATGCAATTACCCACAGACTATCATTCAGGCATTGCACCTCTCAGAGACCCTGCCGTTGATCTTTCCACCCGTGACATTTGCTCCCAGTTCAATTTCAGTGTTAACGAAACTGAATTTGATAAACTTCATCATGTTGCTGTTGGAATTGTAAGTTAGTCTTCCAAGGTTGGCCTCATAAACTTTTTGCTAAAAAGAGATTTTATTTATATATATATATCTTTTTCTTTTTTGAAAGGGAGAATCCTATAGTCTTACTTGGGGGAAAATAAAATAAAATTTTAAAAAGCTGTGATTTCTCACAGGATTTCACAGCTGGTGTGATAAAAATCTTTATGTTCCTCAGTAAAACCCTGATGATACAACACTAAGTTAACAATACTTGTCATCTCAAACAAGCATGGGCAAATACAAGACGCTGTGATGCCATGGCTGGTGTTCTTTGATTTCTGAACCCAGTTGCGATGGCCAGAGAGCGTCTGTTGACTTCCCAGATGGCTGATTCTATTTTGAGGGATTGCCTGGGAGGCAGTCGCCTGCAAGATTTCAGGGGCTTCCTGCATAGCATCTGAGTCCAGATGTTCCTGTTCCCTGTCCTCTCAGTGCTGGTAATTGTTTACCTCTCTCTGAGGGTCTGTACAGATGAGAATAAGCCTTAGAATGAAATCGTACTCTTCTTTGTTAATATTTAAACATCTAATGAAAAGTCAACAGGTGGCTCTATTATAATTGTCTGGTGTGGAAAACCACATTTTCTTAGGTCCTTCCTGGATTGAGCCACAGACCAGAGAGTCAAAAGTTCAAATACAAGTCTTACAGGGGAATCAAAACCCAGATACCAGCCCTCTCTGGCTTTAATTCATTGCAGCCCTTATTGAATGCCTATAATTTTGAGAGGCAACTGGTAGAGGGTCTGTTTACTCCCATCCAATGTATTCTGAAATGTTATGCTCACCTAAGCACTTGTTCATAATGCTGAAAAGATGTCTTCCTTTTTCTAGGTGATAAAACTAGCTCTCTCTCTCTCTCTCTTGAAAAAGAGAGGTTCCTATTAATCCATATCTAGTTAAAAATTCATTCCAAGGGCACAGGATAAAAGGAAAATGTAAGATCAATTAATCAAGCACAGAGTTCAGAATAAAATGCCAACTTGATTAGAGTTTCTTCCATAGATTTCTTATGTGTATGTTTTTAAATATGCTGGAGATTATTTAGAGCTTAGTGCCTTTTGTGGCAAAGAAACTTTTATTGGAAGTGCAGCATTTTCTTCAGTTTCATTTTTTTCCTTCTATTAAATTGTAATATTAAATGTAAACTTATTATTTTAAAAAAGCACTATAGTATGATTACATTTTTATAATGATATTTCTATCCATCTTCTCACCTAACTATATGTGTGTCTATGTATACACACACACACACACACACTTATGTATAGATATACATGTACATAGATATATACCTAGAGAAATGTCTGGAATAATTTTTGCCTAATGTTAATGATGGTCATTTCAAAGTGAAAGGATTTGGGTAATTTTTTTAAGAACTCTTTAAGCTTTTCAATGTTTATTAGAAGTTGGGTTTTGTTTGGTTTTGCTATATATGGTGATTTTTATGTATTTATTATCTTTCTGTTTTCAAATTTGCATTAAAAATATAGCTGTTTCATTTTAAAAAGAAAGGCAAAAAATAAGTAATGTTTTAAAAGTCCTTATAATGACATCAAAATACTTAGGGACTCTTTAGAAAGTGTGTCCCCAAATCACTAGCTCAGGGTTGCAATATTGAATGTGGGTTTGGCTCCAAGTGGTAAAAAAATCCCATTTCGAGAGAAGCAGCTGCTCTCTTCAGATGACCATCACCACTGGCACACACTACTAGCGTCAAACAGAGAGGCTCACAGGCAGGAAGGTACAACAAATTTCAAGCGACTGTTTTTTATACATAGCCTGGACCATTCCCCTCGATTTTATCCCCTAAAGTCCTCTCCATAAATGGAAACCCAGGCTTTGTACACCACTCCCTTGTTAATTCCTACCTGTCCAATGACAATTTAATATCCTAACTGTGTCCTGAATGAATATCACAAAAGACTGAGTGGTTGTGTCAAACCCATTTCTATGGCACCCAGGAGACAAAGAGTTTTCCATGGTAATAGATATTGGGACAGAGAGGCAGAAAGAACATTAGTATTAAACAAACTTTGAGACAAGTAAAAGAGAAAAGCAGCATAGAAATCTCAACAAGATTGGCAGCAGGGTAAAGACATCTTGAGAGAAGGATATAGAAAAACAGATGCTATTATTATGGAGTGAAAGCACTTCTTTTTCCAGAAGATATTCGATTACCATCCCAAATGAAGCTTGTAAGAATCAAGACATCTAGAGAGTGAGAGGGTATTCAAGCTTGAAGTGTGATGAAGTGGGAGCAATCATTGGAGAGGGGGGATTCTTAAATTTAGAAACATATTTTATATAGTCTGATGATTTTTTAATTTTGAATTCCAGAATTCAGAGAGTAATAAATTAGTAAAATCATAAAAGATGTGGTAAGAAGTGATGAAGAAAAAATATTAGTACATATTTAATCACTGGATTACATTATAAAGATTTTCAAGGGGAAACAAACATATTCCTTGATTCCGTACTAATAGGACCACGTCTTGAATCACAGCAACATGAATTATCATTTAATTAAGGACCCAACAGTCTTTATAGAGAAAAAGCAGAAAACATGAGATAACACATAGGTAGAGAAGGCAGGTCAGATATTACATTCAAGTTTGAGGCTATTTTCAAGGATCAAAAATCAAATTAAATGATATGATCTTATTTATTCCTCAGAACACCCCTTTAAGCTCTCCAAAAGAGTACCTAATACATTATTGGACTATTGGAACAAACAACTGTGGAACGCTCAGTCTGTACAATACATGTGGCGACACCTTCACAGCATCACATGGTGACACCACAACACACATGGTGACACCTTCACAGCCTCAACAAATGTTGGATACCTGTCCACTTTGAGCTAGCTCCAGGAAAAGTATCCACAACCACAGAACAATCTCTTGCAGTTGCCCAACCTGTTCGAAAGTGGTTGTAATTTGGTGGGGATACAATTTATGCTCTCACCGAAGGCATACCCCTCTACGTTTCTAACCCAAGGGTGAATTCTGAAGCTTGTGGGAGTTTGTCTCTTTTATCTGCTCTTATATCCATCTTATCGAGACGTCTTTATATTTAGGAAAGTTGCCTCCTTTGTCCCTTGTAAATCCAGGAACTCAAATCTCTAAGGAAAAGTCTGGCCATTTGTAAAGGCTTTTTTGTATACGTCTCTGATAAAAAGAGTCTAGTTGGCTACATTTCTTTTTGAACATTCTGTTTATCCATGTAATTATCCTGGGAAAACTGACATGTTTATCAAATTAAACTAAACAATTACACAGTAGAACAAACCAATAAAACAGGGTTTTCAGGAAGAGCCACAGCTCTGTTGGCCATTGGCTTGCGTAGAGTTTGTCTTAGTTAAAAGAATATCATATTCAGGGATTCGAGGTTTGAAAAGAGAATTAAAATCTCATAAAGGAAAGGGTACATCGTTAAACACAGATTAAAACAGAGCTTGTTTTATGAGCTCTGTGATCAGGACAGGTTCATGTAAATCACCATAATTAAAATGCAGTAAGCATTCATGTATGCAACAACATTTATGAGCTTGTTTTAATCTGACTTCTTGAATACAATCAAACAAATGACCTTTCAGACACTTCAGTTTCAGACTTGCTGTAGAATAGTGCCCTCTGCTGATCACGCTGAAGCACTACATGATAAGAGAAAAAAAACAATACATGGAAAGGACAGAAGGAAGGAAAAGAAAGGGAGGGAAATGAAGGAGAAAAAGGGTAGGGGAAGAAAAGGACAAGAGGGAAGGGGAGGAAGGAAGATTAATCTTTAACTGAGGCTTTGGTGTACATTAAAAATAAAGTAATAACTATCGTGTCAGATGGGTACTAGACTTATCAGAGTGAACACTTCGTAAGTTACATAAATGTCTAAATACTAGGCTGTACACCTGAAACATAGAATATTGTATGTTAATTGTAACTGAAAAATAAAATTAAATAAATAAATGGATAAAATAAAGTATGTTTGCCCCATCATTATGATTGTTTCGTAACTAGAGATTGTGACTTCATGGCAGAAAATGTTACTTGAAAGATTAAATAATACTGTTATTGTCATCAAAATTATTCCGAAGTTATTACGTGGTAACGTTAAATTAATTTGGAAGGTTTTCAAATTTAATAATTAGTGAAACACCAGCTAACTAATATTATTATTAATGCTAACTAATATTATTCCCCCCTCCCCAGTGTCACCTGTGTGGCCATGATTCTCACATTTCAATGGGTATCAAGAGCCTGCTAGGGACCTTGTTAAGAATCCAGCTAGCCAGGGTTCTACTTTAAGGATTCTAATTCACCAGTGCTATGGACATAGGAATCTGCATGTTAATATTCACCCCTTAGGACAATAAAAAGGCATTTTATTTGGCTCAATTAGGAACACAAAGGCACTGTGGAAATGGTCTGTGATTCAGGGCACCAGAACCCCAAGGGTTTGTATATCACCATCATCACCATTGTTGCTATCATTTATTGACTGTTTCCTGTACACCAGGCACTATATTTTCATATTCATTAGACAGTGATTGCTTGGAAAATTCTTCTTTCTTTTTAATATCAGGTTCTGCCTAAAAGGAACCTGGACCATATCTATCATGTAATTGATCCTCAACAAATGTTAGTTTTGCTTCCCTTCCCCTTTGTCCCTTGACATTTTACATCGAAATGGTTGTGTCATTCTATCAGGGCCCTCGTTAATCTCGGAGAATTCCTGGTTGCTTTCCATGGTTGCTCAAAATTCAAGTTCTATGGAACAGAGACCTCATTAACTGATTTCTAAAGAGGCTTTCATTTCCTTCCAAACATTCTGAAAGACGCCTGCTCTCAGTTGTTTTCCGAAATGCACGTATTTCTGCCTCGTGCTACTTATGCTCTCTGGCCACAGCCAGGATGCAGGTCAGTCACCTCTGTGCTCTTCCCGAGCTGAGATACGGAGTCAGCAGGGAAAACGGGTGAAGCTAAGTCCACGTTGATCCTTTTATTTCTCATAATCACAGAACCTGATGATTTCTCAGTAGCACCATTAAACAGACACTGGCAGGTTAGAGGTTTTACCGTATCATTATTTCACACCCTCTTTATGTAATGCCACTAGCACATGTAGGGTCATCTGTATCAAATAAAACAGGTACATTTTAACAAATAAGGAAAAAGTGGTTGGCTAGTGGAATGAACGAGAACCCAGAAGAAGTTACCAAATTGAGTTGATCAGGACTCGCCTAGGTACACGTTGCATGAAGTCAACTCAAACTGGCGTAAAGGGGTAAAGAGTCTTTCTGGGCTTCCATAACACAAAAGTCCAGGAGATTCCAGTCCTTGGAAAGCTCACTTAATCCCTCTCTCTGCTTTCTTTCCTCTGTGGTGGCTTCATTCTCAGAAAGGCTCTCCTGCCGTGTGGAGTTGGAGATGACCCCTAACAATCTCCAAAGGAGAGATGGAACCCCTTACAATGATTTCAGTAAAAGACATTGGTTGGGTCACTTGTCCATCTGAGAAGCAATCACCATGAACAGAGAAAGAAACACACTACCCAGGCTAGGGTCACGGCACCCCAGCCCTTGCAGAAGGCAGTAAAAGCTCTGGCTGAATCCCACTGACTGCAAATGGCGCAGGAAAAGACAAATGCCCACTCGTTAGATACACCCTCTTGAAATCTTACGGAAGACAGCTTTTCAAAAAGAAAGGGGGAAAAAGATTCATAATTCCATTACTTAAGCACCTGGAAGTAAATGTGACTCAACGTGGTTACAGAGCCAGCAAAAATGCTGCTCTCACTGCAACCCTCACAAGAGGACTTAAGAGAAGAGGAAGCTAAAGAATCCAACGCAGATTCACAGAAACATTAACGAAAATAAACATGAAACACCGCTAAGAAGTCTCAATCTCAAGATGCAAAATGTCAATATACTTTTGTGGTCAATAAAATGAGCTTATTATTGATGTCTGAAGCAAAAAGGTGGTCAAAAATGCTAGGTTTACTTCGTAAGAGAAATATGGTTTTAAAAGACATGAAGAAAGAACTCCTGAACTCCTACGTAGCCTGTTTTCTCTTCGATTTTTAGCAGAGATGCCTGGATACCACCCAAAAGCTATTTGCATCTTCTAAGTAATAGTAATCAACTCTCATGGGGGTTGCAGTGTACCCAGTCAGAGATTTGTTTTCAGCCTCCCTTACAGCTAAATGTGTCCATTTGACAAAATTCTGGCAAAAAAAGGATAAGCAGGCTGTTGGGAAAAAGCTGGCCCAGCAGTGAGTCACCTTGCCCTGCTACTGCCAGCTACTTGGAAGATGGAGGTGTTGGATGGACCCCCCGCAGTACACCGAAGCTTGAGGCTGAAAACCAAGTATTAGAATGAGAGCAAAAAGAGAAAAGGAGCTGGATCCCTGCTCATTGGGAACTACATTTACCACTATTTTGTGGAAGGTGCTATGCTCTTTGTTTTCTGTTGTTTGTGGACAATTTTAATAAGTGAAATGATCTTCTGACTGAAAAAGGTTGAAATCAGCTTTGGTCAGTCAAGATAAGGAAAGAGGGCCGTTTGTTCAATATGTCAAAATATGCTTTGTGACAAGACTTGGCTAGGCCCTGGGGAATGGAGCCCTAGAGGAACTTATACAATTACCTGATGACTCCAAATTCATTAACTATCCCAGCAGGAAAAGCCCAGCTGGGGTACTAAGAGTTTGAAAATGAGATAGGATGGTAATTTAATAATTACAAAGTATAGAAAGGGGCAGAAAAGTTAGATGTGGGAAATTCATTCTAGTTTTTCCAAAAGGGGAAATAATTTAGAAAGGGTAGCTGGGTGTGGCAATGTTCCAGGACAGACTATTTAAAAAGTGATTTCTAAACAACGGTCAGGGAAGAAACAGTAACTGACATGCAGAAACAAGCAAAATGTCCTTCGATAGATGAATGGATAAAGAAGTTGTGGTATATATACACAATGGAATACTATTCGGCAGTAAGAAAAGATGAAATAGGACCATTTGTGACAACATGGATGGATCTTGAGATTATAATGCTAAGCGAAATAAGTAAGATAGAAAAAGCTGAGAACCATATGATTTCATTGCTATGTGGTATATAAACCAAAAACAACAAAAGAACAAGACAAACAAATGAGAAACAAAAACTCATAGACACAGAAAATACTTTAGTGGTTACTATAGGGTAAAAGGGGTGGGGGGTGGGAGATGAGGGTAAGGGGGATCAAATATATGATGATGGAAGGAGAACTGACTCTGGGTGGTGAACACGCAATGGGATTTATAGATGATGTATACAGAATTGTACACCTGAAATCTATGTAATTTTACTAACAATTGTCACCCCAATAAACTTTAATTAAAAAAATAAATAACTGACATGCATCATAGATTTACTAAAAACTAGTTGTAAAGAATTATCTTCAGTTTCCTCTTTGATACATAAAAGTGCAGTCCATGGATTTTTCAGCAAAGGTTTGGTTGCGATGTTTCTTAATATTCTTCGGGAAAAGGTGGAAAAGTTGGGCTGAGTGTTCAGACAACTAGGTGGATTTGTATCTGATCAAACAACTATGAATGGTTGTGATTAAAAGATGAACATCCATCTAAAGGGAAATGTCTAGTGACAATTCACAGGCTGTTTTGTGTGTATGTGTCCTTTTGACCCATTTTCATCATTTCCTTTAACGAAGCTACAGAAAGTCTATTCACAAAGCACAGAGGTGACATGAAGTCAGAATGGATGATGAATACATTGGCTTACAGATACAGAATTTAAACTCTTTAAGAAGATAAAATATTGCATGGATGAATATAATACATTGATGTGAAATTCAGAACATATAAAATGGAGCAGAAAGTGACTGAAGAATACCTATTTAAAAATTGAAGATTGTATGTCACAATTTCAGTATGAACTAATAGTATGATATGTCCACACACACTCAAAGGTGAATTCATTGTCAGATTGCAACATCAAAAGCAACATGAAAGAAAGAGGTGAGAAGATCTCATTTTGAGGGCTGGACAACACCTTTTAGTAGGATGAGAGACAAACTGAAAGAAGAATGGAACAGCCAGCAGGTGAGAGGACTTAAGATCATATCAGAGGGGGAAGAGTTGAGAGAACTGGGAATGTGACACCCAAAAAGACTGAGGAATATAGGATAGCTTTCTACAGACATTCAAAAGGGGATGTTTGGATACGGTGGCCTCAGAAGCAGAACCAGACAGAGCCAAAGGATGAAAATCTCAGAAACACAAATATCAGAGGGACAGAAAGACATCTCCGTCTGATCTGTCCAACTGTAACACGAGCTGCCTCAGGATAGAGGTGAGTTTTCTATCTTGAGGGATGTTCAAGGAGAGGACATTTGTACATAGAAGGGATAAATTACCCTCTGGTCCCTGCCAGCACTGAGCTT
Source organism: Rhinolophus sinicus (assembly GCF_057876585.1). Taxonomy (NCBI): domain Eukaryota; kingdom Metazoa; phylum Chordata; class Mammalia; order Chiroptera; family Rhinolophidae; genus Rhinolophus; species Rhinolophus sinicus. Next base: position 22,221,283 of record NC_142504.1, read on the forward strand.
CTGTGATGCTTGATTCTTCAATCTTTAAAACAGTAAATGTAATTTGGATTTAAGCTTATGAAGCATCTGACTTCTATGAAAGCAGGCCATGAAACTCTCCGGTCTTTATTGATGTCTCCGCTGAAAGTGTCAGGATCTAAAAGGATCTTACTTATTTGAAATGCGAACCATTCATTCACATTAGAAAGCCTCAAGCCTGCAAAGTGGCTCCACGCATCTTTTGTTTTTGGGGGTTTTTATTTCCAGAAAACTTCTTTGAAAGTCATGGTTTCAAAGAATCGTATTCCGAAAGAGCCAAGGCAAGTGGTCCCTGCATGGCAGGCATGAGCTGAGCACAAAACGACAAGCTAGGTTAACTTTGGGGACTGGGTCACCCAGTATCTAGGATGCAAGGATGCCAGAGCATAAATAGCAGCAGTGGGTGCAAACCGAGATAAGAGTCACCTGGGGGACGATTACCCAAATTAGAGGTGACCATCCAAAGCAAAGGGAGGATGGCCAGAAGCCAGTTATGAGTGAGAGGATGAGTAAGCGCAGTCATTGAGGTGGGGAGACTGATGAGTGAGCGGACAGACTCTACAAGTCAGTCGTGCCTAAAGAATGTACACTGGTCATGTTTCTGTTGTTCGAGATCCTGGGAAATTAGGTTCACTTACTCACACACTGGTTATGTTGTGACGTCCCTAACAGATTAATATCAACATCTCCTTTTGTATTTTCTCCAGAATGTTCAGGAGTGAGACAAAAATCAACAACACAGATTTCTTTCAGTGCCTGGACTGACTCTGCCTTTTCCATTTGAAAGCACCAAAAATCATCGCAAAATAAAAAAAATCCTCTAATTTTGCAAATATAGGAAATCTAAAAACTAAATGAGAGTGGCTCTATAATCAAACAATAGTATTTTCCTGACAGAAAAGAAATTCCAAAGGCAAGTGTGCAGGACAAAAATAGCCTTTTCTCTGAGCCGGTACCATTCAGATCAAAGCCATCAATTTATTCAGCCATCATGAGAACACACAATCCAAGTTTCTAAAGCAGCCAGTAAACTGAATCACTGCAGATTAAATAAACATGCTGAGTTGAATCAAAAAGTAAATAAAAGGCCTCTTCTGACATAAGTTCGTATTTACAGAAATCCTGTGACTAAAAGCAACTTAATTTTGGATCATTAAAAACAAAACAAAACAAAACAAAGTTCCTCAAGTTTATGTTAATTATACAATATATCCAGAAACCCAGAGCCTGACTAAAGTTTTAAAAATCAGTTGATTAATCAAAAAGTATTTTTAGCAAAACTGAAACATTTCTTAAGTTAAGCTTATTTTCAGACTAATTCTAACTATTGAAAAAAATGAACCTTATCATCAAAATAGGTGACTATGGCAAAAGCTGGTAAACATATTACAGATGCTATGTTTTAAGAAATTCAGTATCACCAAAATGAAACATTTCTGATTACTTTGCAGTCAGATACTATAGTAGAATTAAATAATCTATTTCTCTAAATAAAATTAATTTGTGGCATATCCCAATATTTAGGGAGTAATTTAATCTGACCCCTCTCAATCTTCAACTACATTTTTTGTTGTTTGTTTTAGTTCCAAAAAAATAAGAAATAGAAAACAAAACCAAAAATAGAAAATAGAACCTTCTGAGAAGTCTGTTGGAGAGTCTCAGATCAGGCAGATTGCCCTTAGGTGGGTCTGCCCTTAAATGCTGGGCAACTTGCTGCCCCGTGGGGATGCAAATGTGAGGAATAAGACAAAATGAACTGGATTCTATAGGATTTTGAAAGTAAGGGAACAGAAGGCCCTAATATGCTATAATCCTTAGGAACTCAGATTATGGAGTTTTAAATATCTTCTTGAGTGCAGTTGAGCGTTATGTCATTGAGGAGTTATACTGAGGCAGTGACAGTGTCAGATGGGCAGGTTAAAGGACAGTGGAGAAAGCAAGGGAGAAAAAACTGGGGATGCAAAACCAGTAGGTGGCTACTGCAATAGTCCAAGCAAGAGAAAGTAAAGATCTGATCTGGATACTGGCAGTTAATACAGAACGGAGGGGGTAGATGCAGGAGAAAAGTGTAGAAATCCCCAGGTTGGTGATTTTGGCGCCATTACAATGCCAGACACAGATACTGTCAACTAGCCTAACTGTTTCCTTGCAGTCAGGAAAAATAGACAGTGTGGTACCATATACGTACCCTTTAGGAGTATCAACTGCACAGACTTATTGTCAGTCTCCAGAGAGCTATCCTAGGAGCATAGTAAGTCTAGGCTAATATTTGTATGTATATTTGCATGCCAACACTCAGAGAAACAATAACATTAAGACAATCTGGAAAGTATGCGGGTGAAATTGCACATATTTACCAATCTGTGTTCTCACACAAGTTCCTGCACACTTTTGAAAGCTTTTAGGATTTCAAGACTCAATCCCTCAAGCCGTTAGAATACTATTTCCAAGCAAACAACGACCCAACTTACTTTTAAACTAGTTCCAAGTTGTTAACACAAACTATTAGCACAGCACAACCATCTTTTCTAATTACACAATTTAGACAATAATAATGACAAAACATTTGCTTATAACTCCTGGATGAATGTAAGGAGAATCTTATGTCCACAGGATGATCAAATAACAATGTTCCACTTAAGACTATGGGCAGTATCCCAGAATGGTTCTTCGAGTTTCTTGCTCATACATTGGGCGTAATCAAAATCAAGCATTTTATTCACAGGTAAAGCTGGAGAATGCATTTTCCTTTTTATCTGTGGGCATTTGAAGATTGCTTGAAGGCTGTCATCTAATGGTTACCATTCGTTTAAAATGGGGAGTGCTCTGACATTGACAGTTCAGGGACAACTTTTCAAGTTACAGGTAGCCTGCAGGGAAGGGACACCCTTCCTTGATCTTCATTCTGAGGAGGGTTAAGCTAGAACCCTGGCTTCTCTCTCTAACCCTGGTGTTTGTTCCTTCAGAAGAGAGGAAGAATAACTAATCTGATTATCCAGAGCACGATCTTCATGGACCATGTTTTACTGGTGGAGGCTTGCAGCCGCTCAAAAGCAAGAATTAGTGCCGGCACTTCCTCTTTCTCTTCTTACCCTTAGGCAGAGTGTGGCCTATTTCTTCTTCTACTGCTTCCTGTTTCAAGTGGTTAGCAAACCAGGACTGTGCCTTCTCCACAGTCTCAGAGGAGGATGCCAATCCACTCTCTGAAAGTAGCTGTAAGACTCATCTATGGGCTTGTTCCAACTGGACCCCAAACTCTGCTCTGCCTACATAGACTTAACCCATTCCACCAACAGACAGCCCTGAGCATTTGTTCGTTCTAAGATTTAGAGTCAATGCAGGAGGAAGAGCACCTCACTTTATCCTCAAGCCGAAACCACTGTTTCTTTAACCAAAAAGCCCATCATTGGACAGTTTTCAGTCCTTGCCCAAACCAATTTTTTTTTTACACCATTATTCATTTGATTGGCAACTTGTGTTCATTCTCCATTTGAAAACCCCACAGAAGGAAATGAGCGCGGCAAACCAAGCCTGCTCAGAAAATATATGTTCTCTAATTATTAATGAGCATTTTTGATGATCAAATGGGAAAGTGATTTGTCAATTGAAATTAATAAAGTTTATTGTGTTCAATTTCTACTTTGTGTTATAATCTGAGTAGTAGACTCTAAGTTACTTAAAAGCAGGAAACTTGTCTTATGCTTTTAATTTTGAAAAATTGTGTATATGTGACATATTTTTAGATAAATGCATAAGTAAGGTATTTACATACGGGGTGGAGTTTTTAATGCAGTCTTTTTGTTTGTTTGTTTTATAGTTCTCTCCTTTCCTTCCTTTTATACCCATCTAGTCTCCTCTTCCTCCAACTACCAGTTACCCCATCTTAATAATCTAGTTAGTAGTCCTTATTTTTCTCTGTGATATCATTATAAGCAATTAAAAGTATACACATTACACAATTTACAAAAACGGGATGTCATACATACTTATAAACCTACATTTATACATTTCCCTATTGCTGGACATCTACTTTTCTTACAATTCTTTGCCATTTTAAGCAATTTTGCAACAAATATTCTGTTTCTATATCATATGTACTGATTTCTTTATTTCTACGGGCCAGATGCACAGGAGTACAATTACAAAAATGAAGAATATTTATATTATATTTATACTTTTAAGAGATTCTGCCAGATAAATTGCCTGATGTACTGTAACAATTCAGACATCTATCATCATTTCTGGAGAGTACCCATTTCACCACATTCCGGGTAGCAGACTTTATTTTTCTTTTTCATAGTTGTCAGTCCATTGGTTGTGAAGTGATATCTCATGGTTATATTTCCATTTTCCTTACTGGCAAATAGAGTGAGCATTTTGAATACGTATCTTGGTGACTGAACTTACTTACCTAAGAAATTTCTCTTCATATTCTTTGCCCTCTCTTCTATTGGATAGTATTTTTTTCTCATTGTCAATTTGTTTTTTCTTATAACACTGTCTTTTCGTCCAAGAATATGGTATATCTTTTCCTTTACTCAGATCTTTTATATCCTTCATAAGTCAATAAGATTTCATTGCTTGTCATCTCTATCTTGTAGTTTTCTTTGTAAATTTTATTAAAAATATTTAAGTAACTGTCAATGTTTTAATGGAATGCTTTTTCATTCCACTTCTAGGTGTATACTGCTAAAAGAGAAATATTTGTATATTTATATTTGTATATTTGTATTGTATACATACATCTCAAATTTTTGTATTCTAAAGTTTTTAAATACAATACCTTGGCATTTTATCATCAGTAGAAAATCTGTATCACTTTCTTTCCTCTATTTGTATCCTATATTTCTAGTTTTTGTAGTAAATGTGTCGATATTAAATTTATTAGGGAAATTTTCAACCTTTACTATGACCTGGAGGAGTTTAAGTAACACTGAAAATATATGGTTTTTAAATTTCTTAACTTTATAGATAAAATTCTGTGGTGAAAGCATCTGATCATGGTAAAAATTTTCATGATATTCAGTCATCTTTTCTATGTCTTCTAATGGCAACTGCCTTACTTGCTTTTCCTATTATTTTATTGGGCTAATTTTTGATAATTTATATTTTGATAAGAATCGTGTGTTAAATCCAGAGTTTTAAATTTGTGACTACAGAGTTGCATGTATCCCCTTATGCTTTTACAATTTCTTCTTTATCCCATATCAAATGATTTACAGATAAAATAATATGATGCCTAGGATTAGCTACAAAATAATCCAAAAAAGGGGGTAAGGTATAGGTGAAACAAAGTTTGCTTTGTGTTCATAATTGTTGAAGCTAAGTGATGGATTAATGGAGAGTGATCATTCTATTCTCTCTATTTTTATATTTTTCTGAAATTTTTTCATAATAAACACTTTTTTTTAATTTCGGAATGAGTTCTAATTTTTGCATGTAGAAATAAAGTTAAGGTCTAGATTTAGGCACATTGCTTAGTCTTTTTCTATGCTACTGTCAGGATGGAACCACACAATCTAATGCTTTACTAATGACCTTCTATTCAGAAGATGAAGACCATCAACTGTGAATTTCTCCTGCCTCCCTCCATCCTCCACGTACTTTAAATATTTAGTCTAAGTGAATCCTCTTTGCTTTCTGTTTTGGATAAAGAGGAGAGATCCTCCTCTTTATCCAAAACTAGCTCTTCTGACTTCTTCCAAGGACCTACTTAATTATTCTTTCAGTGTTTTATATGCATCCCATACTTTTCATCCACATTCAGGTAGTCACAGGCTAACCTAACTTCCAAAAGAATTGCATAATGCAGCACCTAACAAGCTCTGAAGGATAAATTACAACAGGTAATTTGTGTTTTTCTCAAGAGGTAATCTCTCTTCTCTATCAAAAGAGATATCAGAACATCAACTTGAGACGACTAAAGGTGGTTTCGCCTCCTGAGAATGCGTGCCCATCTTAGAATCACTTAGGGAATTGCCCTCAGAAGAGGAGGAAGAGGCATGTGGGGACACTGAGGGTAACTTCATTTAGAAAGCTGGGAAAGCAGTCAACTTGTCCAGGCAAAGTGTGGTATTTTATAACCATTGGACTGCGCCTTACTTTATTTCAGTACCAATATGTCTTAGAGGTCTTTCCATGTGCTCAGCGCAATCATTCTATTTCTTTTTCTTTGCAGAGGCAAACAAGTCCTTTGGATGACTGAATCATAAATTATTTAACAATATGCTTTGTGTTCTGAAGCTTTAAAATAGAAAACTATTTTAACTTTGTGGGGAGAGGAAGACAGAGAAACAGAAAGGGACCAGCAAAATACCATCCCACCACTGAGTCAACTAGCTCTGAGAGTGACATTTCTCTGTGCGACTCTTGGCTTCCATCTGTAACCCACAGGGTGAGAGAAAACAGTGGCAGTGGATGGCGTTCACATTGCTGCGAGTGGGAGTAGACAGACACCCTGCATTTGATTTTGTAGGTCTTTGATATTTCTGTGTAATTAAAGGGGAGCAGGAATGCCTGGGAAGGAGATAAATAACAAAGTATCTGATTAAAAGATGGGTGGATGTTTAAATTACTCATTGGAAAGGCCAAAAGATGTGACCATTTTAAACCTGAAGCTTGAAGAGTATTTTCAAAGTAATACTCTCTCCACAGTTGAACTGAATAAATATGCCTAAATCTGTAGCTTATATTTTACTATCACTAATTATCTTTTTAAGCGTACTTTGTTTTACTATTATATAAACTAACTCAAAAAACCTTTAATGAGTATATAACTACCAAATCTAATGATCTTTCATAATCTCTGTTTGCCTTCATGTCTCTACTTGACATGATGTGCCTCTGCTAAAATAGTAACAGAGCAAGTTGAATTTTCCAACTGCTTAAAACTCTTCTCTTTTAGTTTCACTAATTCCTCGCTAGTTTATTTTCCTCCTACATCTCTGATTATTCCTCTGTCTCTTTCCTAGCTCTGCTTGGTCCTCATTTTTAAACTCTGGCTTCCATAATGTAACTAATGATGAATATATACACACACACACACACACACACACACACATATATATGTTATGAATATATTATATATATTCAGTTATATATATACACATATATAAATTCATATTATATATTATGTATCTTTATGTATAAATATGTAGAAAGATTGAAAATAAAGGCATAGAAAAAACTACATCACAAATTAGCAAGCAAAAGAAGCTATGTAGCTATAATGATATTAAACAAAGTAGGTATTAATATTAAGAAATAGTACTAGTGATAAGGAGATATTATTTCAGAATGATGAAACCTTATTTTGACAGAAGGATATACAAAGCCTAAATAAAGCTGTACCTAATAAGAAAGCTTCCAGATCTATAAAGAAAAAAAAAAAAGAGACAGAACTAAACAAATTCATAACGATAGTGGAAAAATGTAATATAGTTCTCTCAGTAATTGATATCACAGGCAAACAAACAAACCAAAAAAAGTACTCAAATGTAGAAGGGTTGCACACTGTGATGAACAAACTTGACCTAATTGACATTTAAAGAACATTGTACTCAACCTGTCGGAGCATACATTCTTACACATATACTTCTCCGGTGCAATGGAACATTTACAAAAACAGAAAATTTGCTAGACCATAAAGTAAGTCTCAACAAATTTCAAAGGATTGAAAAATACCAAGAATGTTTTCTGACTTCAGCAGGATTAAGCTAAAATCAATAACAGAAGGAAAACTAGAAAGCTTCCAAATTTACTCAAATTAAGCAATACATTTCAGAATAACCCATGGATCAAGTTAGAAAAGATACATCTCAAAGCCATAAGGTTGAGCGAAATAAGTCAGACACAAAAGGGTACGTACCATACTGTATGGTTTCAATTATAGAAGATTCCAAAACATTGCTAGTGATAGAGGTCAGAAAAATAGCTACCTATTCAAGGAGGACTGTTATGAGAGAGACTTGTAGGGTGGTGATGATATTCTGGATCGTAATCTCCGTGTGTTCGTTACATGGGTGTATCACTTCGTAAAACTCCACTGAGCTGTTTACTTACAATGTCTACATCTTATTATTATTTATAGTCCAACACGTACATTTATCAAAAACAAATACATATATATTTTTTCATGGAGGTTCTCTTTAACATCAACCTTTCCTTCTTCTCATGTACCTCCATGGTTTCAGTCATGCCCTCTATGCCTTTGCTCTACAACCCTGTCATCTTCCAGACTTCTAATTTCAGCACCAGTCCTGGGTATTTAAATTCATTCCCATTGACTGTGTAGTTTATAATCTCAATTGTAACATGTTTAAAACTGAATTCTGCTAAAAGATGATTACTTTGCCTTCCCAAGGGTACCATCATTTATCTGCCCAGTTACACAGGCTCACCATCCTGTGATCTTTAAATTTTCCTTATTTTTAAATACCCTTCCCTTATCATGAATATCTGATGATACTTCCTTTATTATGATGATTATTTCTTGTATACTCCATCATTTCCATTTCCACTGATCTGATTAAGGACCCATATCCATGTATGGAGAACTCCAGTAACCCTAGATGATGTAGCTAATCCCTTCTTGCTAAAGCTGTCAGAATAGTCTCCTCACTGGCCTCAGCTTTCAGCCTCTACTTCCAAAACTTCCTTTGCACAGCTGCTGTATGAATTATCTTAAAGCACCGCTTTGATCACTGTTTCTCCTATTTAAAATACCTTTAATTATTTTCCCCTAACCAAAAGAAAAATGAGAAAAGAAAAAGAAATATACATATATACTCTTTTTTTTTAACAGAATCTGGCCCTGCCTGTTTTTCCACTTTGTTTATAACTACCATAGGATCTTCCTCCTGCTTATGCTCCCACTTAGCATGTCCTTCTCATTTCTTTCCAGGTCTTTAAATCTTATTCATCACTGAAGAGCATTATGCCACCATAGACCTTAGGCTTTGCAATCACATAGAGAAGTGCAAATCCCAGCTTCACCACTTACTGGCACTATGAGTTTGAGCACATTACTAACTCTCAGATTCTCAGTTTACTCAACTGTAGTCCACAAATAATTACTGGGTACTTTCCATCTGCCAGACACTGTATGTGGCCTAAAGATACAATGATGAACAAAAAAGAATAAATCTTTTCCTGTCCTCATGTAGCTTCCAGTCCAATGAAATGATAGACATTAATGAAATCCTACAATAACCACTTTGCATAGTTGTTAGGACTCTCTAGAATATATGGAAGGATATAACAGAATAGGCAGACGAAAAATAATAGTTATCATTATTTATAATCCTAGAAAACCCGGTGAAATATCCATCTTTCGTGATACATTCTTGCACTTTTCCCATTTCCTCTGGAAATACACATGACCCTCATGTTACCATGTATATACAAAGATCCTCTCATTCTCTAAACTCTTCTTTTTCTGTCTTTATCATACTTCTAGAAACTGAGTGTGTATGTTTTTGAGTTATGTGTATCTGTTATATTGCTATTAAATGTTGCAAACATTTTATCTCCACAGCTACATGCCAGTGTCTTAAGACTATGTACTAAGTTTTTTGTTTTTTTTTAAGTTCTGTGTTGACTAAAGCTTCCAACACATGCTAAATATTTGTTGATTTAATAAGTCCAACCCTATGAGACTGAATCTCAGTGGAGTACTTGAAATGCTTCCAGAGTTTTCTCCTCCCACACAGAAAACCAATCTGGACAAGAATATTAGGAAGTGGAAACATCATTTCTCACCCTCTTTGTGAGTTCCTCCCACCCATTTTCTTCTTCAGCTTGCCAAAATTTTTAAATCCCTAGGAGCCTAGGAAAACACTGTTTTTTTGGCAGCTGACAAGAGAAGGATGAAATGTTGATGAAGAGGAGAAAAACTAAAAAAGTCAGAGCCAGAATTCCTGAAGAAATATTTTAAAACTGAATTTCTAAAAGGAGCCTTGATTCTCGAAGTATGTTTATTTCCCCTCTAGCTTGGGATATTTTCCAAAGGAAGTCAAAATGAAAATACTTCCCACTAGGAATAGTAGAAATTGGCTTGCCAAGTTTACAATCTGCTAACTCACTGGGTCCTAGATTTTGAAAGGTAGTCACAAAAAATACCATTTCACTTTTCCTCTGGGAAATAACTTCCAGTTTCAAAGCCTTAAAGTGTTCTAAGATATTAAGTTATTCTCAAGTAATATTTTATGAATGCCAATATTAAATAATTAAAAACACAAGGATTTTGTGTCCTGTCAATACATTTATGTTTGACAACTGATAAGGCTATCTAGTAAGAATCTGAAACCATTTCAAATCTGTGGGAGAAAAACAGCGGAGGTGATACATAATTTTAAAACTGTGTGCCTGGGTTATAAGTAGCAATATTTATAGTAGTCTGTTTCACTGTACTCCTCTCACAACATCTGAAACTAATCTTCTAAAATGTTGTTAGAAAATAGCCACCCATACCCGTCCACGCACCCGCTGCTCACCAACTCATAAATGTCTGTTAACATCAACCATCAAATTTGATCGCTCAGCCATATTTTGTTCCCTGTTTCTATTAAATTCCACAGATATTTTCTGAATGACACTGGCCTACTTTAGGTTCTGTGGGGATGTAAAAATTAATGACAGCCTCAACCCTTCAGAATCATAACTTGGTTGGGGAAATAGACATCTATAGCCATAATACAAACAGAAAACTGAAATAAAGCAGTGGTTCAAAAACATGATAACACACATGCACACACCGCACTCTGGAGAAGAAACTCTTGGATGGGTAAATAGAGAGTCTAAATTCATCTGGAGGAATCTAGGAAGGCTGATGACATTTCATCAGTTAGTAAGTAGAAATGTTTTGGGGATGGGGTGGAGGAAAGAAGCTTTGCAGACAGAAGAAGCAGCTGAAGAAAACGTTTACAAAAAGAATATGTCTTTAAGTGGATGTGAGTGTATAGGTTTTTGGTGCCAGTGCACAGGGGGAGTGTAGGGGTAGTTTGCATGAGAAAAGTCAGTGAATGGCTTATACGAAGTATGAAACAATCAGGAATTCTAACAGCAGGAATATATATAGGTATCCCACAAACCTACGGGCTCGGGCTGAACCTAGCTGCAATGAGAGAATCTAAAGAGGCAGATACAGATTCTGACTCAGAAGAGAAAATGAAAGGCAGTTCTCGAAGAGTAATGGCAGTTGTCATATTCAAGGGGCAAGTCTAAGAAACGAAGAGCTGAAGATCACAGACCCAGAAGGCGCATGTGCGGACAGATGATAAGTTAAGATGCAGACCCTGGAAACCTGCAGCCATATTCTTGCACAGGAGGTGACCACAGGGACAATGCAGCCTATTTTATGACCCAGGGTCAAGATGCAATGATTCTAATGTCACGTACACCACCATTTGGAAAAGCAGGTAGTTTTCTTGTCTACATAATGCAAAAAAACTAGCCACATTAATTTTTTTTTTTTTAGCTTTGATTTAACTAATTCTTTCAGAATTTTACGAAGCTGGTCTTCCTTCTATGTGGATTCAGGGATGACTTAGCGGTGAAATAGCCACAAATTTGATTGTAACAACATGCTTTCTTCATAGGAATGGATCACATATTTTTGATTTTACAGATTATATCTCAAGCCTTTTTCACTTAGTATTTTGGAAACTGATAAGACTTCTCGTAAGTGCTACAATGAATAAGTCATTTGATAATCATTTTTATGTACTTGAAAAAAAAAAGATGCCATACTTCTTAAATATAGTAACGGGCTGAAGGTAGGGAAACAGGTTGGAAAGTCAACATTTTCATTGTATTCTACCCAATTTTGCTTTGCATCTGTCTTGAGAAAGAATTGTCTTTGGTAGCTCCTTTCGGAGATACTGACATAAAATGTCTGTTAATGCCCAACTCTTAGTATGCCTTTCCCACTTTCCAAGCATCTTTCATCCTGCTTCCAACCCTCTAATTCATTTCTACCATTTCTTTTCCTCCAACAACTAAAATACATTTATCTGCATGATTGTATGATGCAATCAGCAATGCACTTACTGTACACCAACTAGTCTATTCCCCTTTTGTGACTATATTCCAACAGGAAAAAGGGGCAGGGATAATCTTGTAAAGGGTGGTCTCATTTTCTTGTCCTAACATCCCAAACACTCACTTCTTTCCCTGTAAGAATTCCCCAATGAAAGAAAAAACAAACAACAAAAGCAAATAAAAGAGATGAGAGATTGACAGAAGAATCAGGAAGACCAACAATGATGCGTCAGAAAGTCCAGCTTACAAAATAGAGCCTGCTGAAAGAATATACATGGATCAAGGTAAGTCCAAGAAACATCAGGAGATGCAAATAACTGAATTTACGGTAAGAAATACGAAAGGTAGTGAAAATTGAGACCGTGATAATGGCCTGTGTTTGCCAGAATAAGGTGCTGGGGCCTTGCCGAAACACTCTTAGTTCCTGTTAAAAGATTTAAACCACTTTCTCTAGCTTTATGGAGATATAATTGAATATAACATTGTGTAAGTTTAAAGTATACAATATGATGATTTGATACACATATATTTGTAAAATGATCACCGTAATAGGATTAGAAAGTAGATAATAAATGACTTTATATCCACCAACAGCACATTATGAATCCTTAAAAATAAATTTTGTTTACAATTTTTTAAATTAAGGACATGATAATAACAAGCAGTCTGAGCATTTAAAATGTGATAGTTTTTCTGTGCAAAATATTTATGTGCATCTATTCATCTAATGATCAACAAATGAGATAGGTGCCATGATTATCCCCATTTAACCAGGAATAAAAGATTAAGAAAGTTGTCGAAGGCAGCCAGCCTTGAAAGTGACAGAATCAAGACTGAAACCTAAGACTTAACCTCTCCACTCTGACATGCTTCCAGATATCGCTGATTATACAATGTCCAGAGGCAAGTAATCTTTATATTCTCTTGACTTCCTGATTGTCTTTTATTTCAGTTCAATGAAGAAAAATATTTACTAGAGTACGAGGTCTGACAATTAAGTTCGAATACTTGTTGCAATGATGTTGCTAACCTTTTTTGGTATCAGAGGGATTATTCATTATGAATTTGTACCAACTGGACAAACAGTTAACCAAGTTTACTATTTGGAAGTGCTGAAAAGCCTGCATGAAAAAGTTAGACGACCTGAACTTTTCGCCAACAATTCATAGCTCTTGCATCACGACAATGTACCAGCTCACAGGGCACTGTCTGTGAGGGAGTCTTTAGCCAGTAAACAACTGTATTGGCAAACCCTCCTTACACACCTGATCTAGCCCGCAATGACTTATTATTTATTTACCCCAAGGTAAAGGAAATATTGAAAGGAAGACATTTTGATGACATTCAGGACATCAAGGGTAATACGATGACAGCTCTGATGGCCATTCCAGAAAAAGAGTTCCAAAATTGCTTTGAAGGGTGGACTAGGCACTGGCATTGGTGCACAGCTTCCCAAGGGGAGTACTTCGAAGGTGACCATAGTGATATTCAGCAATGAGGTATGAAGCACTTTTTCTAGGATGAGTTCACGAACGTAATTGTCCAACCTCGCACATTCACTAAACTCTAGGAAATTGGCCACAGAGCTACAAGCCTTCGTTTCCATATTGGTGCACAGTAATACAGGTGGTTCATATCTCCCTGGTCATCTTTTCCCCTTTTTACAAAAGCAACTGTGTAGTTCAACAGAGATAAGAACTTGAGTTTTAGCCCCAGCTCTGCCGTTTGCAGAATGACCTTGGTATTCTACGCCTCATTAGGATGGAGTCATTTAGACTAGAATCTCTAATGTTCTCCAGCTCTATAATTCTGGTAGTTTACCCTGTTCACATTACTTTAATTCTCATAAAATGTCTTTGTTATGGGAAGCATTTAATCCAAATTTCTTAGATGGACAAGCTGAGGACTCCAAACATTAAAATCTCATCGTTTCAAAAAGGAATAATAGAACAACTATCCCATTAAATTCTTATTGTTCCAGAAGGGGGAAAAAATAGATCCAGCTATCCCCTCTTCCATCCACTACTTCTCGCTAATTCCAAGTCTATGACTTCAACTGCCTTTATTGGCCATCCAAAGCCTGTGATTTACTACATAGTTTAGCATTTACTTTGTAGACTCAAAATAGAGTGCTGCCAGCCCCTTCTGCAGCTTTCATGTGCCCTAAATCCAGTCCATCCCCAGGACAGCTATTAGTATGGCCATCTGTTTCTTAAGTGCTGATGCCCACCCCTCCCTGAGCCATATCTCCAGAGTGAAACAAATGTTTGTAAAAAGGCAGAAGCAACTGCTTACATTTCACTTCTTCAAAGCACTGCCTCTAATGCTTTTTCTCCTTCATAATCCTGCTTCCTCGGAATACCCTTTCTATGCTACAGCTGTGGGGGTTTTAAGAAGCAATTTTTCTAAGTCTTTTCACTTCCTATAAGAGTACTTCCCTTCAATTCAGATTTAGGATCCTCTCAAGCCCTCATGCCAAAGGGCACACGTGGTTAAAATCTAGTTTTTTACTATTTAAAATAAGAAGCATGCAATTTTATTAAAAAATGTTATGGCAAGTACCCTCAATTCATGGTTAATATTCAATCTCAAAGATTCCAAACACTTTCATTCTTATGTAAAAGCATACACATTTACAAAGCATCCAGTTATTAAAATTTTATAACTGAGCTAAGAGTTTCTGCACAATTTAATCCCATTATTTTAATTTAGAAACAAGGGAAATGAGAAGCTGGTAGCAAGGTTCAAAGAATAAGCACAATATTCTGGCTGTAAAAGAAGCTAGAGATGGTTCAGTCCTACTAGAAAGTAAATACATTATTTTCACTGCATGGCGATGCCCAAAAGAAATATTAAATAGATATATGTGACATATAAGTAAATACTATATAAATAATACAAAAATATAAACATAATATAAATAAACATGTGTGAATTAAAATTTGAGAAACACTGAAAGTAGGAAAATTTTTATGTAGTTACAGCAACCATTTTATGTATAACAGACAAATGATTAAAAAAGAATTGCTTATCAATGAATTTTAGAGTACATAAAATGATGGGTTACAAATTTGTTACTATCCCAGATAGCCTTGAAAAAAATTCTCCAAGGTTAGAATTTTGTAAGAGATAAAACACAGACAGACAATGAGACACAGGGAATGTGTTATTAAATTTAAAATTAAATAAAGGATAAGATTCTCTCTAAACCCTAAATTCTGAAACAGTCGATACCCCAAAACAACAGACCACATCTGCCGAGCTGGGTGTGCAAGTGGAACCCTGATATATCTGTGGGTCAAAGTCAGCTGTACTGGATGGTTGAGTGACAGGCTTAAGAAAGAGAAGGCACAGTACTTACCTCCCATGGTGTCCTAGTTGAGCTTACCTTGGGATTCAGAGTCTGGGCATATCAAATAAATAGGAGGCATCTTCATAAAGCCATTTGCTATGGGCCTGAAAACACTCCAGGAAGGAAGAAACGGTAGCTGTGTCCATAGCTTGGCTTCAGATAGATGTGACAGAGTAGAAACCTGTTTTCAGGAAGGCAAATGAAACTCTTTTCAGAATATTCTTTACAAAAAGATAAGCAGCCATCAAGTAGGAACGGTTATCGTGACAAAACCTTAATGTGAAAAGGGGTGAGGTGATTTTGAGTACCACAATGATAGCTGTTACTTCAACTGATAACCTAACTGAGCCTGGACATATATTTGGGTCCGAGTTCAAAAAGGGTTGTAAGTAAGAATATAGGGACTAGTTTTATTGACCCCACCAAGGCCAAGCAGCTCTGACTGACACAGCCTCTAGAACAGCGTTAAGTCAAACAGCAAAGAGCCTTTCTTCCTCACTCCACCACAAGCCACCAGGTGATTTGGGTACCTTTAGAACACACGAAATATCAAAGGGGAACTGTGCCTGGCAAAGAAGCGGGAAAAATGGATGTAGCCCCTCGTGGATAGAAGCTATAGGCGTGATACACTTGTAATTTAGGTTCTTGAAGATAATGCTCAGGGGAATGAAGCTTCTGCATTAGCAAGTGTTAAGTACAATATTAAACCGACAAAATTTAGTTAGATGTTCTGTGAGCTTTGTTGACCTCTGGGCTGGTGAGCCTGGAGAAACATGAGTAAAAGGTTATGCTACAATGCGGCCTAACTATTAACTGCTAATAAACAATAAAAGGGAAGCTATAAATGTATAATTTTCATGTCTTTGCCCACCTCCCTCCCAGCTCCCCTCCACAAAAGAAGAAAAGTTGCTAATCTGATTGGCCAGAAATGGAGGTAATGATTGGCCATGGTGACTCTTGGGCAGGGTCAGTGTGCCTTCCAGGGCAAGGACCTGGGAGTCATCACCCTCCACGGTGGCTCTTGCCTTCTTTATAGCAGAATGCATGAGCCAAGTCAGAATACCCATGTGGAGGCCTGTTCCCATCCTCACTCCCAGATTTCAGACAGCCCCATATAATTTGTCCATCCCTTTCTGTCCCTGGGCACACGAAAGCATACTAGTCCCAAGTTTTAGGAGGTAGGAGAAGAGTAGATGAAGGATGTGAAACTCAGGACTCTAGTCATCGATTCCAACTTGGCCTTTGGCCAGAGTCTATTTGGCAATAGTGGACTTTTCTGCAGCTATTAAACAGGGATCACGTTCTAGCCCTTTTAGCCCATGTGGAAGAAAAGAGATTGATAGGCAAGATCTATTTATATTCATCCAGTATGTCAACAGCCTCTGCCGCCACCCCTAACACTGCCATAATAATTCCATTAATTTTGAAGCATGTAAAAATCTGCATGAGAATAATTTAAATAAGTACCCTGGGACTACCTGATCACAATAGAATGTTTCTATATCACAAACCTGTATCAAACTCTTTACCCCGTCTCTCCCAATACAATATTGTGAATGATAATGCGACCTCTTGATGTCCTCTGCCAGGAGTTCTCCAGTGGGAATCTACTACATCCATGCTTCTGCTGGAAGTAATCCATTAACATGATTTCCTCAGACCGCTTAGGAGCCGTGTCCTATATGTCTATCACTATGTACTCATTACACATCTCCAATACACCTGTTTTATGTAAATCTATTGTGTGTGTGCACGCGCGTGTGACCACGTAATATTAAAAATCATCTATCTTGTTTGATGCTTGACATATGCCAAAAATATGCCTTTGCTTCTGGAGTCTCTAAAAATCAACACTTAAGTAATATTTCATGAAATGCTTTAATGTACCTTTTGCTGCTCTAACTTCCAAGTGCTGTCCCATTTCCATTCACCATGGAATTAAGCAAATAGGGACTGAATAACTACTATGCGCCTACAGACATTCTGCTAAATGTTGTGGAAATGCACATGTGACTCTGACAAAGAGTTTTAACAGAATTTTTAGGAGTTGCTGAGAGAATATGGTGATTCCACCAAGCTGAGTCATAGGGAACCGTGCTGTGATGGTTTGGCAGATGGGTACACATGAGGAAACCAGCGTTTGTGATCCATTGGGTTTTCACTGGGGTTTCTGGAGGTTACTCTTTAATAATTCCAGATGTTGCAAGTGGTGCCTGTGGCAGACCCAAGACTAGGTGCCACTTGGTGCGATGGTCACCACAATTTATTGCTAAACTTGAGCTTGGTCTGGAAAAATTGATTCCATCTTGGAATTTTGGCACTCAAACAGAATGACAAGCAATACATGTAACTTCCCTTTATGGTATTTTAAGCTCTTCTGCCATGTCATCTTGTGCAGCTAAATCATAACAATTCTAATTGCCTCGCCATAGTGAGTTTCTGGAGGTTCCTAACTCAACTCTATAAAACTCACCCAATTAGCCCAATGAACACCCCCACATCAAAAATGTTGATGTATTTGATGAATATAGTTTATCCTTTTGGAAGAATATTACATAGTGAATCTAAAAGGCTGTGCAGCATAGTATTTAAAATACATTTAATATTATTAAATATTTACAGCTGAAATGAAATGATGTCTTAGATTTGTTTTAAAATCATCTGACTGGGTTTGGGGAAACTGGGTTGGGGTATAGATGAAATAAGATTACTCATATATTGATAATTATTGAAGCTCAGTGATGAGTGAATCAGGCTCATCATACTCTTCTGTTTACTTTGAGTGCTACTTTTATATTTTCTGTAATAAAATGTTTTTTGGAAAATGCAGCTACTACTGGGACATCAACTCTAATCTTTATAGCTATCCAATCAAAGTTGCTCAATCAAGAACCAGTTGTCAATTTATCATAAACATGCCTTCAGCTCTTACCTAAATGTTGCTAGAAGAAGTATCTATCAATCAATCAACAAGTGTTTGAGTTGCTATGATGTGTAAGCACTGTGGGAAATTAAAGGTGAATCAGACATAGATCTAGTCCCCAAGTAAGAGCCAGAGACAAAGCTCTAAGAGAAAAAGTTATATGATTTTAATAGTATGTCCAAGAAGGAGAGAGATGGCCAGGATTCCTGAGCTCACTGCTGGCTACCTGTTATTGCTTGACCTACTCCCAAAATGGGTTTCTCATGTCGTATGTGTGTGTGCGTGCGTGCGTGCGTGTGTGTGTGTGTGTGTGTGTAAAAACTCCTTTCGGTAGAAGATAGGCTTAAGTCCACCAGTCTCCCTGCCCTCCACCAGATGGAGGTGGTGTGGCTATCTCAGCCCTATTACCCTCTGCTCCCTCCCTAACCTGGGCCTACTAGATTGTAGCACTCTAAAAGAAAGAAGAACCCAGAAAAGATGAATTTAAGCCAAAGCTTCTTGAGGAAAGAGGGCATTTTTCTTCTAGGCTATGACCAGTAGTCAAAACAATTCATCCCAGGTCTCCTTTCTGCTGGGCTTCCCATGACTTCACTGGGCAGTCTGTGTGTGTCTGGGTGGGCATGGCGGGGGGGAGGTCAGATGCTTGAGGAAGGGGAGCAATTTGTCTCCCCCAAACAGAAGCAAGCCCCAGAGTTCTCTTTAGTTTCATGGGAGAAAAGTAGAAAGTGAATAATCACAAGAGAGGCCTTAACTCCAAAAAGACAAAATCTAACAAGTCGAGTATAAACACTTGCACTTTTAACCTTCTCCGTTTTTATATTAAAATGCCTGTGCCTAGTGCTGTCACCCCGGAATGACTCTGAGGAATTCATTTTATCCCTGACCCAGGTCATTGTCACTCTCCTCCTCTTCCTGACTTCGAAATGAGAGAAAGAACAGATGAAAAGAGTCTTGATTTCCCATTACAGGAACACACAGGGCATTGAATGAGATACTTACCCCATGTTGGAATCCCTCATGTCTTACAATTGTTTCCTTTGTGCATTTTTATTCTTCTTACAGGAAATTAAAAAGAAACGTCTTCAGGGCTATCACTATTTCTGACCTGATTCAGAATCTGAACTACAGCTCGGTTTTTTATACTTTTCATTTTAACACACACATATTTTCTCCACGTGCCGGAATGAACCAATCTCAACATTCAATGATCCATGACTACATTCGAAAGGCTTCTAGCCATCCCAGTATATTTACTGTACAGGCTCAGTGCCTTACCATAAACGTATGAAATGAAGTCATATATTTTCAATTACCCCATTCATGAAAATGCCTCTTCAAGCACAGCTTCTTATTGTGAGCCCAGCTGTTTGTTTCATATTACAGTTCAAGAGCCAAGTTTCAAGAGCAATAAAAGTTTTACTATACATCACTGTCTAAAAGACAATGACAGACCAACTAAGCAAACCCTGGGATTTTACAGACTTTACATAGTGTAAAATTTCCCACACATCAAGGGCAACCATTTTCAACATTGATAAGGATTATTAAGAAAGTGCCATACTGAAGAAAATTTCCAAATGTTGGCAGAAGGTGTTTTTTGGTTGCTTATGTTTGTTTGGTTGGGGTTTTTTTGTTTGTTTTGTTTTTTGTTTTTTGGGTATATAGTCATGCTATTGGGAAGATACAGCTGCCTGAAAAACAGAACGAAATATAATAGGTTATGCTCTCGGTTTTGGCAAGTCCAGGCAATTGAATCCCATGTCTCATTTAGCCAGAAACTTTAAACAGAATAATTCACATTGCCGTTGAAGAAATATACAAGGATGAGGGCTCCATTTCTGCTTTTAGCTGAATGCACACAATTTTACCTGCCACTGGTACTTGGGAATGGAGACAACGAGAGTGAATGGCAACCTATTTAGTCTTTGGGTTCCTACCACTGCAGAAGCTGCTTCTACTCCCACGAGAGAAAATCAACTACAGTTACATTTACTTAGCTGGAAGTAGGTGTGCGTGAAACAAGAGTAGAAGGAGAAAGCAGGAGATAAATAGAACTTTCATGACCTAAATTTAACACAGGTTACATTGAGATAGGCCATCAAACTGTCCATAGGAACCCTCAGCTTCTCCCACACACACATACTCAATCTAATGAAACAAAGAGTATGGTGAGTGTGTTTAGAGAAAGGCTCGCCAGGATGGAAGAAGAATAATCTAATTCCTTCATAACTTCATGCAAAACCCATGCACAGCTACATGAGTGGATTAAAATATTATTGCATTGCCATGCAAGGTTACAGGTAAAATGTCAACTGGAACCATAGAGCGTTTCATTGAGAAAATATTTGTTAGGTAGCCACAGTGGGGATCTCTAATTTTATGTGATCACGTTGAAACGGAATACCAGAATGCTGTTTGTTTTATCCAAATAAATAACACCTAGAAAAATCATCATTCATATGAGTGAAATGAAATTTTGTAATAATCTCTCACAATGAGCAAACCACCTGAAGTAAGTAACACCATTTTCGATATTACATATACAATCAATTGAGCAATTAGCAATAGCATGCTTAGGCGGTTTACTATCACTGATAGCCTTAGACGTAAAAATATCTCAAAGTTTAAAAACCTTGAAAAGCAAAGTGACTATGCTCACCCTAGCTAACCAACATTGTGACTGTCTCAGTCTTGTGCCTGCCTCTGCAGGAAACCTTTGCGGCTGGCTTTAGCAACGTGAAAGGGCAGTTTTATCTCCTTCACTTCTTGTTCCTGGAGTCGTGCATTCAATTCTATTCTATACCTGTGAAATAAAAGGATGTTTTTCAATGATGTATGATTCAGTTTGTAACTTCTTGCATGGTCACTAGAGATTTTTCTGGCAAATACACAATATCTAATGATGTTTTCTTTTGCAATCAAAGACTATAATTCATTAGTAGTTCTAACCCTTAGTCTGGCTAACCTCCTTTGAATCTTCCTGTTTATATACAAGTTAATATGTTTAGAATGCTAAGGATTTCTCTTTATCTAATCTTAGCTAAGGAACTACAACTGCATAAACAGGAAGACTGAAAAAATTAATTTATTAAGTAGACCCAGGTTAGATCTGAGGTTAGCCTCAAATTTGGAAAAGACAGGGACTAGCTTTTGTGCAAATACGTATATTCTTTTTCTCTTAATAGACTTTTTAAAACAATGTGTAATTGAACTATTTTTTTATATAGAGTAATGTAGTGACTTCTCATACAATTATTTTATATTTCTGGATGGTTTTTTGGATTCACATTATTCCCCATACATTGCTTATAAATTGAGGAGCTTTCCATTTATGTTTAATGTCTCGTTAAGCAGCCAACATACCTCTTTACTTGTTTGTTAGTTTGTTTTAGTTGATTTTCTTGGTTTTTCAAAGGAGAAAATCAAAGATGCAAATATTGATACCTTTTCCTTCTGGATCTACTTTTTATAAGTCACAACTCTTATTGTACCAATTAGAATTTCTCAAATGACATCAAATAACAGTGGTGATAAAAACAGTACCTTTGATGTTTCACTGTTAGGTATGTTGTTGGCTCTTTAAGCTAAATATTTCGTATTATGCCAAAAAACTCTCTTCCTAGTTCTAATTTACTAACTTTTCATCCAGACTTGATGTTGAATTTAATTCAATTCTTTTTAAATCTTGAGATAATTATTGTTTTTCTCATGTAAATTGTTCATGTGATCAATTTGGTCATATTCTTTTAATATTGAATTATCCTTGAGTTAATGGACTTTGCACTACTTGGTTCTTATAATGACCAGCATTTATTTGCACAATCTTCTTATGCTTGGGGAAATTTATGCATTAGTGAAACTGTGAATCCCCAAGTTAGAAGCAAGAACCTCATTTCTTCAGCCTTCCTTACAAAGAGAAGCCCCAACACATAACCTGGGATCAGCCAATCAGACATGCCCTTGGAATAAGCTAACGTGAAAGTCAATGCCATAGAGAAGCAGGTATTGCATAAGCTCAAATCTGGCAAGGATGGTTGCTGGGAAGCCCCGTGTTTTAAAGCAGCAGTGGCTGGACTCCTGTATCCTCCACACCAATAGCACAACCGTGGAGCCCAGCCCAGCAAAAGGACCAGAGAATCTCTCTGGAGCAGCCTCCTGGTTGGGTGTAGGCATCAGCTCAGCTTCCCAGTCTCTGACCCTATGAAGAGTCTGTAAGCTACACCTAGTAACTTTATTTCTGTTAAAGCCAGAGTGGATTCGGTGTTACAACTGATTGAATTAATAATTTCTGATTGAATTAATTTACCGAGGACTTCAGTTTGTTAGCATTTTATTAAGGATATTTTTTTACAAGATATTAGTAAGAAAATTGCTCTGTGATTTTCTTTATTGAGGGGAAATAGAGTGGAGGCTCTTCTTGTTATACATTGATATAGAACTTTGGTAAAATGAATTAATACGTGACTTTGGTAAAATTTGAGACGTTTACCTTTTTTTTTTTTTTTCCTGCCCTGGAGCAGCTTAAATAACTGGTGAGTTTTCTATTCCTTAAATATTTGACAGAAATTCTACAATGAAAGAAATATATATACTTTTTTTTATCATTTACCACACGTATAGGTCTATTTAGGTTTTTTAAATTTCTTCTTAAAACATTTTAGACAAATTAATTTTTTATTTTCAAAAGTATTTATTTCATTCACATTTTTATATAAGAAACATCTCAATTTTTAATCTCTATATCTTATTATAGCTATTGCAGAGGATTTATCAATTTTCCTCCTTTTCAACAATTTTTTTGGGAAATTTTTATTTTATTGTCCTTTCTCATTTTTACATTGAGGTTCCAACAAGCAGTGAAAAGGTAGAGAATGGAAATGACAATGTCATCCCCTTTCAAAATCATTTGTCACATGCATAATCTTACTTAATTATTGCAAAAGAACCTCAATCATATGGGAGATGCTGTATATATACACATACATATATATATAATGTTATTGTATAAATTTTTGAAAAAGCCTCAGAGAGGTTGGAACTTGCCAAAGTGACTTAGATAAACATGTTCATTTCTGATGCAGACTCTTTTCACTTCTCATTTTTGCATAAAGATTAAAATAATGCCATTAGAGCTACTACCATTGCTTGGTAATTCTATATAATAGGCACTGTTCTAAAGCCTTATTTGGATCTTATTTAATGAAAAAAGAAAAAAAACCACTATGAGAGGACATTTATTTTTCCCATCACTGAAACACTAAAAATAGTTCATTCACCTCAGGCAAGGGGAGCCTGAAACAGAGGCCCAGTTGTTCCTCCAAACGTAAGGATTGGGATAATCTTTCATGTCTGCTTCATCAAAAATAATCCCAGAATTAATGTCTTAGTAAATTATCCAGAGGGAACGATGGGAGAGAGAGAGAGAGAGAGAGAGAGAGAGAGAGAGAGAGAGAGAGAGAGAGAGAGAGAGAGAGAGAGAGAGAGGATAAAGGAAGGAAGGGAGAGAGGGAGGGAGGGAGGAGAGAGATTGTATTCTGTAATACTCTCCTTCAAGAAATGTTGCATTTCTTTGTTAAAGAGAAAACTTGCACCCGATGCTTATTAAAAATGTCATGAAAGACTTTATTCAAGACTATTCAGTAGTAGTCAACACTTGCAATAAGGAAGAAAGTGGATGCAGCCCCACTGAAACAAAATGGCTATCAGTTAGGCTATCTGTATTTGCTAATTGGCGCTTATTGAAGTTAGATTCCTAGCCTCACACAGAGACTGAGAGACAAGGCCCTGTTTCTCCATAATTGCATTTCAAAGAGATGAATCCCCCATCCTTGAGAAAGATGTTTCTGTATTGTAGAAAAGTTACTTCTCAAAGGAGCAGAGAAAGAATTTACAGTTGCATATTTTTGAAGTAAATACTCTAAGAAAAGGGAAGTCAGGGGCTTACAGTCTGGACAAACGCTGTCTAAAGCTTAGTCAAGCTGAGAGAAATATTCAGGCTGTGTTGGTCATCTTTGTCTTTCTAAATCAGATATACCTGCCCCAAATATCATTTACCAGGCTGTCAAGAACTTCTAAGTCATATGTGGTTGGGGAGAGAACCTCCTTCTCCTCAGTGTTTTGGAAGAATCTCACATGTTTAAAATAACTTAGAACATTTGGGGAGGGGCCTCTATCTTCAGTCTGCCCCACTAGACACCACTGACAAGCTCACTGCCCAAGTTTTCATGGTCCCTCACTAGAAAGCTCATCACTCCGCAGCTTCCTTGCCAGTCTGTCACCTGGAAACTCTTCACTGGCCTCCCAAGATCACAGCTCTTGGCAATCTGCAGATTACACTGACTATCTCATTATGTTTCATGATCTGCCCTATGATAACCCCCAACCAAAAAAAAAAAAAAAAAAAAAAAAAAAATCCAAGTATCAGCAAAAACTACAAAGAATATTTTTGTCTCTGAGAATGGCCTGCTTTTGCCTTCCTCAACCCAGGTTTTTCCAAAAACAAAAGCATACATAAAGATTATTTTCTGAGTACCTGGCAACTTTTGCTTTTGGTCAGTCAACACAAAAGTCATAAACAAGAATCTTGGAGCATGACATTTGGCTACCTTCATGAGATGCAAAAGTAATAGCTCTGTGGGGGAGGAAGAAATATCCCTCTATCCTCAAGGTTCTTTCAGTTGGTCTAATAATCAAATAGACATGAGACAGATTAGCAAGAGAAAATAATCAAATTAAATACATACATATGTATGGAAACCACACATATATGAGAGAGTCAGAGATACAGAAAAGGGGATGAGATATATAAGATATCCTGAGCTAAACTTGGAGGCTTCAAAGAGTCATTGCAGGCAGATAAGAAGACGTTTAGTAAACAGAAGTTTACCCTGCCCTATAGATAGGTCAGAAGAAGTTACCTCTGATAATCGCTTATAATGGGCAAAGCCCCTGATTCAAGTTCTTCTAGGCAGTTAAAGGGAGAAGCATAAATTTCTCTTGAGCCTGAAGCTAAAGTTGCCTTTCGCTCAAAATAATCTGCATATCACTAAGGCACATCTTGGGGTGATTCATTCTGAACTCCCACCGTTCTTTACATTTCTTCCAAACTTTTATGGCAGAGAATAAAACAGAAACTAACGACAGAGTATCCCATCAGATATATCTGTGAGTTCATTTAGAAATAAATAAATTTGAAAATTAAGACACCAAAGATTAACAATGTTGCCTTTTTCTACGTAGACTGTAAATTAATGGGTAACATATAAAATTTTAAATTTTTTATTCCTTTATCATTTGTTTTGATTTTTCTGTATTTTTTATGATAGCCAACAAAATATCACGGATTTCTTTTGAAATGAAGAAGTAACAAAAGTTAAAATCATTAAAGAAAGGAAATGTAAAAAGCTTCATATCAATAATTTTAGCACTCTCAGAAAACGTATTTTTTAGAAGAAAACTTGAAATGATGAGCTAACAATATTTAGGTATACGAATACAAAAATTGTCCCATAATTACAATTATGTCTTATCTACAATTGCCTTAGGGGATATTTAATTGTAAAAGTCATATATTGATAGAAACTTAAATATGCCCTGGGACATTCTAGGACTAAGAGTCTGCTAATAACCTTGTGTGTGTCTCTGACAACAGAATACCTGTTACAAACATGTTTCCATCTTCTATTACACACACAATAGCAAGCCACCACTGCAGCCTCATCTATGGAAACAGGTCAGTAAACATTAGGCTATTCTTCTCTTTAAAATTGTGCTTCAAATAATAAAGAAAGCTCTGCATTCTATGGGGGTATTAGTTATATAAAGCTGCTACTTAAAAGAGAACAAAGCTACCATATTGCAAAAAGGTTTCTTATTTTTATATTTTCATTATGTGATTTTATTCTTTCTTTCCCAGGGCTTGCCCCTGAGTTCCTGCAACAAAGCTTCCAATTAACTAAAAGGAAGTCCTGTCTAGACCAGATAACATCAGGTTTTTCTTATCTAAAGGATAACATTTCTTTTTATCTCTTGTCAATGTTATAGATATATTTGCCTAAGTTTCAGCTAGAATATTGCAGTTCTTAAAATCTTGTTCCTGACATCAGTGATCAAGGACGCTTTAGAATAACAAGTAGTACTACAAATTGCTACATTTTATTTTTAAAAATCAAGAAATATTTTCAATACATGGTTTTGGGAAAACTGGACAGATACACACACACACAAAAACAAAACAAAACTGAACCACTTTCTTATACCAATACAAAAATAAACTCAAAATGAATTGAAGACTTAAATGCAAGCTCTGAAACCATAAAACTCCCAGAAGAACACATAGGCAGTAAACTCTATGACATCAGTCTCAGCAATAATTTTTTGGGTATGTCTCCTCAGAAAAGGGCGACAAAAGCAAAAATAAACAAATGGGAATACATCAAACTAAAAAGTTTTGCACAGTGAAAAAAACCATCTACAAAATGAAAAGGCAACCTACTGAATGGGAGAAGGTACTCGCAAGTGACACATTGGATACGGGTTAATATCCAAAATATATAAAGAGCTCATACAACTTAACATCAAAAAAACAAACAATCTGATTAAAAAATGGACAGAGGACCTAAATAGACATTGTTCCAAATACATATAAATTGCAAACAGACACATGAAAAACTGCTCAACATCCCTAATCATCAGGGAAATACAAATCAAAATCACAATGAGTTATCACCTCACACCTGGCAAAATGGCCATCATCAATAAATCAACAAATAACAAGCATTGGCAAAGATAGGCAGAAAACGGAAAACTACAGCACTGCTGGGGTTGTAAATTTGTGCAGCCTCTATAGAAAACAGTACAAAGGTTCCTCAAAAAATTACAAATAGAACTACCATACAATCCAGCAATTCTTCTGGGTATTTATTTGAAGAAAATAAAAATACCAATTCAAAAAGGTATATTCATTCCTATGTTCACTGCAGCATTATTTACAATAGCCAAGTAGGGAAGCAACCTAGGTAGTAGATAAATGGACAAAGAAGATGTGAGATATATGTATATATATATATTATATGTATATATAATATATATATATTACATCATATATATATCACATCGTATGTATATATATATATATATATCTCACATCTTCTTTGTCCATTCACATATATATATACATATATACACACACATATATATACATATATATGTGTGTGTGTGTGTGTGTATATATATATATATATATATATATATCACATCTCACACACACACACACACACACACACACACACACAATGGAATATCACTCAGCCACAAAAAAGAATGAAATCTTGCCATTTGCAACTGGCTGGACCTAGAGTATATTATGCTAAGTCAGAGAGAAAAGGGCAAACATCATATGATATCACTTATATGTGGAATCTGAAAAAACAAATGAACAAACAAAACAGAAACAGACTCATAAAAACAGAGAGAAAACTGTTGCCAGAGGGGACAGGAGTTGGGGGACATATGAAAAAGGTGTAGGGGATTAAGAGGTACAAGTTTCCAGTTATAAAATAAGTAAGTCATGGGGATGTAATGTACAGCATAGGGAATATAGTAAATAGTATTGTAATAACTGTATGGTGGCAGGTTATTACTAGGCTTATAGTGGCGATCACCTCATAAAGTAAATGTCAAATCATTATGTTGTCCACCTGAAGTAAATATAATATTTTATGCCAACTATATATTAATTTTTTCAAAAATCAAGAAATTCTTACTTGGAAAACTGATTCCAAAATTGCATTTAGTTAACTGGATCACATGTACAAGGTGAGATAAAAAAAATATGGTGAATGCTGCTACCGAGTGCCATCCAACAGAAAGGCAGAGATCTTCAATATGGGAAGTGGCATGTCAAACCTTAGTAACAGTGTGTGACAAGTTTCAACTTGCTCGGTTCAGTCAGTCGGGTGTGAGCCACCGTTGAGAGAAGGTGTGTTTTAAAGTGTGCCATAAATCATGGATCATGAACAATGCATTAACATGAAATGAGCAAACGGTTTCATCCTCCATTAGGACAATGCTCGGAGTCTCACATCACTTCTGGTATACGGAAATTTCTGTCAAATAAAAACATTCCAGTTCGTCCTCATTCACCTTATTCACCAGATCTGGCACAGTGCAACTTCGGGCTCTTCCCCAAAGTCAAAATGATTCAGGACCACTGAGGCAGCCACAACAGTGCAACTAAAGACACAAAAAAGGACTCCCAGAACTGCTTCAGAAAGTGGCAAGAACGATAGGATAAGTGTGTTCGAAGAGAAGTGGAGTAGTTTGACCTGGAGTAATGGCAATGTGTCTTTTGCTGTAATAAATTTTTTTTGTTTAAACATTCACCATATTTTGTGATCATACCTCATATTGAATCAATCTACAATCTACTCTAAAGTTAGTGCACTAAAAAAGAAATAAAATGATAGACTGATTGATTCATGATAGATAGATAGATAGATAGATAGACAGACAGACAGACAGACAGATAGATAGCTAATGAGATAATGGGTGGGTGGGTGGATGGATACACACACAAACACACACCAGGACTATTTCCTGACAATCAGAATTGTTCAGATATTTCCCTAAATAGCAATTCCCTTCTGCCTAAATACAAGGTCAGACAATTAAGTTCATGAACGCATCCTAGAAAAAGTGCTACATACCTCATTGCTGAATATCACTATGGTCACCTTCGAAGTACTCCCCTTGGGAAGCTATGCACCCATGCCAGCACCTCGTCCACCTTTCAAAGAAATTCTAGAACTCTTTTTCTGGAATGGCCATCAGAGCTGTCATTGTATTACCCTTGATGCTCTGAATGTCATCAAAATGTCTTCCTTTCAATATTTCCTTTATCTCCGGGTAAAGAAAGAAGTCATTGGGGGCAGATCAGGTGAGTAGGGAGTTCCAATAGTTATTTGTTTACTGGCTAAAAACTCCCTCACAGACAGAGCTGGGTAAGTTGGTGCATTGTCATGATGCAAGATCCATGAATTGTTGGGAAAAAGTTCAGGTCATCTATCGCAGCCTTTTCAGCATTCCAAATAGTAAACTTGGTTAACTGGTTGTCCCATTGGTGCAAATTCATAATGAATAATCCCTCTGATACAAAAAAAGGTTAGCAACAGGGGCCGGCCTGGTAGCTCAGAGGGTTGGAGCTCCGTGCTCCTAAAACGAAGGCTGCCGGTTCGATCCCCACATGGGCCAGTGGGCTCTCAACCACAAGGTTGCCGGTTCGACTCCTCGACTCCTGTAAAGGATGGTGGGCTGCACCCCCTGTAACTAACAATGGCAGCTGGACCTGGTGCTGAGCTGCGCCCTACATAACTAAGATTGAAAGGACAACAACTTGACTTGGAAAGAATCCTGGAAGTACACACTGTTCCCCAATAAACTCCAGTTCCCCTTCCCCAATTAAAAAAAAAAAAAATCTTTAAAAAAAAGAAATTACAAAAGACAAGTTATACAAAATATTTCTTAAAAAAAAAATGGTTAGCAACATCATTGCGACAAGTTTGCGAACTTAATTGTCAAGCATTGTATTGTCAGATACTTCCTTACCATTCTTATTTTTTTCTTATGATTGCCCAATTTAAACCCCCAAATTTCAAATATACATTTCACAGAATTTTATTCCTATGAATTACTTATTTAAATAAGGACTGCACATGGCACGTGTTTTGTCTTAGATATTCACAATGCTTGTTAGAATTCATTCCTGAGAAATTTTGCAGTAAGGAAGTCTGCTTAGATATATTTAACCAGCATTTCTTAAACTTATTTGAACTTGGAGCTTTCTCCTGAATGTATACTTTGAGAAAAATGGCTCTTTTCTATTTAACTTAGTTTTGTAAATCCCAGTCACTTTACTTACTTGGGACAGAGAAGACAGAAATCAATTAAATATGTCTTATTCAAAAGGAAAATAATATTAAGTACATCACATTAGCACAGATTTGGGCACACACATTCATTTTTTAAATTTTTCTCTACATTATTATTTGTTACTGTTTTTGTAAATTAATACATGCTCACTGTAAAACAATTCAGGCACACACATTTCACCTACTGATTCCTGAATAAACTCTCTTCCCCAGATACCTTCAGATATCTGATCTAGTTTGTGTACGTTCAGATCCTGGTCCTACCCCCCTTGCTTGAAATTGGGGGGTTGGGTGGGGTGGTTGTAAATCAGACACAGCATGTGAAAACACTTGGCAGGGAGGCGGAGCTCAGCAACACATCACTGTTACTAACACACCTACAACAGGTGAGGGGCCAAATACAGTGGTGCAAAAGGCAGAGAGAGTAACTAATTGGAGCCATTTTTAATATTTAAAAAAAAAATCCTGGTCACTTTGATCCAAATAAAGTAGTTTCAATAACCCAGCAGAGTAGGAAAATCATCAGAGGGGTAAATTTTCAGAAATTATTTTTTAAGCAATATCCTTATTTGATAACGATAAAAAGAAAGAACCACCTTTTCATATTTTAATTTTTATTAAAGCAATATGTACGTATGTTTGGGGTTTGTTTTTTTTTTTTTAAGCCGTAGTAAAGGATCTTAAAATGAAAAGCAAAAGTCTCGAGCCCCACCTCTACCCACCCAACCCCATATACCACTTCCTACTTCTGTTTCTAATTCTTGTCGTGGTTCCCTCTCTCACTCAAAATAATATGCGTATAGCACAATTTTTTTTTAATTTAAACATTTAAGGCATTATCTATTTACTTCACCTCTAAGAATGAGAATATTCATTTACTTTATTGTTATATTTATTCTACTTCTATCAGTTATATTTGTGTCTGTTCATAGTATATGTAAATATTTTGTTATTCTGTTTACCTTAAACATTGATAATATTCATGCTCTGTGCTACAGCTATTTTTTTTTCATCTTTCATATTTTGCCTATAGGTAGATTCAACAAATTGGAAATAAATTAACTGATATCACACTTAGTGGAGGATTTAGCTTATTGGTAAATCCACATGTATTCCCAATCTGTTCTTAACTCTGCCTGCTATTGCAAGTATGGGACACATTTCCCTGAGTTTCCCTCACCAAGAGCATTCTAGAATCAATTTAGTCCCATGCAATGCATTTGGAGAAATGGTAGAAGGCAGAAGGGAGACAGAAGCCATTCTTTCCCTGGCAGAGGTGGTAGTTGGTACACCCAGCCTATAGTCACGTGAGTGTTTGCAGCAGCCAGCTAGATTCTATTACCTACCAGTCCCCTGCCCTGGGGCCACAGAGTACCTAGTACCTGGTGTGATGATTTCCTGAAGCTTTCATCCCTCTGGGGCAGCTGCAGCTTCTAGACCTCTAGATCCAACTATACAGGTGGGACCAAAGGTTCTGCTAGCAGTAGCTTACTGTTCACTCAGCCAGGCCTTTCAGTGATTATGTAAGTACCTGATTCCCTGCTTTAAACCCCATTCTCTTTAAAAGATTTTTCAGTGCTTTTATTCCACATTGAAAAATGGTACTTGTTTATGTATGTTTCATTCAGAGAAGAGCTAAGTAATGTTAGGAGTACATTTTCTTCTGCATAGATCTAATATCATTACCACTATGCCACTCAAGAGAGAACATTCTCGTATTGCACATCACTTGCTCAATACCATGCCCCATTTCTGGTTGCTTCACAGTTGAGCCATGACTTTGTTTATCATGGAATTGGCCTATTTTCTGCTTGAGGAAAACTAACATATGCTTTGTCACCATGTCATTAATAGCATCTAGCATCTTAATCATATCCATTTCAATTTTCTTCTTTAAAACAGTGCAACCTACTCTTTAGAATTTTTGTCTTCCAAGTCTGCTAATATAACTGCCATCCTAGGCTTAACTCAAACCACACTCCTGTATTAGGACCCCAGTTTATCATCTCCTTTAAAATACTTCCTTTCTTGCTTCTTTCCTTCCCTTCTTTCTTCTTCCTTTTCTTTTTTCTTAGTATATTTCTTTGAGTAACTTCTTCCAAATAAAGGTAAGTGGAAACTACACTTTCTAGGTCCCTGTATTTTGAGACATTTTAGTTTGCTTTCTCACTCAATTCATACATTCAGTTTGACTGAGGATAAAATTCTAGGTTCAGACCTCCTATGGCACGGATTTATCGTTCTCTGGCATCCAGGATTCCTATTCCTATGGTGTTTGAGTCTTCCTAATATTTATGAACATTTTCCCAACTCTCCAGAAGCGTGTAAGACTTTCTCTTTATCCTTAGCATATGAAAGGTCACAA
This sequence comes from Rhinolophus sinicus, assembly GCF_057876585.1. Classification (NCBI taxonomy): domain Eukaryota; kingdom Metazoa; phylum Chordata; class Mammalia; order Chiroptera; family Rhinolophidae; genus Rhinolophus; species Rhinolophus sinicus. Next base: position 22,253,907 of record NC_142504.1, read on the forward strand.
ATACAAATCCAGGTGTGTCTTCTTTTCATTTCCTCTGAAGACTCAGTTCTCTCTTTAGCTGTAGGAAATTCCTTTCTCACATTTCTTGGAAAATTTCCACTCAATACTTTCCCTTCTTCCTAATTTCTGGACCACCTACGACACTTTGATAGATTTTTCTCTGTTTTATCTTTTCTTTCAAGTTTCCTTGATTTTTGCCATTGCTTTATCTTCTAGGCAATTTCTTTAGTATTATCTTCAAACACATATGAAAGATTTTACTTTAGTGAAGATGCTTCCTTTCTAAAATTTCTTGTTCTCTAATTTTTCATAAGTTCTTGATTTGGGGGGGGGTTATATTATCTTCTGTTTAGTGAACTACTTCTGTTTTTATTGGAATCTATTCTGTTCCTTTCTCTTGGCTTTTCTCTTTCATGCTATTAGTCTTCTTCACATATTTGGATGTTTACCAAATTTGAGAACGAAGGCATGGGTTGGATTCTCCAAGTAGTCAGTAAGTTTCCTCTGCCTAGTATGTGCTAACTTCCTTCACTTGGATATATAAATATAGGCATTTGTATTTTAACTCCAGCTCTTTTCAGGGTGTTGGAATGTACGTACGTGAGCAGGATTTGGGACTAGCTGCCTTAGCGTGGGTCTTCAGATAGGAAACCAAGCTTTAGGTGAGGAAGTCCTCCAAGTGCCAGAATGGAGAAGGATGCAATTTAGGGCACCCTTATGTTTTAGAATACAGACTCCTCTTATTTATTTATTTATTTATTTATTTATTTATTCATTCATTCATTCATTCATTCATTCATTTTGCCTGCCCTAAACATAGTGTCAAGAATGGGGCAAAGGCAAGAAACATAAGAAGGATAGACAGTTATAGGAAAAAATGGAGCTATCCCTTGTCAGGATGTTTACAAGCAGCTTGAGTTAGAAAAAAACCACAGCAAGAGAACCTGAGGTAACATCAGACATCCTCATTATATGTGAATAAGAAAAAAAAAATGTGAAAAAGAAAGTACTTTTCAATGGAACAAAATATATGAACGTGTTCGACCATTTAAATACTCAACAAATCATCATTGAGCACCCCCTCTTCGCTTAGCCTTGTCATCTATTATTGAATTTGATTGTTTTATTGCAGGCAGGTAATTCTTCTTACTTCCATCTTCGCCTATCTAAATAGAGAGTTTTCTTCCTGCTTCCTGCCTCTCAGAAGACTACGGAACAGGTAAGTGTGGCCTAGACAGGTCCTTACCTGCTGGCATAACCCTGGTACCGGAGAGAGGCAGAATCTTGGCACAGTTAATATTTACATCACCATAGCCTTAAAAAGCTGAACGCTATAAGGAAGTTGCAAAACTCAGAGCCAGCCCAGGGACTGCTCCTGATTTTGATCGTGTTATGTATACTTCCGGTTACATGCGTTACATACCTGGTATTGTTTGGAATTATTTTAGTAGCATGCAAATTTATTCTTTGATTTTTGTAAGTGTTTACATATATAGGAAGTCTCCATATGACATTCTCATTATCAATGCAGGTCTTTGTCATCTTGCCCCTAGAAAACCTGGATTTTTAAAATTTATTTTTCATTTCGTTAATTTTAAAATTTTGTACCTAAGTCAAGGTTTCACCAAGTGTGGTCTGTAACTCAAACAACCAGGGGTGCTTGGTAACAAAGCAGTCTTCTGGGAAGTTATTCCAAACCCAGACTATTAAAAATGAGCATCCCAGTCAGCCCGGTGGCTCAGGCCGTTGGAGCTCCATGCTCCTAATGCCAAAGGCTGCCGGTTCAATTCCCCCATGGGCCAGTGCCAGATGGCTCAGTTGGTTGGAATGTGTCCTCTCAACCACAGGGTTGCCAGTTCGACTCCTGCAAAGCATGGTGGGCTATGCCCCCTGCAACTAACAACGGCAACTGGACCTGGAGCTGAGCTGTGCACCCCACAACTAAGATTGAAATGACAATAACTTGACTTGGAAAAAGTCCTGGAAGTACACACTGTTCCCCAATAAAGTCCTGTTAAAAAAAAAAAAAGGGCATCCCAGGCATCTACATTTTAACATGTTCCCCCACAGTGATATATTGGCTCATGACTTTTTATGTGTATGATTAAGTACTGTGGGGGGTGCAAAAGAAATACCCAGGGCAACCCTTGTGCTGTGGGGTTGGAGTTCATGCTCAAGTGCAGAGGGAGTAACAATAGAAGCTGTATGCCCCGTGGCTCCAAAGCCCTTAGGCCTCTTGAGTGGACTTGCCAGTGTGAGCAACTACGCTTGTAAAAGCCCGGGGGGATTAAGTAAGTGTTAGGTCCAGGTTCTGTCAAGGATAAGCCTGGACAGAAATAATAAAAAGTGTGGGTCAGCATTAGCATTGGCAGTTTCTTACTTAGGAAGCCATTGTTTCCCTTTATAACTTTACCTTAGTATAAACTACACACACAACAGATGTTGCCTTAGTATAAAAGACAACATCCATACGTCCCTGCTTACCAGGTGAGTTAGCATCTCACTAACATTTTCTAGAAGGGCCATGGGTAGCCCAGGACTGCAAGCATACATACATAAGGATTATTAATTAGCCATGTACTAGGGTGGGAAAACACTCCAACAGATAGTAAACATTTGCATTTTTTGTTTATATGGAAATGTTGATTTTCTTCCTTAAAGAGGGAAAAGAGGTTTGTTTTGATTAAGACCTTACAGCTGTTGAATAAATATGCACAAACAGTTAGCAAGCAGTCCCACCTTCACAGCCAAATGTGCAGTCCTTTTACCTCGCAGGTTCCAAAAAAGTATCAGGAAAAGTGGCTGGTTATTTTAAGGGAGAAGCTCGGAAGTGAGTGGGCATTTTAGGATCCCAACAACCACTTTACCAATAACTTCAGTGTTCTTTTGAAAGCAGTGGACTTCCTAGTTAACAGGTATGGATTCTGATGAAACAACAAAAACATTTTTTTTTCAAATGTTACTCAAGTATGAGTCAGTATATAGCCACAAACATTATGGATAGGGGAAGGGAAGAACATTTCGGAGGAGAAACCAGAGAGAAAGAGGAAGTTGGATGTCCAAAAGGGAAACAGCTTGGACAGAATAGAAACAGTGTGAGGAGAGAAAGGGGAGCAGAGGCAGGAGCTGGGCCTGACTCCAAGCCCGCAGCCACGGACCTAAGAGACAAGCATCCCTCCAGCCAGGCGAAGATGTTTTAGGGTACAGATGCTGAAAAGCACACCATTTCGACGGCCTATTTCACAACATCTGAAATAGCTGCCATTTGCCCACTTGGTTTAAAACCTGAGAAAAACGGCATCTGGAAAATGACTATTTTGACAATGTTTTCTCACTCAGATGAAAACCTACAGGAACCCTCATATTAAATGTTTCAGGCATTCTTTGTTGTTGCCATTTAGTTTTATTTTTGGCAGGATCACAGCAAACACACTGGAGGCTTTCTGTGATCATACAGTTGGGGTACTCACTCCAGTTTCCTCACAATGTTCCTCACAATTAAGAATCAAGAGAAAAGCAACACTCGGGACAGAAACAAGGATCTAAAAAGCCCCATGGCTCCTAGTACTAACAAGACATTTCTCATTTGGTCTTACCATCATAAGTTTTCATTAAAAACACACAAACAAACAAAACGTTTTAATTAGTATGACTTGACAATATTCAAATCCCCTGAGGATTTTGTTTACAACAGTTTTCTGTTGCTCCTCTAAGGTAGAAGCTATATCTATGTTCTTTTTTCACTTTTGCTTAGCGAGAAACCAACTCATCCTGTCCTTTCTGAGAAATGCAAGCCACATTCCTCCAGAGACAAGTAAAGAAGAAATGGATTCTTTATTTTTAGCTCCTGTTTCGAAAATAAGTCAGAGCAATAAAGGACTGTTGGCAGAAAGAAACAAAAAGTTATAGCAAGCAAAAATTAGCTGACAGCAGATTCTGTGCTACCTTTTTTTCCATCAGTCTAAATAATTGCCCCCCTTGGACAGTCTTCACAAACCTATGGTAATACTATTCCTCTTGCCTTCAGATATTCATCCAGCTCTGCCTGGTAACAGCAGAGGAAAATACCCTCCCATTAGTCAGAGTAAAGCAGTTACAAAAAATACCAGAAATGCAAATCTCTGATGAAAAGCAGTATGCCCAAACTGTTCAAAGCACTCTGCATTGAGTGGTCCAACTTAAATAAAAAAAGAAATTGTATTCTTCATTTTGTTCCAAGGCTTTATAATCATAACTAACGTATAAACTCACAAATGCCTATTATCTCCGAGGTTAAAAAAGTAAGTAAACTCAACTAAAGAAGAAAACTCAAGTATTTGAAACCTCTATCTAGACCAGGGATGTCAAAACTGCAGCCCATGGGCCAACTGCAGTCCGCAATCCATTGTTAATTGGCCCGCAGCAAATTCCAAAAATATATTTAGTTTACTTAAATAAACCAGGTGAGGCAATTCATACTTCACCTCGAGTGAGTAGCCCTGTTTGTGTATTTTACCACATATGGCCCTTGGTAAAAAACGTTGAAAAAAGTTTTGACACCCCTGATCTAGACCTAAAAAAAACATGTTAATAATATATTTGAAATTTAACTATACATATTTATTACAGAAAATTTTAGAAAATTGTTTAATTTTATGTAAACATTTTTTGTTTTTTGTTTTCTTAATTCTGTCATATCACTGGATAGTTCTTCTTTTTAAATTCTAAATCCTGCACATGGCAAACATAAAGCTTTTTAACAGTAATGTTAAAATAAGAAAACAGTAATTATTAAATGCTAAAATTCCTAAATGAATTGAAGTTTTGGGGGGAGAAGGAAAATAAACTCTCGAAAACTTTCTCTCTATTCTTCATGAATACACTTTCATAAGTGTCAATATTACCTTTCATAATAGTTACAGGGTTTAGTAGGAAAATGGTTGAATTGTGTTTTTTTTATGATGTTTCTTTCTAGTAAGAGTAAAATGAGTTATATCAGTTAGATCAAGCCTTTTAGGAAAGAAGAGAGGCTAGAATTTGGAATAGAATACTTCAAATAAGGAAGTTAGAAGTAAACTCATATTTAGGACTCAAAGACAGGGTTTGGAATGAAGATGAAAGAGAGCTGGGTAATAAAAAATCACTGGAAAGATGTATGTGTGACATTGTCAGCTGTCTGACATAGTGGGAATTAAAGAGGAAAACCACACTGGGAAAGAATATCCAGAGAGCAGATAGGGCATTCATGAATAAAATCTCAAACTAGCCTGGACAATCAAAATGCTATGCACAGCAGATGGTAAAAGCATTAATTTTAAAGAGTAGGTTAGAAAAGTAGTACTATCTCATTTATACATATAAACTAAAATTAGGAAACTGTAGAAGCAGATAGGAAAGCACAAATATCAGAAGCTAGCGACTCTGAGGCTGGGGCCCTGTGGTCCATAGAATGGGTGGAATGCTTCCTTTTCTCAACTGTACAGCACCTACTTTCTCTGCCAACTCTTTAGCCCCTTACATGTTCTGCTTAACATGTTTAACTCTCTTTGGACAGGTGTCTGAACTCTCACCAATAGACTTGGAGATTCTAGGGGGCAAAGAATGTGTCTTCTATTTCTGGACCATCAGCCTGTATGACGCAGAGGGAAACAGTGTACGTTTAGTGTTCATGCTAACCCTTAAGATATTAATGGAGAACATTATATTTCACTTGTACGGGCATCTTGAAGAGGAAAATGCTTGATGTTCAATAACTGTACCATGACTGAACTTAAGATTGAATCCAGTTGAGAGATTTTTAAAAACTAAGGAAAAAAAATTAGGACATAGGTATGTGCATTGCACCAAGTTCTTGGTAAATCTAATGCAATTGGATCATGAAGTGGAAAGTGCTGTATGCATAGTACCATCCTCTTTCCCAAGTGTGAAATAAAATAAAAAAATTAAAATTAAAAAAAAAGACAAGGAATGCCTCTGTGTGTATAAAAATTAGACTGAAAGGGAACATAAGAAAATAAATTTAGGTGATAGGACTTTTTAAAAATGGATATAGTTCTTTATAAAACTGATTTGACAAAGCATCTCGATTACCGTCAATCAATGAAAGGGTAATAATCATTAATGTATAAAACTGTGTCTAAGATTCCAGCAAAGTCTCCAAATATTGTTTTCACATTTTTTTGAATTCATTCCTTTAACAAACATTTACAGAGTACCTTTTACTGGGAACTATGATTCATGGCAGGTACATACACATAAGCAAAGCAGACACATGCCTGCTTACCTTTTAGAGATGGAGACAGATGATGACAGTAATGATTTCTCAATTATTTACTCATGCAACAGATACTCTCTGAGTGCCTCATACCTGCCTCTACTGGACCCTTGAAATCCAGCAGTGAACAAAACAAATTCCTTGCATTCATGGAACTTAAATTATAGTGAGAAAGAGATATTATCAATAAAAAGGTAAATATATAAAAAGTTTGAAAATGCTACAGAGATAAATAAAGAAGGGCAATGGGACAGGAAATGGAATTCTGGGTGGAGCAGGTTTGCATGAGTTTATATGAAATGGTCAGGGAAGCCTTCCCTGAAAGAAGGGAAAGAGAGAAAGGTGCAGTCAGCAGGGGAAGGATATTCCACCTCCCAGAGATGGTGATGACAGCACTAATAACGGTTGACCGGTATTGAGTTCTTGTTAGATGCCAGGTCATGTTCTACACACTTTGTATGAATAAATGTGTTTATTCTTCGTGGCAACACTATGAGGTAAAGATTATGCTACTTTACAGATGAGGAAACTGAGGTATAGATAAGTCAGTCAAGGTCCACAATTCATAATATGTAGAGCCACAGTTTGAATCCACTTAGAACAAGATAAAAAGTTTCTTTAAAAAATAAGTCAACAAACAATAAAAAATAATTGCAAGCTTTGGTAAGTAGATAAATGCTGTAAATAAAACAAACCTCTCCTCTCCAAGGAGACCACATTTCACCTGAAAACTGAAGGAAGAAGGAGTCATCTAGAGGAAGAACTGGGCAGGGGCATTCTAGAAGAGGGAAGAGCATGCACCCATATCCTGTGGTCAGAGGGAATGGGCAAATTGGAGGAGCTTGAGGGAAACCAGTAAATGTGGAGCCCAAAGAATAAAGACAAGTGTTGTTAAGAGATGAGGCAGGAGAAATAGGGAGAAGCCACATCATGTAGACCTGATGGGAGTTTGGATTTTATTATTAGTCACTGGGAAGCCATTTATTCAGGGTACTATTTGGTTTTTCTTTTAAAGAATATCACTTTGCTATGTGAGAAACAAATTAGATTTTCATGGACAGTTGATAGAAAATGTGTTGGGGGGTTGGTTACAGCTCACATTTTCTTTAACTGTACAACAGAAACATAAGATAAGGAACAGGCCAACAGCCTCCATGGGTCTGTATAGATGTACAAATATATATATGAATCCTGGTGTCCAATATTAACTTATAAATAAATCAAAACTGTTTTTAGAAAAGCTGTCCTGGTTATGCCCACTTTGTGTTTTTAAGCAGACCTCACACAAAAGGGATATTCTACCTACGTTCCCTAGGATTTCTGAATCCTTGCTGTCACTGGATTTACTGAGTGAGGCAGGGAATATGTTCCTTCTTTCTTGTGAACTTCATTCTTTAACTTTTTGACCATTTCTCTAACTACAGAAGGTCATCAGAACGCTAGTTGTGGTTTGCTTGGACTTGACACATCCAAGCTACACATTAAATTTATAATTCTCTGTTTGTGAAAAGAGGCTGTTGATAGAAGAATGTTCTGGAACTGTACAAACGAACTCTACCTCGGTCTGTTTTCGCAGGAATGTTTGTTTTATAGCACACTGTGGTTTTGAATTTAGGATCAAATTTGGAACTGTACCGCTTTCCGTTCAGTAAAGCAGAACTAAAATGTCACAGCTGTGAAGATGTATTTTTTTTTTTATTAGAAGAAAGAATTGCCCTGTCATGAGCACCACCAAGTGGCCTATGCAGATGCTACAAGTCTCCCAAGATGTCACTTAATTGCAAGGTTTGGTCCAGAGGCTTCACTGGCTGTTTACATGGAGAATATTAATTTTTAGGCAAATGAAGTAATAACTCAGAGAATCAATTTGTTGAACTTCTCCAAAATTTAACCAGAGAATAAAAATCACTGCTGCAGTTTGAAGTTCGAAATGTGACACTAAAGAGTGTTGTGTGGTAACTCGCTATAATATCATAAATAGGGAGAGTGACAGAAGGGAACTAAAATTGGGACCAAAACTTTGGACTGTCTATCTTCCTATGAATGTGGGCTGGTCCCCTTTTACACAGCGATAGAAACATATTCCTGTCTGTTCCTGGGGTGTAACCCACCTTCACTGAGTAACTTTAACCTAGGAATAGGAAGGAAATGAATTGCCATCTTCTCAGTTTCACGTCATAATATTTCTATTCCCATACATGTGTGAACATAAGGTTTAAAGACTTTCACATTCACGTCTTGTCTGATTTTTTTTTTTTAACTGTTAAAAAATTTAGGTGTAAAAGCACTAGAAAATGTGACTTCTGGCAGGGAGAAGATGAGACTGGAAGAAGGACACATCCCTTTGTCTGGTGACAGATGTAAACTGTATCCTGTGGGAAGGAGGAGGGACGTGCTAGGTGGCCGTAGGGGCATACTAGGTGGCCTTAGGTTGCAAGTTGACTTCAAAGCAAAGAAGTTGGCCTCAAAGAGTGACTTCTGGAGCCTCAATTCTCAGCCTGGCCGGTTCAATTCATGTCTCACTCCCATTTTGACAAAATTAAAACAAATTTTAAATGATCAGGATTTTTTAATATTTTAGGACTTTTAATTTACTTTAGGGTCTAATAATATTATCTGGAAATCATTTCTATAAATAATAAACAAAAGATTAAGATTTCATGAAGAGCACCTGAAACTAATAAAAAAACATAAAATAAAATAACTCCAAATAGTTATCTGTGTAAACATTAAAAAAAAAAAAATGTATTTTAATCTATTTGAATGATCGTTAAAAATTGGCTACTTGGGGTTTTGAGGTGATCTGTTGTTTAGCTTTTCCTCTGATCTATTGCTGGTCAACAGTGTTTCCCTAAGTATGTCCCAGAGAACACCAGTTCTAGAAGGTGCCAGTAGATACACAAAAACGGTTCAAGGGCCAACTACTTTAGGAAATATTACGTCTATTTACTAGAGGACTTCAGAAACTTCTTGATGACTAAGAGAGGCAGATAGAGTGTGCATCACCAACTAAATATTTAATCAAAGAGCTCTTTTGTAGGAGTATAGTGCTGTGCAATATTTTGGCAAATACTTATCTGATAAATTTAGGTTATTCAGAAAAATAAATTTGTTGTAGGTATAAATACTGTAACTTGCTTCTGTATTTCAGAAGGAAGTTATAAAACACAAATAAAATTGATTGACATTATGTGCCAGGCAAAAAGAAAAAAAGAAGATTTCATGAAGAAAAAAACTAATGTCATTATAGTTGAAGAAAGCATGCCATAATACACAGACACAGCACAAAACAGTCTGAAATGTCACTATTATTAAGAAAAATAAGTATGTACAGAGGGTGCTAAAAAAAGTATACATATTTTAAGACAGGAAAAACTGTATTAAAATTGTAATACTCAATATATACCAATAACAAAAGATGAATACAAGTCATGCATATACATTTTTTTTGGCACCCCTGGTGTATGTCAGTGTAAACAGTTTTCTACCATGTTTCCCCGAAAATAAGACCTACCCAGAAAATCAGCTCTAATGCATCTTTTGGAGCAAAAATTAATATAAGACCCGGTATTATATTGTATTATATTATATTATATTATATTATATTATATTATATTATATTATATTATATTATATTATATTATATTATATAGACCGAGCCTCATAGTAAAATAAGACAGGGTCTTATATTAAGTTTTGCTCCAAAAGACGCATTAGAGCTGATTGTCCCGCTAGGTCTTATTTTCGGGGAGACACGGTAACTAGATGGTGATGAAAAGTTCCACCAGGCCCTGCTAAGGAACTGGAGGCTTGATAGGTGACTGATTTGCCTGAGGACACAGAGCAAGGAAGTGGAAGAATACTCTGATCCCACCTTTGCATTCATGTGGTATTTTGCAGTTTACAGGATGCTTGCAGGTCCATTTGTCCCTTTCATTTGAGCCTTGCAAAAAAGAGTGAGGCATCACCCCATTTAGAGGTAAGGAAACTCTCAGAGAAAATAAATGATGTGTTGGTGGCTGAAAGCTATGGGCTAGAACCAGGCCAGGCTTGCTTCACTCTGCAAAAATTTTCATTGATTTTATAGTTTTCAAAGCACTGTAGTGTTTCATTTATTTCTTCCAGGAATGCTGCAACATTTGTAAAGTAGACATCATTGCTAATTAATAAGTTAAAAAACTGGTATTAAAGGGGGGAAGTGATTTCTCTACGGTCAGGCATAGCTAGAGCTAGGAGAACCAAATCTCCTGAATTCTAACCCAGTTTTCTTCCTACTGTCTCTATTTTACACTACAATCTATATTTTAATAGTCATCTACTACAAGAATCAAAGCTGAAGTGACTAAGAGGCCCAAAGAAACAGGAAAACATAATTAGATAGAATTTTTCCAAAGAAAAAGTGGGCCCAGAGAAGGTGATTATTTACGTTATAAGATTTACATACAATCATCAGAAGAAGCAAAAACGGCATCAAATGCACAAAAGTCATACATACTTCAAATTCAAACGTTAGAAGGAAAAAATGTCAGTGCAGGGTAAAGAAGAGAAAAGCAGGGAGGTCTGAAACTATGTCAGTGAATTTAAACTTCAGTTGCCACACATCATTTTGTCACAAATACAGACCTGAGAAAAATATTCTGCTCTATGAAATGGCTACTTGCCTAAAGATTTTATAATTTGTAGTGAAAGGATTCAAGAGAGATGGAAATTCCAGAATTACCTCTTCCAGTCTGGTGAATACCCAGATGTGGAAGCCAGAGTTGCACTTCCACATTAAGGACGAGCAGCCCTGGACAGAGGGGACAGTATGAAGCTCATTGCTGAAGCCCAGGACTACATGGCCCTTTCAAAACCAGGGTCAGAAATCCTGGTTCCACCTCTACGCTGCCATTTGGGAGTCAGTCAAGTACTGTCAACCTCAGTTTCCTCAGTTGTAAAATGATGTGAATAATGAGCATAATAACAGTGACCCCATTTATGACAACGAAACACTTCACATGCATTCTCTCAATCATTCTGCACACAATCCTGTTATGTAGGTACCGTCATCCCTCGCTATCACGGGGGATTGTTTCCAGGACCCCCGCAATTACCAAAATCTGAGGATGCTGAAGTCCCTTATATAAAATGGCGTAGTTTTTGCATGTCATCTACATTTGCATATAGGCTACAGCAGGTACGCATACACATCACTCCCTTCGTATGGTTTCAGTGTTGTGCTCAACGCATGGCCAATTCAAGTTTTGCTTTTTGGAACTTTCTGGGATTTTTTTTTCTGAGTATTTTACATCCATAGTTTGTTGAATCTGCAGATGCAAAAAGGATGCAGAGGGCCAACTGTACCATACTTACTCCCATGTGACTATAAACCAAGGTCTAGAGAAGTTGTTAATGTGTTCAGAGGTACCATTGATCTGATTCCAAATGTTGTTCCCTTAACCTGCCTTATTGAAAATGAAATTTTTAATGGTAAAGTAATAAACTGGCATTCTGGTTTTACATATATGAGTCTATCATGAGCTTTGTTTGTGAATTAGTCCGCAAGTCCAGCTCCAAGAGTAATGTCAAATTTCTGACACATCAAAGCTAAAGATTGGATCCCAAACTAGAGTAACAGTGAAGTTTTTGTGTAATTGGCCAGGGAGCCATTTATTGAAGACAACCCGCTAGGTCTAGTTCCAGTAGAAATTTTGGCAACTTCCATCATTCTGCCATCACCTCTTTTAAAATGTAATGAAATGAGAAAAAGAGGTGGGATTCAAGCTGAGTTTCCATGAGCAAGCTGGATGTCTTAGAACCCACATTTATTACACAGAAACTGCAAGAGTGAAGAAAGCCAGCACCTTGACCTTTTACTCTGACTAAATTGTCTTTGAGACCACAAAAGAGATAGTAGGAAAGATAGACACTGAAAGACTTATTTATCAGAAATGGAAATTTGAACTCAGCTTTGGGACAGACGTGGATGGACTACCATACTGTATTCTGTGTAAAACTAGCTAAGACAGCTTTGGGGGAAAGCTGGTAGATAGGTTGAGGGTGTCTCAGAGTGTGAGTTGTGTCGCTTGGGGAAATGGATCTTAGCTGAGGAAAGCATATAAAATACTCATTTTACAACAAGGCATGCTCAGACTATTGGCAGGCTAAGGCTCCCAGTTCCCATTTGCTTGCAATAGACAGGGAATTCGAGACCAAACCAAGCCCTCAAGCGTTTCTCCTTTTAGAACAGAGAGAAGGGAAAGTTCTGTACATACAGGTCTGGGGTTAGTTAGGCGGAGGTGTGGAGAGGACAAATGTTACCAACCTGAAATGAAAGGGTGTGTGTGTGTATGTGTGTGTGTGTGTGTGTGTGTGTGTGTAAGCATTTACATTGGGCTAGAAGTCCTGCAGCTCTAGGAAGTAGAGGTGGGGTAATATATAAGCAAAAATAAAAATCAGTCTTTCACTAGAGAAACATATTGAACTTAGAAGATATTTCAGTAAAATACATTTCCTGCTTACTCCCTAGGCAAATATTTAAAACAAACAGAAAAAAAAAAAATCTCCCTTGTATAGATAACACTCCACCCCACTTCTCCAAGACAGGTTGGCTCTAGAAAAGGACTAACTAGTCAAATGACTATGGATGGTTGTACAATCTGTATAATTTGACCCCATCTCCTCATGGGTCGGAGGCTTGGACTATCTGGTGAAAAAGGCAAATCATGTGGGAAATGATTTGCTTGAGAAACTAACCCTCAGTGTGAAGGTAACTTCTGAGACCCAGGACTGAGTCCCCAGCCTTCCATTTGTATGCTGACCTAGAGTACCTCTTGCAGGATGATTTGTTAAATATTAATGAACCCACAAGCTACAAAGAACCCCTGGGGTGACCTAATTGCTTTTAGAACTGCTTAATTCCTGTGAGTAATCCACTTCATTAATTTTGCCAAGCAATACTTCCTGTGTTAGACCTTTCATGGCTCATTTCCAAAATGTTAACATTAAGTCAACAACACTGTTTGCAAACCACAGTCTGGCAAATGAGACATTAAAAGAAACACCAGAAACTCTGAATTACATTCACTTTCCTGAATTGTTCCACTGAAAGCGTTAAAGAGCAAAACCTCTTGATCTAAGCTGTCTAGTGTTTCTTTACTCTGCCTCTGTGGCAGACTAAATATCTCCCCCAAAGATGTCAACCACCTAATCCCAGGACCCATGGATGTCACCTTAAGTCGCAATAGGGACTTTGCAGATATAATTAAGTCAAGGATTTTGTGGCAGGGAGGGTGTCCTAGATCATCCAGGTGGGGCCAATGTAATCATAAGGGTTCTCATAAAAGGAACACAGGAAGGTTAGGGAGAGGAGAAGGCAAATTGATGATGGAAGCAGAGATTGGAGTGATATAGCCTCAAGCCAACAACACAGCAGCCTCTAGAAGCTGGAAGAGCCAAGGAACAGATTCTCCCCAAGAGCCTCCCAAAGGAAACAACCTTCCAACAGCTTGACTTTAATTCTATAAAACTAACTTCAGATTTCTGACCTCCAGAACTGCGAGGCAAGAAATTTGAGTTGTTTTAAGCCACTAGGAGTATGGTGATTTTTTTTACACAGCAACAAGAAAACCTAAACCAGACCCACTTGTAAATGTGTGAAAAGTTTGGAACATTACAGTAAACAGCCCATAAAACACCCCCCATGTCTGCCTTGCCCTTAGCTACCTTCTGAGCACAGTGTGCAGTCCGTTCCTCAGGTATAAGCTGTCCTTCGGCTGGGCGATGTCTGATTAGATCCCATACCGTTACACTAACGGGGACCCGAGGACATGAGGAAGCCTGGTGCGAGAAGTCTGCCCAGTGACATGCTCCAGGATGGACAGTGACCAACCAAAGGAATCAGATCCTCTCCCAGCGTGTTTCCAGAGTAAGACAGCAAGAAGGCAGTAAAAGTACTGGGGGGGGGGAAGAAGTGTAAAAGCAGAGAGAAAAGGCAGATAGAAAAGATGAGGGATAAAGAGAACAGAGTGAGTAGAAGAGGGATCAGAGGACACCAAATTCTAGGGATCCAGTCGCTCCACTTCTCTAGGGTTCCCAGTGCCTGTGGTGGCCCAAATAACTGTTGGGGTGGGGCTCAAATAACTGTTGATATGATGACTGATAGTATACTGCATTCAGTTCTTTATGAGACCTGGATTGCTGCTGAGAATGGTTCTTGCATTTCCTTATTTTCCATGTAGCCTTGCAACTACCACACCCGACCTGAGATGACCTGAGTAGGTTCTGTCCTTGGTAATCATAAAGAACCTAATCATGATTCTCCCTGAACTAGCCTTATCTTTTTAAAAGATCATTGAGGGCAAAGGACTTAACATTTCTTCAAAGAAGATATACAAATGGTCAACAAGCACTTGAAAAGTTGCTCAAAGTCATTAGAGAAGTGCAAATCAAAACTATAAGGAGCTACTACCTCCTACCCATTAGGACAGCTGTACTCAAAAAAGTGATAGTGGAGATGTGGTGAAACTGGAACCCTCATACATTGCTGGCTTTGGAATGTAGGTGCAACCATTGCAGAAAACAGTTTGGTGGTTCCTCAGTAAATTAAACAGAATTACAATATGACCCAGCAATTCCACTCCTAGATATAGACACAAAAGAATCTTAAAAAAATAGGTGTGCAAATAAAAACTTGTACACAAATGTTCACAGTGGCACTGTTCCAAAAGTAGAAACAGCAAAAATGTCCATCCGTAGATGAGTGGATAAACCAATTTTGGTATCCACATACAACGGAGTATGATTCATCTATAAAAAGGAATGAAAAGCTGACACTGGCCACAACATGAGGAACCTAGAAAACATTATGCAAAGTGAAAGAAGCCAGACACAAAACGCTGCATATTGTGATTCCATTTGTATTAAATATTTATAGTAGGCAAGTCCATCAAGACAGAAAGTAGATCGGCGGTTGCCAGGGCTTGGGGAGAAACGGGAGTCACTGCTCAACAGGTACAGTTTCTTCTGGGCGTGAACTCGGTAGTGGCAATGGTTGCACAACATTGTGAATGCACTAAATGCTATGGAATTGTGTATTTAAAAATTTTGTTAAAATGGTAAATGTCATGTTATGTGAATTTTACCACAATAAAAAATATTATTATACATGTATTTCATGTGGTATGTTCATTTATTTGCCACATTTTATAGATATTCACTTCAATTTATGGTTAAGCCGGCAGACACCCCAAATCCTGTTCTTGCTCCAAGTGGCCTGGGTCTCAGATTATCCCTTCACTATCAAGGGTCCAGTCTAGGATGCATCACACAGACATCTCTCCCTGATATAGCAGAATCAGACCCAGGACCACTTTCACACAGGACTCTGTTGTCAGCCTATACTCTGTTATCAACATACAGCTCATTTTTGCAAAAAGGAGTAGAAAGTGAATCAATGGTATTTGTCCAGATTAATCTGACCCTAGACTAGCCTCTGAGTGAGCAAGAAAAGCTATACAAAATTTAGGTCCACGCAGACCTTTTACTTCACAATTTTAACATGAGATCAAAGTATCTTTAAAAACAATGATCCTGTAGGGGAGGAAAAATAATTTTCCCTCTATCTAGGATCTTGGCTGAGACCCCCAGTAATAAAAGATAGATTAAAAGAACAAAAACAAAAGTTTAATAACATGTATACTTCCTGTATACATGGGAGATGCCCAGGAAAAATTAAGTGATGGCTAAAGCCACCACCTTACATATCTTCTTCAGTTAAAGAGAAAAGAAGATTGGGGGGTGGGGGGGCAGTGGAGGGGAGTCAGTTACGAGTGGTTACCAGGAAAAGCAGTCAACAAGAGTAAGGTTGTTATGCAGATCTAAGTCCTTGACATCTCCATAGATAAGAGTTTCTAGAAACTTAGAGACATCCTTCTCTTCCTGGTACAGAGGGGGAGACACCCTTGCAAATGGAGATTTGCCTTATAAATGTAAATGTCTCTTACAAAAGGGTAACTTCTACGTGGTTTTCAGAGATTGTCTCTTGTTTGCTGTTTCTTAAAAATAACCAACCTAAAATAATCCTTATGCCAAAGAGGCATACTTTGGAATGGCAAATACTGCTCCCCAGCAATCCCTTCATAATAAGAGTCTATCACTAAGTGGACTAAGAAGTCATGGTGACACCATTAGAGAATCATTTCCTTAAAGACAGTAACCATAAAAGAATCTGTAGGTATATGTCACCAAGCTCTTCAATGCAATTAAATTTCCCAAGAGAAGAAAATGACAGATTGTCCCACTCTTGCTGAAAAAGATACAAAAGAAGACTAAATTACATTGTATGCTTCATAAAATATTCCAGAAGTGTTTTTTTTTTTTCAATCAGCAGATGGCACTGCCAACATATCATTCAAATTAAAAAGATGACAATGTCCATTTTCATTAATCTCTTCATTATATAGGAACTTTGGAATCGTTTATTAATTTTTGCATCAGTGTCATGCTTGGAATAAACTTCACTTTCTTGGTATTAGTGGACCATCTCCAGAATTCCGAAATCCTCAAATTTAATTCAATTATCACACAGAAAGGGCCTTTCACACATTAGCTTTATTATTATTAATATTAACTAACTAACATGGATTGGGTATTTTCTATGGGGTAGGCACTTTACTGGGCCTTCAAATAGGTTCTCACTTAATCATAACAAACTGAAAGGGTATTATTTCCTTTATACAAAGCAGAAAACTGAGGCTTAGGTAAATGATATTCTTTGCCGAAGTCACACATCTCTGTAAGAAACAGAAGCAGGGCTCTAAATGATGTATGTTTTCATCTAAAGCCCACACTTGAACCACATTCACCTCCATGTCACACCTATAGTCATAGTGCTATAGTGTGACCAGCATTTTGGGGGGAAAAAAAACACTTCAAAGACAGTCTCACTAGATGAATGTCAAGATAGGTAATCTTAAACTACGGAAGACGCAGATGACCCCAATTCACACCCTTTAAAAGCTAGGTTGATTTAACTCACAAATGCTGCTTGTATCCAGAATTCATTCAAAGCTTACAGCACGTTTGACCTTATTTCTGTGTTGAGAAAATTAAGAATGAAAAGTGATATCCCACTGAGTGAAATTGCTAGGACAAAGACCTTGAACAACATTCAGAATAAAAGGCAACCTGAAACACAGAAATGATGCAAACTCCACTTAGTGTGTGAATAAAAAGAAGCTAAATTATTGAGACAACCTGTCCAGTAGCAAAGAGAAGAAAAAGAAACACATTTGCATACTCAAATTTGACCTTTCCATGATCAGATATTTTTCTGAGCGGTTCAGGGGGAAAACCAGTGTTTTGTCTATTGTGACGCTATTCTGAGTAAAAGGTTAAATACATAATGCAAAAGTTGAAGTAAAACGCGTTATGACATAGGAGTATGCAGGCTAAATTGTTTTCTGATAGTCAAATCCTATATGTTGATTTATAAAGGTCACCTGATTTTTTTTAAAAATCAGCACAGTAAGGGTTTTTTCCTCAACCTAAAAAAACACAAATGTTAGTCATCTCTGAAGTAAAGATAAACTGGGGACTTGTCATACATAACCCAGCCCTCCATATTCCCATTTAATCATTTAATGTCACCACCTTTCAGGAGAAGATGGGACAATCCAGGGTCATGAACACTATTTTAATAAATTGAATCAGGTTTTCTCCCCAGGCACCCACAATGGACCCTAGTGAGCTAGTCTGGACAATGTTTCTCTGGTTTCTGATGTACCACAAAAACCAAATGACTCTCTTTACCAGAAGCTGCACCTAGCCATTGGCCCTTGACATTTTACCTTTTCATTAGCAAATCAGGACAGACCCGAGATGAGAGAAACTTCTCTCAGGGTTTCCCAGGACAGTGAGGCCCTTCTATGCATGACTGATAATATAAATCTCTTGGGAGGGGCGTGAGGACAAAAGCAACCCCAAGAGGTCCCAGCACACCCAAGCAGACCTTCTAATGTATTCATTCCTCACACGGCTCTGCCCACCCCCTAGCACTACAACCCATCAGCTTTCTTCTTTCGATATTATTTCTGTTATATTGGCCAAGCCTAACTCATGTCATATTCAAAACACAAGGACAATCAACAGAAAACAAAAGTCAATCACATGTCAGATAGTGTTGGACAACTACTACGTATGGGCTCAGAATTGAAGCAGTGCAAATGATACAGTAACACCTTGAACGTGACCACTGGTGGCCCTCCAGGCCTGTACAATTTAGTCTTTCCTCTTTGAGCAATAAACATGCAACCATTTGTATAGAATGCAAGCAGATATCTAAGTAAGCAGATGGAAGAAAGGAGTCAGTTTTCAAGATACTTTAAAACAAATTGGCTTTGCCACCAGTACTGAGAACCCAACTCTTATCCCCTATATCATTATACTCCCTGGGATCACCAAGGTCAGTCATATTGTTATATCTGATACTCATCTGGCTTTCTGAATTTTCAGTAATGTATTAACCTCATGATGCCCATCAGAATTATGAGAGGAGATAAGCGAAGGCCTCCATCACAGCTTGAGGAAGGAAGATGTTGTAGAGATGTATAGACTAAGCTTCTCTCTATAACTTTCACAGTTTTCCCCCAGGTGTAACCCTTCCATCACTAAAGGCATTCCTCTGCAAAAGTCGGAAGTAGGGACTGTTATCAAGAGGCAAACAAAACGAACTTTTGATATTTGTACTTGGATTCTAAGCCAGAGATCTTGTGGGCCCTTGATAAGCCAAGTTATATACACACAAGGCTGATATTCAACCAGTAGGCACTGATACCACCATTCCAGTTGTTAATATGTGGAAAAACTTTCTCCATGAGCTGCCAAAATTGCTCACCATCAAGTCCTCTTCCACACACATGTGGAGCACCCTTGTTTTCCCCTAGAACTCCCAGCCCCCACTAGTTAACATCCATTTGATTCATCCATACCTATGGCATATCAATTATTAAATACTTTGAATATATTCCAACAGTGTGTGCCAATGCATACACATGGGAAAATAAACTTAATACAACATCCACTGGGAGGACGGATTTTTCAGATTACCATTTTGCCTGATAATAAAAGGAAACATGCAATGGCCTCCATTCTCTCCAATGGTTTGTGGATACTTTGCTTAAACAAATGCGGATTACCTGGTAACTGTACAGTTAACACACAAATGTCAGAACATCCGTCCAAGTATGAAACAAATTTTTAATTTAAGATCATAAACTCTTTTGGTTCTTCACATCTTTATCAAGTGAACTTATATAATTAACAAATATTTAAAGGGAGATTTAAAGTTTCAGCTCATCAGAAGATCTAGAAAGACTCTCAAAGAGCTAGTCTGTTAAGTTCTTATTTATAACCTATTAGGATTATTCTGCTTTGAAAAACCCTTGGGTGCCTCTTACAGTTTTATCATTGATTAGGGGATAAAATAGCAAGATATGCAAAGCAGTTAGTATTGGTTTCTAATCAATGTTTTAGGAAAATGGATGCTATCGCCATAATATATTGTTTGTTTTTGCCATGGCAATGTGGATATGCAAATCTTGATGTCACAGATTCTTTGTACCACAACAGAAACATGTATAATTTTCCCTCCAAGTTCAAGTTCCACATAACTGTGCATTTGCTTGCTCTGTTTTCCCTTGATTGTAGTGACACCTAATGTCAGAATCAGAGAATATCTTCAGCTCAGCCCCTGTCAAGCTTCCTAACTGACTGGGCTCTTCAGGTTATAACCTCACCTGCTCAGCAGATAGAGTTCACTAGAATAACTCGTTGGGCCATGAAAAACATGACCAAAACTGAGTTAAATTTGTTTAAAATGAAAGTGGAATTATTACTTGAAACTATTTGAATCACAAATTTTCAAAACTGGCTGTTTCTTGAGAGAAGTCTCCCCTTCACCTAAATACATTATACCTAATACCTAATATACTACATCAGGGCATCTTATTGATAAAGAGTTTTCCTACTTAGTTTCTGGATTTAGTGGGCTCATTTGAATAACAGTTATAGGTATAAATAAGAA
Organism: Rhinolophus sinicus; assembly: GCF_057876585.1. Lineage (NCBI taxonomy): Eukaryota > Metazoa > Chordata > Mammalia > Chiroptera > Rhinolophidae > Rhinolophus > Rhinolophus sinicus. The sequence continues at coordinate 22,274,222 of NC_142504.1, forward strand.
AACTAATATTTATTAGGAATTAATCAAATATCACTTTTTATATTCCTTTACTATCTCTTCCTAAAAAAGAGAGCAACTTGAACTTTATACTCTCTGTCTTATCTCCAGTAACTACAAGAGAGTCTATTCCAGACTAGGACATGTCTAGGAAGGTACTGTATACTTTCTGTCACTTTTCATGTTCGTTCTCATTTAATCTTCACAACAACTCTGTAAGATGGCCATTATGATCATTTCTATATATTTACACCAACACGTTGCTTGGGATTACAGTAGCTACTTATCCCGTATTTGAACTCAGACCACTTGGCCCTTGAGCAGGACAACTGGAGACTGGGAGCAGAGGGAAAATGGCCTCATGATCACTGTGACCATGATCAAGTGACTCCTATAAGTAATAAGTTGTCATGACAATTGTTAAGGCAATGATGAAAATGTTAGAGGGAGAATTATGAAATATGGGATTAAAATCAGCGGTTCCACAGTGTAGTGTGTAATTTAAAAAAAAATCCCCCTTTCATGTTCTTGCTTTCCCTCCAGTCAACCTGGGAGAATGAGTTCCCCATCCTTGCCCACCATGGGACCACTCTTCTAGCCATTAGAACCTATCTTCTCGTCTTCTCTAGGGCGCCCAATCTTAACCATTATGTTTGATGCCTCCCTTAATAGGAAAAAAAACACTAAATTTGGGTTCAAAAGATCTAAGTTTGAAACGAGGCTCTGTCACTGTGAGCTGGGGCAAAATCACTGGACCCATTTCAGGTTCAACTTAAAGTGGAATAAATGGTAACTTTCAATTCAAGATGGTAACCGGAGCCCACATCCTTCTAAACTCTCCCTTGAATATTGTAGGGGAAACATTTTTTCAACTCTTTGTAAACTACAGAAAGGTATACTTAGCCGAACTGAAAATTCAAGGATTCGCTCTAAAATAGCACAGGCAGGATCAGAGTGAAAGAAGGAATGATTGACCATCATCTAAAATATATAAAGGAATGCCATCAGAGGCATAAATGAAGGAACCCCTCTAGCAAGTCTGCAGCGATGCCTGAAAATAAAGCCAAGTCATGGGATGGTAGGTGGGAGTAAATTTCAATTCTGCTGGAGTTTTGAGAAAGTGCAAAAAATTTGGAGTCTTCATACAGTGGGGGTGCCATAAAGGTACCCACAGTGCAAATCTGGCAAAGAAACTGGCTAGGAAACTGAGGTCACTCCCAAGGTTTCATATCTGGCTGGACACACCTCTACAGAGGCATCTTACCTTACATATATAAAAACAACTTAAACAGAAAACAACTTAAAAACAGAAAAGAGGTTTATAATTGAAAAGTGTGACTGCTAACATTTTTACTGTAAATGGAAGCAATTAATAATGAATTGAATACTACAAGAATCAAACCAGTTAGAAAACACTTGATAAATTCTGGCCTTTGAGGAAGAGGCTAAAAAGATGAAAATTATGACACATAGATAATAATATCAAAAATCCAATATACCCCCCTAAAAAAAACAAGGTTTCCAGAAAGAAAAAGTTGAACAGAATGATAACCAATAACCAGCTCCCTAGTAAGAAAAATAATTTCTAGAAACTGAACACAGATTTGTCTGTTTACATTGAAAGAATTCATGGAGTTCTAGGCAAAATTAAAGAGTAGGAATTTATACTTCACAATATCTTGTCATATATATATATATATATATATATATATATATATATATATATATATATATATATGACTTAGATTGGCCTCAAATCTTTCGTCTACACTAAACAGTAAAGGACACTGTACACCAAATAGGTAGAACACTAAACAGCTACATCTAGAATTTACTGAATCACAAATAATTTAACATCCAAGCAAGCTCTTACTCACATGAGTTAAACAGAACGACATTCTAGACTTATACAGATCAGTACATATCACCCATGTATCCTCGCTGCAAAATTCTACAAAACAAACCAAAAAATTCCAATGAGAAAGACGTAAGAGAAATGTCAAGGCGAATGAAACCAACAAAAATAAATGTCAAAAAAGCTTGAAAGTTTAATTATGAAACAAGCGAATGCTAAATAATTTTATCAATTAGGATACTGCTGACTAAAAGTGACAGAAAATTTTGACTTAGCTGGCTTAAACAATAGAAAAAAAAGTTATTTTTATAGAACGAGTCCTAAGTCATGATGATTCCAAGGACAGTTAAAACAATGACTCTGATATTTATACACACACACACACACACACACACACAGATTCTTTCCTTCTTCCTGTCAGGCTCTTTAAAGTGCATCAACTTTGTCCTCCTTAACCACCCTCATTATATCAAGGTGGGTACCACAGTTCCATCTATTACATCCAGACATGATAGATAATCAAAAAGGGGCCATTATCTTTACATTTATTGATTTCTATTCATGACAAAAACTTTTCGTACATTTGCCTTCGTACTTCACTGGCCAGAATCATATCACATGTTCATGCTTACACCAACACTGGTTTAGAATGGGACCACCACAATTTGGTTAAAATAGACCAGAAGTTTTCAATCTCAACACTATTGACATTTGAGCTGGATGATGCTTTGCTGCAGGAGCTGTCCTGTGCTTTGCAGGGTGTTTAGAATCATCCCTGGCCTCTACCCACTAGATACCAGTAGCACCCTCTCCAGTTGTGACAATCAAAAATGTCTCTAGATATTGCCAAATACTGCTGGTTGAAAACCACTGGAATAAACTCACCAAGATTTCCCTCTGATGCTAGCTATAGGGCCCACCTCCTCTAAATATACAACAGCACAGAAATAAGGGAATATCGGAAGGATATCAGTGTCTTCCAGAAAAGAAGCATGTATGAAAGAAAAATAGTCTTAAGTAAGCAACCAATGGTATTTAGTACAACAATTCTTTAAAAGGGATATACAGCAAATGTAAACTATGAAATTAAAATCCTGTGTTACCTGAAACAAAACAGAGAGAACATGAATGAAGAGCTTTAGCAGGACTGAGGGCTGTTAGTATATTGGTCACTCCTCAAGCACACAAAATATCAATCTGTATTTACAAAATTATAATATGCAATTTAGTTGACTTGTAGAATATGTCTTTAAGCATGGATTTGCATTGAGGATTTGTACGTACAATATTTATTCCCTAAGGACCCTGACCAAGTATTGCACTTGGCTGTGTGAAGTAGAAGATCCTCTTTCAGGGAACATTCCTCTATCAACATTTTTTGAAATTATAAAAACAAAATGATTCCCTACACAAAGATATATAATTCCCCTAGAAACATAATTTATTGTGTGGCTTGGTACTTTCACATCTCCAGCTCGTGAATATAATTTAGCTTTTACAGATTAAACCATAGCCTTTAAATTCAAAGTTATGTCATTACAAACATTATATTTGCCATCTTAAGATTCTTCGTTCCCCACTCTCATGATAAGGCCACATCCACACTCTCTCCAGCTCTTTAAATGGAGCCGGCTGTCCCACACATCATCCAAGAGACCTTGAATCCCCAGACCCCACTGCCTATTCCTCTCCTTCCCTCGGTTCTGTGACTCCCTGCCTCTGCTTTCTTCTTCCCATTGTCTCTACTGCTCTCCATTCATTTGGTAACTATTTTTGGATTGGAGGCAGACTTGCTATGGCTGCCTCCCAACTCTGCACACTCCATTTTAATTTCACCCATAATTTCCAAAACAGGCTCTCCACAAACTGTAACTGGGGAAACTGAGTGGCCAGTCTAGGTCCCTGATCTCCCTCCATGAAAAGAAAAATGCTCTGCCTATTCAAGGCATAGAGACATTTTTATGGATAAAAGCAAAATGTTACCCCCACAGGCTACAGGGAAGAGCTTAACTGAAAGACTTGAATCTAATCCGAAAGCTACAGTCATGATTCTATTTAATCTTATGTGGCCCACAGGGCAAGAACCAAGGAATAAATCCCGAGTATATTCATATTGTGAAAAATAGCACATGTTTACAAAGTGTTTGGTTGTACTACTCTGAAAAAGAGACTTAAGATGCTTAAATAAAGAGTTGTTATTTTGCAATAGGAAATGGAACTATTCTTGACGGAGCAAGAATCTATAGGTTGCTGACATAACATGAGAGGCTTATAAAAACACTATGATTTTAAATGTTTGTTATAAAATAACACTGCTCAATAACAAATTCTGGAGATAGCTATTCCTTTAATCCAAAGAATCTTTTTTTCTAGAAACAAAAAATTTTAAAGTATTTTCTTCTACAGGATTTAACAAATAAAGACAGGTAAATGTTCTCTACAGAATAGTCTTTCTCTTTTATTTATTAGTTTCATAAAATTACCTGTTCTGAGATAGTACGATATTAAATATTATCAAAAATAGAAGGTCAGAAATATTGATAGAATTACACCATTTGTGTTAATAAAAAAATAGGAAGATATATACAGAGATGATAGATAAATAAATTAGATAGATAGATAGATAGATAGATAGATAGATAGATAGATAGATAGATAGATAGATAGGGACATGCTTGAATATAAAGAAATTATTTCTGGAAGAAGCCTCAAGAAGTTGATAATTATTGACTCTAGTTAGAAGATGCAGACTGGAAAGTGGGTGGGAAAGAGATCTATTTTCCACTGTCGACCTTTTTGTACTGTTTTTGTTTTCAATGTATTCTGAAATACTGACAAACTAAAACATAAACAGACAGATGGACACACAAATACACAAAGTGGATAGGTAAATCCTAACCCCAAATTCAATTTATGACTTATGTAACCAATTAATCTTATGAAAATATGGGTCACTACTCTTGAAAGAATTAACGCCAAGTGTGGACTATCGTGACTTATTAAAGAGCCTTTATTTAATTGGATAAATTACTATTCTGTTCCCAAATGAAATAGAAAGGACCTACAATTTCGTAGCTTGGAAATTTAATAAAACATTTAAAATAGATGTTTCTAAAGGAATGAATTAATCAGAAACAGTCTCAGAAACATAGAGGAAAAACTGAGGGTTGCTAGATGGGAGGGATGCGTGGGGATAAGGGGGAAGGTGAGGGGATTAGAAAGCACAGTCAGTAACCACAAAATTGCCACAGGGATACGAAAGTCAATTTGGGGAATATAATCAGTAATGTTGTAAAGATTTTGTAGGGTATCCGATGGACACTTGTCCCATTTGGGAGACCACCTTAGGGATGATGTAGATGCCTGATCACTGCACTGTACACCTGAAGCTGAACAATAATGAATGTCAAGTATAATTATCTATCTATCTATCTATCTATCTATATGGAAGAGGAGTACAGCATTAGGAATAGAGACAGTGGAAATGTAATAGTTGTGTGCGATGTCAGAGGGATAGTGGATGGGGGGCAGGGGGTTGTCACTGCGTGAGGGATATAAATGATAAATGTCTATTACATTGCTTTGTGCACCTGAAACTAATTAAAAAATGTTAAAAAATAAATAAGTAAAATAAAATAGATGTTTCACCTTATAAAATTGAAGAAAGGACTCTAAACAGAGACTAAAAATAGCATTGGAGATAATTTTTAAATAAGATTAAAATTATAATTGAAACTATCCTCCACTGAAATTTTCTTGAGCTTACCAGGTAACCAAGCACCTACAGGAAGATTAATTTTTAAAAATTAAATTAAAAAAAATTAAAATTTTAACTTAATTAAAAATAGTATGGTTTACAGAGATGTACCAACTGAAGCTGATGACAATTTCAACTATAATATTTTCCATGAGGACAACTTTGAAGGTGATTGCAGGCAATTTTATAAAAAGAGTAAATATAAGATCCCATTGAAAAAATAAAGACCACTAATACCAGAACAATCTTCAGAAAAATACCAGCCACCCAGTATCAGAGACAAGTATGGTTAAGAAACCAATTAACAAACATGTACAACGAATAATTTTTAAAATTTCGCCATAATGTGCATGAATGTACTTTTTAAATTTTTAACTTTTGAGAATAATGTTCAAGAGTACTCTTTGTGATCTACTATATAAGAAAACCAGTTTTAGCTGACAAATATATTTCAAAATCTTATTTCAAAAATTATGTAATTCCAATAGATTATGTTACCTCCTTTTACTCTCAAAGTTGTCCTGTTTTAGAGGATATCTTACATGGTTACACTGGTGGGTGGGAACAAATGATGTTGGTCAGCTCAGACATAGGACTTCGTTTCACTGCCTCTTAGGTACTTGACTTCTTTCTCATTCTCATCTCATTATCTATTAAAATACATTATGTGAGGAGTTTAGCAGGGATGTCAGAAGATTTTGAGAATTTTCTCTAAACCACTGCCTGTCACGAACAAGGTGAAAGCATTGCCACCCTCCTCTGTAAGAGGATCACTGCCCAGTTGTTGCTTTGCTTGGAAATTCTGGGTTTGAAATTCAAACTGTAAGTCAAGTTTCTTAACCTTCAGCAGAAAGAATTCTATTTGACTAGCATGTCCCAAGGAAGGTTCCCTTTGAGAGTCCTTTATAAGCAAGAAAGCACAACTTAAACGAATAAACAAGTCAGTGGTATAGTGCGAGAATACTACAACCTGGTTACATGGGGTTTCTCTCAGGATCACAAGCAAAGTTCAATTAAGAAAACTATAAATTTACTATATGAAATGAGAAAACCCCTACATCCCTCTTTATAGAACAAAATCCAACATCCCTGCTTTTAAGAGATGTAGTATAGGACTATGAAATGTCTCCCTTCTTAACGCAGTGAATCAAACCAGCGCATGTCTGAAGTTACAAGACGAGAAGCACACTCACCTTAATGTCAGAAGCAAGACAACCATCACCCGCCCCCCTTTAACAATGCATTTGTTAGTATATTGAGTAATTAGACAAAATGACTGATAGAGAGGAGGGAGGGAAGGAGGGAGAAAAGGGAAAGAGGGAAGAAGGGAGGGAGGAAGGAAGGAAGATTACTGAACAATAGGCTAGATTAGGGAACAAACGTATTCTGTAAAAGGCCAGATAGTAAATATTTCAGGGTTTGCAGGTTATTCAGTTCCCATGACAGTACTCAACTTTGCTGTCATAGTACAAAAGTAACCATAGACAATACATAAGGAAATGAACATGACTGTACTCCATCCACTAATCCTTATTTATAGACACTGAAATTTGAATTTCATGTTTCACATGTCACAAAATGTAATTCTTCTTTTGATTTTTCCCAATCATTTAAAATGTAAAAACAGTACTTAGCTCCCAGGTTGTACAAAAACAGGTGGGCCAGATTTGGTAACCCTCTCCTAGATCATTTTAACAGTAATTACTTCTGGGAAGTGAAAGTGTGTGTGTGTGTGTGTGTGTGTGTGTGTGTGTGTGTGTGTGTTTGGTGGGGTGCACAAGGAAAGTATTAGTGAAGGGAGAAGAGAATTTTACTTTTTATTTGGTACAACTCTATACTTGGAAAATGTTTTACCATAATTATGAATTAGAAAATTTTTTTAAAATATAGCAGATAAATATAAACAAACTTATTTAATTGCCTGTTTTCCTATGTTTTTGTATAGTAAGGTAAAGGTTTTTATTAAGACTGTAGAGTAATCAAATTATTAAAATGTTGAATTTTAAAACAGCTCTCTCTCTCTCTCTCTCTCTCTCTCTCTGAAGAAAAAAGGACCTGGTCTCTTTAGCTGTTAATTGCATTCCTGTAAACAGAGTAACCCTTAGGAATTCCTGTTTGCTTTATATCTAATCTGCAAGCCTCACTGAACTTTCATCAAGAACAATGGTGTACACACAGTTCCTACATTCATACCAGTTCCTTTCTCCCCACTTTTTTTTTTTTTTTCTGGTGTTGAACTCCTGCCAAACATTAAATTACCTTGGGAAGTAAAGGTAAACGAGAAAAAAGCCCAAAGATTGTATTTGGCCTCATTTGCTGAGGACACTCAATCTTAACTTAGAGAAAGAGAGAAGAGTTTTTTTTTTAGCGTGAGAAGCATGAGAACTGCAATGAAACACAGGGTTTTTCAGACAAGCCCCTTTTTTAAGTTTGCAGGTGACTGACTGCTCTTGTTTCGATGCAGGTGGGGCTGCAGGTCAGGGGTGTGTGTGTGTGTGTTTGTGTGTGTGTATAAATCCACACCCATTTTAAACCAGAAACATCCAGAATATACTTCCAGCAAGAGCACTGGCTGGTTCAGGTAAGCAAGCAAAATTTCCTGATTATATAATCGGTGGTCAAGCTCTTCTACAGTATTTAAGTAATCCGTGTGTCGCTATTCAAAAGTGAGATTTTCAGTAAAGTGTAGGGAGCATTCAATGGACCTGATATTTTTCTTTTAGCGAACTGGATTTCTTCTGCTGCCTTCATGCTTTTATCCTCTGCTTATATTAATGATACTATACTAAACTAGCATTGGGAAAAAAAAAACCCTTCAAAAATGATGCTATAAGTAACAATTGTTTTTCCCTGTTCTCCTTTAAATGTTGTTATAGTTTAAAATAAGGAATATCTTTCTATAATATCTAAGTAAATGACTTACATCAAATTACTTTTGTAAAGTAAAATACTAGTGTTAGAAAATGCTAATTGGCCAATGTTTATAACACCTAATTGTAGACATTGGTTAGTTATGTACCTCCAAAGTGTGCTGTAAGCTGCTCCAGGGTTGTTACCATGTCATTCATTGGTGCCCCCAAGCAGCTGAACCGTGCATCTGGTGTCAGAGAACCTTCAGCAGTTCAAGTTCTATTTCTTTAAGGAAAGCATTGTTTATTCAAAACTAACAATATATAAATTGGTTAGCTTTGTCATCGGATGTATTTAATATCTATTTTTACCATTTATCAAACAATGTAAAATAGAAAATTGGTATTTTGAATTTTTTTTTTACTAGAACAATCTTCGACAATAACTTGAATTTTGAAAAAAAAACTTGGCAGCTTTAAAATAGGAAAATGGTGAAGTTATACTTTTTCTTTTTCAATGTCGATTCCACCTACTTATCTCTATCTCTACCATAAAGAACCTTTTCTGATGCTTCCTCCAGATTTAAGACCCTGCCCTAGAGGGTTGCTTCAGTTTCTCAACGGCAACTTTCAACCTGACACAGCTTGCCTGCCCTTCATTGCACTTTGTGTGCTAGAGTCAGCTCTCTCTATCCCCTAGTAAAATTGACCCTTTCTTTGTTTCAGTCTTTAAGGTACAAGATGACCGGTCCTTAAAGTAAAAGATGGCATTCTGAAATGTTTTCTGGTATTAATAAGTCATAAGAACTTACACTGAGGCCCTTATCATGCACCATAGTTATTGTTTAACAGAGTTTTTCCATAATTGAACACAAAGAAATATGAAATGGGGTTCACTGCAGAGTAGGAAGGGAAATGATTTAAATAGGGCTAGCCTGGAGTGACAACCATTTTCAATCCAAAGGGGAACTGAAGGAAAACACCATTGGCAAGGCAAAGATACTACAATGAGAGGAATGAGGAAGTGTCTGGAGAAACCTAGAATCTATAAACCTCCCCATCACCAAGCTGTCCTTCTCATTAACTACCGTTGCTCTATTACATAAGGAGCTTATTACCAGTGTCAAGCAGTAAATTATTTTAAGGAGCATTTGTCTTATTAATCTTTCAATTCTCCCACAATGCCTAATACAGTTACATATAGCAATAGTCATGTTTGGGTAGAATCACAAAACAGTCATTCACTATTTTGGTAGGAAGTTCAGTACTAAATAATGTTAAGTCAACAGGAAAATGGTTTTAAAGGAATTTTAAATGTGAATGATTTTTGTACATTTACCTCATATTTTGAGGTGATTTCATGACTGCATATGTCAACTATTTCACATGGGTTTTATATGCTACAAATAATATTTATCAAGTAGTTTAAGGCCAGGTCCAACTCTAGACTTGATTATATCTTAAGATAGTACATTGACTCAAAAAGCCATTTGAATTCTAGTAACCAAGGGAGAACTATAGACAGCAGGTTTGTTCTTCTTTACACATATATTTATAACAATATGACAATAAACTTGATTTCAGAAAGAGCGGATTGTAAACTGAGGGGTAAAAGGCTGAGTAACAAGTGGAAGGATGAGAAAGATAAGAGACTATCAAGGAACTGAAGAACAGAATCTCGGTCTTCCACTTTTTCTCTGAAATCTATTGCAGGCAATATTTGTTCATGCCTAATCTTATTACCTTGGCATAGAGTTAAAGGGTTATTTTAATCTATCAGATCAAGAAGAATCGAAAGAATATTTATGCATGCCAGAGGTCACCATTGCATTATTCTTTAGAGATGAAAGACCTTTAACAAATCCTATCTTATTTGAGTTTCACTGTAGAGCTGTGAACAGTAGAATGCCCTCAGAAATGAGCTCTGAGTGCCCCAATCCAGTTCTCTTTCAGCTTCATTGCACTGCTCCCACGATGCCCAGAATATAGCTTTTCACCAAGTGGACACTTGTTGAGTTGGGTGTATTTTTAAAATATTTTAAAAATAAAACCTGAATGACATTCTAGGAGGTTATACTGTGTCAACTCACACAAGCAGAGCCATCTGTCAGCACAGCTTTTGTCTGACTTGTAACAAATGTCTTAATGACAGCTTGAAGTAACCTGCTAGATTCTGAAAATTATTTTCTGTTGTCTAGCTTCTCCAGAGGGGTTCTCAAGGACACATGATGTTACACTCAGCTTCAGCCCTCTGCCTCTTGCTCGTCGCAGTTTCTTCTAACCTTTCCATTACAATCAAAAAAGAAAAGAGGCCTCCTCAGACACTCGCAAGAGGTACTGGAATCTCATTTTGTTTCCTAAACTCAGTCATTTGGATTATTTTAAAATTCCTCATCTCTTACCCATAATCTCCTTATAAAGCAAACTCAATTAACTGGAATATTTTGTTGTTTACCACTTTAAAATAGGCAAAACAAACCAAAACAGGAGGGTAAGGAGAACTGACTCTGGGTGGTGAACACACAATGGGATATATAGATGATGTAATACAGAATTGTACACTTGAAATCTATGTAACTTTACTAACAATTGTCACCCCAATAAACTTTAAAAAACAAAACAAACAAAAAAACCAGCAACAACAAAAGCAGAATCAGTTGATTTTAAAGCGTGAACAAAACCAACTGTAAAACAATAACAATTTGCTATATCTTTTACAGAAATAGTGGAAAATTGGTTTGCTAGCCTATAGCTTTAATAACCAGAGTTCTGGAAAATAATATTGATTGATATGTCATAGCAACGTCCTAAAGGCAATGAATATCCCTCAAAATCTGCTCCAATTCCCGGTTCTCTATTCAGGCAAAAAAATAACAATTTGGAATGATTTTATACAAGGATCCCAGAAAATTATACTTTATTCCTCCCTCTGAGAGTTTTGGTTAACCAAGTGTTTGCAATATTGGCTCCTGAAAACAGCTGCAGTGGTTTTAGACACCATGATCTAGATCTATCATTAGCTACATGTTTAGAAAACATTTCTGTACTTACTGTTTTCCTTGGGCCTAAGAAACAAATATATCTTCATCTGCAAAGAAACATTTTATAAAGAAAATCCTTAAAACTAGTTCCTACATTTCCAGGTAATCAACATGGAAACAAAATCATTTGTCTCCAGATAGCTAATTTAAAATGAGTAGTACAAACTGCAAAATGTGTAACCACTACTTGAAACAGTGATATGAATGGAGCAAACAAATGGAGACCAATTACAGCATCATTTCAAGTTTTAAAATATTGACTTTCTTTCCAAGTTCATTCATTCCTTAACAGGTAGATTGAGTGCCAGCCAATTATCCATCCAAGTCCAGCCCAGTTACTTAATTCTTCTTCAGTTTAAAATCACAGAAACTATAAACCAAAATGACCAGTAAGTTTTTGCAAAACAAATAAAATGAATGAAGGAACTATTTTCCTAAGTATAATTTATCATGTTCTCTCTATATTTAAACACTATAGTTATAAAACAGTGAGCTCTGTGGCCTAAAAGTGCCAGAGACTAAACTAGTCATTGCCCTAAAGATGCTCCAGGAAAGAGTTAAAATGCATGCTACAACTGGGCCATAAGGCCCCAACATTCTGTGCATTCATTTTCAAGTTATCTATGAAACTTTTTGGTGAATTTTTGAAAGATATACTCAATATGCATGGTACATTTTAAAGAACTTGATGAGTCCAGTTATTTAGAAACTATTTGAATAAGGAAAATGAAATCAGCTGGGAACTCCATTATTAAGAATTGGTTTACATTTGGTTAAGCATTTTACCGTCTATTAGCATGTAGGAAACAACAGAAAATGAAGCTCCGAATGAATGAGGATTAAAGACAGAGGGAAGAGGGACGAGTTTGGGTACAGCGTATACAGTAGCATATGGAGCCCCTTAAAGCAGGGGGCAGCAGCAAACAAGTAAAGAGCATTCAGAAGAGGGAAGATTATTTGGAAAAGGTAATAAAAACTTTAAGAAAAAGAAAAAAACAGTGACACTCCACCCAAATTCTTTCGATCCTTTTGAATCAAAAGAACTACTCAATGCCCAGCACCCAGCCTAGTGACTGGCTATAGCAGGTTCTCAATAAATACATATTGGATGAATAAATAAAATCTCAGAAGACAAGCAAGCATAGCTGGAAACAGAATTGTGGTAATGAACAGAGACTCTGAAGAGAGTTTAAACTGTATCACTTTTGGCCTATTGTAATTATGAGATTAAAATGTATACACAAAATTGTAATACCATGTGGCTCCCCTACAAGGCTATGAATGGTTTGAGAGCAGGGATTATATTGTTTTACCTTTGTACACCCAGGGCTAAGTGGAGTAAGGCAAACTGCAGATGTTCCTTTAATGTTTGTGGGACTAAGCTGAACAGGAGCAGAAACTAGCAATTATTCCCGTTGCTGGAGTTTCAGCATTGAATGATACTTGGAACAGAATCAAAAAATTAAGTAGGAGCCCAGTCTCAGTGGCTGTTCTCAAAATAACTCTTATTTAATAAAAATTGTGATATGAAGTTAACACATGTGTTCAAGCACAGCTGTAAAGAAAATCAAGATTATTATAGTTAGGCAAAGTATTAAAGTAACGTAACGTGTCTTCCAATGTTAAGATACTTAAATCAGGCAAAAACAAACCAACAACACTGCTGGTAAAAGTGTAACATAGTGCAACCACTTTGAAAACAGTCTGGTAGTTCTTTAAATTATTAAATGTAGAGCTACCATATGACCCAGCAGTTCAGATCCTCAAGAGAAATTAAAACATGTCCACACAAAAGCTTGTACACTAATATTCACAGCAGCAGCATCATAAAAGCCAAAAAGTAGAAACAACCCAAATGTCCATCAATTGATGAATGAATAGTGAGGTCTGACAACTAAGTTCACGAACTTGTTACAATGATGTTGCTAACCTTTTATGGTATCAGAGGGACTATTCATTATGAATGTGTAAACGGGACAAACAGGTAACCAATTTACTATTTGGAAGTGCTGAAAAGGCTGCACTTCCTGAACTAGACAAAAATGACCTGAACTTTTCGCCAACAATTCATGGCTATTGCATCACGACAATACACCAGCTCACACAACACTGTCTGTGAGGGAATTTTTAGCCGGTAGACAAATAACTGTATTGGAACATCCTCCCTACTCACCTGATCTGGCCCCCAATGACTTCTTTCTTTACCCGAAGATAAAGGAAATATTGAAAGGAAGACATTTTGATGACATTCAGGACATCAAGGGTAATATGATGACAGCTCTTATGGCCATTACAGAAAAAGAGTTCCAAAATTGCTTTGAAGGGTGGACTACGCACTGGCGTTGGTACATAGCTTCCCAAGGGGAGTACTTCGAAGGTGACCATAGTGATATTGAGTAATGAAGCAGGTAGCACTTTTTCTAGGATGAGTTCGCGAACGTAATTGTCCTACCTCATAAATAAAATGTGGTCTATCCATACAATGGAATAATATTTGGCCATATAAAGGAATGAAGTATGAATGTGTGCCACAATATGGATGAACCTTGAACACATTATATTAAGTAAAAGCATACAGTTACAAAAGACTACAAATTGTATGATTCCATTTATATGAAATATTCAAAATAAGAAAATCTATAGATACAGAAAGTACAGTAGGTGTTTCTTAGGGATGGGGGAGATGGAGGAATTATGGGGTGACAGCTGAAGGGTACAGGGCTTCTTTCCGAAGTGATGAAAATGTTCTAAAATTGATTATGATGAGGCCTGTACAACTCTGCGAATATACAGAAGTGTACGCTGTGACTGCATGAATCGTATTTGTATGTGAATTATATTGTAATACGGCTAGTCCCAAAAAGCAAACAAAACAAAAACAAACCAACAAGCAAAAATGATGGAACTGTGTTTATCTTGCTTATAATTCTGCTTCATAACTCCTGGCCATCTTTTAGCCATGATATCAAAACCAAAAAGTGCAGTCTGACATTTGAAACATATAAGAAAATCTGGGTCCAAACTAGCCTGCAAATATTTCTGTTTTCACACTAATTTAATCTTTCTCATCTGTAGACCAAGACATTTCCTGAAAACACTCTGCTATATTTCTGGATTTTTTTTTTTTTTTTGGTGCATTCTTCTGCTCAATGATCTTATTCTTTAATCTCTAATACACATTCCCAACTACACATATTACTTTTTAAAAAGTTACTGGGTTCTCTCTCTACTCGTATTGTTTCCCTCTCCTTCACTCTTCTGGATGCTTCCAGAACACCTGTGTTTCTCAACCATGAAATTCCCACACCAGAATTTTCTACTTGTCAAAATTCAAAGTTCAATTTGGAATTCCTTTTATTCATGATATATACTTACTTAAAAGGGGTCAAGCCTCGCCAGGCACTCAAGATACAAGGGCACTGCGTGGTACACTCCAAAGTATTCCCTATAGCCTTAAAAAGTATGCAAAGATTAATTGCATGGTGCAGAGATGTCTTTTCAATCATCATTAATTATAATAGCACTTATTGAGCACTTGCTGGGTTCAAGGCCATTGGCCTTGAGGTTTGAAACACTGACAAAAACCTCAGTACTATAATCTGAAAGGACACCAGCTCTTCATCTCTAGTTATACTCATGTTTCATATGTCAGATAAGTGCTTGGTAGCTTAGTTAAACGTCTGTAGACAGACAGCTACTTGTCACATGTCCATTTCAGAGCTCTGCTGTGGTCCTGAGTAAATGCACTGATTTCTCTCTCTTCTGTTTTAGGATGGGGAGATGACATCACTTGGGTACAGACTTATGAAGAAGGTCTCTTTCATATTCAAAAAAGGTAAAACACCTCTCAGTTAATTTTGACAGATCATATAGATACCTCCTCAAAGAAGAGCCCCAAAGCAGCATGTTAGCTTTTGAAAGAATACCCATGTATTTGCTCTGCTACTCTACGCTGTTTAGACTAAGAGTTGCCATTAGAATGTTTTTGTTTTTTTATAAACTAGAGCTTTAAATACCTTTGTATTAATTTCTTAATTACTCAATCAAGCTTTCGAATATAAGTTGTATAAAAACAGTACCACTCATTAGGCATTATAAAACTGAAACAGGAAACTCGTGTACAATAGCAGTTCTCAAGTCTGATCATTGGAGTTTTCATTGGAATCCATATTCATGATCCATCAATCAGTCAAGTACTTACTGAGTAGCCTCTGCTCTGTGCCACACACTGTTCTACACTCAATGACCAAGAGTCACACAACCTTTATCCTTACAGACATACTAAATCTTTAGGAATAGAGAAGAGAAAATTGTATTTTTTTCAAAGCTCCCAAAGAATTTATGTAATATCTGAAGAACATTCAATTACAATACTCTTTTAAGAAGAAGGAAAGATTCCAAATGAGAATTGAATAAAACACTGTCTCAACACTGGACAAATATTACCAAAGAAAGAAGTCTACAGAATAATCATTTCCAAATAAGAGGGTAATAAACAACATATTATCAAAGAGAAGCCAGCGGAACATTTGAAGAATACACCCCGATTAAGTGAGATTTAGTCTGGGAATGCCAGGAAGATTCAAGATTAAGAAATTGATTGATTCAAATAACTTAATATTTATAAGGAGACAAATCATAGTATCTCCTATCTCCAGAAATGCTGAAAGACATTTAATAGAATGCAAAATCCATGTTTGATTTTAAAAAAAACAAAAACTTTTATTCAACAATACTCATTTATTTTCATTCACCCTAGCAAAGAAATACCCATCCTAGCAAAAAAGCCAACGTCATCCTTAGTGGGAAAACAAATAAAAGTATCCCATTAAAGTCTGGATAAGACGAGGATGTCTACAATTACCACAATTAGCCCTTCATCAATATGAAACATTTGACAAAGCTATACTAAAACAATACGTTACTAGTAAATGAATCAAATGAATCAAATAGAAATAAAACTGGACACTACAGAAATTTTTTACGAAATACAGTGGTATTTTTAGGTCAGGGGTAAGGGAGATAGAATATGTAAAATAATTACTCATAGTGTTAGAGAGAAACTGGTAGCCACCTGGGAAAAATAAATCTATTTGGATCTATGCCTCACATTTTATCACAATAAATTACAAAGATTTAACTATAAAAATGAGGCCATTAAGGAACTAGAAGATACTATTGCAAAATTTTATTTCTTTAAATTATTGGAGTAGGGAAGGGCTGATACTCGTGTGAGGCAAGGGAGGTGCCTGGGATGCAAAATGAAAGCACTTAGCTTTGGTATCCTAGATGCTCTTCTGGCCCCACCCTACTCCTTCCATGGAAAGCATATGTATCAAAATTATAAATGCATATACTCTTTGACCCAGAAATTTGACTTCTGGAAATTTTTTTACAAATATACAACCCATATGCAAAATAATATATAAATAACATCACCAAAGCAGTGTTTGTGTTTGGAAATGACCAAAACACAGAAATTTGGAAACAATTTAAATATCTATCTTCAGCGGACTAATTAAATACATTGAAGAATTTCCATGTAATGGAATATTATATAGAAGCATAAGGGAATGATATCTAAGATGTAGCATCATGCTGAAAATGCAAAATGCAAATCCATGTGCATAGTGCAGTAGTATCTGTAGTTTTAAAAAAGGAATATATACATACACATGCACATGGATATGCATGTGGACATATAAAATACATTTATATATTCATATACATAAACATACATTTTCATAAATGTATGCATATACATGTAGATATTAATATGCTTATTCATATATAAACATAGATAATATATGTTATATATTATATATGATATGTATGTATTTTATACATATACACATGTATATATTTATATATATACACACATGTACATATTTGGGAATATGACCTGAAAACCTCTGGAAGGAAACATAAGAAATGGTAACACTGCTTACTGAAAAATTTTTAACTTTTAGATTTTAAACCATTTGAATTTGTAACCTATTTTAAAAGGAAAAAAATGTAGAATTTTAAAAGATGTTTTTTTACCAAATGATGCTGAAGTACAGCTACCACAAATTGCTACTTTCTCTCAACTCAAGTTTCTCACAATCTGGTGGGCTAGTTCATGAGATTTTAGACCAGGGGCCACCTGTTTTTATTTGGTCTGTAACCTAAGGATGATTTCTAGATTAATTTTTTTTAATTCAAAAGATAAACAGTATTTTGGACATATGAAAGTTACATGAAATTCTAATTTCAGTATCCATAAATTAACTTTTACTGTAACACAGCCACACTCATTTTGTTACATATTGTCCATGGCTGTTTTGCAATAATGGCCGAGTTGAATAGTTGTGAATGAGACCACATAGCTTGCAAAACCTCAAATATTTACTATTTACGTCTTTGCTGAAAAAGTTTTGAGCCCTTTTTTAGGCTGTCCCTACTTTACGGTCTTCCAGAAATACTTCTCTGCTTTCCCTGAAATGAAATAGTGGCTTGGTTTGAATACCTGAACAACCTATTTGCAACTAAACTGTTAAGACAGATTTCTGTAGTCTTGATCAAATTTCCCTTGGACTCCAATTGCCCAGGAATCTGATGCTGAAATTAGTTTTCCACAAATTACATCAGTGTCTTTCCCTACACATAGCTGTCCTTGTTTCCAGCTGTTGGGTGGGTGTTCAGGATCAGAATGACTCATGCCGCTTAACTGTTCTGTCTCAGAACACCTCTACCTAAGTTCGAACAGAGAAGAGTTATCTAGTAGAAAGTTTACTACCTGATGGTTAGGCGGACTGAGTTCTACACTTGCATCTAAAAATGTCAATAAATATTATTAGCTTTAGTTTTCTAAAAAATTAGGAATGATATTTCACTCATTGGATTTCTCGACTGCTTTTTCACCAATGAGTTTGAAGTTGTTGGCAGATGCTATCTTTACCTCTATGTCATAAATCTTAAAAGGTGAGTTGTAGGATTTATTCTTACCTAAAATTTACTTACATTTCAAGTTTGAGGATTCAATAAAATTAATAAAAATTCCAAGTTTGTTATTTAATACTTTTGAGACCAGAGGAAAAAAAAATAGGGTTATAGTATTTCATATGATTACCTCTGTTGATTTTAAAAGATTTATGCTTAATACATATACTTTGGAGTCTATCTCTTTTTGTACTGAGCATCGTCTCAAAATTAAACTTTAAAAAACACACATCCTGTATACCCAAATCATAACTCCTTTATCCTTCACTATATAGTTAAATACACTAATTTTTTTCTCTTATCCTAATGAGGAGGGAAGTCAATTAGCTACCATAAAGCTTTTTTCAGAGAGTTTAAAAATCAAAGTGAAACTGAAAAATGTACAGAGAAAGAACTCTCACTGAGACTGTATGTTGTGAGTTGTTACAAGAATGAAAGGATGTGAAAACAGTCAACTATTAATAGCCTTTTGGTGAAAACCAAAAAGAAAAAAAACAACCCTGACATCTTATACCAGATGTTCGCTGGAAATTAATACCTCGTTCATAATATTGTTTCATCTCTGGAGAAAGGATAGACTTTTATTTAACTGTACTATAGTGTACATAGGAATGACCTGGTGAGCTTGTTAAGCTACAGAGTCCTGGACTCCACCCATAGAGATTCTGATTGGGTGGGCCTGGGATGGAGGCTGAGAATTCTATTTCTAATGTGCTACCTGGTGATGCGCCAAGTTCTCGGCGCATCTCGGGTTATGTTTTCAGTAACACTACGGACTACATTGCTATGATTTGTCAGTCAGATTTGTACTTTAAGTCTCACTGAAAATACAAAAAGTTTAAATCTAATTTCACTGTACATTTTGACTCAGACTTAATCACTTGACTTAATTCCACACTCTCTCTGTTTAGTAACAAGCCATTGATGGTTATTCATCACTTGGAAGACTGTCAATATTGCCAAGGTAATTTTAGCTCCTGAGATCTTATTATATTTCCAGTATGAAATAGAAAAAGTGACCTGGTAAGAATAGATAAGGCAGCATTCAGAAAATCCCATTCGAAAAAAAAAAAAAAAGACCACTACCATACAACCATTTCACTAAGGTGCTTAAAGATTACAATAATTGTTAGCAATACACTGAATATATTTATATTACATGCCCTTTAGAATTGTTTTTCCCTCTTCCTCCCATCAAGAAAATAAAAAGGGGAGAGGAAACTTGCTGAAAGAAGATGTTGTTATAACCAATGAGTCAATGAGTTACATGAAATTAACTGGTGGCTCCATTAATGTGATTATCCCCCGATGTTTTCATGGACAGACTCTGACCTTCACTGTTTCCCAATGAGAGACAAAGTGACAATGGGCCAATGAAATATTTACATTCCAGTTATAGATGCGAACAAATACTAGTTTTATTTTGCTATGTTCTATTGAAGGTGTCTTTATCCTCAAAACTGACTGGTGTTCATTATGTTTTTCCCCACAGCACTAAAAAAAGTGTTTGCCCAAAATAAAGAAATACAAGAAATGGCTCAGAATAATTTCATCATGCTGAATCTCATGGTATATGACCTCTACAGTGTTTTCGTAATATCACAATTCAATGGAAAATTTGAATCCCCTTATTTTTCTATTTTTAAGACAAAAAGAGCTATAAAGTATTGGTGGATATAGAATATTATATAGAATTATAAAAGGCCAAAATATTTAATTTACTGTAAACTTCATTCATAATAAATTATTTTCAAAATCAACTGTCAAAAACAATCCAATCCAATAACATTTAATTGTTTTCTTCTCTTGCTAGCATGAGACCACAGATAAAAATTTATCACCTGATGGACAATATGTGCCTAGAATCATGTTTGTGGGTATGTGTGTTATCTCTTTATATTCAGATTTACAAAATCACTAATATTCTTGCATTCATTTATTTTTAAATGCTAGTTTAAGTACTATTTTTTTAAAAAGGAAGACATTGCCAACCCAGTCAATAACAGCTCTTGCTAGTTCTACAACCAAAATTCACCATATCTATTACATGTAAATTTTAAATAGGTTTTTAAACTAACTGATGTTATTAAATCAATAGCTCAATGTAATTTCAGTACAGTCCCCCAAACTGTATTGACAGAGAGCTATGACACACTAAAATGAGAATTCAGGTTAATTCATCATGAACTCACATGTCTGAAACTGATTTTGCTTATAAATTTGCTTCACATTTGTTTTAGAGTAAGAGGCAAGAATGATTTTAAGAACATTTTAAGTAATATATTAGAGACTTATTTTTTCTTGGCAGATCCTTCTTTAACAGTCAGAGCTGATATAATGGGAAGATACTCTAATAGATTATATACATACGAACCTCAGGATTTACCAATATGTAAGTATTCAGAAATTATCTTGAACAGTGATACTAGCTGACATTTGACTGTTAGAGGGGTCAGTCCTTCTACCAGGGGTCAAATCCCCACCAATGGTGCTATCCACAAATCAGATTCACGGGGGTGGGGTGGGGGGGGCGTAGTGTTTAAAATGCAAACTCTTAGCTCCCACCAAAATCAGAATTTCTAGGGCACCTCAGAATCTGTTTTTTAACAGGGATGTCCAACCGTTCTTATGATCACTAAATTTGGAGACCACCAAAAAAAATAGAGTATACACTAAAATTAAACAAACCTTAAGAGAGCCAATCCATTCTATGGGTATAAAGATCACATGTGATTTCCTCAAAGTGTTAATAATTATTTTTTTCTCTCTTTCATAAGCAAGGAGATACAGTCTGACTTGGGGTTTTAATTTTTACAGCACTCACTCTCAACTATATTTAATAACTATTCGTTTCAGATCCAGTGGTACAAATACAAAATGTTCAGTTAAAAAAATAGAACCTCCCTGAAAGTCTCTCTGATAAAATTGTTTACCATAAAGAAAGTTGATTAACCAGCTCTGAATGCTCTAATCCCTAAATTTACATGTACACCTTAATGTTGTAGATAAATTCCCATGTTTTCACAGCTATTAAGTGGGCCAATTTTAGATTCAGGGATTAAAAGATTATAATATTTGATACTTTCATTTACTAACAGACTAATGTCTATTTACTTTTATTTCAGTGATAGAAAACATGAAGAAAGCATTAAAACTTATTCAATCAGAGTTATAAGGAATTATCTCAAAGAGGTCAAATGTCATGAAGACGAACTTCCGGTTAACAGACTCATGCTAAATGTGCAAGGACATGATTATGATTCTGTAATATTACCATTTAGATTTTTAATGTGTTTGCAATATTCTTATGAAGGTAAAATGATATTTCAATAAATGTCAGAACCTGAGCATGACAGTGTAGTAATTTGATTGCTCCCTGCATCCATAGCAAAGAAAGCTTGTCACGAACGCAGAGTTAGGGTAGAGACAGGAGGACCTAAATAAGAGGTGTCTACACTGGTTGTCCCTATTTCCTCACCTCTCATTCACTTCACCAGCTAATCTAATCTTAATTCTGCCGCCTCCACTGTATTGAACCCACTAGTATAGATCATAAATGACGTGCATGTTGCCAAAGCAAACGGATGTATCTCTGTCCACTTAACTTTTAGCAGCATATACGTATGTCAGAGTTAACCATTTGCTGCTTTTCTTACTTCAAAGACATTTAAAAACTAATTACAATAAAGTAAAAGTAGATTTTAAAATTTTAACTACACGTGGACATTTAATATTTAATTATTGGGTGAATATTTAATACTTTGAATAATATTAAGAAAAGTGTTAACTCCCTCTGGAAGATTGAAAACTGTCTCCAATTAACCAGCAGAAGAGAATTATAGCCATTCTGAAATTATCAAACATCCAACCACCAATTCAATTCTTTACAGGAAGCTTCTGGAGAGTCAGTACCATGTCTTCTATTGCTTTAAATGCCACAAAAGTTCCTAACTTTTTAATGGAAAAATAAATCCCATAATCACTAGGGAGTAATTCTCAGAAGGGAGAGAATGTTTCAAATGGGCAGAAATTGTCCTAACCCACAGGATTTGATTGCATTTAAATATTTTTAATTATTTTAAGATACAAACATACACTTTAATATGAGATAGGTATACAATGTCTATGTGATAAATATTTGATTAATTCCCATGTTTTCTGAGTCAGAGAAAGAAAGCTTTCTTCCAGGTTTTATTTGATCACTATTGTGTTGATTTTAAGCAGACTTAGTAATTAATCTATTTGGATACAAGTAGGTTACGTGACCAATACCTAGCTAGATATCAGTACCAGATATCCATGCATCACATTTACAAAAGAATGTTAAATATCCCATATTTAATTTTTAAAATTTGAAATCAAAGTCTGAGGGTTGATGTTTTTAATGAATGCTAAGACTTCAAAGTGCACTGGCATTCTCTGATTCAGTAATTTAAAGTATGAAAACTAAAGTAACATAGCTGATTCCATTGTTGCATAAGCAGTGAAGAGACAGAAAATGTCAGTGGTCATTTGCAGTGAACTAAGAAGACATCAGTTGACAATTTAGTTACTGTTTTAAGAACTAATAAGTAAAATAACATATTCACTATTTTTCTTCAATTAGTGTAAAAATGTTAGTAAATGATAAATTACTCTTTGTTATAAAAATATACGGGCCTTTGTATTTCAATATACATATAATAATGATACTCTATTACAATTTAATTCTGTATATAATTATACATATACTAATATTTAATATACATATATTATACATACAATTATTTGATAATAAGTTATATTATTCAGTGTAGCCTTGCAACCAATTTAATTCCCCTCTCTATCCTACTTTAACAATTAAACTCTATATCCTAGTTGATATTTCTAATTTTTTCACTTTACAAAATTAGTGGTTTAGATTTGATCACTTCTAAGTTTACCCCAGCCTTGAAATGTAAAACTACACTTATATTTCCATTACTTTCAGCCTTGTAGCCTCCAAAATAATTATTCATTCCTTCTCTCACACATCCACTGTTAAGAATTAAGTTACTAACATCAAGTACCTGCACGATTCTGTGTGCATAGGGATTTTTATGAAGGAGCATTCAGAGCTCTCATTTGCATTTTAAAGAGATAATATTATAGTTTAAAAAGTTACACGTTAAAAAGATTAGAATAGTCAGTAAGGATATGGGTTAAATTTAAATTAGAGATAACATTTTTTTGTTTAGTCTAAGTATATTCTATAAGTATGCAATATTTGGGATATACTTATAGTAAAAGTAGATTCATTGTTTAATGTGAAATTCACATTTAACTGGGTGACCTGTACTTTCATTTGATGATAATGGCACCCTAATTTAGAATTACAGTACTTATATGCTCCTCTTTCTCCTCCTCCTCTTTCCCCTTATATTTTTGCCTCAAACAGCAACTTTTCTTTCATATTTCAAATCCATCTCTCAATTTCTGAGTTTAAAAAAAACCTCAGTTATTTTATAGCATTTAACAATTATCCCAACATTTAATTTCTACTCTTTGTTAGACACTGTGTTTGGTATTGTTGACCAAAAGATGAGCTAGATAAAAATAAGGCAATTTTTGTTCCCCTGCAGAGTTCCTGGTCTAGCGGTAAGATCTGCAATGGATGGGAAGTAATTCCTTGTTAAATAATGTAATAGGATGATGTGGGAGCAGCGGAAAGATCATCCAACTGCCTAGTAGGGCTGTCAGGCTTCACACAGATGTAACACCTGTGAATCTTGAATGATACAAGAATGTATTCCACCATGTGGAAAACAACGTGATGAAATTGAGAATAAGGCATACTGCGGGGGCTAAAGAAATGAACGTTCATTGGTCTGACTCTAAAATACAGAAGTATGCAGGGCTTTTTCTTGGTAGAAATTTTAGGTTAGGTTTATAAGATACTGTGCCAAGCTTCCGACAAACTTACCTTAACATACTAATTTCATACTATAAAGTTTTATAGAACTTTGCTTGAGAGTTTACAGTAGTACTCCTTAAAACACACTGAACTTAAAATGATGCATAATACACAATCACTGTATTCACATTGTTACTGAGTAAAGAAAAATAAGCTTTTTTTTCTGTTTTTTTAAAATTGTTTCTTATGCAATGTCTATCTTTTTACGCTAAATGGAAAGACCTTGAAAGCAAAGTCTCTCTCTCTCTCTCTCTCTCTCTCTCTCTCTCTCTCTCTGTCTCTCTCTCTCAAAACAAACTGAATATTTAGCAAGCATCTGCAATAGGATTCCATTAAATGCGTAATCCTCTGGTGTTTTCAGTGATTAAGTTTGTGAATACCAGTTTATGAACATCTTTTCCATGCAACGAAACAAATCCACTGGCCACCAGCTTTGTCATCATGCAACTGTTTTTTGGGGTTTTTTTTGTGTGTGTGTTTTATTTTTTTGCTGTGGATTGATTACTGCAAATTCTGGAAGTGTATTATAATTATTTCCAGGATAGGATGCTGTTGCAGTCTGAATTGTATCCCCCCTTCCAAATTCATAGGTTGAAGTCCTAAACTCATAATACCTCAGAATATGACCTAATTTGGAAATCGTCGTTGAAGATATAACTTATTAAGTTAAGATGAAGTCATCCTGGGGTAGAATGGGCCCCTCATCCAATATGGCTGGTGTCCTCATAAAAAGGGGACATATGCACACAGAGACATGCACACAAAAAAGATTATCATGTGAAGATAGAGGCAGAGACCTAGGCCATGCAACAGAAGCCAAGGAGTGATGCCAAAAGTTGCCAGTGAACCACCAGAAGCTAGGTGAGAGGCATGGAACACATTCTCCTTCACAGCCCTCAGAAGGAACCAGTCTTCACAATACCTTGATCTCAGACATCTAGCTTTCAGAACTGTGAGACAATAGATTTCTGTACTTAAGTCACCCCAAGTGTATTTAAGACAGCCCTTGCAAACCAACACAAATGCTTTTTTCCTCCTTTCCCCAATTTGCATGATTCCCATCAGGGGTAAGGAAACACCCAAACTTCCCATCACACACTTAAAAAGAAGCTCTGCTTAAACAAAAGAATCATTTCTTACAATAAGTTTGTCAGGTTTTAGTTCTACCATCAAAACAAATTTCTGCCCAATTAAATGTTATTCCAGTACTCAAAAAGTTTTACCAAATGTAGTTGGGTTTATGAAATACTTTGAACCAATGCTGTGGTTTTTAAAGAAAAAGCAAAAGTCAGACCCAGAGAAAAGAGCTGATTATTATACATGGTGTTTGTAATTATTATTAAAATAAACATATACTGAATCCTTTCTATGTTCCAGGCTCTGTGCTGAAAAAGGTCCTTGCATGGACTATCTCAATACCTCACCACAAATGTGAAATACTGTTATTCTCATTTCACTAATGGGTTAGCTGGGGCCTGAAGATGTTCAATAACTTGGTTAAGTAAACAAACAAATAAATAAATAATAAGTCACACAGCTAATTAGCAGGGCCTGTACTCAAATGCAATAAGTCTGGCTCGAGGGTCAGCAGACTTAACCGCCATAATACTCTGCTTTGGATTTGTATGTTGTCAAAACAAAAGATTTAATCAAAGCTAACGTGGTGCAAGAACTGAGTATACACAGAGTATGTCCTTTTTAAAAGGGCAGTACACATTGATTTCAACTAGCATTTTATAGAAAAATTGTAGGCAGTGCTACCATGCTCAGCTTTGAACCTCTACCCTCAAACCAAAGGACGAACTCCCGTCAGCTTTTGGTGACTCAGAGGAACTGCGATACTCAGCCTGAGAATCTTGGGGGCCAGAGAGGAGGGACACGTAACAATGATTCCAATCTCCTCAACACACCCCCTCTTTTAATGTCCCTGATCTAAATGACCCACTATTCTTACTTTATAATGCTATGCACGATACCACAGGAAAATTTTAAAGACACTGTACCTTGGGCAGCCTTCTTCACTTTCTTAGACCTCTTTCCGAGGCCATCTTGACATCACCTGTTACCCAATCCTCATTGGCTCTAGGTATATCTTTACTTCAGCAACTTTTGCTCTCCTCCGTAAGATATTTGTGACTAATACTTTCACCGGTATTTCCGTATTTAACAATGGAAAGCGAGGGATATCAGAGCTTTAGAGGTTCCAGGTACCAACAAATGGTCCTTCAACAACCCCTTAAGACCACCTGTTCTGCTCACCTAAAAGCCTGCCTCTGGTACCATACTGAAGCCACTCTCCCAATTGTATTAACCCTAAGGGGCACTTTAGAATTTTATTTACGCTAATCGTATAACTCTTTGGTATAAGAAAAAATGCAGAGTAAAGCAATAAGTCCCCAAAGAGTAGGTATGGTTTGACTGCTTTCATGCCTAGATTTGGCATAAAACCTGTAAAAACTTTTAAAAATCATCCCAGGCATCTTAGATAATCATGTTTCTTGGTTCAGGATGTTAGTTCCAGTCTAAAATCTTCATGAAAATTCCCTGGGAATTTGTTTCAAAACGTTCAAACTCAAAAATATAAGAACTAGTAACCTTTATGTCTTCATTTTTTATTAGCATCTTCCCAAAGGAGGAAAATCTCAGAGGCAAGCCCTTCAGGGGACACATCATGTGATGTGATCATCGTGAAAATTTTGTCCCCTGGAGGGCTTCTTTAAAAAGCAATGACAGCTGCTTCAAAGAACAACGGTCCACTTCAAGTTCATTTCCCAGGTTCTATAAGCTTATTATTTAGTAGTGAGAGCAAGCATTTCAGGGACAACTCTAAGGTCAAGTGTCTGCCAAAGGTCTTTGTCAGTTCAAATAAGGACTTCTAGTCATTGAAAAAGACAGATCCCTATGAGTCATGTCCTTTTTTGCTGTCACCCTCTCCACCCATGATAATCTCTCTTCAGCTAATGTGGACAGTCAGACCTGCTGTCACAACTGCAGAACACGAGTGATTGATTCATTGATTTCATTCCTTCAACTACATCACTACCCTGAAAAATTTATAAATGCACCCACATACCCAAAGCTGATGGTATTTTTCATCCTCCTTTCGACCCCATTACTGTAAAAAGATTATATCAAGAAAACCTGAAAGTAACCTTTGGGTTACGAAAACGTACACACCCTATTGTAATTTTATCAAGCAATCTTAGCATGGGGCAGCTCAAACAAACCCAGGGTTGCATAGCGTCAGCGGCCGTCACTTACAAGCTGGAGGAACAGGATACCATCCTGTATCCGTCTCCTTACAGGTGGGTGTTGGCTCACATTAAGCAGATGGTGGGTCTACAATTCTACTGTGTTATATATTTCTCAATAGTCAAATATTTGCACTGGACCAGAATACACAAGAAAAAAATTCCTCAGCTTAGTCTCCAAAGACTACATGAAGTTTTAGGACACCTCAGCATTTAAACTATTGTAGGAAGTGGGTGAATGAACCATGACGCCTACCTTTTATTTTTCTTCTACATAAAACATGCCCTGACCAATAAAGGAAAAAGGTTGGAAGGTGGAGTGTAGTGAATCTATTTGGGAATTACTAGATTTCTCCTGTTAGGAAAGCTCTTTGAAGTGTATAGTATAAGCAAACTTTACAGCTAATAAAAGGATGCCAGTCACATTCCCAATTTGAGCCAGAAAATGTGGCCTATCTAGTTTTCTTCTTCTAGTAATGTATATTGCTTTTTTCCAAAGTATGACATGGTCATTTTTTTATTCTAAAGATAAATACACTTATGAAGGAATTTGAGTAAATGTTCAACAGGTTTAACAGACTATTAGTTTCATATTATATCTTTACAGCACATTGCCATCTCTTCCATGTGGGCCTGTTTTTTGTTTGTTTGTCTGTTTTGTTTTGTTTTTTGCTTTTGTTTTTCATACACTTATTGAAAAGGTGGAAATTAGTATTTGATTTAGCTTCCCTGCTGAACTTGGAAGAGCTGCTCCAGTGGGGGAGGAATGAGACAGATGGATTTCAAGGAGATGATGACATTAAGGAAAACATGTAACCTTCTCCAAAGCAGCAACAAAAGAAAAGCAAGAGTCAATCATTGGAATGATAATAAATTTCACAAATGTGGTAAATGTTTTAAGTCCTCTAAAATATATTTTGACTTTTGAACATTGGTTAATAGTGGGAAAACTTATTTAAATGAATACTCCTCCAAAAAGCAAAATAGTTTTTGACACATAAATCTCATCTATCATGCCTGGAAAGTTAAATTTAAGAAAGGAAATAATTTGATTCATCTCAATTTCTCTATAAGGAAAAGGCAATCAGAGAAATATACAATTTCCAAGGGCCTTCTTGCACTTCCTTGAGAAAGATGGTCCAGAGAAATGCAGTAATTGGGCCTTCTAATCATCCAAGAGTGGCCTGAGATTGTAGTACTACAACCAAAAATCTCAGCAACCACTGGAGGAAGGCAGGCTGGTGAGATGTGGAGGAAGATGGTATAAAAGAGAAAGTCAAGGATGGGTATCTGGGAAAGATTTGGTGAAAAGGTTAGGGAAGAGGGAGAGAGAAACACACACATGTTCTCTCATGTTCTCTCGTGTTCTCTCTCTCTCAGCTACAAGTTTGAGAGAATTAGAGGAGAAAGGAAAAGGGACTTAGAAATGAGGCTATGAGTTATGACATGGATCTCCGTTAATGTTCTTTAAGAAGTGAAAATAAAATGGGAATCATTTTTAATTATTTTTGTTGGATGGAGCTTTATGGGGCCTGAGAGTATTTGAATTAGAATCATTGATTTCATCAAATATTCTACTTAATTATGATTCATAATCCATAAAACATTATCTTTAAAGCATAGATATTAGAACATATCTAGCTTAAATTATATTTAAAAAATTCTTTGATTATTGAGAGCCTTCAAGTATCTCAGATTCCATCATGCCCAAACAAATGGACCATTCTCTCGTGCCAATGAATCAAACTCTCAGGAGAATTCCAGAGTTGATATCTGTATAGAGCATATAAAATATATACGGTGGATTGAGATTTGCAAAACAAGTTGTTTACTAGTACTTAAATAGGAATATGGCCAGACATGTGTGAGACTGGTAAGAGTGAAGTGAAAAGCATGTTTTTGTGTGAAACTGAGCATAACAAAATTGAGTGATAAACACCTTCACCACAATAACTTCTGGTTGTCACCTAAGAAGTAAACAACTCCTGGCAAACAACTTCTCGTTATCGCCTAAGAAGTAAACGAGTCCAAGGAAAAGAGGATAAAAACAGAACTCCAGAACAATGCCATGAATGGTCCGACTGGATGCTCCTGCTAAGACCCTGTGCGAGGCTCTGAGCGAGACACTCTGGAATGATCCTGCAGGCGATAGACAGAGCCCTCTGCGAGTTGTGAGCCGCGATACTCTGGGACTTGCCCAAGTTCTTCCTTGCCAGACCAGCTTGCCTCAGACCTGTAGTGGGCCCAGTCGCCTCTCCCGGACCAGGGATCTTCTCCATCTTGATTGTCTCTGGGACTTGGTTCATTATGAAATTCTGTTTTATCTTATATGACCTCCTGTGCCTACCAGAGCATTGACCTCTGGAGGGACATTGGCTCCCAAATAAAGCTGTGTCACTCTATCTGAACCTGTGTGTCAAGACTTTGTTCCCCTCTCACATCACAAGTACCACACAGGGACGAAAGGCCCTGCCGAGAGGTTAATGTCCCCTTTACTTTCAAGAAGAGACTGAAATGTTAGCGACTGCCCTTCCAGGCACTCGCAACAATATCTCTCTTGAAATATTATCCCATTTTGTGACTTAAACTCTCCGTACTACAGATTTTCCACCTGCCTTTCTGACCAATCTTCCCTAATATCCTCCTATGCTCTCTAATCAACCTCCAAATTTTGAAAGTACTAGGGCCCCATACTAGGCCCGCCTTTCTTTTTTTATCTGCAATCTCTCCATAAGTTACCTCTTCTAATTTTATTTCTTTAAAATCTATTGATGAGCTGATGACTCACAAATTTTATGTTCAGCCCTGATTGAAATAGAGGTTTCATGTAACTTAAAAATAGTTATTTGCTATTTTCCTCTTTGAAACAAAAGGAAACTCTCAGAGGAGCATAATCGGAACCAATCTTGAAAACTCGCTTCCTCAGAAGACAAGACATTCTGTAATTCGAGCAACAACCCCACTAAAAGAAGGAATTTAAACTAACCAATGTGGAGCTACTAAATGAAGAACATATCTGCAAAAGCCATAGTTGCAACAGCCCTGGTTACAAGCAGCTGTTTTACCACCTGGTCCGTGCAATGCCTTCCTTTCAGAAGCACTGTCTAAAGAAATTCCAGCTCTTACTATTCTGTGGTCATTCCTTTCTTGAATATCAAGAACTTAGACTAGTCCATTGTGGTGTATAAAATCACTAAAGTAAGCCTTTGAGAACATAAGTAATCTTTGAAAATTAGATACTGGGGGTGAAAACAAGAATCAGCAATGTTCAGCACATTTACCACTGCAATGGTTAAAAAAACTATAAATTGATCTAAAAGCTTGCAAATGTGCTGTGATAATTTGGGAAAAGCTAACTTAATGATAATTAATTTAGAAAAAATAAAATTTTACAAGAAAAGTGTCCTGATAAAATGAGGCCCGAGACCTTTGATGCAGGAGATGCCTTGATTTGCAGAAGAGGGGTAACTCACAACACTAGCAGTGCCCAGTAAATTTCACTAGATTTTGTCTGTGTCCCAATGAAAGCTCATTCCAGCAGAGCCCCAGGAAAATACTGATTACCAGCTGTCTATATGTGAAGACAATCATCTGAGTAAAATGGCATGTGTGTGCAAGACAATAATGGGATGCTAACACTGGCCTCATTTTAGAACCTTCCAGAGCTTTGACAGTTTTTGACTACTCAGCTTAGTATTGCACCAATCATTTAGAAGGGTTCTTGAGTTATTTGTTTTCTTGCATATGTGATTGTTGCAACAACAGTGTATGGCAGCTTCCAGCATCTGTTAAGTTGAAAATGTAAAATATGTATAATACATTTTACCAAAAGGTCACAATCAATTGCAAGAAAGGTCATTGTTTTATATATAACACTAAAAAACATTTTAAAATGATGCCAGTTCAACTATGACACATGGTCGTTTGTGAAAGACATTCCCGTTTCAGAGCTGGTAAAAAGTTGAAAAATGTGCATCTTAGAATAGAAGAACCATGTTTGTAAAAGACAGATTGTAATGCGAATCTTGATTTCTAAGCTTAGATTTACTAATTAACATTTTCTGGGGTCCTAGCAACTAGTGAATTTACTGAAAGAAAAGGTAACTTCTTGTATTTTGTAAGTTCAAAAGGAAGCAGATTTAAATGAATAAAATGTTTTCCATACATTTGGAATTTAACATTTTCAACCTATATAGCTAAAAAATAAATCAAGCTCTCTTGGACCTCAAATTACGTATTATGACTTTCACTTGTGTCTGCACTTTTGAATGTAGCATGAGGGCTTTGAGCCCAGGCTTCATAGATGTTTGACATTGGACATGTTGTGCAACCTCTGGGTTTTTCATTTGTAAGTAGGGATAGCAATAATAGTGTTTCTTTCACAGTACTGCTGGAGGACTTAAAGGAGATGTGTTTAGTGCCTGGAATGGATAGTGCCTGACACACAGCAAGCACTGAGTAAACGTCAGTGATTATTCTCATTTCACATCCACTCAAAATATATACACGAGTAGTAATACAGAATTCAGCTCTATTGACATGCCCACGGGAAGGGGGCTTAGGAGAGGGAAGGAAAGTGTTCTATACTCTTGCTAATTGACAGACCACCTCAAAATTTAGTATCTTCAAAGAGCTATTTTTTTATGTGCACTGATTCTGTGGGTTAGGACTTCGGATAGAGCACAGCTCCATGGCGCTGGAGGCCTCACCAGGGAGGCTTAAAGGTGGCGGAGGGCAACCCATGAGCCAAGGACTATATAATCACCTTAAGGTGTCTTGTATGTCTGGCAGTTGATGCAGTACTGTCTGCCAGAAAAACATACATGAGAATTCTCCCTGTGGTCTCTCAATGTGGCCCAGTGTGTATCCTCACGGCATGGGGGCTGGGTTCCAAGAGCAAGATTCCCAAGAGAACCAAGCAGCAGTTGTATTGCTTTTGAATCCCTCTTACATCACAGTCATGCAGCAACACAAGTGGAAGAGGCTCTTAATTTTGAAGTGTCAAATAACCATTACCCAAACACAGAAACTCATTCAGAACTCTCGAGTTTATCAGGCTCATATACTCTGAAGGAGAGCAGACCATAACAAAATGTTCAACGTTGCTTCTCACACTAAGTAGAGCAAAGAAAACAATAAAATAAACTTGTTGTTAGATATATAGATATTCAGGGACTACCATAAACCAGGTAAGGAGAGAAATTCAACTAGTAGAAAAGGAAGAGAGCAAAAACGACTCTATTTCATAAGGCTTCAGTTTGTTTTTAAGATTAAATTGTAGAATTCCTATGATTTAAAAATAGTGACCTTTTATTGTGCATTTATGTTCAAAATGCTGTATACAATGTTTACTTTTTAAATATCTGATCTTTGGAACATTATGAGATTAATATACTTGCCCCCATTTTACAGGTAAGAAAGCTGAGGTTCAGAAAGGCTAAATAATTTGACTTATTCTGCCAGATCATAAATTCGATGCACTTTCCATTACCACACAGTGCTTTTGATTTGTTTATAAAATTAACTTCTAGAGGACTTTTAAGTTAAGAGTACCAAACACAGTTTGAAGCAGATTTTGAAGCAGGGAAATAGAATTCAAAGTACTAGAGAAAACTTTTTATTTTTAATATACTAAAACATTCTAAAGAAAAAAGCATTTAATGTCCCATCAACAACAACCCAATGAGCCTTTGGAGCAACATACTTTGAAAGGCGCTCTATCACTCAAGACCTAACTTGACCTTCAGTGTTTTTGTGAAGAGCATGAACCAAGAGGGAGATTTAATTAAATTTCAAACAAGTAGAAAGCAGACAACTTCACGGAGATTTCTTAATGAGTCCAAATACAAATTTTTGAACAAAGAAGTACAAATATTCAGAGGTAGTTCCAGAAATCAATAGGGACAACTGAGTAATAAAAATAAAAATCTGAAGTTGACTGTGTTAATTTGCTAAAAAAGTAAATATAGATGTCCAATGTTTCTAGAGCTCAATATTGTCATTAAAAAATAGATACTGACAGCAAAATATTTCAGAAGTTTTAACATGGCAGACTCTTTCTCAGAGGCACACATTTTTCTTTATTTTTCTTGAACTTCTTCTTAGGCTATAACCTAAACTTTCTTAGGGACCTCACTAGATTTTTTTTTTATTTTTCTCATTGACATGACCTTCCAGATTTCTCTCAGATAATGAAGTATTCTATTGAGCTAGTGAAACATTTTTATTTAGAGATTTCTTTCAAGATATTGCAATAAAGACATTTTATTGTGGTTTGCTACTTATGCCAAAAGGAATCCTGGACACTTTTTAAATGTTTCACAGCATAAAACAAATTTTACAACTGAATTTATAAAAGATAACCCAATACTGATACTTTCATCTAAGTAGTACATAGAGCTCTCTTATAAAGTTGGCTCTTATCTAACATATTGCTGGAGAAGTTAGGAGAAAATTTTCATTAAGTGAAAGCAACTCTATGTACAGGTCCATAGCAGAAAATACAAAAGGAAATCAGAAATATTAAATTACATTCTTTCCACAAATAAGCTAGTTCTGACTATATAAAAGGAAGAAGCTCTTTGTTGAAGCCTCTTCCAGTAACAGTTTATGTACACCATTTTAAAACAAAATGCTAAATTTGCCCAAGCTATTAATTGCACAAATTTGAAAGCTTCTGTATGAGAGTAATTTTAAGAGTGAGTGTGTGTGTGTGTGTGTGTGTGTGTGTGTGTGTGTGTGTGTGCGCCTGCACATATACACAGAGGAGTAAGTCAAGAAACAAAAGAGAAAGTGGTGTCTTTCTTGTTTGGATTTTTTTTTTTTTTTAAGCATCTTTCTATATGACCTCAAGCTAGTTAATGGTGGTTTAAATCCTTTCCTATTCAAAAGCTTCTATATCTGACACCTGTTTTTTTAAGCTTTAGGTTCAAAATCTATAATAACAAATTAATAGTGTGGTTTTTACCATTTTCTCAGAGAGTAGGAATTTACTATTGTATCATAGAGAATTGTTATTCAGAAAAAAAGAGTAGTTAAAATATTTTTGTAGCTCTCAAGGGATTACCAAGAGCTCTGTCTCTGCCACTCACCTCAAAATCACCAGAGACCAATCCCGTGCTTCCTGACTTATATAAATGTTCTGGCTGCTGAAACCTAGTCCCTAAAAACATAAATAATCATTTCAGACCCTGATACTTGATAAACGTTCACCCTCCTATAAATAATGACTACTCAAAGGGCCACAATTTATCATCTTCAACTTACCTTCAAAAATAGGAAAAATGTTCTTTTTCTGGAAATGAACATCATGATTCATTTGCACCTCAGGATCTAAATCCAAATGCTTTATTGAGTAGCATGTAATTTGAGCAATTCTTTCAAGCTTTTATTTGGAATTACAAAGTGAGCGCCAAGGGGAAGGGAACTAGTTAGTTAGCAGAAGCCCACTCTCATCTACTGTGCACAGCTTCATAGAAAACTAAGAATTTTTTTTTTTTTGAAAGAACTATAAACACTAAAAGCACTAAAAGGACGTGGAAAGTCCCTTTATGTTAGAAACACTCCAAGACTTTCCTACACATTCCCTACAAATACTTTCCTATGTTGTTTTTGTTTGTCACCTTCAGAGCTCTCAGAGCTCAGACACCTATCAACACCATCAGTCAACAGACTGATGCAGCCCATTAAATTGGTTAACAGACCTGGAACTCCCCCAAAATGCTCAATGAATGACTTATTCATGTCCTAGGAAACAATAGAAAATAGACTAGTTAAAAAATAAATGTTGTTTATTTTCAAATTTAGATAGTAACTGGATCTAATTTATGCAACTGCTATTAAAGGTTTCACTTCAGTGAAGAGATAAAATGGTGTGTTGTTGATATATAAGATAAACTGCAAAAGAAGCACTAACCTCAACCCGATTCTAGGTTTTATGTTAAACTGTTCACGTTTTTAATTAGATTGCTGCTTTAACTAGGTAAATGTTCTCACTTGAAATCTTATTTACATCATATTTTGGCAAAGACTTACTTTTCCAAAGGCCTATCAAAGTTTAACGTCAAACTAGCCGGATATACATTATCATTGAGTGTAAATCAATGATAATTGACAATATGACTTTATGGCAACAGGAAGGCACGGTTCCAAAGAGTTACTTATCATTGATACAGTTGCTTTATGAAAAGTATTCAACCCCAAGTTAATTTTCTTTTCCCTCCACTGTACCTAGAATCTCAGACTCATCAATGGTCAAGGTTTGGATTCAAAGAACAAAAAGGGCCCGGAGAGAAGGAATGGTACTTGTGTATAATAATGATGCCTTCTCCTTGTGAGCCATGGGCTACCCGAGGGCTTTCCAGGGGGAACTAATAAAGCAAGGTAAACTTGCAGCAATGTCCTTGGGTCTGAGTAGCAAGACAAAGCACCACTCTCTCTAAAAAGGCAAATTTGCAGTGCCTTCTGAAGTGGCTCAATCAACAGGTGTTAATTAACAACATAATCTGATTTTTGGCTTGAATAAAGGACAATTTGCAGGAATGCTCTGCTCACTGGGTCATGTCTCACCTCTGCATTCAGGCTTCTTTCAGCACTCCTTGACATTGTATGTTGTGGTTAACCATGGAGATGGTACAGTGGTGCTGGACTCAAATCCCAGTCCAGCCATGTTTTAACCTATGTTAGTTTAGACAAGTCACATTGACTTATAATGGTATTGCAAGGATTAGAAACAACTAATTTTATGTTCCTGGCACATAGTTGGCTCTCAATATATGAGAACAATATTATTACAGTTCTTTGTGTTACTTCTGCCTAATTCTAAACTTTAGTCTTAAGCTGAGTTATTTCAGTCTTTGCAAAGATAAAAATCTCATTCTGAACTTCCAGTGCTGGACGAGATGGAGTAGATGTACTTCCCTCTTCCCTCAGTCCTCTGCTAAAAACCATAGACATATTATATACATATATGTGTACATATATATACACATACATACATACATGGGTTTTCTTTTTGCCTCAATTATCATAAACTTGATCAAGACTAAACTTGATATACACATACATACATACATGGGTTTTCTTTTTGCCTCAATTATCATAAACTTGGCGACCTGGAATCACCAATAAGCACAGATAAAATAGCTGCAAGAAAAGCCTGCTCTCTCTGTCCAAAGGACCAGGAACGGCACAGCCCAGCAAGACAGAAAACTTTCAGACAACAACCATTCCACTACAGCCAAACACCCTGAGACAAGTCATGGCTTCACCATCACGCTTGCTAGCAAAGGCCAAGATGATAGCCAAGACTTCTACCACCACTTGGTTATAATGTGGTGCCCCTGCCAGGTGTGATGGCATCAAGGAGACCAAATGCAAAGTCAGGTTCACCCCCTCCCAGCATCACTGGGGCCATCTCCCACCCCTGTGTTGTCACCAAAGGCTATGCAGGGAGGAGTTACGAGGTACCCCATCCTGTCCCAGGTAGGGTGATATCATTGCAGGCCAAGTGGGAAGTCAGAACTTCCATTCCCATCCAGCAGTAACAATGTACTCATCCAATCCTTTTTGTGTCAATAGGGATTGAGTAGGATACCTGGATTTCCTCTACCAGCAGTAATGAGATGGCTCCCCACTTCCTTCACCAGGATGGTATCAGACAAGTCACTGATAAAAAAGAAGATTTGAATAAGATCTAGAGTCCCATAATACCAAAATTATCCAGGATCCATTAGAAAAATTAAAAAAAAAAATCTCATCATACCAACAACCAAGAAAATCTCAACTTGAATAAGAAATGACACTCAGTAGATGTCAGCACTGGAATTACATCGATGTTGGAACTATCTGACAAAGACTTTAAAATAGCCATCATGATGATCCTTCAATGAGCAATTATAAACACACTTGAAGCAAATGGAAAAAAAAAACAACAAAAAAAACAGAAAGTTTTAGCAAAGAAACAGAAGACATAAAGAAGAACCAAATGGAAATTTTAAAATAGAAAGATACGATAACTGAAAAATTTTTTAAACTCAGTATGTGGACTCAGTAGCAGAATGGAGAGAATAGAGGAAGGAATCAGTTAATTTTAAGACAAAAAGGGGAAAAAATCACTCAATCTGAACAATAGAGAATAAGTATACCAAAAAAAAAAAAATTTGAACACAGATTCAAGAACCTGTAGGACTGTAACAAAAGATTTAACATTCATGTTATTAGCATTTTGGAAGGAAAGAAGAAAGATGTTCAGACTGAAAATCTGAAGGAAAAAAAATAATAACCGACAAATTGAAAGTTTGGCAATAGACATAAACCTACAGAATCCAAACGGGATAAATTTATAGATATCCAAGACACAGGAAAGTTGAACTTCTGAAAACTAATGCTATAGACTTGAAAGCAGAGAGAGAAACAACACATTACCTACTTATAGGGAGAAAGCAATCAAAATGACAGTAGATTTCTCATAAGAAACCCTGGAGGCCAGAGGAAATGGACATTTTTTTCAAATGTTGAATGGAAAAAAAAAAAAGAAAGTGAACCCAGAATCTTGTATCCCATGAAATATTCTTCAGGACTTAAATGGAAATCAAGACATTCTCCAGTAAAGGAAACCAGAGAATTTGTTGCCAGCACCTACTCTAAATGGATAACTAAAGAAAAATCCTTGAAACAGATGCAAATATCAAAAGAAGGAATCCTGAAACTTCAAGAAGGAAGAACAATATAAAGATTAAAATACAGATGAATACGAGGTCAGACATTTAAGGTTGCGAACTCATCCTAGAAAAAGTGCTAAATACCTCATTACTGAATATCACTATGGTCACCTTCGAAGTACTCCCCTTGGGAAGCTGTGCACCAACGCCAGTGCCTAGTCCACCCTTCAAAGTAATTTTGGAACTCTTCTTCTAGAATGGTCATCAGAACTGTTATTATATTACCTTTGATGTCCTGAATGGCATCAAAATGTCTTCCTTTCAATATTTCCTTTATCTTCAGGTAAAGAAAGAAGTTATTGGGGGCCAGATCAGGTGAGTAAGGAGGGTGTTCCAATACGGTTATTTGTTTATTGGCTAAAAATTCTCTCACAGGCAGAGCTTTGTGAGCTGGTACATTGTTGTAACACAAGAGCCATGAATTGTTGGTGAAAATTTTAGGTCGTCTAACTTTTTCACGCAGCCTTTTCAGCACTTCCAAATAGTAAATTGGTTAACTGTTTGTCTAGTTGGTACAAATTCATAATGAATAATCCCTCTGATATCAAAAAAAGGTTAGCAACATCACTGCAACAAGTTCGCAAACTTAATTGTCACACCTTGTACATAGATTTGCCTTCTTCTCTTGAGTTTTCCAAATTATACTTGATGCCTAAAGCAAAAATTATATCATGTAGTATTCAAGATACATAGAGAAAATATTTAAGACTATTTTATTATAAAAAGGGGAAGATAAAGGGACGTGAAAGAAAGTAGAATTTCTACTATTCATTCAAGTTGGTAAAATGTCAATGCCAATACACTGTGTTGTATGTATGTAACATAATATCTGAAGCAACAGCAGGAAAATATATATACAGAGAGACACACTCAGAAACACTATAGATAATTCAAAATAAAATTCTAAAAAATGTTCAAGTAGCCTACAGGAAAACAGAAAAAGGATTTTATTCTGTTTAATTTGGAGTAGAAATTGCTGGTAGTTGAGTCATGTCCTTCACCAATACAAGCTGTGACCCAGGTTCAACTTCCCTCTGTGAATACTGTTTATGACACATAGATCTATATACTCAATGTACTGCACTAATAACCACGACAGTCTTCGACTCAATATTAATCAAAAGTTGTGCTGAGAAAAATAATCCTCAGTGCTGATTGAAAAACAAGAGGCCTGTTTTCCCAAAGAGGCAAATAACTTGGATCAAGCAAGACTACAAGAGATAAAGGCATTTGGAGTACACTGATTTCTACTCCTACCCCTTCTACCCCATACACACACAGAATAGCTTTTATTATATCTCATTTTGGTATAAAGCTACAAGCGTGATATAAAGGTTTTTCAAAGAGACATCCCTGCATCAAATATTAATAATAGCACTGGTATCTCCATTTATTGGGTACCTCTTACATACCAGACATCTTGTAAATTATCATTAATCCTTAAAACAATCCACTCCTTCAGACTGTGACTGTATAAAGAATTTTATTGGAAGAATTCTTTTTTTTTTTTTATGACCTCCTTAGGAGGAGATACCAGGAAAAATTCTGAGTTTACACAAGCAAATAATTGCTAACAAGAATTATAATCACAAGGCTAAAAGACAACCCGAAGTAATTAGGACGTGTAGCCAGGAGAGTGAACTGAATCTATGAACACCCAACGAAGAAAGAACTAAAGAAAAAGCCTTACAGTCACCAGGAAGTAAGAGAGGGAGGCATCAAACTACCTTGATAAGTTCTCACACAGGAGGATTTTCCTGTTTAGACAGGAACTAATCATGTATGGGAATTCTAGAAATTGTAGGATAGAAAGTATTTAAATGCTACTGGATGTAAGTGGACAATTGATAAGGCAGTTTTTACAGTCAGGTTCTGATACACTGGCTGGGTTTCTATTCACTCTCTCAAGGATTTTTAATATATTTGCATGTCAAAAGCAATCCACATTAGACTCTGGAAATTTCCCTGCCCCACTGTCTTTTATTGTAACAGGCAGCATTTTCTTGAGAAGTGAGACGATTTGGGATCTTGTTCAGTCTTGCACTAAAGTAGTGAATGTTTGTTTGCTAAGCCCCTTAATGTCTCTGAGCCTCGTTCTCCACTTGTAAAATAAGGAATCTGGATTAACTGATCTCTAAAATCATTCTCAAATGTAAAATCCCATGATCTTATAGAAAATATTTTAGAGACAAGCCTCAAGTCCTGATTGTTTGAAGAACATGATATTTATAATTCCTGCTGACTTCTGGGCTATTACTTAACGTCCAATAATTTTTGTGAAAGGTAACACAATTTCACAATGACCAATCTTTATAATTTTTTAGTGCTTTAGTGTTGTGTAATTATTTTAACTGTCTAGAACACACATCAACACCACTATTTTCTCACAGAACATTTATTTTTCTATTTTTGGTTCCTACGCCATAATCTTCCCTTTCCATAGCAGCCAGATGTTATATAAGACGTCTCCCAGTGAAACCACCACAAAAGATGCTGATAGATTAACACAAACCAATCACCATGGTGACAAACACAACTCAAAGCACAAGAACCCCCAACAGTGATTTGACACATTTGTGAAACACAGCTCTGGATGCCTGAGGAGTCAGAATGACAGTATCTCTTGAGGTACATTTTTCCTTAAGTCAAGTGGGATAAGGGTACCTTCCCTACTTTCTCAAACAGTGGTGTTAAGAGTCAGATGGTATAATGTACGTAAAGAACTTTGTGCACACAGAAGCATATTGCCATGGTGTAAGTAGCTCCATCTTTCTAATAATAGGTTGTACATTATCTTATCAACTAGGCAGTGGCCTAATTCTATAAATTATCTATTTTGGTGAAATATTTTTTACATTAATTCAAGATTCCCTAAAGTTTGTCACATGGAATGTTAGCAGTTATTACGCAAATAACAACACTAAAAACCCCTTCCAAAATTTTTTGATCAAATAGTTTGAAAAAAATCTTGGTGAGGTCAAGTTCAATAGACTTCGTTCTTGCAGAACTTAATAAAACTTTGAACTGCTGGTACCCAATATTCCATGAGTACTGTATAATGCAGCAACTGCTAAGCTTATTTGACCATAGATGTGTCTTCCTACGGAACATCTCTTGGCAATAATGCCCAGCAAGTACCATTAGGAAACAGCACTAAGAAAAAATGTTTTCTTGTACAACTTGCTGAATGAAGCAGAACCTGTTCAGCTTATACCTCAGAGCTGGAATTCCAAACACACAGAAAGAAGGCACAGTAGCTCACACTGATTCCAGCTGGATAAATCACTATCCTAATCACATTAAAATAATAAGGCTTCTGGGCAGCAGACAATTTAGAAACAACACATTTTTTTGCTTCTCAGGTTTTAAAGTAAAACCACAGGTAAGCAGATATCATTTGGCCCCAAATTCACCCACCCATGTCACCAGAGCTGCTCCTCATTCTCACTTCCCCCCATCCCATATTGTAATATCCCATTTCTAACTATTTCCTTCTCTTCTCTGTTCAAAAATGTAAGGTACTAAACTTTCTGGGACACAATAGGGGATCTGTAATAAATAAGAACTTACGTGGCAGCCAGACTGCCTGGATCCAAGTCCTAGGTACAGCACCCACAATTTACCAGCTGGGTGGCCGTGGGCAAGTTACTTCACTTTCCCTGGCCTCAGTTTCCCCCAGTATCAAGTCAATGTTGCAATAAAAGTATACTCACTATTTCAATTTAAGAGCTAAATAATTTGAATAAATCACTTGTTATCCAAACTCCTACTACTTGCTGTCTTAAAGTCAGGAACAAAATTGATTTGGATAGTATGATGGCCCTTGTTACCTACCTTTACTACCTAAACTCAGCAACTAAATAGATCTAATAGTAAGGAATATTTGTGGTACCCATATCATAGAATTGTGAGTGTTCAATTATTTAACAGCTTTCAAGTGCTTATGAGTATACAGTATTTGCTATTCTTATTCCAGCTAATATGACATAATATTCCACAAGGAGTATTAAAAAGAGACCTCTTCTAGGCAATTTATTTTTATTTAACAGAGGCTCTTGGTACTTTAATCCAAAGTTTTATTAACTGTTTGACCCCAAATGTTGTTTATGTATTCATTTATTTTATTTTTTTACCAGAGGATGTTTTTAGAAAAGAAAAAGAACATGGGGGTATTAACCTCATTTCTAGTCCCATCTCTGCAAAGTGCTAAAGTAATAACACATGGACATAACCTCTGAAGTTTCAGTTTCTTCTTTGGAAAAGTGGAACAAATGCTACCCTTCTTACCTCATGGGCTCAACAGAGAAAATGAATATAAAAGTGTTCTGCAAGTGGTAACATGCAACACTCAGAAGAGAGCATGCT
Organism: Rhinolophus sinicus; assembly: GCF_057876585.1. Classification (NCBI taxonomy): domain Eukaryota; kingdom Metazoa; phylum Chordata; class Mammalia; order Chiroptera; family Rhinolophidae; genus Rhinolophus; species Rhinolophus sinicus. The sequence continues at coordinate 22,316,971 of NC_142504.1, forward strand.
TGCCACTCCACTTAGATCTCTGCTTTATTTATGGGATATAACCTCAGAATTACAGTCCTAATCCTAAAACCCATGTGAAGTCCAGAGTCACAAACATATATTTTGCCGCAGAGGAACTCAGAGCACATTTCACACTAGTTCGCCGACCAGTGGTTGTCTGACAGGACATATTGGAACAATAGTCACTCAAGCACCAAACATTTATTGAGCAGCTACTAAGTACCAAGAGCTGTTCTTGGTGCAACCCTGGTTGAATCATGAAGTGTATCACTCATTATCTACAGAACCAGATGTTAATGTAAATTTTCCCTGTACCTGCCATATTGCTGATCCTTATCAAGTCACTTACACTCTTTGCTCAAGCTTCCTTCTTTGTAAAAAAATGGCCTCCTCCTTCATGAGACTAGGACTATTCATAAGAGCATGCTATTAAAGTGTTTGCTTTTCCTCAAAAGGAAAGTATAACTGAAAACCAGTCTACTTATCAGTAAAGCACTAAGGGCCTGATTTCCAAATGCAATGCCTGCTTTGTTGTTCACTCGTTTACTTCCCTCAGAAATCTAATAAAATTTATCTAAGAGGTCATGAGTCCTTCCTGAATAGCAGTAGCAAAGGTATTTGTATATCATTTAATGTTTAGCCAACCCTTTACAATCTCACTGTTTATTTTCCTCCTAGCAACTCAATATGGTTCATTACTGCCATACTTTTTTTAGAAATGGAGAAGCTGAGGCCCGGTTAATACACAATCTATCGAGTGTGACCACCCATATTATCCTCACTCTGTTAGTCAAGTGAGAAGTTAATTGAGTTGAGTAACATTTTTAGCTTCTTCTTTTTTTTTCTCTTTTTTTAAATTTTATCCTCTAAGTATAACTGACCAAGCAAAGAAGATTTAACCCTAGCAGGAAGAAGAAAAGGAAAAAAAAAAGGCTCAGGTAGATATGAACCCAGTGACAGACAAGAAAAAATATTACTATTTAATATGAAAGAAATTCTTCTCTTTCTCTCTTCAATATTCTTTCCCCTTATCCCAATTATCTGCTAAATTACCATAAAATATGCCATCATCTTATCTTATACTACTATGAAACTGCAAAAAAGAAAAAAGAAAACCCAGGCAACTAAAAACCTTAGGTTAAAAACAAATGCAAAAGTCACTAAGAGTGAGAGTGACAACTCCACAGCCAGTACTGTGTGACTTCTCTAACTCCAAAGCAATTTGCTTTTTTGAAAAAAAGATCATAAACTCCAGCTGTCTGAGGATACTTCAAAGTGATGTTCTCTGACCTACAGAGTGCAGGTACTAGGCAAGTTCAGATAAAATAATAAATTTTTAGAAATAAACTGTTCTTTCAACGATTAAATCAAAAGTCTGTTTGTTGCCAGATCTTGTGGTCTGTTTTCAGTTGTCATCTTCCACCCCCGCCCCCAGACCCAATATGTCCATCACAGATTTACTCTCCTTCATTCTTTCACTTCTTATAAACTCAAAATCTTAGAGTGAAATACATCTTCCCCGTTTTTATATCAAATTGGTTGCCAATACAGTCTGTGCTACCTCCTTTGTCCCCTTTTCAATTCCACTGTCACAACCCAATTTACACTGCCATTAAAGCCTCATGTAGAATCCCAAATAATTTCCTCCACTATGTTCTCTCCCCTTTCAAAACAATATAACAGATTTGTCCCCTTTTTTCAAAGCCCAGCTTGAATCATATGAGTCTCCAAGCAAATGGATGCTGTGCATTTTCCTGTCTCCATTCTTTCAACGCATATTTATTAAATTCCACTGTGTGCAGGTACCACGCTAGGTACAGACCATTCAGTGCTGGATAAATGTAACAGCAATGAACGGTTCAGTCTACGCCAGCGGCTTTCAAATATTTTGTCTCTAAAATAATTAGTCCAAAAGAAAGTATTCTTCGGAACCCTTCTGTGTAAGACACAAAATGAGAGTTGTTCTGAATGAGATTTAAGGCTGCCTATTTTTTCTTTCCTGCCACAGGATCCATCAGAGATTCTGCAAAATATCTTAGGCCTTCTTGATTTTCATATACTATGTTTTGAAATACATACACACACACCACACACACACACACACACGCAATTTCTCACAGTAGACCAAAAATTTCCCCAATTTTTCTCAGATACTTTTTGTGTGTTGTCCTCCCCCAATTATTATGTTCCCTCCTGCAAACTCTGGACCAAATTTTATTTGGTAGCACCACTGCAAAAGATTTATTATTATTTTAGCATCATTGAATCAACTTATTCATAGAAAGGTAGTTTAGAAATTCTCATATTACAGATGTAAAGTGCAAATGGACAAACCTACAATAGTAGAACCAGAGCTTGTGAAGAAATCAAACATTTTTAGCTTACCTTTATGTCATCTATTGTAGATTCTAAGACCTGAGAAACACTCTTTAAAAGTCCTGTCCATCCGTCACCCCAATAAATTTAATAAAATTTAAAAAAACAACAACAACAAAAAAAAAAGTCCTGTCCAGATGCAGGTGAGCTAGAGATAACAATTAAGTTCCAATTTACAAATGACTTGAAAGCACGGAAGTTATTACTAATTTATAGACACACACGCATATATATATATATTCTTGCTTTTGATACTTTTTATTTACTAAAATGCCTGCTATAGGAAGACAAATTGAAAGACTATTGAGTAACATCCATAAAAGTTAAATTCCAGAAGCTAAGTAACCTAGAAATTTTTGTAACACTTAACAATGTAAGGAGTTAAGAACACTTTTCCAGGGCCCACAGGACCGCTTCACATAGCCATCTCTTCAAAGCCTCCAGATTTTTCTTAATGGAGCAAGAAGTTGTGTCATTTGTTTATGTACGTATCAGTTGTCAATAAAGATAGTACAACCGGAGAGAAGTCGTGGCTAGAAAAGGAGAAGGAGTGAGTTGGTTGCTTGGGATAATGTGTAACATTTGCAGAGGCCTTATCGTGTTCCAGACACTGTTCTTAGTACATGACAGATGTTAACACACGTGTTCTTTTAAAATACCTTTTGCAGTCGCTTCTACTGCATCCACAGTTTACCCATGAGAAAGCTGAACTATAGAGAGATTTCGAAATTCACCGAATGTCCTTTAGCCCAGGAGCCAGGATTCACACCCAGGAGCCATCTTTGTGGCCCATGCTCTCACTACTGCACCAAACCTTCCGGTCTGAAGCAGGGTACCGATGATCAGCTCCACACAAGACCGATTCTTACAGCTGCTCAGTCCTTAGGCTTTAAAAATCAGTTTTCTCTCCCAAACGCCATCTCCCATACTGTCAGCAACCATGTCTGAAACTCTATCGTTAGTAGGATTTTATGGCTGCTTGTGTAAGTCCCTTTACTCCATGTCCCTGCCTTTTCTTTTTTTTTTTTTGATTGAAACAATTTTTATTCTCATTCTTTTTCCCCCAAATTAAATACACCTCATAAAGCAAGTTTACATATGCTGCATGCTTCTTCCTCTCCCAACTAAACCCAAACCTTTGGCTTTTAAAGACATAACTTTTATTATTATTATTATTAGGTGTACAAAACAACATAGTAATTAGACATTTTCACACCTCACAAAGGGATAACCCCAAAAAGTCTATTATCCATCTGACACTGTACATAGCTATTATAATACTATTGACTGTATTCCCCACTATATCCCATGACTATCTATATATATATATAATATTTATATATTATGTATAATATAATATATGTATGTATCTTAATTATACTTGTCCATGTCCCTGTCTTATACAGTAAACTCTCAGGAGCAGGTTTCATGTCTCATTCCTTTTTGTATCTCCCTGAGGTACCCTAGCCAAATGCCATATACGCAGTTAAGTACAAAAGTAACTTCCTGTGTGCAAGGACTCTAAATTGTCTTTGAGTCTCTAAGGAAGTTTATCCTCAAGCACCCTAGAGAGGCAAAGTGAATGACAACCTGAAACCAGTATGAGCCAGGATCTGGGTAGAGACATGTTGGCCAGGTGCCTGGAGGATGCATCGCAGCACAGCACAGGAAGGACCCTGAAGGGATGCTGCAGGAATGCAGGGCAGGCTGGGCCTGCCAAGGTGGGGGTGAGGCAGCCTGCAAAGAGCAGCTCTACGGGCTCTGCCAATCCTAGGGAACACCATGTGCCCTCTCCAACCCCCCCCCCCCCCCCCGAATCCTGCTCCACTCTTTTATCCAGTTCACGCGAACATAACAGTGCTTTTGCCCAGTGTTCTCAGTTCTATGGAGATTGGATGTGGTGCCTTCTGCCCCACCACGAAATCTCCATGGAAACCTCTCTGGCTCCATCCCCTACTCCTCCCTCCTACCTCACTCAGCTTCAGCCAGACACCTCCTTCTCCTCTTGGGCACTCCTACTGGGATGCTTTTGCCCTCGCTCCTGCCTCGGCCAGGCTGGCACCCTTACCTCCTTCTCTAGGAGGCCTTCCCTAAGCACCTTATTTAAAATTACAGATGCCCACCACCAGCATTCCATGTCCTCCTCATCTACTTTATTTTCTTCTGTCCTACTTACCTCCATGTAACACACTTCCTATTTTACCATCATATTTTGTTTATTGTCTGCCTCTCTGCGCTAAAATGTAAATTCCACGAAGCCAGGAATTTTGCTCTGTTTTAGTCACTAGTGAATCCCGAGCCTATAAAAGTGCCTGGAAATGGCAGGGTGCCACAATTATCTTTTGTTTGAATGATGTTTCCTTCACCTTCACTAGTGATTCATTTCCACCAAAGATACTTAAGCACCTGGTATGTGCATATGTACAGATATGGATATAGATGATAGAGAGATAGAGATAAAGACACACCCATATAGATAGGCATATACAAGGTCTGACAATAAGTTTGCGAACTTGTTGCAATGATGTGGCTAAACTTTTTTGATATCAGAGGGATTCTTCATTATGAATTTGTAACAACTGGACCAACAGTTAACCAAGTTTACTGTTTGGAAGTGCTGAAAAGGCTGCATGAAAAGTTAGACAACCTGAACTTTTTGTCAACAGTTCATGGCTCTTGCATCAAGACAGTGCACCAGATCACATGGCACTGTCTGTGAGGGAGTTTTTAGCCAGTAAACAAATAACTGTATTGGAACACCCTCCCTACTCACCTGATCTTGTTCCCAATGACTTCTTTCTTTACCCAAAGATAAAGGAAATATTGAAAGGAAGATATTTTGATGACATTCAGGACATCAAGGGTAATACGATGAGAGCTCTGATGGCCATTCCAGAAAGAGAGTTCCAAAATTGTTTTGAAGTGTGGACTACGTGCTGGCGTTGGTGCATAGCTTCCCAAGGGGAGTACTTATATGCAATACACAAGTACACACATATACCCCCTGGATAGTATATTAGATATATTAAGAACATAGTTAATATTAAACACTGAGTGTTCTTGGACATTCTGGGAAAGATCCTAACTCAGTCTCTATCCTGTCATCTTACTTTCTTAGATGTTTATCCTGCAACACACATATGCTGAATATTGTCACGTCTCATTCTGAGGATAAATATATAAAAGCAGGAACTAGAGCCTTCTTCTACTACTCCAGAAAGAATTAGGTGCTATTGTCATTCTAGCCACCCTGAATCAGGCCTCTATCCGGGCACCCATCTGCTGCCCAGCACATTTTAATAACCACCGGACTCGCCCCAGGCTTGCTGCCAGCTCCTACCTCACCTACTTCCCTTCCTTAGTCTCCCTCTCACCAATCAATATGAGCAAAGCTCAGGGCTGGCTCCACCAGGACCTGAAATAAAGTCACTCCCACGTCACTATGGCAATAATCACTCCTTAGACAACACTCTTTATGCTGTCCCACTGGACTCTTTTTCAGGGAGCAAATAATGAGTAAAAAGGAGTCACGAGAGCTTGCATGAACATAAATCAGTTCAGACCTGGGTATTGCAGGAGACTGGGTTGTTTTTACACCCCCCTCATCTCCAGCTGACAGCTCCAGGAACATTCAGAAGTAACAAATGGGTGTAGAAAAAGTGATTTTGGTGCAAGCAACACAGCTAATACTGAGAACTCTGCTGAAACTAGGGCCCTAAAGAAAGGAGGATAGAAAATTTCACCTTGTAGCTAAGAAACATGGGAAAGCAACTTGTTTTTTGTGAAGACCTGATAGAGAGAAAAAAGAAAAAAACGGAAAAAAAAAACTCCCCCCAAAAAACATGGTCTCGTATAAAAGCAAAACTCTACACCTGTCCTATGTGTGAGTGTGGAAATGAAGTTTACACTGTCATCATTGTGCTGGAGTCTTCTAGAGGAGAGCAATTAATCTAAAAATGGACCCGGACCAGGGATACCACTCAGATGTCATCAGTCAGACACCTGCCAGACACAAATTCAAAAATCCTTTATAGAAACCTTTGTACAACCTAGCAAACTGGATGTCTACAGAAAAATAATCCCAATGGAAGATGAGTTCACAAACAAAAGGTATAGACCACGGCAAAAAATGTCCCCCCAAGGGGGGACATTCAACAAGTAAAACAAATAGGTTTACTTAACACTGTCAATTCAAATAAGTATGCTTAAAATCATGAAATAATTGCTTAAAATGAAAAAAGAGTAAAGGTAGAACGCTATAAAAATAAACAGGTGGCTTCAGAAAGAATGCAATAAAACTTCTAGAAATAAGTAGAACATCACCCTGGTGCTCTCTGGGAGAACTTGAAGTGATTTCATTTGCATTCTATAAAAGGACAACTTCCCCAGGATGTCAAAAGGACAGCACTCTGACAAAATTCTAGCAATGAGAAAGCACAATAACTCTCTTCGGAGCCCGACTGTCATCATGCTAACAGAGGAAGGACGTGAGAGTATCCAGACTCAGTGCTGGTTTACACAACTTTTCGTCAGAACACAGCACTCTGCCTAGTGAATACACAGGCATCCTTGGGAGAGGAGATTTGAGGAGAGCAAGTCTAGGTGCTAGGACAGATGCTGAGGGGACAGAAGGACAAAGCGTCTCAGGGTCTCATTGTTAGATGGAGGAAGTCCTGTCTTATTTTTTCTCCTCTTGTCTGAAACACTGAGTGAGTACAGGCATGACCCTGAGATTACTTTCTTGGACTTCAGATAACAAGACAGACTAAACAATGGATTTTTGTGGCCATATCTCTGATGCTGACCTGTGGATAGAAATAAAATATAAAACCCTTTGTACTTAACCAGCACATCAGAATCCTGGCAATTAGCTAGCATACACTGGCCCCCTGGGCACACTTTTGCAGTGGTAACTTCCTTCTTCTGAGCTAATAAATCTTTGTTACGTTATTGCCTAACCTGAAACGTTCTTGCAGACGGCCTTGCAAAAGGGAAAATGACCACAAAATCAGAATCTCGGAATGGTGTGCAAAACTTCCTGTGAAAGCTATCATTTTGTAAAATTGTGAACTAGTTCGACCTTTAGTTCTACTGAAACCTGCAGTGTTTCCAAGTGACAAGATGTCAAAGGACGTACTCCTGTTTCTGGTATGATATTCTTTGGGGATTAGCTTTTTTAAGTTTAATCTTTCTTGGATCACATGTGCCAGAATAAATTTACATTACTTCATACATGGTCTCTGGTTTACTCTAGCTCAGAACATGCAGTTAGTCAACAAAGGGACACAGTTTGGCCAAAATTCAGAAGTATATACTGTTTGAAATGGTTACAAACGTAATACATCAAAACAACACAAATTTTATTTTTACTCATGAGAGTGATTTTATAGGAAAACAGCCTTCCTTAAAATTCATGTGTTAGTTTAGTAATCCCCAAGTAATCATTTTAGGTCCGTTACTCACTTCTCCCTAGTCCAGTAGTACTAAACTATCTAAAGGAACGCCAATAGGCTAAATCATTCAGGAAAAGCTTGTGATAAAAGTTGACAAATGGTGCTGCAAGGAAAGTGGTGAAACCATGGCAACCAATTCACTACAAAGAATAAAGAGAATATGGAACCAAAAAAATGAGGGGCCAATTATATTTTGAGAATATTGTGCTTAATAAATGAGCACCATAATAAAATATCAGAAATCATGGCTATCATTATTAGCAATAATTTAAAACAGCTACTAAAGGGCACGTTTTCAGAAATATTAATAATTTTCCCAACTTTTTTGCTTATCTTCTTTCTGTATCTTCAGGAAGCCATTAATCCCCATTTTCTAAACTAATCTGAGCTGTAAACAATACACATGTCAGACAAGTCACATAAGTCTTTTGAAAGCACTATGAGAAAATGAAGGTTTTCATTCAGGAATATTATAAAATGAGCCTGAGTAGGGCTAGTGAAATGAGTCAGATAAGATTCATCTTTAAGTCATAAATAAGATGTCCATGTATTCATTTGAAATTGAAAAAAAAAAAACAAAAAACTTCCTATCCATAGTTTGGTGCTTAAAAAAACAAAAAAAAGTCATCCTAGTCCCAATTCTATTATTTTAAACGTGACCTGATTGATTCCATATAGAAATCTCCTTGTAGAATATCTATATTTTGTGTCCTGAAAAACTTCAAATATTGCTCAAACCATCTTACAGCCTCAGGGAATTCACCAAAGGCACCAAATAGTTTAATGTTTATAGTAACTAGCTGGGGAAATTTCTTGTACTGAGACTTTTATTTGACAACCTAACCTAACAGAGGAGTAATAGAAAACTGGTTTAACTGTAATTAAGATACACTTCTAAAATTACATTCTAAATATTCACTGAATTGGAAACCATTTTTCCCCATCGTGCCGAGTCTAAAAGCCTATAAATAATGAACAAATGTGATCTTTTCCTATAAGCGCATATTAGAAAAAATGCAATGTGGTGAACACAGCAAAGCTTAGTCTTGAAATGATGACGAGGTCTTAAAGAAATCAGGAAGAAAGTAAAAGGACAAGTTTCTTTTATGTTTGCTTTCAGGGCTGACCTATTCCTGAGAATACTCAAGTTATTATAGAATGAGTCAGATGGAAAACACAGGCAAACAGAAGAATATTAAGAATATAAGTACACGTTATTCTTTCATTGGCACTTAACTTTAAGGATGAAACATAAAAACTGGACAGTGCGAAGTATCCCAAAAGATAATTTGTGAAATAAGTGATAGTATTTCTTTAAATAACAATCATAGAAGTTTTTCTGAAAACCCCCAAATTACCCAAACCCTAATGTTTCAAACCAATTATTCCATTTGGAGAAACTGTTACCAAATCAATTAGTATAAAAGATACGTACACAAATACTTAAGGCAAATTTGGAATCATAGATCACAGAAAGATTATTTTGATCCTTCAAGAAATATTCAATTATATGCACACAAAAATTGAGGTCTTGGAAAGTTACTTGTTACTATTTGACAGATGAGAAGATTATAAGCATAATAGTCCTTTCTTTTTGAGTACATTTGTTTAACAGTGTTTTCTTCTGTGGATTTAAAATGTTAAAATCTATTATTTTTGCTTGTTAAAACTTCACAAACTTGGAAGCATTATATTACATGATATAAACCATGTGTTATATTTACCATGTGTTATATTTACCAAGATAATATTGATATGTATTTATCATTTTCATATTACGTTGTTATTCATTTGGCACTATCTCTCACAAAACACTTGCCATTTCAGTATACAGATGGCTAAATAATAAGATAGAAAACTCTAGTCATGGCCACAAGACAATCCACTTACATAAGGAAATAATGATATAATAGTTTTTAAAGGAGTAAAAGTAAAAACAATTATGAGAAGATGTTTCATAGAACTTAAGTCAAAGTAAAGCTATCTCAGAAGGTGAGATTGTACTTTTAAAAGCCACTTGCATTCTCAAGGAGGATGACAGCTTCTAACAGCATCTCTGCTTGTTCAGGGCTCCACCCTAAGGAGTATGTTTGTCATGTAACAATATTGACTCTAGAGTCAGACTTCAACTGCTAAGGACACGTCTCCCTTAAGTATCTAAAACCCTTCTTTCATATATGGCTAACGTAGTTACTAGATCCAGATATATATATATATATATTTTAAATGATACCTATTTCCAACCTATCCAAACTCACTAGTAGCATATCACTTCAATGGAAAGTTCTAAGTATTTATGAGACTATTCACTTCAAATTCCCAAAGAATGATGTTAACGTTTCCTTTATAAATACCTATCATCAAAAAAGAGGAGAGTTCATGGAGAAATTACTTAACCACTTTGGATGTTGACACATTTCAAATTTCGTTTTATTCCCCCTTTCCTATAAGGCCTACCTCCACCATGGTCTAAAAGGATTTCCAAGTGTGGGCCTTTACTCAGGGAAAACAAGAGACTTGAATGGCTGTGAGACTAGGATTGCTTCCAGCTTAGTACAAGGTATAAAATTTCTGATACCCAGGAAGAAAATTAGATTGTGCTATAAAACAAGTGCAGAGAGTGAAATGCCCATTTCTAAAGCTGTGGGCTCCTTGGGAATGGCTAAGCATGGAGACTTGAACACTCAAGGAAGAGTTTTCAATCTGCGTCTATGGATCCCTCAAAGGAATCCTTGGATTAGGTTCAGTATATAAATGAGCCCACTAAAATAACAGCAAAATTATGTGTGTGTGTGTGTGTGTGTGTACACTCTTGCATGCACATTCTTTTTTCCTGGAGAGAACATTGACAGATTTCATCATCTAGACCATCCAACTTATTGTCCACATTATAATACTTTTGAAAGTGAAAGGGAATGTTCTCAATTTTTATGCTCAGCAACAGGCTTAAAATGAGACTTTGAGCAAAATGGGAAGTATAAAGAGGCTACTTTATCTCTAACCCAAGAAGGTAATATACTATTGCACCAGAGAATTGGGCTTTTCATTATTTCAACTCACGAGCCATGCATGAAGCCTGATTTAAGGCAATTGATTTTTATACAATCAGATGTACTCTCCAAGTGTCTGGGTACATACCAGGCCACCTTGGGAAGCCATCCAAATGCTTTTAAGCCTACCAATTCTCTTCTCTTAAAACTTTCTCACCTGCGTTTGATGCTCTTTGTTGACTTGTGCTTTGTAGTTCCTAGTAAACTTGGATTCAGGGTATAGCATTGGCCTGGATGTTCTTGTACTTTTTTCTCTGATTGTTTTTGTGCTTTACTAGCACTTCTTTTCCTCAATGGATGAGTATTACCAAGGTGCAGTTAACAATACTGTATTGCACATTTTAAAATTTGTTTATAGGGTAGATCTCATGTTATCTCTTCTTACCACAATAAAAAAAGAGAGAGAGAGAGAGAAAGAAGCAAGTTAAAATATATTTCAATGTTATACCAGTCCACTGTGTCCAAAAATATTTTGTATACTTTATACAAATAAACAAAATTTGTATATTTTGAAACTTAAACTTAGTAGATTTAGGAGAGAACTAGGTTTTAAAGTTTTACCTTTAATACACTGAATAGCAATTAAATCCCCCCAAAATGGGAAACAATTACTTTTGTACACAAAAGCCCCCATCAGACATTAAAATAAACTCAAATGACATCAATTCTTCCTATGTGTCAAACTCTCATGCTATGGGTCTATTTCTCTAAACTAGAGTTTAGAGAGAGCTGATTTATTCAGCAACTTGGTTTGTAGTTAGGTATACAGTCGTCCCTCAGTATCTGCAGGGCATTGGTTCCAGGACCCTCCAGTAGATACCAAAATGGTGTAGTATTTGCATATAACCTACATACATCCTCCAGTATACTTTAAATCACCTCTTGATTACTTATAATACCTAATACAATGTAAACGCTATATAAATAGTTGTTCCACTATATTGCTTAGGGAATAATGACAAGACAAAAAATCTGTACATGTTCAGTACAGAAGCAACTATCATAGGTCTAACTACATGGTACACATCAGCAACAACATTTTTTAAAAAATATTTTCCATCTGTGGTTGGTTGAATCCACGGATGTAGATCCTGTAAACAGAGAAAGCCGACTATGTGTTTTTGAAAAGGCTCTTTTACAGGCAAAATCCTTGAGTGCTTAGAAGCTATTCTCATTTTCCTCTTCATAAGGCTCATCATTATTCAGTTTGAGAGGTTAACAATTGCTTACAGTTTATGGCTTTACTTCCTGACATCAGAGAGCAGCTTGGTAGGCTGAAGGAATATTGAATTTATTATCATAATCATGGGCGATTTTAGGTCCTCTTTGTACTCTTAACAGTTTTGTGTCTCTGGGCCAATTAAATCCACCCATTTGAGTTTATTTATTTTTAAAAGAAAATAATGATGTCTTCGGAGGTTCTTATGATGATAAATTATTTTTTTCAATATGTGTTGAAAGTTTAAGCCTTATGCTAGGCCATGATTCTGCTGTCACAGAGTTAACAGATTTAATAGTAGTTAATAGAGTAAACAGACTGGGATCTAAATGATTGCAATACAGAGAAGCAAATGAAACAGTCTGTAATAATAACTAATATTTTTAAGTGCTGACTATGAGCTATGCACCATTCTAAGGACTTCACCTCTATTGTCTTATATAATCTCCCACAGATCCTATAAAGTAGGTCATACTATCCCTACTTTACAAGTGAGACAACTAAAGTACAGAGAGGGCAGTTTGAAGAGGTTAGGATAGTATGTAATAGTCATAAAGTTAGATGTAGACTCAAACCAATCTGAATCAATACCTTAGCATCTTAATCACCAGGCAACCCTTCTTTTGAGAGTGAAGTTTAAACTTAGAATGGTATTCAAGGCCCCAGACAAACAGCCCCCAAATGTAGTTCCAAACCTATTTATAAGTTACCCAGATGGTTCTCACTCCAGCTAGGCTAGTCCCATTAAATATCCGACAAACATATTTTGCAAATTCTATATCATTCTCTCCAACTGGAAATTTTGCTTTCTACTACCAATTTGAGCATTCTAACGTATAACAATCTCAACCTCCTCAGAGAAACAATAACAGCTGAAGTCGATACCACTTATCTGTCCCTTATGGCATACTGTTCTCATAGTGGATGGTTAATTTTCAGTGTGATTCTATTTTAATTCTTCAGTCAGATTGTAAGTAACCTCAGAGCAGGAACAATGTCTTCAACTTCTCTGTATTTTCCCAAGGCATGACTTACCAACCTGAATTGCAAATTATTCTGGTAGGTGTCTGGCTACCTCAGTAACTGACCATGTCTTTTTCATCTTCATATCTTTAATGCCTAGCATAATATTTAGGTTCAATGGATATTTCGTGAGGGGAAAAAATGAGTGAAAAAACGAAATAATAGGCTGAGTATCCAGCACATATTAGATACTCAGTATTTGCTAATTATTATTACTGTGTCTTTAAATTTTACTCAAAAATAGGAAATAACCTACTTTAAAATCTGCTTGAATAAAAGCCTCTACAATCACAGTGACACAAATATACAAAACACAAAGTTATAGCACCCACCTAATTAGGCTATTGTCAGAGTCGTTGGTACCAAGCTCAGTTTCACAACCAATCATTATTTTATATATCACAATTTCAAACCCTACTCAGAGAAAAAATTAACCAAAAATATCTACTTGAGAATGACGGATCTTTACAATAGCAGGCAGATCCCAAAGACTGATCACATGACATCCCTACTAAAAGTAGTGATGCTTAATAACCTACAAGAAAAACTTGCACCATCTACAAAACCCTCGTTGCTTTACACTGAGACAGGTATGTGTGCCAAAGATGCCACAGGCACCATGATGTGTGTAGGTATGTTGTAATAATCACTTCTTCCCTGCCGTACCTTAGCCGCTAAGGGAAATACTGGAGTTTTACCAACACACGAGTAGGCCCAGGACGACAATAGGAGAATTATACCATCATGATTAATTATGACATGGCAGAGATGTTTTTAATTACCAAATGTTATGGGCTGAGTTGTTCTCCCCAAAATATACATGTTGAAATCCTAACCCCAAGTACCTTAAAGTATGACTGACTGTATTTGGAGATATGGTCTTTAAAGAGGTAATTAAGTTAAAATAAATCATTCAAATGGGCCCTACTCCAAGACGACTGGTATCCTTACAAGAAGAGGAAATTAGGACACAGATAAGTACAGAGGGAATACCATGTGAAGACAGAGGGAGAAGAAGGCAGATAGAAGTGAAGGAGAGAGACCTCAGAAGAGAAGCCTCAGACTCCAAACTTGCAGATACCTTGACCGCAGACTTCCAGTTTCCAGAATTGTGAGATGCTAAATGTCTGTTGTCTAAGTGACCCAATCTCTGATACTTTGTTACAGCAGACTTTGCACACTAGTACACCAAGTCCTTTCTCATTTCTTAATTCATTAATATCCAATATAATACTCGACAATCATGTATGGTAATATTTCCCCATTTCATATTAATAGTTAGGGAAATTGACGCTTCAGAGACGTTAAATGCTGTCTGTGAGATCATCCAGTGAGCAAGCACCAGAGTGCAGATTAGAATCTCGTGCCCTCAGATGCTGCTGACTTTTCACTCTCAGCAGGTGGTGGGTGACAGGACCCCCGGCTTTGATCCCAGCAGTGACCTAAACTTGTTATGGGAACTTCAGAGTCATTCTTTTTTTAACATCTTCGTTTTTTCCATCTGCAAGATGAAGGGGTTGAATATTATAACAACTGAAGAGACTAAGGGTCTATATAAAAGCCTTTCTAGTTTTACAAATTTAGCTCAAATCATTGTTTCCAAACTCTTAAAGAAATTCTCTCTGTAAACTCATTCATTTAGAGTTAAAAGAAACATCAATTATTTTGGGAAATCACTTACTATTTTGCCCACAGCAATCATCGCTATCAAAATATACATATACTTAAAAATGCTTTAAAATATGTATTGTGAATTTCACTGACTTACAAAAAGTAATTTTTATAGGGCTTGCATCTCACTAATTTTTTTTTTTTAAGATTTCTCCATTGTGAGCTTTTAAGAATTGCACATAGCTTCATGAACAAAACACAAGACTGAATATTTTTTTAACAGAAAATCTGAGTTCAGGTTTAAATTCTTTAGTGAATAATTACATAATCTTGAGTGGGGGGGTGGGGGAAAAAGAAAAAGAAAAGCAGTTGCAGACCTCAGTTTCTAGGTCTGAGAAATGGAATAAATGGCTTCCTGCATGCCTAGCTGGAAAGTTTGCCATTAAATGAAAGAGTATCTGTGAAATACCTTGGTACTCTTAGGAGGGAAGTTGCTGCATATATTCAGCAGCAAAGTAATTAATAAAAACTCATTGTTTTGGGGTATGTTTTATCAATTAACTCCCCCAGTTTTGAAATACATGAGTGCTTGATTTGTATGTTGTTCATACATATAGTGAATGTATATCCTGTTTGCCAGGAAGAGGGAAGTATATCATGGAAAATAATTTGTACTAAATGGAGGATAGCAAGTTATATGACTGTAGGGGTCGGAACTGTGAATCATCTCCTGCGTTTTTAACTAAGTAAAGGCAGTCTGCTCAAGGAAGAGAAAAAAAAAATCTACAAACCACACACTCCATCCAATCACGTAAAGACAAATCAGCCGTCAGGCAAATCAAATGTCTTCCTTTAAAGCTTACCTGGATTTGGCATTCTGCCCATCTTTTCCAAATCCTTTAACAATATACTTTCACAAAGAGTTAAAAATTATGCATACTGAGAAGCATATCCTTTACAACATTATTTTTTTAAAAAACAAGGAAATCTTTAGCCCAGGGAAGACAATTGCTTGGGAAAAGCAAAGTTCCTTTCTGAGTTTGTAACACGTAAATAGGAGATTAGTGGGTGGGATTGAGGTGTGCTCCGGTGCATAAATAGAAGCTGGGCTGAGCTAGCACACTAGGAACCTTGGAAACAACGAGGCCATCTGACTCACACAGACAGGTGAGTGGGGAAAGCCAGGTAAGGCCCCTGACAATAGTGGTGGAAGGGCACTCACTAGCGTCAGCTTTAGCCTCTGATTACTGTGGAAAGTTGCAGACAATCAACAGAGAAGTGAAGTAAAGGTAGTTTCAAGGGCAATGAGATGGGCTTTGGAGAGAAAATAAATGGAATTCTCAACAAAGGTTTACTAGGACCTTTCTTTGCCCAGAGCTGGCAGAGTGCTATGTTCCTGAACTGGTTCAAGGTAAAGCTTTCTTTCTTAGAAAACAAGAATAGATGAACTCCAAGTGTTTTCAAGCCTGGGACAGGGCCCAGGGTCTCCTGTCACCGTGCATTAGTCACCACCGAAGGCTCTGCTTCTCTCCCACTGCCTAAAGCAAAGAACTGGGCAACCTCGGCTCAGAGTGCCCACTTGGAATTGCAGTTCAGAATATGATGGCAAATCGGAAAAACAGTTCCCTTTCTCTGTCTGGCGTAAAGATATTCTTGTTGCATCTTCAATCTTTCAATTCATGGGATAGACTCTAAGAGGAGAGATATGGGTGCTTTACCGATACATTTATGACCAGGGAGACCAAAACCTTCTGCGATTTCACTCCTTGCCAAAGATAAGGATACAGAGATGGAGTGACTAGTAAAAAAAGCTGGCGAGAGGGAGAGAGGGAGAGAGGGAGAGAGGGAGAGAGGGAGAGAGGGAGAGAGGGAGAGAGGGAGAGAGGGAGAGAGGGAGAGGGGGGGAGAGGGGGAGAGGGGGAGAGGGAGAGAAGGAGAGAGAGAGGGGAGCATCAAACTGTCAATATCTTCCACAGCTGGCATTCCATTTTGAGGCGGTTTAAGCAGGAAGTTTGCAGAGCAGAGTCTATTCACATTATGAAAACTCAATAGAGTGAATCTCAGAAAGCCCACAGCACAGCAGGATGTTTGTACAGGAGTTATATTAGGCTTTGTTGAATCACCATGCCATAAAACATGTGTAATATATCAATAGTTCCAACCTATAAGCTGTGCAGCTATTGCAAGGGCTCTTAATCGCCTCTTTCACAGCAAGAATTGTCAATGGACTAAATAGGGAAAATGCTTCAATTATGTTTTACGACTATTTTTTAAAAAATATACATTGATGCTGTTGCTGTAATTAAAATACAAAATCAAACGTTTGTTCATAAATTCAAAGTAGCTATTTGCCATGTTTCTGAATCAACTAATATTCAAACAGTACAATTACTCTCACATAAAAGTTCTTGTTTTTTTAACATTAAAAATAAACCTTTGTACTAAGAGGGCTGGGAATTGTTGACTTGTAGTACACTTGAGTTGTTTCTGCAAAATACTTAGATACAAAAATTGTTATTGGCATTTCCACATCTTTATCGGTGTAGAAAATGAAGAAAGTGTATCCTTGCTTTTAGTTTTTGTCTTTTTGAGTAAGACATTCTGTGGCTACGTACTATGGCTTGGATAGTAATTGGATAGTTTAATACAAGGCATCATCTGATCTGGTGATTTAGCCAACCCTTTTTTAAAATCAGCTAACACTTAGCAAAGGGTCCCACTCAAGCTATCAGAACATGGGAAACTTTTCCGCTTGAAACTACCAAGCATTGATAGTCCATCCTGCTTCCTTTGCAGAGTTTAATTCAAAACCCATGCTAATACTAGACATTTATTTTTAAGCAATTTCAGTCTTTGGCTTTACTAAAATCCCAAGTCTCCAGCTTTGCATGTTATGCTGGAGTGATTTACCAGTGCAGCTCACTTTGCTAGCTTGCTCTCTCCCTCAGTCATTCATGGATCTTATCTTGCCATTCACATTCCTGTTCCTTAAGAATTAACTGTGGAATACTGGGAAATCAAAAAAGTTAACAAAGAGACACCCATGGGGTTGCTTTCTCTGCATTACGGGTCCCACAGAATACTTTTGTGCACACAAGTGCATGCCCACAACTGCCTACCTATAGAGGCCAACAGAGGGTCAAAGAATTGTTGCAGAAGGAGCTTGAATGACATATTTTAGTCAACTCAGAACTAACACATAGAGTTTGAGTCAATGTTACACTGGGGAAAGAGTTATGTGGGTGCAAGTTTTCAGTTAAGTGACAAACATGGCAGGTTTTAAATCAAACAAGGAACCATTTTACTCAGATCTTTCTCTTCACTGGCAATGTCCCCATTTTAACAGAAGGCTAAAGAAATATGTACGTTTAGGGTAATTGTTTCAGGATGGGAAAATGGGAACCAGCACTGCAAAAGGGCAAGATCCAGGAGCCATGGTTCTGCACCCATCCCACAAATCTTCCTCTCTGAATTTCAGTTTCATTTATAAAATGAAGCACTGCAGAGTAGGAAAAGAGGAGGTAACCCATAAGGTGCCTTCCAGTACTAAACATTTTAAAATATAAAATTTAAATGTAAATTCCCTTAGCTATAAGAGTGTATACATCTACTTATTTTCTTAAAATATATCTGTATCTATTTCTATATTATAGATTTCTATGGAGAGCTAATCAATATATTTATGTCTGTATAGATATATATTGATAGATAGATCGACACTATGTATTCTTCAGAAAATTCTGTGGAATTTTTCATGTTTTCAAATGAGACTGCATGTTTTCAACATCAGCGAAGCCTCAATTCCTGTTGTATCTCATGGTTGTGATCCATTCTGAAGATTTTTGAAGACTGCTAATTCCCTTTTGTTTTGACTTTTTGCTTATTTGTTTCCCACATCAGATTTGCCATGGAGAAGATTTCACTGTCAGCATTCTTACTCCTTGTGGCTCTCTCCTACACTCTGGCTAAAGATACCACAGTCAAACCGGGTGCTAAGAAGAACACAAAGGACACTCCACCCAAACTGCCCCAGACCCTCTCCAGAGGTAGGAGCCAGCTTCTCATCGGCTTCCAATGCTACTAAATTGGGAAACTGAGACTTGTGTGCTGAATATATTTTTGTATGTGTTCCTTCTAGATTTATCAAAATGTATAATTATTTCTACTTTCTGTAGAGGTTTTTCTTCTTTAATAGCAAATATATATTTATCCCAGTCTTTTGCATTGCTTTTCAACAGCTTGGAATCTGAAATTATGATAGCTTTACATACACTGGTTCATTTTGTTCCAGGTTGGGGTGATCAACTCATCTGGACTCAGACATACGAAGAAGCTTTATACAAATCCAAGACAAGGTAAAGACAAGGGTAACACAGAGCTCAAAGCTCTCAAGAGCACCATCTAGTGATATTTAGCCATATGTGAAATCCTAGTCATTAAAAATTATCCAATCTCTTTCTCTTAAAGCAACAAACCCCTGATGATTATTCATCACTTGGATGAATGTCCACACAGCCAAGGTAATTTATTCTTCTAAATATAATTTCCTTTATTATATTTATTTCCTTTATTTATTCTTCTAAATATAATTTCCTTTATCTGCTTCTAGCTTTAGGGACAAGGTTCAGGTCATTCATCTTTATATCCTTAGTACCTAACACAGTTGAATAAAACATAGTATTTCATGTAGTAAAAAGGTATTTTAAAGTAACTTCAAATATTTCCATGTTTTGTGTTAACCATTGGTGCATATTTTGAAAAAAACAAACCCTAGGATTCATCTTTGGTGTCTTGCTTTCGCTTATATCCCATACCCAATGCATCAGCAAATACCGTTGGCTTTACCTACAAGTATATGCTAAAGCCAGCGCCAGCTTCATGGGCTTGCAACCTGTGCAGTCACACAGAAACCAGTTCTTAGAACGTTCCCATGCTTTGTTTCAAGTCCTGTTGTCGCTGTCTTCAGATTCTTTATGATTTTTGAACAAGAGGCTCCATATTTTTTATTTTGCACTGGGGTCCCTCTATTACATTGGTCCTGCTCAAATCCAAGCACTTCCTATTGTCTCATTGCTACTTGCCCTGGTCCAAACCAAGATCACATGTTGTCTAGAACACCTGAACAGCCACCTAACTGGTCACCACATAGTCAGTTCTCCATACAAACGGCCACAATCAGGCTGTTAAACATAAATCAGATCCTTTCATTCATGTGCTCTACTGGCTTCTCATCACAGGTAAAATTGCATCCAAATTCCTGGCCTCTGGCTCCTTCCTTTCTTACCACTTTCCCCTTGTTTTATCTCTAGTCCATCTAGCCTGTCCTTTGTGCCTTTCCTCAAACATGTGAGCTCATTTCTGCCTCAGGACTATTGCTCTTACAGTCCCCTCTGCCTCCTGTGACACACCCCCAAAATCTCAGAATGGATCACTCTGTCACTTCAATGTTATCTCCCCAGAGAGGTCTACCCTAACTACTCTATACCTCTTAAATCTCTTGCTTTGCTTTATGTTTTTATTCCAAGAACATATCTTCACCTGAAATTATTAGATACATGTTTGTTTACTTGTTTATGATGTCTCCCACACAAGCATTTGAGCTCTATGAAGAAAGCACATTACATTTTTTTCTCACTGCTCTACCCCCAGGGCATAAAATGGTACCTACCACAGAGTAGCCACTCAATATATATGGGCTGAAAAAAATGAATGAATGAATGGATAGATGGATGGATGGATGGATGAGTGAATGGCAAGAAGCAAAGGCAGTCAATGGCCTAGACATTACTTCACTAATCATTAGCTGAAAGGGCAAAATTGAATATTGTGTTAAAAATACATTTTTAAATAAAAATATATTTTAAGTTCAACCGAAAATATAACAGAGAACAATGGTTTTAACTGGTGAGGAGATGGATGCTTAACGATTTTTCTTTATATTATAGCTCTAAAGAAAGTGTTTGCTGAAAATAAAGAAATCCAGAAATTGGCAGAGCAGTTTGTCCTCCTCAATCTAGTTGTAAGTTTACTTTTCATCATCAATGACATTTCTCCACGGATCATTATTTGAAAGGGATGATTCATTTTTCCTATATGTCCTAAACATACTGCATGAACTGGGATCTGTTCCAAATATCTTATCTCAAAGCCTGGAGAGAAAAAAAATGATACTTCATTTTATTAATAACCTATCTTTCATGCTAATGTTTTTATTTAGTAATTAATTTAGGTTGTCTGAAAAATAATTCTCCTGTGGCTGGGATTCTCTCTGTTGCTGTCATAATTGGAAGGTTTCTGTATTTTTGCAAATTACTTCCTGTGCCCTTTCCTGCAGTCCTGGCTACTCCACGTCATTCTTAGTGCTTGTCTCCGCTCTCTCTGGAAGAGACAGCGCTCTGGCAGTTCAAATATCATCATGCCATCGTACTTTTAGCCTCATGCATTCCCACTCACTTCACCATCACCACCTCTCCTGATGTTCAAGCTTTCTGCCTTACTCTACCGTAACCCTTGGGTCAGCCCCCCCCGCCCCTTGCCACCCTCTCTCATACGCGTCACAGGTTGACAGGTGGGCTTCCTCAAAGAGCATCTACACCAATAGTTCTTCCTCACCTCCCCTCCACAGGCTCATTTTCTTCCTACCCCTAGTATTAGTAACTTGGTGTCTCTACTTGACCTACTTCTCTTTTATGTAGTTTATATCCTCTATGGACGTCATCTACATCTGCCTTGAATCAATGTCCACACAGTAATAATTCCCACCTTACACAAACATGCAACAACCTCCAACGTGGGCATACAACCATGCTTCAGATCACCCATAATTAGCTTACACGCAACATGTTCAACACTAATTTTATCGTTTTTATCCAGGCTTTTCAAATAGCTCTTCTTTCTTTCTTCCCTATTTCACTGCACGTGTTATTCTTGATTTTCCTCACCTCCTCTCCTCCAGCAGTCAAAAAGCCCTGTGGTTCTTTTGAATACGTTTGTACACTTTCTCTGTAAACTGAGGACCACGAGAATTGTTCCCTTTGCCTAGCGCACTGCAGTGGCAGTTTAACTAAATGGCTCCCTGCCTACCAGATAAATACCATCCAATCCCACATGGCCGTCAAGATAATCACTATGAAGACCAAAATGAGATCATGATACCTCCCCTAACATTCCTCCACTGGTTCTTATCTTTATGAACAAATGCAAACGCTGCGGCAGGGTGTGCAGTCACGCAGGAGCTGGCCCCTGAAGCAGCTCTCCAGCATCTTCTCTCACCACCTCATGCATCCCCCATATTTCAGCCCTTTCCAAACACTGGGCTATATCAGCAAAGAGGTTTGCATTTCTCCTTTGCATAATGTCTCCCCTCTGCCTGGAGTGACCTCCTTTTCCATGTAACTGACTTCTATTTATTTTTTAAGATCCCTCTTTACCCACTTCATAAAGTCCTAATCACACTGCGTACTAGAGTACATGTCCTCCTCGGGGTACGCATGGCATCTGCGTATCGTCCATCAGGACAGTTCAGCCACTGAATCCCCAGTATTCATTTTCCTACCTGTATCTACCAATAGGCTGTACACCTATCACAGATAAGTGCTATATATTGCTAAATACACAAACTCTTAAATATAAAGTTGGTAAGTGGATGATAGTTGAATGCTCAGGATAGTCCTATTTCTGTTATTTCTCCAAAAATGACTTCTGATTTTTTCACTAATTTATTTCTTTCTACCTCATACAAGATGTCTTCCCCAAAGAAGTTATAGTATAGTTATAACTCTTCCTTCTTGAATGTTTGTGCTCTTTATCTCATACATTCAGCTCTTTATTTCTGTTATGCGTCACATCCTGCACTAAGTTATTATTTCATGCATATACCTTGTCTCTCCATCTATAAGCTCTGGAACAGGTGTGCCTTACGGTATTTTAAGATGCCTACCCCAGTAATGGACACATTTTTGTATTAACAAGTTTGAAAATAACTACAGAGTAAACAAACTAAAAGCTGCTTTTTTTTTTTTTTAATCTTAGTATGAAACAACTGACAAACACCTTTCTCCTGATGGCCAATATGTCCCCAGGATTATGTTTGTTGGTAAGTAAAAGTAACAATGAGATGAAACACACTCTTACAATTACACAAGTGCTGCTGTCATTCTTCCTGTCTTTCCCCATCCTCATCTGCCCTCTACCATGGCCAATGCCACCACAAAGCTCTAGTAAGGGGTACAACATTCCTTTAACTTTCACAAAACATTTTCATCAGAAAGTGTGATCTTCTAGATATTTCCACAGATGCCATTTTTTTTCTCATATGCTAATTTTAACTTTTCATCTTCTGTCAGAAATACATCTGAAAACGAAGCACCCCGTTAAGAGTGTAAATGTATTAATCATTTTCCTAAATACACCAGGTCTATGAATTCATATTTTTAATCTGGCACACTTTCAATCTGTGTGTTGGATTTTTCTTTCTGACATTGCTGATACTTATTTTAGGAAAATTAGGAATACGAATCGGGAAAAAAAAAAAATCAAAGGAGCTGTTCCTTCCTGCCACTAGTACTTTTCACGTTGTTGCCTCTGCTGGAAAACTTTTTCTGCTTCCCCCTCTGCAACTTCTCATCACCTAATTAACTCCCCAGTCATCACTGTCTTTCACTGACCTGGCCGAATACCCACTATGTGCTTTTGTGGCACAATGTTTCTTTCAATGGTTGTACTTTCCTCAGTTATAATTTTACATTTATTGGGTGATTGTTTAATAAATACTTTCCCCCATGGGATTATAAACTCCATGGGGCAGGGAGTGTATCTGTTTCTGCTCACCATCAAATTTTCAGCATTACCCTGTGGTAGGCTCACAATACATATTTCTTAAATGAATGAACTAATTGAGTTTGGCTTTAAACAAAATCACATTGATTTAAAGACAGTCAATAATCAAATCCATCACATAAAAGAGCTCACCCTAATCAAGCAGTTCACCTATGTAATCCCTCCGAGTTCACACTAAATGTACAAAACGGGAGAGAAAAAGTAAAGGAAGAAAAGGAGGACGGCTGAACTAGAGCTTTACAGATTTGGGTTTGTTAGGATTTAGAAAATTTAGAACGCTTGAAATTGAAAGAGACTAATAGGTCATCCAGTCTTACCTTGTGCAGGAATTCTGTTCACAGTATTCCCATCTAAGGGCGTGTTAACCCACGTTTGGTCCCTTCAGTCCTAAGAACCAACTCCAACTCTGCTGCAGCTTCTCTCCAGCTCAGTAGCTCTCCATGCTGCCTGCACATTAGAATCACCTGGAAGATTTTGAGAGTCAAGCCGCTCAGGCCACACCTCAAACAAATTAAACTTTGTAAGCGGGCATTTTCCCGCCAAATCGCGTCCGTAACGCGGGGCTTTTTTGACATTTTCTCTCCAAAATTAGACTTTCCATAAAATATTCATATCTTTCGATCTATTTGATATTTTTCTATGAAACTTTCAGTGTTTTAGTTTAAAAAGAGGTCTCTATTTATTCACTTTGCAAAATTTTTGCGGGTTCCAACTAGAGGCGATATGACGAGTTTACTCGTTTGCCACAAACAATGTGTTAAATCAGAATCTCTGGGGTTGGAATGCAGGCATGCGTATTTTCAAAAACTCTCCAGGTGATTCCATTGGGCAGCCATTGGTTCACAACCAATGGTTGGGCATTTAAAAGCCTTTCTGTTAATTTACTATCTAGACCAGGTATTGGTATCTTCTGCACCAAGCAGTAGCAGGTCTTGTCTTTGTTGAACAAAAGAATGTCTCCTCCATGTAACTTATGTTGGTCCTAGTCCAGTATTCTGAAATGGCAGAGACTATCCAAATACTGGTGACAGACTTTGCAAACACGCGGGTGCTTCTCCCGCAGCCACTTCACCTAGATTTCAGGACACACACCTTAGGCTCCTTCAATCCCAAGGTTTCTAGGCCGCTGTGCATTCCCAGTACTACCTACCTCCCTTTTGGATGCCCACTTTATTTTAAAAATACCTTACTGTCCCATCGATAACGTCAAGTTAAATACAAAACATGAAAAATCAGATTTAAGCAATACATAAAGGATGATTCCTAAGTCTCTATTTTCAAAATGCAGCTGGTTAACAATAAGTGAAAAGTAAAAAGGGACCCCACGTGCTTATTTGACCTTTGCTGCTCTTTAAGGGCTTGCGTTCTTTTATTCATTAAAGAAAAGAATAAACCATTGGGTTTTGAACACTACCTAGCATTGGGTGTGGGTTTCCAATTATTTGGTTGCTCTTGGTAACACATTTCAGTTACAACGTATCATTTCAAAAGATCAAAATATTCCATAGTAGAGAACGCCAATGTTTTCAAACCAAAACACTTCCCCAGTAAGATACATCATCGTGTTTTCAAGTTGCTATCGATAGAGCAGCAGGGTTTGTAACCTCTTCCACAAATAACCATGCGCAGCTGTTGGCCACGCCCCGCCTCTTGGGTCCTGACGGCCAGAGGCTGGGTTGCAGCGCAGAGGGAGTAGAATTGCATCCGACAGACACACGCTGTGTTCCTTTGATAGGACATGGAAAAAATACGTGATCTTCATCAAACAAGAGGTTACCTGGAAACAGAGCACTCCATTCCCTTTTGCTTTTCTTTGTAGACCCATCCCTGACAGTTAGAGCCGACATCACTGGAAGATATTCAAATCGTCTCTACGCATACGAACCTTCGGACGCAGCTCTATGTAAGTGTTACCTGCTTTGAACGTCTCCACTGCGCGGTGCGGGGAAGAGGCCTCGTGACTAGAGAATCGTAGAAGCCTTGTCTCATTCGGTCTCTAACTAGGGTCGTCCTCAGGCAAATTACATGCACTTTGATCTCTTTTTTTCTTTAAATCTCAATCGAAGATGAATTATTTAGATTAAGTATCTTTTTCTGGAAATGACAGTATTACCTGCTTTTCAGGTTTTCTCCCAGGCACACTAACAGGCAAGTCCTTCTACCACAGAATGTAACGATAGTTGTAGTAATCTGCATGCTTTGTTAAATTTTTTTTTTTCCCCAAATAATGAGAGTAAAATAATTTAGTCCAGCTTGTTGAAGTTAAAATCAAGTTCAATTTTAAAGATCAGTAGTAAAGATGGCTGCAAATTGTTGCCAAGACACTTCCCCTGGGGTTGCTATAAAATAGGGGAGGGGGGACTCAAGGCAGATGAGGTACCTTGATGGGAGACTGTACCTACTTGTCTCTGGGTTAATTAGTCCTTTTGGGAAGAACTGGGTTTTGTCCTAAGAACCAATTCTGCTCAATGACTAGTGGCTCCTAGAATTACATTGACCAATATATTAGCCATTAGCCACATGTAGCTGTTTACTATTAACATTACTTATACTTTACAATTCAGTTCCTCTGTCACACTAACCACATTTCAAGTACTCATCGCCAAGGCACTGAATTATTTTTCGTCATCACAGAAATTCCCATCGAGGGGCACTGACCTAGAACCTTATGTGGGGAAGGATTTTGAGGCTGTGTCTTGGTGGCAGAAAGATAATCATGGTCCATTAGAAATGCCTCAGATGGGTGCTGGGAAGACCAGGGAAGCATAGTCCAAGTATTAACCATTCCCAAGATAACAACACATACAGTATCTTAATAAGACTTTGGACTCCTTAAAGGTAAGTACCCTGCGTAGGCAATACCCTAGTGCCTTGTAGAAACGGCATTTAATAGATATTGGAAAAGAACTGAATTATAACAGAAGCCATTAATTTTAGAAAAAAATTTACAATCCTATTGCCAACTATTCACCCTCTGATAAAATAGCACCCCATTAAGCAATAGTCTTCAAGTTTGGGGGTTTACTATATCTGTTAATATAATTTTTGGTCACGTCTTGACTCTTATAACTTTTCCCCCCATTAGTGCTCGACAACATGAAGAAAGCACTCAAGTTGCTGAAGACCGAACTGTAGAGCAAAAACAAACTTTGCAAGCTCTTCACTCTGTTAGGCCTTGCGACTTGGAACCAGAGATTTCAGAAGACTCTGGAGAAGGCAGAAGCACTGGTGGCCATGCTGATAGATTATGGTTTAATGTTACAACAGCAATGTTTTTTTTTAATTTGGTTTCAAGTATGCATATATGAAAACAACATTGTATACTACCATAGTGAGCCAAACTTTTTAAAAAAATAAATCCTTTTGAGGGTGTTCAAACTGTTATATCTTTTTTTCCCCAAGTTGGTCTTTCACAGAAAACCTATTTGGTTCATTCACCTTTGGATGCAAAATGTTCAAAGAGGGGACAAGACAAAACTAGTTCAAGCAATGAAGACCAAGTTCTCATCACAGCTCACTATAATTTCTCGCTGGGTGACTAAAAGATATTAGCTTTATCAATAGCCGTTTCAAACAGCATATGCTTTAGTGTGAAAGAAGAGGTAGAAGAACGGCATCACAAGAAAATCAGGTACCTAAATTGAAGACAACCCCTCCCCACCCTGGCCTAAAACTCCTATGTATGTCCACACCTTAATTTTGTAATTCAAGTTTAGTTAGATTTTTGCCCAGCTGAATGCTCTCACAGAAAGGCTCTGGCAGGTAGCTTCCCCCTTCAGAAGAATCATTTTGTGAAAAGGTCATTCAAAGAACATCTGCACTCATGAACATACACTAAAGAAATCCTGAGACTTAGTCTTATATTTGGTCTCTCAAGGTGTTGAGTCCTGGCCTGGAATCAATTCAGTTGAATTGTTCCTATCTTCTTCATTAAAATGTGACTGGGAGAAGAGCAAAGGGCAGTGCTATCTTGTCTATTAGGTAGAGATCAGAGGTCACTAGTTATCTGGAAAAGTTGAGAAAGAGCATAGCATCAGATAGGGGAGCAGCTTTAGCCACTGTAACTCTTTCTTCTGCCTGACAAAAACTAGAACTCTATTAATTTCTTCACGACATATTGAGTAACTTCACATTCATGATTATATGGAATTCTTTTTATTACTCAGCCCCCACTAACTGCTTTAGCCCTGGAATGGCTGTGATGGTCTGTACAATACTTTGCGTATTGATTATTTATTGCTTGTCTTGAATAACTTTTTTTTAGATAGATCTTTTTCTGAATAGATCCTTTGGCATCATTAACTTTTCAGGGCAGATAATATATTTTAAATACTTTTCTCTTTCACAGTAGTTTGACAGAGCTATTCACGAATAGGTTCTGAGCATATATTGTTGATTTAACGACATAAAAATCCTCAGCAAAAATATCACCAGAAGAATTGGGCTTCCTTCTCATAAGTCAATAGCTTACATGTGCTTAAAAAGGTAAAATATTCCATTTAGAAAGTTCTCTGAGGGTTAATGGGAGGAAAAAAATATTTTTCACATGTATAAACAAATATTTTGAATGACAACTTCTAAGATCTTCATCTATCATACAGCAAAATAATCTTTCATTTTTATTGGGTTAATGTGACATAAGATTAAGTTCTTGAAATTTACTAGTGACAAAACAGTGTTTTGGCAATACATATAATTTTGGAAATATCAAGAAATCTCTGTGAAGTCAAATGTCAAGGTTCAAGGAAAATGAGTCTCAGAAAAGTGTTAAACACAGAGCAAAAGTCATTAAAAAAAAAAAAAAAAAAGTTTGACATTGACCCAGGCTCCTCAACTTCTGAGAATCTGTCCTAAAAAAACCATTCCAGAGAAAGAGTTCTGTGAAGATGCCAGTGGCAATGCTATTTAAACATACCTCCCCCCAAATTGGCCACCTCCAGATATGATTACATAGTTTATCAACTGAAAGCAGGGGAAAGATATTTGTACTCTCATGTTCATAGCAGCATTATTCACAATAGCCAGGAGTTGGAAGCCACCCAAATATCCACTGATGAATGGATAAACAAAAGGTGGTATATACAGACAATGGCATACTATTCAGCCTTTAAAAGGAAATTCTGATACATGCTACAACATAGATGAACCTTGACAACATTATGGTGAGTGAAATAAACCCGTTTCAAAGGAACAAATATTGTGTGATTCGACTTATATGGGATATCTAGGGTAGTCAAATTCATAGAGACAGAAAGTAGACTGGGGGTTGCCAAGATCTGAGAAGAGGGAGGAGAAAGGGGAGTTACTGTTTAACAGGTACAGATTTTCAGTTTGGGAAGATGAAAAAGTTCTGGAAATGGATGGTGGTGATGGTTGTGGAACAATGTGAATATACTTATATGACATTGAATTATACAGATAAAAATGGTTACAGTGACACATTTTATGTATGTTTTACCACATTAACATTTTTTAAAGTCAATTTTATCTGAGGCCTCCTAGCTTAGGGGGAAAACAGAGGAACTAACTTTTTAAAACGTTGGTAATGTAAATCATCTGTAAGAGTCATTTACGTGGATGAGCAACATGTTTGATTAAACCATATTTACCTGTTTTAGAGCCAGTCTTCCTCAAATGACCGATTATGACCATCTATCTCTGCTTTGGTTTTTTGTTTGTTT
Source organism: Rhinolophus sinicus (assembly GCF_057876585.1). Lineage (NCBI taxonomy): Eukaryota > Metazoa > Chordata > Mammalia > Chiroptera > Rhinolophidae > Rhinolophus > Rhinolophus sinicus. Next base: position 22,346,222 of record NC_142504.1, read on the forward strand.
TGTGCAATCGGTAATCCTAAGTAGCTACTGAGTCCTTATATTTAGTAATCACTGGCAAGAATGGGAGCTGGGGGGAGAACAGAAAAAAACCCTAAGGCAGAAACAGAACTTTCTTCACTGTCTCACCAAAGAGGCAGACTTCAAAGTCCAAATAAAGTCACCTTAACTTATTAAATAGCCACTTGTCAAGCTATGACCTCATCTACTTGTAAAAAGCAAGATCTGAAAGTAAGCAAAAGTGGTTTCACCCTCCAAGTGATATCAAAGTCCACTCTGACACACGTGTATATTTTAACTCACAGGCAACTCCCTCAAGCCCTTACTGGAAAATGAATTCCAAAAGCTGACTTTCCTGAGGAGAGTAGATGAGAAGTAGCCTCATACATGGCAGGAGGGTCTGATTTTCCCCTTTTCTAGTCTCCAGAGGTATTTCAATGACTACAATTGCCAGGTTGTGATATGACATTCCAGAAAAACTTCCACACCAGGGCTGTTTCTCTCTCTCTGTCTCTCTCTCTCTCTCTGGGGTAGGGTGGAGGGCACTGCTGGTTGCTTCCTTAAAATGGTTTAGAAAACACTCACTAACACATATTGTAATTGTAGTTGGCATAGAGGGCCAGGAGTAAAAATTAACTGCCAGCCCCAAATATACCAAGTGCAGAGTAACTGGACACAAATCCCTTCACTTTCCCAGAAACCTGGAAAGCTCTGTCTTTAACTTTATCGTCATCTCTAATAAAACAAGTGACATGTGAATGATCCTATTTGTCTGATCACCATGCCTAAAAGTGTTTTTCGCCTATGAAATGTACTACACAAAAATGTGATTCTAACTTTTCAGTACCAGCTAAAAAGTGTTTCATATATTTACTCGGTGCATCTTCAAAACGATGAATAAACTGTAACAGGGTTACACAAATATTTAAGAAAATTATAGGAGGAGGCTTTTGGCTTAAGGAAACTAAGAACTAAAAGCCACACCCTGGTTTCTTTCCTCTCTCTGAAAGGTTCCATTCAGCATCATATTACTTAGGTTGAACATGCAAAACTGGTTTTCATACTAAACTCGTTGCTGCTTAGAAAACAGAGTATCTGGGAGGAATTTATGCCACATGCACTCAGATTTTAGAAATTACAGTCTAATATTTTCCCTTGGTATGAGCATTATATTCTCTAACTAAAATTTCACTTTTAACATCAAGGCTGGACGAATGTTTCAAGAAATATTCTTCTAACTCGAACATGTAAACAGGGACCAAGAGAAATTTATAAAAGTAGCTGTTTCTTTTCTAAAATAAATGCTAGGTTTAGAAAAAAAGGAGCCCCAGGGTTTTGAGTTGGCTTGGGATCAGCCTGACCTCCCCTTGCTCACCAGCAGCCATTTGGGATTCAGGATAGACCTATTCAGAGGCCTTTCCAGCAAGTGTTATAATACGCTATGGAATGGGAGCTGTTATCTCTGTACCCAGACACAGAGATCACAGGAGACCTCTTAAAAGACGCTGGAGAATCTATCACCTTTAGATCTGCCTGAGGGAACAGAAAGCTTAACCTAACAAGGCTATGCTTGATACTTAAAAATACAGAGTGTGCCAAAAATATGTCTACACATAAAAGGGAAAACATATTAAAACTGTAATACTCAATATATACAAAAGATGAATACAAGTCACGTTTGACTTCTGCAATTACAAGAGGTGCTCAAAGTGGTTACCATCAGCGTCCAGACACTTCTGATTCCAGCAAACTACTGCTTGAGCAACGCTAACCAAAGTGTCCACTTGTATACATTTTTTGGCTCCCCTGGTATGTTATTTCTTGAGTGGCTAATCACCAGCTATTACCTACTCTTACAATGCTCTAGTTTATAGCCCTAAAGATGCATGCCTCCAAAGCTTTGGTTTGTAATTAGGTGGACCCAAATAAAGTCCATTGCCATTAGAGCACAGACCAAGGCTATGGGTTGGTTCTTGCCGCCACTGCCCTTTCCACATATAATCCTTTCTACCAAGAAAAGTATTAGAAGATTCCAGAAACTCCAGTGAAGTTCACAAAGCAAATAGGGAAGAGAACAAACAAAATGCCTTAAAGGAAGATAAGAGTTCAAAAGCCTCACTTCCTCTATGCGTCACTCGCAATTTCATTTTATGTATAAGTGGGAACTGTGTTAGCGTTGTTCAGAACTCAACATGACATTGAAGGATGGCAGAATATGCTACCCCAGAACATACCTCTTAGGCATAAAGATTCTTTTGAGCTGATTATTTCTGAGAAACAGCACACACAGGAGAAGCTCTAAAAACAAGAGTAGAAGTTTACCCTTATGTAAGGGAAATTCATATTTTTAAAGAGAATCTCCATTTGTAGGCTGTCTCCTTCTCTGTATGATGGGAAGGAGGACTCTAAATCACAAGAAACTTAACAATGTAAAAGTCACTGAATAACTCTACATAACAAACCTTACCTATGTTTACTGCACTGTTCCTGGTAACCACCCCATTCACTGGCCTACACACACACACACACACACACACACACACACACACACACACACACACACACACCTCTTTCGTCTTTCGCTAAAGATGGTATTTAAGATGGTGGGTTGGGCCATCTAGGGAAGTTACTTAATTTTTCTGGGTATCTCCTATGTATACATGAGGTATGCATGTGGATAAACTTACTTTTCTCTTGTTAATCCGTCTTATTACACAGGGTGTCAGCCGAACTCAGAACAGTAGAGGGAAAGTTATTTTTCCTCCCCTACAACATCACGGGAATGTCACAATTTAGTTTTCTTGAAAGATTAACCATCTTCCAGTCATGGAAGCGACACACACACACACACACACACCACTCTAACATTCTATAGATCAATCACTTACCATCTTTCTTGGTCCAAAACCCATCAAGAAAATGACTGATAAAATACCATATACTACATAGAATTCAAGACAAGAAATTAGGGATTTTCTGTAACAGGAAGAACTTACCTATTTTTCCCCAAATAAATATGAATAACTTCTCTTTTAAAAAATAATTCTCAGTATGGAGAAAATATTAAACTGAAACACTTTAAGAAAGGATTTTGGGATGACTACCAGTAGACATTAGTGCTGGAAATTCATTTCCATGGGTGGATTATACACTAAAATATCAATACTCAGCTGTAGTTAAAAGAGAACCCAAATTTAAAAAAAAAGAAAGAACAACGAAGTCCACTTAACTTAATTCATGTATCAACTCTCCCATTAGTTTTTTTTTAATTCAGATACTCATACATGAAGAAAGGTTTCCATCCTTTAATTTTTTTTAACATAATATACAGGATCACAATACTATTTCAATTTCAAATGATGGGAATTCACATTCAAATATGCTTGTATTTGACAATTTGCTGTTACAATACTGAGAAATTTCATGAAAAAGGTATTTGACAATTTGTAAGATAATCAAATATCTTTTTGCTACGTGGGCCAATGCAATAATAGTAGCTTGTTTAAAAATGCAGTCTTGGATTTCAAATTATTATAAAATATCAACATTATATAGATACACTTTCTGAATTTCTCAAACTCATTCCATTTTGAAGGCTGAAGGCCCATGTGACACATGAGAAGATTCATAAGACCATTTCCTTTGTACTTACCTATAAAAATCAAAAACTAAACCACACTTTCCTAAAGACATAGCTATTTCTAGAATACATTAGTGTAATAAAAGACTACTAGAACTAAATTATAACTTTTATGTTAACAATTTTCACCACAATACATACCTTCTCAAAAGACAAAAAAATAAAATAAAATAAAATAAAATAAAATAAAAAAGGGAATGTAGATTTCCCATTCTGAACTTAACACAATATTAATAGAAACTTATACTTACTGGCTTTAATAAACTTGAATTCTTTTTTTCCCTGTAGGAAGTAATCTACACAGCACAGTGCTACATACAATTAATTATTCCAGTGAGACGTGTACTTAGATTCACAATAAGATCAACAGCATAGTGCCATACAAAGTTGTTCTGCAGTTAAAATGCTAAGAAAGGCCACAAAGGATAGTGCTAGACACTGAGAATACAGTAGATTACAGGTACAACTGAGGTTCAGAGGAGACCACACGTTTCCTTTTTTTTTTTTTTTTTTTTCAGCAATGGGGAAAAATAATAGTTAGAGAAACATAAGAGTAAAAATATATAATTCCACTGTCAATCATGTAATTTTCCAGACGCTGGTTCCTTAAACAAGCAAATTAGCATAACTTCAAGTTAGCTGTGAACACCACCAGAGTATGAAAAACATTTCCTTGTTATTGCATCAAAGGAATGCACTAGGATTAGCACGAGGGTCTTTCTGGTTTCTGTATCTGTAGGTCAGCCAAACGCCCAGGATCTGAAATGGAAAAAGAGAAAGGGGAAGAAAGAAAGAGTCACTGTTGTGTATATTTATTCGGTTTATAATAATCTGGAACCTCTGAAGCATTTTGCATTATTTGTTCAATGAGGAAAAGATTTCTTCTTTTTCAAACGTAGTCAATAACCCAAAAGAGAGGCCCAAAGAAAAATTAATATGAACACTGTGGTAGGCTGAATACTGGCTCTCCAAGGATGTCCAGCTCATCATGCCCAGACCCTGCAGATATGTCATCACCTTGCATGATAAGAGGGAACTTTACAGATGTGATTGATCTTGACAGGGAAGCAGAAGGACAAAATCAGAGATACAGAGAAAAGATGCTGTGATGACAGAAGCAGCAGGAAGCCGAGTCAGGGAAAAGATGCTACACTGCGGGCCGGCCCGGTGGCTCAGGCGGTTGGAGCTCCATGCTCCTAAAACGAAGGCTGCCGGTTCGATTCCCACGTGGGCCAGTGGGCTCTCAACCACAAGGTTGCCAGTTCAACTCCTTGAGTCCCACAAGGGATGGTGGGCAGCGCCCCCTGCAACTAAGATTGAACACGGCACCTTGAGCTGAGCTGCCGCTGAGCTCCCAGATGGCTCAGTTGGTTGGAGCGCATCCTCTCAACCACAAGGTTGCCAGTTCGATTCCTTGAGTCCTGCAAGGGATGGTGGGCTGTGCCACCTGCAACTAGAAAACGGCAACTGGACCTGGAGCTGAGCTGTGCCCTCCACAACTGAGATTGAAAGGACAACAACTTGACTTGGAAAAAAGGCCTGGAAGTACACACTGTTCCCCAATAAAGTCCTGTTTCCCCTTCCCCAATAAAAATAAAAAAAAAAAAAAAAAAGATGCCACACTGCTGGCTTTGAAGATGGAGGAAGGGGCCATGAGCCAAGGCGTGCAGGCAGCCTCTCCAAGGGAGGTGTGGGGGCTACAATTTTAGAAGATAAGTTGTTATTGCGCCATGTCCCACACTAGGTTCACTAAAGAGTTAACCAATATAACTTATCGTTTAAACTAAGAAATGGGTCCATTATGTTCCTGTTACCTCAAAGTTGACTTATTTAAAATAGTGAAAACCCTCTGAAAAAGACACAATTTTAACGGAACAAAATGAATTACAAATTACATTTCCCATTTTAGATCTATGCCAACTTATAATCTAAATTTTGTTTATTTAGTTTATAACCACCTACTCATTAGCCCCTTAAACTACTTCTAGGGAATTATGGTAAGTCCCACATTTTCTCAATTTACCACAATAATAATTGCTGAGTTACTGTATAATTCAAGACTGGCAATGTTTATAGCTAAAAACACATGAGGGCTTATGGAACTATGGTTGGGGAACTGAATCAAAGAAAAATAAGCCTAATTTAAGGAAGTGGAAAGTCTGGTTTGGAGTCTGTACGACAGGGATAAAAAGCAATTTACTTAAACACGCAGAGTATTATGGGACAGACTCTGTTCTATACACTAGAAATTCATACAATCCTCCCAACAACCCTACATTCCCCTCATTTATCAGTGATGGAGCCGAGGCATAGCAAGGTTAAATAACTGGGTAATAAATAGTCACACACGTCATGAGTGGTAGAACTGGGTTTAAACCTGGAGTCCATGCTCTTAATCACGTTTATGGTTTTACATGAGATGCTGATGTGCCACTGGCCATTCTCAGAGTAATATTTCACCTACCGTTTCAGCTATGCTGGTTGTTACACCTGCCTGTTGTTAAACAGCTACTTCTCTGACACCCCACAACCTGCCCCAGCATCATGTCCTTGACCCTGCCTTGGAAATGCTGGCACCCAAGGAGCTTCTGGTTAGAACTTTTGAGATTGTTCAATATTTGGATTATCACCCCTGGGTGTGCTAATGCTGTAAGTTATGGTCCTTAAGGGCAAAAAAGCAACTGAGTCAATTAAATACTTATAACCTGGAGCCATATTTTACCAGAAAATTTCTTTCCTCCAATGCAGCTGTAAGTGACAAAACAGGACAATCCCTTCCTTTGCCCCACTGCTGAACCACCATCTCCTCCCTCATTCTCAGGGACAGCATGGAAGGGAGGCCACACCCAAAATGCAAAAAGATCAACATTAGACACCTATTGGATTTTAAGCTTACAAAAGTGCTCATAACTTAAAATTTGTCAAGAGTAACTTTGACTAGCCCTGATCATGAACTCTGCTGATTCTAGAATTTACATCCCATATACAGTAAGTCACCAAAGTATAGCTGACACCTAGAAATGTACCGGAGGTGCCAAAAACATGCATACATATGACTTGTATTCATTTTTTGTTAATTGGCATATGTTGAGTATTACAATTTTAAGTCAGTTTTTTCCTTTCTTAAAATGTGTATAAATTTTTGGCACCCTCTGTATATGTAAAGTATGTAATAAGTCTGTACTCGTTCTATGAAATATAGAAAGGCAGAAGAAATATGCCAAAATATAAACAGTGACTATTTCTGAATAGGTCATTTTAGTCAGTAGATACATTTAGTCTGACATTTTAATAACTTTCTGTATTTTCTAAAATTTCTACAAAGAACATGTACTAATTGTCATTACTTTTGTCAGATTCAAAATCAATGTTACTTTGATAGTTTAAATTTATTTTCAGGTATTAACAGTTCAAATCAAATCTTTCCACTTCACCTATGGTAGGACATCATCAGCTAGTCAGCCTCACCCTTTCAGACTCCAAGAATCACTGATTCTCTGAAACAGTGAATAAAATAAAAATTTTTAAAGTGAGAGAGCCTATAAAATATTATCCAGAAAATATCAGGTTAAATAAATTATTATGAAAATCTCTAGCTAGGTTTCAAAAGAACATGGTATATAACATATAGAACAGGATTCCTTGAAAAAAACATGTTAGATATCTAAGATTCATGAGTTTATATTCTTAAAGAATTGGTATTAAAAAAAAAAAGCAGGGGGAGAGATGCATAGTTTGAACACAGAGGATTTTTAGGGCAGTGAAAATACTCTGTATATTATAGTGATGGAGAAATGTCCTATACATTTGTGCAAGTCCATAGACTGTATATCAAGGGTGAAGCCTAATGTAAACTATGCACTTTGGGTGAGAATGATGTGTCAATGTGGGTTCATCAACTGTAACAAATGCAACACTGGTGAGGGACGGTGATAATGGGGGAGGCTGTGTATGTGTAGAGCATGGGCTATAGGGGAAACCTGCGTACCTTTCACTCAATTTTGCTATGAACCTGTAACTGCTCTTAAAAAAAAAAAAAAAAAAAAAAAGTCATAAGTGAAGGCAGTGTGATCTGGTGAGAAATATTGGAGCTGCTCAAAACAAAAAAAAAATAAAATTCTCAAATTTCCAGATATAAAAAAAGAAACCATGTGGCAAAACTCTAGGTAATGGAGTGAATGGAGATCCCTCATTCCAGTTTTCCCCTAGCTATATTTTGAAGTTCTCACGACAAAAATTCATGTTTGTTTGTTTGTTGTAAAGGAAAGAAAGGAAGAATGCACAAACAGAATTGTTTTCAAGCTATATATGCCTTTTCTTGAATCAATGTCAAAATCAACCCACAAGACAGCTCTTTCCCAAGAAAAAGTAAAACGAAAAAAATGCTCAGAGTAGGAAGGGATATCAGGGAAAAACTCTCTTTAAAAAGTGAACATTAAGCTTGGTCTTTCTCTCCACTTTGTTAATAAGAGCCAAGTGTAGATTTTTTGTGAGGGGGGAAAATATAACTGAATTAGAATAAGATATATAACATACACACATGTATATGTATATATAATGTACCCTATGTTACTCATGTTACATTAGGTATACATTACATACACAAATGCAATACATACATTATATGTATATGTTACACACACACAATCAAAATGAGAGGATCTAATGTATAACATGGTGACTATAGTTAATAATACCTCATTGTATAATGGAAACTTACTAAAAGAGTAGAAATTAAATGTTCTCACAAAAAAATAATAATAGTAAATAGTTAGTAATTAACTATCACCATGTATACATATATCAAATCAAATGATGTACACCTTAAATATCTTACAATTTTATGTGCCAATTATACCTCAATAAAACTGAAAATATCTATATCTATACAAATTTCTAGGCCTAAGATGGAGCTGCTCCTGTCCAGGGTGCCACATCAGCAAACCAAAACTTACATAGCTTTGGTGTCCCTACAAATGCTCCACTTGACCACAAACAGTATATTCAGTCAGCCAGTCCCCAAACACCAAGCTTTGGGCTTTCTCACACCAAACAAGGTTGACTCTGTGGCCCCAGCCAATAAGATATTTTCTATTTTTCTCTTCCTTGTTTTTTATTACTTATCCTATAAATGCTTTTTAACCCTCTGCCCCATTCTGCAGTTCTCCGAAAGGAGACTGAAAGTTAGTATCATCTGAATTGTCTCTTTTAATCATTTCTGAACACATATAATCAAAATGAGGAAGGTCTTTCTAAGCATAAAAATCAACTGGATAAACCATAGAGAGAAAAAAAAAACTGCAACAAATTTAATTACATGAAAACTGAAACCTTCTATACATTTTATTTAAAAGTCATTAAAAAGTTAAATGAATGCCAAAGAAAGTAAAAGTGAAACAAAGAAACCAAGTGAAGTGAGGAGGAAGAGGAAGAAAGGGAGGAAAAGAAGGAAATAAAAGGGAAGTGTGCACATTCTTATGCACCTGGGTTTCTAAGACAACCCTCTCAGGAACACCAGCTCGGTGCCTACTTCTCACACACCTAGGCCCTGCGCCCCACTCTGGGATTCTGATACAAAATTTCCCTTTTGTGCATACGCTATTTTGAGTTTCTTACATGCAATCCAGAGGACCTCGATCGAGACAAAACTGGGCATTAGCATAGGGAATATAACCAATAGTGTGTTAAGAACTGTATGGTGCTAGGTGTGTACTATTGAATAACTATGATGTGCACCTGACACTAATATAATATTGTACATTAGCTGTATTTTAGGAAAAATCTTACAAAAAAAGACAAAAGAAGAAATGCAAATGGCCAAAACACATATAACTACATTGTCAGACTCATTAGTCACATTTTCAAAAGAACAAAGAGGACTTTACTGTGTTTCCCCGAAAATAAGACCTAGCCGGACAATCAGCTCTAATGTATCTTTTGGAGCAAAAATTAATACAAGATCTGGTCTTATATTACTATAAAATAAGACCGGGTCTTATATAAGACGGGGTATAATATAATATAATATAATATAATATAATATAATATAATACCGGGTCTTATATTAATTTTTGCTCTAAAAGACGCATTACAACTGATTGTCCGGCTAGGTCTTATTTTCGGGGAAACACGGTAATACTATTTTTACCAATCAAACTGGCAAATATTTTTTAGAATAGAAATATCTAGAATTAGTGGTTAAATCAAAATTTGATAAAATCTCCCCAAAAGGCAACTTAACAATATTTATCAAATTCTTTTAAAATGTCCATACTGAATGTGTCATGTTTTACTTCTAGAGATGTAATCTAAGGAAAAAAAAAAACACTTGAGACTACAGATTTTAAAATTACGTAGGAGGAAGTTAACCATAGAACTATTTATTATAGTGACATATTGAAGGAAAAATTAAATGTCCAAGAGATTAAATTAACACACTAAACGTCAATCATATAAAAACACTTAGGATTTTTCTGATTATTTTTAATAGCATTATTCTATACATGCTATTCTATTATCTGCTTAAAGCAGGAGTGTGACTACCATGACAACCATTGAGGTCCCATTATTTTTTCTTAATGAGATGTAACATGGTGACTTATCCATCAATAATTTACTAATGGCTACAAAATGACAGCTAACACTCACACAGCCCTTGCCATGTACTAGGTACTATTCTAAGTATTACAAGTTTTACATATACTGACTCCTGTAATCATCAGAACAACTCTATGAAATAAGGGCTTCCCATTATTACATCTGCTTTTTAATGAGGAAACAGAAGCAGAGAAAGGTTAAGTAACTTGCCCCAAGGTCACACAATGAATAAGCAGTGGAAACAGGTTTCCATTCCAGACAGTGTATTCCTTAACTATTTGCTCCTTTCTAATATACCCAAATTTAATTAGCTCATTATTGAAAAACACAAGTTAGCCCAAAGGTTTCCTGTTATGAACAATAAACATTCTTGTATTCATCTTACAGTTATATGAGTATCTCCATGAAATAAAGCACTGCTAGTAGAATTTATGAGTTAAAGAAAAAAATTTTAATTTTGATACATATCGCCAACTCAAATGCATAAAAAAATGTCCATGGTTATTAAGAGTTTAATAAAGACACTGGGGAAGGAATTAGCATTCCTCAAAAATTATCAAAATCTTTTTTGTGGTTTCGCTTACAACACATATATTACATATGAATGTATTAAGTAATATAATATACTAATACAGTATAAATATATGTCATATATGTCAAAAATCAGAGATAAGAAATTAATAGCACTGGTTACCTGCAGGTTTTAGAAGGCTAGTAACAAAGGGGAATAAAGGATGGGTTGAAAGGAAATTTTTCAAAGTGTACCTTTATGTATATTACATATATATTTAATAATGTTAATGTCCTAGCTATTCCAAAATCAAATTTAAAATGATAATTTATCATATAGCTCAAGAAACAGGAGAGACCCTAGAGATACCCCAGTCTGATCTCATTTCATTTGTTCATTACATTTTACACAATGATCAAACATCTCACCCTGTATAAACTTAATGCTAGATCTGTGAGGTCTTCTGATTTCCAGGACTTTCCAGGCTCCTGCTACTACAATACTAGTTCTCAGTGAAAATATTCATTGATACATTCCAAAAGTTAAGAGACGTGCTAAGGTAAAACGCTATGCCTTCTCGTCAAGTACCACAAGGATCCCTATGAGAAAGGACGAAAGATATTGAGTTATTTGCACATACCTCTGTAAAACTGAAGAAGAGACCAATGCCACCGACAAATCTCAAAACCTCTCCAGCGTATTTTCCTATTATCGGAGCACACAGTGAGCATGGGTGGCCGCTTTTTGTACAGCTCTGTATCAATTAAAGACAAGAAATGTTATTTCAAACTACATTTGTAAAGAGCAGATAAAAACTGCACCCACATAAAAATTAGTGTCTGGACATTATTCTAAAAACGACATACAGATGACAGACATATGAAAAATGCTCAACCTCACTCATCATTAGAGAAATGCAAATAAAAACCATAATGAGAGACCACCTCACCCCAGTCAAAATGGCTATCATCAATAAATCAACAAACAACCAGTGCTGGCGAGGATGTGGAGAAAAGGGAACTCTTGTGCACTGTTGGTGGGACTGCAAATTGGTGCAGCGACTATGGAAAACAGTACGGAGGCATCTCAAAAATCTGAAAAAGGAACTACATTATGACCCAGCAATTCCACTCCTAGGTTATCTATCCAGAGAAATCCAAAACTCTATTTCAAAAAGCTTATGCACCACTATGTTTATTGCAGCACTATACACAATAGCCAAGACATGGAAACAACCAAAATGCCCATCAGCAGACCACTGGATTAAGAAACTGTGATACATTTATACAATGGAGTATTATGTAGCCATAAAGAAGAATGAAATCTTACCATTTGCAACAATATGGATGGAACTACAGAACATTATGTTAAGTGAAATAAGTCAGAAAGAGAAAGACAAATACCATATGATCTCACTTATATGTGTAATCTAAAGAAAAGAATAAATGAATGAACTAATCAGAAACAGTCTCAGAGACATAAAGGAAAAACTGAGGGTTGCTAGATGGGAGGGGGGATGGGGACAAGGAGGAAGGTGAGGGGATTAGAAAACACAGTCAGTAACCACAAGATGGCCACGGGATACGAAAGTCAATTTGGGGAATGTAATCAATAATGTAAAGACTTTGTAGGGTATCCGATGGACACTTGTCTCGTTAGGGAGACCACCTAAGGGATTATGTAGATGCCTGATCACTGCAGTGTACACCTGAAGCTGAAGCTGAACAATAATAAATGTCAACTATAATTATATATATATATATGTATGTAATTATGTATATATATATGGTTACAAGAAGCGGAGTACAGCATTAGGAATAGAGACAATGGAAACGTAATGGCTGTGTGCGATGTCAGAGGGATAGTGGATGCGGGAGGGGGGTTGTCACTGTGTGAGGGCTATAAATGATAAATGTCTAACTATTACATAGTTTTGTGCACCTGAAACTAATAAAAAATGAAAAAATAAAAATAAATAAATAAAAGTGAAAAAATAAATAAAGTCTATGCTGCCTGAAAAAAAAAAAAAGAAAGAAAAATTAGTGTCTGGAATATTATATCCATTTTGGGGCCTTATTTCTTTAGTAGTGTCCCAAATTCTAAGGTGGCTCTCAAGATTCCCACCCCGTGTCCACACTGAGTAATCACTTCCTTGAGTGTAGATGGGATTTTTAAGTACTATGGATGGTCACTCCCATGTTTATGTGGCGTTGCTAAGACACAATCCTAAGAGAATGGAGAGAGTCTCATGATGACTTTGATGCTGCCATGTTGTGAGATGGCTGAATTGTTAGGACCTGAGAGTAGCCTCTAGGAACTGGGAAACACCCGGCAAGAAGACAAGATTTCAGTTCCACAACCACCAGGGGCTGAATTCTGCCAACAACCACGGAGCTTGGTAGAGGACCTCAAGCCTCAGATGAGATTGCAGCCCTAGCCAACAGCTTGATTTCATCCTGGTGAGATACTGAGCAGAGGACCCAGCTAAGCCATACCCATGGAAACTGAGATCATATAAATGGGTGTTGTTTTAAGCCACTAAATTTGTGATCAGGTGTTGCATAGCAATAGAAAATTAATAACCCCCACCCCCAAAAAAAAAAAGGCCTCGCTGAGGAGATATCCAACTCAAGTCTCAGAGAGGTGGTAATAGGAGTTTCCCCAAAACATAAACACATCTGAACTTTCTAGGAGAGCCAAGCTCCAAGTCCAACCTCACAAAGGATTGGTTTGGAACCTGGAGGTCAGGGGTCTGGCCTGGGACAAAAGAATGGCTCTAACTGGTCCATCACTAACTCAGTTCCCAGAGTGAAAGAGCAAGAGTTGTAATGGGAAAGAAGGGGGAGAGGAATGATGTTAGTTCCATGAGTCCTCCACCATAGGGACTTTAGCTAGTTAAGAAGCCCAATTTAATATAGACCACTCTCCTCCCTGATATGCCTCAAAACAAAGATATTTAGACACCTCCTCTGAATCTCTAAGGCTGATCTGCTGTTATTTCTCTTTCACAATTTGTTCTCTTAGGTTGGTACAAAAGTAATTGAGGTTTAAAAGGTTAAAAATAATTGCAAAAACCGCAATTACATTTGCACCAACCTAATAGAAGAAGCTAAGTGGGAAGGCATTAGGGACAAAGAACGAAAAGCATCTGTGTCTGGCAGGACCCTGGATAAGCAGTACTCTCAGAAGTGGATATTTGAAGACAAATGATACAATAGTGTACATGGAATATAATTTAGGTGTATATAAAGCATTTAAGAAATACAATTCAATATCAGAAAGTCCATTTCTTCCATGTTCATCATTATTCGTCTAATGTAATACATCTCCAAAAAAGATTTTATACTTTGTACTTACAGCCAGACAGGTGTCATTTGGATTAAAACTTCGGAACCCACAGCAGTTTAGATTTCTCTGGATGTCATTCCGGGCACTTGCTGTATTGTTCCAACCAACTTCCAGAAGCTGACCCTAGAAAATTTAATATATACATGAAAATGTGTCATCCGTGCACTAAATGTATAAATCTACGGCCTGCAACTTTTTACTGAGTGTACCTAAAATAAATACTTTTTATAAGACCATTAAAACTGATCGAAAGGTTATACCTCACTCTGTAACGAAATTAAGGCACTATTTCTATCCAAGAATGAAAAGTCTTAAATTTTACATGCAATTTAAAAGCAGCACTGGGTTGAGAAGAATACTCCTTAGCGTGTAACAAGAAACATTTTCCATTGCCCCAAAATTAAGACCCATACTCTTCTACAAATTTGAGTTTGAAAAGGGTAATTGCTAGAATGGAACTGCAATATTCTGGAGCAAATGTTTCACTCCAGTGAGAAAAGACTGGGTGAACATCTGTTAGCAATAGTATTTTTACCCAGTACAGGCAAAATCCTACTTAAAAGATGCAATAACATAGCAACAGTTTTAGGGCTCTAATCAGGCCCACGAATGCAATCAGAAACAAAAGGTTTTTCAGCTACCGTGTTTCCCTGAAAATAAGGCCTAGCCAGACAATCAGCTCTAATGCGTTTTTTGGAGTAAAAATTAATATAAGATCCGGTCTTATTTTATTGTAAGACCAGGAACATAACATAACATAACATAACATAACATAACATAACATAACATAACATAACATAACATAACATAACATAACATAACATAACATAACATCAGGTCTTATTTTACTATAATAAAACCGGGTCTTATATTAATTTTTGCTCCAAAAAATACATTAGAACCTATTGCCCGGCTAAATCTTATTTTCAGGGAAACACGGTAGGTACTGTGAAATGGCACTGTGCACACAAAAAAAGTTATTTTATATCCCTTTCATTTCTCCCCCCTTTTTTCCTACACATACAGTGTGGCATAATAAAGTAGAAGGAAAAAGTCTTTGCTTACCTGTTGCTCCTCGTTCAGGGCTAAACAAGCACATGATACAGAAAACTGAACAATAAATACAAGTAAGAGAATGATCATGTACTGAGAATTCAAGTTAAGGTTATCTCTTGATACTCTTGAAATAACATAAAACAGAGGTACTGACAACTTTAGAATTCACTAGAAGGAATTCACCCTGAAAACAGAACTAATGGCACTGAGAGAAAATTCAAAAAGAAGTCACATGATTATTATTTTGACAATACACTGTAGCTGTAAGTTCATATAGAAAAATACTGACAATAATAATTTCACCTAAAAGCTGAGCTATTAGAATTTCATTTCGATTAAAATAAAAATTCTTACATATATAAAATAGGAAAATAAGTACAGATAAACGTATAGATCACTGTGAAATTCTCAACGAAATCTGAATGTGTTGGAAAGGACTGAGAGGTCACCGAATCAGTTCCACGTAACTCTGAATTTGCAATACTCAATAAATAGGACTATACTGAACTTGCAAAATACATTCTTTAGGACGTGAAAAGCAAGGGTGGGAACACGTACACATATAACAACTTCACCTTAAGAAATGTCCCTCATGTTGGTTGAACAAATACACACAATGCTCGCCAGGAGTTTGTCTCACCATTTCCTGAAGATAATTTAAAATTCGTTATAGTTATTAAAAAGTAATCAATAAAGGTAAGAACAAACCCAATGGGGGGAACGGCCCCTTTTTAAAAAGGATACAAAAAACAGCAACACCTGATGATGCTTGACCGCTCCGATCAGCCCCACCAAAGCAATCAGGAACAAGAAGATGCCCACTGCAATGACCACACCGACCACGCGGAGACTGGATATCAGCCCGAAGCCAATGCCCCAGGCGGCAATTCCAATTAGCAACAAACTAACCAACTGTAAAAACAGCCAAAAAGGGAGGAGAGAGAGAGGGGGGAAAGCGTCAATTTGGAACAATAATATCAAGAACATTTTTTCAGGGACCCACACAGTATCTTACAAAGGATTGCTAATACTCAATACTAGAATACACACAAGAGCTCAGGAGATAGTATGGTTTTAACAAACTATATTAATCCTTGGTCATGCTTTAAAGAAAAACTGACCATGGCCTATAAAATTATTATGGAGCCTCAGAAGTCACCTGGTTTACTGAGCCTAAATGATTTCTACTTAAGTTTTTGAAATAATAGCATATATAAAATTTCTAGATGCCAATACTCTTACATCTCAGTCCAACTTACTGAATTTCTTCACATGGAAATCACTAATCTTTCCTTCAAAAACCAGTTGGACTGTAACCTTCTCTGTTATGCTTTCCAGGTCCCCAATAAACTAAATGAATCTTCCCCTTCTCTGTCCGACTTGAGCATAAGGACCCCATCTTTTCACCTATCTCCCCAGAACCTATCAAAGAACTTGACCATTGGGAACAGTCAAAAATTTCTCACGGGGCTGTTGCTGAAATGAATTGCTTTATGTGTCATTATCTATTCTATTAGAATTCATATACAGTTGACCCTTGAAAATCACAGGTTTGAACTGTGGGGGTCCACTTACCTGTGGATTTTTTTCAATAAATACTTACAGCATTATAAATGTATTTTCTCTTTATTACTTTCTTAGTAACATTTTTTTTCTCTAGCTTACTTTACTGTAAGAATATAGTATATAATACATATAACATAAAATATGTGTTAATCAACTATTTATGTTGTTGGTAAGGCTTCTTTCTGGCCAACAGTAGGGTATTAATTTGGGGGGTATCAAAAGGTATATGCAGATTTTTGACAGCATAGGGGGTCAGCACCTCTAACCCCTGTGTTGTTGAACGGTCAACTATATAGAGAGAGACCACTGAAACTTTTGGATGAAAAGAGTGTAAAAGCTTTTTGCTATTTAGAGTAAAATGGTATTCTGAGCAAGAAGAAATTACTTTACATTCCAATCATTTTATTTATATACTTATTAAAAAAAACAAGTGAAGAGGGAGAACACACGCCTCAAAAATCAATCATTACCTGTAAAAATCAAAGTTACAATTATTCTTTAAAATAACACAAATAAATAGCACGCCATATAATCATTAACTGATACAGGGTATAACTTAAACAGGTATGTGGGAGACAGAGAGGTGGGGAACAGGAAGGAGATAGTATCTTTAATTCAGTGGTGAGTCAATCATTTTCTGGAACTAGATGACTGTATACCCAGTTGGGAGGAATCAAAATATATAAAATATACTTTTTGAGCATCACTTCAAAGCCTAATGAAAACTTTGGGAAAGGGAAAAAATTCTCACAAATTTTGCCACCACGAAATTTGCACAGTCCCTCTCACTTTCTCAATTGCTTTTTATCAGCAGGTCCATTTGCTGCTGCGTCATTTTTATCATCTCACTTACAACCTTCTCACAACTTCAGACACTGTTGGATTGAGAAAAAGTCCTCTGCCCCATCCCAAGTGAGCTTATTTCTGACTCTGTGGTATCCAAATATAACACATGTCCTTTCACGAGGTGTAAAAGTCAGCATCCTGAAGGAGGTGTGATGAAAGCACCTCGGTGAGGTTAGAGGGCTGCACTCAGCATCTTCACTGCATCGCGGGACCAAACACTGAAGATGGTTCACACTCCAACACATCAGACTGACTCACCACTTACCAGCCAGGGTTCTTCGGAGAAACAGAATAGGATATGTATTTTTGGGGGGGAGGGGGTTATTTTAAGGAATTGGCTCATGTAATTGTGGGGGCCAGCAAGTCTGAAATTTGTAGGGCAGGGTAGCAGGTTAGAAATTCAGGTAGAATTTCTATGCCACAGTCTTGAGACAAAGTCCATCTTCCTTAGGAACCCTCAGTCTTTATTCTTAATGCTTTTATGCTTCATATTGTAGATGAGGCCCACAGTGTGGAGGATAATTTGCTTTATGGAAAGTCAATTAAGTGTAAATGTTAATCACATGTAAAAAAATACCTTCACAGCAACATCTAGCCTAGTGTTTGAACAAACATTTGTGCACCATAGCCTAGCCAAGTTGACATATAAAATTAACCAACACACATACCAACTTCAAGTCCTGGATATGATGTCTATTTCTTAATACAATTAAATTCAGGTGCAGGACTATTACTCTACATTTCTTTGAGTGTTAGGGCCAAGAGGATGCGAAGCATGAATAATATGATACATAAAATTCTTCTAACCCCATAGTTTTAAAGAATCCAAACTCTTAGTATATTAATGAAATTCTTATCACAAGTCAAATATTTATAAACAAACGGTTGGTGCCCACTATGCACTAAAGCCAGAGACAAAACACCCCAACTAGAATAAAGATCAGAAACTTTCTCTGTGTAGGGCCAGATATTTAACGTCTGGCTATGTGGATCACATAGTCTCTGCCACAACTATTCAATTGTAACACGAAAGCAGCAATAGACAATACATAAATGAATGAGCAGGACTGTGTTCCAATAACACTTCATTTACAGATACTGAAATGTAAATTCATATAATTTTCACGTGTGACAAAAATATTCTTCCTTTGATATTTTTTTTTCCCAACAGTTTAAAAATGTAAAACCATTCTGAGTTGGCAGAATATACAAAAATAGGCAGTGGAATGGATGTGGCCCATGGACTGTAGTTTGCTGCCTCTTATTCTACAAGTCAGCATAAGAAAGAATGAAAAATTACAATGGGACAAATACTTGCTCTATCATGCATTTTCTTTCTCAAGGGTGAGTCAGAGTACAGAATAATAATCCAAAAATCCAGATAAACAGAATGGGCCAAAGACTAAATAAACAGGCAGTAGGCTGAGCAGGGAGTAGGCTGCAAAAATGACCTCCCTGTTAACAGTGCCTTATTTAGCAAAAGAATAAATAACATATTATATGGCAAAAGAGGTGACTGCATTAAGGATCTTAAAATGAGGAGCTTAACCTGGATTACTGGGTGGGCCCTAGATGTCATCACAAGAGCCCTTATAAAACAGAGACAGAGAGAGATTAGAGAGAGAGAGACAGAGAGGAGACGGCAATGTAAAGACACAGGCAGGGCTTGATGTGATCCCAAGACAAGAAATGCCGGCAGCCACCAGAAGACAGAAGAGGCAAGGAACAGAGTCTCCCCCAGCAGGGATTTCAGAAGGAGTGCAATCATGTCACCACCTTGATTTCAGGCTTCTGGTCTACTAAACTGTGAAAATAAACTTTATTTCTAGCCACCATGTTTGTGGAAATTTGTCACAGCAGCCCCAGGAAACTAATAGAGGACAATTTATACATTTGAGGTGAACAAGTCAGGAAACAAGTCAGCTGTTTCAGAAAGCTGTCTGATGTTTTACCACCAGTAGAACCTCTACCATGTAGCTAGAGTTAAGAATCCGGGTATCCTATCAGAAGCCTCCCAGGAAACCAAACCCTTTATTTACAACAGCAGAATTTCAGGAAAATGAAACTGTTCTCAGCTCAGCTACCTTCTTACAGGTTTGTTAATAATCAGAATCTTTCACCTTTTCAAAAATAATAGCTATAACTAAAAAGGGGGTACTTAATCACTTCTATAAGAAGTTCTAGGTCCCAGACTAGGCATTATGCTATCACTGAAAACATTATCTAGAACATTGAAAACTATCTCTGCTCTGATTTTGTTTTTCCCTATGTAGGGGAAGAAAGAGACAACAAACACCCTTTTATATAATTCTGTCAAGAGTATTCCTTAGATCACTCTGCTGTGTCTCTAACTTACAGAGGGTGCCAAAAAAATGTATATACATTTTAAGCAAGGAAAAAACTGTATATTAAAATTGTAATACTCAATCTATACCAATAACAAAAGATGAATACGAGTCATGTGTATACATTTTTTTTGCACCCCCAGTAGTTTTCAGTGTATCCCCTTCACAAATACCAAAAACATTGAAGAGGTTATCAGTTTCTCATTGTTGCTTTACCAAAAGTTACCACAAGCTTAGTGGCTTAAAATAACACAGACTTATTTTGCAATTCTGGCGGTGAGAAGTCCAACATGGGCCGCACTCGGCTGAAATTATGGTACAAGGTTGCAATCCTTCTGGAAGCTCTAGGGGAGAATCCATTTCTTTGCCATTTCCAGTTTCTAGAAGCTATTTGCATGCCTTGGCCTAAAGACCCCTACTCCATTTCAAAAGCTAGCCATGTAGCATCTTCAGATACCTCAGACTACAACCTGCTTCCCAAAGCACGTCTCTTTGCGTAAACCTTGTGTAAACACCCCTGCATTCCCCTAATAAGGACTATTGTGATTACATAGGTCTCTGCCAGATAACTCAGAAAAATCACCCCATTTCAAGATGCTTAATTTAATCACACCTTCAAAGTCCCTTTTGCTATATGAGGTAATATATTCATAGGTTCCAAGGATTGGATGTGCACCTTTGTGGGGAAAAGGGCATTATCCAGCCAACCAGAGAGGGTTTTGGGAACATGGGCAACTGAATTACCATAGAACCCTTCCTGCCACAAATACTTGAAAATATTGAAAAAGACTGTAACATTTGATTTAAATATATGAGCACAGGGAAACCATGGGAAATTCCCATGGGCCAGAAAGGAAGAAAGAACGGAAAGCCAAAGCTAAAAACATACAGTTGGTCCTGTAGTGGCCCAGGAGAGGGTGGGAAGAGGTTCTTGGATCAGAACAGTCCCTTAAAGGGGAAGGACTTGGGTTTTAAACCAGGCAGAAGTGGGAAGTGAAACTAAGACACTTGCGTAACTAGGACTTCCCGACAGCTGTATTTTCAGTGTAAGGGGTTACAGAAAAATTACACCATGACGTCCAGGAAGACAGCAAAGATTTTTGAGTCTCTTCAAAAAGCATTCTGCAAGAAAGAGGAACACCAAGCCTACCGTGACCATGTCTGGAGTTTAAAAGGTACTCTATTCAGGCATGCAGCAATCATTAAGCCAGCAATTCAGATAAAAGCTAACCACAGGGAATGATGGCATTTAGGGGAGGAAACTCACAGAAGCAAATCCAAAATGACTCAAGAGGGACACTTCCAAATTCCAGCCCTCACACCATTCCCAAAGAAAAAAATAAAAACTTTGTTGTCAATCAAAAATCACAAAACACATAAAAAAAAAAATCTACCACGAGAGAGATACAAAAGACATAGCAAAAGATTAGCACTCCCAAACACTTGAGCTAATAAAACGAACTGAATGAGACTAAAATTAACCTGTTTAAAGGCACTAAAAAGATAAAAGGAATAAAAACAATATAAAAAAACAAAACCATATTTTAAAAATGAAGACTTGAAAAAGAACCAGAGCAAAACCAAAAGAAGAAGAGAAACGTGTAACAGAAAGGTCAAAAGCTACATTAAAAAAGAAAAAAATTGACAGGCCTTCACCAAAATTATATATTAAAGGAAAGAATAAGAATAAATAAATAAAAAAGAATAAATCCTGCAAAATTTCCTTAACTGATAAAAAATAACTATAAAAAACCCAAAGCAAAAATCATACTTAATGGTGAAACCTGAGAACCATTTCTTTCAAAATTTAGGAATAAGACAAGGGTCCCAGCCATCACCACTTATATTTAGCATAGTAGAGGTTTTAGTCATCTGAATAAGAGTGAACATGGAACAAAGATGAGGAGAAAACACAGCTGTCAGGATTCAAATTAATAGGAGCATCTAGACAAGAAATCTAAGAGAATGCAAATATTATTAAAACTAGTAAGAACCAGAAAAGTTGCTAAAAGTAGGATCAATACACAAAAATCAAAAGAATGCTGACGCACCAAAAGACTATCTCTTAATGCATTTTTTAGGATGCAATTTGTAATAAACCCCCAACATCACACATATAAATAAATCTAACAAAAGTATTGTAAGATCTTCAGGAAGGAAACTTTGAAATAAATTGAAGAACATGAAAAAGATCTAAACTAAATGAAGAAACATATCATGTTCATGGGTGGGAACAGTCAATATAATAAAGCATTAATGAACCTCCAATTTAGCCTACAAGTTAAATTGCTAGTCATAGTCTCCATAGGGTTTTAGGTGGAATTTTATACAATGATCCATTAATGTACATGGAAGAACAAATGTTATCAAAGAGCTATAACCATTTTTAAGATTAAGAAGAAAAGCCTGTGTTTGCTGCACTGTCAGCAGCACCATGTATGTATAAAAAATGCTCCCAGTAGCAAATCAACCTTTATCAGTGGTTCCATCTAACTGTCTCAAACTGTCTTTGTTGCTGCTTTCACCATGCTCTGCAAAATCTGAGTCTGATTCAACCTCTTTTGAATGTGTTTGGTTTTGTAAAATTACTAAAATTAAATATATAAACAAAAAAGAACTAAACAAGTTAAACACCATCCCAACAAATATCAGAACTTATTGTAATGGTTCAGTAGTTAAAAACACAGATCTAAATAAGTCAACAGTGCGGACTTGGAGAGAGATGGAATTCTAAATCAGTAGGGAAAGCATAGGCTTTAATTAATAGCCCCGTGACCATTACCTTCTCATTTTGAAACAGGAAAGTAGTAGTCCTTACCTCACACCATAGAGTTAAATCCTAAATATAAAAAAGTAAAACTTCAACTTTTAGGAAAAAATACAGAAAAATGTTTTGACTTTGCCATGAAAGAATTTCTTAAACAAGAACCCCCAAAAGCATGTAAAATACTAAATGGGCATTTACTGTGTGCAAGAAAGTAGTCTTAAGTGCTTTATTATAGTTTATTAACTAATATTCTCAACAACCCTAAGAGGTAGGTAGTACTATTGCCTCCATTTTCCAGATGGGGGAAGTCGTGCCCAAGTAACATGCAAGGTTACACAGCAAGGAAGGAATAGAAGTGGGACATGAACCCAGGCTGTCTGGCTGCAGATTCTGTGTACTTACCTACCACACCATACCTCACAATTAAAATTTAAATTCTATACACTAAAAAAAAATTTTAAAAAACAAAATAAAAAAACACCAGACTAATGTAGGATAGGCCTAGGACTAGAAGATACTTCCAGCATACACATATATTAAAAAACACCTACAAATCAATTTAAACAGACAAAAAGCACACTGAAAAGTGGTCAAAGGTAATTTAAGAGGCAATTCACTGAAAAAGAATCCAAAAGGCCAATCAACACATGAAAGATGTTAAATCTCATTATACATCAGGAAAATAAAAATTATAACAATGAGAAACCATCTCACATGTACTTGATTGGCAAGAATTAAGCCTAATGATACCAAGGATGTGGAGAATCTAGACCTCACATTCTAATAGAAGTGTAAATTGTTGTAGTCACTTTACAGAACGTGACAGCACCTAGAAAAATTAAAGACATGTATCCCTTACTAAGCTAGCAACTCTGCTTGGGTTAATACCCAAGAGAAACACCATGTACCCAACTAGACATATATCAGAATTTTGCTGCAGACTTGTTTGTAATAGTAAAAAAACTGAAAACAACCTCAAACACCATGACTAGGGAATTCATAAACCGGTGTAATGACACAGTAGAAAACAAATGATTCTGATCTATTTCTATTTAGTTGATAAATCTCAAATCTAAAAAAATAAAATTGTATAAATATTGATAAAACATATCATTCATATAAATTTTAAAACACAAAAACAATACTGTGTATTCTTTGTGGTTAATAGGTCAAATTGTTATAAATATAAGCGTGCATTGGTGTGCGGACAGAGCCCCAGAGAGCAATTTCCAGGCTCTCGGCCTCACATAGAAAGGTGCTGGCTCAGGTAGTACATGGCCATCAGCTGTGACTAGTTGGCCATCGGCTGTTACCAGTTAGCCATTAGCCACTGATATAACTGCCGTTAACTAAGCTAGCATGGTGGCGTGGCGGAGTGTGGATTGCGGATTGCAGAGAGGCGGATTGCAGCTAGCAAGTGAGGTTGGTTGGCAGAGACATGGACGTCAGGTTGCAGATAGTGTGGCTCCTGCTTCCTGACTCTCCAATCCAGCCACCAGCGAGACTATAGTGGTACGACTCCCCCATCTATGGCTCCGTTGGTGTTCCTTTTTGGCCTCACCATATCCTGCATTCTTATGTGGGGAGCGGGACTAGAGACCCCGCATGACACCCTGCATGACAATTAGATATGACAAATATTGATTTTAGGGTAGTGACTACTTTCAAGAGGGGAAAAGTGGGAAAGTGGATGGAAAGTGGGCCTTTAACACTTTGTTTGTTTTGTTTTTATTTTATTCTTCAATTATAGTTGACATTAAATATTACTTTTTTTTTTTTTTTTTTTAGAAATTTCTAGTTCCTTTATAAAGATAAAGTCTGCCAAACATCTATAGATTCCATCATCAATATTATTTTATATTAGTTTCCGGTGAACAACATAGTGGTTACACATTTAATTCACAAAGTGATCCCCCAATTAGTCTAGGACCCACCTGGCACCATACATAATTACTACAATATTGACTATATACCCTATGCTGTACCTTACATTCCTATGACTATTTTTTTCTTTCTTTTTTTTTAAAATTAGTTTCAGGTGTACAAAACAATGTAATAGTTAGACATTTATCATTTATATCCCTCACAAAGTGATAACCCCCCTCTCTCAATCCACTACCCCTCTGACATTGCATACAGCCGTTACATTTCCACTGTCTCTATTCCTAATGCTGTACTCCACTTCTTGTAACTACATATGTGTGTGTGTGTGTATGTGTGTGTGTGTGTGTGTATATATATATATATATGCACATACATACAAAATTTTAGTTGACATTCATTATTGTTCAGCTTCAGCTTCAGGTGTAGTGCAGTGATCAGGCATCTACACCATCCATGAAGTGGTCTCCCTAATAAGACAAGTGTCCATCTGACACCCTACAAAATCTTTACATTATTGATTCTATTCCCCAAACTGTCTTTCATATCCCCGTGGCAATCTTTTGGTTACCGATTGTGCTTTCTAATCCCCTCACCTTCTCCCTCGTCCCCCACCCCCCTCTCATCTCACCACCCTCAGTTTTTCCTCTGTATCTCTAAGACTGTTTCTGATTAGTTCGTTCATTTATTCTTTTCTTTAGATTTCACATATAAGTGAGAGCATATGGTATTTGTCTTTCTCTGTCTGACTTATTTCATTTCACATAATGTTCTCTAGGTCCATCCATATTGTTGCAAAAGGTAAGATTTCATTCTTCTTTATGGCTGCGTAATACTCCATTGTATAAATGTACCCGTTTCTTAATCCAGTCGTCTACTGATGGGCATTTCACCTATGACTATTTTTAATGCCTATCTTCTCAAAAAGAGAGAGATGTGGCAAAACATTGGCATCTGTAAAATTAGGCTGTTAGGTTCACAAGAGTCCACCACATTATTTTCTGTGTATATGAAATACTTCCTGAATAAAACTAGACTTGAAAATTTAACAGCCCTTTTCTTACTAGAGCACCAATTCTAAGTTCTTCTGCTTTGCTTCCCTCTGTAAATTGGTCCAACTTTTCTCATCCAGCCTTTCCTTTCACTATTCCTCCAACACAGCTACTTAAAACAAGATCTTATTTCTCTCTCAAATATTTCACATTAATGCCTATCTGTGCATCTTCAAGTACTGTCCACATTCTCTCCTATAATTTAGGGAACAGGAAGGTTTTCAAATGAAAGTGGTATATACCTTAAGTCAGTAGGCAATAATTTGTTGAACCTCCACTTGTTTATAACAGAAAGCAAAGCTCTAGGTGTGTTACATGTGGGTACTCTTACATGTGACACAAGACACCATCCAATCATCCCCTTCTCAAACCCAAGTCCCAAGCACACACATGGACACAAATACACATTCTCATTTGTAAGGTGGGAAAGAAGATAGGTTTAACTATCCGATCCAAAACAAATACGAAATTTATTACCAAGACAGTGAAACTGTCCAAACATAAACTTATTTGAGCTAATCAATTTTCTGATGAACCCCCAAAATATGTTAGGTTTTCTTAAATTAAAAAATTGAAAAAAACATAAATGTTTTCTTGTCTTCCTGTGTATGACTGGTATTTCTAACACATTGTATAACAAAAATCCCCCAAGTAGTCACTTTTTAAATTAAAAAAAAACCACACACACCTGAACAATTATGATATGCCGCTAAATAGATTTGCTTATCAGTGTTTCTTTAACTTCTACTAAAAAAGAACCTTTAAAGATAATAATGAAACTATTTTTGAGTAGTGGTAATTCTATGTTATGGTTGGTTTGTAATTTTAACAGAATAGGATTATAATGAAATCTTCCAAACTAGTGACCTAAAAATTACTGATTCCAATAAAATTAATTCTAACTAAATAATTTAAAAGCCTGTTTGTCACTAGAATTTGGTAGACAAAGGAACTGCGGGAATCTTTTGTTCAATAATAACAATAGTTTCCTTACAAGACCAATTGTATTAAAGTAAATTTAGACCTATGACCGTTTCCTTCCTTTGAGACAGAATGCTGATAAAAACAGATGATGGAACTGTTAACTCATTGATAGTAATGTTTTTATGAACAGGAAGCGCCAACCTTTCCTGTTTTCTCTTAAAAACAAAAGTGAATCATACAAAAAGAGCTTTTAAAAGAGAGATTAGAAGAGCTATTATCACGCCAAAGAAAGATTATAAAAGTGTCCACAACAGGAATTGCTTCTCCCAAGCAAATCTTAAAAAGAGGAGGTGGGGACAAAACTACTGGTACCCACACGGATAGCGTCTGATGAAGGTGAAGAAACAGGTGGGCGCTAGTGGAAAGGACGCAGCGATTCTTAGCACAGGCTCACAGCAGAGCACAAACTCACAGAACACCGAGGCACAAAGCAATGGCCAGTGATTTTAATCCAGTCTCTTCATTTGATAGGTGATAAATCAGAGTATCCAAATAACATGCCCAATGACACAGAGGCAGAACTGTGGCAAACTTTTTGTTTGGTGCATTGTTTTCTCCCTGTAGGATTACATCACAGTGCCTAAGAATATATTTAAGTAATTTTTAACATTAGATATAATACTAAAGACAAGATTATAATGCATAACAAATTGTGGATTTTGCTTAGTAGCCACATTAAGATGCATTTGAATAGCATCTCTTTATCTTACTCATTATGAGACCTGGCTGCAGTCATGTATAAAAGAACAACAAAGTCCTCTACCTCACATGACTTTTCGATTAGTTGACTACCATACTCATTTTGTGCTTTTTATTTTGCTTGACCTAGAAATTTTGTCACATATGCCTACCTTCACACAAAACCACATAGTGCATTGCCTGGAGAAAGGAAGCAAGAAATTCTACGCAGGATGAAAAGCCTTTATCTTTGAGATCAAATACTCTAGCAAATACAATTGTTTAAAACTAATAAACAGGTATTTATGCACCTTTTGGACTGATACATGCACTGCCATTACAGAACAAAGTAAAAAAAGATGGTGTGCATGTCCTTTATAATACAGTTTCAGTGAGTGCAGAAAGCACTACACTAACCTTTTCAAATGATTAAGGAGTTGACAGAATATTTTAGGATTAGAAATAGAAGAACCAGCCAAATTGCTGCCCAGAGGAGAAACGACCTCTGTAGCAGACATATGCTACCATTACAACCCAGCACATACACTTCTTATAAAACTCTTAAACATAGTCTCACTGGCCCCCTCCAACCACTAGCAGCAGCAGAGGCACAAGATTTAAGCCTATTAATCACGGTTGCTCATCCTCTTATCCACAGTGGTTGGTCCGTGGGATTGGGCGACAAATCCACGGAGTCAGTCAGTATGTCTCATATCATAATCCAGAGATATAGAAAGATTTTTAAAAACGATTCTTCTGGCATAGCAAGCTATGAGGACAATTAAAACTGAATCTTCCCGTGGCCATGTTGCACATGTAAATATCTAGTCTCAAAAAGAATTTAAGCAGAGACAAGGTGGGCTGAGAAGTGATAGAAGGAGCAAGAGAGTTCTGACCTTTTCTGAGGCCCTCGTTCTAGCTATACTTGATGATCCAACTATTGGATGTACGGAATTAGATTTCTTTTAAGAGTTCGTGCTATCTTGCCAACACATTTTTTCTAAGCTCGTTTATAACCTATGAAGAATTGTGGTTAACACAAGCTCCATCTTGCACGAGTTTATCATAAATTTTTTAATACCTGCAAATTTGCAGTAACTCTAACTTCACCACTGTGACCACTTTCCTACCTAGACTAACTCCAAATCCTTCAACTCATCAATGGGCTTTTAAAAAACTGCAGCACTCTCTCTTAGCTGAAAAGACTTCCCTAAAACTTCTTACTATAAGGACAAAACAACAAGGGAATCAATGAGCCAGAGAACATCCTAGGCCATCTTTCTGCAAGCAGTCTCCTTACGCTTACCAAACTTAACTCCAGCCTAAGTTTTACTGCTGAGCAGGTCAGTGGTTGCCTGCAGATTGGGAGCAGGGGTTGCAGGGCAGGCGGGAGGGATTACAAAGGAGAATAAGACAACTCTGGAGGGTGATGGATATGTTCAAGGTTTTGAATGTGGTGATCGGTTCACAGGTGTGTGTGTGTGTGTGTGTATATATATATATATATATATATATATATATATATATATCAAAACTCATCAAATGTATACTTTAATGGGCAACTTACTGTATGTCAAAATACATCAATTAAACAGTTCCAAAAAAAAAAAAAAGATAGCTTTACAAGGGAAAGCATTTTACAGCATCATCCTTCTTTGGGCATGGAACAAATCATGATGCCTAGAGTTGCAGATGTAATTTGATGACAAGGAATAAAGTTACACACCAAGGATGATGGGGCACGAAAATAGATGACGACTGAGGCCTTGATTAACACGCCTGAAATTATGCCCCAGTCTGGACTACCTACTTCTGGACATGTTGCTACATGAAAATGATTAAGCTTACTGTTTTAAGGCGCAGTAACTGAGTTTCTGTTACCTGTAGCTGGACTCTATTCCTAATATGGTGGTTTTGGATGGTCTTTTTTTAAAGCCAGTAAGATCAGATCATACCACACTGGCTATCTTTTGTTTCTAACCTTAGAACACAGTTCAAATCCAAGGCTGACAAATCCAAGAATGTAAAGGGTTTGGATTATCTCTCGGGGTAATTCACTAACCACTCTTCCCCACCTCCAGCCATACTTTGAATTCTTCCAACGAGCCGTCTACACTTTAAGTGCCATACAATCAAGACACGTTGATCTGATATTCCCGGCACCTGGCTAAGAGCCTGGTACAGAAGAGATACTCCAAATACACTGCTGAATGAAAGAACTCATGATATTGCTCATTATGCTTCAAAGACCATACCTGTACAATTCCCTAACCTGTACAATATTTGGGGAGAAGAAATCCAACCTAATGACGTTCCAGATTATTCCGTCTCTATATAGCCGATTAAAGAGATTTGCATTATTTCATCAAATATGCACATTTCAAAAACAAGATGCAAAGAAATTATTTCTACAACAGCTACATTATTTTTGTGAGCATCCACATTCTATCAGAGTAAGTGAATCACCTTGAGGATAAAAGAGGAATGTAGGAACATTTGAAAACACTGGATTTGATTTTGTAGTTCAATTATTCAAAAATGTTTTCTCAGCACAAAAGCAAAAGAGAAGTCGTGGTGGTAGTGGAGGGTAAGGAAGGTAAAACAGTAATAAGATGTAGGGCTCCACCCCCAAAATGTAACACAGCTTCCTCAGAGGCGTAAAGAACACGAAGGCCCCAGACAATGGGCCCTCTATACGCTTCAACCATTCATAATGAGAAATTCCACACGTGAACATGGAACTGTCCCTCTGAACGCCTGCCTAATGTGGAAAACTGAAGAACAATTCAGTGATGATCAAGCATGTGTTTCCATGATGCCAAACATCTGGATGGAAAATTTGAAAATTCTATAAATAAATCCAGATATTGCTAAATATCCAGACATTTAGTGTGGAAGCCAAGACCTCAGTTCTTTGATGGTTTCATTTTTATTCTTCAAATGACACAGGAAGCCAGAAATGACTTTGTCATATATTTTTCTTATGTTCTCCATGGTGCCAAGCAGATTATTTTATACTTATAAGGCACAAAATGCATAGTATATAATATGTGCTGAGAAGAAATTATACAAAGGGAATCTAAAGTAAGGGACCTTGACTTGTCATTTTCCAAGGATGACTAGTTTGAGGGGGCACCCGCACCTGCCAACACACTTCCAACCCACCCTCTCCCTCTTCTTTGGAGCTGTCTGGGAGACAAGAGGTGGAGTAATGGGTAGACCAGCCCTGCACTGATTCCTTCATTCAAGCAAATGCCAACCATATGCCAGGGCTTTGCTGGGCACTCAAGAAAGCAGGTCCTTATTGTTGAGGGCCATATAGTCTATGATGTGAAAAATAAAAGCGTAATTGCCCTTTTCAATGACTTCTTCATTGATCAATTCAAGTATCAAGTCTTAGTCCTCATCTTACTTAGCAGCTTTTGACACAGATGTTCAATTCCATCTCCTTACAACGATTTGCACTTGGCTTCTAGGACTCCAAAATTTACCAGGTTTTCCTCTAACCTGACTGGCCATTACTTCTCAGGCTCCTTTGC
The DNA here is from genome assembly GCF_057876585.1 of Rhinolophus sinicus. Classification (NCBI taxonomy): domain Eukaryota; kingdom Metazoa; phylum Chordata; class Mammalia; order Chiroptera; family Rhinolophidae; genus Rhinolophus; species Rhinolophus sinicus. Next base: position 22,377,029 of record NC_142504.1, read on the forward strand.
TGGCTCCTCCTTGTCTCCTGAAACTGTTATTTTAAGAGTGCCTTTGGTTCAATCCATGGACCACTGCTCGTCTCCATCTACCTTCACTAACTTGTTGATTTCATCCAATCTCAATTCTAAACACCATTCTCTATGTCAACCGCTCCCTGAATGTAAACCTCCAGCTATTCCTCTCCCTGTTCTTAGTCTAACTGCTCCTTGACATCTCCACTTAGGTGTCTGACTGGCATCCCATCTAATACTGAACCCCTTCTTTTCCTCCCAAAGCCTGCTCCACACACAGTCTCCTCATTCCCATTAACAACAAATCCATCCTGCCAGTCGCTTAGACCATAAATCATGAGTAATCTATGACTTGTCTCTCTCATACCCCATTCGAATCCATCAGGAAATTATGGATTCAAAATACACCCCAAATCTGATTATTTCTGTTACTTCTACTGCCATTCTTAGTCCAAGCCTCCATCACCTCTTGCCTGAAGTACTGCAATGAATAGCCTGATACGTGATCTCACTGCTTCCACTTTTGCCAGCTATAATCTATTCTCAGTTCAGCAGTCAGACAATCTTTTAAATGAAAATCAGGCACAAAGGCACCAATAGTTCCCCATTTCATTTGGTTTAAAAGCTCAAGTCCTTACAGTGCTCGGAAGGCCTTCATAACCTGGGTCCCAGAACTTCTCTGATTCATTTCCTACCAACCTTTGCTCACTCTGTCCCATTCACACTGGACTCTTCTCTGTCCCCCGCACAAACCAGGAATAGTCCTCCTTCAGGCTCTTTCCAAAGGCCGTTCCCTCTACCTTAAATATTTTTCTCAGCTATTTATCCTTCATCTCCTTCCAGTCTTTGTTCCAAGCAAGCTAATCCCGACCACCATACATGCCTCTAAGCACTTATCCTCCCCTCCCCACTCCACTGCCCCACCACTCTTCACTCTTCTCATTCCACTTTTCTCCATAGCACTTTTTCACCTTATAAGACAATGTATAATGTATTTCCTTTTTTGCTTATTATCTATCTTCCTCCCATAGATGTAAGATCCATGAAGGCAGGATATTGTGGTTTGGGTTTTGTTCATTGTTGTTGATGCTCAATCAGCATTTATTATTGGAATGAATAAAAGAAAGAAAATTATTTGGGTTCATCTTACAATACATTTATGTTACGCTAACAATAATATAGCAGACTAAATGTAAAGAACCCGAGTCAATTAGGATTGTAGTACAATTTTACAGGAAGTAGCTTTGCTCATGGGAAAAGTTATAGGAAAACCTCAGAAGGTTGGCCAACGAGGGAGGAAAAAACAGCATTTCAAGAAACATTAGATTCTACAGTAGAGAGGTAAAAGTAATTCGTACTTATTATTTTTAACCCAATGCTAACTTTCGTGTTTTAAAATATGTGGCTGCCTTCTAGATACAACTTTGATCAGATTATCGTTTTTATACACCGTTAGGTATGTTTTGCTGCTGGTGAAAAGGGGGGCGGCCAATTTGCAAATTCAATTCAAGAAGTATTCAGACAGTACAGGTTCTGTGTTAAAAAAAAAAAAAATAAGATGCCACTCACTGATGGACACAACAGAGAAAGCTACGATCTCTGCCAAGGAAAGGTTAATGGACCAGCTAGAGGGTAAATACAGGCACAAAGCTATCTACAATATGGAGCGGCATGGTCAATGGCAAAGACAAAGTAAAACCTCACTGTACTTTAGAATTAGCTAGGAAGCTACCAAAAAGCTTTTTGAAGAAAACCACACACCCTCCCGCCCTCCCTGAATCCTAATTGAATTCGGCTGGGGTGGCATTCAAGTATTAAGATTCTCCAGTGAAACTTTAAGGAAACAATTCATGCTGACTAAAGAAATAGGAGGCTTTATTTGAGTAACCTTACAAAGACAAAGCAAGGCATTATAGGTTAACAGCAGAGGCTCAGCAAAGACAGAAAGGCAAGAAAGGGCAAGCTATGTGGGGAATCCTGTGTGGCTGAAATAGAGAGAGAGATGCAGACGGAAGGAGTAGATGCTGACAGATGATGAATGGCATGTTGAAGAATTTGGGTTTATTTTCCAAGAGTTTTCATCCACCATTCCAAGTGGGCTTGAATTATTCATTTTACCATGTTAAGACAGTTTGGAGGATGAATTTACGTGAAATGTGATAAAAAAGGAAGAGGAATTCAACCTTGCCTGTCCTCACCGGTAATTCAAATGTGTTTGAAGTGACGATGGCCCACTTTTAAATCACCTAAAAACTGTATGTAATATTAAGCCACTGAGGTGTTCAAATCTCCCTTTTCAAATATGGGCTGAAATATAATTTTTCCCAAAATTAATTGTTTCTTTGTAAATGCCTCTTAATTATGTAGTTAAACTTTGTGAAAAGTTGATAACCTCATTTCAAGTAAGAAATGGCATAAATGGCACATTTTTGTTATTGTGTTTTTAAACCAAAAGTTGGAAAATTTTACAAACATAGTTGGCACAAAGGCGGTCTATAAATACCAGCACAACAATATCATGTGGAAGTTCCAGGTTCTGCAAATAACAAATCATTTTTAAATTCATTCAGTAGTTTGAACAAAGGCAGAGAGAGAAATAACATCAACCTAACCACACACTAAAATATCAAAAAAGAATAAATTTGAAAAATGATGATAATTTTGAAAAGTGATAATGCAAAAATTTGAAGCAATTCCAACACGTAGATTTTTCTTTGGTTTAAGTACTAGTGCTTTTCATTTATTTTACAGTTGAGACTAAACAAAATTAGAGCAGTCTACCAGAATAAGACTAAAAAAAAAAACAAAAAAAGTTCAGATAAATCATTCCAAATTTATATTTACTGTATGTCAGTCATTTTTCTTCCTTACAACAAAAAGATTAATATTATATTTTGAGGGTATAAACTCTTGCCTATGTGGGACCTGCCTGAATTAACACAAGCCTTAAATGTTAGTAATCCCAATAGTCTGAAAATGTCTTTATTGTAACATGCAGGTTTATAATTTCGAAATTTAAAATAATTCAACTTTTTCCACTTGAAGCTGTAAAAACTTAATTTTTTCTGTAGTACATCCCAAGCATTTACCTACATTCTCTCATTTTATCCTCACTACAACTCTATAAGGGAAGAATAAAAAATATCATCACCAGTTTATAAATTAAAAAACAAAAACAAAAAACTGAAGCTCAAATAAAGTGAACTGTTTGCCCAAGATTACATTCCAAGCAAGTTGTAGAATTAGTACTCAAACTTGAGCTTTCTTCCCAAATCCAGATTGCATAAATAGATCTCCCCCACAGACTGCATAAATAGATCTATTTTTATCAGATAAATATGTAATGTTTTATCTAAGACAATCTCAATTTCAGAGATATTAAAATGTGTGTCTTAGAATGAATGTAAATCAGTATTATTTTTGATGCTGCATGGGGATTTTTACCAAAGCACTCAAAGGTATCAGAAAAAACTGCAAACGGAAAACATCAATAGAAACAAACTTGGAAAATTTTTAGAACAAAGAATGAATATGGAAAAAGACAAAACTGAAACTTCTGAAATTGCCCTTTTCATGTTAAGACCACATTTTAACTTACTTTCTGTTGCTTATACTCTTAATTAAAATTATTCATACACACAGACACACACACACTGAGGGTGCCAAAAAAAATGTTTCCAAGTGGACACGTTGGTCAACGTTGGTCAAGCAGTAGTTCACTGTAATCAGAAGTGTCTTGATGCTGATGGTAACCACTTTGAGCACCTCTTGTAATAGCAGAAGTCAAATGTGACTTGCATTCATCTGTTATTACTGGTATACTAGTATATTGAGTATTACAATATTAACACAGTTTTCCTTTCCTTAAAATATGTATACATTTTTTTGGCACCCTCTGTATATGTATATATCTCATCAGTGCAATTCCTACAAGTCCTTTCTTCGCTTAAGTACAAGGAGATATATTATACATCTCAAAATGTCACATATTGTAATATATTATTTTATATTTCCTAATATTCCCCACAAATCACTAAGCATAATTTTAAAAAGTTGGTTTTTACTATTTGCCAAAATATTTTCAATTAAAATTATTTTTAAATGATCTATTAAAGATAAAATAAACCATTTTCTCAAAGTAGTTTTAATTTGTATTTCTATTCTAAACAGTGTAAAAAAGATCCGCGTTATTTCTATTATACATTTCCTCGATTCAATCAGACCTTCACTCCCTTGATTTCCTGGACCCACAGAGAACTCTCCTAAATGTTATGGCACCTAAAGTCAGTCCCTCCCTTATAGTGTAGCATTTAACTTTCCCACTCCATGAATCTCAACTAGATCTTATCTTAACAGAGTAGGTATTTGCCTTTGTATGTGTTTATTGTTTCCCACAGTTCTCAGCAGAATGCACACAGGAGGTAAATGTTTATTGACTGAATAAAGCTCTTGAGATCATACATAGAAAAGACAGTAAATAAAAAAGAGGGTGCATAAAGGATTAATTTTAAAGCCCAGTTGGATACACTGCTGTATTCCCAGAATGAGAAGAGAGCTTAGCACATAATAGACACTCAGTAAGTATTCACTGAGTGAAGAAACTTTCAGTTTCTTTAAAAAGCAAGTCATTCTCTTTCTTAGAACACCAGGAAGGTGCATGAAGAGCCTGCCATACAAACTATATTCACCACACTTAAAGTTGCTCAGTACTAGGGATCTTATTAAACAACCAAACCATAAACAATAGCAACAATAACGATTAAAAATCAACTGCACCTTTGGCTTGTGATCAAAAATCCACGACAAGTTTGGGGGAATGGTCCTTCCAACCTATTTTAGTGACATGCTTCCTGGACAGATCAGAATGTCTGCTCTAATATCAGACTCACCAGCAGGCCACCAGAGTATGTGAACAGTTTGGCTAACAGTCCTAAGTTCCTCAAGAAAATGCTTCAACACAATAGAGATGACACTTAAGGGCGGCTGTGGCCTTTACCCCTGCCACTCCGTATGCCACCCTGGTTTTACTGAACACTTTTAGAAATGAACTCAGACCTAACCCTGCAACCTGGAACATATTTTTGAGGCAGTGGCTCAGGTGGGATTGGAACCTACAAAGGGTCCTCCTATTCCTGCCTTAAAAAGAAATGTCTCCCAAGTCTTCAACCTTAACCCCACCCCAAATCACCTAACATTTCTCATCTTAAAATGCTGAGGGAGTGATCAGGAAAAACACAGAATCTAAATAATAACTGTGGAACATTTTCAGCATCTATTTAAAATCTGATCCAACTTTTTAACTTTTGTTTACCTCCAATTTAAACTGCTGAAATTATTTTAGCTTGTTCACAACGTATAAGAAGTAGACACTAATTCATTTCAAGAAATATATTTTTGTCTAAAAAGTCTAGGATTTAAAAAGGTGAACCATTTTTATAGTATTATGAATATCCAATTAAGTTTTACTGCATAGCTATTAAAATCAATAGAATACACTTTGAAGGTCAATAATTAAGATATAAAAGTCTTAATATGTTCCTGTAGAATCACCTTTCTCCTTGCTTTTCTGATACACAGTCAATATAGCAAGAAACGATATACCTTGAAAGCAACAGAACTAGATTTAAAAAATAACTTCCCTTTTTTTAAAGAATATACATATTGCAAATTAACCTAAACAGATCCCTCGGTCAAGTATGCAAAGTAGACCTTTTACTGTGTGTTAAGCAGACACTACAAGGTTAAGTGTCTGGTGAACAGGTGACTAAATCATTGGGGTGGGGAAAAGTCAGGGCACAAAATGGGGAATCTGAAGTTCTAAGCAGGCCATCCATCCATGCTAATAAAATACCTGGAGAATTGGTCAGCATTTAATAAATAATCAATGTGATAAGCATGCTTCAGATAAGACAAAGGTGGATTTTGATCTGAAACTTGCCATGGATCTCCAGTTACAAGGAGTTGTACCACCAGGTGTTTTAGAATTGTTGCCCCCAAGTCTACCATTAGTGACCATGTTGATTAGATTCCTAACTAACCAGAACAGCATACGTGATTCCAGTTTCTGTCCTGCCTTGAAAGCTTTGCAATCCTGTTCACATACAAAGGACCAGTTATGGTAAACTGACCCAGCCTCTCTCCTGTTGATGACCACAGGGCAGCCTCCATTCCAAAGATGTAACCTAAGCTTGCACAGATGGCCTAGCTCACCGCTATTGCAGAGGAGCTGGGTTTGTTTTCAGGGTGGGTGCTGCAAAACTCCAGGTGTATTTATAGAAGGGAGCAAGACTATATGATGGAGGGATGATGACAGAAGAGTAAGTTTCTTCCGTCTGGTCGCCTGTGGAAAGATCTGGATTCCACAGCCTGGGTTCTATTCCTGACTCGCTAGTTACCGGCTATGTAAACTTTATTAAGACCCTTTTTTTGGGGTCTGCTATCTTAAGGGTAAAATTTAGACAATGCCTCTTTGTCGGTCCTCGGTGTGATGATGGACGAAAATCACGAATGTAAAAACTGGGACGTGGTAGGCAATCAATAAAGGGCAGCCTGCTTTCCCATCCTCCAGTTCAACCAGAATTGCTCCTCAAAAACCAAAGATAGACTGCAACGTTAAAACTAAAAGGCCCTCGCTGGTTAGCAGGGGAAAAACGATTTGGGTGGAGGCTCAAGGATTTACTAGAAGATTTTGCTTAAAATGGAGTTAGGATATTGAAAAGGGGGAAGACATATGGAAAAAGCATCCAGTATGAGCAAAACAGTCCAAAAAAAAAAAAAAAAAAAGACATCCCTTTATGTAAGCACGAAACAAACTTCCAAAGGTACGGATATCCTGTGAACCTCCCCTACGGCCTCAATTAAAATCACAGGAGCACGTAGAGCTACGCTAAACGCACAGGGTCCACAAGCCTCCTCGACAATTTCAGATCAAGCTATTTTGCAAAACTGTCCTCGAACCCGAGGCGGCTCTCTCGCCTCCAAACCCGTCCCAGATGGGGTTGGAAGCCAGGAGCGAGGTGCAGAAGAGGAAAGTGGGAAGGTCTGGTCAAATAACTGAAAATAAGGCGATGGGTGAGGGGGCGGGGTAAAGCAGTGTGGCAGAGACCAGGCCAGCCAGCCAGAAAGACCGCGGCTTCACAATGAGAGAAAGCAGGCGACTGCGACAAGCGCCGGCTCCTGGTCGCGGGCGGGGACTGATGGCTAGGCCCGGGGGCGCAAAGCGTGGGAAGACGGGAAGGGGGCGCGGGATGAAGTGAGAGAGTCGCCGGCCAGACATGGAAGCTAAGAAGCACCAGAGCAGGTGCAAAGCCCCCAGACCCACAGGAACGGGCTCGAGATACTCACAGTGTAGAGCAGGTTAAGCACGCAGAGGCAGTTCTTGGAACACGCAAAACCCCCGCAAACCATCTTGAAGCCTGTAGTTTCCCGCAACTGCAGGTTAATCTGGCTCCGGAAGACCCTCCCGGACAGCCTCTTTGTCCTTGCCTTCGGGGCCTAGCCAAGGAGAAGCAGCAGTGCGGCCACGGGTGGGGGGCCCGGGGCTCGGATAGCAGTACACAGCGCACCCGTGGCGAGTCGGACTCGCTCCGGAACCTGCGGCCGCTGCAGCTGGAGCCCGAGCCCCGCCCAGCACCCCCCCCCCACCTCGCCCCGCGCGCTGATTGGCCGCCAGCAGGAACAAAGGTAGAAATATGCAAATAAATGCGCTCAGCCAGTCGGGATCTGGAAGGGGCGGGGCGGCCCAGGGGCTAAGGGTAGGAAGCCCGAGGCCAGAGCTTGTGACTTGGCCTCGCTGGCATTTCCTGGGGAGCAGGTGAGGGGAAGAGGGCGGGGCTCGACAGAGATCATGCAGGCAGAGAGAAACGTGACAGCACCTCCCAGTTCTCGTCCCCGGCGGATGACGTGGCACCATTTCGAATGAGATTTAAAAATTAAGCACCTGGCCTTCTTTAAATAAACGAAGGAGGGAAGGAAGGCATAAATGAAGCAATAAATGAATGAATGTCAGATTTAAAAGAGAGAACGAAATGGAGAAAAATGAAAGGAAGGTAATTAGTGAAAGAATAAAAGAAGAAAATGAAATTCCTGACTCCGAAAACAGGTAAGATAATTATGACTCTTATCAGGTCATATTTATCCTACAGGGATTTGCAAAATATTAATAAACTTTATGAATAAGTGCATGCAAAAGAAAATCAAGAGATTATTTTTGTCATCCAATTCTGAATTTCAATAAACTTTTTTTCCACAAATAACTGAAAAATTTTAAATGGCAGTCTTCATCTCAGTAAATTCATTGTCACTTTATTGTCTACTGTAGAAATGCATCTTATGTCCTCAGATTTCTGACCTATAAATTGGAATTAGAACAATATGTCAAGCTTTTTGCACAGTGCCTGGCAATACATGTCAACTAGTATTAGTAGATCTAACAGTTTTTGAATGCCAACTGTGTTCCAGGAACCAATAAAGGTTTGATTATTTCATAGTACCTTCTACCAGAAAAGGTTCTTATAAAGGCATTTTCAGAATCTTACATGGAACCTAAGTGTTCATGTTAAGTAAATTATATGATAGCAAATGTTAAATGTATGTTAAATAAAACACTGCAGCTTATTAAAGTAATTTGTCTCCTTGGAATTCTCTGCTCCCTCTTCTATCCCTTTCTTACATTCCCAAACCCCACCACATCAAGAAGCCTGCACTAATACTTTAGCTTTTGTTTTCCACGTTAACCTTCTGTATACACCAAGAAGTATTCCAAAAATCAATCTGGAAAATGAGCCTCTATCCCAAACAATATTTTGGTGCTTGGCTTTCCATTTGAAAAGCCAGAGGCTTACTAAAAAAAGGCTTATTAGCAGGGAGATCTATTCTTTCTCTTCCCATTCCTGGATGTCACCAACATTGCCACCACTTCAACATTACTCAACCAACTATGGCCACTCTCTTTTTGCCTTCTTCATAATATTATCTACGATCTCCCTGTAAATTGAATCTCTTTCTTTTTCCTCAAAGAAATGCCACCTATCAGGGATCCAGCAGGAAGGAGACAGCTCATTCAAATAGCATAATTGAGAAGAGTATAATTAAGGGACTATTTTCAAAAGTATGGACAAGATTAAAGGAAGTCAACAATGGATGGTGAATCAGCTGAGACCTAGCAAGAACAGGTGCTTATGATTTCCCTTAATTCTGAGGGGCAACTTAAGGCAGCAGTTACAGAAGCTAGATAAGGGCTGTCGTTGTAGGAGGGCTGTCTGACAGGAGTTGTGGCCTTTAATAAGGAAAATAGAGAAACTACTGCAAATTGGTAAAGAAAACAAACATAGTGGATTTCTCCTTAGTATTGGAATATAGAATTTTACAAAAGACCATTTAGTCCACGCTAGCAAGCAGCTAGATAAGCTACAAAATCTTAGCTTTTCAAAAAAATGTATCAGAGAACTCTGAGGCTCCAAAGACATCTAAAGGAACTAAAATCCAGGAAGTAACAAGACAGTCTTAGGAAGTAAAAGCCACAGTTGCTTTTATCTCTTGTGGATTGGCTATCAAAGGAAGACTGCTATAGAGAGGGATAAAGAGAAACTAGTTGATCATTTAACCATATTTTAATGCCATATGTGCACTAGTGTGACAATTTATAATCCAAGTGTTACCAGTCCAAAGTCAGTGTGCCCAAAATTTCAAAAAGCCAAAAGTCAAATGTGAGAGTCTGGAGTAAGAAAAGGTTTACTGATCCAGAAGGCACCAACTGAGAAGATGGGAGCCCTAGTAATTACCTCAAATCCATCTTAAGAAAGTAGAGAGTTCAGTCTTCTTTTATGTCAAGGGGAGAGGGAAAAGGGAGGGGCAAGCGGAGGTTGACCACCATAGTTATCTGGGGGCCAACAGGTTCGAGGAAGATTGTGCTAGTTGATGTGAGTCTGATCAAGAGGTTCCTGCAAATTTTTGATAAACAATCATTATTTTTGTGCATACTTCCCTTATCTCCTCAAGCTGCAAGCAAAATTCCTCTAATGATTGTTGTGCCTATATGCAAGACTAAGCAGGAGCTATCAGCCTGAATGCCATAGGAACAAAGCAGGCTTAAACAAAGTAGAGTTAGAGAAATGGAGTATTTCACTCTGTTACACAAGGATCCCCAGACAGAGTGAGTCTACAACTACTTGCCAGCTCTAACCCATGGGTCTTCACTTAGTACAAGGGTTATACACCCCAAAGGCTGTGGTCAGAAAAGAGTGCTCCCTCCCCAGCTAAATTATGGCATATTGGCCTTCCCCAAGTACATGACAGTAGCTAAAATCTGGGGTCAGGACATGAAAGACAAGAAAAATCTCTACAAAGCAATCTGGGTCTTTACCTAAACTGGTCTTTACCCAAGACGGTGGCTGTCAAAGGCTAACGGAGTAGCAGAAGAGAAAAGTCCCTTGATGGTATACTGCAAGATTCCCTCCAAGGCTAAGATAGAACAGCAGGATAGGAGGAGAACATACAGGACATGACTGAAAGCCAAGGACATAACTAGAGATCAAAGAATATTCCCCAGCAAAGAAAAAGATAACTGCTAGGTTGTAAGGCACAGAAATCTCCCAAGGCTCACAAAGCTGGTGGCTGGGCTATAAGGCACAGAGATCTCTATGCAGACCTCCTTCCTGTAGAAGAAAAGTCTTGATAGATAGTGCCTTAAAAAATAGTTGAAACTAATGCTAAATTGAATCTAACTAAGCCTGTAACAAATCCTGACCCAAACTCAACTACAGTTTGGATTGACTTAGGCACAAATAGTAACAGCCTGACAGAAGAAGGGATGTACTATTTTCTGGAGGTAACTATTTTTTATTGGTCTCAAAATGTTTTACACACAATCTGACACACATGAAACATTATAAAAGACTTGGATGATCAAGAAAAATATAGTCAAAAGAAGAAATAGTCAATAGAAGCAGAACCAGAGATGATCCAGATGTCAGAATTATCAGACAGGTCCTGAAAACTCAACTTGATGAATGCGTTAAAGGATTTAGTGGAAAATATGCAGGAACACATGGGAATTTCAGCAGAAAGATCAAAACGATTGGAAAAATAAAAATAAAATACAATCAGATTTTTTTAAATGTGATTTCTACAGACTGGACACACAGAAAAAAAAAAAGTGAATTGTAGGATAGGTGAATAGAAATTGCTCAAACTAAAAGACAGAGATAAAAAGAGTGAAAAAATGGATTAGAGCGCTGGATATCTGTGGGACAAAATCAAGCAGTGTGTGTGATTGGAGTTCCAGAAGGAGAAGAGAAAGAAAATGGGACAGAAGAAATATGTAAAGGATAATAGTAAGGAATATTCCAAAGTGAGTAAGAAATACCAACTCACAGATCCAACAATAGTTACCTCTGTCATTCTCTACTGGTCCAAGGAACAAAAACCTTCCCAGATTCAAGGTAAGGGGAACACAGACTCCACTTCTTGATGGGAGGGTTACAAGGCCACATTGCAGAAGAGCACATAGGATGTCAGATACTGTATCTTTGAAAAATAAAATCTGCCACAGGTAATGTCCTTTTTTTTTTTTCATATTATGTCTCCGTATTGCCCTTTTGCTGATAAAGTGCCTGTTTTAATATAAGAAAAACAATAGAACATTTAACTGTAGTTCTCAAAGAGTTACATGGAGATAAAGCTAAGAGACTGTGCATTTTGGTAAGTGCAAAAGGAAGTTTTATGTTTATACAATAAATTAGTCTTTGTCCATAAAATCAATAGAATGGATAATTTAAATTTATTTTTTGAAAATTGGGTCTTCTAAGCAAACTGGTTTTTAATAGTTTTTAAATAGGAATAACAGAGACAAACTAAATCTAATCAGTTTTACGTGTAATTTCTTAGTCCCTGAATAATCTTTATTATGAGATGAATTTCTAACAATTTAGGAGATTGCTATAGTCATTTCTCCTTCATTTAACTTTTTTTTTTTTTTTTTTTTTTTGAGCCAAGGCAAACAGAATTCTTGTGCATTAGTCAGGTCCTCTGAGAAGCTGACACCAAGACTGGATTAAATGTGCAAGCGATTTATTGGGAGAATCATCTGTGAGGAAAAACAGGAAAGGAGCTATAGGAGACTGGGAGAGCTAAAGTACAATTCAGGTCTGACCTGAAGGAGAGTGGGAAGGAAGAAAGGAGAGAGGGAGGAAGAGAGGGAGGAAGGGAGGAACGTCTTAGACTGCAGTAGAGTTTTAAGAAAATTTGGCAGGGCCAGCAGGGCATCTAAGCCGAAGTCAGATATCAGAGAAATCCGACACACCTCCCTGTAATGAGCCTGCCTTAGCATCCCTGCCCCACTCAGTCACTGGCTGGAAACATCAGTACAAACACAATGATGGGTGTCAGAGTATAACATTGGGACTGGCTTCAATTACATTCCCCACAATAGTAGATCTGAGACGTGCATTTTCTTGAAAAATAATTCTAACTAAATTTTTCCTTTGTGTCCTAAAAATATTACCCTAGTTACATTTCAAACTGTCTTTCAATTTTTCAACCGTCACCATTTTAAGAGGGAAAGAAATTCTCTAACTTCATCTGGGTAATCCATTTCAGGTTTTAACAATCTTTACTTAAAAATTCTTCATGGCTTCGACTTAGCTTGATATTATCTCAAATTTCTTTAATTTCTTTTTTTTATCATTCAAGGTTAAGGTCAACATTTATTTTTTTTAATAATTCAACACCAAGACTTGATTGCGTTTCATAAATGCTAAGCAAAATCACTCCTAAGCCATTGCACAGCATGTTAACTGCCCTACCAAAAGATTTTCTAGACTTCTCAGAAATATAAATGTGACATTAGATAAACATAAAGTTGTTCATGCACAATTTATAGTCACATAAAATATCCATGATACAAAAAATTTTAAATTGCTTCAACAACTGTACACCTTGCCATAGCTAAACCCTAGTATATTTCCTTAGCCGATAAAATCTTATTATTAAATAAATTAAATACCCGTTTAGAAAATGTCTGTCAGTGGTTTAAAATAAAACTGATCCAGTTCAATTATTTCTAATGACAAATAGATTTTTTTATTACAAGTTTTTTTCGTCCATTATTCCTCTAATATTATTCTGTGTCCTGGGCAAATAAAGGGAAGAACTGTAGAAACTTTCCTTTGCAATGATTTGCAATCTTTTGGATTCAATGAATCACGAGAAGGGAGTTTCTTAGCCAAGAATAAGACAAAGGAGCTGATCAATAGCCACCTCTCTCCTTCCAAGTCTGTCTCTTGCTCTATATTTTCTGTTATCCTTTTTGATGTTTTGCCAAACTTTAGCAATTAAATGCAACACATTCTTCCCTCCTACAATGATATTCAGCCTCTTTTTTGCTGTGCAGGATGTTTCACTATTCATGCCAAGGACTTCAAATCATAATTCAATTTCAGAACGTTTTTCTTTTAATCACAAATTAAACTTGAAGTTTCTTCTTGCTGTTACCAGCTTTTCCCCCCCTCGATCTGATGCCAATGGGACGAAAACATGTGCGTATATATGGCTGTATAATCATATGACATGGCATTAAAATCTCAGTTCTGACTTTCTGTGAGTGATTATTTTAGGTGGCATATTCCGCTATTCCAGCATTATGTACAATTCCAGGGCCTAATGGGCAAGTCCAGCTTGATGACCAGACGAACCCAACCTGACCATTGATCAGCTGACTGAGGGGGGTAATCAGCTTTAATAACAGGATAATCCGATTACTCTTTGCCTCTTTTTTTCCTCCACATTCTTCCTTCTATTTTTTCTTTATTCACTATATTAACAGCTCATGAACAGGAATATAATTTAGAGTGAATTGATGATATTTTTAATATTACATCACACCTAAAAATACTTTCTGGAAATCTACCCTGTTTTGATTCTGAGGCATGAGTCAGTTTCCATTTTGAGCATTGTAGATCAATGTGTTGTATTTATTTAGTCTAATAGCTACTTCAGTAAATACATTATTTTTTGTATCTGCAAGCTAATGATACTGCTTTAATTAATACAAATATATCAGAATAAACAGGAAAAGGTGCAATTAGAGTGGTCAATTGAGTTTATTAGAATAAGTTGTCGTTATGTTTGAGAAAATGGAAGGAAACCTGACATTTATAAGGATGACTAAGTGTTCTTAAATTTTATATAAACATCTTTCTGCCTCTCCCTTATAAACAGTTTCTGAGTTCTAAAAGTGAGATTGATACAGTCTAATTCCGCTCTTTATGCACTGGATAGCATCCAACCTGAAAACAACTCAGATATTCATCAATACTAGAAATGGATAACGAAATCCTGGTACATTTCACATAATGGAAACCTATCCGAAACCAAAAATGAACCAAATACAGCTACCTCAACAATATGAATGTGTCTTACTAACAGGGAGTTGAATAACAGAAACCAGAAATATAAGCATGTACATTGTATGATGCCATTTATATAAAACTCAAAAACCTAAATTTTAATGACATAATTTAGATATGAATGCTAAAGAGTAAACTATTAATAAAAACTAGGGATTGATAACTGTAAAGGTCAAGATAGTCATGAATTTGAGGAAATAGAGATTGAAAAAAGGTGAGTGGGGACTCCTGGGGTGTTGATCAAGTTGTGATTAAAGTATAAAAGAGTTGAAGGGGGGAGATAAATACTTATAGCCCGAAGTACCCATAATTTAAGATTTTTATATTATATAAACAATGTTATTATATATATATAAAAATAGTAAAACTATCAGTGTATTTTTCAAACTTTTTTCTTGTGCAAATTTTTCTTTATAACAGTAACTGTTTATTAGGGAATGTGACCGATTAGATGACTTCTGTCATTGCTTTGTATATTGGCTGTTATTGCCATAAAATGCCAATTGTCTTCATGATGTTTTTGGCAAATTCTACCAGGTACAATTTAGGGCAAAAAGACATCTTTTTTGGAAATAAAAGTGTGTCAGAACTAAGTCATATCCTATTTACACAAGATCCAATATCTGTACCACATTGTTTAGCACTTTCCTGAAATAAGTTACATGGTAAATTTTTTGAGACTTTATACATTGGTGAGAAAATACTTTTATTCTTCTCTCTCATTTTATTGAGGGTTTCCCAGTGTATTGAATAAGTTGGAAGTGTTTTTCCCTTGGAAGTTTGAAGGTCTATTAAATTTTATCTTGTAGTGCTGTTAAAAAGTCCAAAGCCATTCTGATTCCTGACACTTTATGACAATTTGTATTTTTTATTCTTCTTTTTGAAAGTTTGTCGAATTTTCTCTTTGACCTGTGTTCTGAAATTTTGGAGAAACTCTTTAAGAAAAATAATACCAAAGTGCAAAAATAAAATTAGGTGCAAAAATAAATATTTGTCTAAAATAGATAAAGAAAACACAACAAATTATAAATTTTTAAGATCAATAAGTACTACAAAACCTCATAAAGTCCTTAAAAAATCACATAGTTTTTAGTAATTAACTGCCTTACATAATGTTATAATGCATTTTCCTACTTTTTTGGATGCTTACTCTTGAATTTCTTCTTTATATGACAACAACATTATAATTTTTTCCACAGAGAGACTAGAAAGATATTTCATCTTTCCTCTAGCATAGTTAATTGAAATTATCTTTTATTATCAATAATTTAGATTAACTTTTTTCTGCTTTAACACTTGTAGTCACAATTCCTTGTTGGTAATGAAATATAAACTTCGGGAAACACCTAACCCCCATTAATTATTTCTCTATAACATATTACTTCTAAATTTAGTAGCTTAAAACAATATTCATTTTATTATATCTCACAATTTTGTAGGTCATTAATTTGAGCATGCTAACTGGCCAGTTTTTCTGCTCCATATGGTATTGACAAGATCATTTGGTAATATTCAGGTGGTGGCCAGGCTGGTCTGGGATTCACCTGGGACTCTCTCTTTCCATGTAGTCTCAAGGCCACGCCACATGGTCTCTGTGTGAATTTACCACAAAATTGCTCAGTGCTCCAATAGACAAAGTGAAAGTTGCCAGTCCTCTTAAAGGTAGTCCTCCAGACTGGCACAGAATCACTTCGACTGATGTGTCCATAGGGTTGGTTCCTGCTGAGAGCTGTGCAGGAGAATCTGTTCCATGGCCACTGTCTCGCTTCTGGCGGTTTGCTGGCCCGCACTGGTATTCTTTGGCTTCTGCAGCGTCACCCTGATCTCTGCCTTCATCCTCACATAGTATTTCCCCTCCGTTTATGTCTCTGGGTAAAAGTTTCTCCTTTTAATAAGGACACCAGTCATATTCGATTAGGAGCTCATCCTACTCCAGAATGACTTCATCTTAACTAATGATATCTGCAATGATCCTATTTCCAAATAAGGTCACATTCTAAGGTATTGGGGTTTAAGACACCAACATGAATTTGGAGGGGACACAATTCAATTCATAATGCCTTTAATATCGACAAAACTAAGGAAAGGATAGAAACATTACTGAGCTCCCAAATATTCATAGGCTATATTATTTTTTCATATAAAATATTATTTGATATATTATGGAGTCTGTTTTCTCCCTTGATATTGTCTCTTCTGTAAGAAGTATTGGCAATATTGAAATAAATTTCCAAGCTTGGTGAACAAAAAGGAACATTCATTTACAAAAAGAAACAGAATTTTAAGTGTCATCTGAGAACACTTGGACAAACGAAATTAGCAATTTGCTCAGTTTCCTGATATGGGACTTACAGTGTTTAAAAGTGCTTTCTAAATTATCTATTAAAAAGCATTTAATTTTGCATAAAGCAGCTTTCACTACAGAGCCTTAATTAAAAGTCACTATTCAATTATTTATGTACCACTCAGGGTATTCAAATAACTTAGAAAGAATAGCAAGTAACATTCTACAGATTTGGGCCCACAGGCACACAATGACTCAGGGTAAGTTCAAACACTATTTTGGCTTTACTTCTTTGGTTTTTGTATCCATTCATCTTTTGAGAAAGCTGCCAGTTAATCTGGTCTCTGATGAGATCAAAAGCCATGAAGATGCTGGAAATATTCTGTATATCCATTTAAAAGGCGAGAGAAATTGAAGCTCTAAAAGTTTTCCCAACTTGCAAGAGAAGCATTAGGTTGACAATTTAAAAATGTAAGAGCGAATTAATAATCACAAGGAAAGAAAGAGGACTCACTTATCTAATACAAGAGGACATCTGTAGCTCCTTGGTGACCAGGCAGGCTCTGAGGGTGTTGGAGTCCTCAATCTGGTGGCCTCAGCCCTGTGTGGTTGACTCGTCCTCAGCCCTGCGTGGTTGCCTCAGGGACTTCTGAAGTAAGAAGAGTTCAAGGGCCTGCCCATGGTCCCCCAAACCAATGAGCAAAATGAGTGACCTGGGTACTCACAGCTCCTCTCTGATACCTTGAGGATGTCCATGACGTGTTCTCCCACCGGGACAAGTGGACAGCTACAGAGGTGGCACTGCCCATTGTGCACAAGCTGCCCAGGGAGGAGCTAGAGTTTTGGTATATCTAGGTGGAAGCGAGTCAAGCAGGTAGGTAATTCCAGTTGTAGCCCTTTGGGGTCATGAAGCCCAGAGGCACAGTGGGGGCTCTGGCCAATTTCAGCTTCAGTCAACCTGAATCTCTCTTTCCACATAAGCAGTATCCCAAAAGTCTTAGTTCTGTTTTAAGTTTTAATATCTTCAGTAGAATAGATGTTACAAACTTACAAAATGAGCAACGTTGGGAAGACTAGTTAATTTCTTACACTTATTTAGTTTTGAAATATTTGAAAAATCAATGTTTATTTTGTTTGTTTGTTTGTTTTAGTCCCTTGGAAGATGGCAGACACTAAATAAAACAAAAGATTAAATTGAAAATGCATTATTTGGCCAACAAGCACATGAAAAGAGGCTCATTAGGAAGATGCAAATCAAAACCAAAATGGTATGCAACCTCACACCCATTAGGATGGCTACTATAAGAAAAGGAAGAGAGAGAAGGAGAGAGAGAGAGAGAGAGAGAGAGAGAGAGAGAGAGAGAGAGAGAGAGAGAGAGAGAGAGAGAGAAGAAGAAGGAAAGAAGGAAAAAGGGAGGGAAGTAGGGAGGGAGGGAAAGAAGGAAGAGAAAATAACAAGTGTGGGTAAGAATGTGGAGAAATTAATAGACCCACCAAAAAGCTATTAGAAACACTAAATGAATACAGTAAAGTTGCTGGCTACAAAATCAACATTAAAAAATCCATTGCATTCCTATGTACTAACAATGAAATTTCAGAAAAAGAAATAAACAAAAATCAAGAAAACAATTCCTTTTGCAATTGCAACAAAAAGAATAAACTGCCTAGGAATAAACTTAACAAAGGATGTGAAGGACGTATCCACTGAAAACTATAAGATATTTTTAAAATAAATTGAAGAAGACACAAAGAAATGGAAAGACATTCCATCTGCATGGATTGGAAGAATCAACATAGTTAAACTGACCATATTACCCAAAGCAATATACAGATGTAATGCAATCCCCACCAAAATCCCAATGGCATTTTTTAAGGAAATAGAACCCCAAAAAATCATCAGATTTGTATGGAACCACAAAAGACCCCAAATAGCCAAAGCAACACTAAGAAAAAAGAACAATGCTGGAGGTATCACACTCCCTGACTTCAGCTTGTACTATAAAGAAACACTAATCAAAACAGCATGGTATTGGCAGAAAGACAGACATCCAGACCAATGGAATAGAATTGAAAACCCAGAAAGAAACCCACATAAATATGGACAGATAAATTGATAAACAAAATATGGTTTATGCATGGAATGGAAGATTAGTCAGCCTTAAAAAGGAAGGAAATTCTGACACATGCTACAACATGGATGAACCCAGAGGACATTATGCTAAGTCACAAAAAGACAAATACTGTATGATTCCACTAATATGAGGTATCTAGAGTGGTCAAAATAATAGAATTAGAAAGTAGAATGGTGGTTGCCAGGGGCTGGTATAAGGAGTTAAAAAGGGTAGTTAGTGTTTAATGGGTATAGAGTTTCAGTTTTGCAAGATGAAAAACTTCTGGCAATTAGTTGCACAACAATGCAAATATACTTGATACTATTTAACTGCATGTTAACAAATGGATAAAATGGTAAATTTTATGTTATGGGTTTTTACCACAATAAAAAATTTACTATTCAAACTGTCTCAAAATTGAATAAAAGTGGAGTAAATAGAAACAATTACATTTTCTTTTTTTTTTTTTTGAATCATTTATACTTCTGAGATTATTAGAACTTAAAACCTCACCAAGACTTTTGAGATATCCTATGTTTTGTGTGTTCCCTCCATTTATGGCTGATGGTATACATTATGTGGTGTAGGTTAGCTGAAATGTTACTGCTCTAAAATCCATGTTGTAAATGAAAGCTTCAATATTATTTAGAAATACTTGATATTTTAAATGTTTGTATGGATTTGAAGTCCATTTGCATTCTCACAGAAATTTCAATATTACATTTGTCAATGGAAGAAGTGAAATGCCATTAAGATTTGAAAATATAATTTCAAATGTATATTTTAGAATAGTTATAAACATAGTTTAAAGTTTTTCACTTTTATTTATGAAAAAATTCAAATATATAAAGAACTAACAGAGATGCTGGGACAACTGGATACCCACATTTAAGATTTAATTGCACACTGCTGAAAGCGTTAACAGCAGGATCAGAAGGCTCATAAAAACTGGGCTCCTGAGGAATAAAGAATTTTTTGTTGCATTTAAAAAATAACTGTTTTTAAAATCAACAGAATATTTACTTGCAAAATCAAGTTGTACAAATAAGAAGGCTAGAAGACTCTTCTAATTTAAATAACGAAACTTTTTTTTTTTTTTTTGCTGAGTTATTTCCAACAGGATCAATGAAATCACAGTAATTATCATGAGGCTGGTGAGAAAAGTCAACCTCCTAAGACAAACATTGTTTACCACTTTAAGTGAAGAACATTCTCTGCAACAAATATTTTCACAAACACTGCTTTCCATAAACAAAATAGTGTTAAGGTCAACAGTGCTTAGAGCACATCTAATAAAACAAATAGTAAATATAAATATAATAAACATATTAAAAATTGAAATATTGGGGGAAATTCCCTTCTTTTAGTAAGCAGACTAAGATATTCACATTAGGATAATAAGGAACAGACTTAATATAGATTAAATTTACTTTTTATGGTAAATGAAGGATAAATATTCTTTGTTCTTTATCTCTTTCTTCCTTATCTTTCTAAACATATACATAGTATGACTAACTTAGACCTTTGAATTTATTGAGTCAGCACTCTTTAATTTTTCCTTCCAGATTTCATTTTCAGAATCTTTGCCTAGTTACGTTTTTTCCTCAAACTTAAATCAAGGGTGAATTAAAGTATCCTGGACTAATAATTTCCTTTTTCTTTTTAATAATTTATTGTGAGTGAGCTTTATAACCAACTTTATATTCTCATTAGCATTTTGACAATCAAATCATGTCCCCCCCCAAAAAAAAGATACCCATGTCCTAATCTCCCAAACCTGTGAATATGCTAGTTGACATGGCAAAGGGATTTTGCAGATGTGATTAAATTGAGGGTTTTGAAATGGGGAGATTAGCCTGGGTTATCCGGGTGTAATGTGATCACAACAGTTCTGTAAGAGGGACAGTAGGCAGGCACAGAAGCAGAGGCTGTGCTGTGGTGCTGGCTTTGAAGATGGAGGAAGGGCCACAAGCCAAAGAATGCAGGCAGTCTCTAGAAACTGAGAAGGCAAGGCCCTGGATTCTTCCCTAAAGCCTGCATAAGGAACACAGCTCTGCTGACCCACTTCAGACTTCTGAATCCCCCAAACGGTAAGATAGCACATTTGTGTGGTCTTAAGCCACTACATTTGTGATTTGTTACAATGCCAACGGGAACTAATACAAAGGTCTGTCAGCAGCTTTCCCTCATCTCCTTTGTGGGATCTGCACATCCAGTACTGCCTGTGGTATTGCTTTTACGTGTCTTTGTGAAGCTGGCACGGCTCAAGCCAGTGCCTCCAGTTACAGGGCTAGAAGGTGGTTGGAACCCTAGGTGTTGCCTAAGCTGCCTTATAGTAAATAGCTAGGTTTCTCCTACGTGTGTCTACATAAGATACACATTAAAAGGCTATTTACTCTAAAAACATACTAACAGATTAATTTAAAATAAGATAGACAATCTAGAGGAAGATTCAAGGAAACGCCAATACCTAAGCCCAATTAGTGATGCAAATCAGTAAGTTTTGATTGTTCATCATTGCTTAATCTGCGTTTCCTGTAAATTTGAGTGGAATACATTCATCTTGAATTATTATTTCTTTGAGATAAGTCTAGAATTATCAGACCAAACTGTTATGAAAAATGTTTCCCAGCTGCAATACTTTTGTTCTCCTTAATTAAATATCGATCTCCGAAATTTTCTCTGAATTACCCACCCCTATTTGGTTCAGAGCCTAGATCGTCTATGACTTGCATTTGCTTCCATATAGAATTAAGGATATTATTTTTCTCCCTTCATTCTCCTGGGCTGGATTCTGTGATTGCTTTTTTATCTTATCCCTCGTTTACCTTCCAAGAAAAGAACCTCAGAGATGGTGTGTGTGTGTGTGTGTGTCCATGCCCTCCAGCATTTTCAGATAAAATCCCACTGAAAGATGGCCTGGAAGAGATCAAATGTTTAAAAAGGCACTCCGGGTATTTAGTTATCTCCGGGTATTGCAATTCTGGGGGTTAGTACCACCTCTAAACAATCAAGTTTCAAACATTAAATCTTTAGCACTATGTGTTTGACTTTTAAGATTTATTTTTCAGTGTTTACAAACTGAAGGGAAGAAAAAAACAATTCATCCAAAACAGACACTAATATGTGTAGCCTGGGGTATAGTGGTGAGCATAGCTGCCTTCCGATAGATACTAATAGGCCATGTATTGCTTAGTTGGCTGTTGTGTTGGACAATTCAAGTTTATTCCCTGAGTTAATAAAACAGAAATGTACAGTGAGTTACCAAAACTACTTTTTCTTTGAAACAGTGTCCTGTGGTGTTCTAAGACCAACTCCCAACCTAGATAAACAAAAAGTAACTGGGTCACTGGAGCAGGCACTTCATTAAATCAGCCCCAATTCTTCCTTTCCTATTCCCTGTGATTCTCTATGCCCTGAATTCCCTTTCCTCTTCATTTTTCCATTGTTAGACTATGTCAAGGAAGGAACAATGGCCCTCAGGACAAAAATGATAGGGGACTCTGATAATGACAATGGCACAGACATTTTATAGGGGAATTGGGCCGTTGGGCTATCTGAGGTCAGTTACCTTCATACCACTATTTGGCAAGTTCTTGTCAGCTGGTTGTTACTTTTTTTTTTTTTTTTTTTTTTAAGATGCAGTGTATTCTTTCGTAAGTTCTATGTAATTTTCCTAGAATTTCCCATTTCTAACATATTTTCCAGTCTAATCTTCAGAGGCATCTACTGTATTCATTTCGTTACTTGTAAATTTTTTTCACTGTTAGAATCATTTTTTCAGCATGATTTTTGGAACATTTTCTCCACATCTGAAGCAACAGACAAATCATAACAACCTTTGGGGAGTTCATTTGTTTGCTTGTAACTTTGTTGGTCATTGTATATGGAAAATAACTTTTTTTTTTATATACACATGGGTTAAACAATGAAAACAGACCTTTGGACTCCATCTAGCTAAAACAACTTTAGGAATTAACATTTGACTTAAATGATGATTTGTAACCACAGGGTGGTAGAGAAATGTACCAGTGGTTTTTATGAATTTTATTGAGCATTTAAAAAATTGTGATTTGTGGAATTAGCAAATCTTTAAATCTTTCTATTATATTATACCTTTAAAAAAAAAATTAGGACTCTTGAGAGCATACCGGCAGTGTTTAAAGAGATCAGAAGGCAGTTCTAGAGCATCTCCATATTTCAGGTCCTATGTATGGAAGTATGGAATCACAAATCATAGACACTTAGAAAGAGATGTGCTCTTAGAGGTCATCATGTCTAACCACCTGATTTTGCAAGACAAGAAACTCAAGTCAAGAGAAGAATGAAAAGTAGAGAGACGATGGTCTACTTTGTTTAAATTAAAACATTTTTTGGAGATTGTGCTCTTTTTTCCCCCCCATCCCATAAGAAGCCATAACTTTATTAATAATAGACACAGTACAAATTTCAAACCAAGCTGCAGTTACTCTTTGGAAACACCAAGAAAAAGGTCTTTGTTTTTAGATGGTTACATGAACTCCATAAGCATTTACAATATCATTCCTGTTATTCCTAGGGGCTCAGACAGCCTTTGCTCTAGACACAGTTGCTTGTGACATGACCAGTTCTATGTCCTTAAGTTCCACATCTGGTTTGTCAACGTCTTCTTCGCTCTCCTCTTGTACAGTTGGAGTCTGTGTTTTCTTGAATGCCTGAGATAGCTTCACCTTGACCTTTGAATTTCTTAACCAGTTGCTAGCTGTGCTTACTGAGGTAAATCTTTGATCTTCACTTTCCTCAAAACTATGTATGTAGGTATCTGAAGCTGGGCTCTTGTAGACATCTTGTTTAGTGATGACAAAGTGGGATTACCGAATAGGGACCCTAGTAACCCCTGAAACCTATCGAAGACCCAGTTTGGACATAGCCTTCTGAGCCTTCTTTTCACTCTGACTGTTTTTGCTACACTGACTGGCTCTTCATCGATTTCAGTGGCTGCTGCCAGCTGTACTTGTGTGGTTGCCAGTGTGGAATCTTGTTCCTGGAGCTCTGGTACTGATTCATCACTGTCAGATTCTGTTCCAGACCCTGTCTTAGCCTGGGGCTGTGGCAACTCCTGTTCTGTAGCAGGAAAGGTTTCTGTGGCTTCACCGGGCATTTTGTGCGGGGAACGCAGAACTAAGATGGTGGCAGAAAGACAGTGAGCAAGAGACCCGAGCCTGTTGCAGAAGGAAGCCTGGCGAGGATGAGACCGTGGTCTCTGGAACCCCAATCTGATGCACTTGTCCCCAAAACTGTTACTTCAGACGTTGACTGTAAACAAATGTAGTTCTCCAAAAACTATTAGAAGAATGAAAAGGCTATAATCATTTTTAAAGATGTCCTTGACAGTTTGGGGAGTATTATTTCGCTCTGAAGAGAAACTGAATTGATAGCATTTGCAGCCCTTCAAAATGAGATTAAGTAATACAATTTTTTTATCCCATGTAGCTTCCATGCAAATAGTTTATACACCATGTATATATAGGTGTGTGTGTGTGTGTCTGTCTGTCTGTCTATATATCCTACTGGTTCTCTTTCTCTGGTAGAACTCTGACAGATACAAATTTTGGTACCCTTATATCTTGATACGATACTACAGTTGAAAAAACAACAACACTGAATCATTGAATAAGTTATGGAATGTAATGAAACCCATAATCTATTTCTAAAGTGGTTTATCATCATTATTTTTAAATGCTTGAACAAGCTGCCAGTCGAGGTTGATACTAAAACTACCAGGAAATATGCCAATATTTGTAATTTTGTGTTTTTCCTATCAACTAGAACATAACAAGGTATATAATAGGTTTTAAAGGTGCTTTTAAGGAAACAAAACAATCAGAGGCCTAATAACTGCCCGCCTCCCCTTGTGTGACAGTGATGCTCATTTACTGTGTAATATTAACTTTGTGATATAAGTTGTGACCTAAAGGAATTCTCTCTTCCTCATGATAGCATGAATTCCCAGTCCCTGATTGATTTTTTTTTTTTTTTTATAGTAGTGAGCATAGCTGCCTTCTTGATTGTTTATTAGAGATTTTTGTCCTATGGAACCTACAATGATGTTTATAAAATATCAGGTTTTTCTTGCTGTTGCCAAGGTAACTAATACCCGATAGAGACAGTAATAAAAGGTGAAGGAGAATTTCTGGAACCAGAGCTTTCTCTTTGGAGCTGTGAGCCATCAATTTGAACATGAGTTAAATGACTTTCATATATATCTCTGACCAGGATCTTGGCATGGTATAGAATTGTCAACTATTGTTTGAATATAGTAGAGTCAGATGTCAAGTACATAGTATATACAGTCTCCCCTTTGTTATCTCCTAGATCTCTTTTGACGTTTAAAGTAAATTAAACCCTACTTTAAGCCATTACCAATAAGGTGAAAACTTGTTCCTAAAGTTAGCTTTCCAGATGTGGAAGCTACAGATTTTCTTTTTTTTCAGGGTGTTTAATGAGACAAATGTAGCAGAGTTGAAAAAAAAAAGCTTACATGTAAGAAATGCATACAAGGTTGGTGTGGGGATTGTGTGGCTATAGCTACAAGCTGGAATGATAGGATGGTCAATATTCCTAAAATAATTCACTGTTCAAGGTCCTGCTTCTGGAAATGGCTGAGTAGTTTCTGTAAGACCTAACTCCCCATAGATACCAATAAACTCTAAACAAAATAGGAAAAACAATTACTTGAAGATACTGAAGAGTAACAAAAAATCAGGCAAATACTGGCGGGAGGGCAAAGAATGAAAGAAATTGACCCTTAGAAGAAGCGTATTGGGTGAGTGAGTTGCCCCAGCCCCCACCACCTTTTTAAAATGCATATAGTATATATAAAGTTTTTAGCTTGGGGCAGTTCTAGAACAATGATTTGATTTCCCCACCACCACCCCCAATCTCTCATAAAAAAAAAAAAAAAATGGAGGATGAAATATAGTGGAATAAGACCTTAAAAGCACTGAAAGATAAAACTGCAAACCCACAACACTATATCCAGTGAAAATATTCATTAATAATGAAAGCAAAATAAAGACATTTTCAAATAATAGTAAACTAAGATAATTTGGTAGCAGATCAGATCGACACCAGTAGAAATTCTAAAACTAGGGATTTTTGTCTTTTTTTTTTTTTTGGTTGTTTCATAATTAAGATAAATGATGCCAGGTAAAACTCAGATCTTCAGCAAAGAGAAGCACCAGAAAAAAATAATATAATAAATGTAAATGTAAAAGTGTAAATAAATGGATAGATATAAAACATGTTTTCTTTAATTAAAAAAAAATACAAAGAACTGTTTAAAACAAAAAGTATTAATATCGTATTCAGGAATGTATAATGTTTATAGATGGTAATACATATGAGAGCTATTAAATAAAGGATGGGAGAGAGGTAAATAGACCTATACAGTCACAAGATACTTGTATTTTGTGCAAAGTATTACAATATTAATTCTAACTAGATTGGAAATTTAAGATTGTCTGTTGTAATCTGTCCATTGTAATCTGCAGAGAAACCACTAAATAGATAACATAAAGAGTATAGGTAAAACAGATTGGTGGTTGCCAGAGGTGGCGGGGGGTGGGGGGTGAGGGATGGGCAAAATGGGTGAAGGGAGTTAAAAGGTACAAACTTCCTGGTATAAAATAAGTAAGTCCTGGAGATATAATCATGACTATACAAGTAGTTAATAATACTTGACTGTATATTTGAAAGTTGCAAAGAGAGTAGATCTTCAAAGTTCACATCACAAGAAAAAAATAAATTCTGGAGCTATGTATGGTTATGGATGTTAACTAGACTTATTGTTGTGATCATTTTGCAATATATACAAATATTGAATCATTAAGCTGTACACCTGAAACTAATATATTGTATGTCAATTAAACCTTAATAAAAAATAAAGAACGGAGGGTATAGTTAGAAGGCAATCAATAAAATAAAATAGAATTCTAAAAAACATCCAATTAAATAAGAAAGCAGGAGAGACAGAGAAATAAACAGAGAGACAAGTAAGAGAACAATTGTAAAATTGTAGACTTAAATCCAACTATATCGACAATGACTAAACACACCATTTAAAAGGCAGAGATTATCAGGATTTTTTTTTTAAAGCAAGACTCAGTTATGTGCTGTGTACAAGAGTTATGCTTTAAATATAAAGACATAGGTTGAAAGTACATAGATAAAAAATGATATGCCATACAAACAGTATGCCTAAAGGGTGGAGTGGCTATGCTATCAGACAAAGCAGATTTCAAGACAAAGTTTATTACTAGAGGTAAAGAAATCATAAATGTATATGCATCTAATAACAGAGCTTCCAGATACATGAAGCAAAATTGGTCAAATTAAACAGAAATGGACAGCGCATAATCTGAGTTGGAGATGTTAATACCCCTTTCTTTGCAATTGACGCACCGCCTAAGGGGGTTAAAATCATAAAAAACAGAATGTCTGACAACACTGTCACACCATGACCTCATTGATATTTATAGAATACTCCACACCAAAACTGCAGAATACACATTATTTTCAAGTACACATGGTGCATTCACCAAGATAGACTATGTGCTAGGCTATAAAACAATTTAAAGGCTTTGAAATCATACTTTACATGTTCTCTGACCACAAAGAAATTAAACTAGAAAGCAATAAAAACAATATGTCAGAAATATTCAAATATCTGGAAATTCAAAAATGTATTTATAATCCATGGGTCCTTTGTTCATAATACATTAGAAGCCATTTAGCATTCACATGCTGTGATGTAAAACATATTTTGATGTGCATTAAGGAGCATAGGACATATGGCCAAATTAAACAGCTTCTCAAAAATCCGTGGAAAAGCTTCACTGTTTGGCCAAAAAGCATAAATGATTCTATATTTCATCTGCTATTTCATCCCAGCATTAATGCTACATCAGGTTTTAAAAAATATTTTGTTACAAGGTTTTAAAAAATATTTTGTTACAAGGTTTTAAAAAATATTTTGTTAAATGAAAGCCTCCTATCTAGACTTCTATGTACACGTACACATAAAATTCATTTTTCACTACTCTGTTGCCTCTGTGTTCCTCTCTATTACCCAGAAGTCCATCTCAAGAAATGTTGAGAATACTCATATTCTAGATTCCATTGTATTTAGAAAAGCTGCTGCTCATTACCACAAAACCTGCTGTCGTGCTTGTTGATGAGCATACTGGAAGAAAAACTCAATACATTTTCATTTCACCGCTAAATACGAAGATAAAAAATTGAGAAACACCAGCTTTTAGAACTATGACTTTTCAGAAGGTGTTTTCACACACTTGGAAAGAGTTCATATTATCCATCAGCCACTTCTATAGCTTGATCTGAGTCATAGAGCTGCCAGGGTAGTGACGTCATCTATCCTTCTATCAGGTAAAAACCACGGAAGGCTGCCATGTCATCTTGCCCCAGACACTGTGCCCTCTCTGATCAGCCTTCACAAAGAGTGAGATCTACCATCTCACTAACCCCAAAGCCTGGTCCTGCCTTTGTTCTACTTGCCCTCTCACCCATCCATCATTTTAGGGATATGTGCCAAGATGGTGTGACACCTGTGAGGCCAGGGGTTCTTAAACCTGAGTATCATCAGAATCACCAGGGAGGCTTGTTAAAGTAGATGGCTGGGTCTAACCCCCAGAGTTTCTGATTTTGCAGTTCTGGCATGGGTCCTCATAATATGCATTTCTAGCTGGCTCCCACGTGATGCTGATGTGGCTGGTATAGGAGCGACATTGAGAAATATATTGGGTTTTCCCGTTAAAGGAGAAAGAGTATGTTGAGAAAGGTTCCAGGATTTACTCAAAGGACTTTTTCTATTTTAAGAAGTCAAAACTGTCAGAACAGAGAGCTTTCAAACCCTCCTGTATCTCTTGAGTACGTTAGGATTCCAGAGGAGATAGGAGTTTAAGAGAATTAGAGGAGAAATTATAGAAATTCAATAGCTTTTCTTTTCTATTTTTTTAGGTACCCCATTCCTAACGAATGCATCAATATCTTTCAAGCTAGTCTAAATATATAGGGCTGGGTTGCTTCAATATAGCTGTTAGACTAAGGGATCTTACTTAGTCTATCCCAGTGATTCTCCACCAGCAGCAGGAACTTGTCAGAAATGCAAACCCTTACATCCTACCTGCTGAGTCAGTAACTCTGGAGCTGTTGTCGGTTGATTTGTAATTAACAAGCC
Source organism: Rhinolophus sinicus (assembly GCF_057876585.1). NCBI lineage: Eukaryota > Metazoa > Chordata > Mammalia > Chiroptera > Rhinolophidae > Rhinolophus > Rhinolophus sinicus. The sequence continues at coordinate 22,406,069 of NC_142504.1, forward strand.
CTCCAGGCAATTGCAATCACAGTCAAGTTTGAGGACTAGTGACCTAGCCCAGCCAGTGACATTTGACCTTTCTTAGACCTGTTCTAGGATGGATGGCGGAAGAGTAAAGGGATCACAACTCGTCAATATTGTGTGATCAATACACACAATTTGCTGTTACAGTATTTTACGAGAAAGTATTTTTGCTTCTTTTGGAAACAAATAAAGTATGGTGTCAGGATCATTTTATAAATTAGGGGCCTTCGTTTTATTGGTTCTGTTTCGGAGAATGACACAATCAATTATGATGCATTTCTATTTAGTGCATTCATCCAAATTCTTACTAAGTAGCAGTCAGGCTGTGGTCCTGACTCTGAACTTTAAAGAAGACACAGGAACATATTAGATGAATTTATGATCAACCCTTTAAGAGGAATTCTTAATGCCCATATGCTCATTTATTCATTCATTTACTGCGCACCAATTCTTGCCAAGGTATGCATTGTTCTGAATGTCAATCAAAGATACAGACATGAGAAAAATACAATGTACCTCCTTTTGAAGACAGAAAGTCAGCAGGGGAGTGGACCTTAGTAACTATCTGGCCCAATGGTTCTGTGTAGCCCCAACACCAGCACCTCATTCGGGAACTTGTCCTCACACCTCACCCCAGACCTACTGAGTCAGAGCGGTTCAGCCAGCAATCAATTTTAAGTCCTTTGCATGATCCTGAAGCATGCTGGGATTTGAGAACCAGCAATCTAGCCTTTACATCTTACCTTTCCTAGGTCAGACAACTCTGAGAACCCGATGAAAACCATCTTTCACATAACTCTGGGTGCTGTGAACTGTGAAGTCCCAGTTTTAAGGACTCATCTTGCCCAGAGCCTCATTTTACAATTAAGCAAAGTAAATACTAAGAGTTAAGTGACATGCTAATTAGGTAAACAACTAATTAGCGGCAGATTGGTGTCTCCAAGCTCAAGCCAACCAATTCCAAGTGCATCTCTCTACTACTCTGCCTACATAGCTACTAAAGCAAAATGTACGAGAAAGTACACACAATCGAAGCCACAGTGATTTATGATTTAATTAAAAAATATGTTGCCCATATAAAAGAGAAGGCAGGGAATGATTTTCTTTTTTGTAATTAGTATTTTCAGGAAATGCATGTGTTCCAAAACTCTCTCTGTAAAACAGATATGTACCTAGGAATTATTCTCTGTGCCCAAAAAGAATAGCACAACATTTTGGCCCTTTAACAAAATACTGTTCTCGTGTTTCACGTGTTCTTGAAACAGCCGGGTATTATGGTTGGTAGATCAACTGTGTCTACTTAATCACATACCAGAAAGGAACCAAACACAAAGAACAAAAGGAGATGAAGCAAAGTTGAGTAAAAGAAGGCAGAAACAAACTACTGTGTGTATTCGTTTCAAACACAGGCAAAGTGAATCTATGCTGTCAGAACTCAGGATAATGATTTACCTTTAGGTGGCGGAGGTTGGGTGGGGGCATAAGGGGACTTCTGTGACTGCTAATGTTCACTGCCTTCATCTGAGTGCTGCTGATACATGTGTTGTTTCTCTTCAAGCCACAGACTGCATTTTTCTATTCCGTATCAATAAATAGTGAAAACACACATACACAAAACCAGGTGTAGACATTTTAAATATGTCAAGACTAGCTCTAAAAAGGTGTTTTGCATGGAAGAAACAGTTTTATTCCCATCTATTTATTCCACAAGTAGAGGGCCATGGAGAGGCCTCTATCGAGAGGGAACTTGAAGCCGACCATTTTTCAAAAGCAGAGAAAGTAGGAAGAACTATCTTCATTTTATTGGAGAAGGTGAGGTTAGACACTGAATCAGCAGAGCTAGAAACGCCACATTGGCTCAAACCAGATGATTCGACAGCCGTACAAGACCTGACGTGTCTCCAGACTGCTGGTGTTCTTGGCTTGAAAATGAAATAGTCTAATTTTCCTCGCCCCTACAATTATACAAATCAGATCTGCTGAATTCCAGAAGTTTAAACTTTCATGTGTTTAGAGGTTAACAGATGATTTTAAAATTTCTTATTGAAACGTTATTGCCTTGAACCAGCTGCATTCAAATGCATAAATGCAAATTCAGAACATAAGACCACACTGTCTTATTCAGAACATCAGACCACATTAAAAATATTCAAGTCCCTGGGCCCAAATTCCATTTCTATTTTTTTCCCTAAGTAACCACAGATGAACAATGATTGAGTTAAGAATATTTTAAGTGGCTATTTTTAAAAGCAAAATGTTATAAAATACCTTGTATTGAGGAACAGTAGTAAAGATTATGCCCCACCCGTACCAAGGACAATTAAATATATTTTAAAATCGTGTTTTCAAAGAATAGTTATTGATATCGTAAAATTATTGCTAAAAGTCATGAAGAAACTGAGGCCTACCAATCACCACTGTCAGCATGGAGATCTTACAGCCTTCAGGTGACTGCAGCCGCAGCCAACAAACAGCTTGACTGCAATCTCACAAGAGGCTCGGAGCTAAATAAACCCCCTTAGCGAAGCTGCTCCCGGATTCCTGACTTACAGAAACTGTGACTTAACGTTAATTGTTTAAAGCTGCTAAGTTTGAGGATGGTCTGTTATGCAGCAATAGATAACTACTGTAACTACTTTTATAATTGGGACAGGTTTTATTTTTAAAAAGGAAACAGAGAAACTTGTCTTTCATAGAAAATGCGTTTTGGTTTGAGGATTCATGAAGTCCTTGCTGTTTGAGCCCTCTCCCCCTCCCCCAAGCTTGCTTTTCTTGAGATCACTATCTCAAGTTCTGTTTGGGGAAAAAAGGTCTGTGTTAGAAAATGCTCAATATTTAGTATTCTATAATTGCTATAGTTTAAAGATTAGAAAATAGATTTTCCAGATGTTTATTCAACAGAAGTGCTAGTTTTAAAAACCCTTTTGCTTAAGCTGTAGAAATTGAAGATTCTCATCATAAATACTTTTGACAGCAGATTATGGAATAAAAAGCATAGGTGTGGGACTGTAAAGATGGGAAATTTAGTTCCATCTTGGTAACTAACTCTAAAACCTTGCACCACTATATGCCTTTCTAGGTCTGGGTGGTCACCTTAGAAATAGTGGGGCAAAGTCAAATATCCTCTAATGCAGCGACCTGCACACTTTACTCATCCCCTAAAATGAGGAAAAAAGAAAACTCTCTTACATATTGGCATGTAAAATTAAATATAACAATATAAAACATACAAGTTGATGTCAAATCTTTTTATCATAAATTGAATGTAGTTTTCAATATTTTATCTTTAAAAATATTTTGTCAAAATACTAGAAATGCAGATTTAATTTATTTAATTTATGGAATATGTCTACCATATATCCTCATTGGCAGTCAGCACTTGCCCAATTAGCTGGCCAAATTTATTTTTAAATTATAAATTTTCAATTCAAACAAATACATTAATATGCGCTCTTTGATGTGACTACCACTTAACTTCATAATTCTGATTATTAAGCTAGGTGGCAGGGTAGATAGATAATGGAGACTTGCTTTGAATTGATGGCCTGTAAGAAATCAGACACCTCTCCTTTCCGTTTCCTGCTTTACTCTAAAGGAACTAGTCTATAAGAGCAATGCATTCTAGAGGCACCCCTTTGTTTAGTACCATATGGTTTTCACCTCCAGGACAGTGTACCATATTGGGATGAATGAGTTAATCCTTTCTTTTATAAGACAGGAGAAGGGCAATTGTGAAAGGGTGAACTGGAAAGGAAAACTGGTATGAAAGAGGAGCATTCCACAGAAGATCCATTGTAGGAAAGAATATACTTGGGGGGGCAAAAAAAATGTATACAAGCGGACACTTTGGTCAGTGTTGCTCAAGCAGTAGTTCGCTGTAATCAGAAGTGTCTGGATGCAGATGGTAACTACTCTGAGCACCTCTTGTAATAGCAGAAGTCAAACGTGACTTGTATTCATCTTTTGTTATTGGTATATATTGAGTATTACAATTTTAATAGTTTTTTCCTTTCTTAAAATGTGTATACATTTTTTTTTGGCACCTTCTGTATAAGTACATCCAGATGTATGCTAAATAGTTTAAGGTCCCATAAAATTCTTTATTCTATGACTTCCAATCATTTTTGGTCACAGTTGTCTGTCCTTATTTTCTGTGTAATGAAACTGACATTCGCACCTATAATTTTTAAAAAATACTGTATTTCCCAGAAAATAAAACCTAGCCAGACATTCAGCTCTAATGCGTATTTTGGAGAAAAAATTAATACAAGGCCCAGTCTTATTTTACTATAACATAAGACCGGGTCTTATATAATATAAAAGACGCATTAGAGCTGATTGTCCGGCTAGGTCTTATTTTCAGGGAAACACGGTATCTATTTAAATTGCTATTCCTCTGTCCATTGTTGGGGCAGAGAACTCGACAGTGCTCTCCCTACATGGGAAAAAAGGCATTCATCAAAGACTTAGTATTTGAAAAATGGAAGGACTCCATCATGTTAAAGACTTGGGTATGCAGTCAAATCATTCATAGGGAAAAAAATTCTTTTTTCTCCTGAAGACAAATAGGAAACTAGAGAACATCTTACCTCCGTGAACAGTTTCTAATGCTTCCTCTTTTTGTTTCAACTCTTACTTAGATCATGTTTGTCTTGGCGACTACCACTGCCCTATCAGCGATTCTTAAGTTTTTCAAGAGTTAAGAGTTCTGTAATAAAACTATGATCTTTCCAAACAGTAAGATGCTTCACATTGCTACTGTTGCAAGTAGGATAATTTAAAAAATAAAATCACTTAGTTATAAAGAAAGATCTATTTACATATATAAATATTTTAGCTCTTCTCTAGGAAATAGAGTGGAGAAAAACATGAAAAGTATGGAACTACACATTTACATAGCTAATAATTATTAGAGCTAATGCATATGTAATTTTGGGTCAATTTCTATCTCACTATGACGATAACTGAAATTTATTATTTCTGATGCTTAAAGGAACAGTGTTGTTTTCATAGATGACAAGAAATGTAACTTTTCAAAATTTTGGATGGGGGCAAAAGTAAAGCAGCACACGGAAATGTCACCTGTGTAAGTAGTCATGTACAGTAAAGAAATAAAAGCTCTGAGAGTATAGGCCCAGATTATTATAAAGCCATTTATTTTTTAAAAAAAACTGGTTTGTCAGATCACATACACGAGCAGAAACACACCTACCAAAGTGGCCCTGTTACAGACACCAGTGGGGCGTTCACCACACAGTACCTGAAAAATACAGCTAAAAAAGAGGAGTCTGTTGAATATTTAATTTCAGATTCCTACTTGACTCCTTGTTGAATGGCTTTAAGTTAGCATATAGTGAGAGGTAGAGTCCCAAGTATAATAGCTGATGCCTCAGGGCTCCATTTAAAAACAAAACAAAAACAAAAACCACTTTCCCCCTCTGCACAAGGGAAACCTATCCTATTTTTTTTTTTCCTTTGTGAAAACGGAAGCCAAGTTTCTCTTCTTCAGCATTCCCAATCAAAGTGTTGTGTGACTTAGGTATTGTGCTTCACGAGTCATCTAATTTTCCTCCCCTTCTGATTCAGATTCTAGGAAAGAAGAAAGTCAAGATTTTTATTGTTGTTATTTTTTCCTTTAAATAAGGTCATGAAAAGAGTTTCTAATCCACTTCTCGCCGCTGCTATGGCCCCAAAAGACATTTCTATTCTAGGCATCCATTTAGGTAAGATAGTTACATATGAGGGCAGATAGCAAACTTTTGCTCCCTTTGCTTTTAAGTGAACTTTGCCTTACTAAAAATGCAACATCCTCATTAATATTATTAAATAGGAAATATAACTACTTTTATTCTTTGAATCACCTTAAAATAAACTTCATTCTTAATTGCATTCACTCTTATCTATTATTGTTCTACTTTGTGTTGCCATTTTAAATATCAGTCACTGGTAAAGGCTTATAAAATCTACATAATCCGATGTGTGATTAAGGCAACTGTATTGTTTTCTTTTCTTTTCAGATCTGCTAATTATTTTTTCCTCTTTGTCCTCCAGTAGGGTGGATAATTTAAGAGGGTTTTGTTTTGTTTTTTTGCCATGTAGAAATTTTCATTGCCTTGATTTCAGAAAGGAAGGCTAAGCTGTAGGCAAAATGTTTGATATGGAAGATAGTTCAAGACCTTTAGTTTTAGGAAAGCAAGAAAAAAGACATAGATATTTTGAATTATAATGAGAAAGTATTTACTAACTGCCCACTGAAGTTGTTAAATGGAATCGTACCTTCTTCTGCATTATGTAACCACTCAACAAATTTCTTCATCTGGTCAAGGAAAACACTTTTGCCTTTGGCCACGTGTGCTTCTTTGTACCATTTCAATATTGCTTCTTCACTCAGCACGTCAGCTACAATTTCAAGTCAAAGATTTCAAAGTTACTACATAAATGTGATGTTTTAGAGCAACTTTATGTCTTACAGTTTAATAGAAAGCAATCGCTTTTAACATTAAAAGCTCTGTTATAAAAGAAATCCATACCTGAGACTTATCAGAAGATAAAACTCAAGCTTATTTCCATATAGAGCAGTGGCATAGTTTAGCAGTTAGCACAGTAAATAGCGATGATGATGACACACATCTCGTCCGGCACAATATCATGCAAATGTATATACAAGTCACACAGGGACTTGGAAACCTCGTATAGTCCTAATTTTCTGGTAGGAAACTGGGTTATTTTGTAATTTTGCAAATGAATCAGCAATTCCAGCATTTCAGAACACTCTGTGTCCTGCCAACTTCAAACACATTTTGATTAAGCGGCAACCTCAAGTGACTGGACTTTTAAGGGGATTTACTATTTTAGGAGAAAAGAAGGGCAAATGAAAAAAATGTAGATAGGATGAAATGATAGTTAACAAAAAGATGTAAAGATCAGCTTCCTGGGGATATCATGGAACCAATGCACACATAACCCAAAGTTCTACACTTTATCGCTCAATCACTAACTTATTTTCCTACAGCATCATACTCCAAATCACAAGACAAATGTTTTACTTCTCCATTAAGAGAAAAACAGAGACATATTAGATAGATTTCCTATGGGTTTCTAACAAAAAGTATTATCTATTAAATATTGATTACCTAAAACTCTAAATTCCACAAATATGCCTTGGTACCATTGAGTTACCATTAGACTATTTAACGTTAAGAATAGGAAGGGGAATACGAAAATAATAGCATATATACACTGCCAATGTTCTAATGGGTTGTCTTTTGGGATTTTGGAGTGGGAAATGAGGTGCAAAACCAAGGAAAAGGATTTACTATTGTCCCCAATGCCTGCCCAATGCATGACAAATGCTGATAAATCACTCTACAGATGTATTTGCAGTTAAAATATAATTTTAACTTATGAAAATGAGAGAAATGATTTGATAGTTTTCATTTAAAACACCACTGACCTTTTCATAATAAAACCTTGGGTTTTTAAAAAAAATAATAATAATTGGTTCTTGGATTCAACGGAAGTGATTGAATTTGTCTAAAAATGCACAGAATTGGTTTTAGAAAATATATGGTTTTCACTTGCTTATTTTTATCATTAAATATACTATATTTTGGAAAGAAAGGAGGAGGTCTGGATTTATTTATGAGGACTGGGCATAAATATAATCAGGAGCCCTACAGAATTACCCTTAGCTTCTAGGCTTGTAGCTTCTTCTGTTCCCAGCTCCACATTCTCCACCCACAATGATGAAAGAACTTTCTCGAAAGAACTTTCCCACCCACTTGCCCTCCAAGCCTAGTTTTTACCGAGGTGAGGAGCAGGCAGTTTACACCCTCAGGAGGAAATGACTTGTTATTGTGCAAGACTGCTCTGCAGAGATTTTTTCCGAGAACACTAATCAGCTTAAACATGGGATTTAAAAGCCTCTTTTATAAAAGTTGTCTTACGAGATCTTTAAAATGCTTGTGATTTAGATCAGTAATTTCCCAATTGCTCTCCTATTAGACACTTCTGAGTATGTACACCCAACGTATGTATTTCTTTTGGTTTATAAATTATATGTATGTTCCACAGAGCTATTATTGTCATAAAACAAACAAAAAATGGAATTAAAACTGTGGCAAACATGTTAAAGGGCATTCTATTTTTTCTCCTCACCTTAATGAATTGCATACAATACAACATACATGTTGGAAAGCTGACCTAGACTGCAGTTTAGTGATAGTATTTGGGTGTTTCCTTCGCAAGGTTCAGAGCTCATTCCTGTGTTTTACTGCCCCCTAGAGGCTGAAATAGGCCTTGACAACTACTAAAACGCTCGTCAATGACAGTTCTTATGAAAAGGACACTAAATGGTAAGTAAACCTTATCAGATGCATGGTCCACTGAAAATCAGACAGACTGTGCAACGTTGAGTTCTTAAAAGAACCTAATTTAGTAATAAATAGTTGAAGACCACATTTCTAGTATTTTGGAATAAATAATAAAGAAGGGACAGAAGCAACCACACAGGGCAACCATCAAAAAGTTTGAGAATTCAACTTTTGTTTAGAGAAAAGTCTAATTTCAAAAGGAAGGAACCCCTTCTGAGGAATGAAGAAGAGGGAGAATTTTTTTTTCCTCTAAGGAAAAATGAAAAGAGTTATTAAAAATTTGGAGACTACAAAGTGTTAAGATCTCTCAGAAATGCCAACTAAGAATATATATCAGTAAAAGTACTAAGAAAGACATGTTCCAATTGCACACAGAGTTCCCTCAGATTAAAATATATCAACTATGAGTTAGAGGCCCTTTCACTGTCCTCCCACCACTGCTCATAATTCTCTGTATGAACCTTATTTTAGCGATTGACAAGTAACTGTAATTCTTGGTTTTCTTCCCCACTCTGAAAGTCAGGCAGTCAGGGACTGTTTTGTTCATTTAATTTCCTGCATTTAACAGAAGAACTGTCATCTAGTATGCATTCAACCAATGTACAGTGGACAAATTCATTCACTTGAGGAAAACTAAGTATTTCTCAATCGGTAGAGTTATAATTTCAAATTAAGATTTTCATGAGGATCAAAGAGACAACATTGTAACAGTGGTTTGAGAATTGTAAAACTTTAGATAACATTAGTTATTTAGATATTTAATTGAAAACTATGTCACTTGGAACGTAGGAAATTCAGTACTTTTTTTATTACAGATGTCACAAAGGGACAAACTCAAAAATAATTTATTTCAAGAATGCTGGGACTATATGGTGAGAAGCCCAGAAACCTTTTATTAGAATGAGAATAAGAAACTTACTTTAGAAAAAATTGCATGAGGGACAGGATTTAATATAAGAAATTTCTGCAAACAATAAAACCCATGATAGGGATACTAAAAGAATGTAATTTTATGTTGTTCAGACCTACATGCTGAGAATATGGTACTTAGCTTCAGGAAGGAAGGAAAAGAAATTATTTTTAATAGTGAATAATGTGATGTTTGAAAATTAATAATGAATTTACTATTTTTCCTTACTGACTTCAAAATACAAACAAGATTTTAATACAGAAAATTAATCTTCACTAAATGAGCAATCACCACTTTTTTCTTTCATTGCTGAAAAGCGTTACACTTTGTTCACCTTTATTCCGCTGTTATTTAAATATTTTAAAATCTTTCAATAATGGCTTTATTTAAGTAACTAGGCTTGTCAAAGGGGACATGGGTAATCACATCCCCAATTTTCTGTTGTCCTCATGTTCTGGAAATATGGGGAAAGTGTGTGTGTGTGTGTAATGAGAGAGATTCAAATGAAAATAGAGAAAGGATTTCCATTGTCTTAAAACCTGTATTAAAGCAAAAATGTTCCTTACAATAAATAAAAGGAACTCACATCACTAGATAAAAGAAGCAAACAGGATACAATTTGAAATTTGTAAAATGTATACGTGTATGTGAAATTAATGATAAGTAGAATCTTATACATGTTACTATAGTTTATGGAATTTATCACTCTTGACATTAAATACCCTTTAGACAGTGGTTCTAGACCAACAGTCACAGTATCACCGGCAAATTCTTGGGTCCAATCCTGGACCTACTGAGTCAGAGTCCTTGGAGATCTGTGCGTTAACCAGCTCTCCAGGTGGTTCGCATCACATTAGAGTTGGGAAAGGAGTGTTGACATACACAATACGTAACAGAAGCATCCACATTCTTATACAAAACAAATAAAATAGATGCCTCCTTGGGCACAAGTGTTTTTTGGATGAAATACAGTCAGAATAAAAACGACTATTCAGAAACGCTAAGAAGGTAAACACACAAACCTCTGAATAGTGGTATGGAAAAAAATCATTACTCTGGGGTTTCATGTTCTTAGGAGAAAACATAATTATTTCATTCAGAAAAATAGGCTATCTGTATAATTTTGTGGACAATCATGCAATTTCCCTAAAACAATGACATTTAGTTTAAACATCTCAGTGATATAGTTCATTAAAAAAAGTTTCCTGATATCATTCCCGACACTAACTAAGCCAGAATAAGCGATGTTGCCCTTGAGCTTGCTCATACTTGCCACAGACCTTACTAACTTTAGATGACCTAAAAGCTCATCACCGAGTTAATCAATGGCTAAGGAAGAGCTAATGCTTCTTCTTTTAACTTCTTGATTATTTTATAATTTCGCATCACTGTTCCTTAGCATTTGGGACTGACACGCAGGAAGTAACTCAAAGCTGCCAGTTTTGCTAGCTGTCAGTAGCTTTTGTAAATATAATGGGGAAGGATGTTGGCATCAATGGTTAAAATGAGAAATCTGAAGAAGGACTTGAATGGTTCATATGTGTGGAGAGACTGTTCCATGAGTGACCACTGTCTATCCTGTAAGATGGACCCGGGTCAGAATGGAGTTGCTTACCACAAACCCTCCTTAGAGACTGTCGGATTGTAACCAATATTCATTCTGACAAAAAATCAGCACTTCCTCCTCTCCCGCCCTACCTCCTGCGACGTGCTGGTTCCTGGAACAGGGCCTTGTTCTGACCTAGTCAAGCATGTAATTTCCTGTACCTGGTAGCATCCATGCACTAGTACCTGTGACTATATTCTTACTATGTATCATCCTTTGGTGCCTGCCAAGTAGCACGGAGAATATCCACTTTGACAGATATGTGTCCTACTGTGTTTCCCCCAAAATAAGACCTAGCCGGGCAGTCAGCTCTAATGCGTCTTTTGGAGCAAAAATTAATATAAGACCCGGTTTTACTATAAGACTGCGTCTTTAATATAATATAATATAATATAATATAATATAATATAATATAATATAATATAATATAATATAAAATACCAGGTCTAATGTCATATAATACTGGGTGTTATATTAATTTTGGCTCCAAAAAATGCATCACAGCTGATTGCCCGGCTAGGTCTTATTTTCAGGGAAACAGGGTATGTCAATTTCCCTTCATAAACTGTTAGTTGACAGATTGGAGAGGCCTGCCTCTTTCTTCTGTTTTTCTCTGCCCGCCTCTTACAGAGATATTCAGCCTCCAGGTTTTTCCCTGGGTCTGCGTGTACTAACAATATGCAATCTAAATGCCATTACAGCTAAAAAAAGTAGTTTGTTTATTTTTTGTGTGAATTGAATAGAATAATGAAATGAGATGATTCTTCAGATAAGGCTCAAACAACTATGTCTCAGTTTAAAAAAAGATTTGGTAGGAGACACTGGTTGGGTTAGCTATTAAATGACGAGAAAGGAAACTGTACTTAGGCTACTAGTGTATAGATAGTTGCTTTTCTGTATTGGAAAACATTGACCCCGCCCTCCCCCAAAGCAAATGTGAAACCTATCCCACAGGTCTCTCTATCACCAGTGTAGACAGAATGGCCACTGGGTAAAGGAACCCTGCTTCTCTTTGTTGTCTGCTGGGTACCATAGGTGGGTTGGCAATATGATCTTCAGATTTGGTCCTCATGGGTCATCTTGGGCATCATTTAAGCCCTAGTTTTAGGACATTCCTATCTCATGACCTTACCCAAGAGGACCTAATTCGGATCTGGCCAGAGGAAAAGCAATTACAGAACTTCAGGTGGGACTTGGCAGTCATCACATCCTCCTACTGACATAAAGAGTGTGTCGAATACCTTCATGCTGTGAAAGTAAAACATCACCCAAACTCTTGTGGGCAAGACTTCATCTGGACAGCTGATGAAAACACTTTGTGAAATGCTATTACACATTTTAAAAATAGCTATTAATCAATAATATAGGATTTTTATATCTCAGTGCCCAAATTACCACTCAAAATAGGCAAATTTAAGAACACATCAAAAGGAAAAGAAAGATTTGGCTGGTATTCATTTATACTTCAGTTTTTCTGATATTAGGCCATTTAAGATTGTAGTAACTTCTAATAAGCATTTTATAATGTTCAACATGTATCATTTCTCAAGTGCTCCTTTTTCCTCCCTCATAAAACTACATAAACCCAGACCAAAGAATAGTCCATGATTATTTTTTATATGCTGTAGGTATAGCGATTGAGATCAGTGAAAACCCTAATAGCATTCATTTATTAAAGGCCGTGCCAGTTGGCATGGCAACCTAATCCTTATAAATACAATGAAAAGACAGTAAATGTGAAAACCTAAAAATAGCCATTTCCAAGGAAATAGACTGGCTGGGACAAATAACTAAAGTACAAAGTAAAAAGGTCAATTATTTCAGTAATTTTCAAATCAGCTTTATGGCACTTGAAAAGGTCTGAATGAACATAACTTTCTGTACCATTCTGCTAATCATTGCTATTAGAGCTAATCCTTACAACTCAAAACCAGACCTAATTACTTGGCGTAATTACACTCTTTTCCACTAACCCCTCCCCCCCCGCCCCCTTCCCGCCCCCAACAACCAGTTCCTCACCAGTTTTCTGGGAAGTTCCGCCAAGGAAAAGGACCCAGGGGCCTCATCAGGCTGGTTCCTGAGTCTAGGCATAAACGGCATTTGCACTTACTCGCTATACATAATCAGGCAGCCTCACTAAAACTTGCAAAGATTAGCGTGATCCTCATGTCACCCTCTGCTTCACCCCACAAAGTGTGGCAACAAAAACAGGAACATGGTGGTGGAACAAGGTGGATGGTTACCTTTATAAAAGAGAACCACGATCTTCTGAAAGGCTTTCATGAAATGGATGTTGTCGTAACAGTATTCCTGAACCTTCTGCAGGAGGATGAGCTCTGACTGGCCTTGGGAGCTGAACACAGCCAGCAGGGGGGCGTATTGCTAGAGGGGAAGTGGGGGGGGAAGCCATTAACTTTTGTGGGAGGTACAGCGCTGGCAGCACTTGAATCACAACAGTAATCTGGAGATTTGCTTAAAAACATTTGGATTAAATTCTTGTTATATTGTGTCTAATCAAAATGATTCTTTTTATACCAGCATCTTACCAGATTTCTCTCAGTGTACCCACTAAAAGGAGAACAAATATGAAATTCTGACTAACATGATGTCTGTCTATTGGATAGTGTGAAAATAAGACAAAGAGTGAGTTTCCCCTTCCCCAGACATGCAGACCCTCTCACAGGTCATCTTGATGGTTTTGTTCCTATTGCCCCAAATGTCCTTGGCTTCCAATCACTGACATGCAGCCATTGTTTTCTCTCAGAGCCACTCAGTTTAACGCTTACCCCTCTGAGGAGGCTTCTGTGATCAACTTAACCTGCAGTTTACTCACTGCTCTGTTTTCATAAACCCCAAGTTGTCGTTAGTATTCTAACCCAGTCTATACTCAGTCGTCTTTGACCTCCCAATTCAAGTGTAAACTCTGAAGGCAGGATCTAAGTCTTTCACTTGTCTTACCATCGTTTTATAAGGAGAAGACAATTCATAGAAGCAAAGATATATGCATCCATGAACAAAAACATACAATTTATACAATCAGTTGATTTCTCCCACCACTCAGATACTTTTCCAATTCTAATGTCAATTTGTAGTTTACTTACACAAAAATATTCACTAAGAATTTCTGTCATGGAGAACAGAAAGAAAACCAAGAGTTAGATGACACTTCTCTTTAACTTTACTGAATATATGACTAATCTGTGGATTTTCTGACATTGTTTTTAGTAAGAACATACCCTTAGATATTTCATAGGCTCTTACATCTGAAATATTTTAGGTGGTGGCAATTTTGGAAAGAAAGAAATTAGGAAATATATGTTTGGCCTGAGCCGGGGCAAATTGCGGTTGGAAGCCCGCTGTCATAGTGGTAAGAGCTGCCGTTGGACTGCAGCCCCGGTGCCCCCATATGAAGACCTGTACCTTCAGGTGCTTGAGGGCTTGCTCTGCCACGAGCTCCTCCTTCTTGTTCCATTCAACAGCGTTCATGATACAGGTCCACAGAAGTCCAATCACTGCTGTTTCCGGAAGATCATTCCTCTTCATTTCTTCTTTCACATAGAGCACCACCTAAATTTCATGGGAAAAGGGGTCAGAAAGTAATAAGCATCTGGAGAGTTTCTCCTCTCACTGTCCCGGTTAGTAAAAGGTTTGAGGCCAATACACATTTGACTTAGTCCCTTCCTTCCCTGCTATATAGTCTCAGATTCCAAGAGGGACAAAACACACAATGATTTTATTTTTCACAAGGCAGATTTATTTTTAGTCCAAAAATTAATAGGCTTAGCTCTGGCCAGGAGCTGCCGGATAATAGGAAATAAGAGAGAATGTTTGTTTCTTGGGGTTTCTAAGAAACCCTGTGGGTTCAGCAGAGTAGGGTTTACTTGAGCCAGTCTGACTTCCTGGGGTTGGAAAGAGGCAACAGAGCTGTTAATTTTTACCTCTGGCCCTCAACTTCAAACTGCTTGATGGATAATGTCTTGCGTTCATACAGGCTTGTTCTCCACAATTCATTCTTTAATTATGACTTTTGACGATCTTTATGCCCCATCTCAGTGAAAAGGTAATTTGTAAACAATTTGTAAAGTGTAAAGGAAATTTTTATATGATACATATCAATGCAGCAATATCCTGCAGGTAATTTTCCCCTTAAAATTATGTTTAAATATGCAAATTTATCCTCAAATTTCACAGTACGGAATATAAGTCTGCCTAATTTAATTGTATATCAAACTTGTCTGGAAAAATAATTTTCCTTTTGAAAGAAAATCGCAGGTAGAGGTTAGAGCCTCAGAAGTGATGAAAAACCGTAACACATCTCAAGTATACTACTTGGTAATATGTTTCCCCCCACCCTTCCTTTTTTAGTGAAAATATATTGCCCTCTTTCTTGCTGACCTGGGTTGCAGAGTATCAGCATTGGGTTCAGCAGGCTCTGGGAACACAAGGAACGGCTTATGGTTAGTTCCAGTCCCAGAGCTGGCTAGGAAATGCTGCAGACAGGTGACATCTCTGCAACTAAACTCATCACCATGTTTTTTCGGTTTTGCTTTTTTTCCCATGGAAAATCATGTTCAAGTTCTTGCTTGGAGAAATGTTATTCAATATATTGATGACCTTAATGTCATTAGACTTAGGAATATTTAGTGCTCTAACATGTCCCTCTGCTGCATAGTATCAGTCTGGAATTCTCTAGTCTTAAGCCACATGGGGTACCTTGCAAGGTTTAGAGCACACAGGGTGGTGACGGTTAGTTCATAGAGATAAAAAAACCAAAACGAAAAAACGGGAGGTCTCCTTAAGGAAGGGAAAGCTTGTGCCCCACAGTCCGTCCACGTCATCCTCTCATTAGAAAATTTTGGAGTGATGTCAGCCCATGGTTTCTCACCTCCTTGATGGGGCATTCCTGAGAAAGACGCTCTTGGAGCTCCTTCTGCAGTTCCTTCCTGGTGCCCAGGGACTGCTGGACTCGCAGGAAGTCGGAAAGCTCCTTTAGTCCTGCGTCAGTGAAGTATTTAGCAAAATGATCCACACTCTGTCTGTTAACTGGAAAGAGTTCCTGAGGGAGAAAAGAGAGACTGTTAGACCACAAGCTATTCAAATTTTATCCCACAAGCGATTCAAATTTCAGCAAGCATAAAGGACAAAATTTTAATATTAAAATAGACTTAGAATAGCTCATATCTGGAAGACAAGAACAAGGACTGATTTTCAAAATAATAAATCTCAGGTATATTTCTTGAGCATTTGCTAAGCAATTAGGCAGTTTTACAAAGAGAACAAAAATGCTAAGCAACTTAGATAAACGAGCTTCACTCATTTTGAACCATTGTTGATTTTTTCTTTTACTTGCATCAAAGCATAGCGGATATAAATACAGAACTAAATTTGCTCAATTAAATGCAAATAACTTTGAAGACTATTTGGAATGTTCTAAATTGACAAGAAAAAATTAAAATCATTAATCACACTATTTCCTGAACTATTAGTTAAAAGACAAAAGTCAGTTTTCATAATGCTGACATGATTTGAGATGATATTAGAAAAACAACACTGACTATCGTTATCTCATGGACCAATACTCACATTCTGAGAAAATGCTTGCTACGTAGTATTCTAAAACACTAGCTTGGGAGCTAAAGAGCATTTTGTTATATCTGTTTATGACAGTGGTTGTCAATTAAGTTTATGGCAAGATCTAACTTAAACCCACTCCACCAACTCTTCAGTTTGTTGCATAATTTTGTTGGAAATTTTAAAAAGAGCAATACACCATGGCTACTCATATTTTTACCTCATGTCCATTTTACCTTCCATAGCTTGGCAGAGTCTCAGTAACACTTAGTCATGTTCTAATCCTGTGTGGCTTCAACACCCAGCTAAGAAATTAAGGCAATTTTCAAAGCTATCACATTTTTCAGACTGCTGCAGTCTAAAAAAATAGATCTAAACTTTTATGGTGGTTAGATTTGCTTTTATATGTTCAATGGTTATGCGCCAATAAAAATCTCAGTAGAAAGATCTGGGTTTGCCATCATGTATAAGGACATAGCCAGATGGGTTCTAAGTCATGATTCCATTTTCAATATTCTTATATCATCATCCCATAATTTCCCTTGTTGAGTCATGAGTTTCTAAATGTCAGAACACGCATTCATGCTAAAGCAAACTTTTCATACCAGATTGAAATTTTGTCACTGACATTTGTGCTAATCTTTAAGGGGTCTTCCAAATTTGGGGGCCTGGAACTAATTTAGTTTTGAGTTTCTTCTATGAGTCAAGATGTGGTGGGCCCCCTTTGTCCACAATTGTGTAAAGTACCAATTTTTTATGGCTGATAAACTAAGTCCCAACAAGGTTAAGCAGCTTGACCCAAATTATGCAGCCAGAAATATTTAAGGACAGAGCTGTATGACCTCAAAGTCAATACTTATTCCATTACTCTGTGCTAGCATTTAATACTGTATGTATGTAGGAAGAATGTGACTCCAAAGTTTGGTCTAAAATTATGTTCAGAGCAATATGTCATCAAAGATATTACTCATGGTTTATTTATGAACTATACTCAAAGTCCTCATGAATGTTACATAATATATTCAAAATTATCATTCAGATTAGGCAAAGTCTTTCTAAATCATATCATGACATTTACTGATTTGGAACACAGCTTGCATTTGTTAGAAAAACCCTAGCCTGGTACAAACCTCCATCACCTCATCTGTAGATGCTTTTCACCTCATCCGTAGAGGCACCTCATTCTGCCATTCCTTAAGACTATTCTCAATGCAACAACCTTGTAAAGACCCTAAATCACATTATGCACAATTCTGCAGAGAATTTCCGCAAAGCTTCCCATCTTACTAAGAACAAACGCCAAAGTCCCTTAATGATATGGGCCTTGCTACTTTGTTGAGCTGATTTTTTTCTAGCTCTTATCAAATACTCTCTTTTGCAGTCCCCAACATGCCACGCCTCAAACCCTTTGCATATTCTGTTCCCTAGAATACTCTTCCTGGAGCTATCTATATAGCTCACTCCCTTACCCTCTGTAAGTCTTCACTCAAATTTCACCTTATCAGAGCAGTGTTTTTTCATTACCACAGAAATTGCATCCCACACTCTGACACTCTGAGTTCTTAGCAATTCCCTATTTTTTTCCTCATAGCACTTTTCGCTTTTTGTTATATTACATATTTGAACTGTTTAGTTGATTGCCTGCTTCCTTGCAATAGAATGTAAACCCCATAAAGGCAAGGGTCTGTTTGTTTGATTCCTTTCAATGTCCCCAGCTCTAGAAAAATGTCTGGCCAATATCCTGACCACTGTTCCCTCTCCAGGGATGGGGAAATGATGTTTTACATCTCCTCTCTTCTCTGAGTGGCTGTAAATCTTTCTTTATTCTGTATTATAGAAGTGGGTAATTGCTAAACCCGGAGGATATGCTATTTTTCTTGCTTTACTAGCACAGAGCCAAAGATAATTTTACTGTATGTGTTAATGAAACAAAAAGTTTCTCCTTGACAGTGGAACTGACCCTCTAGTTCCTCATTCATTTGTTGAGTCAGTATATATCAGGCAGGCATGGTCTTCGTGCAAAGACGATTACCCTGTCCTCACAGAGCTTACAGTGTTTCTGGTAGAAACTGCAACCTATGCTGCTAACACCCAAAAGGTATATAGGCATAGAAACTTAGTAAGAGCAGCTCAATGATATGTTTTTCAAAAAGGAAACACATTAAAAACTTTTTTAAATGAAGCAACCTAATTAAGTTAACCAAGTTCTGCCTATTGATATCTTTAAGGAAACACACTTTAAGAAATAACTGAGTCTTTTGTGGCAAGTTGTAATAGATTATATCTGTGTTCTCAATCATTCACTCTCACTCCTTTACACAATATTAAGAGAAGCCCTTCTTGCTGTGTCTATCTGGAGGGATGGGGAAGACTGACAGTGCATTAAATTTTCCCATCCTAAAAAAAAAAAAAAAAAAAAAAAAATCCCATCCTATGCCAGGCTGCTCAGTGACTTCGTTTGGCCAATATAAAGTGAGCTTTTAATGCACTGGAGGAGTTTACTTCAGTCTCCTGTTTCCTGTCCTCTGCCATGAGAATGGCCCAGATGGGAGCTGCTCCTTCAGCTTGGATTCCAGAATAAAATAGCATATAAATCTCAGCGGGCCACGATAAAGCTAATCCACAGACTTGAGGACAAGAGTATGTTTCTTCATATGAACTTCCCCTGCTCAGCAACCTATTCACTTCTCTTTTGACTTTACTTTTATATACAGAGATCCGCTTTCCTTGAAGACAGAGAACTTTTCTATCCTGTTCTCTACTAGCTCCACAGCTTCTAGGACTATGCCTGGCACAGAGCAGGCTGTCAAAAAGTATATGCTGAATGAAAATTATTATCAGTGGCAGAAATTAACTAGAATCTAGACTTCTTAATTTTTCATCTTTGAAATAGTGTAAAAGACTTTGACAGACACGAACGAATAGGACTATTTCAATGTAGATTTCAAGAGACAAAGGAATTTTACATAATTGAAAATGCAAGTATTTATAACGAGGCAGTTTTAGACTTATTCCATGGATCCACACCCTTGCATGCTGGAATACACTGGAAGAGAAAACCAAATAAGAGAGCAGGTAAAGAGAAGACAGCAGGGGTATCTTTTAATTTTAGACTTTGTGCTAGAATCGTAAAAGCAATTTCATTTCGAATAATCTCTGTCATCCATACAGCTGTTACTTCTAGCAGAAAGAAATTACAGGGAACAGATAGAAATTATGAGGACAAAACATTTTTCTTGATTCTCTTTGAAAAATAGAAAGATAGAGAAATAAAAATATAATCAAGTAACCATAATAATGGAACTTCACATTAACTACCTACAATAAACTTGTTTGCCATCTTAAATAGCTAAGTATTTCCAAAGAAACTTGGTATAAACAAGGAATCTTGTTTAAATTTTCATTTTGTTAACAAAATGACACGTATTGAAGGTAAGTTTCATCCAAATATGACCCAAGATATCATAGATATCTAATTAGGTGGGACTGATGTGACTTTACCATATGAAAACTTCAAATTTCTATAGTTATTAGTTAAAAAAGGAAGTGCTAATTCTGATAAATGTTAACACTATGCTAACAAACTTGCAAATTTGAAAGTCCCTGTATTCCTTATGACTCCTTAATTTTATCATTCCATTTATTTATACAAGAAATATTAAAATGGAATTGGTTTCTATCTGCCAATAATATAGAAATAAGAGGAACTATGCTTCATTTCAACACAGACCCAGGCATTTTAGTAATGTATTACATGCAGGCACTGACAAAGCCAGGACAAAAGAATGAAACATACAACCCCCTTTGTTCAGACAACACTTACAAGCAGCCTCTTGTCTAAGTTGGCTTTCCTCAAAGAAGAGGTAACAGAGTTGGCATCTTTTTCTGCCATCCATGCTTTAAAAAGCTTGACAGCAAATGAGGCTGCAATGCCTGATTAAAAAAAAGAGACAGAGAGAGAGTTTCATTCTTTTTATAAGTAATAACACTTGCGATGATGCACCAAGCAACATTTCCCAGTAGGATCCCTGAAATGAATAAAAAACTCAAAGACTTGATTTGGCACACAAGAAAAATGGATAAAACTCGGGGTACAGTGCTATTTATTCCTCAAGACAGAACATTTTCATTATTGAATACTTTCAAAAAGTTACATTTTTCAAAGTTGGACTTCCTACTTCCAACTTTGAATTTCGTTTATTTTTATATTTTTATTTTATGTATTATTTAAATTTATTTATTTACTTTTGTCAAAAAGAGATTTAAAGCCAAGTGTTTCCAGTGTTTTTAACTTTATTTCACCCTGTGGTTCACCAATAATATTTTATGTCTATAATAGTCATCCCGAGGTACAACAAATAAATCATGAGCCAGAAAACTGAAACGTCAACATGCCAACTGATTTTACGATACCAGTAAAAGAACATTAACAGTGGCAGATACAGTTATAGATAAACATGCATTATTTCCTTTCTATTTTAGTTTTTATAAAAAGCATTTAATATTCTTAACGAGGTAAGCTATACAAATATCAATGCTGTTTCAAGTTGAATTCTTTTCTGGATATTTTTAAAGAGATTTTTAAAATAGTTATATTAATCAGGAAACCCCTCAATTACATGTCCATATTTACATTAGGGTTTATTTCCAAATACAAACAGTCAAATAACTAGTTCTTCTGTGACTACTTCAAATTCTAAATTAATGTTCCACTTATTAAATAGAGTTAAATATTAAATTAAAAGAGTTGAAATATTTTTTGTTTTTCCAAACTGATTTTTCCAGATTGAAGGCTTCACTACTGTTGGTGGCCTAAGCAGCCTCTATTTCAGTTTCTTCTTTTCTAAGAGAATTCCCATTTTGCTCAGGCTATGTGACTTCTAACTAATCTAAGTCTTGGCACCACCTCCTATTGCAATGATTAGTTTTAGTGACTTCAGCTTAAGGTTATCTGTGCATGGCATCCCACTGGTAACTACTACTGGGTTGGAACTGGTCATGTGGCCAATTTCAGCCAATCAGCTTTCCACTGGTAAATACTACTGGGTTGCAATTGGTCATGTGGCTGATTTCAGCCAATCAGTTGAAGGCAAGATGAATTATCCTATATCCGCTGAATCTGAATGAGGAAACATGTGCCATAACTGTATCAGCAGACCTCTTTTAATGACCTTGGAGTGAAACTGAAGTCATGAATGGTAATGGGGAAAAATGAAGGAATATACCTGAGTCCTGAATTATATTGCTATTCACCTTGAAGTCTGCCCTATTTTTATATTTATTGTTACTTAAATAAATGTCCTTACACACTAATTTGAGTCGTCTGCCAGTTAACTTGCAGGTAAACACATTCAATTGCTATATCATTTAGAGACACCAACTTTACCCAATTTTCTTCATTACTTCATAACGTCAACACAAAATTTAATATAAATTTATGTAATTAAAGTTAAAAACAACAGGTGTGTAATCTGTATTGTAAGTAAGAGAAATAAAGCATGCTTGGAACTGAGAGTCCAAAAATCTAGGCTTATACCTATTATTTGCATGAAAAGTGGCTTTTGGTGGGAAGGTTTGAGAAGTTTCTTTGTACTGCAGATTCTACTGAGTGAGCTCACCCATATCAGCCTTAGCCATTTGTTGGGTGGGAGGTTGGGGAAAAGGTGTAATTTCTTAATCCTTTCCTATTTAGGAAGCAAGAGTTTAATCCTTTAGTTTCTAAAGATGGTCGAATATAAAGAAAAAACATATGACACAGGCAGTATGTCACTTCCATAGCAAAGGTATTTTTCTTCTCCTTCCCTACCTGTCCCTAATATTTTACAATAAAAAATTTCAAACATACAGAAAAGTTGAACAAATTGAAATGCAAAACTCTTATACTCACCATCTAGGTTCTACAGACGTTAATATTTTGCTATATTTGCTTTATTATATGTTTTTCCACCTATCCATCTAATAATTTAATTTTTTGATACATTTCAAAAGAAGTTATATACATCACTTAGGTTTTTAATACAACTAGAAAGGCAATTATTTTGTTATGAAAGTTAAAATAATCTGATGTAATTAATATTTACTATTTATATTTAATCTTATTTTTCTAGAGTAAAAGGGCTAATAACATAAATTCTCTTCAGGAAACTACTTAAAAATGTTATAATATTAACAATACATTAGCAATTACAGAGTCTTAACTTTCATAAATCTGAGGCATTTCAAGCTGAAAACTATAGAGACTCTAATAACATCATTTGACTCTTGTTTTACTATTCTTTTCTCGGAAAACTATAACCCTTTTCACTGAGGCATGAATGAGGCTGGGATTTCATGTTTATAGGACAAAAACTTTAAGTTCTAAAAGAAACAGATGTTTTCATAAAAGCTCTTTTAATTTATTTTTAACAAAAAAATAACGCTTTGTTTTGTGTTTTATTATAACTTGAATATCATTATCCTCCTACAAGAGCCCACTTTTGTTTTATTCTATAACCAAGCAATTGTATTTATGCCTATCAAACTCTTAATGCCTTAAAATAAAATTAAAGCAAAACTCTGATGCAGCCATCTGGACTTTTAAAACGAACATAATGTCTTTAAAATGTGGTCAAAATGAACATCTGAGCCCAAGATCTTGAGAAGTAACAGTTCAGAAGAATGGTCCTAACCAGGGAAATAAACAAGTGTGGGGGGCATTTGGAAACATGCTAAATGGAGGCGGGTGCTTAGGCTGGCATTTTGTGTCTGAGGGCAAAAAGGTTAAATGTCCCAGAAAGCACAAATGAGTCCTATACAATGAAACCATTGTCCCAACAAAATATGCCAGTAGCATGTAAGTTAAGAGAAATGGTCTGGACCACATTAATATTAGGTTATTTGATCTAGGCATTGAGTGTTACACCAAAAATTCTAATTTATTATTAATCTTTATTTGCCTTTGTATAGGTATGCATATTTTTCTTCTAATTTCCTACAATAAACATGTACAATTCTCTTATTGTTTGAAGATTCTCTCTCACTCTCTCTCACACACACACACACACACACACACACACACACACACACGAGGCATGGGTGGGTAGGACTCTAAGAAGAAGTACTGACATCTTTCTAACCATCTGGGGCTTTACTTTCCTCTTTACACTTGACAGGTAAGAAAACATGGGAGTAATTACCTTCTTTGACTAAGTTGTCGGTGAAGAGACTGGTGAGGATGGTGGCGGGAAGGTTGCCATTGCCCAGCAGGATCCCCGACAGCATGGCCAACTTTGTTTGCTCTGTTTCGGAAAAGGCTTTAAGGAAGAGGAGAAGCTGTGGGTCAAACAGAAGAAATCATGTCTATAAAGCAAAGGACTAAAGTAGGCAGATAACATACAGAATGGACACCCATGGCTAGATGGTACACGACTGGCAGGTCATATGCAAAGCGTAGTTATTATTCACTGGAAACACATACGTATGTTGGATGATGAGTTGGATGCTACAGAAAGTGACTGTATCAGGCATAGTTCCTTTCTCCAAGTTCATATAGCTATAGATAACATTCATGGGGAGGAAAAGAAATATTTGGAGAACAGCGTCGATAGATTACATCAATAATTCACATTGGACTTTGTACATGACAAGGGCATTACATAATGAGCATTATGCTTTCTGAAATATATTATTGTCTTTCACATTTTTTCACTTCTTTGGGTGAGCCTCCCTGTTACATCTACCTACTTTTCTTTGGGTTTGTTATAGCAAAACAAACAAACACACAAACAAACAAAAACCAAGAAAGAGTCAATAAGCTTTGACATCTGGCATATACTTTCTGAGTTCATAGCACATAACACCCTTTAAAATAAGGCTGTTGAGTGAGACAGGGGTTTTCTAGTTCTTGGTGCTCTTTTTAAAATAATGAGATTCAAACGTGGTATTTCTTGGATCATGCAGTTTTACCACCAGCCCTGGTGATGAGGTAATGGAGGATATGAGGTAAAGAAAAGTTCCTAACAGAGAAAAGGCCTCTGATGTGAGCTGGAAAGAGCAATTTTGGAGAGGTAATTGAAAAAGTAACAACCCCAGAAAGGTTGAAAGGAAGCCAAAGCAAAGGGGATTATATACCATTTCTCATTTTGAATTCTAATAGTACTGAGTCATGTG
The DNA here is from genome assembly GCF_057876585.1 of Rhinolophus sinicus. Lineage (NCBI taxonomy): Eukaryota > Metazoa > Chordata > Mammalia > Chiroptera > Rhinolophidae > Rhinolophus > Rhinolophus sinicus. The sequence goes on from NC_142504.1 coordinate 22,430,691, forward strand.
GAATGCTCTCTCCTCTTTCCTAACCCTCTTCCACCGAGTGCTCTGACTATATTCGATGGCTATTTTCTCTGTTTCATCAGTCCTTCGGCATGTTACTGAGATTCCCCAGGGCTCAATATCACTACTGGGGACCTGCTGACTTTCTCATTACTTTGCACAAATGAAAAATCACTGGCATCAATACAGGCTTAAGTGCATTAATGCCAATGAAATTCCATTAATTCTATGCGGTGGGTATGGCAGTATTAATTTACTACCCCCAACAGTTAAAGGATTATTACACTACAGAGAGGTTATGTGACTCTCCAAATGTTTATGAGTAAGTGGCAGAACTGGAATCAAACGAGTCCATTTTCCTCCCTATTTATGCCTATTCAAGTCTCAATGAATTAAAATGAAGTCACCTTCTAAGTCCACTAGAAAACAGGAGGGAATGAGACCATCAATGGTTAAAGCTCCAGGAATGGGGCAGAGTAAAAGAACTGACAAAACCACACAGACTTTATCAAGCTGGCCCTTTCCTTCTAGTATAGAAATAAGTAAGATTCAACTGAATAATGAAAAATGGTGTCCAAAATAAAAATTTTAACACTACTTGTTGAAGGACATTAATACACTCGTATTCATTAAAAATACTCAATTATAACAAAATGGTGCAAAAGTTAGATCATTCTTTTAAAATTAATATCCGCATTGCTCAATTCCATTAATCAACATTAAAATTAGATGCTGCATGGAGAGCAGCAGCACTTTCCTTAAAAAATGGATATACTGTGAAAAATGAATCATTCTTGAAAGAATATTCATCACATGAATGAAACAGTTAAGGAAGTTTTCACAGTTGAAATGAGCTAAGAGAAGTAAAAACACGAATATTATTATTACACAAAGCAGTAAGATGTTTAATTTATTTGAATGCTTTACATCATTTTTTCCCCCATCGTATTCATTCCTTTATTTAATCAAGCACTTGTGATTTTCTAATACCTAGCAATATAATGGACCATTTTTTTGCCATTTATTTTTTTCATATTAAAAAAGTTATATATGCTAGTAGAATAAAACCTTACAGAATAACATGTGAAAAACCTTCTCTCTAATCCTACTCCCTTAGAATGAACATTAAGGTGATGTGTGTTCTTCCAGATTTTTAAATGCTATATGTCTACATATTACAAATAACTACATGTATAAACATAGATTGTTTCTACACAATTATACATTGATAATAGCTAAAACTTGTCAAGTGGACTGGATACTCTTCTGAACACTTTCTGATCAACGGCCTTGATCTTCATCTTACAGAAAAGAAAACTGAGGCACACAGAAATTAAGTCACTTGCCTAAGGTTAAACTATTACCAAATGGTTGCTCTGCACCTTGCTGTTTCATTTAACAATCTATCATGAACATTCTCCCTAATCAATTCATGTGGTTATGCCTCATTCTTTAAAAGGCTGCATGGTATTCCACTGTATGGAGAGACCAGAATTTAATTAATCAGTCTCCCACCAGTACACATTTAGGTAATTTCTCAATACTGTGATGAATACCTTTATACATATAGTTTTATGTACCCTTGCTAAAGGATTCTTAGAAATGGACAGCTGGGTCGTGGAGAATGTGTATTTAAAAAAAAAAATGATTTTACTGCCAAACTGTTCTACATTATCTATGAAACCACTTTGAACAGAGGGAAGCAACTAAGTGAATAGCAAAGCAGATGTTATAGTTGCTTTCTTCCCTTGGTTTATAACCTAGGCCTACATCTAAAATTGGAAACGACAAAAAAAAAACAAAACAATACAAATCTGTAACAAGTTAATGTAGTGAGTGCTATATATAAACACAGAGGAATTACAAATTAGAAGAGGGACCATGCTGCAATCATTGAAAAGAGGTCTTTAATAGGTGTTACTATTGATTTCACTAATTACTAGAGGCCAGTTACTATGTTAAGCGCCTTATATATTGTATCATTTAGTCCCACAACAACCAGAAGATATGTAATCTTATTGCACCTATTTTACAGATGAGAAAAACCACTGAGATTTACACCGATACATTATCTCCAAGATGTGCTTTTATCCCCTTTGCTAAACTGTATATCTAACATTAAAGGAATTTTACTGAGTATAAACGGTTGTACAATGTTTTTTCATATGCTTGAACTAATTAAATCACCTTATCTTGATTCTTCTCGATAAAATTATTTTTCTTACATATTTGGAATCTCTACTTTTTATTTTAAACTCTGAAAGATCAGAGATATTTTATAAAACTATTCCTATTGAACAAAGCATGCTGTCTTATATTAAATATGAATGAAGACAGTCTAGGCTAATCATTTTTTCTTCCTATAGCTATTAGTTAAAGATCTGTTATACTCATTCATTCAACAAATATTTATTAAAAACTTACTAGGTCTATGGTACTTATGAGCAATTATTGTATATGCAAAGTTTTATTCCCCTCCATTTCATCACTTTAAACAGATAAGGCATTACATTTGAATTTTTACCTTTTTCATTTCATCCTCAAATGCCTTTTCCAAATACTTATATCTCCTGATGAGTTTATTGAAGACCTAAGCATAAAAGAAAATCATTCAATAGTCATAATATTTTAAAAGGCAATAGAAGGGGTAGAAACTCACCCAAACCACAATATGGATTTACAATAAAAAAATTTGTACTTAAACATGCTCATACAATGATCTGAAACTATAATCATTTCAAAGGAGTTATTATGAGCTGTGGGGATAAAGCATCAAAATGTACACGTAGAATAAAATAAATTCATTCAAGAATATAACAGGTAAGAAGTCAAAAGTAACTGATGAAAATAAAATAAATATAATTTAAAAACTATGAGATGCAGACGTTGAAAATAACTGAAATGAAGGAATTACAGATATAATCACATAGACAACAGATATAATGGAGAGGCAATCAGAGTTCAGGTAAGGTTATACTTTATGTAGACACAAACATGTTTTTAGCAAATAAGCAAAAAAAATGGTAACTGAGTGACTATAAAGGATTACTGGTCCCCACAACCCAGTTAGAATTCTCAAGCAGGGTTTGCAACCGTGTCAGAGGAATTCTGGAGTGTTTTTTAAGTGGAATGAAGTTTGTTATGGACTGAATGTTTGTGTTCCCTCCCCCTCCAATTCATTTGTTGAAGCTTTAACCCCCTAATTATAACTGCATTTGGAGGAAGGGACTTTAGGAGGTGGTTAAATGAGGTCATAAGTGTGCAGCACTAATCTGATAAGACCGATGGCCTTAGAAGAAGAGCCGGAAAGCAAATCAGCTGGCACCTTGATCTTGGACTTCCCAGCCTCCCAAACTGTGAGAAATAAAATTCTGTTGTTTACGCTAGCCGATCTGTGGCATTTTGTTATGGGTAATACAATGTACTTATTTAAATAGGGATTTTATAAATATTGATTATTTTAATAACTGTGGAAATGAGTTCGGAATCTAATTCCTTTCTCTGACAGCCACATGATAGACTCTCATCTAAAACTTCCAGCGTTTATTTCTTAATGTAATCAAGATGGAGTCCAAGAGTGAAAATTATAGTATTGCCCTTTATGGGGAAAGAATAGTGACCCAGGCATCGAATGGAGGAGTCCTGATATTTCTTCCAGGCACTTATCTTTTTTTTCCCAATGGAACTCAATTAGCAAATAATATACCTTGTATTTGCCTTAATTTAGTTCTAATAAAAATTCTGTGAGGAAGGTAAGGCAGGCACTGACATTATTTGGTAGATCTGGGATCTGCTACTAAGTATCAGAGCAGAAACCAAACTCAGAAATTCTGATCCTTGGTGAACTATGCTTATCTGACATACCCAAAGGTGAGCGGGAGTTTTAAAAGTCCAGCTTGTGAATTGAGTATCTTTGCTTCAGTACACATCTGCTCAAGGGTTTTGTTGTTGTTGTTGTTGTTGCTGTTTTTTGTGGTTTTGTTTGTTTGTTGTTTTTTTTTGCCATTTACAAACAGAGTAGAAGCAAAGCTTTATAGAGGACAGGTTAGAATCTGGCCCATTCAATTCCAGTGCTTAATCTTTGGGTCCATTTTTAAAGATCTCCTTTGTTTTTATCTACTACACACTTCTTATATATAAAAAAGCAAAGAACTATCTTTGCTAAAATAGCATGTAATTAAAATAATGTCTTTAAGTTTAAATTCTTAATGGCCACATATCCCAAAATAGTTGGCTTAGCATGCCTTACACATTTTAATAACCAATGTAAAGACAGTTTCTAACATCTGAAATTCAATCACTTAGTTGCCAGTGAGTCCTACGGCCTTTTTCTTGTATATACTGAAATGTGTATAACAAGACTTGTTTACCTAGGACTTGCCCTCAAAGTTTAGTTGAGGACAACAACTGACTTTTAAGAAGGGCCTGTGATAGAATCAGAATAGGAACACACCAACCCTAAACTGGCCACCCATGCTGCGTACAAGTAGCTCAGCTTTATAAGGCAACATCGCATTTTACGTTTGTGTCACTTCCTGACCTTCACTAGGGCCTAAGGACGTCTTAATTTTTACCAATCTAATGAATACAAAAGGATATTTCATGATTTTAATTGAAATTTCCCTAATGAGTCTGAACTGTCTTCATCTGTTGTTGAGGGGAATTGTGTTTCCTCCTCTTTGAAATGCCTATGTCTTTTCCTAATAGGTTGCCTGTCCTCATCAACTTAGAGTTCCTCACTTAATCTGGATATGAATCCTTTGTGGGTTTTATATCACATGTATTTTCTTGCCTTTCTTTTTAATAGCTGCATGATAGTCTATTAATACGAACGGCCAAATTTTACTTAATACTGGACTGACTTTTATATTGTTTTTATCCCTTGACATTATTACAAGCAACACTATGATAACTAATACTGCATCCCTATCTGCAGGATGAAGTCCTAGAAGTGGAATTGCTGTGTCAAAGGGAATGTGTAGTTTTAGTTTTGAAAGAGAGTGCCTAATTGCTCTCCTTAAAGGTTAGACCCATTTATACTTCCACCGGAAATGACGTCAGTATCCAATTCCCCACGTTCTTTAAAGGTGAGAAGTAGAACAACAAGAATAAGAACAAAAAATTCTACCTTCATGAAGTTTTAACGCCCATTGGTGGATGCAATTGAGTATCTTTTCAGATGTTCCAGAGCTATCTAACATCCCTACTGAAAAAGTGGCCTGTCAAATTTCTGAACCGAACGTATCTCTAAGTCCTGATCAAATGTTTCCCTTCTAACACTAATCGCTCCATGACAGGCTCTACCTGAGCATAGTTTCGGATGGTTTCATGATCTTCATTTGCTGAAAACACACAGTGGTTGGTCATCTTGGTCTTGTCACCATCATCTATGCGTGTCCCTCCAGGGGCTGAAAAGAGAAAGGTCATTTCAGTTAGGACAATACCAAAATGAGAGCAGCGTTTGCAGAACAGATCAGTTCCTGCACATTAAGGAAAAACAAAGTAGAGGTAAATGCTAATGGTTAATATAAAATTTTATACAACGATGTGCTTGTGTAGATGTATACATGTTGTTATGTATTTGCTTCTGTTTCTAATATAATACAAATTGGTTAATCCATTTTATGCTCCCACCATAGTGTATGAGTTCTACATCCTTGCCTTCATTGGATCTCATCAGTGTCAGTCTGGTTCATTCATTCCAAAGTATATCCTTAACCACGGAAGCTAAACAATCACAGGTATTTGGTAAACTTCATTCAGTTATTCTCAGTGCAGTTCCTGATGTTTCCCACATCAGGACATGGTTCACTTTTCAGGCTGGATAACATTTTGTTGGACTCTGGTTCAACAACAGTGGGATCGCCCAGACCCAGCTCTCACAGTAGACTTCGTCGGTCTCTACTTGGGGAGGTATTAAAACTATTCCCTTCTCCACTAACTCGGTTATCCATGCACGGTTGCACAGTATACATTGTGACTCTTTGCCCTTTGTATTTGGTCACCCAGCAGCTGCATTAGCTAGGAAGAGTGTAGATTATTTTCTCATATTTTCCCCCCATGATTCCTATGTGGAATCATGGAATAAATGGACTAGAAGGAAAGAATGCCATTTTTCTACGACTCAGCTTTCCACATTCAATGGCTCTTTCTGTAAGTTTTAATTGGTGGATTAGAAGAACAGAATCACAACAGTAGGTATTTTTGTTTTCTGATTTTACTTCATTTTAGTTAAGGTAGAAAGTTGGAGCACGCCAAGTTAGATTAATGTCTTTCATGTACTCAACAAATATTTATGTAGAGTACATACCTGTAACAGCCACTTTATTTTTCATTTGTTTATTTGTTTAAGTATATAACTGCCTTGATTTAACTTGTGGTTTCAGATCTTTGGATGGAAAGGTCTACACATAGCCAACTTTTTCCAGACTCCAGTATTTAGTTTTATAAGTAAATTAGTTTTTAGAAAAGTCAGCTCCTTCAGGAGTCTATTTTCATTCAATTAATTTATGCATAACATTTAATTAGCTTTTTGTAATGAATTCAACCACCTGGAACAAAGTTTTATTAAGATGATAATCTTCTAAAAACTCTGGGCTAATGACTCCTAGCTGATAGAAGTTACATAACTGAAAAGTCTGATTCTGAAACTATAGTCTTTTTTCTTAAGTTTAAAAAATTACATTCTTTTACAAAGCAAAACATTTGTTACACATTAACGTTGCTACAATCAAAAAAATTTTTCCCCTGATATTGGGATTAATTATTAATTGTCATTTCTAAAACTTTTGGTGAGCCTGCTGTTTTTTTCCCAAAGTAGAAGTAAAAGAAAAGTACAGTATTTCTTGTATCTACTCTTCAAAGGGTACAACTGAAATTCCAAGTAACCATAGTTTCAAGAACAATGAGAGAAGGTAAATTTTCATGTGTATGTGAAGAAAATGCTTACGTAGTTGATAAATAAACAAAGTGTTCGTTTAAAAAACAAAAGTGCCTGCCTGGCTTCATTCATTACGTCATAGGTCTGGTCTAGGGAGACACATGGTTTTGCACTGCCTGCGCTCAGCTGTACCAAACATTGTGCTCTACCCTCTTCCTGGATGTATGGATGTAGAGGGAAGGAGTGAGATCTGGGCTGCAGATATAAATATGATGATTATCATTATACAGATGGTAAATGAAGCCTTGAGATAATCAGTGCAAAGCGTACAGATAATTTAATACATATGTGGAGGGGAGTAAGTATGGAAACCCAGGAGTCACGTAAGAAGTGACATCCAGATGATGGAGGAAGTCTAAATGGTCTCGTTTAAGGGAAGAAAGTAAAACATTTCAAGAATGACAGGAGGGTCAGCCGTGCTGCCAGGAAGGCAGTAGGAACTGAAAAGCGTCCATATGATTGACTAATGGTCACAGGTGACCTTGGCAATGACAAAGAACTAAAATTTGCTGAAGACTATTTCTGCAAGGAACTTACCAGTGCATCAATAAAAGTGTATCATAATTGAGATACAAAAAGTCAATAATCATATCAGAGAATGCTCGATTTTACTATTAACTTAAAACTTTTAAATAAAAATATTTATCATTTACCTGATTGACAAAGAGCCAAATAAAATGACGAAATTTAGAGTACCCAACATTGCTAAAAGGGTAGGTAAACAGGAACGCCTGATTTTTGAAAAAGTGTTAATTAAAATATTTCTTTGGAGGGCTGATTTTCTCTCTCAGGGAGATTTGATAGATATAGTCTATCACACCAGGTCACTTAAATAGTATTTTGAAGCCTTCTTCCCTGATGCCTCTACTCTCTAAGATGGTGTTTTTTATTTTACTTTTTACCTATCTTAAAAAAATTTCTAAACTTCTATCTTTAATTCTTTTGGCTATATACACTCACAATTACGAAGATGTTTTTAAAACTTCATTTCTTAGATTTTTTTTTTTAATTATTATTTATGGATGAAATGGCTTTTAACAAAACACTGGTAATTATTTTTAACTTTGTTGACACAGTTACATTTCACTGTACCAAAAAAGGGTGACGTTCAAAAGAAAAGTTGCCATGGCATTTGGGGATTAATTAAATATCCTGGAAGGATCTAGATGACATACACAAAGTTATACTCTACTGCAGAAATCACTCCTCCTATGTTAAATACTCCGGAAATACTGAAGGATTAGGGACACATGGGAAAGTTGGCTTCTAGCTAAAGCAAAGTGGCCAAGTGTGTTGTAATATTAACAAAAATCCTCAATTCTATGCCTCTCTGAATAATCATTTCACAACCACACTAATACCATTCCAAATTGTAAGTCTAGGTAAAAGTTGTAGACACTCCTATTTGTAGTTTTTATCGACTCTCGTAAATGTAAACTTATAAAGATTCTATCTTGTAATGAAATACTTTGATAGAATTAAAAGTACATATACGACAAGAAGATGCTATAATGCACAGCTTACCAAGCATACTGCCAGCCACCAGGATATCAAAGAGTGTGTCTGCATAGCGACGATAATCTAATCTTGAGCCTGTAGAGTCCAGAAACTTGGCTACAGCTTCAAGGTCATCCCCAGCTTCATTAAGCCCCTGGACAAGTGTATCCCTGAAGACTGTGGGTTCAAATTTCTCTTTTTCATCTAAAACAAAAAAATTATAAAATTATTCCTTTATATACAGAATATTCCCAAATACAACCGTCCATTTCCTTTGTTCACTGTTCTATATTTGATAGTGTAATTATTTAAAAGTAAAAGGAAAATTAAGTTTTTCTACTAGAGTTCCATGTTCTGAAACTTCTCGTTTAAACCTTTATTTAAACAAATAATTTATTCCTGTCTCTAATAAAAAAAAATTTGATGATTGGTGATTTGTGTCATTCATAGGATAAGCCAATGTAATCCACCAACCCTAATCATCTGAGAAAAAATAGAGTATAACATTCAAAGCTTACAATTTTGTTTCACCTAAGACAGAGAAAAAAAAAAAATGATCCAGGGAGAATCACCTAAAAATAAAGAAAAATATACAAAAAATAAAATTAAGATCGGGAGGGAGGAAATAAGAAGGGACATCTTTTATATTTTTTATTGAGATATAATTGACATATATATATATCACATATTAGCTTCAGGTGTACAACATAATGAGCCCATATTTGTATATATTGTAAAATAATCACCACATCATGTCTAGTTAACATCCATTACCACACAGTTACAATTTTTTGCTTATGGTGAGAACTTTTAAGATCTACTCTCTCAGTAACTTTCAAATACACAGCTCAGTATTATTGACTATAGTTGCCATGCTGCACATTACATCCTCATGTCTTATTTGTTTTATAACTGGAAGTCTGCCTTTTTATCACCTTCACCCATTTTGCCCATCCCCCAACGCCTGCCTCTGGCACCCACCAAATTGTTCTCTGTATGTACGAGGGATTTTTTTTTTTTAAAGATTCTACATATAAGAGCAATCATATTATATTTGCCTTTCTCTGTCTGACTGATCACTTAGCATAATGCCTTCAAAATCCATCCATGATGTCACAAATGGCAGGGTTTCCTTTTTGATGGCCAAGTAATATTCCATTGTATATATGTAACACATCTTTATCCATTTATCTACCGATGGACACTTATGTTGCTTCCATATCTTGGCTATAGTAAATAATGCTGCAATAAACATAGGGATGCATACATCTTTCTGAATTAGTGTTTTTGTTCTCTTTGGATAAATACCCAGAAGTGGAATTGCTGGATCATATGGTAGTTCTACTTTTAATTCTTTGAGGAACCTCCATACGGCTTTCCCTAGTGGCTGCACCAATTTACAATCCCACCAACGGTGTGCAAGGGTTCCATTGCCTCCTCATCCTCACCAACTTGTTATTTCTCGGAGGGACATCTCTTTTTACAAGATAAATTATTCTAGGGTATTTAAATATTTAATATGTATCATGAGCTTCAGAGCAGATGTTCTCAACCCTTCACATCCTTAAAAAGTACTGAGGGTTCTAAAGCGATTATATCTATAAATAGATACTTTATAGAAATTAAAACTGAAAATTAAAAGAAAATATTTATTAAATGAAATAAATTAGTGAGAAGAGAGGTACTGTTTTATATTTTTGCAACTCTCTCTAATGCCTGGCTTCATAGCAGACAGATGGATTCCTTATTTGCTGCATACAATCTGCTGTGATATCACACATCCTCTAGCCTCTGGAAAACTTTACTGTAAACTCATGAAAGAATGTGTGAAAGGGGCAAATAATATCTTAGTATTCTTTTGAAAATAGCTTTGATTCTGTAGATCCCCTGAGAGGACTTGAGAGGATTTAGAAATATAGATATCATGTAGCTTTCTATCCTTAGCAGACTCTAGAGAGACTTCTTGTTGAAGGTCAGTTTGGAGCTAGATCTTGAACCAAGTTAAGGATCGTGTACGGTAGAAAAGAAGTGAAGATGACAAACTGGAGGTCAGATGAGGCATTAAAAAACAACTAGATTAAAGAGAAGGGATCTCAGAATAAATTCAAAGCACTTCATCTTTTTATTTTCTCTCTTATGGAGAATGAGTCTGGATGGGTGGAGAGAGGGACAAAGGATGAACCAAAAACTTCAACAACATTTCCTATCATAAATATCTTTCTAGAGAAGTGGGTATTGCAACTATAGAAAAGGAGGAGGGAGGAAAGAGAAGACAAGAATGCTATAAACAAAGGAACATTTCATGAATAGCAAAGAGTGCTTCAAAATGAAAAATATAATAGAAACGGTTAAAAACTCAATACAAAAGTTGACCTAGCACATAGGAGCAAAAAGATAAAGAAAAGGGCAGGTCCATCAAATGTCCAATTATAATAATGTCCAAGCACAATAAAAAGAGAGTTAAAAAAAAGGAAAGAAAATTACTTAAAAACTTTAATTCTTGCAGAATCAAAGAGCGCAAGGTTCCAAATAAAGGGCTGTCTGGGCACCCAGCACAAGGAGTACAAGTGGAACTACAACAAGGTGCACTCATTATCACGGAAGCTCAGAAGGCCAGGAATAAAGCCACCATCTGAAGTCTCAGGAGCTAAAGAACGAATCACATATTAAGCATCAAGAAACAAAAGGACACTGACTTGCTCAACAGGAATATCATCAACCAGAACAAATTTCTTCACAATTCTAAGGGAAAACTATTTCCAATCTAGAATTTTAATTAATCAATCTATTAAATCAAGCGTAAGAGCAGAAGGAACATATTTTGAGACATTCAAGGCCTAAAAAATTACGTTTCTTACACACTTTTTTTAAAAAAAAGCTATTGAAGCAGACAGTCCACCAAAACGAGAGAATAACATGATCTCATGATCGTATTAAGTTATGAGATCCCAGAAAGAAAGAGAAAAAATACAAAGAGACAGGCCACTCTTCAGGATAGTGGTGAAAGGAGAGTTCAGCATGTAAGTTGACAGCTATACAGCTGGCCTAGAGAGTAAATCGACTAGGAGAGAGTTTTTCAATATAATATGATATAAGAATTCCTTCAAAATAATACTGTTAGAATTCCTAGTGTTTGTTTTAAGAGATTTATATCACAAAGAAGAAGGTTAGGGCTGACTAGTTTTAAGGCACAGAAAGTAAAACTATATATCTATATATACATATATATACATGTATGTATATGTGTGTATATATATATATACACACACATACACACATATGTATATATATGTATGTACGTATATACACATATATACACATATGTATATGTATATACACACACATATATATTAAACTTATTAAATCCAAAGATAAACTGATGCTCAGAAATAGAAACGTAATCAAGTAACAGTTCAGCTATGAATAGCATGTACAAAGTCACAATAATGTGAACCCTAGGCAATGGTCTAGCTCAAGCTGCAACGTAATGAAAGGATAGACAGAGGGGAGGTTTGCAGGTGAGTGGGGGCCATGAAAGAGCCGAATACTCATCTTTCATAGTAAGAAGTGCACATATAATACCTCTAACAGAAAATCAAGAAATAGCCATATAAGAATGTTATTTGGCTACATGAATGTAAATGTTAAAAGAAGCAGTTAAAGAGTAGAAAGAGTTCCTCTGGAGAGCGGACTTGTTGTAACATGTCTTATAGAACTGTTTGACTATTTAAACCATGTGCATGCATAACTTTGATACAATTAAACACTACATTTAAAAACCAGACAACACCTTTCTGTTTTGTACAGACTGACTAACTTACAGTGGTTTCATAGAAGGGATGTGTTGTAGGGGGTTAATACCACAGCATCAGAACCAGAGGAGAATGACATTCCCAGTACCAGTCAGAGTCACGCAGCATAAGATACCATAAAGACAGATGTAAATAAACTTGAACACTATTGGTCATGAACAAGAGAGAAAAGTCCTGTGCTCGCTTCGGCAGCACATACACTAAAATTGGAACGATACAGAGAAGATTAGCATGGCCCCTGCGCAAGGATGACACGTAAATTCGTGAAAAAAAAAAAAGAGAGAAAAGTCCTTGTGATGCTATAAGCAAAACATTATGCAGCCCAGAACATGCAAATGTCGACAGCAGAAAAAATATAATTAGGGTCTTGTTGTGTAAAGGGGGAAGAAGCGGAGCTGGAGGAGCAGGTGGGAACGGCTCTGAGCAGGAAGAACTCACTGGCAAGGAAAGGAAACAGCATCAGGGTCTAGCGAAAGGGTAGTTCTCCTTCCCCAGTGGAGAAGAAGTTCCCTTTTCCTGTTAATACAAGAGCAGGAGAAGTAAAGACCACAGCTACTTATTAAGTCTTGTCACCAGCTTCCAAAATCAATTGAGGCCATCCCCACAATGGCACCTCAACATGCTTGGATGTTGACTCCAGTGATAGAATAGACTTTGGTGATTTGAAAATTATAAATTCAAGGCACTAGAAAATATAAGTTGGTAAATAAGGTATTATAAAACCCAGACTATGCTACGAATTCATGCAGCAGACTTTGTTTTTGAATCTAAGAGACACTGAAAAAGTTTTGTTTGTAAAAAGGCCTTCGTCCTCAGCTATACTTTCCAAAAGGTTGGCCAAGGCAGAGGAAAAGCAAAAGGAGGAAGACAGCACACCATGGCCAGATAGAGCTTAACAGTGAGCAATAATGCATTAGGTCAAAATGGTCACTTATAGCTTGGGAATCTTAAACTTAATGAAAACATGACATTGCTTCCGAGTTTCTACTTGGCAGGTCAACCCTCCCTTGAAGTGGGAAGTATATAATTAGGGTCTCGTATTTCCACTGTGTTGGTGAATCACAAGGGTGGCAATGAAGAGTTATTTTTAATAGCCCTCACACTGACACAGAGAAACGGGGCTATTTTTCTGACCCTCAAATATGCCTGTAAGTTATTTAAATGCATTGCTTTCTGTGGGAACTATGGTAACTGGTTAAAACAGCACTTTCCCAAGCTGTTAATTAAGTGATAAATAACATAACCTACGTTCCTTTCTAAAGGTCACTGAGGTATAGTAAGTGAAAAGGAACTATCATGGGTTTTCTAACTACACACACATATCTATTATATTTACATATACATATATTTAAACATCTAAAACTTTACTTGATTAGTTGCTAATACCACTGACTGTAAATCTAAGAGTGATTTAAAACTGTTAGCACAGACCTAAAGTCTCAGGGACAAATCTAGGTACGTGGTTACTCTGAATACCTCAGTTTAGTCTTTTCTTTTCTCTTATTTTCACTAATTTTAATCTAATTTCCCTACAAAATTTACAGGGAGGTCAGTTCAGTTATTGAATATTTCATTTAGTTAAGTATAACAATGGCTCAGGGGACAGATTTTCATCCTTTTAGATTCCCACAAGCCACACTAGAAAACATAATTTCTTTGGAGAATATATAAATAAGATGTGGATATTTCATAAAGGTAAAGACAGTCGGAATGGAGTTCTGTATGATGTGTCCTACCATAATGCTGAATTTTGATGTCAAGCAATAAGAAATACATTTCGTACCAACTTGCACATGCAAAAGCATGAGCTTTGCTAGGAAATAGTTTCAAACTGAAGACAGATCTTCAGAAGACAGCCTATCCGGATGACCTTAAAATAGCCTCAGCCTCACATTTTTTTCCTCAGCTTTTCAAAACTGCCAAACATTTATCTGAAGTCAGCCCCATCATAACAGCAAAAGAAAAGCTCAAGCATAATAAATCATCAGGAGGCCTTCCACGATTACGAAGAGTAGAAAATGAGGTTGACTCCTTTTTTTTCATTTTTTCCCCAGTCAGCAGTCTGGCACAAAATGGTTCAAGTGCGGCTTCAATCTCCTCCAGACCTGGGTTATGTAAATCCAGATCAACTGACAAATGATATAGAGCAGGTTTTTGGGTAGCTGTCTCTCTGAGTGCTCCAGGAGCAATAAAGCACAGGCATAATCTTGCCCACCCAATGAATCAGAGGCAAAACAGCTCAGAATTATTAGAGAAGACCTTTCCGGATCAAAACTAAAGACTAACTCTAAGGCCAGTTTACTCGTCGAATCATGTCTGCTGTTGTGCAACACATCCTTGGGCCCGCTCTTGGCGCTGGAGCTCGGTTACGGTGAATCAGCGTCACACTAATAAAGATGCTTGAGGTGGAGACCCAGGTCTGAGATTAACACATGCCTTTAGCGGGCAGGTGATGGCAAACCTTTCCACACCTCACAGTTGGGAATTATTATTAAATATTCTCAGATTACGAGGCCCAACAACAGCTAAACTGTAATTAGGTTTCTGAACTAGATTGTTCCTTACCGATTAAGTCCTTTTGAAATCAACTATGATGATTTTTTTTTTTTACAATCATTTCTTTCCCCCGCAAGACTGCTTCAAACACTAAGACAATGAATGCACGTTGGTTGTCACACCTTGTCTTGGTACCGGTTTCCAGATTTCAACAGGGGAAATGTATTGCAGACACAGTTTATAAGAAGACTGAGTAGAGGGCAGTGGCTCAGGTTATCTTATACTTAAGACAACTTACATGGATGAACACGGGGGTTAAAAAAAATAGAAAGGAGAGTACAAAATAGAAATACTGCACACAATAACCATTTTGCTACTTTTAAATTTTTAAATTTTCATTTTTTAGTAGGAACATGAAGCTTTCCAGCAGGCAGCATTTAGAGTCAAATTCAACCTTGCTGCTATCTAGTGACTCCTGCAAACTCTTCTAATCCAAATGATCAACTATACTGAGGCTTCTTTTCTTCCTATATGTCTAGACTTGCTACTTGCCCACACACAGCACTGCAAGGAGACATCAGCTGCAAGTGTTGCCTCAACACTTCAATTGAAAATGCCAAAGCCATATAATATGGGTTAGCAATTCAACAATTTAGCACTTGATGACCATTACATGGCATTTTGCTTCATAATTAGCAATGAGGCCTTCAGAAAGATAATCAACCATCATTTATCTTTATACATGGCACTTCCTTAAATATTTTTCAGTCATTTTGCTCAGTGTGAGTCAACATAATAATTTCATATCATGTTTCCCATTTTAAAACGTTTCTCTATCAAGGCTTGGCTCAACTACTCTTAAATCCAAGGGGATCTCTATATAATTATGCAAAATTGATTAAATATAAACATTTTGAAAATGTTTTTTACAAAGAAAGGTTGGTAAGATGAACATAACATAAAAAAGAAGTCACTCACATAAATAGAAATTTTACTGGTGATCCTCAAACTGGGTCTATGAGATCACTATACTTCCCATAATAAAGACACTAAGGATATCTTAAGTTTTAAAGCTATTAGGGCAGTAAATTTAATTTCCTAAAATCTGAAAAGGTATAAACCCTGTCCCTAATTTACTTTTCTCTTAGTTTTACCATCCTTGTTCTCAACACTCTCTTAAAAACAACAAAGAAAGCAACACACAAATGCTGATGTCAAAAACTGGGAGGTTTATCAACTGCACTCATAGCCTCACATGAGAGGAAGGTAACCTGAACAGACGATTATCCTCATTTTGTAGATAAAGACACAAAGCTGAGGCAAGTTAAAAGACTTGTCCAAAATCAAACACCTAAGTAACTGGTAGTTTGGAGGGTTGATCGCAGAATTTCTGATTCTACATCCAGAGTCAAATGAGTAGAATGAGTGAGATTAGGTGGAAACAAGGATAATTCTAATTCTCCCCCAATTGTATATTTTGATTACAACTTTAAGCATCCACACACACACACACACACACACACACACACACACACACATGCAACGCAACCTACCCCTTTTCCGAGTTTTGAACCGCTGGCCTGTTAGCACTGGCTTCTGATGCTTATTCATAAAATTTCTGAAAACAAAGAAAATAAAAATTATGCATTTCAAATAAGCAATTCATATAAAAACATATGGCTAATAAGCATATGTTCAACCTCACCCATACTGAATATACTTTTAAAAATGAGATATAATTTTAACAATTTATAAAAAAGCAAAGTTTTAATAAAGTTTAATGATATCTAGCATTGACAAAAGACATAGGGAAAACAAAACCACAGACATAAACTTTGGATAAACTCCATGCAATACTTTTGATAAGTATTTGGCTAATGCCTATAAATATTCACATGTGCATAACCTATGGCCCAGCAATTGCTTTACTAGGAATTTAATCTAGTTATAACCACACAAGTATGCACATATACCTGTGTGTGTGTGTGTATGTGTGTGTGTGCGTGTGTGTACACGTAAGGATTTAGTTGTAGCATAGTTGGATGCATAAAAGAAAAAAAGGAAAGTTAACCACCCATAAACATGAGTCTGGTGAAATAAGTTATAATATGCCACCAAATGCGACATGATGAAGCTTCACAAAAGACTGAATTAGATCTCAGTGTTCTACGTATTTGCCCTGCCTTCCTGTCTGATGATGTTTTCTGCATCCACCTAACTTCCCATCACTCACTGTGCTCCAGCTACACAGCTGTTTCTTCCCAATGTGCCAGAGAAGATCAACTCTCTTCTGGGAAGGATTTCTCCATCCACTCATCTGGCTTACTCTCTCCACCCACTCAAATGCCTCCTTTTTAAAGAGGCCTTCCCTGACCATCCCAAATAATGTGGCCCTTTGTTTCTGTTCTCTGTCTCTCCCTCTCTCCTTACCTAGCTTTATTTCTCTTCAGAGAGCTTAGCAGTCCCTGCCATTTTATTATTCTATTTGCTTACGGTCTATTTCCCCATGAGAGTGTAAACAACATGTGCGTGGGGACTTTATAGGTTTTACTCAATACTCTGTCTTTAGCACCTAAAACAATACCGAGTAAAGAGTAAGCATTTAATAAATAACTGTCAAGTAAGCTGTGCCACTGATATGGAAAGATGATCGAGGCATGTCCTTAATGGAAAAAAGCAAGTTGAGTAAGAGTATAAAACAATATTTTGGTTAAAAAGGGGTATATATAACATCTGCTTTTCCATGCAAGCAAAATTTCAGAAAGATGCCTGTTTACCTCTGAGAGTAGCAATTTGGGTATTTTATATTCTCCTATTGGATTTTATGTACAATTAAAAATATAATAAATTATCTTTGATAAAAGTGAAAAACCTGCTCTGTAAGACATTTTACAAACTGAGAATAAGTTTGCTGGCATAAATATTACAATCTAAAAATATGTCAAGAATGCCTAAATTATGACCAAACAATTAAGATAATGTCAAACAAATTATTTAACCTTTCAAATTTTTTAAAAATGGTGACTTGAAAATGTCTAGATTTTCTCCAGTACATACACCTTAAACAAACAAGAAAATTTGCAGTATTCAAGTAAATTACTTATTATGTCTCAAAGTTTAAAAAACAAATTCTTAAGAACACAGAAAATTATTCAATATATTACCAAAACTTTCTTCCCATCTCACGAGAGAAACTTCTATCTTCATATAGAAAGCAATTTGTTTATCACTGAAAATTTTAATCATAATTTTAAAATGAAACTAATTAAAAATAGTGACAAAGCCCAAAAGTAATTTCTTGTATGATTTAAGTAGAGAGAATTTTTACCAGTCTTATAAAGTGAACTTAATACATCAATGCTTTGAGATATAAAGGTGACTAAACTAGATTCAACGCCCTCAAAAAACACAGACTATGGAGATACAATCCCAACATTTACAATACAGTGAGATAGGTGAAACAATGCCGTACAGCCCTAAAACAGGGGTAAAGGACTGATTGTTGTAAGCATACTCGTATGGGGCGGCAGCTACCTATTGAAATAGTTATAAGTGCAATAAATTTAATCAATGAAATCTCATTTTGTTTGATAGATGTTGGAAACAGAGCCTCTAATGCATTATTTATATTCACTGCAAAACTCTCATTCAGAAATTTCCCTGTTGGCATTTTCAACAGATTTACTCAGCTAACATTTCACTGGGGAACAAGTAATGACTATATATACACGAGTGTGTGTATGTGTATATTGTTGCTACACCTTCCCAAACACAATGAATATTACATCAAATATTTTGCTGTGTTAGTAAGGAAAAACACCTATCAAAGAGTTTGGGTCTCATACTGAGATACAACAAATAAAAACAGAACCCAAGCAGCCTGAAACTTCTCTAGTAGGAGCACATGCAATGAAGGAGTTACTCTTTGCCAAAGATGATTTTATTTTCAAATAAAAAATATTTTAAAAGTGTGAGCCCCTCTCTAAAAGTTTTATTTTAGAATCCAGAATATAAACACATAGGATTCCCCCAATCAACTCTACCTTTGTACTTGGTTTCCATTTTTTCTGCTAATGGAGAATTACCACTAAACACAGTTCACCTATGAGAGAATTATTAATAACTCTGTTTTAAAAATCATTAGCTGCATTTATGCTTTCTTCAGTTCTAAACACAAAAGTTTGGTTCTTCATTGCCTAGTTAGTTATGTGTGCTTATTTTTCACACCCCCAATATATTCTTTGTGGAAAATAACACAATGACATGTAAACATAAACAGTATGCAAAGATTTTGATGTACACAACACCAAAAATGAAAACAAACAGAGACTCACCTACTGGTATTGAAAGACTAAATGAAGATATTCTGTCGACCAAAAGTCTCTATCCTTTAAGCTGTTACTATTTGGAGCACAGGCTTGCCTCCTTCTAAATTTAGCTCTCCCTGCTACATTATTATCTGCTCCAGTGAGGGTCAGCCTTTATAAGGCACTCACCAAAGCCCTGGCAAAAGGAGCAAGGGCACTTTGAATAAGAAACTGTGCTAGCTTAAATCTGGGAACGTCACAAAGGAAGAGTAGCAAAGACAAAACAGTTCTATTGGGCCAATGTCAAAGGCTTACTTCTATTAGATTGCATTACAATTTACAACTTGAAGATAACTAATTTTAAAAAAAATATATATATATATTTATTTTTTTTTAATCAGAGTTTAACAGAATCCTGAAAGACAAATTCGTCTGGGGTACAATCTATATACATCATGATCTGGCTTCCATTAAAAAACAACAACAACAAAAAAACCCCTATAAGCCAAGCATAATAAAGACTAAATCAGCTCATGTGCAACCAACATGGAAAAGCTCCATGGTTTAAAACATTTTTAAAAATTGCATGCAAAATGCTGAAACAAAATGGATTCAAGTATTTCACATGTTATCTAAGCGACTCAATTCCTTGGTATTCCACAAGATAAAAGACCATAAAAATACAAGAATGAGCCAATCAATCAAAAATTAGAAACTGGGTACTCTTTTTCCCTCTTAATTTGCTAACTATCCTTGTGTCCTTTGCAGATTCCATCACGCACACCTCCAGTCAGACAGACTCTGGGCCCAAGGGTGATAGTGGGCCAGCAGCAGCCCAGATGTGTCTCATGTACTAACTGTGTACTAACTCTGCCAGTTGCCCAGCCCACCAGCACCATTTGCATGTTGTCTTGCTTGGTATTCTTGAATTCTTCTCTTTTTGGAAAGAATCTGATCTACCAGAGAAGGATTTACCTTCTAGTTGTCCCTACAAGGGGATGACTGTTCTCAGCTAGTAACCCAGACTTTTGGCCTGTTACTTTGTTTTTCTGGTCTGGCTCATCTTTGATCTATGGTAATCTGCCTTATATAACCTGTTGCAGGAGAAATATGTGTTATACATATAATAGGTATGCCATTCAAACAACCTCAACTTCATAAATATGCATACTCTAAAGTGAGGTCACCATCTCTTTCTATAAAGAGATAGAAAATATTTTAGGCTCTATGAGCCACGTGGCCTGTTCCACCTACTCAATTCTGCTCTTACAGTCTGAAAGCAGCCACTGATAACAGGGAAACAAGCGGTCATGGCTGTATTCTAATAAAACTTCACTTATAAAAACACGTGTTGGATGAAACTGGCCCCCAGGTTGTAGTTTGCCAACCCCCATGCTAGAGCAGTGCATCCAACAGAACCGTCTGTGATGGTGGAAATGTTCTATATCTGCACTAACATGGTAGCTGCCAGACACATGTGGCTACTGAGCCCTTGAAATGTTACTGGTGTGACTGAGGAACTAAACGTTTAATTTTCATTAATTAAAATTAAAAGTGAAATAGCCAGTGTGTCTAGAGGCTATTACACTGGGCAACCCAGTTCCAAAGCATTCCTTATGGCCCGACACACTTAAATTTGATGAAAAGGTAAAAATACATCCCAAAATAGGATTTCATTAATATTTTTTTCAAATCAAGTCACTCTGAGGAGCACTTTGCCCAAATGTCAAAACCACGTGGCTATAGTAGAAAGGGAAAGGAAAAGACCAAACGTCAAAATTGAAACTCTCTGCGTGGAGTCAGTTTCACTCAAGATAATGGGGGGGGAAAAAACTTTTGATTCTAAGATAATAAAAAATTATGGGGCAGCAATACCATCCCATAAGGATAAAGTGTTTCATAAAGATAGAGCAATGCTAGCACATAAAACTCGTAACATAATTCAGCCACTTTGCTGCAACATTCTCAACAAGTACTTTGTGTTTAGTTGTTAAGTTTCAAGAATTATGTTTTATTTTATATTCCAAATGAGTGAAATAATTGACCATAAAATAACAAATGAAAAAATGCCCAAATAAACCATTCTCCTTTCCATTAAAGCTAAAACTGCACGAAGAAACATCATAAAATCCTTTACAGAATGTTATCATATCCAGGAATCATTTGGGTTGATAACACTGTAGCATCATCCTCTCAAAAGAAGCAAATATAATTAAATTGCTCTCTAAAAGATTAAATTATTAACACTATATAGCAATAAGCTAAATGTATGCCTAGAATAACACTATACAATTTGTTTCCCAGAATAACATTAGCTTGTTTAATAGCCTTACCATGATTTTGTAACAACCTCTCTATAATCAAAATCACTCAGCCTCTACAAAAAGCTTCATTATATCTGCTGGTAAATTCTATGTAAGTTTTAGTATTTACAATAAGTGGAAGAAAAACATTAAAATTTTAAAATGAGATAGCCTATAGAAGAAAAATGTTTCTAAATAAAATCAATATTCCTTTCTTTAATACAAAGATTACTGTTACATTCATATCCCCTTCATTCTTATCTCTATAGATATAAAAGGACAAAAATCTTTCTTAACAAGCATGAAACGTAATGACAGTTCTCTCCTCAAAAATCTACAGCTATATTTTTCAGTGAGAGGCATTAATAGTGGAAACGTAAATTGTGCTAAGCAACTACCTTATAAGGAAAAAAATGATCAAAGCTCGAAGGAATTGTGTTGTGAAAAAAACAGTACCAAGAGTTAACTAGTTCCTCTAAATCTTCCCTAAGATATAAAGGCATCATGATAAAATTTTCATGATAACATTTCCAAACCTCTATCACCTTAAATTCATTAGCATACCTCTTATTCCTAAATGCTGATATTTTGCTTCCCTTTTAATAAAAATACAAATATTCCAAATATTACATTTTAAGTATTAGTGTACAACCTCTTAATAGAAATCGAAGTCCCCTAGGGCTTGCACAGTTCCTCTCCATACCCTTTCATTTGCCCCAGATGGAAGCTTTCCAGATCCTTCCCTCCCACTGATGCACCAGGCTCATTCACCTTTCCAGATGGTTTAATCTTGCTCAGGTCCTTCTCCATCTCCCAACACTTTGAAAGACGCACACACACATACACTCCACACATTGTAGCATACTTTGGAGAAAACCCATCCCTCAAATACAATGTTTCAGGGCATTTTAATAGCAAAATGCCCTAAAACCTCTCTCTTCTAGGTAAGACCCTTAGAACTTCTGTCTACAGACAACAGGATTTTGATGATTGCACACGTGTATTTCACATTGTAAATTCTGAGAATTTAGAGGAAATGGTGGCATAAAACAAGGAAATGTCCTGCGGTCCTTTAAGTATACTTATTAATCTACCAAGTATTCTGGGGGGTGCTTGTTGTGTGTTAGGCTTTGTGCTAGAGCAGTGGTCTCACTTCAGGGCTATTTTGTTTCCCAGGTGACATTGGCAGTGTCTGGAGCTGTTTTTGATTGTTATGCCATGGAGAAGGGGGTTGTTACTGGAATCTAATAGGTAGAGGTCAGGGATGCTGCTGAACAGTCTACAATGGACAGTCCCCTCCCCACAACAAAGGTTATTGGGTCCAAAATTTCAATAGTGACAAGGTTGGAAAACCCTGAACTAAAGAGGAAACAATGGTGAACAAAACCAGACAGTCCTTGCTCTCTAGAGTTAAAAATTATGTGCACAGTTCTAAACACCGTGGAGCAGCAAGCAGGCAGACATTTCCTTGAGTGACTTGCTTATGTTTGCCAAACACTGAAGTCAAGTTTAGAGAACACAGATTTATCACTGAGTAGCTTGTCATAGCTAAAATCAAAAGTATAATTAGTATACAAAACAAAAGCTTCCCACAGTCTTTGATACTAATTGATGTACTTCCACGTTGATAATTTTCCTCTGATATCCAAAGGGAGGGCGGAAAATAGGCAACGATCTGGGATTTGAAGAGGAAGAAAAAGAGGAAACTGAGCACCAGTAGACAAACTTTCTCTATTCCCGGATATTGCAGTCATAAATAAAAAGACATTAAGGAAAAAAGGGGCTTTAAAATGCAATATATGACTGAAAAATACAACTGTTTAATTTTTATGACTTGGGGAAAGTGATATGCTAAGTAGAAACAGGAAAAAATCAATTCTATATACGATAGGATCTTAGCTACATAAAATATACTACCACTCAACAGTGGTCAACATGAGCAGTTGGGATCAAGGGACATTTCATTCCTCTTATTTTAGTTGCCCATATTTTCTATAAGTATATATATCTTTTATAAAGTTGCATATGTTTAAATAAAAAATCTTTAGCCTCTTCTGAAGCTCAAACCAATTTCAAAAGAATCATAAGTAATAATAGTATTTGTGCATAAAAAGAAATGTCACAGGCTCTAAATATTATTTCCTACTAAAAGACACCAAGGTTTCTTGCATAAATGGATGATTCCAAGGTTGGAGCAGGGACATCTTGTGTCCGAAAATATGGACTTGCTTTGAAAAAGGAAAAAGCAAAAGCAAATTTATCAGTACACAAGTGAAAAGGAATTAACGGGGTAGAAAAGAAAGCTTTTACGTAGGAAAAGGAAACAGTTAGAAAATCACCATTCTGCAGTCATTGTACCAAAAACTGATGATGCACGAGTCAAGTATGCTAGATGTACCCTGACGTATGTGTGTGTGTGTGTGTGTGTGTGTGCATGCGCATGCGTGTGTAAGGGTGCTTGATGAGCAACATGATATTTACATAGCCTCAAAGCATCTTCATATAAATTACAAAAGGAAAAATAATAACTACACAGTAGAGAAACAAGATACCTCAACCAAGGGACAACTTCCATTCCATGTTTCTAGATGTTTTACACTTAGGACAGGATATTGTTTTATGTGGTGTTCCAAACAAATACACATGGCCTGAATTTAATCATGAGGAAACAAATGCATGTCTAGGGACATTCTCCAGAACAACTGGCCTGTATTCTTCAAAAATGTCAATGTATTAATGAAAAAAAAAAAAAATGGAGACCAAAAGACAGCTGCAAATTAGAGGAGAACCAAAAGGACGTTACTAGATGTAATATGCAGTCCTGGAGTGGATATTGTACTGCAGTGTGGGTGGGGGTGGGGGTGCGGAGGTGGTAGTGGAGGGGGGGAGTACATACATACATATATGCATACTCATATGTATGCATATATAACATATATAACATTATTGGAATAATTGATGAAATTGGAGTAATATAAACTATAATGATAGGTATGATATCTATATTAAATTCACTAAATTTTATTATTCCACTATGATTCTGTAAGAGAAGTACCTTAGTCTTAGAAAATACACACCACAGTAATAAGGGATAAGTAATAATAAAGGACAAAGTGTACACAACCTGGTTCAGAAACAAAAGTGAACATTTATGCATAGAACCATGGAGCAAAGGCAAACTTTGGAAGCCATACGTATTTTAGAGAATGAACTAAAGCAAGGAGAACAATGAAGGGAGCTGAAAAAAAGCCCAGAAACCTGAACAATACAGAGATTTTGTATTTTCTGGGAGTGCTGAGAAATCAAGCTTGCCACGGAGAGAGAGAGACCATAACTTTTCAACCCCTTCAGGATTCGCTCAGCTGTGAAGATGGATATCACCTTGCTGAATGGATGGCATTCTCCAGGAACAAAACAACACACCAACAAACAAAACCTCAACTCTTCATTTCAAGATGCTTATAATACATTACTCTGGTTAATATAGTCCTTGCATTTGACTGTCCTGTGTACAAGAAGATATTTGAGTATATTAAAAATGCCCTCACTGCCGCATCAGACGAGAACGTTCTTTATTCTGTTGTATTCATAGAGCACACAACATGCTTAGCACACAGGCGTTACGAACTGCTCAACCACACCCCACACTACCCGTATTAGTCCTGCCATGGAAATACTCTTCTACATTATAGCCCTGAGTGAGGAGAGATTCAGAAGTACGTAAAATAAAACGGAGAATTATTAAATATCACAATCAAGGGAATAAAGTCAACAAAGGAAAATAAATCTGTGTACGCAAAATACAACACGAGCTGCTTAAAGATAAGAAGTGCTAACCTCTACTAATTCAGAACAAATACCTAAAGGCAAAGTTATAATTCCTGAACAGAAAAAGTTTTTACAGTTTTTAAATAAAAGAGCCCATTATTTGTTCGATGTATTTAAAAAAAATATTTATCAAGCAAAAGCACATACAAGTACAAAATGTTGTATAGTAACTTAACCGATTAAAAAACATACCTCTCAGAATTTACCGATCAAATTAATTTCTTCCTTAAACACAGAATAACTATAAACTAAATAATGCTTTTATTAATTCAAAACTCTTTTTGATTAATATTTACGAACCCCTTCTTTAGTGTTCAAAGGCAATTAACATACTTTTCAAAGAGCAATTTAAAATATTTATTAAGCAATTATTAACAGAGTAAATATAAAATTCTAGGTGATGATTTGGAAGGCCCATATCTACCAAGATATGGTTTTATGTGATCCATTATGTTTATTTATCTCATTAATATATGGTCATAAATTTTATGTATTATAAGACATACCACTTGATTATTTGATAAAGATGTAGGAAAACAAATATTTATTGTAAAGAAAATAATTTCTTAAAGATCACTAATTATAAAATCTGTTCATCACGTACAATGCTGAAAATTTAGGGGAAAATTGGGAAAAAGTATCCATAATTCTAATTTTCAGTAATGACAACTGTACACATTATAATGATATAATCCTTAATTTTGGAGAAGATGCACAGTGCACACATACAGAAAAAAAATAATTAAACACAATTCTATCATCTTTTCTAACACTACACCAAATTACGTTAAAAATTAAAAAAAAATAACTGCATTAGAATTTGCAGTTATGTGACTTGATTCAATGACATCCTCTAGCATCTTTATTTTAAAAGCCGTGTGTTCTAATACATCACTTTAGGAAAATCAGAAACCTTTCTTGGAGAGGGAACTGTCTTTGAAATTTGTTAATCATATTGTAGTTTTAAGCTTAGAAAAAACAAGATGCCCTCTCTATATTATTTTACTTTCATTGGCTCATTTAAATTATAAAGTACTAATACCCTGATGGCAAAAAACTAGCACAGCCTAAGAGTATCAAGTAAAAAAATAAAGTCCACTTCCCATTCTTTCACTCCTGATCTCATGCGACGGAGTTGAGTCCCACTCTAGGGAAGTAATAACATATTTAATCTTTTAACCCTGTCTTAAGAAAATGTCTATGCATATGAACAATAAATCGACACACATGCATGTGTGTGCGTATATAGAAAATGAATTGAACATTTATGTCAGGCACCCAGTATGTACGAGACCATGTGCTATCAAACAATCAATAATTCATCACCAGTAACAAATGTCCCACTCTGGTGGGGGATGATAGTAAAGTGGGAGCCTAGGTGTGTGTCCAGGCAGAGGGTAGAAGGGAAATCTCTGTATCTTCCTCTTAATTTTGTTACTAACCTAAAATTGCTCTAAAAAGATAAAGTGTTTAAAAAAAAAAATCAGCAGGGAGTCAGTTTCTTAAGGCTGAGTTTGTGTCAGACACAAAACTGACGGGGTGTTTCTGACTACTAATTGGGAAGTTAGAAGATAAGGTTTTACGGAAAGGTGGATTGAAGGGTGGTCCTTTCTTCTCAGCATTTTAATCATGCAGGAGAGGAAACCAGAATCTTCTGGGAAAAAAATAACAACCTAAACTGGTAACTAGTGAGATAATTTGCTTTGGAGCAATTGCTTAAAAAACATGGATGGTAATGGACCTTCAGGATGCTCAAAGGCAGGCGTCCAAACATTCCCTCACTTATGAGATTTCTCAAGTCCCTCTTTCCCCCATCCTCCCGGAAGGGGACCTGCCCGAGCCTGTCTAGCAGATGAAGTTTTATTTGAAGGGCTGTACACACAAGAAAGATACTTAGCATACCCATGCCTATTTCACAACAAGAACATGAACTGCATAGAAATACCGAAGTCCAGCCTAAGACTTAATGGGACACAACACAGCAAGGTATGAGACTGTACTCCCTGACACAATTTTATAGGCGTGGACCACACAAACTCAAATTAAAAGAGGGGAAAACAAAGCAAAACCAACCAACCAACCAAAACAGCATAGTACTCCAAAATCTCTCAAGCATACTTTTTTTAAAGATTCAAACATAGAGAGAAACATTCATTTGTATTCCTTTACCAAACACACATCTGGTACTAGTTACTAGGGATGCAGCAGGGACCAGTCAGACCAGTTGCATGGTGCTCACTTTCTCGCAGGTAGAGGTTTGACCCAAGCACTGCACAAAAAGTCTGGCAGAGTGAGTTAACAAGAATTACTAGTCTCCAGTACGCAAGGTACATCACATGATGCATTGAGTTGCAGTTGTGTTTATGAATGCTTTAATAATTAAATGTGTATGCTTTACTTTTAAACTTGTAATTACTGTACATGATTGAAAACCATGGACCTAATCCCAGACGTTCATCTAACACTCCAGAAAGGCTCTGAGATGTCACACCTCTTGCTTGAGGTCATGTGTTGCATTCTAACATTGGTGATATAGCAGAGATCAAAACCAAAAATCCCTACCCATCAGCGGGGCTCACATACCTGGAATAGTCAGGGCCAGAATCTGATTATCTCAAGCTCTACTCAGTGCAATTTCCCAATAGGCAACCAAAGTTGCTGCAATGTCTTGGGAAATTATTTATGTGACTCATAAAGGCAGCTTTTTTATTATTTGCCTCCGATTTTATGGTTTAGAATCAGATAAAGTATAAATATTAATTTTAAAGTCTGGTTCAGCACTTGGATAAACTGGATTAGCATATATTACCTCCAAAATGCAAAATAGTTCTACATGGATTTATATTAAGGAAAAAAAAATGTCTTTAGTGAGAGGATTTAACAAAAATCCTGCCTCTTAGGGACATGTAAATAGTAGGAAATTTATGGCACCGTGGTTTCCAGTACTATAGGAACCAGTTATCAAATTATTTCCTGCTGAGGCCCAACTCTAACAAAAACAGTCTTCACACCCTAAACACCAAGGCTACATCCCTTTCCTCTTGCCCGCAGTTTCCTCTGTACCATCAACTTGGGGGTCTCCTTCCTGTTTATAATAACCCCAGTCTATTACCTTGTATACTGAGAAAAAAAAAATGTCATGTTCTTTTCTTTTTTCTTTAGAAATGATCACAAATCCAGGAAGCTATCAAGGTTACTTCGAAAAGTATTAAAGTCCTTCGTGTGGGTGTACAAGAGGATGACAGCAGAATATCATGAAACTGCGCAGCCCACAGTGGTGTATGCTATATTACTGATAGTGCTAAGTGCTAGTATCCCTTATTCTTCACCTCTGCCCAGTAAGTAGTTTTCTTAAGATTTATTTAGAAGTTCTCAAAAATAATAGTATACCTGACAATTACTTTTAAGTCATGATGTAACATAAAAGTAAATTGAAATATGGACAGAGAAAACATATCTTTCACATATTTAATTACTAGTTTCCAAATATTTCCACAACTAAGAGAATTAAAGACAGCCAAAGGAGTGTAGTTTTCATATTCATGTGGGGTGTTCGTCTCCCTTATATGTGATCCTTATATTTTCTTTCTTTTTTGACATAAACTAAAAAACAAAAAGATACACTCGATATTAAAAATCAAGGAAGAACAATGAAAGCACTGTCTCCTCAGCATTTAGCAAAAGAATGGTACATTCAGTGAGTTACCTTTATTTTTCCAAGAACATAGTTTACAAATATGACTATTAGAACATTTTTTTGACATTCTTCACTCAACACACGCCAAACTTGGAACAGGCCGAATGATTCCACCTGGTAATTAACTGCCCAAAAGATATTTGCTAAAGAGACCCACGGCCTGAGTATAGACATCAGAGTGAGTTAAGAATGAAAAGTATTCTTGTGCACACCCTGCCAATATTGGTAGATTTTGTATTTAAAAAAAAAAATTAGAAATTATTCTAAATCATCATGTGTTTTTCCCCCTAACAGATAAAAAGAAAATATGCTGTGGAAATTCCTAATGACAACCATAATCCCCGCATTAAAGTGATTCACATTAATCTGATTATTAAATCCCCTTGAGCGCTATCTCTCAGGTGTAACTGTTGCAGCAATGTCTTTATCCATAGAGTAGGGGAAAAAAAAAAAAACGAAGAACAGTCCAATTGGAAAAAACAAATTGAGAAAATAACAAATCCTAAAATTCCTTTGAGGTATAGATCAGGTTCCATGGATCGGATATTCAGACATTTCATCTGCAAAATAAACTTCACAAAGAATTTCCTACTCATTTTATTTTCCAGCTGTTTTGGCTATTTATACACTAGCTATTTTGGATAATTTCAAATCACTTTGTATTCATGGGCAAACTATTCAAACAGTATATGATTTTCTCTTCCATTGTTTCTTTTTTAATGTCCATTATCAACTTTCCTGCTACCACCAATTCTGGAGATACTGGTTTATCATTTTCAGTTTAGTCTTCAACATGGGATGTCACATTTTATAAATTAGTTGAGAGCAAGAACATACCATCAACATGTTCTTTAAAATATAATCTACCACATTTTTTTATTTTAAACAGTTGACATTGAGGAAAACACAGCTTTGAAGGAAATCATTTCTAGTTCCAGTATGGTTGGTCCTGCAATTACAGCTAATATTTACTTTTATGACTTGCCTGGCCCAATTCACCAATCCTTCCAGACTCTGTTCAAAATTTCACTTTCTCCAGGAATCAGACCTTCCACTGAGCTCCACCCTTGTGTCTACTGCTTTCTCTCTTGTTGGGGGCTGGAGAAGGCTCTGTGGAGGAGGGGTCATTGGAGCCGAGAAAGATTTAAGTCAAATGGGATATGCAGAAGGGGTGGAGGGTATTCCAGGAGCAGGAAACAGAGGGTTGGGTAGAAGAGTAACAACCTTGTTGGATTTAGAGCTGAAAGACTGGCAGGAGCCAGACAGCCACTTAAATATGCGAAGTTAACTGCTCAAAGGTGTCTAACCTATGGGAAGATCTTTAGGACGATTACCTTAGTCCCTTTTGCTTCAGGGGCTGGCCTGGCTCCACCAGGATAGTATAAGCCTCTAGAGGACACAGATCATGTCTTATCCTGTGTGAATCATTGAACATAGTAAATGCACACCGAGTTTCTTGTTAATGTAAAAAATAATGTTAATTCTGAGAGACAATTACTAGAGTTATATCTTGTATGAAAGAGTCTCTCTTAATTTGAAAACTAATTTTCATCTTCCAAAATGCAGGAAGATAGGCTTATGGCAAATACTAATGTCTATACAATTTTACTTTGAAATCATTTATCAGCTAGGCCTATAATTATGTTATTCGTATATTTTCCAACTGTAAAAATAGACAGAATTGGCCCTAAAAATAACAGTTCATTTTTTATATAGCATTTTATATTCCACAGGGTATCCTCACAGATTTCAAAGTCACCCTATAAATTTGGTTAACATCCCCATTTTATATATGAAGAAACTGAAAGCCTTGGAAAATAAATCTCATCCTGGAGGCTGGAGCCTTGGTTTTCTCGTTCTAACTCCCAGGGCTGTGGCTATGCTTGAGTGTCTCCCAGGGACCATCCATAATCATTTCCTACCAGGTCAGAAGAGGCTACTTAATGGGACTGCTTTACTCTACATATCAACAGACCAGGAAGAGATTTTACTCAGAGGCTGAAGAATACAGTTTTAAGGACTGCTTTGTCTGCAGGCTCTAACATAATCCCACGATAGATAACCAAATAACAAGAGATAAAAACTCCAATTTTCCAGCTTAAATGTATTCATTGGGAAGGTGAATGCTACCTTTTTCCTTCTGATGCAGAAATAGCTTTCTATTTTTAATTGTTGGAACAGTTTTATTATACTCAGAGATAAGAGGCACCAGACTAGAGTTTTAAATTCCACAGTGACATATCCAATACAAACATGTGTCTAAGTTGGATATATACTAACATGTGCTTCAACATGAACTTGCAGTGATACTGGACTGGCTACATAGTCCTTAGACATCGTGAAGACCTCACTTTGAACTTAAATCTTCTTTAAAAAAACCATTTAAATAAAGTCTGGGGAGACATATTGTAATGATACAAAAAATTTACATGTTGTCCTTTGGATACACTGACATTTAATAAGTCCAAAACATAATAAACTTAAACATCAAGACACAAGATAATAAAGTTGCAAAAATCCATAAAATTGGTGTTGAAACCAGCAGTTAGATATGCAAACCCAGAGTAAGAACCTAGAAGACACACCTAGGTGTGCCTGAGTCTGGTCCTGATTTTCCGACATTAATCTAGAGTTATATCTTGTATGAAAGAATCTCTCTTAATTTGAAAACTAATTTTCATCTAACAATACTGACACAGCTCACAGCAGTTTTGATACACTTTTATTTTGGGGGGGGGAGAATGCCTTCTGACTTAGTTTATGAGACACAGAAGAAAATCAGTAGCTCTACTTCATTCACCTCTTGATTTTCTCAGTTAAACTAAATATATTTGCACCCCTGTTCAGACTCGTCTGCAAATTACTCTGTCAGTTTCCCAAAATGATGAAGATTAATTGCCAGTAAGATAGTCATAAAATTGTGACATAGCACTGAGTAATGCCACCTACCTGTTATTTTCGTGGAGAAGTTAAAATGTGATGTGAACAGTTTATGGAAAAGCATTGTTCACAGGACAGTCTCTTACTGATTTAGGTATAACTGTTTTAACATTTAAATGAATAATTTCATAAGCTAAATTCCAAGTATAGAGAAAGAGCATTTGTATTCAAATTACTTTCTTATGTTTTGTTAGGAAAAAACCTAGAAGAACAATTTCTTAGAGGGTGTAATATTTCAAAATTTTACTTTAAAAACTTCATTATGGAAAATTTCAACCATATCCAAAAGTAGAGAGAACAGTATAACGACGTCAACACACTCAATGCCCAGCTCCAATTGTTAAATCAACTTTGTTTCATTGATACTTAGTCCCTCCCTGCCCACCACTGTCACAATTGTATTGAAGCAAATCTCAGATGTCGTATCATTTTCTCCTTAAGTAATGCAGTATATACCTCCAGAAGATAAGAGATCTTTCAAAAATATAACCACAATCTTATTTTCAACCTGAAAAAACATAAAATTCCTTAATGTCATTAAATATCCACTCAGTCAAGAAATGTACCTAAGTCTAAGGACAGAAAGTCAAATGTCAAGGAAGACATTACCCCGAAAGATATAATACTCAAAACTGAGCTAGTCCCCCACAATAAAGAGGAAACAGCATTCGCTTAAAACAGAGAGCTAGAGGGCAGGGGCTTTCATGGGGGAATCCAAGCAGGGTATGCAAAGTTTGCAACATGCGCACTTAGAAAAGGGTTTTCTTGGTTGATAGCACTTGTCAGCATATCAAGCAGCTTGAGACTGAAAACATTTGAAGAACTTCTGTCCTTGGTTATGATTGTGATGATGCCAGCATCACATCACAGTGCCAAGAAGAAGTAATCAAGTACGGACACAAATCCACCTAAAATAACTTGAAGATCCAACTGAATTCAATTCAGCATGTCCTGAGCATACAGTAGATACAAGACAATGGGTTACAATCTTGATAAACAAAGGTAAATTACTTCGTTAATTCAAAGTCTAGAAGGAGAAGGGGTCACATAGATTAATAATAGCCATAATAGAATGCCATGCAAAGGGTGACTGCTTAAGGTATTTTCATGGGGCTCCAAGGGAAGAAGCAATGATGTTACTTGGGTGGGGGGCTCTAGAGGGTCATTAGAAGATAGAGAATTGTAGAGGATGTCAATATTGCACCAGTAACTCCTGTCTAAAGATTTTACCTATCCCCCTAGCTGAAGTACATGAATAAATGTGTTTACCAGTTTCTGTACTCTCCTCATTAAATAGGGTGGGAGAGGTGATCACGAAAGGTGGAGAAGTTATATGTAAATAGTATTTTGAAAACTGAGCAGTTTTCAGATTGGGGGAGGAGAGACTCAGTGAAGAGGGAAGGGAGGTCATTCCAGGAAGAGAAAAGCAGGAACAAATGGGTGGAAATTACTGGCATGTTAGGGAACCAGCAGCAGCGTGGTGACCTTAAGAGCTGAGAGTGTGGGAGGGGCTGGCTGACTGGAAATGTCTGCTGGGACCAGAAGTTGGAGCCTTCCAAGCCAGAACTGAGTCTCAATTCTGTGGCCAGAGAAAAGTCATTGACAAGTTTTAAGTGAATCCGTTCTACCTTAATAGAATGTCTCACTCTTGCGTGGATGATGGGTGCTCAATGTTTATTGAACTGGTGGTGTCTTGAATTAGTTTGATGGGGTGAGATGAGAGAGAAGCAGGCCATTTAGGAAATCCATTGCAATAGGCCAGGAGAGGCTTAGGGTGACAGTAGTAGAAGAGATGAGGGGACATGTATAAGCATTTCAGACATTTCAGAAATCAGTGTTTCTAAAGAGGCAAAGAAAGAAACAGAAGAGAGATCAAAGCATTATACAAATTCTATTATACAGGGTGGAACACTGTGCTAGCATGCTCCCATTTCTGTAAAAAAAAGTCGAACTAGACATATGACTATGAGGAATAAACACATAAAATACCTCAAGAAGGATTTGAGAGGAATAGATACATTGGTTGTAGGGCATGGAGAAGGAACTGGAGAGAGAAGAAGGAGAGACTTTTGTCCCTCCAGCATGCTGAACCATATGACTATCTATTAGCTAGTTAACAGAATATATAATTTCCCCCTTATTGTCATCCAACTAGGCAGAAAACCGGGAAAAGAGGAAAAGTTTTAGAGATAGATCTACATTCCAGTTCTGGCTTTGACACTTCCTAACTGTGGGGGATGGGCAAATTGATTAATTTCTTTTAGTTTCTGTGTTCTTATTTGCAGAAATAATATTGGTAATTCCCACAATTCTATAACAATAATTAAAATAATCCTATACAAAGCATCTGGTAGAAAATGTCACCGACTAAATATTCAATATGTAGTTATTTCACTATCAATAAAATTTCTTTGATGTGAATATATTCTTAGTACAAGAAAAGTTCCTCGATCTAGTTTAAGGATGCGCATTAGCTAATCTTATTCCTACATTAAATATTAACACTGTACAAAACGATTAATGTAATCCATCTGATGAACACTATCCATTACATATCTGTTTCTAGAAATTTAAACTTAACATATTATTTATCTGCATTTCTAGGTAGATGTTAGTTTGTCTTTAAATGTCTTAATTTACTGAAGTCATGTATTCACAGAGGACTAAATACCAACCAGGTGCCATAAGGCACCAAGAAGTAATAATAAGTTGCTATCATCGACGATCTGACAACCTCAGTGAGACAAACAGGTGTGACCTTCAAGTAACCATGGCCCCAATTTGGCACAAGAGATGGAAATACTGGCAACGAAGTACCCAATTCTGGCCATGCACTGCTGTAAGATGTTAAGTCACATTTTAGGGGAGGTTACTCTGGAAGCATTTTCTTAGGTGGGTTTCTACTGCATGATACTATGTTTTAAATCAATTGAGACTGTGGCAGTAACAGCATTCTAAGTGTTACAGAAGCTTGGTCACTCTCAAAAGCCTTACTACATGTTGTTTGAACAGCCACATCATTATTAAAGCATCATCCAACAAAAGTTTCTTTGTTATACACTGAGATGGATAATTTCAAACCATTTTCACGTGAGATTTTCTGGCTCAGCTCTGCCCCAGTCTGTAAAAATGAAGAAGTCTTAAAGAAGAAAACAGCTGGGATTTTAGAAAGATTTTTGTTAAAGGCAGGAAATAATGATGAACATCTTCCAGAATTTCAGAAGTGTTGGTGAATGCTCAAAAAAAAAAAGAAGGTGTAAGCCAGAGGAAAATGCACTTCACTTCGTATACACTGTGGGGAGAAAGAGGGGTGGTAGGGATGCTTAACAAAATCACCTAATTATTCAAATATTTCTCTTTGAAGCAGATGGATCTTGGGAGAAACATCAATACTAGTCTGTAGAGAAACAACAATAAAGCGAAACGTACACACTAATTTCTGAAGCAGCTTTCACTGATGCTGTAAATATGTTACGGATGCGCGCCCTGGAGGGATGACTGACTTCGTATTAGCAAGCAAGTCTTGTTTCTAAGCCACAAGAGGGTGCACACTTGTATTTACCCCCGAGCTATTGGAGCTCGAGGCTACATATTACAGTTGAATGAAGACTGGATTAAGAGGCTAATCTAAGGCTATATATAGACAGCAACACCAATTTAATCTCCGCCCCCTTCCCTTCCCCTCCCTATTTCCATAAATCTCAAGATCGGAGTTACAAAGAGACTGAGAACTCTAGCAGAGCGAAGAGGCCCTTCCTCCCCTCTCCCTTTAGGTCGTCTCTCCTAAACGAAGTATTAGTGCAAGTGTAAATTGCTTCCAAACATCCTTAACAGGCACCATAAAGCGAATCAGACCCTGTTTTCTTCTACAGCTTCCACAGAGGCCAGAGGAGATGACAAGTAGTGTGCGTGTGTGTGGTGATGGTGAGGGGGAGGCTTGCCAAAAGATAACTACCTTCTTCCTTTCCACCCTTAGTCCTGAGCTTCAGCCCCGGCCTCGCTGGGAGACGCATCTGGCCGTGCCACGCACGAGATGATGTGCACCCGCCACTTCCCACCGCGTGGTGGGCCCCCACCCGCTCGCGGTCCCAGGGTCTCCCGGGGTGGCCAAATGTGGCCAGTGGCGGGTCTGCACTCGGAGGCACTGATACGTGGTATGTGTGAGGTTCATCGTGTCGAGGGTACGCTTCCCCACGGAGAGGCAGTAAGCCACCCACCCCAGCAGGCACATGCTTCCTCCCAGCCAGCTCCGACCCCGTGGAAGCCCCAGCGGGGCGACGGCCGCGGTTCCCGCAGCCCTCTCTGCTCCCCCTGCCCCACCTGGGTTGCTTCTCACCTGTCGGAGAAGGTAGCGGCGACGCGCGAGGCTGGGAGCTGCGGCGATTCCAGCAGCGGCAGTGGTAGCGGCAGCAGTGGCGGCGGCAGACAATGGAGGAGTGAAGGACAGACACATTGACATAGACACACGGAGCCCGGCGCAGCCCCGCCTCCCGCCCCGCCCCGCCCCGCCTCCCAGCCCGCCCCCGATCCGGGCCGCGCCACTCCGGAGGAAATGGGGGAGGTGAGCGACAACCGGGGGCCTCTGCACGCCCTAAGCAGCCATCGCCGGACACAGAACTTACAAACAGAGTTTTAAAATATTGCATGACCCTGCGTATCTGAACCAGACAGGATAGGAGTGGGAAACGGCTAAGAGGAATTTAATTTCCTCCCTCTGGTTTTCTCCATTTGTTTTTGTCGTCCCAGGCTGCTCCAATGGGAGTCTTTGGCTGCCTCCTCTTACGGCTCCTCCTACGGACTCGGCCAATGATGCGCGGGGGGTGGTGACTGCCGCTGGGGCCTGCGGAGACCGCCTGCCCGGCTCGCCGAAGCTCGCCGGCTGCTCGCCAGCCCGCGGGAGAGACGAGAGGATTCGAATGCTTCCGCGGTTGGCTACTCAGTATTCTGGTCTCTAATTGCCCCTTTGCGGCTGGCGTCCCTCACACAGACACATCGGTATTTTTTAATTCTTCCAAAGACGCAGAATAACCTTCAAGCTGGCGGGAGCAATGGTTCACATAAAGAAAGGCGAGCTGACCCAGGAGGAAAAGGAGCTGCTGGAAGCCATCGGAAAAGGTATGGGAGCTGGGCTGCCACGGAGGCGCTGCCAGTCTGGCCTGGAGGCGTGGCGGAGCCCCGGAGGCGCCCCTGGCCCCGCTGACCCTTGGCTGCGGTTCTGCAAGGATCGCCGCCCCGGACCGGGAAATACCGTTTCTCGCTTTGGTCTGGGACCGGTTGCGGGGGCGGAGGGGTAGGGAGGGAGAAGTAGTGCTGGGATGAGAGCGGAGGTTACAGAGGCTCGTCCTTTAAATTAGCTTTTGGAAAGGTTCACATTTGCAGGTGCCCCCTCAGATTATAAAGAACGATCCAGGGGTGTGGTCCTCAGGATGTGCATTCTTCAACACTCCTTAGATGATTTTGACCACGGTCTGTCTTGGCGACAGTGGCCTGGTAGTTTCAGGTTCTTAGACGGGTGTTTAAAAGGCCGTGTTCGACTTCCGGAGGCCGAAAGATCTGGATTCCTTGGCTGTCCCCGCCCCCGCTTGGGGGTGGAGGGAGCTGCTAAGGAGAACGGTTCTTTATTAGGACACAGAACTAGTTCTGTAATTTGCCCCGTTGAAGTTTCTGCGTCCGGACCCCCTCTGCCCCCTGCAGGAACTTGCAGAGAAGCGAGGAGTTTGGCTAGGCGTCCACACCCCTCAGCACACTTATTAGTACGACTGCGATCTTCTAATCGCGCTTTCCTTTCCACTCGAAACGCGTGTCCCGCTTCCGCCGCTCCGGGTCGTAGGGAGGGAGACGCGGGCCCTGGGGACGAGCCAGAAGCCGTGTTTCCCCCTCATTCCGGAAAGGACGTCCCAGAGGTGTTCCCTGCTAAGTCCCGTTACCTGGCAGGTACATCAGCGTGACTACGTGACTTCTCCTGCAGCCACAGAGCGGGGATGGGGATGCATGGGACGGAGGGCACAGTTAATGTGGTTGTTTTAAGCTCAAGAATGAGAAAGCCACGTCTGCCCTCGAATGGCAGAGAGGCCAGGCACTGCAGCATGAAGGCTTCCCAGTTTCCAGTCTTTTCTTTCTTTCTAAGTCGTCAGGCCTACATCTGGACCCCCAGAGTGAGTAAGGAAGATTTATTTTTCATGCTGACAAGGAAAGTCTAAATGTATAAGAAAAAAAAAATCGGATTTGAACTCAACAGGTGCCCATGAGTGGAGCCGACCCCATCTGATCTCAAGAATTTTACGTCACAGCTATATTTATCATAAATGTTCTTTGCCTGGAATTGTGGGACTTGGTGTCTCCGTTTGTTCTGCACAGTTATCACTGACCTATTTGGCATTGCAGCCTTTCTATTCTAACTCTCTCTCGGGGTAATTTCTCCCTGCCTTTGGTGGCTCTGGGATTCAATTCAGCAAACATGTGAGTCCCAGCTGTGTGCCAGGTACTGTGCTGAGCAAAAAGGAGACAAAGGATCAACCCACAATCCACTACGGTGCAAATAATGTTTTAAAGCAGTCCAGAGCTATCCTGTTCTCTTAAAAGTGTAAACAAGTGAGTAGTTTTATAAAGTGGGTCTCTGAACGGGGCAAGTTGTGGTGGGGCAGAAATCCTTGGATATATTCTTAGATGTCCACCAGTTTATATTTTAAAGATTAAATAAAAGAGAATTAATGTGAATTTAAGCAGGTTAGTGCTGTGGTATTTCTGGGCGCACATCCTACATCAAGTTGCACCTCTGCACATACGCTGTTTTTCACCGATTCTATTGGCCCAAGAGGAGGAGAGAAGAACTGAGATGGACTCAGTATGTGGATACATTCTTATCAAGTAAAGGTCCGTGGGACACCACTATACTCGCAAAGAGAAGTAATGGGAGATAGGAGAAAACTATAGCCAACCTTTATTGAATGTTATTATGAGCCAGGCATAATTATTATCACTTGATGAACTCGGAATTATTTTTCAGCTACGACATTATGAGAGACAGTATGGGATGTGGTTCCATGCAGGCCTGGTTTGGAATCCTACCACAGTCTTGCTGGTGATGTGTTTGTGGGCAAGTGTCTGTTTCTGAGCTTCAGGTTGTCCATGTGAAAAGTGGTACCCACCTCACAACACTGTGTGATGATGAAATGAATTAATATATGTAAAGAATTTAAAATGTTACTAGTATTGGGTGTTATTATGGTAAACATGTCTTCACTTTAGAGACAAGAAAACCAAGGAACTGAGAAATTAGATAACTTGCCCAGTGTCACACAGGTAAAAGCGGTGGAGCAGAGATATCATACGGCCCATAGTCATAGAAATATGCTGGACTTGAAAGCAAAACAAAAAATGAAACCAAGAAGTTGTGGTATATATACACAATGGAATACTATTCGGAGGTAAGAAAAGATGATATAGGAACATTTGTGACAACATGGATGGATCTTGAGAGTGTAATGCTGAGTGAAATAAGTCAGACAGAAAAAGCAGAGAACCATGTGATTTCACTGATACGTGGTATATAAACCAAAAACAACAAAAGAACAAGACAAACAAATGAGAAACAGAAACTCATAGACACAGACAATAGTTTAGTGGTTATCAGAGGGTAAGGGGGGTGGGGGGTGGAAGATGAGGGTAAGGGGGATCAAATATATGGTGATGGAAGGAGAACTGATTCTGGGTGATGAACACACAATGGGATTTATAGATGATGTAATACAGAATTGTACACCTGAAATCTATGTAATTTTACTAACAATTGTCACCCCAATAAATTTAATAAAATAAAATTTAAAAAAATGAAACCAGCACCCTAGCCATCCATACTGCATTCTCTTTGAGAGGCAATTTAATTTTCAGGAAAACATCATCTGTCAAGTTAATTTTCATTTTAAATGTTATTGACTTTTATAGTTTTGAAGATAATTCAATTTGTAAAATAATATTTGGTTATTAATTGAATAAAGGTCATAAGCAAAATTTATTGTGTAAGGAAGCATATTTTTAAGGGAGTGGGGGGTTCTTAATATTTTTTTCACCCTTCGGTACATTTCTCAACTTTGAGAAGCGCTAGATTAGTCAGTACTAGTACTTGGAACTTACAATAAATTTTCAGCCAAGTGTGACCTATCATCTTGGCCAATCTAAAATAAACTCAGCAAACGTTTGAGTGCTTTTTTTCTTCCAATCACTGCCCTCCAGAAGTTAAGCAGACTTCCAGTCCAGAAAATAGCACACATTGCTCCTGGGCACTTTTAGAACAATTTCATTTTCTGAGTGAGTTCACAAGCGAGGTATTCTACAGATTGTATATGTGTTAGAATGCCAAGATGTTCCAGGTGAAACTTAAGCTGTTTCCTACCAATATAAATCATAGATAAAGACAGCATCCATTTCACAACATTTAAGGAGTGAATATTGAAATGACTGACGCACATTTAACTGGCTTGTATTCCTGGTAGATTGACCTATTCTTCTAAGTTCCGGTATCTTTTTCCTTAAGCACAGAGGAAGCACTATTTCAAAATACATTAAACCTTCTTTAAGGATGTAAACTATTACTTACCTTGTTTAGTACTTGAAATTCTTGGAATTACTGTTGTTGACTTAACAAGATAATAATGTATTCACTTTTTTTTTTTTCATTTGTTGTGTAAAATGAGCGATGAAACAGGTTTGGATAATAAAGCTGATTCTACCAGCTTTATTGAAATATAATTAAAATACGATAAATGGTACACATTTAAAGTGTACACTTTTTAAAAATCAGTTTTGACTTAGGTATACATCCATCACTACAATCCAGATAATCCAGATAATCAACAGTTCCATCACCCACAAAAGGTTCTTTATGCCTTTTTATTATCTGTCACTCCCTCCACCACTGTCTCCAGGG
This sequence comes from Rhinolophus sinicus, assembly GCF_057876585.1. NCBI lineage: Eukaryota > Metazoa > Chordata > Mammalia > Chiroptera > Rhinolophidae > Rhinolophus > Rhinolophus sinicus. The sequence goes on from NC_142504.1 coordinate 22,471,434, forward strand.
AACCACTGATAGGTTTCTGTCCCCGTTGATTAGATCCCTTTATTCTAGAATTTTATTTAAGTGGAATCATACAGTAAATAGTCTCTCTCTTTTTTTTTTTTTTTGCGTGGCTTCTTTCACTCGGCATCATGATTTTGAGGTTCATTTATGCAGTACCGATAGTCTATTTTTTATTTTCTTTTATTTCCGTGTATGGTTATACCACTATTTGCTAATCATTCGCTTTGATGGATATTTCAGTTGTTTCTAATTCTGGACTGTTAAGAAAGATCTTGCTGTAAGTCCTGTGTAGTTAATATTGTTATTTTTAATATTTTTATGGTTTAGAAAGATTCAGGTCTACTAATAATTATAGAGATCAAAGAAAATTTTTAATTTAAATATATAGTTACCATTAACTCAATGACTGGGCAGGTTATGCTCTATGGGCGTCATTGTTTTCATTTACAAAACAGCAGCTCTTTTAGATACTCTAATTTTTATGCAGTGATTCATAATCCTAATTGAAGGCCATTGTGTTACATAGTCTAATAATAGATACGACTAAGAGATCTTTTAGAAATTTCACATTTAAATAAATTCACCATTTCAAAATATAGTTACATTAGAAGTCTCTACTTCTAAAATACATTTATAACTATGTAGTTATAATTAAATCTAAATCCATATATTGTTATTTTAAAATTATGACACATTATTTTATACATGATTTTACTTATACATACACATTATAGCCACTAACAAGACAAACAGTATTTTAAATAACTTAATTTGGATTAGATTCCTTACACCATCCCTTTTTGGGGATCCCACTAACTGGTTGAAACCCATACCAAATCCTATGGTTAGCTGATGGATTGCTGGAAATAGAAATGTCAAAAGTTTGTTTCTCCCTTTTTTGTTTGTTTTGACTACATCTACTCACATCTGCTTGTCTTCAGTTAGAGATTTGTGGTCCCCATCTAGCTATTAGAAATAACAATGAATTATATTGTGCTGCTCTGAATATAAAATAACAAGAGCATCTCATGTGCACTGAGAGGGACAAGCCCTCAATCATCCTCAGAACTCTATGTGTTGGATACCCCTATCTGCTTCACAGATGAGGAAACTGAGGGTTTCATAGGACTTGTTCAATTTCATGATAGTCCTGTAATTAGGTAGGCGAGAAGGTGGTAACGTGGGAACATCCCGTTAGCATCATCTCTTCTCGGCTAAAATGCTGAACCATCCAGATTAGGTTGGTCAGCCCCACTCTAATGAGGCAGGTTGGGTTGTATTTTCTGCTTTGGTTGAGCTACTTGGAGAAATTCTCAAAAGGAAAACAAATCATTAAATATTACTTTCATAAGTTATCAATCTCTTAATTTTTGTCTCCACCTAAGATAAATGTTGGGTCATTTTGTGTCTCCCTTATACTGTGTTTCTCCCAAAATAAGACCTAGCTAGATAATCAGCTGTAATACATCTTTTGGAACAAACATTAATATAAGACCCGGTCTTATTTTACTATAAGACCGGGTTAATATAATATAATATAATATAATATAATATAATATAATTAATATAATATAGTGTTGGGTCTCATTAATTTTTGCTCCAAAAGACGCGTTAGAGCTGATTGTCCAGTTAGGTCTTATTTTCGGGGAAACACGGTAGTATTGTATCCCCAGTCTTAAGAGTTTGTGAAATCAGACTTAACATAACTTCTTTCCCAGAGTAAAAAAATGAATCTTTTAACATAAAAGCAAAATATTGTTTGAAAAGCTACTATGGACAGTGAGAAAGTAAAAATCTATGTTTCACATTTCTGTGCTATTCTAAACCGGTTTCTTACTGTCATTAAATTAGGAATACCAAATTAGAAATCGTCACAAGTTTTTTCTGTTTGGGTATTTTGCTCATCCATTTTCCAAAATCTGTTTTCATTCTCTAGAAGCCCAAAAAATTTTAGAAAAAAATTTCTCATATTGGTCCCTGCATTTCAAAAGGCTAACTGGCTGGCATGTAGTGGTATGTGTGTGCATGCCTCATCTTTTCTCTTTTTCATTTCTAATTGCTCCTTGACAGGACAGATTTAACTTAGATTGCTGGCCATTGGGCGAAACATTTTCTAGTTATAGGCCTGTTCTCTAATGTGAGCCAATTATGATTTTAAGCTTCATCTTCCCCTAACACGTAGCAGGCCTTGACTTGCTAATAATCCCTGTAGTGTTCTCCCTCTACTGCATAAACATCTCCTGCTCAGAAAGAAAATAACTTCAGTTATTCTTTGGAGGACAATAGGACTTAGCTAAAGCATCTTGCACAAGTGAAAGTGGGGTGTGGGAGTTTTTGTTCTGTTGTAATTCCTCTCTGAAGATGTTTGAGAAAGTCTGATAAGAAGCCACCGGAATGGATAAGGGTAGCTTACACACTTGAAGGCTTTCACCTCTCATTCTGTAGCCATGCAGCCAGTGATACCAGCTGCTCTCAGATGGAGTACAGGGTCAGACCACGCACTATTTACAAACTAGCGCTGCCATATTCCAGGGACTTGCAGGTTATTCCTTGACATTTCCCCAGCAGGGCTGTTTGTCAGCCTAGGAGACCTTTCTCTGTCTGTTCCAGGTTGGTGACAGGCAACCAGCTGACACCCCTAAGAAGCAGGTCAGGGAGAAGCACGCTTATCTTTATTCTGCATTCCACCTTTAACTGGAAGCCAAGCAGCATTTAGCACATGCTTGAACTATAATAATTCTGATTTTAAAGAGAAGAAATAACTCCTAGTTAGGGGATGTGCTTATTCTTTTGTCTCCTTTTCACAGTAGAGGCTTATCTCATCCTTTCTCTCTGAGAACATTCAATTCCATTGTTCTCTTCCCCGTCAAACCAGAAATTTTTTGGCAGAACCTGTGGCTGACTCTTATTCATGATGATAATAGCAACATTCTCTCCTGCAACTACTTGCTCCTGTCCGTATGCCTTACAGAAGACTGGAAAAACCTGACAGCTTTTATCCAAATTTATAGAGCCCTGACCTTCAGGATTACATTAGCGGACTTTCAGTATGAGAGTCTGAATATTGACTCCAGGGCACTTTTATATAGTGCCAGGCTTTAAAGATATGTTTACCTAAGCATTTCCAAACCAAGAATTCTATTATAAGTATGCCATCAATTCACAGGGCCCAGTGATGAAAAAGTATATAAATACTGACTGTATTTTGAACTCCAATTATTATATTGACTGGAATTTAAGCTTTGGATGATAGGTTGGACTAGATGCCCTTTAAGATTTGTTTCAGTATTAAGAATGTTATGCTTTGTGATGATTGTATTACTGCCAAAAGGAAAATGTGGCCAATTTAATATACTCTAAGGTCCGTGGAAATAAAAACAAGATGGAGCTATTTTAGTTTCTATAAATCTATTCTTATGGATAATTACTTTATGGAATAATAGTATGTGATTTATGCTTTATTTCTTAATAACCTAACCTGAGTAGTCTTACAGATAACCCTTTAAAATTTGTTTCCTTGATGTTAGATTTTTTTTCTATTCTAATGATAAATAACTTTTTTTTTTTTTTTTTTTTTTTAAAGGTACTATCCAAGAAGCTGGAACACTATTAGGCAGCAAGAATGTTCGTGTGAACTGTTTGGATGAGGTAAAATGTTAAAAACTTTAATGAAGTGTTTTATTTCCTATGAGAATGGATAATATAAAAATCTAATAAGAATTGTTTTCTAGCGTGTGTGCCTGCACGAGTTACACTAATATCTAAATCAAATGTAAGCAGACAGGTCACAAAGGCAAATAAGCATGTAAGAACATGGTTAATTTTATCAGTGATCAAATAAGTGCAAATTAAACCAAAATTATTTCATTTCTTGTGCAGTGTGGGAAACATTGGACTTTTATATGCTAATGGTTTGGTGTAAACTGGCATTTCATTATGGTGAAAATTTTAGAATTTGTGTCATTTTTAAATGTGCGTACCTTTGATCCAGCAATTCTACTTCTAGGGAACGTTAGCTAAACCCAAAGTCTGCTTTCTAGAACACTTGCTACACAAAATAACTTTCTGAGATGATGGTAATGTCTATTGTGAGCTGTTCAGTGTCAACCCTTAGCTCTATATGTGGTTAGCGGCTATTGCTATACAGCACTGTTGTAATGCTAGAGAGTTAACTGAACTTCAGTTTCTCATGGAGAAGGGGAATGGGTTTTGTTAAACCTTTACTCACACATGGGTAGCAAAATTAATACCAGACAAAATAAAATTTAAAGCAAATAAAGATTAATAGATCAAGACTTTCTTATAGATTAAATTAATAATCCACTGAGAACATAGCAGCTTTAAGCCTTCACTTATAAGCTCTGATGTTATAAGCTCTCATGTTCATAAAGAAAAAGATAGAATTAAAAGGAGAAATTTGTAAAACCAGAATAGCACCTTTCAGAAGCCATCAGATTAAGTAGAAAAAAGTAATTCGGGGGACAGAAAATTTGGCTAAGCTAATTAAGAGTGTGTGTACTGTATATAAGAAAAAAATACTACATCTTCTTTTTACATGGAACATTAATCAAAATTAGTCTATGTATTATACTATTTATAAAGGAATTTTTAGCTAATTTCAAACAAATTCACCAAATGAAATAGAATACATTGAAAATAAATAAAAATATGATCCAAATAATAAAGCATATAACCTGAAAGAAGTTAATTCTAAATAATTCTTGGGTAAAAGAAGAAATAGAAGTAGAAATTGCCTACTATTTAGAACTGAAAACACAACATTTGTCCAAAAAGTTTTATATGGGGAAAAATGTTTCAGAAACAGGTTCAGAGATTGCACAGCATATGATATGGTTGGGATAGCTCATTAGCTCTTTGGAAAGAAGCTCTCTCGTTGGTTGCCTCTGAAAACCAATCCCTGCTAAGAAGACAACTGGTAAACAGAAACACCAAAGAGAAAAATGAGAATGTTTTTTTTTTAAATGAGAAGAAAGGGAGTATCAGGAAACAGGGAGGCAGACAGATAAATGGGCTGACATAATTGACACAGATGACAGTTAAAACATAAGCAGACAAAAACACAAGGACAGTTTGTATTGTAAGATCCAAAAGCTTTGCACATTTCCTTTGCTCTTAAGCATATTATCACATTGCATTGAAAACTGCTTTAAAACACACACATATATATGTGTATATAATTATAGGACAGTTCTGTAGTCTTGGGATTATTCACTTTGAGCCAGATAACCTCTCATTCATTGTAACATGGGATTGCTGGGTGATTGACTGTCCACCCGTATTGTCCTTCCTTTCCCTCCAGGCTACACACTAACTTCTTATGTACCTGTTATATCATCCTTTAGCGGCTATCATCCTAGCCATGCTCTGAGTACATTTCTGCCTCATTCAAAAGGTATGAGCAGGGGCGGCCAGTTAGCTCAGTAGGTTAGAGCGCAGTGCTCTTAACAACAAGATTGCCAGTTAAATCCCCACATGGGCCACTGTGAGCTGTGCCCTCCACAACTAGATTGAAACAACTACTTGACTTGGAGCTGATGGGTCCTGGAAAAACACAATAAATAAAAGTTTTAAAAAGAAAGGTATGCCCATGTAGAGATACTCCCTTAACACTGCCTCTGTATAATGAGATTCTGATTACCCACATACACCCAACCCAGCCCAACATTCAAACACCCCATCCTTGTAGACCCAACTAAGGGAGTTTTAAAGTTATAATCTTATCATTTTTCTATTACTACTTTCAAGAAACTTTGACTACTCCCATTAAGTAGCCTCTTGTACAACCACCTGAAAGGTCCCAGCTTCCCCATTGTTCTCACTTCAATAGCCCTCCGAGAATATTGATGGTTTATGTTCACAGTAAGAGTCTGGAATCATCAAGAACAATTCAGATTATATTAGCATTCTAAGATTTACTAAAGTAAGAGATAGTATGTTTTAGAGAGGTTTTCATCCAAAACAACTTTGAAATTCCAGTACTTAACAGAATTTATCCTGGATTACTGAGAACATTCACTTACAGAGAATAGCTTGTTCATTTATCTAGCATGTAAACACTACCAAGTTTTTCCTCATATTTATACAATTTTCTTTATAACCAAGTGATATATATGAACAAATTATAAATGTGGTTTGGGAGATCATTGCTTTAGAAATCATACCACTATAATATATATTTACTTCATCTTGTTTTGTTCATTGGCAGTAATTCATGGAAATCTCTCCAATACAGATGAATTCAGGCAATAGCTTTATACTATCTCGTTAAGGATATTGCATACTCTATTTAGTTTTCCCCTTGGTAGACATTCTGTTTTGAGGTTTATCCTTAGTTGTGTTTTTTTTTTAAATGCATTTGTATCTGTTTATTCATTTGTTTCTCTAGGAACTAAGAATATTTGGTAGAGATGAGAGCCTTGGTGATCTGGGTTCTGATCCCTGCCCTGGCCACTTGGCAAGTTATGTATGAAAGTACTATATAGGTTATAAAGATGATTTTATTAATTCATGTTTATTTTGTGTTTTTAATTTAATTGCAGGAATTGCTCATATAGGTAGAGGAAAAGTAAATAAGTAAAATTAATATATATTTTTCCTCTCTGTTAAAGAATGGAATGACTCCTCTAATGCATGCTGCGTATAAAGGAAAACTTGATATGTGCAAATTGCTTTTGCGACATGGAGCTGATGTAAATTGTCATCAACATGAACATGGATACACAGCCCTCATGTTTGCTGCACTTTCTGGTGAAGTTTTAGTATTTATTCTAATATGTTATTAGTATTAGTCACCTATACAAATTTTTTTTATAAATACACATATATTTTTAAATGAAATGCATTTTTATTATAGTAATTTGAAGGTCAATTCTAATGGAAAAGAATGGTGGGAATTGGTTTTTGAAAAGTTGTTATATATGAAATGTGTAGTTAGTTTGTTCATCTGTTTTGTTATTTAAATGAATGGATTCTTTGTAGTGACAATATATTTTGTGTAGACAAGGAGCTTGGCTCTGTTATTCTTTCAAGTTATTACATAATAGTTCCTTAGTGTTCTGTATATTGAAGTAATATGAAAAGTTTTGTTGTTCTCTTGAGAAAATAGCTGCTCTGATAGAGCTGTATGTTTGCTTCACTGATATTTATGTGCTAAATAGTTCGATCCATTTAGAAATTTATTCTGATTCATGTTGCTTACGATTGGGTAAATAAAGAAAATTGGGAAATATTATCTAAAATTAAGTGGAGTTATCTATAATTGTTGACATTTTTAAGAAAATGAAGATGTAATATTATCATACTTTAAAAGCAATAGTCTGTATTTTTATAATCCTGGAAAGCATTTCTAAGCATGTTATAAAACATGGAATTCAAGAAGGACAACATTGACCAATTTGAATATATAGAATTTTAACATTTCCATATATAGAATATACTATATAGAGTTAAAATACAAATGAAAAACTAAGGAAAGTATTTACTACATATCTTAGAGGGTCATATTATTATATATGCAGAGTTCTTATAAATCGATTAGAAATGACAAATACTGCGGCAGAAAACTAAATAGAAAATGCAACAGGGAATAAAAGAAATACAACTGGCTAATAAACATATAAAACACTTTCACCAATATCAGAGAAATGTAAATTACAACAATAAATGATCATTTTTCACTTACCATATTGGCAGAGGTTAAGAAAGAATGATAATGCCTGCATTGCGTAAGGAACTTCTTTGCACTCTTTTGGGATGTGCATATCAGCCCAGCCTTGCTGGAAGGCAGCCTGGCAAGGTGCCTTTAAAGTATGCATACTCTGATCCCGCAGTGATTTGCAGGAACTGTTCCTAAGGAAATTGTAGTTCAAATTGAAAAATTAGTGGAAAATACTGTTCACTTAGTATAGTTTATAATAGCTAAATATCTATAATGATTCCATTAGTAATAGAATGCACATAGAATACATGCAAATGGATGGGTTGGGTTAGCAGATATTAAGTGAAGACTTCATTTTATCTCTTCTGTCTTTGTTTTGATATTTTTGTTCGTTTTGACTTTGTACTAAGCATCATCATTAAGAAAAATGTATTTCATCCTGTTTAAAAAAAAAAAAGTGATACTCAAATCTATTCAATTTTTGTTTTGCCTGATGTGTTTTCCAGAAAATAAGTTTAATTTTATGTGGGTTCTTGTAGCATTTTACTCTTTACTGTCATTATAATTTATAGTTTAGGAAACAATGGAAATATCCATACAATGAAAACCTGAAACTTAATAAATGAGAAGAAAGGGTACAGATAATTTAGAAAGGGGTATTTGAACTGAGCGTTCCTTAACATTAGCAAATATGTTCCCATTTAACCCTAGGTAATAAAGACATCACGTGGGTAATGTTGGAAGCTGGCGCTGAGACAGATGTTGTCAACTCTGTGGGAAGAACAGCAGCTCAGATGGCAGCTTTCGTGGGTGAGTTTTTATGGCAGTTTTACATGAGGTTATACCCAAAATTTTCTCCATGGAAAAAATACCACTTTGCTTCTCAGAGAACATTTTTTTTTTAACAACACAATGTTCACAGCTCACTAGGTTTTGTCTAACTTAATAAAATACGCAGTGACACTTTGGAGAAAATGAACAAGCTATTTGGAATTTCCACTTTGTGAGATACAGAGTATGGTGGGGCCATTTTAGTTGCAGATAAATGCTTTGAATGAGCATATTTTATTTCTCTAAGGGAAGTAGTTTAACCTAATGTTTAAGAACATGAACTGTGGAGTCAGTGGTCTTGGGTTTAAATTCTGGCTGTGCCACTCACTAGTACCATGTTTCCCTGAAAATAAGACCTAGCCAGACCATCAGCTCTAATGTGTCTTTTGGAGGAAAAATTAATGTAAGACCCAGTATTATATTATATTATATTATATTATATTATATTATACCCAGTCTTATATAAGACTGGGTCTTACATTAATTTTTGCTCCAAAAGACACATTAGAGCTACTGGTCCGGCTCACTTATTTTCGGGGAAACGTGGTAGGTTACTGAATGATTCTGACTTTCAGTTTCCTCAGGGTAACATGTTTACGTGGTTACTGAAAGGATTAAAAGAGATGATAGACTTAAAGAGCTCCATGTGCAGCACTAAATAAATGCCATCAGTTACTATTATTAATAATAATTACAATAATGTAATTCATAGGAAGGAGCCTTAATAATAGTACATACAACTCCTTCATTATCATTCTCATGAACCACAGCTATTTATTGTGTGTCCAATATTTTTTGATATGTTAATCCTGTTACTGGACATAACCTAGGGATTTAGAAGAGTGAGGAGAGGCAGTTAGGAGAGTCCACTGATAGAAAAGCAAAGCTGTAAACATCTGATTGTTTGAGAGTGCAGTAAGTAGTCTTGTGGGGACTAATAATTTATTAAACAAATACTTAATGTTTACAACCTATATGCCAAGCATCACCATAGATGCTTTGGTTACAGTGGTGAACAAGACAGGGGACTTTCATGTGTTCATGGCACTTACAGGCTAATAGCAATGACCGGTCTTGTGAAAATATATTCTCAGGGAGAACGTAACAGTTCCATAGAAATACATCAAAGAGAGGGAATCTTCTATCCTCTTCCAAAGCCGTTTCGATAGAAATTACATTTAGGTGTAGATAGAGTAGGAATTAGTCAGATATCGGTGGTCGTGGTAACTGTATATTTTGTTAAGTTTTACTATAAAATTATCTTAAAACTACTCCTAGTAGCTGCTGTTGATTAAGTTAGGCAGTCACTGAGTCACTTTACAACAGCTCTGTGAGAGCAAATATTTTAATTCAATTTTAGGAGGATTTAAGAAAGCTATGGCCTTTCTGTGCAAACTTCAGAGAAATGTTTATCCCACACTTAGGGGCTCCCTGGTTGCCCCAACTCACCTCTAAGCTAATTATGAGGGTGTCAGTCCAATGAGAAAAGAACATTACACTAGGAATCTTGAGAGTCCCGTTTTAGTTTGTGTGTACTGCTAATTAGTTACAGGATCACAGGTACATCCCTTCACCTCCATGGGCCTCTGTTTTCTGATATGTGCCATGAAGCCAGGGAATAAGATGGTCTGAAGTTCTGTTTAGCTCTGCAAGTTTTCATTATGTCCATGATGTAATCATAGAAAGCTCAGCTAAAGGTTAGGTACCTGCGCAGATCACAGGGCTGGAACTGGAGGGACCTGTTGTTTTAACCAATAATCAAATGCTCTTTTCTTTTTTTCAACACGTCTACATTAATGAAAATCTAAGGTAGAAATTGTCCACAATCCCATCCTAAAATACGAGTAATGTTTCCATTGTGTATTAATCTGTTTAGACTAATTTCATAGACAGAAAAATTACACCCTTTGATTTGACATTATCTTTTCCAATATAGTCTTTTTAAAAACTCATTCTCCCTATTTTATTCCCTTCAAGTGGAACAGCATATATACATACGTATGTGCACCCGTGTGCACGATCTTTGTTATCTTTTTAAAATGTGATCATACAAATCAATACAGGCTTTGTAACTTGTTTTCTTCACTCACCAGTATGCTGTGGAAGTCTCTCCCATCTCAGTAGGTATAAATTAGTTATTCAAATAACTGCTTCATATTCCATGATATTGATGTACCACAGTTCATTTAGCTCTCCCCTATTGCTAGATTTTACAGTTTTTTTTGTAATCACTTTACTACAATGTAATAATGATCCTTGATCTTAAATTTTTACATGGGAGTGCATTAATATCTATATGACATACTTTCAGAAGAAAAATGAATTGAGACACAGATGTGTATTTCTAATTTTAATGTAAGTCTAGATTGCTTCCCAAAAGGGCATAGCAATTTGCATTCCCATTATCACCCTCACCAGTACTGGGTGTTTTTACTCTTTGATTTTTGCCAACCTGATAGTTGAAAAGATGCTGTATTGTGAATGTACTTTCTCAATATTAATGAAATTAAGCTTCTATTGTTGGTCATTTGTGTTTTCTCTTCTGTGGATGCCTTCTCCTATTTGTTACTCGCTTTTCCTTTCAGTTGTATCTTTCTTATTGCTTTGAGGAGCTTTCTGTATATTATGGATACTAACCCTTTGTTTATGAAGTGTGTCCCAAACATTTTATGCCAGTCTTGATTTTCTTTTGACTTTATAGGAACTTCTACCATAGAAAATTTATTTCTAAGTAATCATAGTTTTCCTTTTATAGCTTCCATGTTTCTTGTCTGGCTAGAAGAGGTCTTCTTGACCATGGATGGATTAAATCTAAGTATTCTCCTCCTAAATGTACTTCAGATTAAAAAAAAAAAATGTGCTTCTGAAGTTTATTATTTTAGAGTTCCTTTCTCCATGGATATTTAGTTAATGTTGATAGCACAATTTATTAAATCACTTAACATTTTCCCACTGAATTGAAATACCACTTTTGTAGTAAGTTAAATTGTCTTATATACTGGTATCTATTTCTGGATCCAATATTCTCTTCCACACATCTGTTTGTCACTTTCTGTATTAATACCATGTTGTTTTGATTACATTGACTTTAAAGTAAAGCAAATGTCCTCAGTTATTTCCCTTTGAATGCAATTCCTCCCTTCCCCAAATCCTTTTCAGTTTTTGTTGGACTTTCATTAAACGGTTATATAATTATTTGCAGAGAGTTGACATCTGTGTGATGTTAAGACTTCCCATCCCCATCACATAATGTATCTTTATATTGTTTTGTTTTTAACTTGTTTTTGATACTTCAATAATACTTATTAGATTCCTTCATATCAGTCTTTCTTTTAAAATTTATTTTTATATAAAAATGCCTTCTTTTAAAATTTATTTCGAGGTAATTGATAGTTATTGTCTATTTTGTAAGGAAAATTCCCACCACTGCCTCCACACTCTTGTCATTTCTAGCTCGTTATGGATAATAAAGAGAAAGCTATCGATTTCTTTTTTTTCTTCCTCTCATTTTTATTAGAGTCTCTGAGTTTTATAGCTATTTAATTTTTATTTATTTTCTATTTGAATTAACTTCAGGTTTCAAAGTAAGAATAATAATAGTGATAATTGGCATCTCATGTCTTTTTCCTGTTTTTAATGGAAATAGTTTTAGCTTTTACTTTTTATTATGATATTGCTATTGGTTTTATTATTATATAATGCTATTTGTCTTGTTGAATTTTTAGTTCTTTTTCTGATATTATAGCCATTCCTGATTCCTTTTTTGTTTTTAGCATTTTTCCAATAATCTCTTTGCTCGTCCCTTTATTTTCAGTATTTTATCATTTTATTTTAGTAGTGTAAATACTACTATACCTCTGTAGTTATAAACATAAGTGGATTCTGTCTTCTAACCCAAAAGATGGTCTTTCTCTTTTAACAGGTATTCAGTTTATGCATATTTCATATAATCACTGATGAACTTGGTTGCATTCCTCCTGTTTCACTTCATTTTTTTTACTCTGTATTTCACTTGGTGGTTGTTTCTTCGTGTGTGTGTGTGTGTGTGTGTGTGTGTGTGTGTGTGTTTCCTTACTGTGATTGGCCTAGTCACGTTAGAGTATATTTTCTCTTTTTATTAACTTGAAAGATCAAGAATACTTTTCTATTTCACTAGTGCTTGCTTTCCTATTCACAACACTCCTAATTAAATCCTTATTTCTCAATTCTCATCTAAAAACAGGAACAAAACTATACTCTATGCCCCACCCCCAAGGCACTGTTTTGGCCCGTTCAGCCACCCCAACAAGAGGAAATCCGTATAACTCATTTATTTCTCCACATCCTCTGTTTTGGCTTTGTTAGGCAACAGGCCTTTCCTTTCCTCCTCAATCACTTCCACAAGCTCTGGACTTTGCTAAGAGAGTTTAGTATTGAAAAATACTAAAAGTACTAATATGTTATTAGAGTGTACCTCATAGTATGTTACTTCTCTTTCAGTAATTCTCATGGTCAACCATATAATTTCTCAGTCATATGCTACCTCCACCCATTCCAATTATTAATATCCCTGCGGCTAAGGACTTTTCTCCACTACTTTCTTTCCTTCTTGCTCCATTTTGAGTTCTCTTGTTCTCAATTCAGTTTCAGTGACAGGACCTTCTGAGATAGTATGTAGGTTGTATATTGTTTGAAACCCATCATAACCAAAACTGCCTTCCTCTCTGAAATGTGAGTCATATCTTGGCTAGTTTTGTGTTTCTTGTATCGCTATTCTTTTCTCGCAATCATATGTAGAAGTTATTCCAGTTTTCTAAATCTTGGTTTTGCAAATGAAAATTTGATTTATATTCTTTTATACATTTTTTGTTTCTCCTTGTGGAAGTCTGTTTCAATTTCAGTTTATCCTTAAGATTAAAAAAAATTTTTTTAAATTTAAAAACTTCTAGGATGTGTCTACTTATGGGTGTGTTCTGATTAGTCCTGCTCAGGACTGACTCAGTGAGCCCATTCAATCTAGAAGACTCAAGTCTAGTGATAGTAACACTGGAGCAAAATAATGCCCTGGTTCCCCTCATCCCCAGCATTTATTTTCTGTGTTAATAGTACTGTTTTATTTGTATGTATGCAGAATTCATAAATTATAAACTAGTAAAATTGAATATTTAATAGTTTCAATTATAAAAATATAAATGCAGATTAAGTAAAAATTTATAAAGATAAACTTTATATATCACTCTAATATAAATTATTAGCATATTAATTAAAATAAAATGTCAAAGTAAGCACTACTTGAGAAAAGTAAAGTAATATTATTTTTTTATTCTCACAAAGGTGCGATCCTAAGAAACCTCGAGACCTGTGACTGTCATTGTTATGTAGCGGGTATTTTTATGTACAAATAATTCTAACTGTTAACAGGATGATTTCTGACTATACTATTGGGGGACTGGTGAGAAGTTACCAGCTAATTCCACATTTTCTTTTTACCCCTTTATCTTCCAATCTTCGTGTGTGTATTTTGACATTTTTCAGGAGTGGTTTTACAACACTCTTTTGAATGGGAACATCTATCTGTTTTCTGAAGCTCGATGTAGACTGTGCTTTAAGGAAGCAATAGTTTGTCTTTATCTGCTCTAGTTTCTTCATATCCAGTTATAAATTCCCACACGTAGTTCTCTGTCAATTTTGATGCTGTCGTGTGTCTATCCCACTTGCAATAGTTTTGCTTGCCTCTCATTTTTCTTGAAGGTAGTTATTTTCTAAACAGAGCACCTCAGATTTTTAAAATATCCTATTACTGTTTGACTTCTCCTCAAGATATAGGTAATGGAGCTTTCTGATCAAAAAGAAAAAGAAACTGGTATTTCAGTTAAGAATAACATCAAATACCAAAAATGATGTTATCATCACTACTAAAATTTACCTTCAAATCAGGGACATGTTTTTCTGTCATATGTTTAATTATTAATTCTCCATCCATTTCTTTTTTCTTTCTGGGATTTCTGTTATTTTTCACTACTACATTTTCTGTATCTGTCTCTTAGCTCTCTTGTTGCTTCCATAATGATTTCTATCTCCTATTTTTCCTCTGTTTTGACATAGATCATCTGCTTCATCGTCTACATTACTATTTAGTTCATAATAAATATTAGTAACTAGGATTATCCCTTTCAGTTTGTCTATTGACATTTTTTTTTCAATTGGGGAATATTGGGGAAGAGTGTGTTTTTCCAGGGCCCATCAGCTCCAAGTCAAGTTGTTTTCAATCTAGTTGTGGAGGGCACAGCTCAGCTCCAAGTAAGTCGTTGTTTTCAATCTAGATGTGGAGGGCTCAGCTCACTGGTCCATGTGGTAATCGAACCAGCAACCTTGGTGATATGAGCACTGCGCTCTAACTACTGAGCAAACCGGCCATCCTTGTCTATTGACTTTTAAAACTTGAATCTTTCTTCGTCCATGAAAGTCTGTTTACATACTGTAATTGATCTGCTTAATTTACGTGTTCCTGTTTGGCGACTGTGGTTATAGTTTGGTTGTGGTGGTGGCTGATGTTGTCTCCTGAGATGCTGGGTGCCCTTGGGTACTTAGTCTGCATGTCCCAGGCGGTCAGGTAGAGTCCACAGGGTCAGGCAGCAGTGGACCGAAGTGGCACCGTCTCTGTACCAGTGGGCCCAGGCTCAGCAAACTAGTAGGTATTCTGTCCTCTGCTGAGACGAGGAGGAAGCCGCTTCCCTCTTGGGTTTTCAGGAACTCCTGGACTAGCAGAGCCCTCTGTCAGTCCCCCATCTAAGGTCCACCTGGCCCGTTGTGCAGTCCCCCTGCAGGTCACCTGTGGTTGGCAGGATGAAGCAGACTGTCCCAGTATTGTGCATAAGCGGACAGGGGCCATAGGCTGCCCAGGGTGGACCACTGTCTGGAAGCCCCAGCATCTGGGCCTGCTCCTTAGGACTCACGTCAGCCCACGTCAGGCAGGAGGAGGAAGAAATCTCTCCTCCGGAGATCTCGGAAGAGCCTGCACCCACAAATGTTTCCTGCAGGTTCTGCCTGCTGGCCCAGAGTGGCCATTTCCTTGCTCCAGAGAGGTAGTGGAGAGGGGTCTGGGGAGAGGGAGGCCTCAGAAACACACATGCTGGCCTCCAACTTTGCCATGGAAGGTGTGGCTTTCATAGAACCATTTTTATCACTAGACATGGCGTAGCGATGGCACAGGAATCTATGAGAAGCCATAATGTGGATTCCAGGCTTGTGGGAGCAAAAGGTTTTTCTCTGATTCATTTCGCAAAGAGGCCAAGCTTTGCTCAGATTCAAGGGAAGGGGATACTAGTTTACTAATATGAATAATAATTAGGAGAATAAAGTTTTATAAATTTAAATTCTGTATAAAGAAAGCCAGATGTGGTTGGGGAATTATGACCACCATTTGTGTAGGGGTGAGAAGAAACACATCAATTACAAGCAACCTTTATAAAATATTTAGGGCCAATCACAAGCTGAACATTGCTTTTTTTGTAATCCGTATAATCTTCATACATATTATGGATTCTGTGTCTTTAAAAGATTATTTCTTGACTTCACAAATGTTCCCCAAAACATTTTACCTCTCCTCCTCTACTCTCCTTTCCTGAAAATTAAAGATGTTAATGCATGTTTACCTTACAAGAAAACAGAGCAACATAATTTATAAGAAAAATTAGAAAGTGTCTTATTTTGAATAATAAAATAACAAATTTCCTATTTTTCTATTAAAAGGTCAACATGACTGTGTGACTGTAATCAACAATTTCTTTCCTCGAGAGAGACTGGATTATTACACTAAACCCCAGGGACTGGATAAAGAGCCGAAACTGCCCCCAAAGTTGGCAGGCCCGCTGCACAAAATTATCACCACAACAAATCTTCATCCTGTCAAGGTAGTGTAGCGTTTATTGTATTTGCTTTTTATTTAAATACAGCTTCAGAGTTCCAATTGCTCTTACAACCATGTTTCCCTGAAAATAAGACCTAGCCGGACCATCAGGTCTAATGCCTCTTTTGGAGCACAAATTAATATAAGACCCAGTCTTATTTTATTATAGTATAGAACCAGGTCTCGTATAATATAAGACCGGGTCTTATATTAATTTTTGCTCCAAAAGACGCATTAGAGGTGATGGTCCGGCTAGGTCTTATTTTCGGGGAAACACGGTCTATAGAGTCATAATTGTCTGGGGTTGAGTTTTGTAGCTGGAGACCTTGCGATGGGCTCTCTTGTTCAGTTGATACGGTGAAGGGGTGCTCTCAGTTGAAACCTGGAAGAGTGAGGGAACACACACTAGAGAGGAAGGGAAGCTAGGTAACGCGGTGGGTTCAGCTGAAGCCTAGCTTCCACTTCGTCTTACAGGGAGCTCTGGACTGTTAATGGCTCCGGAAAGGCAGGGGAGCCAGGCTTTCCTATCGGCCATTGGCTGAGGCCTGTCCCCAGAGGGGAAGGACAGCCTCCCAATAGTGCCCCATCAGGTGGCTCTCTTTGAGTGAAGGCAGCTCCCTGGCTGGGGAAGGAGGCAGCTCTGAGCTCCTAGCAACCAGCACTCCCAGTGGCTGGGACCTGGTGTGCAGGCCTGGTAAAGAGGATCTGGGTGGGGCACCAACACCATCTGCTCCAGCAATTATCCCTCCAAGAAGTGTTCTGAAATGTAATCATGAACAGGTTTCTTAATGCAAGTAGCTATTTGATGCCTTTAAGTAATTCAGTTCCTCCAGTAATTAGTCAACTCACAGATTTGCAAACTTTGTAGACCAACCCGGAAGTTCAAATGGCTTAACTGGGAGACTTCAAGAGCTATTCTGCACTGTTTTCACTGCTATTTTCTTCATATTTTATACACAGACCTTTTGTTTATTTATAAAATAATTTTTAATCAATCCAGATGAGTATAATGTATTCAGTGAATCATTACAGAAAATATGATGTGTGCCCCAATGATGCTGTCCTTTATCAAAATTCTGTCACATGTCTTCATTCTTAGTAATTCAGAGCTGTTTGGTGAGCAAAACAGTGAGTTGGGTGAAAAATTGACATTTTCCCATAATACCAGGTGTTATTCTAATGTAGTGAAAATAGATTTCTTTAGAAGTGTATTACAAAAGAAGAATCTACGAGTACACTACACCATTAAAGTAAGTGGACAATTTTCATAAACTTTTGACAGCTAACACTCATTTGGAGATATAAGTTCCAAACTGCATATAACTTATCTATTGAGGCATCCATTTGCATATAGTCTTTGAAGCTTAAGAAACAAACAAACTGACAAAAATACCTGTCATGTGGCCCTTCACCCAGATTGATGTTCTGGGCCATCGAGAGAGATGACAAGCCAGCAGATATTTCCTGTAAGATGGATAAGTAGAGTCAATTCTGATTTTTTTTTTCAGAACTGAAATGGTTTACTTAACATCTGAAAAAAACTGCTAGAGGTAACACTTGTGATCCTAAGTGGGCAAAAAAGAAATACAGCTGTGAATCACGTGTTTGTGTTTCTAGTGAAGGTTATATAGGACTTGAAATTTAACCTTTAAAAAAAATTTAGCCTCCTCTGTATCAGTGATTCTGCCGCCCCCTCCCCCCCCCCCCCCCCCCCCAGAACACAGAGGAAAGAGAACTCCTATAAATAGCAGCAACATCCTCTCCACGGCACCCTTTCTCTCAGGAGTGGGGGCAGGCTAGGCTGAGAAGTCAGGATTTTTCCTAGGGATACAGTATTTCTCAGCCTAGAGAATGTGTATGGTTTTACAAAGCCCTGTTGTTTCCCTTTAACTTGAGCATTACAGGATATTCTGGTTTAGATTGATTTGAAGACGTTTCCTCCATTTTTCTGATTCACTGTTTCTACTCCTTGAAATTACAATAATCTCAATTATTGCAATAATTGAGTCAGGGGAGTAATTTTTGACATTTACATGGAACCTAGTCCCTCAGGGTTAACTGTCCTAAGAATTATTGTACTTCCAATTATCTTTAAAGGCATATATTTTGAGTAAATTAGATTAAGGGCATACTTATACAGGCAATAAATTATAAAGGTATATATGCTGAAATAGCCTACATTATATTTTTTAGGGCACTTGGTCTTATAATAAAGACAATTCTATGATTATAGTACCTTCTTTCAGTTCAGACCTTGCTTTTTGTAGGAATAAATATAGTCTATTCACTTGAAAACCTTTCTTTTATCCACACTTCAGGTAAAAGCTGCCCAGTTGCTTTTGTGATGGCCCACGTTTATTGCTTTAGCCCTTTTCAAGCTGGCATCCCACGTTTATTGCTTTAGCCCTTTTCAAGCTGGCATCGGTCTTCATAGGAAGCATTATAAAAATGTAATTAACAGCCACTCTATAGGGTTAAAGACCTTTAACATACGCACAGGAATTCTCAATACACAATTCATCTTTTTGCTACAGTGTACCAAACACAGCTACATTGTGTCCAGGTTAAGTGGCTGCTACAGCAATAAGGAACTGGGCTGATTACCTGGAATACAGAGGTCAGAAAGGAGAAAACCAGAATCACAGGAAAAATGACAACAGAGTTGAGCAGGGGCTCTAAGTGGTCAAGAGGCAGATGTGCACAAGTCATCCCATTTTTAATTGTTAACATGACTTTTAAGCCCATAATTGTTGATTTAGTAATTTTTCTAAAATGGCATTTAAAAAATAAGAATTCAAAATGCCACTGTATAAACATATTCTAAGGCAGCCATTATTTGGGAGATGAGATATATATGGCTTTTTTGCCTGCAGGAATATATTTATTCTTCCTCAGTAGTTAATAATAAGGGCTTCCTTTACAATGTATTACTTTATAGTGCTGCAGAGATGAAAGGAAACTAGTTCAAGTATTCTTTGTGTATAGCTATGTAAATATTGCAGTAATCTCATGGTAGAGCTGTGGTTATGTATCATTTTTCTTTATGTATATTGCTGAATACTATAAAATAAATAAAGCCTAATGTCTTAACAAACAAAAAAATCATTAAACTGTTCTATTTGAGTTTTCTTTTTTTTTTTTAAGCATTCCTACTGGTAAATTTAAGACCCTATGCTTTGATTATGAATGCTGTATACAAAAATATTGAAAAATCAGCTTCAAATGATTGTAGCTGACTGCAGAAATATAAATGGGTAATGAATGAGTTTTCTCTGCCAAAAGTTAATGTTTGATATGGTAGGTAAAGCTGTCAGGAAATTGACCAACAGGGATTCTGATTGGACTTATTTCATGAACTCTAATAATTTATTATTGAGTGCTATATTTTAAGTAAAATACAAGATTATATAGCAGTCTAGTAGTGTAAAAAAAAATAAGTAAAAATCATATTTTAATTTCACAAGAACATTTAGTCTATGTTAAATTTCCAAGTAGGAGGTTAGGCCTGGGTTTTACTTAACAAAATTATCTTTCTTCATGTCTAAAGAAAAGGATCTAAAAAGAAAAGGATCTACTTTATGAAATCTGCTACCTGTTGTTCCCTAACATTTATAATTTATATGCGTATTACCTGGGAGAGGTAATTAGCTATAACATGTAGGTTAACAAATACTGACTTTCTGCTTTGTGCATATAATCATGCCTGTTACACATTACATTACAGTTTACATTAATGTCATGTCACCATGGATTCTTACAGCTGTTTTTTGCAGGTGATGTACCCTATAACAAAGCCAAAAAGAAATGCTCCTTACTACACTGAATTTGAGCTTAGTTTGCGCATATGCAAGTATGGCAAGTGCGGGACTCACGATGCGTCAGATTTAATAACTCTCTAATGTTCCTCCTTTTAAAGCTATTTTTGCGTTGCTCTTTGACCGGTTCTCATTATTATAGATGATTAGAACACATTAGGGAAATTTCCACAGAGAAATGTAGTTAAGCAGAAAGCAATACACCTTTTATTTTTAGACCTCTTTCTGTAAAAATCTCATTTCCTTGTAATTAATAAGAATTAATGAGAGTTTAGTTCTTCCAGCCGTGAAATGCTAAAGCTCAAATTTTAAATTCTAAAAGTAGTGAGTGCTTGTTGATTTGGTTATATAAAGGATGTGCACATATGCCATGTTTATCTTTAGTACAAGTGCTTTTAGCAGGGACACTAAAACTATGATTCCAAGTGGTACGCTAACAAACACCCCGGTTTAGCTAGATGTCAGATCACGTGACAACTTTGACATATGGAATTCAAGAGATTCCACAATATCGGGGTCCTTCTGTATTAGTTTTATAACTTTGATCAGTGACAATTTGCATTCTAATTCGAATTAACATAGTAAACATATGACTGTAAGAAAGACTTGATTTGTTAATTTTTATTTGAAATCAACTAAAATTGACTACCTAATTTTGACATGGAAAAGTCTCTCATGGAATTTCTAAGCTCACTAGAATTTCTTCTAGATCGTGATGCTTGTAAAGGAGAATCCTCTGCTGGCAGAAGAAGCAGCTCTGACTAAATGCTACAAGGTGATGGATTTGATTTGTGAGAAATGTATGAAGCAAAGAGACATGAATGAAGTATTGGCTATGAAAATGCATTACATCAGCTGTATCTTTCAGAAATGTATTAACTTCCTAAAAGATGGAGAGAATAAACTGGACACTCTGATCAAAAGGTACCGGTTTTACCATGTCATGTGTGAAATACACACAAATGGATGATGTGTTATTGTATGAAGCCTTGTTATAGATGTAAAACTTAAGCATTTTAGCAGTAGTTGTTACTATTGGGATCACATTTAGTCTGCAAGAAACAAGGGGCAATTTTATACTTAGACTGAGTCATTATTCCATTCTGTGCTCTTTCCACCAGTGCTTTTGTTATCCCCGGTTCCAGGTGACGAATCTGAGGTTTGGAGAGGTTAAATAGTGTGCATACGATCAGACAGCTAGAAAGCAGCCCAGGTCCAAATGTGAGGATAGGTGTGCTATGCCATAGGCTGCTGCTCTGGATTCATGATGACACTGTGTATTTCCGTTACCGTACCTGGGAGAGCTGTGTCACCCTTGTTCTCTGACCACCAGGGGTCAAATTCTCCGATAGTTTTACTGGAGAAAAGTGAACTACATCGGAAGGGTGTGACTTGATGCGGGTTTTCATTCTTTGTTCAAATAACTGACATAGTAATAAGTAACTAGCTGACCTGATAACAGTGTTTAGTGTATT
Source organism: Rhinolophus sinicus (assembly GCF_057876585.1). Taxonomy (NCBI): domain Eukaryota; kingdom Metazoa; phylum Chordata; class Mammalia; order Chiroptera; family Rhinolophidae; genus Rhinolophus; species Rhinolophus sinicus. The sequence continues at coordinate 22,493,121 of NC_142504.1, forward strand.
TTATGGTAGGGATTGCTTTTGTAAATACCACTGAAGGCCCCTAAACCTGATAAGGCTGAGCCTGACATGGACGTAAAGCAGCAGTTAGAATTGAGTCTATCGTCATGATTTCAAGAGACAATGAAAATCTTACGTTAGCAAGTAAGAAACTCCTACAAGTGTATGGGTTCAGCTGAGGGGAAACGCTTAGTGATTCAATTCCCTCCTATTACTCTTTTAAAAATATCTTGCAGCTTGTTAAAAGGCCGACCTTCTGATGGCTTTCCGATATATCAAGAAAAGATCATTAGAGAAAGTATCAGAAAATTTCCTTACTGTGAAGCTACACTTCTCCAGCAGCTGGTGCGAAGCATTGCTCCTGTTGAAATTGTAAGGTTCTTAATAACTCCGTTAACTCTATCAGTAAGACCCAATGACCGTATGTTGTGCAATGAAAAGCATTAATGAAGCAATTATTGTTTCAGAAAATTGTCAGCAACAAACATGGAGATAGGTCTGCCTGTTAACCCTGTTTCTGTTTGTCCATTTTTCTTCTCTCGAGCCTTTTCTTCCATTTATATAGCTCATGGTTTAATCAATAGTACTTCCCTATGTCGGAATATAGATGGTTATAGTGAAAATTTACATGTTAAATACCTCTGTAAAACCTGTAAAAGTGGGTACACATGTACTATGTAATACAGATACACACATGTTCACCTGTAGCTTGTGAAACACCAGTAGAGAGTCCCACGCTAGATGAAAGTTGAAATTGATTGTCTAGCTTGATGGCTTCCGGTGAGTGAAGATGTGAAGGGATGAGTGTGGGGCAGCTCGTTGTATGTCCTGATAAACAATCTCAAAATATGTCCCAGCTTCTTATAGCCTACCTTAATGCCTCTGATTTTATAAATTTTCTATTCGTAACAAAAAAAAAAAAAAATCTATTTATACTTCACAGCTATGGTAAATAAATTTTAACTTTTTTATCTGTTCTTTGAATTACTTATTGCCCTTTTGCAACATATTTATTTCAGGAGTATCTCATAAGATGCTCCCTGCCTTCACTATTTTGAACAGGTTTCTGTTCACCTTCTCTCCACCAGTCATGCTTTTATACATTTCCATCAACCCTTTATCAGCTATTTTCTCTTAGGCATAAAGTTCATGCATTGATTTATGCATGAGAGCTCTCCATGATTTCCCATAGAGACGCTTTCCCCATTTTAATATACTTGGCTATTTAGTATTCAACCTTTTGGAAAATTAAAGTTAGCAAATTATGAGGGTGGTTTATCAGTTATGAATGTGTTTTGACCACACATATCAAAATCCAGCCAACTATGAATTAAATAAATAAGGGTTTATTTATTTACTTAAACTTGGAAGCCCAAAGATAGGCAGACCAAATCTGGTACAGTGGCTCAAAAATATCGGGGACCCAAACATTTTCCATTCTTCCATTAGCCATCTAGATCACGGTACGCATGCGTTACGACCTTGTGGTTGCCAGGCATCCAATGCTTATCCTCCAAGCTTAGGTTCCTATCCTAGGCAGGTCTATAACTGGAAAACATAAGCTCCCAGAAACACTGCCTATGTCACATGACCACTCGTAGCTGCACAGGCATCTAGGAAAATGGGTCTTTTGGGCAGGTCTAAACACTGCTGCACTAAACAAAATTATGCCTCTATTAGTAAGGAATTTGGTGGAATGGTTGTCAGAGAAACAGCTAGCAGTGGCTGCTCTGGGGTATTTCCAGCACTAACAAGTGGTAGTAGACATTCTGCGTTCAAGGGAGAAAACACAAAAACTATAAATAGCTGCCCAGAGTACTTTAAAAAAGTCAACGCAAGTCAGTATAGAGGTCAACAATTCATCATCTTAGCCTTGTATCATAGATTCATGTAGTTAGTTTATGAAGTATAATGGTTATTTATCCTAGTGATCTGAGTGATGCAGGATATGTTTATTAATAAAGAAAAGATAGAATTTAATGCATTTGAAAAAACTTTCTCTCTAAAAATTTTTGTTCTTGAAGAGTTACATATTCTGCTCTGTGGAAAACTTGATTTATCTGGAATGCTTGTGATTGCTGCAGATAGCCACTGTTTACTTCTGAACGGGTTTCCTTATACTGCAAGTTCATAAGCCTGAAGCAGTGCTAACCTTTTCCGTAACACGGTGTTCTCCCAGCTGGCTACCCTGAGGGTCACCTCTGCCCTTTCTGACAATGCTGATGCCCGATCCCTGCTGCAGAGGTTGATTCCCTCTGCCTCGTGTGCAACTCTGGCTTCTGCCTATCCCAGCATCCAGCAGGAAGTGTGAAGCATGGACACACTTAAGGAATGTTGCTCCAGCATTATAAAAGATTATATTCTTAATGCTACTTTGCTTTATCAATTCATAGTGTATATTTTAAGTTCTGGAAGGCTATAATATATCTGATTTTATAGGACACATTGAATACAGTATCCTGTTTGTAGGCCGAATGTTTTCCATGGGTGGAGCTTTGCTACTTAAACTCATTCTTATTTAACAAAGCAGATGACAAGATTTTCTATAGCAAGAAAGAGTTCTTGTCATCCAGTAGTGGCAAGAAAGAGTCCATGTGGTTACTCAGCTGTGCCATCAATTTTTTCCTGAAGTAATAGTTCACATTAGTAGCCATGCTTCTAGCAAAATACCATTTAGTCTTATCTTTGGTTACATCTGTGAGAATATTATGTTCTGACTCCCACCCAAATCCCATTTTGGGGAGGATTTGGGACAGGTCTCAGTCAATTTCGTGAAAAAAGTATTTGAACAGAAAAATGTAATTTGTAAATCTGTTGAATATATCATACTCTGTTGATTTGTGGACTACACTGTTGTCTACTTTTGAGGCAAAATCATTATGTAGATTAATAAGTGTTTAGTGTAACACTAAGTACCAGTGATTCTCAAACTTTTAGTATGTTTCGGAATTACCTGTAATAATGCAGGTACATCGAGCACATGCTTAGAGATTCTAAATCAGAAGGTATGGGATAGTAGGATCGATCTGAATTTTCTCCGATGCATACCATCATTTGAGCACAACTGCCATAGACCTTCATTCCTGGTGAAATTATTTAGATATCTAGTATCTGTGGTTTCAGTTTACCTATATTTTCCCCTCACCATTATACTATCTTAATTCCAAAAGAGAACTCTTAGCATTTTAATATGAAAGGAAACCCAGTCCTTATTGTGTGTTTTCAGGAGGAACATGACAATTTCAAAATGAATGTTACTAAAATACTTCTTCAATCTTTTGAATATTTTGTTTGACTATCTTGATATACAGAACAGTGTAAAACAATGTTCTAAGAAAATTCCATTCTGAGCTCATTGTCCTGTATCTGAAATCTTTTGGGCTTATTGAATAATCTTAATTGAAAAATACTTTTATGCTAGAATAGGGCCAATTTTTTTAATCTTGCCATATTTGAAGCTATGACTTACCTTCCATATACTTTGCATAGAAAAACGTATACTGAAAAAGGTATTTGCCATTTTGTCATAGATAACATCTGTGTAATCTCTAGTCTTAATGATTTTGTCTCTTATATGTCTGCTTCTAGACAACATTGCTCATGGAGTGTCATCTCAGTAGTTTTTCAATGGTGATTTCAGAGTGTTTTCTCTCCGCTTTATACCCACTCTAGGGTTCTGATCCCACGGCATTTTCTGTACTTACCCAAGCCATCACTGGTCAGGTGGGTTTTGTAGACGTTGAATTTTGTACCACCTGCGGAGAAAAGGGAGCAAGCAAAAGATGCTCAGTATGCAAAATGGTAAGAAAGAAGTTCTTTGTAGTTCATTGGTATCTGGTTTAGATTTCATCCAAATTGAAAATTGAGTTTTAATATTCTGTAAACATAATGGTTGACATTAGTTTTCTAATAAATTATAATAGTTAGATATAAAGTATTGCATCTAAAACTTAAAAGTAATTTGGAAGAGAACTATGGGATAAATGTAGTTCTGTGCCGCCTTCTGCCAAATGCCCAGGCTGTCCCAACTTCTGTGCTGACCACCCAAAGAAAGAAAAGATTTGAATAAATGAATGGCTATAAGAGAAAGATTATCCATAGACAACTGAGGCTGGTGCAGATATGAGAACCTAGAATAGGACAATTCATAAATATATAATCTTAAATCTTCGGATATTGACTTTTACTACAATCTCTTCATCAACTCTTCCTTGTAAAACTTAACTTCCTTCTGACTGTCACTAGTTGTTCAGCTGTCTGGACTATACTACCCACCTCTGCCAGAATTATCTTTGTAAAGAGCCTATCTGCTTGTTGTATGCTTCTCACATTCACATATTGCACACATGCATCGGTCTGTACATTCACTGAACCCTACAGATAATGTTAATTTCCTGTTGTTTTTAAGGTTGACATTCTTCAGCATATTCTGCTATACCCTACGTCTCCAGCTTCATCTCCTTTACTTACTTACTTCTCTGAGCCTCAGTTTTCTTACGTGTGAAATGGGGCTAGAGTTGTGAGAATTAAGTGATACCATCTGCATTGGTTAAGTATCACTGCACATAAACGCACTCCAAAATTCAGTCTTTAAAGCAACAGTCATTATTTCTCCCACGTTTGTGGTTAGCTGGGCTCAGCCAGGGCACTTCTGTTCGTTGTGTCTCTAACCCTCCCTGGACCAGCAGGCCTGCCTGAGTGGGTTCTCATGGTGATGGCAGAAGAATAAGCGGGCAAGTTGAAACACACAAGGACTCTTCAGATTGCCATGCTAACTCATTCCTTTGGCCAAAACGTGTCACATGGCCAAATCTGAGGTCAATTCTCCTCCCCTTCAGTGAGAAGAACTTTGTGATCACATGGGAAAGTGTATGGATGCAGGGAAGAATTGGGACCAATAATGCAGTCAACACCATCTAGGTGGAAGGCATATTATCTTGCAAAAATCTAAGCTCCATTTACGCAAACTTCTTACTGTCCTTGAACAAACATTCATTTTCCTATTCCTGCATTTTTGTACAAGATATTCCCTGTACTTGCAATGCTTATTATCCATTTCTTTGTCCACTGACTCCCCCACCTAGCATGAGTCACTGCTTCCTCGGTGCTCCCTTTGCTGTTATTATACATCCCGTACTAGGATATAAATTATGTTGGTAGGTGTCTGTCTCCCTACATGCTGCCCCCTCCTGCCTTTTCTCAACCCGAGCTTGCTCTGGGATAACAATGGTGTCTTTTTTGTCCTTATACTGTACCAGTCCTGGCAAATGGTAGGTTCTTAGGTCAATCATTTGTTAGAACCTTTGGTAGACCATTTGGTAGACCATCCTTTATTGTTATAAAGTGTAAGCTAAAAATTACAAATACAAATCAATACACATCCACACATCATGGTTTTAAAATAAAGTATAGAAAACGTAACACTTTAACAGCATAGCTCTTGGTTTAATGTCATCATTAGAAAATCCTGCAGTCACAGCTCTTGAAACTAAACCTACAACTGCTTTCTTTCAGGTAATATATTGCGATCAGACCTGCCAGAAGACACACTGGTTTGCACATAAGAAACTCTGTAAGCATCTCAAGGACATTTATGAGAAACAACAGTTGGAGGCTGCCAAAGGAAAGAGTGAAGAGGAGAAGGGTGCGTATATAAAAAGCGAGCTCATTCTGCTCCTCAGTGAGGAGAGGAATGGTAGATGATAGGAACACAGGACGCACAGGAACTGAGTCTTCTCCGGGGACCAAGGGGGCTTGGGGGTCACCAACATAAGGATCACACTGAAACTCAAATGTGTCCCTGTTTTGAATCCTTGGGATAATATGTAGAATGTAGTCAGTGTACATGTCACTGGGAAACAGAAGACATAAAACTCTGACAAATGTAGTTTATTCTACATTTTACTTTCTGACTCAGCAGACTGCCCTGGAACAGTGGGATGCTTCTCAGTATTTACTTATATTCTCATAAAGGATGTTAAGGTCTATGACTAAGTGAATAATTAAATGTCCCCTAATGGCTACCCAAAGATTTTAAGGTCGGAAGCTTTTAAATTTCTTAATTATAAAACTGCAGGTGAAATTACAGAACAGATTTATGAATGACAAATTAAATTGCAGATCTAATAATGCACAGATAAATTACTACAAGTGTCAGGGCAGTGAGTTCCGTAGTATTGTTCATCTCTGTCCCTCATGAGGTGTATGACTCATCTGCATCAGAAACAGGGAGTTGCTTCAACAACGATTTGCATACTGGAGAGGGGAGCCACACCCACTCCTGCACCCCACCCCAGAGAATGTAGCTTACATTTTGGGGAGTGCTTGGAGTCTGAAACAGTTGCCCAGGTGACTTTGATACTAAGCACTTCCACCTTCACCCGTCAAGGGACATTGTCCCCTTTACCACTTGGGTGAGAAACACTATTAGTGGGATTGAATAATTTGTAGAAAATTTAATTTATATAAATAAATTGTTCAGAGGATAGTCAGGCTTTCTGACTGCCATGCTTCCTCCTGCTTTCCGGACAAAACTCATATCCTGTGTGTTGAGGGCAGTGAGTAACAGCTGGTCGTGGTCTAAACAAGAGGTGAGAGAATAGGAATGTCGGTGGAGTGGGAACTCCCGACTGTTAAACATCAGTCCTTGCCACACTAGTCTCAGTGTTAGAAATACCTTTATTTGCAATAAATGTAGGATAAGCTTTATCATCCCCTGCTTTGTAGGTAAGGAAACAACTTTGTGCTGTCAGTGATCTCGCCTCAGACACCAAGCGAGTTTATGGCAAAGCTGTCTTTGAATGCAGATTGTGTCAGATCCCAGACAACAATCCTGATTTCAAGGCCTTACTTTGGCGCCAGAGGTCTAAGTTCAAATGTGGCGTTACTAGCTGTGAAACGTTAAGCAAGTTACCGAACCCTTCTCTTCTCATTTCCCCATGTGTAAAATAATGATAATAGAGAATAATTTACCTCATGTGGTTATTATGAGGATTAAATAATACACATAAAGTGCTTAGAAGAGTGTCTGGCAACAAAATGACTTTTTTCTTCTTTCCCTTTTATCAGATGGCAAACTCGATGTCAATTCTAATTGTGTTAATGAAGAGCAGCCAGAGGCTGAAACGACAGTCTCCCAAGTGGACTGCCATCCTAAAGAGTGTGTGGAAGGGGAGAGAGCAGCTCTCCAGTGTGATGCTGGGCTGGAAGGCTCACAGGATACTACTGCAGGTCCACAGGTGTCTGAGGAGTAAAAGAGAACAAAGGCCAGCTTGGATGCTCCTCACCCCGGCAGGTAGCTGGAGAACTCACGTGACTGTGCCCTCACTGCCTGTGACACCCGCAAGGCACTGTGGCAGGATTTCATAGAATAAGTGCTTTCCAGCAAAGCTCTGTCTACCATGTCCTAGTTTCCTGCTGGTTTCTGTTCTATAATTGGACAGATAGTCCTAGGGAAAAAATTTTTTTTTTTTTCAAAATATAGGAGAAATATTTCTATTTCTTTTCTGAGACCAGTTTTCCAGCAATTGTTTTCAAAGGAAAATAAATCCCCTTGAAGAAGAAATACAGGCTCTAGGGAACAAAAGGGGCAGCGGAACAGGTATAGGAGAAAGGAGATTTTTCAGGAAAGGAAAACTTTTATAGCCACAGAGATGGGTAGTTAAAAGAATCATAAGTTATATGTGAATAAAATGCATATAAATAGCACTTAGAATAGTGAAATTCTGCTTATTAGGATGTAACAAAATGAAGAAAGGCTGTATGGTAAAAGATCTTTGTAATAGTTCCGCTAATTATAGTTTTCTATAGAAATGATCTTGAGTTGTCTGAACTTTATGTTGTTCCTGCAGTGACGTTTTATCTACAGTATTTGTATCTTTAGAAATGTCAAATTTTTGGCATTGTCAGAGTTATCTCAGCATGTGAATTTAAAAGAAAAAAGTATCATGAATGTCTTGATTAAATAATGGCTAAACATTCTGTTTCCACAATTGTAAAACTAATTCATGTGTCATATTCCACTTGAAAGGCTGACTTTTATCTTCCTGTAAGCTTTTCTTGTGACCTTTCCTGTCCAGAAACTGATTTATAACTAATTTATAGAATGTTCTTGCATCAGTTTTTAGAGAGTATAGTATTTAAACAGAGCTAGAATGTGATAGCGGAAGACAGTGCTGTTTCATAGTTTCTTGTGTTGATTGTAAAATAAATTGTGCCTTTTAATATAACCAACTCACATCTTGTTTCATAGTTCATTGCTACCAGGGGATGGCAAATATTAGAGAAGTATTAGAGAACTTAACAAATATTAGGAAACTTAGCAAATATTGGAGAACAAAGTAATAATTATTTTAATATGTACAATTGCAAATCAAAATGACTAGAATTCTCACCACAACTTCACTGATCAAATTCTTCCATCTTGCTGGTTCTTTTCCCTTACACTCAATTACTTTTCTCCCAGCCCCAAACACATACATCTTTTGCACACCCTATACCATGCTGTTGCAGGAAGCTTTCATATGGGTAAATTCAGTGTTAAGAGATGTAACTGGTTAGGAATTCAGTAGGCATTTTGTCTGAACCTGTCAATCATGTCAGCCTCCCTTCATTCAGCAAGGTACCTCATCTACACAGATAAACAATTATTTTTGGGTAGTAAAATAGTCCTCTCAGGTTGCCCTTGCCCACAAATATGTTTTTTACCTGCGTTCCCTGATTTTTAATTGTTTCTTGTGTTTGTGTTGCCATCATTCTGTTTTGTCATCATGGTCCCTGTCTTTGGATATCGTGGAGAGTTATTTAAAAAGCAGAAGGAAATAGGAAAATGAAGTGGTGTGGCAATGTAGCAGTAATTTTCCCCTTCATTGAAATGAATGTTGATAGGAATCGAACTCCAACACAGCTATAATTGACACAAATAGGAACTTTTACATCGGCCACAGGGGCTTCAGGTATAAACCAGGTCAATATCAAAATTTTCCACGAATGTATTTCAGGGAAGGGGTGGTCATAAAATGAAGTTTAAGAGAAAATTATGTTGGTTCTGATTATAATTCCTTCCTTTGTCATAAATAACCTAAAATAGATGTTTCCATTATAACACCATGAAAACCGGTGGTCATCCCAGTTTTTTTGTTTTGTTTTTTTTTTTACTATGTTGGATTATTTTCAGTATGTCATTAAGAACCTTTTTTCAAACAAAAATAGGACCTAAAGGATTAGGACAGTCTCACTATTCCAATATATCTTGTACTATTAAAGCATCATTTGTATAGACAAAAAGCAAGATCTTAATTTAGTAAGAAGCAAATTTCTTCTTCCGCCTATGAATTTCTTCAGTAGATAAACGGGATATATATTTTTACCCCAAAAGATAGCTATAACCTAGTTTCTATATCCTTTAAACATGAAGGCACCTTTTTAAATGGTGATCATAACTTGTCTGGAATAATTCAAGTAGGTATATAATTGGCAAATTCAGGGCAATGTTGCTAGTTAATTGATAAACTCATACAAAACTACTTTATCCCAGGATGGTTGCAAATGGGTAAGATTTAAATGTGAAAACAAACAAACAAACAAAATCAATTCCAGAAGAAACCATGAGAGAATTCTTAACAACTTTGGCATGAAGGAGGTCTTCCTAAATATGACACTAAACCCAGAAGCCACAAAAGGAAACTCATTCAGCTATATTCAAAAAAATAATCGGAACACTTCTGTTCTGGGAAGATGAAGTAGCCATCTTTTCCCTATGCCGCCCACTAAGTAAAACTAAAACCCATGGACATCATACATAAAACTAACAGCAGAAGGCAGAGACCTCAGTCAGGATCTAGTCAGTGATACTTTGTTCTCTGGGTTTTGTTTTTTGCCTCATATTTCCCAGTCTCGGAGCTGAGGTAGCCAGCCACATGGAAAAATCAGCTACAGACAAAAATAAGCCTCAGCACACAAACAGCAGCCAGTCTGCTGTTCTGCCCTGTGGACTGTGAGCTCAAGCCTGAAACATCACTCCTACCTCAACTCCTAGTCTGCCCCAGCCTGCCCTGCAAATGTTGGACTGGTGAGACCCCACAATGTCATGAGCCGATTCCTCAAAATAAATTGCTCTGTCTTTATGCATATATGCTGTTGATTCTGTTTCTCTGAAGAACCCTGGCTAATGGACCAGATGTCCAAGTTTGGGCTGCTAATAACAAACGACCGTAGACTAAGGTGGCTTATATGACAAACATTGATTTCTCACAGCTCGGGAGGCTGGAACTTGGAGATCTGGGGGCTGGCATTGTCAAGTCTTGGGGAGTGCCCTCCTCCAGGTGTACAGAGGGCCGCCTTGCTGTGTCCTCACAGGGCAGAAGTAGGGCAAGCTAGCTCTTTAGTCTCGTAAGATCACTAATTCCATTCATGTGCGCTCCACCGGCATGACCCAGTTACGTCTCAAAGGCCTGACCTCCACGTACCATCTCATTGGGGATTACATTGCAACATATAAATTTGAGAGGGACACAAACATTCAGTCTTTGACACCAGGTGTAGTCCCTAAGGGACACAGCTGCTCTTGGGGTAAGAATAATTGCATTAACCAACATCTATTAAGCATTTACTCTGAAAAACCACTCTGCCTAACACACTATATACATTACTGTGTTTCCCTGAAAATAAGACCTAGCCGGACCATCAGCTCTAATGCATTTTTTGGAGCAAAAATTAATATAAGACCTATTACTATATTATATTATATTATATTATATTATATTATATTATATTATATTATATTATATTATATTATATTATATTATATTATACCCGGTCTTATATAAAACCCAGTCTTATAGTAAAGTAAGGCCAGGACTTACATTAATTTTTGCTCCAAAAGACGCATTAGAGCTAATGGTCTGGCTAGGTCTTATTTTCGGGGAAACACCATATCTAACTTAAACCTTGAGATTCCATGAGATAACCATGATTATTATTTTAAATAATAAGAAATTGAAGCCTAGGGAAGTGAACTATAACATGTCCAAGTAACATAACTAAAATGGAAGAGCTAAGTAAGGTCTGTGTGATTCCAGAGCCGCAGCTTCTGGCCACTGCCCTCTCAGATCTATATGTCACTGTTTCCTGCTTCCTAGTCATGAGAGCTGGTGGATCCTGGAATAAATATGCTTTCACTTGAGCCAGCTTAAATGGGTCTCTGTTGTTTAAAAGAAAGAACTTAATTAAAAGCACCCTCTCAATTGTGTGTTCTATTTTGGTAGAGTTTTAGGTTACTTAAGGATCACGTCTTCTCTATTTTGTGTTTCTCCCCAAATGGTATTTACTACTGTTTTCCAATCACAGCCAGTTAGTCACCCTTCATTACTGAATAAACACATTTAGTATTGAGGAGTGCATTTTAAAGCGAATCTTTTTCTTCAAGCAAATGAAACATATTTCCATTAGTTCTCTAAAAAGCAGATTAAAATTTTCTAGCCATATTTTTGTAATTGTAATAGATATTTTTAAGTCTGTTTCAGTGACTATAGGCTTAAAAATACCAGACTATACATTCTTTTACTGCTCTTTTAATCGCTAACTTGGAGATTATAATATCCCCTCCTTAACTTATTATGATCCAATTAAAAATTAATACTTTTGTCATACAGGGTATCATGCAGGGACTCATACAGGGTCTCAGCTCCCGCTCCCCACATAAGAACGCAGGATATGGTGAAGCCAAAAAGGAATACACACAGAGCCATAGACAGGGGAGTCATACCACTATAGTCTCGCTGGCAGCTGGGTTGGAGACACAGGAAGCAGGAGCCACACAATCCGCAACCTGCACTCAGCCATGCTAACTGCAGTCTGTGCTTGCCAGCCACCATCTTCTTGCCAACCCCTCTTTGCTGCTAGCTTAGCCACGGCAGTTATATTAGTGGCCAATGGCTCACTGGTTACACCTGACAGCCAACTAGCCACAGCTGATGGCCATCCAATCACAGTTGATGGCCATTTACTACCTGAGGCAGCACCTTTCCACGTGAGTCCGAGAGCCTGGAAACTGCACTCCTGGCTCTGTCCCCACAACTTCTTATGCAATGCATGGGCCAGCTTAAAGCCAATCGCAAATATATACCGTTTCCATCATGAAATGGATTGTCGCTGTGCCCACCCAACATTATTGCGTGGTGGGTCTGATATACTCGTACTCAGCTCACGATGAGTAGCTTTGATCCAACTGCTACGTGATGATCAACAGTCAAGCGCTCAGTTCTCAAATGGATGCAATAGCATGCCAAGAACTGCTGACTGAATAGTGACTTGTTCTGTGCTGCTGATGGTGTGGCCTTATTCACGAACCCCTGAAGACTGGACTATGACTCTGCAATCCCAGCCTGCCGGAGACTTCACGAGGCATCCTTACCTACAAGTACTTCTAGCACCATGGTTTATGCTGGGATACTGTGTTACTTAATTTGTTACTCCGTAACCAGTTACCCCAAAAGTTATCAGCTTGCAACGTCAATAAGTACCATCTTATATAGTTTCTGCAGGGCAGAAATGCAGGAGCAGCTTCACTGGGTGGTTCTGGCTTGCGGTTTCTCAGGAGAGTGCCGTGAAGTTGTCAGCTAGGGCTGCACTCATCTGAAGCTTTAATGGGTCTGGTCTGGAGGATGTGCTTGCAAGGTGGTTAAGTGGGTCTGAAGATGGCTTGCCACTCACCTGGCTGTTGGCAGAAGGCCTTAGTTTCTCCCTGGCTTTTGGAAGGAGGGCTAAGTTCCTCATGACATGGACCTCTTCAGAGGTCTGCTTAAGTATCCACATGATACGGCAGCTGACGTCCTGCAGAATAAGTGATCCAGGAGAGGAAGCAAAAGAACATTTCAATTCTTTCTATGACCTACTCTTCGGAAGCCACACCATCATTCTTGCCCTGGTATCAGCCACTCACCCACAATGCCAAACTCTCTTTTTCTTTCTCTCAGCTGCAACCTTCTGCCAAGGACCATACCTGGATTTCAGACTTTGGCTGTGCCCAGAATCACAGGTGCCCACAGGTAAAAGGATATTGCAGATTCTCAGAGACGGTTCACTACTCCCTCTGGGGCTTTCATCTCTTGCCTGTTCTGATTTCAGCCCCACTTCTACCATGTGTCTATGTTACAGTGTGGTGGTTTGAAGCATCATCAGATAGGGGGAAACTTGACTCTGCTTTTTATGAGCTTTTGATCTAACTCTTCAACTTAGCTGGAGAAAACCAGCAATGTGTTTGAGTTACCTTCACTGTCCAGTTTTGTGTCTAAATACCAGGCAACTGCCGAAAGCGGTTCTGGTTTCTCTTTCCTTCAGCAGAATTCTTCTGGCTAGGCCAACCTCAGATCATTAGCCCACACACAGAACTGGCAAATACCTCCAAAGGTGAGACTTAAAAAAGCAGTAGACTGGATAAATACATTGTGGTATAGTCGTATAGTGGGATACTCTACAGCATGAGAACAATAGAATTACTGCTACTAGCAACAACATGGGTGAATTTTACAATGTTGAGTAAAAGAAACCAGACAAAAAATAATTCAACTTCTATGATTCCATTTATATGCTTTTCAAAAACAGATACAATTAATATATAGTTTAGAAATCAGGAAGCTTTTAAAGTGCTGGTAATGCTCTATTTCTTGATCTAGGATACTAGTTACATGAATGTCTTCAATGTTTGCAAATTTGTTGACTTGAGTAGTGATGGTTTGTGTACATTTCTATATACATGTTTTGCTTCAACAAAATCTTAGTATAAAATGTAGGAATTATTTTACATTATTGGTGTTTCTGTTTATATTTAAATGTTTCAAATAATACAGAATAAATATGTAATATGCTAAATCACAGAAAAGTTTAATATACAGATAAACCACTAGGGTTTCTAGAAATACCAGGGGTTATCTCAGTATAACTGTGAGCATTTGAGCAGGTTGTGTCCCTTTCTCTTCAAGGTATTTTTCCTCTCGTGTTGGCACTGTATCCCAGTTCAGAGAGGTAATAGCCATCACTGATCTCTTCATGGACCTTAGAAAAACAGCATCTTCTGGGTCATCAAACACCATTCTACAAAAGTGGCAATTATGTCAGGAAAAAAAAATCAATTAGGCCAAAATTCATTTTTAACTTAAATGACTCATTATCCTATTTCTCTTCATTATTTGTAGTATAGTACCACTAACAAATAACTTTTGGGCTCTACTGACAAATGATTTTCAGGATATGGAACACTGTTTTTATTGTATACATAGTTTATTTTAAAAATAGAGTTTTGACCATATTTGGGATCAGCTATTACAGTTTAGGTCTCACACATTCATGCATTCATGTTTTAAACCAGTGTTAAATGAAATGATTAAAATATTTCTAGATCTCATATGCATATTAGTATCTTACACACATTTTATTGGAAAGTTATTATTTTACTACATTATGCCATATTTTATAAATGGGCTTGGGGATAATATTTTTCAACACTGAATGCAAAGAAAAAATTCCTAAGTGCAAAATTAAAAGAGAACAATGGTTTTTAAATTCATCAATATTCATGAATTTAAAATGTTTTTCATGGTTTAATGAAGTATTTGCTTTTGAAAATATAAATTCCCGTGAATATAAAATGTTAACAATTGCTCTCACTGGGCATATTTAGGACAGTAAACAAGGAAGGTAAAGACCCTCATTTGTAATAGCTAATAATTCTTGTTTTATTTTTTTGTGCATCAAATCACACTTTCATTTATTGCAGGTTATACTATTAAAAACTTAAATATGTCAAATATGAACACATAGCTTGAACTCATTTATCACAGAAAGATATAGCAATTTTTCCTATTGAAGAGTTAATGATTTTTTAACTCACTAAAATCTATTTGGGAAAGTGGGAATAATTTAGGGGGTGAACACAATTATGAAATAATCAGATACTACAAGTAAAGTTTAAAAAATCACTTACTTGTCTACATTATTCGTAAATGCAAAATCTAAAAAAAATACATTTCTAAATTAGTATTCTTCAAATGTTTATTCAGCATTTTAAAACAATGGAACAATGCTGTAAAGGAAAACAGTCTAGAGCATAACTCTGATTTTCAAGCAAGCGTTTAGATGAATAGTTCAATCCATCAGAAAAGCCTTGACACTTAACCCCAAGTTGAAATTTTCTCTTAGATATAGTGCCTTAAGTTTGTCTTAGGTTTTGAGGCCAATTCTTTAATACAAGACACATCTCAAAACTCTGAGAACAGAATGCTTCATCAATTTAGTTATCAATGGAATCCAAGTGGGAATTTTTATAATTAAGATATTGCGTCTCATGTGCAGAAACTGATCCTTTTTTTTCAGATAGGCACATGTATCTATAAATGGAATAATAGACCAAGTGGGGACAAATATTTAGGTCAGTTTAAACCATTTGGATTCTTGGCATTAACTTCAAAGAAATGGAATAAACAAATCCTAGATCACAAGAATCTACATCTTCCCTAGCTTTGGAGCTCAAAGGCTAGTCCTCAAAGCTTGGATTTCTTATGGTGTCTTCCAGAGACTGTCACTGCTTTGTTTATTCCTCTCCAGAAGGCCTAGTGCCAGACTAGAGATGGAATGTACCAGCACCTGTTAGGCCACCAAAGCCCACATGTGAGCTTTTGCCAATCCACAAGCAGCAGGGAGCACACAGCCTCTGCCTAACTAGAGGAGTTCATGGCACCCTTCCCTCCACAGGTGGCTGACCCAAGTCTCCCATGCCCTTTCTGATTTCCCCAGGCACTCTTTTACTACATTTTTAATGACAAAAAGCACCATTTTGCTTATAATGAATATAAATAAGAAAAGAGTAAAAAAGTAAAATCTCCCTTTCCAGTGTCTCTTATCAGAAGTATCACTATTAAGAGTTTTGTATGTATGCTTCCAGCCCACTATGTGTGTATTCACACACATACATATACACAAAGATTTGTTCACTGACACAATTCCAATTTTATCATAACTCTTCATGATGTATTTTTCATACTCAAAATATGTCATGGAACAATTCTGGAATGCAATAGTTTGCATTATATGAGTATGCCATAACTTAACATTCTCCTATGAATGACCAGATTGCTTCCACCATTTTTTTTATTACAAAAAAATGTTTCAATGAGCAGCTTCATACGTATACTTCGTCTCATATGTGTGCAAATACTTGTGTTGGAGAGACCCTTCACATTTAATTGCTGTGCTGAATGGTTTGCACATTTTACGTGTTGACGGATACTGCCATATTGCCATGTGGTCTTCCAAGAAAGTTGAACCAGTTTACACCCCGTCAGGAATCCGTAAGTTGCTCTCTTTTCTGCCCTCATCTTCACCAACGCATTTAACTTTTGCCTACCTGCTAAATGAAAATTCCACCTTTGAGAGGTATCTCATTTAATTTGCATTTATTTGCTCACTAGTGAGGCTGATCATTCGACACCACATTTCCTTCTATAAATGTTTTGTCCACAGCTTTTGTCACTTTTTCTATTTGACGTTTTCAAATTAATTTATAGGAGCCCTTTACCATAATGGCCATTAACTTTTGCCTATTGTGCATACCATAAACATTTCTTCCAATTGTGTCTGCAATTTGGTTCCTGTATTATATAATGGTTTTCATTTTTATGTAGTTAAATCTGTCAACATTTTATTTTTATGCCTCTGGGATTTGTTGTAAGGGTTTGACTGGCCTTCTTCACCTCGGGATTATAAAGGTATTTTTTCTAACACTTTTCAATTCATTTACATTTAGATATTTAATCTCTCTGGACTTTATTTTGCATTTGATGTCTTTTTTATAAGATAGTCTTTGGCCCAGGACAACTGCATAGCATAACTTCAGGGGCCCCAGTCATTGATTTCTATGTAAACAGTGCCTACAAGGAAGGTTTGCTGACTGCTGATTTTTGCCTTCACAAATCCTTCTGATTCTGCATACCTTTCTCAGTTGTCAACCATTCTCCAGACCCATTGACCTCTGTCACCTATCTGAGCCTTCATGCATAAGTAGCACTTAGTATTTACTTTCCTGGGTGTGTCTGGTGTCATTGCTGCCCAGAATCACAAATGTCTTCAAGGCCTGGCTTTCTGAGCCTTCCCCCTAGCTCAAAATTTTTAATTTTCTGTTTTATCTGGATTCTGTCCTGTTGCCTTGTACCTGGATTGGCTCACTATAGTGAACGGCCATTTGTTGAATGGTCTGCCTGGTTTTCCTTCTTCTCTGTGCCTGAGTAGTACATGCCTCAGCTGCCAGATCCAGGCTCTGGGATACTATCCCTCAGCCTGATCTCAGCACCTGCAGTTCTGTCTTGTTAGGGGCAGAAAAGCAAACATGATGGAAATCCAACAGTTCCACTTTTGGACCACTGGGAGACATTTTAAAAGTTTATTGATATTTTCATTTATTTTAAGTAACCCTTAATGGCTTTCCAATTTAGGTAGTTGGTGTGAAATCTGCAAATGTCTTTTTCCTTAAAGTCATATGAAAACCCAAAGAGTTTTTGGTTCTGAGAATATTGGTTATCAAGCAATAAGAACCAAAGACATTAATGGAAATAGGTATATGCCTTTTAACCACACCTCTTTGACAGGGACAGAAAGCTGGGATTTGAAGAAACTTTAAATTGACCTTGCTTTTCTAACTATTTGAAGTATGACAGGTTTCTGTATCAGTGTAGGGTTAAGGATAATAAAGTCAAAATGTGGTGTTACAATTGCCTATAAACATTTCCAAGTATATTCTCTTTCCAGTAAAAGAATTCAGAGTCCTAAATATGCATGTCATAAGAAGATACGATTTATATCAAAATAAATATAGAAACTAAATTATAAGGGACACAGTTTTAAAACTTACATAATGGTTTCATTCTATTTAATAGTTTCATTATAAATGTTTGGTTTTTAGAATACGAGTAGATTGAGTAGAGTTGTGCTGCCAATTTTTAGGAAGACTATATATAGTCTTATATCTATAAATCAGAAAGTGAATTAAGAAGAAAAACTTCCCAATGCAATAACATACTCTCCCTATTCTTTCTTAGTCTGTTTTTTTTTTTTTTTTTTTGGAGGTTTGACATGACATGAAAAAGCAATCTGTTTCCACAAAAGAAAAGTAAAGCACTAAAGGCAGTGACCAGCTGTCCTCCTCACACCTGTAATAATTACAGCTCTGAGAAACACCTGGGGACCGGCCTTTTATTGCTTGTTATTGGGTGCATTAGCTCTTTTTGAAAGTGAAGATGTTCTATCCAGAAATTCCTTTTCTACCACAGAATGGCTTTTCCCCAACAATCCAGTCACATTCAGTTTGGACATCAGCTATTAGATGAAGTAAAAGAAAAATCAAGGCAGTGGACGACTGATAGAACAATTCAACTTATCATGCAGTTCATAATGTGTCAGATCAGGTGTTGCAATGTTTTACATAGTAAGCATCCTAAAAGCCAGAGGAAGATATTATCCCTGTTTTAAAAATCAGAAAGCTGAAGCAAATGAATGTCCAAAATAAAACGTGTACTTGCTAGCAAAGCCCGTGTTTAAACCCAGGGGAATCTGATCCCAAAGCTTGCGCTTTTGCCTCCACCATGGTTGTCCTCTCACTAGCAGATGCACAAAATCACCTGAAAGGCTTGTTAAAACATAGCTTCCTGGGTCCCACCTTTGAGTTTTTATGTGGTAGATCATGTTTGGGGCAAGAATTGGTATTTATAACAAATTACTAAGCGATGCTGCTGCTGGTGCTGCTGGTGGTGGTTTGGGGACCACACTTTGAGTACCACTCCCCTACTCAATACTCTTCTGCATCCAGAACATGTCCTCCAGACATTACTTCTATTCTATGGAACATACAGGAATAAAAGAACAAGTTAAATGACACTTTGTGGAAACATTCATACAAATTGAGGCATTCTACAATATAATTGGCCCGGTCCCTTCAAAAAGCTATGGAAGCAATTTGGGCATCTATTCTAAGTTAAAAGAGATTAAAGGAGCCATAACAACCAAATGTAATTATGAATATTGACTGGATTCTGGGTTGACAAGCAACTATGGAAGCCATCTTGGAACAACTGGGATCATTTGAATATGGGTTAAATATTCAATAATATAAACAAATTATTTTTCTTAGGTGTGATAATGGAATTGTGGCTATAGAGGAGAATGTCATTTTAAAATTTACAGGCTAAATTATTTAGGAGTGAAATGTCATGATGTCAGCTACTGAAGTATTTAAATTGTTCAGCAATATTTTATGATTTCCAATTTATATTAGGCAAAGCCTCATATCGAGGGTGGCAAATATAGCAGAATATTATTATTGAATGGGCATATACAGGTGCTTAATATTCTTTCAACTTTTTCTATGTTAGAAAAATTTCACAATAAAAAGTTAAGGAAAAAGTCTTGATTTTTTTGCCCTCATTTTTTTCCTTCTTTTGCTTATTCTTAAATAATAACTTAGCTAGTTGTAGAATTCTTGGTTGACTATTACTTTTCCTTAGCATTTTAAAGGTAGTAGATTATTGTCTTCTGACTTCCATAATTGCAGTTGGGGAGTTTGTTGTGAATCTATAAATTATACTTTTGTAGGTAAATTTACATTTTCTCTCTATTTTAAGATTATTTTGCCTTTGGTATGGATTTTTGTTGTTATGACTTTGGATTAATTTTGGTGAATTTAAAGATTCATATCATTTATCAATTTTGGAAAATTCCCAGCCATCATTACTTGAAACATCACCTTCTGTCCAATTTCTGTATTATTTTCCTTCAGGATTACTAAACAAATATTGTACAGTATCTTTCTAATGTCGCCTTGTTTCAACAGCTAATTAATACTTTCTGTCTCTTGCTTTCTCTGTTGCATTCTGGGTAATTTCTTCAAAATTATTTTCCAACTTAATATTTTTCCCTTTGCTTCTAGAAAATCTATTCTACAATGTATTTTCATTTTTAAACACGTTTGCAGTGTCATGTGGAAAAACCTTTTGTCTTTGTATCTTTTTTAAATCCTTCTTTGTAACGCCTGATGGTACAGCAGCCACATTGTAACCATAAAACACACTAACAATAGCAGAACAAAATATAGGTGTATTCCTGAAAACTGATGACATCAATGAACTTTACACTAACCCTGGACACCCTACCTTTGTACCCTTTACTATGTGAGAAAAATAAACCTCTACTTGCTTAAGTCACTGTAGTTGGATTTCTGTTACATACAAGAAATTAATTCCAATTAATGAAGCATCTGAAGATATTCAAGTTATACTTGTATATAATGACCAAGATATTAACAGTGCTTTTTCCTGGGTGGAAAAATGGCAAACAATCTTTTGTCTTCTTAATATTTGCTCCATATTATTAAAAATGTACAGCCTTAATTGGCAAAATACTCCAGTGATAGTAGTATAATAACAACTATAGCTTATTTACTGATCCCTTTATATTTTGCTAGGTACTGGGGTAAGGACTTTAATGTAACATCTCATTATTATTACCCAATTTATATATACACTCACACACATATATATAATTGCATGTCATTTTCATTAGACTAATAAAATTCAAAATACTTATTTCACTATGTAGGTACTTAGCTTATTATAAATTGTTGCAGTTATTATCAAATTACCAAAAAGTTTGATACGTTTTTATTTCACATTTTTTCTTTTTTCAAAATACCTGGAGGTACTCTCTGGGCTCGTTTTTGCTTAAATGGTGATCTAAGATCCCATGAAGCATCTATTTTTCTTCCAAATGATATTGATTGAACAATATGAGCCTTTTTGTGGTTAAAAATGGTAATCATTGATCTTCTTTCTTTTTCTGTAACTTCTGATCAACGCAAAAAGTAATGTTATTGCATAGCATTATAAATAATCAGAGTGATTCAAAACAGAATTGAACCCATTCAAAAATGTATTTATTTGAATTATGTAACATTCTGTCAAAACAAATTTAAGAAGGGCTGTCACAGTTACTTCCATAATCTTACAAGTACTCAATATATGCCCCTCAGGTCACAGACACAGATCAATCCTAATGCCTCACAGACTCTTTCTGACACCTCACCATGGAGGACTTAAATCACAACTATGATACATCTCATTTCCTCAAGGTTGTGAGGAGGAGGAGGTATAAACTTAGGTTTTGATATATCCTCACTAAGAAGGTACTCAATAATACATTATTAAGAATGTTCAAACCTAGAGATAGAAAGACAAGTGGATAGATTGGGTAATAAATCACTTGGAAGTAAAACAGTCCTCCAAAAATGTAAAATGTAATGCACTGAAGTTGATTGTTTTTATGGCTTATATGAATCAGACTTACTGATTCATATATATATATATATATATATATATATATATGGAGAGAGAGAGAGAGAGATAGAGAGAGAGAGAGAATTTTAAAGAATATGATTTTTAAAACTTAAATAGACCTTAAGAAATTTAGTCCAATGCTCTCATTTTTGATGAAATAAGAAATTAAGGTATCAGGGATTCAATGATTTGGCATTCAACACATTACATGTCAAAATCAGTATCAGAAGGAGACCTATTCTCATGCTGAATTAGAGTGGTCAAGAGGCATAAATCCCTAAAGTAGAACAAATTTCATAGAGCAAGAATTTCAAAAATAATTTTAAAACTTTCATTTACTAAGAAAATTATTTTCAAAGATATTCAACATTTCTAAACCACTGGGTTATAAGACTGTCTCTCAAATATGTGTCTGCAAGAAAGAGGTGTGCTTACGATTTCGGTCAAGCACCTCTACTCCTGGAAGGTGATAGATTATATATAAACGGTACAGGTTATATTGGCAAAAAGGGTTTTGGTAGAGAGCTGCAAAGAAAGAATTAAAATTAAGATGTCAGATTTCAAAATTAGTTTCACTTATCACTTGAAAAAATATGAAAAATTACATGATTAATATAAAACACAAGGACATGTAAAGTTCTGCTTCATAGATCAAACCAACAGCCTCACCAAACCCTTACTTATTCAGAGCAGCACTTACTTTTCCTATTTGTTAAATTCATTCATGCAACAAATACTTTCTGAGTGCTTTCTATCTACTAGGAACTGTGCTGGGTGCTGGGGACATATCATCAACCGAAATCTGCCACAAATGAGAAAACATTTAACACGTCCATAAGTTAATTAGTAAAGGAAGAACTAGATAATAGCTTTATGAGGGGTCTTGATGCTGCTCTATATTAAAGTATTCATTCTCTTGGTTCTCTTCTTCCAGTCTCACAGGTCACAGGTTGCCTGTGTGGAGGACAGAGGTGTGGTACTCTGTTCTAACAGTTTTTTTCTCCCACTTCACACCATTGTGCATAGTTCAGAATATGTAAAGGTCAGTAGCAGCTTCAGGTCTCAGCAGGGGTAGAGCCGAGCCGGTGTGGATAGCTACCTCTGGCCAGGGACACCTATTGAACCATGCTGGCTCATACAGTGGGTGGAGGTGGGAGGCATGTGGGTGTAGAAGAGCTCCTGGAAATTCTGATGTCACATCCCTTAGGCTTCAGTATATAGGACATTTTAAAGAACACTCAATTAGAAGTTGTGAGGGTTTTATGTTCACGGAACCGGTAACACATTTTCCCTATTCTTCCTCAGATAATATCAAACAGGGTTTTTCCAATACAATGTGAAAAAAAAAAAAAAACACACCTTATAAGTTCTAGTTAGATATCTTTAGCTATTTGATTCTGCATACATGTAATTTCTAAAAGATACTTCTGGAATATACAGCTAGTGAGGAGAACCACTAGATGGCAGCAGCAGAAAGAGCTACAGATATTGTACAACTACATCACTCTCAACAATGAGGCTCTTTTAAAGTACATGTTAAATTTAGGGGTACTGCTGTATCATTTGGCTACAAAATACAAACAGGTTTGATAAAACCATGAAAATATTAAGCATTAGAAACCCAGAAAACTGACTAATATTTATAAGGAACTGTTTGCAAACCTAAGGAATTGGGGGGGCATGCTTAAAAGACAACAAACTATTTAGATAAAAACTGAAAAAGTTAATCATCTGAATGTTTTCTCTGTAGGTAATAAAACATTATGATATTTGTTGTATGAATACAAACTTTTATGGTCAATAAAATCATTATATACAGCTATTCCTTGTGGAAATCATGAGTTTTAGAGGAATTTAAAGCAGGCAATGGAAGACACTTGGTGCATCATAAACAAAAGTTTTAAGACTGTAGGGAATATAGTCAATGGTATTGTAATAACTATGTATGATGTCAGAGGGGTAGTAGACTTGGGGGGGTTATCACTTTGAGAGGGGTGTAAATGTCTAATCATTATGTTGTTTTGTACACCTGAAACTAATATAAATAAATAAATAAATAAATAAATAAATAATAAACATGAAATAAAACCACAATGAAAAAAGAACGTTTTAAGACTGAAAAAATGTGTAAAAGAAAATGTACCTCACAACCAGTGAGCCCAAGGGTCAATCTCCCTCCCCTGCAACTCAATGATGTGCAAAGAGCAACCAAGGTTCAACTACAACAGGAGTACACACACAACCCACACAAGGGACACACCTGGAGTGTGTGGCTCAGGTGACCTGGAAGACTGCACCCCACAGTACAACTACTACATAAGGCCATTCTACTAAAACCTGGAGACATTGCAGCCTTACCTAATACACAGAAACAAACACAGGGGACAGCCAAAATGGGGAGACAAAGAAACATATCCCAAATAAAAGAACAGAACAAAGCTCCAGAAAAAGAATGAAATAAAAGGAGACAAGCAATATCTACCAGATGCAGAGTTCAAAACACGGGTTATAAGGACGCTCAATGACCTCAGAGAGAACTTCAACAGAGACAGGAAACATAAAAATAGAGATAAAACATAAAAATGAATCAGTCAGAAACAAAGAATACAATAATGGAAATGAAGAATACATTACAAAGAATCAATGGTACATTAGATGAAGTGGAGAACTGAATCAGTGAAGACAAGGTAGCAGAAAACACCCAATCCAAACAGCAAAAAGAAAAAATAATTCCAAAAAATGAGGACAGTTTAAGGGGCCTCTGGGACAATATGAAGCATACCAACATTCACATCATAGGGTTACCAGAGGAGAAGAGAGAAAGCAAGGGACTGAAAACCTATTTAAAGAAATAATTACAGAAAACTTCCCTAATCTGGTGAAGGAAATGGATATTCCCACCAGGAAGCATACAGAGTCCCAAACAAGATGTACCCAAAGAGACCCACGTCAAGACACATCAAAATTGAAATGACAAAGATTAAAGACAAAGAAAGAGTCTTAAAAGGAGCAAGAGAAAAGCACATTAGTGGCCTACAAGGGAGCTCCCACAATACTATCAACTGATTTTTCAACAGAAACTTTACAGGCAAGAAGGGATTGGCAGGAAATATTCAAAATGATGAAAAGTAAGGACCTACAACCAAGACAACTCTACCCAACACAGCTATCATTTAGAATGGAAGGACAGATAAAGAGCATCCCAGACAAGAAAAAGCTAAAGGAGTCCATCACCACCAAATGAGTTACAAGGAATCTTAGAGGGACTTATTTAAGATGGATAAAAAGTATATGAATAATAAAGTGGCAATAAGTACACATCTATCAACAATTACTTTCAATGTAAATGGATTCAATGCTCCAATTAAAAGATGGAGGGCTGAATGGATAGGAAAACAAGACCCATACATATGCTGCCTACAAGAGACTCACTTCAGATAGACACACACAGATTGGAAGTAAAGGGATGGAAGAAGATATTTCATGAAAATGGAAACAAACAAACAAACAAAAAGCTGGGTAGCAATACTCATACCAGACAAAATAGACTTTAAATCAAAGGCTATAACAAAAGATAAAGAAGGGCCTGATAATCCCACTTCTGGGTATTTATCTGAAGAAGCCCAAAACACTGCTTCACAGGGACATCCTTATCCATATGTTCATTGCAGTATTATTTACAATAGCCAAGATATAAAGGCAACCTGGGTGTCCCTGAATGGATGAAAGACTAAAGAAGAGGTGGTAAATATAAACAATGGAATATTACTCAGCCATAAAAAAGAATGAAATCTTGCCATCTGTGACAACATGTATAGACCTAGAGGGTATTGTCCTGAGTGTAGTAAGTCAGATAGCTAAAGACAAATGTCATATCATTTCACTTATAAGTGGACTCTAAGTAACAAAATAAACAAATGAGACAGAAACAAACTCATACAGTGTTTCTCGGAAAATAAGACCTAGCTGGACCATCAGCTTTAATGCATCTTTTGGAGCAAAAATTAATGTAAGACCCGGTATTATATTATATTATATTATATTATATTATATTATATTATATTAGGTCTTATATTCTATTAAAATAAGACCGGGTCTGATTTTAATAGAAACACGGTAGATACAGAAGACATTTTGATGGTTCCCAGATGGGAGGGGGTTGGGGTGAATGAGAATGGGGAAGGGATTAAGAAGTACAAATAGGTTGTTACAAAGCAGTCATGGGATGTAGGGTATAGCATAGAAATATAGTCAATAATATTGTATTAACTATGTATGGTGTCAGATGGGTAGTAGATCTACTGGGGTGATAGATGGAAGGGGGTGTTGGAGGTAGGGTGAAAAGGGTAAAGGGATTAAGAAATACAAATTGGTAGTTAAAAATAATCATGGGGATGTAAAGTAAGGCACAGGGAATATAAGCAATAATAGGGTAATAACTATGTATAGTGCTAGGTAGCTACTGTTGAATAACTATGATGCACACATGAAACTAACATAATATTGCATGTCAGCTATATTTTAATAAAAATCTTTTAAAAATAGAAAAGAAAATGTAGAGCCAGGAGCAACAAAGAACTTTAAAAGAAAGGATATATACATATGCATTGGGGGAAATTAGAGGAATAAATGAAATGGATATTTTTCAAGATTTCTAAGTAAGGACAAAAGTGGTTTGAATGTTAAGCTCAAAAGAGAAGGAATTTAAAGCAGTAATAAATAATTATAGCTACAGGACAGGGAATAGAATGGATGTATATTAATCAATAATAAGGACAGATTTAAAACGATCCATGGGGATCATGCATTGTAGTTTGAGCCAGAAAGAGAAAAGGACACCCTTGAAGGATATAAAAGCAAACACAATTGTTTTTAATGAGACTTTAAGAGGGAGAAAAAGTCACAAATTCTTTAGTGCAGAAGTCTGTTCTGTGGTTACTATCCTGGAGAATCACATCTGACACACCGTAACCCTATCATACATTATAGCTGCTGGGAGTAGAGTCTGCCTTTGCATATGATGTTAATGGAAAATGCACCGACATCTTTCAGTGGCATTTATTTCTGGTATACCCTTCATATTTTCTTTTCCCTCTGAGAGCATTACTATTTCTTTTCTTGGCTTTTTCTCCTAGTGTTTAGTTAAGTAACATCTTTATGTAAGTTAAAAACAACAACAACAATAACAACAACAAAAACCTTCTAGCTTCAGTTGAACAAAACACCCAATTTGGATTTACTACTATTACATTACTTATTAAGATGTCTCAATACTAAAAACCAATATGCTTAGTATGGTTCAACATTCCTTTCATCGTAAAGTAAAATGTAAGTGACAACAAGTCTGAAAACTAGGCTATTAAGCTCAGCCTCTGTCTAAATTAACTTAAAACATAAATAGAATTCAATAATTTGAAAGGCATTTCATCTTTATTATTATTCACTTAAGGCAGTTCATCTTTATTATTTACTTTTTTTTCCCTTGCTCTTAAAGTTTAGAAGGAAGCAATCTTATTTTTAACTGTCTTTTTTTCCCTTCCATACTATCAAGCATTTCACATTTGGATTTATGAGTTTTGGATTGATGCTACTAAAATTACCATAAATTAAGTTTCTAAGATATGAAACTGGTTTCCTGTGTCTGAAAGTTCTAAAAGCCTTCCATGATGTATAGGTACATTCCTTTAGAAACTATGAGGCGAAATTGCTTACACTTTCACTTTCAATAGGTTAATACTATTTAATCCACCTTCCCTCTAGGCTACTTAAAGAGTACACCTCAGTGGCGCCAGCACTGTCTTGCTTATCTTAATTTGGGATTCTGAGTCTAAGCAATTTACATTTACCCAATAATATATCAAAATGTCTCTACTACCTTACTGCACAAGCTTGAGTTACATGAGTCACATGTGTGAATCTACTTATTATTGAAAACAGAAGAGAGAGAGAAAAAACCACAATCATCTAAATAATTGGCTCCAGTTATTTTTTTTACAACTTTAAAGCAAAATTTAAAATTATTTAAATGAGCCTGAATGTTTTTAGGACCACCTTTGAAGAAAGTTGATGTAATTAATAATGTACCAATATACCCATTAACAGTTAGAGTCTGCGCCTATGCAGAAGAGCCCGTGGAAGGAAGTTCAGAGGTCAAGAATCAGACAGGAAGATTTTGAGGTTCTGGCTCAAGGTTACTGAGAAAGGCCAGCATCTCCACACTGATCACCATTGTATTGTAACTAAAATCCGTGGGGCACCGCATACCACATCCCTGTATTGAATGTGGAAATCATCCCTGATTTTTAAAAGACAACCCTGGACTGAAGCAGGGGATGAAGAGAGTGGAGGGGTCAGAATATTGTCTTCTTCAGGACAAACCGCAGTGAAAGACCCAGTTGGTCGTTTTTTATTGGGTGGATTGTTCCATTTTGTTGTTTCAGAGGGGTGGTCCCACCTCGAGGGGTAGTTCAGGTAAAGAAGTTCAAACGAAGAGACCACTGAGATCATAGTCTCACTCTGATCTCTTTGCATCCCTCTGCACTCCCTGACTGTTTGCAATCAGCAATGTCCTGTGGCCTGATGAGGAAAGGTAGAAAATGTTTAAGGGCAGAACGTACAGAACATGGAGACCCTCTCTTGAAAGGGATACTCCTTGTCTTCAATGGTGAATCCTTATAGCTCTGCAAGGAGCAACTCTTAAAAACTGTGGGATGTAGGAGTTTAAGTCTATTTTCCAATCATGGAGCTTAATGAAACATAGAGAACATTTGAAAGAAATGAGAATAAACGTTTAGGAGCAGGAAGGCGTTAAGCATTCTGTTGCTGTTATTGGTGGTGTTTTTCCCTCTGTGCTGGGAAAGAGGCAGGGAGACTGAAGGTTAGTGAAAGTCATCATCCACAAAGTACGTCTTTTGACATATGTAGATCCTGATGTAGAAAGAGGAAGGGAAGAGAAAAATAGAGGAGAAGGAGGGTTTGGAAAGGTAGACTGCGTGGAGAGAAGAGGTGGGGCCCTTGTGACTCAGCCTGGAAGTCCAGAATTCCAGTTTCCAGGACCTCACACTCTGCAGCTGGTTTTAGGCCTCCCTGAAGCTCCCAGCCATGTGTCTCCTGGGCAATCTCTTGGCAATTCTCATAAATGCCATTGGAGGGTGCAATGCTGAAATGGATTAGAGGTTTAGCCCCAGGCAATTTTCTCACTCTCTGAAGAACTTGTAATTGAAGTGGAATAATAACACTTTAGCATTTTATAAGGTTTTAGAACTTGAAAAGACAAAAATGTTAACATTTCAAAATGCATGACTTCTCATTTTAGTTAATGAGCTGAACCTAATCTGTGATTGAAAACGGGGCTCACAGAAACTGAATCTGAGGGCATTATTGCACTGTTTGTAGTCTAGTAAATACACATTTTCCCCCATATAATTTCTTTAACCTAAATGGGGCAAAGGTTCAAAGTGTACATATTTACTACCAGAAGTTTTCAGAAAATGCTTTTTTTAAAAAAAATTGGACACGGCATTTTCTCCATTTCAAAAATTGATCCCACTATAAGATTTTCAGTTGGAACAATTATAGTTATATAATTTGAATGACATCACTATGATTTTAAGTAGAGGTCACCTAAACTGTTGTGACTGGTAATGATATGAACAGTACACTACCGGGTTGGCCTAACAGCCTTTCAGAAAACTAGAAGAGGCACTCCTGCACCGCACGCAAGCCTGACACCATTCTCTATTCATATATGCACTTGACACACAAGTGGGGCAGGGTGGGTTTCAGACTCCACTCCCCGGGGCAGGCACATAATCCTGCTGACTATGTTGGGGGCAATGATAACCTCCAAATTTTTTATTGTAAAATAAGTTTGCTTAAATGATTGCATTCTTACATTTAGCAAACGATCCAATTAGTTTTGCATCAAGCCCCTTCAGCTCTCTAAGAAATATTTAGCCTGAGCGTTATAAAATTATAAGCTCCATAAAGGTCCAGATAGGGTTTCACCTGTTCATTTTTATGTCCCCATCTAGTAGACAGTAATATAGTAAATACATGATAAGTATTTATTGAATGGATGAATACATGAGAAATATTTATTGAATGAATAAATAAGTGATTGCTAGAAGAAGGAGGCATGAGTTTAAGTTTCAACATTCCTTAGCAGTTTGGTTAAAGCTCTGAGCCTTGCATTTTCACCATTAATGAAGGAATAATTCTAATCATATTATAGGATTGCTGTGAAGATTTAAATGCGAATATTATGAGAAAGCATTTTCTCAACAGGAAAGACATTGAAATATATTATTATAATGATTATTATTTAAAATGTCAGTTTTATTTTTAAATCTATTTACTACTTAGCATTATTTCTACACTATCTTAATTCATTATCTAATTTACATAATCCACAATGAAACAATTTTTGTTGCTACTTCAAAATAGAATTAATGTCAAGAAATGCTTTTTTTAAAATAAAGTTTTATAGAAATAGCTTAATATTTGAAGCAATCCTGAGGTAGCTATTAGCCCATTTTATAGAAAAATGAAGATAAGTGAGAATTCCGGATCTAGCATAACCAGTCTTTTGATCATGCAAGCATCTGTTCAGCACAGAAGGGCCAGATAATTCAAATATGCAAGTCAATCCTGAGTCTTTCACAGACCTTATCGTGTCTCAAAAATAAGCATGGAATTGCCATGAACTTGGTGTAATATTAATATTTGGCTTTAAAGAATCCACCTATAAGCACATGAATCATTTCTCCTAAATACAGCAGACGTAACTGATTAACACTGAAAATATATGAAAACTTTACTCTCAATTTATTGATCTGATTAGAACCTCCGCCAACACCACCAATTTACATGTATGTAAAACCCTATCTCAGGCAAATCTGAGACATGAATAAAAAAATGAATAGGAAAAAAAACCCACACATCCCTTTCACGACATTATATAAAGAAGTCTCCAAACTCTAAAGTTGGAAAGCCCACCCAGTGATCTGAACATCTTTTCCCTTGCTACACCTAGAACCATTTGTCCTGTACTGTGGTTGTGTCTGGTTTTATTTACCCTTCAATACTATAAGCTTATGGAGAGTAGGAACTGTGTATTATTTATTTTTCCAACCTTCTCACATTTTCTTCTAATACCGAGGTCAGTTCATTTCTGGGTATGATGCAGTATTCATGAATGAAGTTTGCTGTTCATCCAATTGAAAACTTACATAAAAACTTTTTATTTTTTGGTGTCAGCTTTATTAATATAATTCATATACGACATGATTCAGCCATTTTAAGTATGCAATTCGTGTTTTTTTTAGCATATTCGCAGAATTGGGCAACCATGACCACAATCAATTTTAGAACATTTTCATCACCCTGAAAAAAAACCCATACCCCTTATTCTTTAGCTATAACTCCCCAGTCCCTTTATACCCCCAGTACTGGGAAAACATTAATCTATTTAAAAATAATTACATCTCAGTGTTGCTGTCTTGATAGATGTACCTATTCGGGACATGTCATATAAATGGAATCATATAACATATCTAAAACTTACTTTACAGATAAAACCAAAACCACCGATTTAAACATCTAAATCATCTTTTGTCACTTTTGTTGTTTCCGTTTGGTGTGCCACATCATTTAAAACCATTTTTTCCCTATCTGTTGTTCTTTCAAAAATGTTTTAAAGAGGAATAAGATCCAGTCTTGTTTTTAGAAATATCTACATATTTCAGTTGTGAGCATTGATCTGATTTAAATTTAAAAAATAAAAACATGTCCTGTGTTATGACTATTTTAGCTTATGGCCATATAAAAGTGTAAATTAATACTTAGAGTCTTCAGATTTAGCATTCCCTTTAATTCCTTCACTGTTGCATCTATGTTTCTTAACTCATTGTGGTGTAGCAGGAGTATATGCAATGATGGCAGGCAGTGCAGGCCTAAAAACAAATTTTTACAACGTTTTAAACATTTTTAATGCCAATTAAACACACTAACTAAACAAAAGCAAAGAATACATTACAGCTGGTGAAAGGAAGAATTATTATCAACAATATTGTGATTTATCATTAAGAATAGAACAAAGCATACGAATTTAATTAATTGAGTGTGATGTGGGAATGTAGAGTCGATTTCTTTCCAGTGTTTTTGTTTTACATTTTCCTGTAGCAATGATTTTTCTGTTTGATTGTAGAAGGGGTACTTTTTTTATTCTTTTTGCTTTGTTTTGTTTTGTTTTGCCTGTTACTTAGATTTATAATGCTGATCAAGGGAATAATTACTCATTCAATTCAATCCCCTCCTAAGTAAATATTTTCTTTGTACAATATGAAGCCAAATATTCGTATTGTTTTTGTTGATTCTAAATTGCACATTTCCCCACATTTTTAACATAAGTGAAAGTGGGTTGTGTCTTTGCGATAGCCACATCATAGTTTAATTGGCAAGATTTTCTTTCTTCGTGGTACATGAAATGATGGTGGATCTTAAAATTTATGATATTTTGATTCTATGATATATAGTATTAAGTAAAAATATTCTGTGCTGTACCTCTTCATATTTCCTCATCATAGTACATCACGTATTTTTATACCTGCTTTAAAAGTGTCATTTTAGAGAGTGTTGCACATATAAAACTAATTCAGAGTGAAAACAAGAATTTGGCTGGTAAAAATTATGACCAGTAAAAAGTTAAGACTATTTATAAAGTTGCTATATTGCTGAATGCTCCCAAATACTGTGAAAATTTGCTTCCACAATAATCCAGTTGTGTCTAACTGTGCCGCAGAATGAAAACATTTCTATGTTAAAAAAAGATTCTTTTGCTTTTTGAATAAGACACAAGACTGCATTAAAACCATAATCAAAAGCATATTTCTTAAAATGAAATGTATATAAGAACATTAAAAAAATAATCAGTTTCATCACATAGTTTCAATAAAAATGTTAAAACAGATTTTTGCATGCCATTAGCAATTGCATACGAGCAGTTGAAAGCTATTATTTAATTGAAAATTCATTCAATCAATAGAGAAAATTTAAGACATACCTTCTATTTCAAATATTGCATTGTTGTGTAGATACAGTTCTGTCAGACAATAGTTTCTGGTTAGAAATGTTATTCCATGGAGCTGAAAAATGAGTGATAGAGCACAATTTACTTTCTACAATAACTATTTACCTATATATAATTATAGTAGACCATAGAAGTTTGGCATTTGCTGTTATTAACAATTATTGGTGAGCTTTTGGTCTGGAATATGAGTTTTTAAGACAGTGTGATGAAAAGGATGTTTTTAGCTACCTTAATATAAACCTCTCGACCAACTTCCCTTGCATGGTTTTCAAAGTCTCTGTAAAAGGGCCTAGACCTTTTGCTCTAACATTTCATTCAATTCTGCTCCATATAGGATCCCTGGGTCTGGCTTCCACGTATCACTTGTTCACCACCACATATTTTCAAGTGCCAATTATGTGCCAAGGGCTCTCTCCTCAGATAATGCTGCGGCCATTTCTGCATCTGTAAATGAGCCATGATTTCTCTTTGCCTGCATGCCTTTTCTTCTGGTACATTTCTGAGGACGCCTAAGGTCAGTCCTAGGCAGCAAAATGTACACAACCATGCCTGAGGGGGTCGCCACGGGAGATTTCCATTGCTCTAGAGAGGTGTTGAAACCATGCTTTGATCTCTTTGCATCTCACTACTGTCTTCTCACTCTCTTAACCCACTTTTTACTTTTTGAAACTTCCATTGCTGCGGTACTTTGAATCAGATCTCCTGAACAACGGTCTAATTCTGAACTCTCTTTCTTTATCCCACACCCAGCCTATGAACCACCCCCTTTTCTCCAGCTCACTGTCCTTCTGGTAAACAGATTTCCTCAATTTAGCTGAAAACACTGTAATCTGAATAGACACAGGAGGCCACTGTGCCAGGCAGGTCAGGCCGAGTGCGAACAGCTCAACCAGCCACTGTCGACAAGTGAGGGGCAGGCACAGCATAATCCTGCTACTTCACATCTCTTCTTTCATTCATTCATTCATTCATTCATTCATTCATTCATTCATTCATTTTAAATTTTATTGGGGAAGGGGAACAGGACTTTATTGGGGAACAGTGTGTACTTCCAGGCCTGTTTTCCAAGTCAAGTTGTTGTCCTTTCCATCTTAGCTGTGGAGGGTGTTGTGGAGGGCGCAGCTCAGCTCCAGGTCCAGTTACCGTTGCTAGTTGCAGGGGGCGCTGCCCACCATCCCTTGTGGGACTCGAGGAATTGAACCGGCAACCTTGTGGTTGAGAGCCCACTGGCCCATGTGGGAATCGAATCAGCAGCCTTCGGAGTTAGGAGCATGGAGCTCTAACTGCCTGAGCCACTGGGCCAGCCCCACATCTCTTCTTTTAAACAAGGCCTATCCTGACAACCCCTGTGCCTATGAACCTCCATTTGCTTGACCACTCCAACACTTCATTTGACTTGTACAATGAATCACTTGAACACTAGTTTTGTGTCTTCCTTAAGGAACAGAACCATATTTCTTCAGTACTATGTCCTTCCCATGTTCTCATTCTCCTAATGATACCATAAAGCTACATCTTACTTTTGAGATTCCATTATAAATTCAGTGTATGTGAATTGCGAATAGTCAAAAGTACTCTTTTTCTTGAGTTTTGTTGTTGTTGTTGTTTCAAATGCATTTTTTAAAAACAGTATTCATTAACAAATACATTATTGTTGTAAAACATTCAAACACCACAGATAAAATTAAATTTCTGTGTGGCCAAGTCCTCCCCAAGGAAATGGCCCTCTGCATTCCCTTCTATGGAGATGACCAGTGTTGTCAGATTAATGTATCTTAATTTTAAAACCAGATCTCAGGACAATGTAGATGAGAGCTGTTACTGTCTCGCACTCGAAAATTCCT
Organism: Rhinolophus sinicus; assembly: GCF_057876585.1. NCBI lineage: Eukaryota > Metazoa > Chordata > Mammalia > Chiroptera > Rhinolophidae > Rhinolophus > Rhinolophus sinicus. The sequence goes on from NC_142504.1 coordinate 22,527,422, forward strand.
CCAATGAATCATTAAGTACTGCATACATGATATAGGGTATTCAACTCTAAACTGTTAGAGTTGCAAGGAAAACTCCATTATTATTATTATTATTAATACTGACTTATTAATAAACTTGATAAAATGTAACAGATTTATTTGAGTTATGGGGATAAGACATGGTAGAGTCATAGAGGTAGGGCAGGTATGCTTTAAAGCAGCAGGTAAATTAAATAAAAGAATGAGACTTACACAGAGACACATATAAGAGATTACTATATAATATAGAATATAGCAGGGAGAAGATGCTCATGAAATAGTAATTGATCAAGTGCTTAATACTTTATATAGAGAGAAACATATGCTCATGATTGTAATTAGTTTTAAGTGTTCATTAAAGCTTATCATGGAAACTATTATTATCAATTAAATAGAATTATTTTGACCTTTGCTGGATTGATTTAGAGAGAAAGATGCCAACCTATCTGATTTAGTGAGGACTTATTGCAAATTTTACTCACACCCTCTCATATCTCAGGAAAGCTATTTTAGAATTATATCCAAAGTTTGAAAACTGGTTTCTTCAATAAATTTTCTTTACTTTTTCATTTATATTTACAACATTTACAAATTCTGAAGCTACAAAAGGCACGTGCGCTGCTCATTTCATCATTTCACAGATTCATGAGCACCAGGTTGTGTCAGTCCTCAGGAAGGAAGACCACCAACAATTTCACCACAGCTTTTGTTAAGTCATGAGGAGCCATGTTGCCCCCCAGTTGGGAGAAACCATTCAAGGTAGCGAGGAGTGGTTCCCAGTTGACTTTCTAACCCTTTTTGCTTTTCCTACCAGCCTCCTGACAGCAGCTTACTACCTTCCATCCTTCTCCTCACCACTCCCTGGTCTAATGATAGCCATACCTGACGTCAGCAGAGCAAAGAACGTTAAATGAAAACCATGACTTTTTTTCTCTCCTTTTCTAGTGGTCTGACTGATCACACATTAACAGAACATCCTCAATTAGCTGAGGTTTTTAATTTCTCTGGACTTACTTATTAACACAAGAAGACTACTAATGAACTCAACAATTTCATCTTGATTATAGAGTCATCGTTTTCCCAAGAGCATTAATAGCCTTGGACTATGATTATTAGAATGTTAAGACTGCACTGTTTGTTGGTGGGAGAGGGAATAAAGGGGAAAGACATGAAGCCAGATCATGAGGGTCTCGGAGTGCTATTACAAGATTTGACGCAGAAGGGTGCTATTGCCCAATTTTATTTTACAAAGAAACTGTCAGGGAAGAACATAGGTTAGAAGGGATAGTAAGTATAATATCAGGAAATGAATAGGAAGGGGGCTATGCTAATTCAGAAGAATATATGCTGGCCCAGAGTGAAGTAATGGCAGTGGGAGAAAAAAGTGGAGGGAATTACAGTTCCAAGGTGAAATTCATGGGACATAATAGATATTGCAATGCAGCAAGTTGTTGAAGTCAAGAACTAGGAACAGGAATTAGAAGACATACTGATGTTCCAGCTATTGTTAAAATAAAAAATTGTTATACTTATCTATTTAAAAATCTACACTATTGAGTCTAAGAATTGCCACAGGATTTATATTTAATGCGACATTTCACAAATCATCTGTCTTCGCTCAAGGCTTCGTATATACAAGTGATTCTATTGTTGATATGCATTATCAACAGTATTTGTGGAAACCAGTTCTGGATATGGTTTTGACCATGGCTTACTTTGATCCTGAGATTTTTCTATACTTGATTGTTCAGCTACCTTATAGCTACGCAATATCTTTCCAATATATTATTTTTCTGCTTAACTCAGTCAAAACATGCTTCCATTAAGGGAAATTCCATTATCTTAATGAGCACCTATGCAAAGAAAAGTTCAACTTGGCAGAAAATATTAGGATTTTTATTAACTCATTCTTCCATTTTAACAAATATTTGTTGAGCAACTACTATGTGCCGACACCATGCTAAATTCTGGGGTTATAGCTGTGAACTCAATAGACAAAAATCTCTGCCTTTTTTCTAACAGGGAAAGAGAAAACAAATAATATGTACAATAAGTAAATTATATATTACAGCATCAGTTGATAAGTGATAAGGGAAAGAAAGCATGTAGATTGGGAGAGCCAGTAGGGAGGTGGTGTTGTATTTGAAATGGGTTGGTCACGGTAGGCCTCACAGAGGAGGTCATGTTTGAACAAACTCTTGATGAAGGGGAAGGAGTAGGCCACTGAGATATCTGTAGGAGGAGCATTTGGGGACAAGCCAGTGCACAAGTCAGGGACAGTACAGTGCTTGGCGTGGCTGGATCAGAGTGAACCAGAGAGAAGGTGGGCACTGAGGTCAGACAGGAAATCAGGGGCCTACTCTGTAGGGCCTTGTAGGTTATTATAAGAGCTTGGCTGAAAGTAACAGGTAATAATCAGAGGTTTTGAGCAGAGGAGTGACATGTTTGGTCTTAGGTTTCTGTAGATCACTATGTCTACTGAATTAAGTGATTCTCGGTGGGGGGTGGTGGTGGTGCAATTTTGCCCCCCAGGGAGCATTTGACAATGTCTACAAATATTTTAAGTTGTTACTTCTGGGTCAAATTTCCTGGTATGTAGTGGGTAGAAGCCAGGGATGCTGCTAAATATCCCAAAATACACAGAACAGCCCCCACATCCAAGAATCATCCAGTTCAAAAAGTCAGTAGTACCAAGGTTAAAAACGTAGGGGCAAAGACCTATAGACCAGTGATTAAACAACATGAAGAAATTCTGAAAAATTCTGTCGTGATGTGTTAGTTAAAAGGATACATTATTGTAGGTTTGAATATTGCAATCACAGTATTTCCTAAATTTGCATAAAACTCTAAGTATTACTTGGGGAGAATTTTTATAAAATATGCTGTATTATATAAAAGAAAAAAAAAAGAAAAAATTCAACATATTTCCATGATTCCTAAATTCATTTTTTATGGTGTTCCTGTTCAATAAATGAGAACAATGCATCCATGTGTATCTTAGTTTACAATATGTACAAAACTAAAAAATAAAATCTATACTTTAAAACTATAGTGAGAATAACTATTTTTATCCAATATAAACAGTCTTTCATTCTCACGTTTTCCCCCCTTTTTTCCAAGTTACTGAAATTTTTGTATATGCTCTTTTCTAAATATAGGTTACGTTTCTTGGACAAATAATTGTAAAGCATAACTCATAGAGATACAGGGTACATATTTTATGAATTTCACAACCATGCATTGAAGTCTTATTTAGGATATTTATGTTGATTTACTTTTTGAGGAGGTTTTACATATTTGGCAAAATATGATTCTTTCAATAAAGTTGACGTGAGGGATATAATTAATGTTGCCCTGAGGTAACAGAAACACACAAGAGCCCAAATTATATGGAATGTACCCTAATTCGTTTTATTCTCTAATAGCTCTTACGCTCTACCATGGGATTTGTGCTGCTCTAAATTGTGTTTTGGAACAAGGTAGGCATGTGTAAATGAATAAATAAAATACGTATGCCCAAACCTAATGGAAGGAACCAACTAAAATTCCATGATGCAAAGCTTGTTGTGAAGCAAAAAAAAAAAAAAAAGAAAAATTCAAAAAATCTTTACATATATTTAAAACAGCATGTTAAAAATATGTATCTCAATTTTCCAATTATGGTTTGCTTGTCTTGTACACAAATATTCTTTCCTAAAATATATCCATTTGTGCTATTCACCAAATTTGTAATAGGTGCTGAATGTCTGGGAGATAAGAAACAAAGTGTCTTAATGGCTCAGAAGAAGGAGCTCCGGATCTTTCTTAAAGCAATTTTCTCATCTAAACCTGACCATTCTCTAGTCGGCCAGTGTGGAAAATGTTATTATAAATAAGTATTTCAATTATTATTTTTCAGATGATGAATTTTATAAATAATGACTTTGCCAGAAGAAGCATTTTTATTTAAATTCAGCTTGTGAACTTGTCAGCTAGATTTTGCTACGTGGCAGAAACTCATATTCCATTTTGGCTAGTTGCTTTGTGAGGCATTATACAGGTTTTTCATCAAATGCTTATTCTAACCTGAGATATATGCAACATACCGAAGTTCTGCTAGTTCTTCCAGAAATAGAATGCTATCATTGTGGTACCAGTATTACGGACTTATTATTAAATATCTATGAAAGAAAAAAAATTGAGGTACTTAGCCAAAACACAATTTAATTGTAGTATAAAAGGCAAATCACTTAAATCACTTGCTGAGCAGACTCAGTTTCTCATGAAAAGTTGGAAAGGATGAACTGTGGCCTGAAAATACCCTCGTTCAAGCTCGTGAGAAAATGAGACAAGGAAGGGAGTCTTTAGGAAGGCCTTAGTTAACACGCACCTAAGAGTAGCTGTCTCCCACTAATTATATCAGGTGAGATTAGAAAAACAATGGTGACTCATAAAGGGAGGAGATGCAGAAGTAGTGAATATCTGCAGTATGAGGAGAAAACCAGCCCTCAGAGAGCATACCAAAGGAAGCAGAGTTGCCTGAGGAAACCTAGGAAAGCTGGGGTATTGGAGGTCCTTAGAAACAACTGTACCTGTTTAATCTGCTAGTCTAGGGTCAGAACAGAAGTTCCAGTTTTATCATCCACCAGATAATAATGCGGAGACGTGCATAGGGTGCGAGGCGCCAAACACACCAAGCTACTTTCATTGCCTCCCAAGACTACTGCTTTCTCTCATTCCATCCCCGGCAGTTTGCAGATGCAACGTCCTGACTAGGAGCACAGCTACTCCCTCTGCCCTTCCTAATTTTATCACTAAAGCAGGTACCATCACATTTAATGTTATTTTCTACCAGTAGCCTAATGCAAGTACAGAATAAGCCATGTCAGATAGGATGCTATTGGCTCCAAGTAACGTCTAAGCTCAACTCAAACTGGCACATAAATTAGAATATTTGTTATCTCACACACCAAGAAGTCCAGAGGTAATAAGAGCCTCAGTCTTAGTATCTTAATGATTCTTTGGGCTCTGCTTTTCTCTAAATGTTGGATCTATCCTCAAGTTGGTGGAATGACTCTTGGCAGAGGAAACAAGGGACCTCTCTCTCTTCTAGGGTCCTCCTTTAGAGATAAGTGAACCCGACACAGAAGCCTCCTATGTCTCCACTACCACAGTTGGTTAGCTGCCCATTCACTGATCAGCCACTCACAAGGAGGATGGAATTATCCTAATTGGCTTAGTGCAGAATCCACACAGGGGATGGGATCACCTACCTAAGCAAAAAAGAGGAGAAGCATGGACCAAAACTCAAATTCTGCTGCACAGGTAAAAGAAGAGAATGGATACTGAGTGGACAACCAATAATGCCCAGTACATACACCTCAACAGAACTGTTGATTAAATAAAGCAATAAGCAAAAAAGATGTGCTCATTTTATTTTACTAATTTGTGCCTTAGCTGTTTCTAAATAGAGGGTAATCTTAGATATTTACTCACATAAGAACAATGCTGGTCACAAATTCAGATCATTGTTAACAAAACATTACAATTCTAAATATTTATATTCTTATGTCAGTGTTGATGTTTTGTACCACAATTTTCCGTACCATTTCTATACTGGCATGATAACTTCTTAGTTGTCCACCTAATATAATTGAGATTTTAAAGAAAACTATCAAAATTTTACATATGAATTTCGATGAAGTACTATCATGGCTAATATGCCCGCTAGTATTTTGGGTCATGGGTAAGAATTTAATTTTCCATGAAGTATGAGTAGTCAGGCAACTTAGTAACCAGTCAATTGTTGATCAACAGGAAAACTCACATCAGTTTATTCACTTACCCATGACCACTTAAAACTTATTTTGGGTATGACATCCTTCCAGTGTTATGTGGACTGAGTAAGTTAAAGAACAAAGTGAAAGTGATTTTGTAATGATACATATAGTTAGTTTCTTCAACATAAAGAACCAACTACAGGAAGAGAATTCTGCCTTTGTTGTGTCCCTTCCCCAACCAACCCTACAAAAACAAAGTAAAATAGTTGACAGCTACGCAATCCCTTCCTACATACATAATGTATCGGTCAGTCAACCGTGTGAACATTCAATGACTGAAGGTGGGACAGTGTCCACTACCAGATTGCAAAAAAAAACAAAAAATTTACGAAATCCCTAATTATACCTCTCCCTGTAGACATATTGCCAACATTTGTACACATTCTTTCCTTCAAAACTGAACACCACTGAACACCACAAGAAGTACAAATGAAAAACAAAGATTAGTTACTTTTGCCATGTCTTATGATTTCCATCTTTTTCTAATCAGAGGTTGCACACTGTGACCCAGGATAATTTTTGGCAGAGTGTTCAAAAGAGTTTTGAATTGTGTGCCCGTAAGTGGTGCATGCACTTTCCATTTTAGTCGTTAGCTGGCTAGGCCTTGGAGGTATTTGTGTTTGTTCTCCTAGAAATGATTTCAAGCTTATGAGACTTATGTTTACACTTAATACTAGAAGCACTTTCATTTTCCATTTTCCACTTAGTTGGTTTAAAAAAAAAGACTGAAAATTCAACGTAATATTGAAATACTTTCATAAACATGGTTGCTTAAAGATTCAGTGCTGTGAATCTAAACTACTGCTTGACAAGCATACTACTACTGAAACTCAAAAGTTTTTTGTTTTTTTTTAATAAGCTGGTGTTTGGAAGTCTAAATTCAAAATGCTAGGATTGGATAATCAATTTATAATGAAGAAAACACAAGCTGTTGGAAAGTCACATTTTTGAAGGTTGAGAATAACTGACTAGCTAACTGTAATGATTGTTTGCATCTGAATTCTAGTTCAGTCGTGTTCTTTGACTTAGAGTTTGGAATCCCACTCAGGCCCCCACTATGGAGGAGGCAGTGGGAGGACTCTGCCTCCTAAATGCTACCTAGACTCTGAGAGAAGCTTCAAGGGCCACACTTAGCGGCCTTGAAGGCTGTTCCCGACAATTGAGGACATGGTGCCTTAGTGTCTGGCACTTCTTGAGGAAGCTAGATCAGTTTGGGTAACAACTGGGAGACAACCAATCCCTTTGGCCCCTTATAGCAGATCAAACATATGTGAATCCTGGGAACTGCATGCCGGCCCATTGTAGGAATGTTGATCTGGGGTACTTTATGAGGTATCCCACCCGAGAGCATTGTTTGCCAAGGCCAGAAGACCCTCAGCGGTAAGTACCACTGGGATAAAAGGTGGGGGGAGGTCAGAAGTGGCCAAAGAAGAGGTATTAGAGTTGGAGTGACCTAGGAGGGGACCTTCTGAATAACCCACTAAGAGAAAAGAGTCAGCTTTGAACATCTGTTAGTACCAGAGGGTGCAAATCAAAAAACTGTTTCTCCCTTGCCTGTTCTATACTTCTACATCTTCCCATTCCATACAACCCTGGAAAAGGCTGGGTGGAGATGAGAGGGAAGTAAAACCCACCACACCTCCCTAGTTAATAAAGAAGGCAGGTGGCCCTCTGCAGATGGCCCTCGCTGGATGTGGGAGGGGAGGTAGGGGGATGCCCCATTTATGAATGAAGATTGAAAGTTGATTAACATATGCTCCTAGCCATTCTCATTTCTGAACTATGGCTATAACTCAAATGGGTGGTAAAATTTTGAATTACATAAGAATGATGAGAAAAGTCATGCGACTGCCCAAGTTTTCTTCCAGGAGTCTTGAGAAGGAATAGCCTCCCCTGAGCAGGTTTGACAGGACATGGGGGACAATAGTAAAGGTGTAGTGTGGTAACATCTCACAAATTGTGCTATTAAATATATATATACAGAGGGTGCCAAAAAAATGTATGCACATTTTAAGAAAGGAAAACTGTATGAAAATTGTAGTACTCAATATGTACTGATAACAAAAGACGAACATTAGTCACGTTTGACTTCTGCAATTACAAGAGGTGCTCAAAGTCATTACCATCAGCGTCCAGACACTTCTGATTACGGAGAACAATTGAGCAACGTTGACCAAAGTGTCCATTTGTATACATTTTTTTGGCACCCCCGGTATACATATAGTTTCTTACCAAAATTTAAATTAGGTGTACAAAATACTAATACTTTAAAGATTAGCTCTATTAAAAACATATTGAAATAGTCATTGAATTATAGAGCCATTTGAAGATAACATATAAATCCTACCTTGTTATGATGTAGCCATAAGTATTTTAATTTTTTAAACCTAGAAAGATCAATGACATCTGTCAGTTCCCTGTAATGGATAAAGAAAGTGAACATTAGCAATGATTAATTTATTCATGGGTAAGGAAGGATATATAGTCTGACTGGAGTAACCGAAAAAACCTTTCTCGGTCCTTCAAAATTGTTGGCACATTTATATGCTAATTTCTGAAATTCCGTCATTAAAACTTCATGCATATGGATTAAGATTTTGTCAGTAAGTTCAAACAAATACTTGAAGGAGAGCATTTTATCACATGAGTAGAAAAACATACCTCATTATGACTGAATTTATTGGGACCCCAATTAAAAAAAAGATTTTACTGGGGAGAGGGGTTAGAGGAGAAGGGAAAAAAAGTAAGTGCAGAAGACACTGGACTGAACAGGTAGACGTGAGGAATGCTTCAACAGTGTCTTCAGGGTCTTACTTTGGGGTTACCGAGATCTTGGCCAGACTGAGTTAGGACCTGGAGATTGCAGTACACCAAGAGACAGTGACTGGGTGAAATGTTTTATTCTCCCTTTGTTGTTTATTACTATAGGGACAAATACTGCCCGTCCTTCTGGAATTGTGCAGGACTCTGGCTGTCAAGTGCTTCTGAGCTTTACTGCTGAAGCAGATCACACAGCAAAGGGGAAGACACTGGGTGAGAAGTGGGAGCTATCAGCAAAGAAGCAAGATCTCTGAGGATCATTTGCCCTTTGACAGCTGTGGGCTGGAATATTCAGATCCCTTTTATTTCTCAGCGCAGAAATTATGGGCCCTGGCTGGGTATGAGCTCCTATACATACAGAATGTGCCAAAAAAACACACACAAAAAAACAAGATGTATACACATTTTAAGAAAGGAAAAAACTGTATTCAAATTGTAATAATATATACTGATAACAAAAGGTGAATACAAGTCGTATGTATACATTTTTTTTGGCACCCCCAGTGTATACCTGTATTTATCAAACATTTACAGAGCATAACCTGTGTTCCAGGAACTTTCCTAAGCACTTTAAAAATATTAATGTTAATTAACATTACCTATATTAATTCATTTGTGGCAACATCCTTTCACATTTGTATTTAACCTTGGAACACTGAGGGACTAATTATTTTCCTATTTTTATGAAAGCATATATTTTTAAATCATGACAACATTTCTAAACAAAAGAAACCTTTCTCACCAACTTTTTATATTGAAAAATTTCAAACCTAAGAAAAGTTGAAGGAATGATAGTACAATGAATGCTTGTATAGCACTTACAATTTTTATTATTTTGCTCCACTCTCTTTTACCTATATATCTATTTATTGGTTGATAATTTTCTGGGGAATTATTTGAAAATAAGTTGTGGTCTTATTATTGTAGTGCCATCACGCCTAAATACTTCATTCATCAAGCACATCCCTTAAATAAGGACATTCTCCTGCATGACCACAATACCACTGTCACACCCAAGAAAGTTTAATTGAATTCAGTAATATCTTCTAATATACTATTCATATTCAAATTGTCCCTGTTTCCCCTACATTTATTTTATAGTTTGTTTAAATCCATAATCCCATCAACATTCATGCCTTGCTTTTTCAGTTGGTATAACTCTTTAGTCTTAAATTTAGAACAGTCGCCTTCTCTCCTTTTTTCCCCTTCACAATGTCTTTTTTTTTTTTTTAATTAAAATGTATTGCGGTTGACAATGGTTAGTAAAATTACATCAGTTTCAGGTGTACAATTCTGTAATACATCATCTGTATATCACATTGTATGTTCACCACCCAGTTAGTTCTCCTTTCATCACCATATATTTGACTCCATTTACCCTCTTCTACCACTTCCCCTCCCCCCTTATCCTCTGGTAACCACTGAACTATTATCTGTGTCTATGAGTTCTTGTTTATTTGTTTGTCTTGTTCCTTTGTTGCTTTCCGTTTTATATCCCACATATGAGTGAAATCATATGGTTCTTGACTTTTTCTGTTTGACTTACTTAGCTCAGCATAATAATCTCAAGATCCATCCATGTTGCCTCAAATGGCATTAGTTCATCTTTTCTCATGGCCGACTAGTATTCCATTGTGTAAATATACCACATCGTCTTTATCCAGTTATCTATCAAAGGACACTTTGGTTGTTTCCATGTTTTGGCCACCATAAGTAAAGCTGCAATGAACATCGGAGCATATGTATCTTTACAGATAAACGTTTTCAGAGTTTTTGGTATATACCCAGGAGAGGGATTGCTGGGTCATATGGCAATTCTATTCTTAATTTTTTGAGGAACCTCCACACTGCCTTCCATAGTGGCTGCATTCCCACCAACAGTGTATGAGGGTTCCTTTTTCTCCACAGCCTCTCCGAGACTTATTGATGGGCACTTAGGTTGTTTCTATATCTTGGCTATTGTAAATAAAGCTGCAATGAACATAGGGGTGCATATATTTTTTTGAATTAGTGTTCTGGATTCCTTTGGATAAATACCAAGAAGTGGAATTGCTGGGTCAAAAGGCAATTCTATTTTCAATTTTTTGAGGAACCTCCAAACTGTTTCCACAGTGGCTGCACCAATTTGCAATCCCACCAACAGTGCACAAGGGTTTCCTTTTCTCCACATCCTCACCAACATTTGTTGTTTGTTGATGATAGCCATTCTGACAGGTGTGAAGGTGATATTTCATTGTGGTTTAATTTGAATTTCCCTGGTGATTAGTGATGTTGAGCATCTTTTCATATGCCTATTGGCCATCTGCATGTCCTCTTTGGAGAACTATCTATTCGGGTCTTTTACCCATTTTTTAATTGAATTGCTTTTTTTTTTTTTTTTTTGGCATTGAGTTGTGTGAGTTCTTTATAAATTTTGGATATTAACCCCTTATGGGTTATATCATTGGCAAATAAGTTCTTCCATTCAGTAGGCTGTCTTTTTGTTTTGTTGATGGTTTTCTTCACTGTGCAAAATCTCTTTAATTTGATGTATTCCCATTTGTTTATTTTTCCTTTTGTTTCCTTTGCCCGAGGAGACATGTCTAAAAACATACTACTAAGAGCAAGTTTAAATAGTTTACTGCCTATGTTTTCTTCCAGGAGTTTTATGGCTTTGGATCTTACATTTAAGTCTTTAATAAAATGGTGACTTTTCTAATGTTCTCATTCTTTTTATATCTGTTACCTGGTATTCTGTAAAAAACATCTGCCCCTCACCTTTCTCTCAATCATTTCCTTCCCCACTGTCTTTATATTTGAAGCATTTTTCTCTTAATCCTATCTCATTTTATTTTTTTTTTTAATTCTAAAATCATCCCAAACAGAAGACTTTTCAAGCGGACTACTGTGTCCTTTTGTCCTGCACATTTAATCTTTGTGCACTTCCGTGGCACAACAGAATATTTCAGCTTCTTCCAAAGCAACTTCTAATAGATTTACACACATCATGCATTCTCCTCTCTCACTGTAGATATATAGCCTATTTTGGGGAGGGAGCATTTGGACTCTGGTACACCTACACTATTGCATCGGGCAATAATGACAGTATGTTAACTTCATTTGTTCCTGTGAAACAAAACAATCATTACAAGGTACCAGAGAAACTCAATCCCCACTTAGAGGATTTCCCCAAAAAGCTATTTTAATATATTTATACTTTAAAATATCAATAGTGTCAAACTACTGCTATTAATTTTCTTGTACAAGTAGTACTGATGCCTAAGTTTTAGCTATTAGATAATGTAATAACGTGATTCACTTTTAAGGGGACTTTAACTCAGGTCAGAATGGTTGATTCTGCACATAAACCTGTCCTAAATCAATAACAGCTATTACATTTTAAGGTGAGGCCAATGAAAGACAAAGAGAGGAAATTCTACTACTAATGATGGCAGTGACTTGTGCTGACAAAAGTTTGCCATCATGATTTTTGTTTCACCATCATGACTCATGCTGACACCATCATCACAGTATATGTTCTCAGTGCTTACTCAAGCACTCATTGGTAAGATTCTTTCCATTTTCCCAGGGTGACAGAGACTTAGGAAAATAACCTAGTTTACTGGCATCTGGACTGTGAAATAAATATAAATGTAAATATAAATATAAATATAGATATAGATATAGCTGGATATACAGATATAAATGTAGACATAGATGTAGATATATAGATATAGATATTTGTACCCAGAAGGATTAAAATGGTAATTTAGCATTCTTAGGATATTAAATGTGCTGAACTTTAGTTGAGAAGACCACACATTACTTACTGTCAGACGATCAATATTTCTAAATTTTTTCTAGTGTTTCAAAACTTTTTTTTTGTTATCTACATACCCTTTAGATCAATAGTGTAAAGTTGTTAAAATCATGAAAGGCTGAAGTGCAAACTTTCGACTACATAAAATATTTATTATAATACTATCTACTTGTAAGTCCTTATTATTACTGATAACAGTGATAATATTAACTGGACTAATGCTCATTGAGTGTTCACTGTGTCCCAGGCCCCCACTCCTCCACACCTTCTATTAACTCACTAATAGAAGTTAGTGAGCAACCCTGTGAAGCAGGTAGTATTGTTACCTGAATGCAGGCAATACCAGATATAATAAAATACAGGATACCCAGTTTGTGAATTTCAGAGAAACCAGAAATATCTGAATGTGCTGTGGGACATACTTATACTAAGAAAAAAGGTATATTTGCTTGTTTCTCTAAAATTCACATGTAACGGGACATTCTATATTTTTATTTGCTAAACCTGATAACCTTAACAGGGAGGTTTATGATAAGTCCAAGTTCATCCAGCTGGAAGAGACAGAACTGGGATGCAAACTTAGCTTGGCTCCATACCTTTGTTCTCATCCATTTCAATATGCTACCTCTCAAATGGAGACTGGGACTCTAATGAGTGGTAGAGTGTGGTACTTGCCCATCCAGTCCTTGCGGGGACGGGGCAATGGAAAAGAGCATTTGAATCTATGAAACATTATAATACGATGCTCTTCTATTTCTTACCTAAAGTACACTTACTTTTGAGAAAGGAACAGCTCGAAGACATCAGTATCCCTCTTATGGCCACATATCTTTAGTTGATCTTCAACTGCCTGATAACATATAATTAATCTGTCAAGTCACATTCCACTGAGCAAAAACACTGAGACATTTGCAGTCAATAACAATAACGTCTACAAGAAGATCAAAGGAAAGGTGAATATGGAGGTAACCACTCTAAACTGATAAATTCCAACACTACAATTATATATTATTTAATCATTTTGTGGTTGAATTTCATTATCCTTAATCCTGGGCACAGATGTGTAAATAATTTTTAATCAAAGAGAAAAAAATGTGTATGTGTACATGTATACCAAAAACAAGTTTTCGATTCTCTATGAGGTAATTTAGTCTTTAGATATTCTTAAATGTTCCTTCAAACACAAGGAATTCATATTTGGTAGGTTTCCTACATTTACAGAAGACACTCAGAATCAAGGTTGGAAGTGGAGGAGGTAGAATATAATGTACATTATCACAGGGGTGCTTGGCACCCTGTAAACGATCAATAAACGTTAGACAAAAAAATGAATGAGTGAAAAAATACCATTTCCCTTTCTTTGTAAAGAAATAGTGTCTTCATTTTTTAGGAGTTACTAACTTACTTGCACCGTGGGAATTTTTGGTGAAGAAGAAGCAATTTTGATTCCTATAGGCTTTGTTTTGAAAATACAAACCCAACAACAGCTAGTTAAGTGCTTTGCTTTTTCTTTTGAGGTCCTTTGCTAAACTACAAAATAACATTTATAGGCCATATGGCCTAAGATTATATGTAAAAATTAAAGCCCATGTATAATTTGCCATGAAGGAAGCAAACAAGACACAACAAAAGTGGAAAGCATAATTGTTGCATTTCTGGAATCTGACAAACATTGTAATTATAAGAGTCAGAATAATCACCAAATTTCAGCTAGGATTTGTTGTGGGTGGTGAGATAGTAATGTCTGTAAGTGAATTATGAAATTTTGACAATGGTTTTATTATTTAGTAGAGGACTTTAAGAAGAGTTAGATTTAATGGGATGAGCAAATCTCTAAAGAAGTGACGAAGGTAGATATCCTCGGGATAGAGAGCAGCTGCTAAGTTGTTGGCCCAACCTTTCTTTGTTACCTGTGGAATACTCTTGAATCTCCAGGCTTGGAGAATTCATTGGCTCAGGTATAGGCAATTCCATCAGGGTATTTTGTTACCCTGACAAGCAAGCTGAATCCGGGGGTTGGGAAAACCCAATGGATCAGGCTTACATACCAGCCTCTGGGTGTTTTTAACTGAAACAACTAAACTCTCAGCTTCTACCATGCACCGTCAATCACAATTCTGCCACAGTGTCTGGGATGTTAAAGGCCAAAGTAGAATTAAAATTTTGCAGCTATCTATTAAAATTGTAAAAGTGCTTTTAACTTGACCCCACCCATCCTTCCACATCCAGCTGTCAGAAACACAGTGGTACATACACACACGCAGAAATATGAATATCATTTCATTTCAGCATACATTGTCTGTAGTTGTTAAAAATGCTCCAATAATTGGAATATGGTTTAAATTAAGGTATAACTTCGTAATAGAATACTGTGTAGTATCTTAAATAGATACTGTGTAGTATCTTAAAAAAATATACAGAGATGGATATCTACACATATGATATCAGAAATATCTTTTTAAGTAAAAATGCCATTGGCAGCATAATATGCATAAGTGTAACAATATTTTTGTTACTAATAACATTAATATGCACACAAAATACACACACTCCAAATTGTTAACAACAGTTATCACTTGAGATCACAGGGATCTTTTACTTTTTAAGCCATAGACTTTTTAAGAATGGTTGACTATTTTATAAGAAGGCATTAATTTAGTAATCAGAAATTAATGCACATTTTGAAAATTTTACATGGAGTGAATATTTAATCAAATTTTGATAATTAAGACACGAAAAAGGAAATTGAAACTATCAGTATAATATGTAAATCACTGGTGTAATTAGGTGTTTATTTACACAGCTTTTTATCACGGTGTTTTTCCTCCCAACCAAAAATTTTCGTATGAATCTGGTAACAAGTATTAATGTCAAAGTGCCAAAGAATAGGAAAATGTGCCAAGAAGTTTCAAGTTTCAGTGGATCCGAGGTGGAGCAGTTCCAGTTCCCAATCAACACACAACTTCAATAACAGCATGTTCCTTTCATCTAAAGAAGCACAGCAAGAATTCTTCCCCTGAACTATTTCTTTTATTGTGGTAACATATACATAATATAGAATTTACCATTTTAACGATAGAGTTCTGTGGCACTGAGCACACTCACTTTGTGCAACCATCACCACCATCCATCTCCAGAAGCTTTCCATCTTCCCCAAATGAAACTGCACCCATTATAAACACTAATTCCCCATCTCCCCCTCCGAAAGCCCCTGGCAATCACCCTTCTACTTTCTGTCTTTAGGTACCTCATATAAGAGGAATTATAAAGTATTTGTCCTTTTGTGGCTGGTTTATTTCACTTTGCATAATATCTTCAAGAATTATCTATGTTGTAGTGTGTGTCAGAATTTCTTTCCTTTTTTAAGGCCAGATAATATTCCATCGTATCTATGTAGCACACTTTGTCCATTTATCCATCAATGCACTTGAGTTGCTTTCACGTTTTGGCTTTTGTGAGCAGTGCTGCTATGAACATGGGTGTATAAATATCTGTTTCAGTCCCTGCTTTTGCTTTGTTTGAGTATATAGTCAAAACTGGAATTGCCGGATCATATGGTAATTCTACGTTTCATTTTTTTGAGGAATTGCCATACCATTTTTCACAGCAGCTGCTGCATACAACAGCATTTTTAAAGATGAACATTTGAAAAAAGTAGGTCCAAACAGATTATTCAGCCATTTATTGAATGACAAATTATGGAGTGCTTCGTTCAGGCTGTGATTGGTCAGTGACTAGCTAGTAAATGTAACAATGAAACAGGTAAGGTGACTGTTTTCTAGGAGCAAATCTTTTCCCGTGTTTCCCCGAAAATAAGACCTAGCCAGACAATCAGCTCTAATGAGTCTTTTGGAGCAAAAATTAATATAAGACCCAGTCTTATTTTACTATAATATAAGACCAGGTCTAATATAATATAATATAATATAATATAATATAATATAATATAATATAATATAATATAATATAATACAATACAATACAATACAATACAATATAATATAATATAATATAATACTGGGTCTTATATTAATTTTTGCTCCAAAAGACGCACTAGAGCTGATTATCTGGCTAAGTCTTATTTTCGGGGAAACACGGTTGTAGGAGAAGTAAAGGGCGTAGAATGCTGGAAAAGAGGGCTGTAAGTGTTAAGGGCTGTGACAGAAGGGAAATCTACTCTGGTGAATTCGGAAGAAGAAATTAACTGTTAGCCTGGGAACTCTGAGATTTCACTGCAGGACCGACAGTTGGGGTAGGCTTGAATGGATGAGGAGAAATTAGAAACAGAATATTGATGGGTAGGTGTTTTAGTCAGAGGGGAGTAAGTACACAAACAAGAAGTGAGGGAAGAAAATTCGAGGAGTGCAAAGCTGTACAGTCTTTGGCTTCAGTGAAAGGC
This sequence comes from Rhinolophus sinicus, assembly GCF_057876585.1. Classification (NCBI taxonomy): domain Eukaryota; kingdom Metazoa; phylum Chordata; class Mammalia; order Chiroptera; family Rhinolophidae; genus Rhinolophus; species Rhinolophus sinicus. The sequence goes on from NC_142504.1 coordinate 22,544,277, forward strand.
ACGTGGAAGGCAATGGTGAGAAATGAAGAAAGCTGAACTGGGGACATATTATTTGTGCTGACTTTGAATTTTAGGCTCAGAAGTATGCACTTAGTTCACAAACAAAATTTTGATATGCCTGAGGACTTAAAATCGCATAGTTTATGTAATCAGTAATTTAAAATTAATTGTGTGATATATTTACACATAGATGCGCATACTGCATGATAAAATCAGTGTAGGTCCAACAAAGTTTTGATTTTTCCCATGACAACTACATCAATGCTTTTAAACAATATCCAATATCAATTTATTTTGAAATCATTGGACCCAATTCTGGGGCAATAGGGAAATAGCACCGGATTTTTAAACTAGAGAAAACCGCTACAAAGCTAGGCCTCAGGCAGAGGACTTGCAGCAACATGTATGATGACCTGGGGGGCAGAGAGGAGGCAAGGCTGCCTCTGGGAAATCCAGGCCAGAGCCGATGAGCCTGCAGTCCCAGGAGAGTGGCAAGAGGCAATGATCAGTGAACAGATATGACATAGAGTGTACAGAGAAGACTGATTGGAACTGGCAAGGAACTGGAGGCAAGGGAAGTCACAGGCAATGATGACAATGTGATGACATGATCACAAGAAAGGTTCCTGAAAGGGAGGATGAATTCAGTTTAGAAATGCTGAGACTGAAGTGCTGGGGGAACATGTAGGTCAAGGCAGAAAGCTGCAAGTGGGCGAGGGGATCTCACCCGAGTTGTCAGGGTGAGTATGTCCATACTGGTGAGTCAGGTCAACATAGAAGAGAGAACGGGGCCCAGATAAGATTACTGTGGAGTAGCTGCATTTAGAAAGAGGGGAGGGGACCAAGCTGGCGAAGGGGACAGAGAGGGATGGTTATAAAGTTAGGAGCTGAAACAAAGACAGTGGAAACTGAGAGGGTGAATTTCAAGAAGGTAGAATTTGAATCTGCAGTGTTGTATCGGATGGTAGAGGATATTTCCCAGAAAAGGTATTGAATTTGGGGAGCAATCCCTGTAACCTGATGAGGCGGAAAAGTCAGATTTCAAATGAACTGGCTAACAAAACAAGAAAACAAGAACAATCTAGCACAATTGGGATATAGACAGTTCTTAGCAGCAGCTTCCTCCACAGCCTGATGCCTCAGGATCCCAATAAAACAGACAAAAATTTTTTGAAAATTGTGGGCTTATTAAATCCCAGAAGAACGAAGCCTGTATTCATATCCCTAGAAGAAAATATCCTCTCTGTGACAATTCATGTGCTATAATAATAAATCCCTAGACCTCCAGGAAACACACATACACGTACACCACAGGTTAGTTAGGACTTGGTGTGAATAGCTTTGAATTCATGACAGAACTCCCAGCCTTGATTTACCATGGTAGTCCCAAACCTTCCCAGACAAGTCTGAGAACTCTAGAACACTTTGCTAGCTCCTAGGTCGCATAATTTTGACATTTTTCCACTCAAGTATTCTTTAAGTCATTATCATAACTGTCCTCAACTCTATTTGTATTATTCCTTAGAGAACCTTCCCTTCTCAAAGTGTCAATAGGTAGTAATGTTGGAGAGTCAAGATCCAAATTTACAGCTTTGTTACCTAATATCTATGCGGCAGATGTTAAGTGCGAAAAGGACAATACACGTCTCTTAGCGTTAATCAGAGCAGCCCCCAAACCCTCCTGGGAAGATTACGGACCTCTAGCTCCATTGGAGGTCTGGGGTCCCGATTACTCCAACCCTCTCCACCCGGGACCCCAGGGGCAGCCTCGGTCGGGCTGGGGTTTTCCCACAGGGAACCGAGAGGCTCTTGGTCTGCGGGAGGGGGCGACCCTTACCCTGCGGCTGGTCTCCAGGTCAGGTCCCGGAGCCCCTAGGCTCATAGTACGTGGGAAGGAATGGGGTAGATGCTTCAGAGGCTGGGTCATCGGGACACCGGGCGGCAGCCAGTGGCATCTATGATTGACCCAGCCTGGCTTATTGTTCTCTTACCAACGGTTACCACAATCGCCTCGACTAAAAGCCAATCCAAACCAGGGAAAATTTGAAGCCAAATTCTGACTTCTGTGACGTTTGCGCGTGTGGCCCTTGCGGCACCCACCACGTGGTACCTCGCACACACTCGCGTTTCCCCCGAGCGCAGGGCTGTTGTGGATGCCGGAGCGAGGGCAATCAGCTATGCCAGAGTGTGTCAGAGGAGTCACCCAATAATAATCATCTTATTGATTTGAGATCTGAGTTTCAGAAAATTTAGATTTCTGAAAACTAGATGTGTCTGGTGACACTGGCCTCGTGTGGAGGGGTCAGGGTACAGCAATGCCCTGTGGAATCGTAGTGGAGCTTGAGGCAAAAGGAAAAACAAGAAGTCGATTCTGTTGATCCTGTCTTTATCGAACATGTTGACGTTTTGTTCATCATGGATGTTTGGCATTAATTTTGATTTTCTAAAAAAAAAAAAAAAAAAAAAAAAAAAAAAAAAAATATATATATATATATATATATATATATATATATTGCATTAAGATTTATTGTGCTGAGTTTTTAGTGACACTACATTTTTACACTAAGTCCAGTGCCTCACTTGCCTCACCCTAGACTCAGTCCTAGGATGGAGACGGGGGTGGCAGTATCAAGGCGCCGCCAGGTTCCAGGTGCACAGAAACATGGCACCTATGCTGGACTTATTGGCCAAGACTCAGTGCATATTGATTCAGTAGCTGAGAAGCCTTTCCTATGGCAGAGAACGGGTAAGATGAGCCACTGTTGGCCAGTCTCTTCCAATCGTGACGATACATACTTTTAAATTGATGTTTCCTTGAGTTCTATTGGAACCTCTAACACAGACTATCTTATGATCTTATTTATATGAGTTTGATTCTCTTCTAGCTTAGGACACTTTGGACGCAAGATTCTGTCTGTGTCATCCCTATCTTCTGCCAGGGAGTAACACATTGAATTCAATAAATGTTGATTCAATTGAACGAGTTGGTTTTTTGGTTCCAAATTTGAACTTGAAATCTAGGAATTAAATATATCTGTGTGTGTCTGTGTGTGTGTGTGTGTGTGTGTGTGTGTGTGTGTGTGTTTTGAAATGGGTCAGGCTACTTGCATACAAAAATTCTGGTGTTAAAATACAGCATTAAAAGTGTGTTACTAGAGAAATCAAACACACACGCTTTTAGTACTTCTAGAAAGTATTTGGGCCTGGTGGGGTTTGTGGGTAAAAGTCCTTTAAGTTATATGGAAGGAATAATCATCCGGGAACTATTGTTTAAATGGTTTTCATCCCATAAATAAAAATCAGATGAGAAGAATGATCCACTGAGAAAATGTATAAAACAATTTACAGGCTTTTTGTCTCCCATTTTTGCTGTTAATACGTGTTACAGCAATTCAGATATCATGCATAAATATGCTACATGGTAACACAAAAATGTGTACTACTTGGTCAGTTTGTCCATTACACAAATGTGAGTTTTAGAACCTTATGCAAACTGCTTTTAGAGAGCATTTTATAGAAGTAAACTACTAACCAGCTAATTTCCACTAAAGTTACATTAAAATTTTTGTCCTTGACTTACTGTTTAAATCTTTTTACCTTACACTGATTAAGAAGAGAAAAAATAAATTAAAAAAAGCCAGCTCTGTTCTTAGGAAAATAACTCAGAAACTCATTTATTATACGATTTTAATGTGTTCCCTCTTCAAGAAAAATTGGCAATTTAACTGATCACGAAGACTAAAATAATGCAAATTTAATTATGAGATGTGAACAATGAAAGGTCCTTCCCAGAAATCCTCACAATGGTGCTACAAAATTTTTACAAAAGAAGCATCCCTAGCAGCGTGAACTGAGAGAATTTTTACCTCCATGTGGTGGGATTATAGCCTGAGGAATCCAGCCTGAAATTTTAAAAATTCATGTAAAATGTACAGTCTTCTGCACAATCAATCTTGTTTTAATATAAAAATAAAGTGGTCCCCCCTAACTCCCCTCAAATCTTTTTTCCCCTCAAATCTTTGAGTAATATTTACACTGAAGCAAGACACCCTGTGTTTATCCTGTGGATTTGCCTCCCTGGCGTGCTGCCATTGCCTGCAGCGGTACGCATACCCTAGTTTGAAAGTTCTATCATATCATGTATGTGGATTTGGATAAGAAGAAAGAGCCTGTGCTCCAAGTCAGGGCATGTGGGGTTTAGTCTCAGCTATGACATTAACTAGTTGTTGGCCACCTTTGAGTCACTTAATATCTCTGGTCCTTGGTTTCTTTAACAGTAAAATTAAGAAGTTGGAAGTTTAGCTCAAAAAAGTCTATTATTTAATTATACTCTCCTAGAAAGGTTATAAAGACAGTATGTATTATTCAGAGAGCAAAAGATTCTTGTGGAGATATGGGCATGTAATTGTTTTTATTTTTAATACAAGTTCCCAGGGACAAATAAATGTGTGAGGCAAAAATTATGCATGTAATGAATATCATTAAAGCTACATAATTTAAAAAATTATCTTCCTAATTTTGTCTTGAATAATTCCAGCAATCAGTCTGGATGTTATTTTTCTAAGTAAGTAAAAGAATATAAGGTAAAATCATAATTATCAACAATTTTCTGCTGTGTAGAATAAGCAATATATCAGCCACAATCAAATCATTTTCTTAGATGTATAAAAAGATCTTTTTATACTATTTGATAACCAGAGCATCAACATTTTCGTTGTTATTAAAGTAAAATAACATACTATTTTAATTGACAGATATCATTTTTTGTCAGTTTACATAAAATGAAAACGACAATAGAATGTTGGGAATTCATGGAATTCTCCATGAGTCTTTCATGTTACTGCAGGTCTTGTGAGAAGAGGCAGCGACTGCCTTTTTCAGGACTATATTTTAAAATATATTTGTAAGGTAGAGACAGAGTCTACCTCCAGAGCCAAGGGTGGGTGTTTGTTGTGTTTTGTTTTTTACTGTGCAGCATAATAAAGATAATGTCTCATTTCCTTATAATAAAGGTAAGCCTTCCTGCAGGCTTATTGCCCAATATAAAAGATGTGGGTTCCCTAAGTTCAGGGTTCCTTGCTTATAACACAACACACTGTATGTGGTCACATCACCGGGACTGCTTTGCATTGTTCTCTGGGAATTGTGGCTAACTGATACTCTGGCTATGCTGTTACTGTGAGTAATAAACTGTCTTTAGTCTCTGACCCATAAGTCTCATATCGCTGCCAGTATCTATGAAACAGAGGCTGACTAACTTTTGTTTCTGTTTGTGTATTTTTTTTTTTTTTAAGATTTTATTGGGGAAGGGGAACAGGACTTTATTGGGGAACAGTGTGTACTTCCAGGCTTTTTTTCCAAGTCAAGTTGTCCTTTCAATCTTAGTTGTGGAGGGTGCTATTCAGCTTCAAGTTGTTGTCCTTTCAGTCTTAGTTCTGGAGGGCGCAGCTCAGCTCCAGGTCCAGTTGCCATTGCTAGTTGCAGGGGGCGCAGCCCACCATCCCTTGCGGGACTCGAGGATTTGAACTGGCAACCTTGTGGTTGAGAGCCCACTGGCCCATGTGGGAATCGAACCGGCAGCCTTCGGAGTTAGGAGCATGGAACTCTAACCGCCTGAGCCACTGGGCAGGCCCGTGTATTTTTTTAAAATGGAATGCACCCATGCAATTTGTTCTTCAACTTTCATATTTCTTCTTACCATCTCATAAACCTCCATTTTACAAAGCCAGCTATTGAATGAAATCATTGCCTAATATTCCACTGCAATGTATCTTATGGTTTATTTACTCACTACTCTAGTAATGAACACTTATGTTGTCTGCTTGTTTTGCTATGATAAACAATGCTGTAACAATGGTCTTTGTGTTTCTGTGCTCCTGGGTTAGAATTCCATTAGCTGAAATTCCTTTATAGTATTAATGTGTTATATATAAGAGTGTCCCTTTCTCTATCGGATGGCATTAATCTTGTTGAATTTTGCCAATCTAATTGGGGAAACAATTTTATCTCAATGTTTTCATTTGTATTTATTTAGTGAAGTTGAGTGTCTTTTCAAATGCTTATTGGTCATATGTGTTTGTTTGCTTTTTCTGTGAATTGTTCTATAAAAATTGCTTAACTTTTAACATGCAGATGCCAATAACCAAATCCCTAACTGCATTCTATAAACTAGATCTGTAAAGAGGTCCTGAGATATTATTTGAAGTCACAAATGGGTCATCTCAAGTAATCTTGTAGCATCTTGCAAAGCTGTCTTCCTTTGCTCTCCTCTCCCTGGCTAACGCCTGTTGCCCTTTGGACTGTTAAAATAAACTTCATTTCTCTATCTACACAGGAACCCTTCACTGATCTCTAGGGTCCATCCCCAGGATGCTATAACCTGATGTTCTAAGTCTTGCCATTTTTGAGTTATTAGAGTGTTGATATGTTCTGATCTAATAGGGGAAGCATCAGTGTCTCTCCAACCCCATGGCACATTTTGTTCTCAGAGTTCTAAAGGAACATTGCCCACATGCAGTATTTCTTAAACTCACTCAGGAAAGTAGCCATTTCTACTTCTTCTGTATATACCTGTTTTCTCTCAAAATCCACACACAATCCTCCAAACCTGTATAGGAACAGGAAATGGTTTAGAGTTGGAAACATTCCTATACTGTCTGGAACAGCTAGATACCTCTAGACAGAACCCCAGCTTAACTAAATAATATATTTTTCAATTCTAAATCTGTGTTTGCTTCAGTGCGATTTCACATTTTCTCCCAAGAACATTGGACCCGCATGCCTAAGCTCTGTTCATCCCACAAACAGCCACCTTTTGACAATCCCTTGGGCCTATGGAAGCACAGGCCCATAGGATCCTAGGTGAAAAACATTAGAGGGCAAGAACTCCGGGGAGGGGGGTGGGGTCTATCCCATGGGGTGGTAGGAGTGGTGGGGGGAGTCCAGAGGAGGACTTTAGCAGGACCATCTAAATTATAGAGCTTAGGACAGAAGGTTCATTGCCTGAAATTAGATATGGTACTACATGGAAAGTCATAAAAATTATTTTTATTATAGGATTTCATTTTGTGATGTCATTGAAATTATTATCCCTTTCCTTACTTTGCTCAGTTTAGACTTGATGAGTTATTGATAGTTTATCCTAAGCTGACAAAGAAGTCTTGTTATGCTAGCAGGAAATCTTCATTTTATCACATATATGATATAACAATCAGGCATTTGAAGCATAAATTCTCTCTCTCTCTCTAAATGTGTGGGTATGTATATGTGTATGTATACATACACACACATGCACCCCCCCCACACACATCCACTCCTCCCCCCCGCACACACACATACATAGTAGGCAAACTCTAGATGCCTCCAGTGATCCCTACCTCCTGGTTTTCACATACTTGCATAATCAATCCCCTTCCCTTCCATGTGGGCTGGACTTAAGAACTCACTTCTAATGAAAATTGCGGAAGGATAAGGCATCACTTCTGAGAGTAGGTTGCAAAAAGACTGTGGCTTCTATCTTGGTCACCTTCTTCCTTGCTCTTTGGCCCACTCTGAGATAAACCAGTTGCCATATTGTGAGCTGACCTCTAGGGAGACCCATATGGCAAGGTACTGACGCCTCTGGCCAACAGCTAGAGAAGATGAAAAGCCTGCCATAGTCATGTGAATCAGCCTGGAAGTAGATCCCCCCGGTGAAGCCTTGAGATGACTGTAGGCCTGGCCTGGATTGCAGCCTGTGAGAGACTCTGAGCCAGGGGTACCCAGTTGAGCGACACCCAGATTCCAGAAACCGAAAAATAAATGTTTGTTGTCTTAAGCCACTAAATTGTAAGGTAATTTGCCATGCAGCAATAGATAACTAATTATACATATATGTATATTATTATGTATCATATATATGATATGCGTGATATCTATCTATCTATCTATCTATCTATCTATCTATCTATCATCTATCTATCTATCTATCTATAGGTGGCTGTGGGTGGCTTTTGCAGGCAGGGACTATAAAGATAGATAGATAGATCGATAGATAGATCGATAGATAGATAGATAGATAGATAGATAGATAGATAGATAGATATAGATATAGATATATATAGATAGACATAAATTTAAATTAAAAATACACCGAAGACCAAAAAGGTATATTTCTCTGGTCAAACTCAGTCCTTCTCAAAAGAATTCTTACTCTTGTCCCATACACAGTAAAAATTTGACAAAATTCCCATCCTGACAATTTCCAGATTGATATTTAAATCTGGAAAGACAGATTTATTCTTGGAATGTTATCTACATGCAACCACATGTTTAAACATAAAAATGCATTAAACTCTTTTATCATAATAGATAATAATTTAGCTGAAGGATAACTTTAAAAAGATTTTTACTAAACTACAATGTAATCTAAGTTGAGCATTGATTTTTTAAAAGACTGCTAGAATGAATACTATTAGCAAGTCAATATATATTTTTCTCATCTTCTGATAAAAATCTTTTCCAAATGTGGTATATATTTTTTAAAAAATGGGACAGTGTAAAGCACTGTTATTTTGTCTGATTTGTGGTTTTATCTTGGGGCTTTGTTTCACCTCTATAATCATATCGGTTTCTCTGAGACTCTAACTCCAGCATCTGAAACTGCTGAGATTTTGTTCTCCACACTCCTGTAATTTTTAAGGTAAATTTTAGAATGAGAACTAAGCTTGGAAGTCATTTTCCTTTTGGGCCTTGATTTGTTTTGCAGGAGATCACTGTTATCGGTGGCATCTGGGATTCTTGGGGCGGACTCTTTTTTGCTCTTAGGTATTTATATATTACAGTGGCAGGGAGGGAGAGACTCCTAAACCAGCTCCAGGAAGCCTGTGTTACCATGTATGGCCATCTTGGGCCATTAGGCCATTTAAACTACTCTTCTCAATGCACGAGGAAGCTATTTTAGATGACTTGATATCCTCCATTTATTATTCATTCATTCAGTCAGTTAGGCACTGAAATTGACTGAGTCGACATACTCAGTGTGGGGACCCATTGCTTTAAGCATAATTTAATTGTATTTGGTTCTGCTTGATATTGGCTGGTATTCAAATGGTTCATTAAGGATATTAACCGTTGTTTGCTTAGAGCCTGAAGTGCTTCAGTTACCTTGGTACGTAATTCCATAGTCTCCTATTGACCACAGTAACTGTGTGCTCTTTATGGCCTTTATTCAGCTGGTAGGATTTCACTTACAATGTTTTCATTACCACCTTTTCACACAAAGCAAATAGGAGAAAAAGGTTCAATAATCATTTTAATTAGAGGCAATAGACGTTGGAAAGCAGTTCAGAAGAACTCTCTCTTAGAAAAAGTATAAAGGCATTGAGAGGTTTTTGCATTGTAAGTTTAATGCTTCTAAAGTTTAAAAAATATATGTAGCTTTTGTTTCATGAACCTATTTTAGTTTACAAAAACGAAAGAAAATTTGTTTTCACAATTAGGGTACACTTCCTAAGAAACTTGGAAATTTTCCGTAAATTTGGGTAGAAGGTAGACTAGTAGCTCATTTGATCTCTGCCCAATTCTTTACCCTTTACCTCGTGTTCCGGATAATGCAGTTGGGAAGCAGAAATCAAGCTGCAGGCCACTAGATCTCCACCACTTCTACAGGTGATGGCCGTGGGTGGCTTTTGCTGGCGGGGACTATTAAAAATGGATTGGGGATAAATTAAGAGCGTAAGAGACAGAAAACAGAACAAAAAGGAGGAGGAGGTGGAGAAAGAGACAAGGGAAAGAAAAGAGAAGAGGGGTGGAGAGAAGAGATGCGACAGAAGGTGAAGAGAAGAAAAGAGAGAAACAGTTGAGGGAGAAAGGAAGGGAAGAGGCAAAGGGAAGGGACACATGGTTATTGAGAATTGTGTTCCCTTTTGATCGCTCTCATCTTTTGAAAACAGATGTGCTTCTGTGGGGACATTGCTTTATCCCTGATCCTGTGACCCAGTGAGGCTGATAATTACTGATAATCATTCTCTAAACTCCCAGCATTAAGGGCAGGCATAGGATCCAAGCCATACTAAGCAGAATAATTCCTCCTAGATGTTTCAAATTTGAACTAAGGGGAAAGGAGGAGTCCATTCCTTGTGATGAAGCTGTGGGATTTAAGGCTTAAAAATTATTGCTACATGCTGCCTTAACAGCCTGACTGCATGTACCCCTCCCTATTCTGCTCCCACAGACGAGGTCCCCTAGCCAAGGGGGACCCCTCCTTATCAAACAGACCAAATATAATTGATGCTTATCCCTGAGTAGCAGGTTTAAGTTCCCTGCCAGCCCACAGAGTTATTCAAACAATCCGATCACATCCTTGTGTGGGAACCAAGGCACCCCACCCTCTCATTCCTGCAGAGCCTGTCTCCCACAGCCCCTGGCTGTTCCCTCCAACAGCCTCTGGTGTTCACTCAGTTCCAGAGTGCAATCCCTGTGTGGTCCTGCATGGCATGCAGCGAGCGTCCTCTTCCACCAAGCTGTGAGTGTAGGGGACTAATAAACTGCTGCCAATTTTATCTCTCCAGTGTGAGTTGTCATGCATTTGGTCATCCCCATAAGTTTCTGGCGGGAACTCCTCCCTTACCAATGGGGTGAAGAGATGATTAAGACAAACTATGATATGAACTGAGTGCTGCCAGGCCTCTTTGCAGATATATACAACAGCTGGACTGAGAGCACAAAGCCAGCACACAGAGTCATAGAATTAGGAGATAGCGAGAGAAACAGGGAGACCTTAGGACTTAGAGTCACTGGTTCCAATCGCCACTGAAGTTCTGCCTTTCCTACCGTTTTCCCTCAAATTCCCCTTTCTATTTCTACTAGTTTGGTTAGGGTTTCTTTCAATGGCATCCAAAAGTTTAAATGGATGCAGGCAACAGGGAAGGGAGTGGGGTGAAGGAAAAAAAACAACAACACGAAAGGAACGTTGTACATGGTAAGTTGGAATAAAGAACCACTAACCATCACCTTAGTATTAGTGAAACCAATGATATTTGGTTGCTTTTATTTGAATTAAAATCAATAGCCTTTCATTTAGTAAGTATGGAACAATGTGACTTACACATTCCTTTTAGAATGAGAGTACAGAACAGGTATAGAAAGTTAGTGTTAGTCCAATATCATGAACAAGGGAAAATAAAATCTCAAGATACAAAAGGTATATTCTGTGGTGGGAAAAGGAGGACACTGCCTTTGTAAAAATCACCCCATGAAGACAATCAAGTATTAATAAATTAGAATATTATCTATCAAGTGTATTTATATTTAAATTCTTTTTGAGGGCTCATAGTTTTTTTGTCTAGAAAATGAGAAGTTGTTAAAGTTTATATGTTGATGATCTTTAAAATTTTTTCATTGAGGTGAAATTCATATTACATAAAAATTAACCATTTTAAAGTGTACAGTTTAGTGGCATTTTGTACATTGACAATGTTGTGCAAACATCACTTCTATCGAGTTCTAAGACACTTTCGTCACCCCCAAAGAAGACCCCACGCCCATTAAGCAATTGTTCCCATTTCTCCCTTCCCCCAGCCCCTGGTAATCATTAATCTTCTATGTCTGTGGATTGGACTGTTATGCATATTTCATATAAATGGAACCACACAATACGTGACCTCTTATGCCTAGCTGTAATTTGCTCCTTATTAAGGCTGAATAATATCCCATTGTGTAGATATACCACATTTTGTTTATTCATTCATCTGTTGAACTGTTGTGTTGCTACCAGCTTTTGGCTATTGAGAATAGTGCTGCAATGTTCATTTCTTTACAAATCTTTGTTTGAACGCTTGTTTACAACACTTTTAGGTATATGTGTAGGTGTTGAATTACTGGGTCATATGGTAATTCTATGTTTAAGTTTTTGAGGAGCCACGAAACTGTTTTTTACAGTGACTGCACCATTTTACTTCTACCAGCAATGTATGGGGGTTTGAATTTCTCTATGCCAACACTCAGTATGATTTCAATTTGCATTTCCGTAATGACTGTGCATTTTTTCATGTGCTTGTTGGCTATTTGTATATCTTCCTTGGAGAAATTCGAGATGTCTGTCCATTTTTAAATTATTTTGTTTGTTTTTTGGTTGCTGTGCGGTAAGAATTCTTTATATATTCTGAATACTAGACTCTTGTCAGATACATGATTTACAAATATTTTCTCCCATTCTATAGGTTGTCTTTATAACCTATTGATTTTCTACAGATTGTTTTAACTACTTCTCCAGTTAATGCTAATTAGAATTTATCCTACAGGTATTCTTTTTTTCTACCTTATCCATATGAGAGCTTTGGTTAAAGAGTGAGTGAGTTAGAATAAGTTCTGCATTATCCACTTTCCTGGCCATAGTTTTTGGTCTAAAGGTAGGGATCTAAACTTAACTGGACCACACAACCCTAGCCACAACTACTGGTCAATCACACAAGCCAGGCCAATCAGAATCCTTCCCTAGAACTTTTTCATTATCTCATCACTAAGATGCTAGTGTATGAGCCTAGAAGCAGCCATCAGCCATGTTTCTTTCTACAGAGAAAGTGGATCTACAGTACAAGAAAAGAAAACTAACATACTGAGCAGGAGAAGGTGAAGTCTAATGGTACTTGAGTCTTGGTTCTAGCTAGCTCCACACTTGCTTTCACTGCAGTTTGTCTATGCAAGTCAATATACTTCCCTTTTGGTTTAAGCTGGTTTGCACTGGATTTACCTACTTTAAATCAAGAATCTGACCAAGTCAGTTGATGTGGTAATATTACCTTGAGAGTGTACCTCTTAATATCATGGCATTTTCAAATATATATGTCACTTCTTGGGTCTACATCCTGTCCACTCTGAACACAATTTTTACTGAAAGTCTTACGCAAAGCTGAGTTTGTTGATTCTCTGTCTCCCTACTTCTAAATTAAGAACTAATAGGGGGCCGGCCGGGTGGCTCAGGAGGTTAGAGCTCCATGCTCCTACCTCTGAAGGCTGCTGGTTCGATTCCCACATGGGCCAGTGGGCTCTCAACCACAAGGTTGCCAGTTCAATTCCTCAACTCGCGCAAGGGATGTTGGGCAGCACCCCCTGCAACTAAGATTGAACAGGGCACCTTGAGCTGAGCTGCCGCTGAGCTTCCAGATGGCTCAGTTGGTTGGAGCAGGTCCTCTCAACCACAAGGTTGCTGGTTCGACTCCCAAAAGGGATGGTGGGCTACGCCCCCTGCAACTAGAAAACGGCAACTGGACCTGGAGCTGAGCCACGCCTTCCACAACTAAGACTGAAAGGACAAAAACTTGAAGTTGAATGGCACCCTCCACAACTAAGATTGAAAGGACAACAACTTGAAGCTGAATGGCACCCTCCACAACAACAACAACAACAATAACAACAACAACAAAAAAGAACTAATAGGAAAATTTGAAATTATTTCTGGTAGAATTGTTATCTCTCTCTCAAAATTTACATTAAAGTTATTGGACAGCTGCCAAGAATTTGAAGTACAGCTGCATCTTGTGAATTAATTAAACATCTTAACCCTGTTTGCATTTTCTATTGGTAACTGGAATGACTGTTATAAAAAGAGCATTTACTAAAAGGAATGTGTTGTGTAATTTAATGTATGCTAAATGTAGGTGGTCTAAAAACTATTTCACTGCATTCCTGCTTTTGCTCATAAACGTTTAAAACACTGTCACTAAAGTGTGTGTACCATTCAACAAAAGGAAGTCAATTAAGCCCTTTATATAATATTATTTTAAATAATCTTTCTCATATTTTCTAAGTCAGTTTGTATAGTTAGTTAATCCACCTACCTATTGTAATGTTAGGCAGTGAAAAATGTCATGCATCCTGTCTTTGGTGTAATTACATACATTCCTTTTCAGTTTCTTTTTGTTGACTTTTGTTATATTTTGTATCATAGCTTTAGTAACTAGAATATCTTTGGGTGAAGAAAATCCCTTATTTCCGATCTCTGTCATTCACAAATTAATGACTCAAAGTATAACATGTGCCCTCCCGTAATTGTTTACCTTGGTGTGGCCCATGCTGAAAACGATTTCTACTATCAAAATGATTCTGTTCTTTGACATGCTTTCTTGGTATTTTTTGGGTTCTGTTTTCTCTGGAAGTTCAGGAATTGCCTGTCGGAAGTCCCTTGACAAGAAATTTTACCAAGAACATTATTGAATTGGTAAACTTAACTACTTCTTACCCTACAGCTATTTTTTCCTCCCACCTCATGTTTTTCATATACTATTTTTATTTGAATAAATTTTTTTTTAAATTAACTTCATTTTGTTACTTAGATATGGATCACACTTAAACTGTATAGCTATGGTAACATAACAAGTTCACACTTTGCATTAATTAAGAACATTTAAGAAACTTCATTTAACTGGTGGAATGACCCTGAGGCTCTTATCTGGAATTCTATGCAGGAGAGACCCATTGGGAAATCACAGTCAGTTTTTTCTCAGGACAGTTTCTAAGCCCTGAATCATATATTGTTTATCCATAAACGACCCTGGTTGCTACTTCCAGTAATCCAGAGTGTAAGTCCCTCTGATTCATCAGACACAGAAACACTACCATGTTTCCCTGAAAATAAGACCTAACTGGAAAATAAGCCCTTGCATGATTTTTCAGGAAAACATTCCCTGAACATAAGCACTAATGCATCTTTTGGAGCAAAACTTAACAGAAGACCCGGTCCTATTTTCAGGGAAACACAGTAGCAGACTAATTGGCAATGATAGGTGCTAACTTTGGAGTAAAAGTATTGCTATTAGTTAGGATATTTTTCATCGTAATATCAGGACACTAAGCTCTACTTGTTTAAACAGTAAAGAAACCATTAACAAGAATTCCAAAGGGAGAGCAGTTCTAGGCTCCATCTAATCAGGGCCAGGGCTCTAGGTCTCTGTTGGCTTTCCGTTCAGGTCACCTTCCCCCATCATGGAACAGCTGTAGCAATTCCAGGTTTCACGTTCTGACATGTCACTATTGAGAGGAAGAAAAGGGGTCTGCTTTCCATTGTCATTTTCTTACTAGAGGGGAAACCTTCCCTGAAATCTTTACCTGAACACTTCCCTTAATGTCTCCTTAGCCAGAATAGAGTCACATGACCACCTAAAACCAATCACAGGCAAGGGGAGTGGTATTACTATGATTGGCAGAAAAGTCCACTCTGACATACTGCTCCAGTTGCTGTCAGGTGCACACTCCCTCAGGTAGAACTGCTGACAGTCCACTCCCATCTGCCTGTACTCCCACACGGACCCGGCTCCCCGCTCCCACCCCCGAACTCCTACACAATCCACTTGGCTGCCCTCCTTCCATAAGGACATGCTCTTTATCTGGCCTGAACTCTGACATTGCACCCAGTTGCCCTCCCACCCCCATCCCCACCATGGGCTTCTCTGGCAAAGAGCCGAGACCCCAATTCCCATATGGGCCCATTCCATGCATGGATGCCTTCTTCATCCACATGCCCTCCTTCATGCCACGGAGACTGACTGCTTACACCGCAACAGTCCGTTCCATCAAGAGTTAAAACTTTGCTCAGAGCAATTTTTATAGCAATCTATTTAAAGAAGCAACTTGACATGCAAGTAGCTACGTACAAAGTGAAAAAAAGAAAGCTGAGATTTTTTCCATTCACAAAAGAAAAAAGGGAGTTATCAGACCGAAACCTGTGACAGTACATGCACACTGCTGCTATGGTACATACAGCTCGTAAGTGTGGTTTTCTTAAATTAAAAAACATATTTATATAACGATTCCCCCTTCCCATCAGCAGTATCTCAAGTTACAGGCACACAGAATAGTAATTTCAAATGACATTTTAACTTTTAAAGCTGTGTAGTGGTACTTATCAATTGGAAATGT
Source organism: Rhinolophus sinicus (assembly GCF_057876585.1). NCBI lineage: Eukaryota > Metazoa > Chordata > Mammalia > Chiroptera > Rhinolophidae > Rhinolophus > Rhinolophus sinicus. Next base: position 22,560,171 of record NC_142504.1, read on the forward strand.
AAAAAGAAGAATTGGGCCCTAGTTAGCCAGAAATGAATTTAAAATAAAATAGATGCTTTATAAGAGTTAATGTCATGGTACTTCTGATCAGTACCTACCACAACCACATCACTCTTGCCACCAGAAAGCAATTTAGAGTGACAAAAACCTTTTATGTTGCTGATGTGTTAGCTACAAGGTTTCCACAGCAGGCTCATTTTACAAATGACAAGACTGAGGCACAGAGTTAAGTAAGCGGTCCAGGGTCACACAGTTCCTAAGAGGAACAGGCAGGACCCCCCTGGCTTGGCTATTTGTGGTCAAATATGTGCTATCGGGCATCATCTACGATCTTAATTGGGGTGAAGCTTCCGGAGCAATCTGAGGGAGCATCATTCCAACGTAGTTGGTGAATCACTTGATTATTGAAGTTTCTTGTGGATTAGAAACATGTCTAGCAAAATTGCTTTTGTATCGATTCTTCTTGAATAATACATGACGGCTACATTATTTAGGCAAAGAATATTGTTCATTTATGAGAAACTAATCCAAGCAGTTGAATATTTCATAAAAATGGCTCATCGTAGAGTGAAGGTAACCCGAGTTCACCATGTTATACCTCAGTATGATTCTTTCCGGTGTAAATGTGTTATACAATAAAGCTGCATAAAGGCACTCTGGAGGCACCCACTTCTACACTTTCTTTTCCTTCTTCCTCCTACCATCTGAATTTTTACCCCCACATTCTCTTCTTTCCTCATTTTTCCCTTGCCTTCTGCATTTTCTAGGTCCCTGCCTGCCAGGGACACTTCCACCACCAGACCAGACCAGCACTGGCAGTTCTTGCCCGAGGCCCTGCTCATTTATTCCATTTCATCACCACCACCCTTTCTTGCCACTTGTGTCTGTTCTCGAATCTGGAATCCTGCCTCTGTCAGGAGGCTTTTCCTAAACCGTGTGACCTCATTCCTCTGCTGCCTCCACCAGACCCCCTGCGAAGCCTGACGCAGCTGCCAGATCTCTCCAGGACTCTGCTGTGACTTACCCTGAGAAGCTTTGTATAGTGTTCCCAAGCCATGAGTCACTTGAGCCCTCTCTGTATAGGTTAAGCTCCTGCTGGATGCTCCCTGACCCGAAGTCTGCAAACCCCAACTGAGAGTTTTCTTGTTTCCTCTCCTTGATCCTCTTGCTTTGATTCCAGGAGACCATCTCCTTGTTTCCTCTGTTCCTGCTGAAGGAGGACGTAGACAGAAATCTGTCTGGGCATGATTCCCTTGATGCTTTGTTTCTACATCATGTAGTGGGGGAAATTGCAAGGTTTCAGGTAATGGAGCCTGGTGGTGGCTCCCACGTTTAGTCTGCATGTTTCTCCCCCTTTAATGCCCTGGGACTTCTTGCTTCTCTGCCCTCTGTCTGCTTTTTCTTTTTTCTGTTTCTCCCCACATTAAACAGAAACTCTCAACTTAATGCTGGGTGATGGGTTGGGGGGCAGGACAGAACATCTCAGAATCTCTGGAGCTGGGAAATAGTTTAAAAACACCTTTTCACCATTTTAAAATTATTGTATATTTTTAAGGTTGACAATATCAAATTTTGCTCTTTTTAAAAGTTATGTTCAAGTGACTTCATTTTGGTTAAATACAAAATTATTTAAAGATAACTTGTTTTTCTCAAAACAGAGCTAATCATGTTACTGTTCAGTGTAAAATTCCTTACTGGGTTTACATTTATTACAATATAGATTATTAAATCCTTAATGTGCTTACAGGATAAAATCCTTAAATCCTTAAAGGATAACCTCCACACACACAGTATGACTTCAACATAACTTTTCAACATACTCCCATGTACTACTGACTTAATTTTTTTAAAGTATAACATATTTTAAAGCTAATGAACTGTTGCTCATTCTATGATTTCTCTCTCCTATGTCCTCCTTTATCATCGCCACTCCCGTTTTATATTCTTTTAAACTTCTTTTAATAAAAAATTCAAATATGTGTATATGTAGAAATAATATCTTGCTAATCTTGTTTTAAGTAAGTCTCCCTTTATTTTTTCTAGAGCATTTCAAAACAAATTCCAAATAGCATACCATTTCACCTTTGGTATATCACTGTAAGAAATAAGGACTTTAAAAAATTTAAATATAACCACAATGCTATTTAAACTAAATAATTTTAGTAATTGCTTAATATCGTCTAAAATTCATTCCATGTTCACATTTCCTCAACTGTCTTAAAAATGTCTTTTTACCATTGATCTGTTTCATGTAGGATCCACGCAAGGTCCACAATTAGTCTTTGCTTAATGTGTTTCTTAAGTCTCTTTAATCTACTTCCACTTCCACCCTTCCCAATTTTAATATCCCTTAGTTGTTGCATAAACCAGCTGATTCGCCCTGAATAATGTCCTCTCTTCTGCATCTGTTTGCTTGCTTCCTCATGGTACTATTTATATTGTGCTTCTATTGCCTGTATTTTTGTGTAAATTGGGCATTAGAGCTCATCAGAGGCTCCATTTAGATCCCATTTATTTTTAGGGAGGAATATGCTATAAATGGCACTATAGAGGAATACTTAGTACATCATTCCAGAGACCTACAAGGTCTTCTGCCCTACCGTTGGTGATGCTAAGATTAAACAGCAGATTCAGGAGTTTTCAGCCTGATTGCCCCATTGTAATATTCCCTATCCACCTTTCACCTACAAGTTTTAGCAGCCTTTGATGTTTGTTTAGTTCCTTCATTTCATTAGGGGCTGCCAAATTGTGACTTTTCTTCCAGACTCTCTGCATTTTTTAGTTGCAATTCTTCTATAAATCACTTTCGCTTGCCAATGATTTAGTTATCCAGAAATACAGTTTGTGCAGGGAACATAGAACAAATTCTTTATTTTTTCAGTTTATTGATTCATTTTCAGAATAGTGGATTGGTATTAGAATCCTCCAAGGATGTCTGATGGAGTTTTGTTCACGTTTTGTTATGAACTCATGGGTTCTCATGTGTTCAATCTATTGGAGTCATTGTTATTTTTCATCTATCATTATAATTCAATTCACAGAATATAAACCTTCTCCAAATTTTCTTGTCTGATCCCCACATAGATCACACAGAAATTATGGAGGTGGATTGCATGTCCTATGGCAAGTAGGGAATGACAGTTGTTTTCTATTCATCAAAATGGGTCTGGGTATATGGTAAAAGATTAATGGTAAGGTTATAGTAAAAGTTGGAGGATATATGAGTGTTTACTGTAAAATTCTTTGAACTTGGATCTAAGCCTGAAATTTTTTACAATTAATAAAATAAAGGACCTGAATTTTAAAAGTTAAGACTCACTGAAATAAACAAATGGGACTATATCAAATTAAAAAAAACTTCTGTGCAACAATGGAAACCATGAACAAAATCAAAATGCAACTTATTGTCTGGGAGAGAATATTTAGAAATCATATATACAAGAAGAGGTTAATATCCAAAATATATAGAGAACTCACACAACTCAATAGCAACCCCCACCCCAACAATCCAATTAAAAAGTGGGCAGAGGAACTGAACAGACATTTTCCCAAAGAAGATAGACAGAAGGCCAACAAGAAAAGGTGCTCAATATTACTAATCATCAGCAAAATGGAAATCAAAACCACAACGAAATATCACCTCACATCTGTTCAAATGGTTATCATCAAAAAGATAAGAGATAACAAACACCAGTGAGGACGTGAAGAAAAGGAATCCTGTGCACTATTGGAGGAACATAAACTGCTGCGGCCACTATGGAAAACAGTATGGAGGTTCTTTGAAAAATTAAAAACAGAACTACCACATGATCCAGTAATCCTACTTCTAGGCATTTATCCAAAGGAAATGCAAATAGAATATTGAAGGGATATCTGCACTTTCGTATTCATTGTAGCATTATTCATAATAGCCAAAGTAGAAAAAACAACCTAAGTATTTGCAAACAGATGAATAGATAAACCTGTGAGATGTTACACACACACACACACACACACACACACACACACACACACAGTGAAATATTCTTCAGCCAGAAAAAAGAGGGAAATTCTGCCATTTCTGCCACAGATGGACCTTGAGGGCATTATGCTAAGTGAAATAAGCCAGACAGAGAAAGAAAAATATTGCATGTTATCACTTATATGTGGAATCTTAAAAAAAAGTCAAGCTCATAGAAACAGACAATAGAAAAATAGTTACCACGAACTTGGGGGTTTGGGTGAGGGAGACAGGGAAAGGATGGTAAAAGGGCACAAACTTTCAGCTATAAGATAGATGAGTAAGGTCTGAAGATCTAATGTATAATATGGTGACTACAGTTGATAACAATGTATTATATAATCAAAATTTGCTAAGAGAGTAGAACTTAAATATTTTCACCAAAAAACAGGGGTAAATATGTGAGGTAGTGGATATGTTAGTAAACTTGGTAGGGAGAATCCTTTCAAAATGTATACTTATATCAAATCATCACGATGTAAATTTTAAATATCATATAATTTTATTTGTCAATTATACCTCAATAAAGCTGGAAAAAAAAAAAAAAAAAAGACTCACTGAGTGAATACATTAACAGTTACAGCACCACACAGGGAAACAAGGAGTTAAGGAGTTTCCAGATTTTGAGTATAGAAGGTGATGTATATTATATCTTTGCAATGGTGCAGTAACATTTTTAACAGTGGCACTCAGACATCTACAATTTCTGTTGACCTCTGATATATGACTTTTTTTTTTCAAATTAAATCAAGATTATTTAGCTATGTGGGATAAAAGAATCTTGATTTGTTTGAGAAACACATTTGGAAAAGTTATGATGAACTTTAATGGAAAACACACTTGTATAGAAGCCTGGGCATAAGGTTGAAATTGATCATCACATTGTTTGTTTAGAAAAGAAAACATAACATTCAAAGAATATGTTGGAAGCATTGGATTTCTTCACATGGAGAACACACACATTGAAAATGATGAGGCTTGGACAAAGCCTATATTACAGACTATTTTTTTCCTGAAAAGTGTTGAGCTTAAAAATGTGCATGTATTATTGGGTATACTGAAAATCAGAATATTTTTGTATGTGGAATACTTTCTGGAAAAATGCTGCAAAAACAATAGAATTTTTAAATTACTATTAATAATATTAATGACCAGACTTTGAAAATAATTCTCCAAATGGAAGAGTGAAACGACAATTTGCAGCAAGACAGATAGGCAGATTTTAGGCAGCAGCCTATCGTTGCTCACCTGGGTGGTCTCCCATTTCCCAGAAGAGGACTCCCTGAGATTCATGATAGAGTCAAGATACTCTGCACCTAAGGGGCCTTTGTGTGTGGGGCGGATGGTAGGAGGGGAAATCACTTTTTGAAAAAGTCATAGAAGGGGGTCAAAAAATCATAGAAAAAAACCTTGTGAGTTATATAAACCAACACACTTACCCTCAAGAAATACCACACCTAAATTCTTCCAGACAGATTAGAATCTTTCCTATTTCTAAAGACCTCCTGAGGAGTTTCCATTTCCTTACTTTAGCATTTAACAGACTTCCTTCTCAAGAACACTGTTCTCTTGCCTATGGTAACTCTTTCATAATACTGCCAAGACTTGTATTTGTTCTTATAATATCCTCTGCAGGGAAAAAGGAGAGCTGAGTGAGTTGGCTTCAGGAACTTTTTGTCTATCCCTCTTTCCCCCTTGGCCCTCTTTTCACTACACTTATAATTTCTACTCCTTTGAGGTAGTGATTGCAAGGGCCTTACAGGGTCAAGCAGATAATACTATATAACTTGTAGGATTGAAGACTCCAGGGAGTGCTGGAAAAGTGGAGAACCAACTCTAAAGGCATTTAATTACATATTCATTTATGCGCTGACTAGGCCAAGCCAAATATGACTTTGAGGTGAATTCTACTTGAGAGCTACACAGTTCCACCCTTGCCTCAGGCTCTTCCTAAAAGGGTGGGACATGATAGGTACATTTCCCTGTGTCTAAAAGTGAAAAACCAAGGCTTAGTTTAGCTATGGTGAAAGGTGGTTCTTGTCTGTATTCCTTAGTACTATATGCGCTCTTATTATAATATGATTTCTTCTGGACACATATATTCTGCAAGAGATTTTAATATATGCATTAGCTCCAAGATGGCCCCTAATGATCTTTGTCTCCTGGTATTCATACCCTTGTGTGAGCTAGCCCCATGTCAGCAGGTGTGTGGAAGTGATGGTGTGTGACTTCCAGTGCTAGGTCATGGAAGTTGTTGAAGCTTTCGCCTTTGTTTCTTAAAACACTTGCTCCAGAGGAAACCAGCATCACACTGTGAGGACACTCAAACAACCTGCAACCAACAGCCAACACCAACTTGCTAGTCTAATGAGAGAGCCAACCTGGAAATGGATCCTTCCGACCCAGTCGAACCTTCAGATGATCGCAGGACCACCCGATATCTGACTACAACTAAATGAGAGACTCTAAGCGTGAACCGCCCACAAGAGCCCTTCTTGAGTTCTTGATTAACTGACACATGAGATGTAATATATGTTTATTTTTGTTTTAAGCCACTAAGTTTTAGAGGTGATTTGTTAGACAACATGACAACATGACAAATAGAGTTGGCAGATTTAGAGTTTTGCATCCACAACTACAGGCATCTAACCACTTAGAATGAGTAGAACAATCCATCCTAGTGACCTATTCCTCTCAGTTTCTTTTTTTCGTGTAATGTTAAGCTGTACAACATGAAATAATTACTACAGTAATGTTAGTTAACACATCCATCACCTCTCCCATATCCTCTCAGTTTCTTTGGCAATGGGAAGGGGGATGTTGTGTTCTTCCTCAGAAATTTCTACATCAGGAATAATGTACAAAATCAGGGTGATTTTACATGGACACATGTAGTGTTTTTTCCCAGTCCACATTGGCTTTTAATGATCATTCAACAATAGCTAAGATTAATTGCATTTTTACTATATGGCCACACTATGCTAAGCACTCTGCCTGAGCTCTCTTCATATAATCCTCACAATACCCCAAAGAAGTAGCTACTATTACTATATTTTGCCAACTGACCATAAGACAGCTCCAAGGAGCTGATAAAATATGCTGCCATCCAAGTAGCCATGATTTGAAAAAATGATACAAAATTTCCCTGTTCCCAAATACCTCTACAAATCAGATATCATAGTTATTTCTATTTCATGAATATGCACATTCAATATTTTCCCAAATTATCTCTAAACAGGGTACTCGGTCAGTTTATGAGTACATGTGTAGCATGCGTGTTGTATACCCTGTGAAAGCTACTGTGTAGCAACTGCCCATGAAACTGGATCTCCAGGATCTAGCACTGCAGGGAGCCCAGCTGACCAAGGCACCGGCCACTATCATCTAACATCCATACCTCTCTGCACTGAGACCATACTTCCCATGAGCTGGCCCTGGTCAGTGACTGAGTGTGGCTGTCCCTAATGCATCCTGCAGGACTCCACTGAAGGATTACTCCTGGAATCTCTTAAAACTGCACTGCAGTCTAAGACTCTTCTACTCCTATTTTTTTTTGTGTCGCTCTCATTCTCCCGCGGTCTGACCTGCATTATGATCAGTCACCCCTTCCCTCGTTCCCCTCACTGGTGCTGTGACCCCTAATAAATCTCTTGCATAGCTAGTTTTGTCTTCCCATCTGCTTCCCCGAAGGCCTGGACTGTCAGTTACTGGTAGCACATGAAGCATCTACGATCACAGTGTGACAAGAAAGTGGCATGAACAAGCCTAGGAGAACGTGCGAGGATTCACAAGATAATTAATCTGTTGTATACTGTTGGTTAAGTGAAGCTGGCACTGTACAGAATAAAATAAAAGATTATTTGTGGGGAGGTTACATGGAGACCTATCCATAGGGAAAGGGGTTGATAAAAAAAAAAAAGAAGATGTATAAGGTTGAGTGTTCTGTCTGGTGACATTAGGTAGATTTATTCCTTATGAAGATAAGGATTCCCAACATGTAGCAGATGCTTTTGATGCCCTGCTTCGCCGCCCTCAGACCACCTCTGATTTTTGCTGCTGCTGGGGTAGACATTCGGAGCAAGCTCAGACTCATGCTGACAGCATCCCACCCCAAGCATGTACCAAGAATAGGGATGCCAGATTTAGAAGAGAGAGAGAGAGAGAGAGAGAGAGAGAGAGAGAGAGAGAGAGAGAGAGAGAGAGAGAGAAAAGAATACAGGACACCCAGTTAAATTGGAATCTCAGATAAATAACAACTAATCTTTAGTGTACGTATGCCCCCTGAATATTTCTAATAAAAAAGTATGCGCTATTTATCTGAAGTCTAATTCAACTGGACGTCTTGTATTTTACAGGCATCCCTAGCCAGTGGGGTCTCTACTTTTCTGTCTTGGAGCTTTCTCGGAAGCTGCAGAAGTGTCCTCAGCCTTTGCACACAGAGCCCAGCAGTGAGAAGGAGTTAGTACGTCCCCCTAGTACCCCTCCATCAGTGGAGGCCTGGAGCTGGGCCTCCACATCCAGCCCCTGTCCTTCTGAAGGAGGGTGTCGGCATGCTGTTTGGGTCCCTGAAGTACTGAGTCTCTATTTCCTACAGCAGCGATCTCAGTATTGCACGGCTGCTCTGGCCTCTCCTTCCCTTCTCTCTCTCCCTTCTCCTTCACTCCTGCTTCCTGTGATTGCCCTTCAAACAAATCTAATTCTGGGTCTTGGGATACACATTTGGGAGACTCTAAATAAAGACAACATACTTATGGATAGAGACAAGTGCAAGCCACCCTTTTCCCCAAAATAATTTTAAGTAGCCAGAAATTTGCAAAATTCGTTGCAGTAATAAATGGTTCCCTAATTACAGGAAGATATACTTTTAGATTCTTAGTAAATAAGAAACTGGGCAAGCTACATTTCAGGAAGAGACATTTTGCTTATTTGACTATGAACAAAATAAACCACTTGCTCATATTAGCTGAGGGTCAAAAAAAAAATTTTTTTTTGGTCATGAAATCAGTTACCCACCAGTATGTATGAAGTGAGTAACTAACGGTAATCAAATCTATTTTACAGTATATGTACTTTACAGGCAACAGGAGTTTTGTTTAAAGAAGTAATAAAAACAGAGTTTGTAAGGATATGTACAGTCGATTTTGGAAGTTTGTGATTATTAGTTCTCAAGTACTTCTGGTCATCAGTATAAATATTGTGATACGATCTAAGAGTTACATTCATTTTTGGCAGTGTTTTGCATTTTCTCAACCACAGGTTTCAAGTACCTTTAGAGTGTGCGAGGTTCTGCATAAAACAATCAATCATCCCCTTTTGGCTGTTTAGCAACGACAGCCAATTACTTGTTCTGTCATGAACTGAATTCATATATATTCATGAAGCACAGAGAAACACCTCATTGTTTCAAACTGTTTTGTTATTTTAGAATAAATCATGAAGACAGCATCCCACCCATAGTTGGTACAGAAATATTTGTCCTGTGATCTTCACCTTTGTGGTTTGTAGTGTTTTAACTTGCACAGTTTAGCCCACATTACGCGGGTTTTTTTATAGTAAGTTGCAACTTTTTTTAAAAAGCACCGAGTTTCTGTTACCTTGTATCAGCAAAAATTGGAAACATCTAAAAACTGAAAGGGCATGTGTTCTAAGTTAGAGTGATTTAATTTTCACAGACTAAGGGACCCCTGGCAGAATACATTTCGTACAGGTAGGTATTGTCCAAGCTCCCACATTCCATCAATCTCGACATTTTTAGTGCCTCATTTATTTGTGCAGGACCTTCCAAGAATCAGTTGTAATTGCCAGATCTTGCATCCTGCCAGGATGTCTGTGAGAACTTCAATAAGAACAACAGTAGCACAAGCAGCATGAAAACAACTTGCTGAGAAAGCTATTTTAACACTTCTGATAAACGAAAAGAAGTGCGTATTTATATTTAAAGCCATCCAAATTTCTCACATTGTCTGCCTTTCATAACCTGTGTATTCATGTGCAAGGCTAAAATCTTATAAAAATCGGAGGAAATAAAATCCAGAGACGACAATTCCCAGAGACGTCAAAGCCATCAAACAGTCTTGATCACCACCAATGTGGTTCTCAGAAAAGACAGTTTATCGGATCTTCCCTAAGAATAATGTTTTCAGCAACAAGACCTGATTCAAACATTTGCTGGCTTGGATTCTAACCATGGCTATTTGTTTAGGTGATACAGTGTCCTCTTTAGAACTTAAAGTCCTGCGATACGGATCAACAACATTTAAAAAACAAATCACAATGTGGCGCCACACAGGGGTGGAATCAGCCTACTTGGGTTTGAATCCTTGCCCTTGGATGTGTTAACTGGTGAAACATAGACAATCTATTTGTTTTTTAACCCTAGATTTTCTAATCTGTATAATATTAATAATAGTACTTTTCTCACTTTATGAGAATACTTGTACGTGCTAGGCATAGACAAGAATCTATCAATTTTATTACATCATCATCATCATCATCATTATCGTCTGGTGCACTTAGCCACGGAAAATAGTACCCATCACAGCTGGATTTAACAGAAAAGGAATTTGTTAAAGGAGATGAGGTGGCTTGTAGATTCTGGAGGTAGGAGAAATACTGAATCATATTTTAAAATGACATTAAAAGGACAAGGCCTAAAGCATATGGGAGAAGCCGCTGGGGACATAAATACTGGAGGTCACACAGGAGTTACAAAAATTGTGGGTTCCAAGGCAAAGTGAACATATGGGGCCACTTGTTCAGAAAGTAGGCAAATTTCCACTAAAGGCATTAAAATATAGAGCTCTTTCTTTTCTCTGCAGTCTTTCTCATAACTGGACGTGGTGTTTTCTCTTTGCTATTTCATGTTGTTCTAAGTAAACAAAAACTAAAATTTAAATATTTTGGTATGAATTTTTCATTCACCTTTACGTTGTACAATGGCAGTCTAAAATGCAACTATAAGACTCCCTTAACTTACATGTAGAATTACCAAAATTACCACAATTCATGGATCATAGCTCATACATGCAGATGTTTCCATTATTTCCAGAAGAACAGAAACTCTGCACAAAACGAACCCAACTGTTTTCATTGCACTTCTTGGTATGTGGGCATTCTGCCAACACACTCTACCTTTGGCATAGTGATGAGTAGGGAAGAACTGACAAGAAAAGAAGGGATGGATGGCCCGAATGTTCCCTTTCTTATTATGTCATCATTTTCAGTGTAAGCCATGGGCTACTACGGAGGCAGAACAGGAGTAAGAAGCGGTGATAGGGTTTCTTCGTGGTTTGTGTTTCTTAGAATGGCAATACCGTTTTTTTTTCTGTGTTAGAAGCAAGTTCTGGTTCAAATGGGAACGGGTGTCCGCTAGGGGCTGGTGGTGCCCCCCACTCCCACCCCTACTGCTTCTCATAGACATTCACCTTTCCTTTGTACTCCTCTGAGCCTCATTGAACCCCCACACATTATTGGTCTTCCCAAATGCTGTGTTTGTGGGTCAGTAAGTTTGCTATATGCAAACAAGCATTGAGGAACGGGGGCAGGCACGCATATTGTACAACATATTACATGTAGCATAAACTGACTGAGGTATGCCTTAGAAGATTTTGTTTTTATCTCAGAGGGGCATATACTTGACTATCTGGATACTCTTTTCTAAGAAAGTCAATGCTAGTGTCAGAAAATACATCTAAATAAAGAAACACACATGAGACCAAGCAGAAGAAACCTGTATATAAATTCATCGTTGTCCTTTTAGAAGCAAGGAGCCTAAGGACAAAAGTCATCTGACATAGTATATTGAATTATCATGATCCAGAACTAAAAACATCCCTGCTGGAAAAATTTTCAGGAGCCTGCCATCTGTGTTATCTTATGACATCAACTTGATAGAGAGATGTACTTTGTCATGCAGTTCACAAGGCTGTTCTCTTGTGACCTGTCATCTATATACACTAATGACCTGAACTGGTACCCAGAAAATGCCCCCTCAAGTAATAGGGGTTGAATGTATAAATTCATCATGATAGACAGGTTGTCCTATACTCTTGAAGTTCATTTTCAACTAATTTTTCATTTTATTTTAACTTCATATTCTTTCAAGTGAAATTTGTTCTTTAGCTTATATGACAGGTTAATTTTGGCTTGTAACATATTTCACTCCATCAGATGCATTACTCAAATCAATTATGTAAAGCATTTCTTGGCTAGAAGATTGTTGGAATATTAATCTTTCTTTTTGTTTTACTTCACTATTGTAAAAGTAAAGGTCTTACATTCTGAGCCCTGTAACAAAATGTTCAATTAAGTCAGAAATATATGATTCTCTTTTAACAATAGAAATAAAATCGGTAAACTGGCTTCTATTTCTTCATTAATATTGATCAGTTCAGATGATTTAGATGAAATTATATGATACAGACACTACTTGGAGTCTACTTTGTTACTTTATTTCTGGTATGATTTTCAGAACTGGTGTCAGAATGTATTGCTCAATAAATATTTGTTAGGATGAATGACTCTATGAGGAAGTTATTATGACCATTCTAAAGAAGATGTTGGACCATCTCATAATATCTAATAGATTTAGGTAAAGAAACTTCACAAAACAATATTTCCTGGTTTGCGCTACTAGTGTGGATGGAAAAGGGGCCATAGGTGAAACTTGACAAGCTCAGGAGACTAAATATAACCACATAGGATGGCATGAGCATAAAAATTCCTAACTAAGGTGGGCCATGGTGGGAAGTCCCATCTTTAGCCTGAAGCTTCCTTGACAAAGGTCAGTCTCTACCTTAAGTGAACCTGTCAATTGTCTTTTTGCATCTAGGATAACATGCCCTTGGAATGTCAGTAATCCCTTTTTCCAGACCAGAGCAAGAAACTATACAATCCCTCATTAGTATGCTCGTCCCCTGATTACCATCTCTATGTGCTATAAAAAGCAAACTATTAACTATCCTGTACCCACCTATGTGAAAGAAATACCTGTCTCTCCAACTTACTTTTATCCAATCCCAGAGATGTCTGTCTCCCCCCCACCCCACTGTGCTTTCTTCTACCCGCTTAATCTACCACCAATGGATTTCATGTAACCCTTCTCTTTTGAATCTATGTATAAAATAAGCTGCAAACTGCCATTGTTGCAGAGCATTTTCTCCAACCGTTGAGATTTTGCTTCCCGGCAATGGTCGTCAGTTTGGCTCAAACAAACCTTATAGGCTTTCTCTTAGGCTGGATGTTTTTTTGTCGACACTAGTATTTTCAATTCAATTTTAAGAAGTTTTAAAAAGGGATTAGATCAAATATTTAAAGAAAAGTGAAAAGCTTCCCTGGAAAAGTAGTTGTCTGGGTGCTTTACTAAGCTGAATCATGAGGTTACTGAGCACAGCCTGTGACATGGGACAGTGTGCTAGTTCTCTCCTTCATCCTCAGCAAAAAAATATTCAGATGAGCTCATGGTGTCCCAGATTACATTTCCCAAACACCCTAGAAGCTAGATGTGGCCATGTGACTAGGATTGTAAGAACAATGACATATAAGTAGAAGTGATGTGTACAATTCAGATTGTGTTGTTAAGGGGAAGAGAATAAAAATCAATCTTATACAAGTCACTGTGATTTTGGATTTACGTACATAGAGGCAAATCTTCATTCTAATAATGCAATGCCCAAGATAGAATGATCTTGGAGGCCAAAATATGGTAAAAACCCATTAATTTTCTAGTGAAATTAACATAAGATAGGAATATTTGGCACACACACACACACATACATATGAGTATGTTATGATATTTAAAGCTCAATTCTATACTTGGCTTTGGAGCTCCAATTTTCCTCAGGTATCAAGCCCTTGCCTCGTCCAGCTCTGGCCTTTCAGGAGGCTTGAGTGCCAATTGGGTGGTCCTAAAGAGCTTAAAGTTCATTTTCTATGCTGACATCAAGATATTGTTAAGAAATGTAAGTTCCAAAATAATGCATAAAGTAGAAACCCATTAGATTAATCCAGCATAAAAAATACATTTATGTATAGCTTGGTGTGCATTATGCAAACTCACGCGAGGGTATGTGTGTGCCCATGAGTGTATAAATTAACAGGAAGTGTCTGTAAAGATATATGGGAAATTGTTAACAGTAGTACCTCTGGAGAAGGGCATTTGGAAGGGAGTAAGATAAAGGCGCAATTTAACTTTTTAGTTCATATACTACTTTTTGTTTGAATGTTATATAAATAATATGCATTCAGAAATTATTCATGATGTTTTTATATATACAGATGCTTCTGGACTTACAGTGGGGTTACATCCTGGTAAACCCATCATAAATTGAAAATATTTTAAGTCAAATATACTCATACGTTTAAGGTACCTAAACTATAGAACATTATAGCTTAGCCTACCCTAACTTAAATGTGCTCAGAACACTTACATTAGCCTACGGTTAGGCCAAATCATCTAACACAAGCCTATTTTATAATAAACTGTTCAATATTTCATGCAATTTATTATGCATCTTGTTTTCACACCATTGTGTAGTTGAAAACTCCTAAGTCAAACCACCGTAAGTTAAGGGCTGTATGCGTGTGTGTAAGGAAAAAGGAAGGTTGGCAGGAAAAATGTAGACAATGTTTTAAACAAGCATATTTTGTAAGTGAACTCAAAGTTACAATTAAAAATGTTTTATACAATTATGAATTACCTAAGAAGATTTAATGAAAGAGTTCTGTTCACAACAGAGAAATAAATAACAGCAACAAATGTGAGAACAAGGAAAATCCTTAAAAAAAATAATCTGTAAACCCCATATGCAGAAAGGTTTGTAAGAAATATACAAGACGACTTGAATAAATTTAGAGAAATCTCATGTTCCCAAGAGGAAAACTGAGTGTGAAAAAAGAGTCAGTGTTTCCTCATTAATTGATAGGTTTGGTACTATTCCAGTCACATTTGTTGCAGGTTGAATTCTCCAGAGAAAGAAGTTGAGATGGACTTTCGAGTTTAAGACATTCATTAGGGATTGACGGCTGAGAAGAGAAGGGGAAAGTAACAGGGTTGAGAATGGGAGAAGAACCGAGAGGCAGAGCAGCAAAGCCTCAGCCAACAAACTGGGAGCTGATTGCCCCATGGAGTTATCCCAGGCCAGCTGAGATGACGGATTCTTTTATTACCACTCCTCCCACTTACCCAGTGGAAGTGGCCTCTGGCAGCTGGAAGGTGTTTATGCAGTCCTCACAGCTGGGCAATAAGCCCTACCTTGAAAGGGCACCCGGGTGATGTATCTCCGTGTGTGCCTCATTTTTGGGAGAACTTAACAAAGTGATTTTAAAGTTCGACAGGAAGAATAAGCAAGCAAGAAGAGCCAACACATTTTTGAAACAGAAGCATAATGAAAAGGTATATGCTCTGCCAGGTCTTAAAACATATTTAAAAAGCCTCGGTAACCCCTGGTAGTACTGACAGGCATAGACTGAAAGCTCAGTGACACAGATCTGAACACCACACACAACCTCCTGTACACAGAAATATTTAGTGCATGATTGTGGGGCAACCTTTTCGTTTCTGTCTTTCTTTTTTGAGATACTGGAAAGATGAAGGCAATGACATCATTCGTGAATACCAGGGTACGGTCTGTCCTTACAGCTCACCCTCATGTGGCTGTACTTCACTGAGAATTAGGTTTGTTAAAAAACAAACAAACAAACAAAAAAACAACGGGATAATTTCATGTTAATAAAAGTGTCCATAAATGAAAGCAATTAGATTGCTGATGTAACTTCTTCCCAAATGAGGATACAAACACCAAAATATTTAAGAATTAGGGTAAAGCTAGAGTTTGACTGTTTACTGTGACAGCCTCTGTGTGGAATGTCACCAGCATCTGTGAATTCAGTTAGGAAACCAACAAAAAGCATCTACCTGTGTAGGGACAGAGCCCCAGAAAGCAGTTTCCAGGCTCTCGGCTGGCTCAGGTAGTAAATGGCCATCAACTGTGATTGGATGGCCATCAGCTGTGGCTAGTTGGCTGTCAGCTGTAACCAGTGAGCCATTGGCCACTAATATAACTGCTGTGACTAGGCTAGCAGAAAAATGGGGGGCTAGCAAGAAGATGGCGGCTGAGCTAACGAGTGGATTGCAGAGAGGCGGATGCCGCCAGAGAGAATATAGTGATATGACTCCCCTACTTATGGCTCTGTGGGTGTTCCTTTTTGGCCTCGCCATATCCTGCGTTCTTATGTGGGGAGCGGGAGCACAGACCCCGCCGGACGCCCCCCACGACAACCTGTAATGTAGATTACATCTACATGTAATGCTCCTGCCTCTGGATATCATTAAGGTATATGTGAAGAGGAGTGGCATATGAGGATTAGTTTCTTCTTGTTAATGTATAATTCTCCTGAAACTCTGAAATTTTAAGAGACAAAAACAGTGAGAAAAGGCTAGATGTTCAGTAGTTTATTTAAAAATTTATTTAACAATTATCTGGGGAAAATAACAAAAAGATCACTACCTTGCACCCTATCCCAAATAAACTTTCTATAATAAAGAAAATGAAACACAAAATATACATATACATTTATCTGACCCTGGTGATGAGGAAAGCCTTATAAACATGAAAGTATAGTCAGAAACCATAAAATAAATGAATATATGTGATTATACATACCCATGCCCACACACAGACACAGATAAACCTTACATGTACAAAGCATGTATGAGCCTCAAAGCAGAGTCTAAGACAAAGATCCATGTGTGGGTTACTTATTTGTGAATGTGATTCCAGACAGCAGGAGTGAGGAATAGGAGGAGGGAAACAGATTAGCAGAAAAAGTCAATACAGGGATACATTATCCAGTTGGCCACCCGCTGTGCATTGGGTTACTCTAGCCCAGCGATGTTCTGAGAAGACTAAGAATAGCCACTTGAAGGAGTAAGAAACAAGCTCCATTGCTCCCAGACCTCAGTAGTCAAAAGTAGCAGTAACTAGAGTGTTGATTGGTCCATATTTTCAGGTTGCAAAAATGAGTACAAGTGAGTTCCTGAGAGTGTCCTACTGTGAGGACAGAGATAGTTCAGAGCAGAAAGAAAGAAGTTTGGGACAAAGACTTCAGGTAAATGCTCTCAGGTGGCACCTAAAAGAAGCTGGGCAAAGCCAGCAGGTAGCTGGACACTGCAACAATGGCTGGGACTACAGGTGAGGCCACAGGACTTGAGGTGGGCACAAGAAATGCTCAATACAACCAACAGATAAAAGCATCAGCATAATTAAGTGGCGAATCAAACTGAAAACATACTTTCTATTTACAATAATAAGCATTACTAACTTTATAGGTAAAGATCTCTTACAAATACATAGAAAGAATAAAGTAAATAAAATTTAAAGATGAAGAGGCAAATAATAAAAGAAAGAAAATCTGATGATAAAAATGAAAAATGGTCTCATTAATTAACAATCTTAGAGATGAAGCTTAAATATTTAAGATATATAATTTTCACTGATTGAATTGGAAATTCAATAAAAATTATTCTTCTCAGGTTTGTGGTTGGTTGAAAGAAATGGACACTTTCATATGTGGGTGAATATTATCAAAATAGAATATTTTTAAAGAGCAACTTTGCATGATTCACAAATGCGCTAAAAGGAGCACATACAATAGTCACTGTATGTGCTCATTTCAGCACATTTGGTATCACAGTCTGTATTATATTTTCAGAACTCACAACTAAATAAAAATATGGAATAAGTAATTTTCAGAATAAGTACAAATGGCCAATAAATGGAAAAAGGGACAAATGCAGTAATTAGCCAAGAAATTAAGACATATAGTATTTTTTACCTATTAAATCTTAAAATATTCTTTATAAATTAAATTTTCTTGGATCTCAAAAATTGGCAATACAAAATGCTGATAAGAATGGGACTCATACACTGCAGGTAAGTTTGATCTCTGAAAACAATTTGGCATCATGTATCAAACATCATGGGATCCATTTTCAAGGAAATGAAAATACAAATATTTATACACAAAGGTATTTGCTTCAGTATATTCAAATTATCAGTGAATTAGAGACAACCAAGAAGTGTCTATTTGATACACAATGACAAACATCAAAGTTAAGGATGAAATACTAGAATTATTCCAATTTAAGTCAGGAGCAATACATGATTGCCCATGATCGCTGCTGTAAACTAACATTGGTGCAAAGTTTTAGTCAGAAGAATAAACAACAGTATGTGACGGGAACAAAAATATTAAACCTTGAAAAGAGAAGAACAAAGTGATTACTGACAGATGATATGACTACCAGGAAACACTAAGATAATCAACTAAAAAATGCATTAAGTAGTAATAGTACTGTGGTCAGTTATAAGATCAATTATCAAATTCTATAGTTTCTCAATAAACATTTAGAAAATATGATAGAAGAAAAAAATTCTCATTTCAACAGCAGTCTAAAATATAAAATACCTATTATTAAAGTTAAGAAATGTACTGACAGTATAAAGAAGACTTAAAAACTTGACTTAAGAACAAAAATAAAAGGAATACATGGGCAAAAATATTGGATAGACAGTAAATACGGTAAAGATTTCAGTTAAATATGCTCTTCCTAATTATTCTATTAATTCCATATCATATCAATAAAATTATCAGTGATGCATCTAACATGATAACAGTGGTTACCTCCTGGTGTATAAGAATGAATTTTAAATTTACTTATTATTCTTTAAAGATTTCTGAGTTGTCACATCACAAAGATGTTATTTCCTTTGAAGTTAACATTTTCAGTGGAACAGATCTTTGGCCCTTTCCTAGATTACTTGGAAATCCTGAAAAGATTTTAAGTTCTGGTTCAGTTTACTAACATTTAGCCAAAACTCACTGCTGAATAATTACCATTTTCATTTCTAACCCAAAAGTGTTTACTTTCTAGGATTCTGTCAATGTTGGAATACTATTTGCGAAGAGAAGGGACAGAGCTCTGCCGTAACTCTCTTGTAAATAATATGGTTACTTTGTGGCACATCAAACAATAAAAAAGGGCTATTCAGGGTACAATTATGTAGTCATTCATTTATCAATTTAATGAAGAAATATTGAGCACCAACTTTGTCCTAGATATATTATAGGCATGTGGGAGCCAACAGTGGACAAAATAAAGTCCCTCCCCTCCTGAAGCTTACATTCTGGCAGTAGGGGTGGGAGACAAAACAAAGTAAGCCAAGTAAAATGTGAATGGTGATGAGGGCTATTTTAATTTCAGATGACTGTGAAAACCTTTCAGTGATGGTGACATTTTGAGTAAAAGATATCCAGGGGAGGGAAGTTCCAGGCAGAGGGATACCACTAATGCAAAGACCCTGGGGAAGTCGTACAAATGGAGACAAAAAGGAGCCCAGTGTAGCTGGGTCAGATTGGGGAAAGGGGAAAGTAGGCGGAGGTGGGGACAAACAGATAGCGAGGGACCAGATATCTCACAGTCTCTAGATCACTGTAAGGTGATGGAAAGGTACTGGAGAGTTACTAGCAAAGGAGCGATGCCCACAGGATGTTAGTAAATAAGAGTTAGGAAGCTTTGTAATTGTCCAAGCAAGAGAAGATGATGGCTTGGGTCAAGGTAGTAGCAGAGATGATACAAAGTGATTGGACTCTGAATACAATTTGAAGGAAGAGCTGATAATATGTGCTGGTAGATTTGAAACACGTGCGATAGAAAAAGAGCCATTAAGGAGTTTTTGACCAGATCAATTGAATATCATATTCAATTCACAATAATAGAAGATTTAAAGAAATTCCATGAATTTCATTCTATTGTTTTCAGAACAGGACAGATTCACATGAGTAACTGATGCAATGCTGTTAGGATGTTAAGATGAATAAGAAAATAATTTGTTAAAAAAAATTTTTTTAAAAGGATGTGGGAGAAAACTTTTGGAGATGATGGGTAAGTTAAATCTTGACTGTGGTGGTTTCACCGGTGTGTACTTTTGTTCAAACTCATCAAGTTGCATCTGCTACACACGTACATTTTTGGATGTCAATCATACCTCAATAGGGGGTTTGGTTTTTTTTAATGAAAGAAAATAATTAGTCTCTTTCTGAAAAAATAGAGTACTCCGGAAATGGCCTGATTTTGTCCTTCCAGCCACTCTTTCATCCCCAATGGGACAACTATGATTTATGCAGCAAGGGCTGCTTCCAAATCACCTCCCCTCCTTTTCTACCCTCTTTTTTCTTTTCGTCTCCCTCTGGCTCTCCAGTCCCTTTTTCTTTCTTCCCTATCCTTTTCAGTTTTTCTTCTTCAGTTTTCCTTTCTTTATAATAGTCCTGACCCACAGCAGTGATGGTTCAACCGTCACTTACTTACCTTTTTGCACAGCACTGTTTTCAGTCCCAAGTTCTCGCCTCAGTCTTCCATTTGATTTGAGATAAGCTCACTTTATGCTAAGAATTTCTGAATTTAACTTTTTCTCCTACAATCCCTCCAAGTTATCTATCCAAAATCCCAAGCTGATCATGTTACTTCCTTGTTCAAATTCTTTTAGGGGTCCACATTTACTTTAGAATAAAACTCAAACTCCTTAGGAGGGCAAATAGGGTTAGTCACACTCTCAGTGCTAATTTTTCCCATCTCTTTTCTAGCTACTGCATGGGGGAGGCATTTCAAGGCTAGCAAGGCATTTTCAGTTTCTAAAATTTGCCATGCTTTCTCTCACTGCCAAGCCTTAGTGGACATACTATTTCTTCTGTCTAGAATACCCCAATACACTTGCTTTCATCATCTGTCTGCTTGTATTTATTCTTAATGCTCTGCTCAGAATTCACCTCCACCAGGAATCTTTCTGGCCTCCACCAGTGGCTTTGAGTCCTACTTCTGTCCACCTATTCTACCCTTCCTGACTTACAGTCCTGTATTGTAATTATCTTTTTAACTGACTGTCTCCAATGTAGGCAGTGAGTTTAGGGGAGGTAGCTTAGTTCTATCACTTCAGGGCAAGCCACAATCTCGAGTACATAATAAGCACTCAACATTTATTAGTTAAAACAGTGAATAAATAAAGGGGAACAAAGAAAGTATATTATAAATCCCACAGGGGAAAAAAAAACATTTCTTTGGCACTGATAAGGAAAAATCAGCTTTTAGACTGAACATGGGGAGGTTGGGCGATGAAGATGAGGATTTAAAGAAGTGAATTCTTGAAAGGCTGTAGGCCTTGTTTTGAATCATATGATGATTTCACTGGATCAAAGAGTGGTTTGGCAAGCAGTTGTTAAGGAACCCTGAAACTGTGCCAACATTTCTG
Source organism: Rhinolophus sinicus (assembly GCF_057876585.1). NCBI lineage: Eukaryota > Metazoa > Chordata > Mammalia > Chiroptera > Rhinolophidae > Rhinolophus > Rhinolophus sinicus. The sequence continues at coordinate 22,581,474 of NC_142504.1, forward strand.
AGCTGATCTGCTTGAGAGTGAATAAATTTTAAGGAACTGTAATTACCATGTGCATTAGCCACCTATATAATTGGAAAGGTAAAATAGCATCGAAACAGTGCTGTAAATGACAACATTTATGTGCTTAAGGGTTGTCTTTAAAGGCTCAATCTTATGAAGATTTGATCTGCAGGGATACAAGCCTTTCAAGTGCTTCAGCCTCGGACTTGTATGGTATTTGGAGACAGTCACCCTAGGGCGTGGCTGTGCACAGTTGTATTTTGTTTTGCTCAACTTCTGAAGCTAGCCAGATTCCCAGGACTACCAAGTATGGCAACAAAACCAGCAGAACATTTAGATGGTCACTAAACAGCTTGCAGTGCCCTGGCAGGAATGGACTCTCCCCTGTCTGTTTTAAGTTCTTCTTTGGCTGTTTGTCAGTGGAGTCTTGCCACCCCAAGCACTTGTCAGGCCAACAGCCCCAAACTGCTACATAAACATACTGGAGAATTAGGCCTGAAGACAATCTAAACTGTGAGTTGACATAATAAAATTCTAAGCCATAAGACATTTTAAGGATCCTCTCTGTGTTTCTTTGCTGAAAGCAGTTTTAATCAATGCTTCTTAATCAGAGAATAATGGTTAAATTGTTTCCATGAGATGTTTAATTGACTTCATCTTTTGCTAGGCTAAAGCCTTCCATAAAAACTACAAAAGTACCAATTAAAAGTAAAAGCAATGGCAAGTAAAAATTAATGGTCACATGTAGGCATCGCTTTTCCATAAAGAAATTATTTTTTTCTCTTCAAAATAAACCATTAAATCTTGTCTCTTCGTATTGTGTGTTTCAAACTGCTTGATGTGAATATGAAATAAAAGTGATGTAATAAATCCTTGCCTTGAGACTATAGTAAAGGCAGGTCTTTTTTTTTTTTAATTGTATTTTAAAAGAATTAATGGATATTACAGAATTCCACATATAACTATGTCAAGATAAAAGAACACCACTTCAAATGGGAATTTTCTCTAAGTAATGAAAAAGAATTATCCTCTTATGAACAAAATCTTCCAAAATTAAAGTGCAACTTTAAATATATCAATGTATATAAAGTATCTTGGTACCTGGGAAAATGCAAATCCTTATGAAGATGGTATAACTTCTGGTTTAGAAGCTTAGATGTATGAAAAAATATATATTGCATTTCTTTATCATTTTAAATCAATTTAATTTAGAACCCTGGCCCTCATTTTATTTTCTCTCCTTCCCTTGCTCCTCATCAGAAATGGTGTAAAGTTTCTTCCATAGGTTCAAGGTACTGGGGTGGTTCCTTCAGGAACTGGTCATCAGCGGTCATTCCCCTTTGGTGACTACTGAGCTGTCCATGACTGGTCTACACGCTCCCTTCAGGTCTAGAAGCTCTGGAATTACATATCCTATCGGAATCTTTAATAAATTTGCTTATCATGCCTTTCTGAAGCCTAGCAACCTGTCTGGAACACTGCCAGGAAGTAGGGCTTGGCTTCTGGTCTTGTATGAAGCTACATACCCAACCCCACTTTTCTACTTTCAATTCTACTCCCTCCTCAACTACTTGGGTGAATAAAATGGGGAGGAAAGGGGCTTAAAACATAACTGTTCAAAATGAATATCCTGCCAGATTTAGAAAGGAGAGAATCTAAAAATAATTTAAATATTCAATAGAGAACTGGATGAATAGTCTATGTCACAACCACACAACACATTCAGTGAAAGAACGAGGTAAATCTGTACATTCTGATATAGGAAAATGTTTTAGATGGGTCATTAAGTACAAAATGTAATTTGAGAAATCATATGTATAGCATGATCTAATTTGTATGAAAAAATTTAAAAATGTATATGTGCAAGTACACACATGTACTCATATACCTAAATGTATTTGTAAATGCAGAAAATGTTGAAAAACATCACAAAACTCTTAACTGTGATTATCTCTTGAGAGTGGGGTTGGAAGAGGGATGGGAAGAGGTAGATTTTTATCGTTATATTTAATGAACTATTGACATTTTTTACAAGATGCAAATGTTATTTTCGTAATTTTATAACCTCAGTTTTTTAAAAAGGTAGGTATCTGATAATGTGAATTTTTCCATAACAGAATAATTTTTGTATTTGTTCCATACACTTTTAATGAGCTTGAGTATTATTAAGTAATCATGTTAATTTTGTTCTTAACGCCATGAGAGCATTAACACCGGAAGGGTACTTGGTTAGAAAATTTGAAAATTTAAAGCAGTATTGTCTTGACAGCTTTATAAATTATTCTACCCTGAAAATCTGCATATATTCTTTTCTCTATTATTTTAATGTTTTATTTTGTTATATTTTAAATTATTTTACTGATCTTAAATGCATTTTGCTGTATGTAATGGCTGGAAATGTACATCACATGATTTTATTGACATTAAACTAAAAATCTATATTACTTTAAATCCTTGTACATAACTCTCAGAGATCCATCTCCCACAAGTTCAGAAAAACTTCCTTTTGCCCCAATTGTCCTTTTCCTTATTTCTCATTGTTTGATTAATTAAACCTATATATTGAAGAAAGGCGTCAAAGAGCAGAATTTTGAATTATTTACAGGAATAAAAGGCACAAAAGCATTATATCAATTGGTGAGCATGAAGAAATACCACAGAAGCATAAAATATAAGTAATAGAGTGGCAAGAATTGAGGGTAGTTGGCTCATGACGGTGTTTGTTCATTCTGTAAGTAAAAGGAACAACTGAGATTTTAAAATAAGATGTCCAGATACATATTTTTAAAATATCACTCTGTATCTCACTGTGGAGAGTTCATTTTAGAGGGATGAGAATGGAAGGCAAGAGATCAATTAAGAAGTTATGGCAGCAATTCAGGCAAATAATGTTGAAAACTTCAACTAAGTTAGTGGCTATATGGGCAATTAAAAAACAAGAAACCGAATAGGAGAAGATATTTGCAAATAACACCTCCGATAAAGGGCTAACATGTAAAATATATTAAGAACTCATACAATTCAACAACAACAAAAAAACAATCCAATTAAAAAATGGGGGGAGGATCTGAACAGACACCTCCTGAGAAGACATACAAATGCCCAACAGATACATGAAAAAATGCTCAACTTCACTAGCTATTAGGGAAATGCAAATCAAAACCACAATGAGATATCACCTCATACATGTTAGAATAGCTATTATCAATAAGAGAAGTAATGACAAGTGTTGGAGAGGTTGTGGGATAAAGGGAACCCTCATACACTGCTGGTGGGAATGTAATTTGGTACAGCCACCATGAAAAAAAGTATGGAGTTTCCTCAAAAACTTAAGAATAGAGTTACCATATGACCCAGCAATCCGTCTTCTGGGTATCTACACCAAAAAAAAATCTGAAAATATTTATCCATTAAGATATATGCACCCCTATGCTCATTGCAAGATTATTCATGGAAGCCAAGACATGGAAACAACTGAAATGTCCTTCAATAGATGATTGGATAAAGAAGATGTGGTACATAAACACAACGGAATACTATGCTGCCATAAGAAAAGGTGACATACTGCCATTTGCGACAACATGGATGGATCTTGAGAGTATCATGCTAAGCAAAATAAGTCAGACAGAAAAAGCTGAGAACCATATGATTTCACTCATATGTGGGAAATAAAACTGAAAGCAACAAACGAACAAGACAAACACACAAACAAAAACTGTTTGTCAGAGACAACAGTATGGTGGTGACCAGAAGGAAAGGGGGGAGGGAGGTGGCAGAAAAGGATAAAGGGTGTCAAAAAAGGGTAATGGAAAAAGAATTGAATTCAGGTGGCAAACACAATGCAATATATAAATGATGTATTATAGAATTGTATAGTTGAAACCTATATAATTTTACCAACCAATGTCACCCCAATACATTTAATTAGAAAAAGAACAAGAGATATTGAGAGATATGTATTATTTATGGTTTCAAATAAAACACCAGGCATATATTTTTTAAGACTGTACAAATATACAATAGTTCATACTACTTGGGAATTACTGAAAGCAAGGAGTTACATTTAAAAAAATCTAGGAGCATGATTAGATGATAGTATATAAATGAAAGTCTTAGATAGTGTTATTTAACAAAAGGTTTCTAAGCCAAATTCTATCATTACAATGCCATAAGAAAGCATGCTAGTCACTGCTAAGAAACTGCTGCCAGTCGCTGGACAGATTCTTTGCGATCTGATTTCAGTTGTCTCTTAGACATGTTCTCTTGGATTCCCACCAGCACCCTAACTTCATCCTAACTCAGTCTAAACTCATTACTGAACTTTAAATTCAAACTCTGCCAACGCTTGTCTTCCTGATACCTCAGTCTCCCTGGTCACCCAGTTTTAAAACTTTATTTTCACCTTTGCCTTCATTTCCAATCACCTAGGAGGCCAACAGACCTCCACAGTGTCTCTAATCTGTCCTTTTCTCTCTCCTTCAAGTTCAGGATCTTATTCTTTTCCACCTGAGCTCTTGCAATAACGTCCCTCTCTCTGTGTTTCACCATAACCACCCTTAAATCATCTTGTACACTGCAGTTAGATTCAGTGTCCTGAAACGTAGTGTTGATCTTGTTCTTCCCTTATTTAAAATCTGTCAGGGATAGTGGAAATTTCATTTAATAAAACCACTTTGGTATTATCTACTAAAGTTGAACACACAGACATCCTATATGCCATCCATTTCACAAGTAGGCATTTATCCAACAAAAAGCTATGCCCATATGTATCAGAAGACAGGTACAAGAATGTTTACGGCAGCATTATGCATACTAGCCAAAAATTGGAATCAATCTAATCTAGAATGGATAAGTACATGTGGTTGTCCATGCAATGCAATAGTACACACAATGAAAACAGTACTTTTTATATCAAATTCCGAAACAAGCGAAACAAATAACTGGTGTCAGAAATCAGAATACTGGTTTATTTTAGGGAAGAGTAAGGAAATGGTTACTAGGAAAGGACAGAAGGGGAACTTCTGGGTACTGGAAGTTTTCTATCCTTTTACCTGGGTATAAGTTACATGGTGTTTTCATTTTGTGAAAATAAAAATAAACACACACACGTACACATATACATCCTTCAATGACTTTCCATTGTCTACCGAATTATGTTTAAACATCTAAAATTATAAAGTAGGATTGTAGTCACTGATGGGCTCCGATCTACCCATCCAATCAATGGAGTCCAACTTGTTTCCCATGTTCCTCATCACATTCTCTTCATGCCAGCTACATGGTGGCTATGGAGCCCCCTACACCACAGCTTCCATCTGTACACAACTTAAAAGTAAATGACTTCACTAAAAATATAAGAATTGAAATTAGAAATTTCCGCAACAACTTTATTCCCAGAAAAGACTGTGGTGTTGTTGGCCCAAATCCTCTGCTAAAATCTTTGTTGTTCTCCAGTTTTCTGACATACCAGGGAACTGTAAACTGTTGAGTCTCTACTGGTGACATAAGGTCATTACCAACTTAGGCTTGGCGATGAAACCCTCTGGCACTGGAATAAGAGACTCTTCAAGAAAGAGCAAAGCAAGGCTGTATGTTGCCAGGGCTAAGAGCCTGACTTTGCTGTGGGATGTGCCTGGGGCTGGTGGACAACAATCAAAACCACAGTGATCAAAGTATTTTGCCTCAATTTGGGTCAACACTGATACCTGAGAGAAACAGACACGGCTTCCTAAATTTCTAGTGAGTGATGATAATCACTATAGGGAGTTAACTGTGGAGACATCGTTGTGGAACAAAGCATTAATCAGTCATTAGGGGACGCTGAGAGCATCCAGTCCCTAGGGAAAAATACATACAGGAAAGGGGAATTGGTTTGGGTTTTGGCCAAATGGACTGAGCTTTAGGGCAAGGCTTGCATGTGACTGGGCAAACCGGAAGAATCTGGGCCAGTTAGATGAGGCAACTGTAATGGAGACTATGAGGATAGGCCACAGGAGGGCACATGTGTGTTTTAGAACAGTGCATCTTAAACTTTAGCAAGCAGAAGAACGTTGTGGAGAGCTTGGTAAAACACAAGTTTCTGGGTTCTCCCGAAGAGATTCTGACTCAGGTCTGAGGTCAGGCCCCGAATGTGCAGATCTAACAAACTCCTGGGTAAAACATAGTTTAGAACAACTATCAGGCTTGTGGAACAAAACTGGTTCCAGCTCCTCCCCATCACTGAGGCAGGATATGCTGCCAGCCTTGGTCAAATTTAGTTTAGGGACTTGTGTGGGCTGAACACACAGAGTGAGGACATCAATTTCTACTGCACAAGAGAGCAAATGCCAGTAAAGAGGACAACTTACTACTCTCCCTAGCTGTACAATCAGCTAGAAGCCCTGTCTCCACTGTTCTCATCTACTCCCTAGAGTGTGCATACGAGGTTTTCCTTAACAGGGGCTTTGCTGGCATATTTGGGAAGTTTATTGGAGAATTTGCCTAAACCAGTAGTTTCTAACCCAGGAAGATATTGTGCGCTGGCGGACACTGAGTTGTTACAACTGGGTGAGGGGTGTGCTGTTGACATCTAGTGAGTGGGGCACAGGAACACTGCTAAACATTCTGCAACGTACAGCACAGTGCCCACAACAGCACTATCTCGCCCAAAATGTCAATAGTGCCAAGATGGAGACGCTCCCTCTAGAATTTTATCAACTAGATTTGGAATTTCCACCTGGGTTTCATATCAGCGCAGGGCAGTGTTATGTAAATTAATGTTATTTTGAGGCATATTATAATAAAAGGCAGATTTATTCTACAAAGAAAACCAAAAAAACCCAAAAAACATTTAAACAAAATAAAAGTAAAGACACAACTAATAAAGGTGGTGATGGAGGAAGAAACTTGTACAGGCAGATCAGGTTAAGAAAGGTTTAGTGGAATTCTAAACAGAAGCTTTTGGGAAAGGGAAAAGAGCAGCCATGTCTCATTTAGCTTTGCAGTCCCTGGACTACAGCTTTGGCAAACGCTGGGCTCAATACAGGTTGATATGAAATGAATGAAAAACGTTAGTCCATCCTCTTTCTAAGGATTTTTATGCATGAAGATTCTATATAGTTTTTTTTCCCTTCTAAACTATTGATGGTTAATTACCTTTCTAGTTACGAAGTTCTCCATTATTAACTGGAACTCTGAAAATTGTTTTACCCACAGAGACAGCTGATTGCTGCATTCAATAAACATATATTGTTTATATTTACCTGTATTCTGATTCTTTCTCTGTCAAACATGAAAAACAATCAGTCAGGCTATTTTTTTTTAATGAAATGGCATTTACATATTATTTTGTATTTAATCAGGTTAAATAATCTCTTCTCTCTCAACCTTTTGTTCTCCACCTTAAATAGGGTAATTGTGTTTGTTTGAAACTTCTCTAATCTTTCCGAAATCATTTTTAAATTCAAAGACTCTAATGAGAAACAATACTTTTAGACTCATATTCAATGACAATATTTTCCACATTTCTTCTGAGCCATGTTTTACACTATACACTTCCATATTCTCTATTCCTCTGCGAGGTAGGTAATTTTGGTTATGTTTTACAGACGAAGAAACTGACTTAGGGAGCTTCAGAAAATACATCCAAGTTCATACAGATTGTAAATGGTAGCAATAAGATTCAAACTGATTTTCTGATTCCAGTGCCAGGAATCTCATGACAGACAATACTATTTGGAACATTAAAATAACTCTCCAGCTTTTTGCATATCAGTCCAATCGTAGCAATTTTAGTATTATTATTTATTAATAATAATACCACATTGATGACTCAGCCGAGGACTGGAAAACATGTTTCAAATCTTAACCCAAAAAACAAAAGTTGCACAGTCGCCATATTTAATGGTTCCACATCTGATGCTTTCAAGGCTCTAGCATTGGTGGCCTAATTGTTATATCTTAATTTAAAAACAGATAATATTACATTGATTATCTATGGCTGTGTAACAAGTTACTCCCAAATTTAGCTAAATCAGCATTTATTATCTCACAGCTCCTATGGGGGCCTCTGGTTTAGCATCTCTCCTAAGGTTGTAGCTGGGGTGTAAGCCAGGGTGGCAGCCTCATCTGAAGGATTGATTGTGGGGAAATTGGCTTTCAGACTCACTCATGAGCTTGCTTATACAACTCAGATCCTCATGGGTTATTTGGCTGAGGGCTCCCGTTCCTTGTTGGCGAGAGACAGTAGTTCCTTGCCACTTGGACCTCTCCATAGGAAAGCTTATATCATGGTAGCTGGCTTCCATCAAAGCAAGTGAGAGAGCAAAGCAGGCAAGCAAGCCTGAAGGCACAGTCTTTGGCAATGTCATCACAGAATTCTCATCTCATCACTTTACTATGTTATGTTCATTAGAAGTTAGCTACCAGGTCCAACCTACAGTCAAGGGGAGATTGTTTTGAGGATGTGAATCCCATGAGGAGAGGATTATTAGGGGCCATCTTCATGATTGCCTACCATAAATATTAACTGATCTTTTTATATATATGAAAGGATAGCTTTTGTATATTTCTTAAATAATTAATTTATCCACTTAATCAACAATATTCATAAAATAAAAATAATTCTTCTGTCATAAGACTTTCAAAGCCATTGGGTTAGTCACTCTGGCACGTATGAATGGGGTGCTGACTTCACACCTGAGGAGGTAGAGGGCAAGGGAAGTTATCTTAGACCTAGGGCCATCAAAATGAGACCTGAAGGGAAAATAGGTATCAACCAGTGAAAATGGGAATGAGGAAAGAGTGAGAGAAGGCTGTCACAAGGAGAAATGTATATACACAGAGGCCTGGAGATGAGAAAGAACATAGTTTGCTCAGGGGAATAGTTCCTCAATCAATTATGATATCAAACATCTATACCCATAATCTTATCAGAGCATTACAGTTTGTGATTGTTCTTAATGAAGTAGTTTTAAACTGACTGGAATAACTATTAAATATCAAACTATTATTGTTTCTGTTTTATCAAAGTAGTTTCCTAATCCGGTTCTGCCCGATATATTGAGCCTAAGAATTCCGCATTATTTCTGTCCACATATACTGACTCCAATTCCACTGTCTTCATTCCTAATTTTGCTTCTGCCTGAGGTGATAGCCTAAGGCTGAGCCTACAGAATACTAGGTGCAGTGCAGATTTAACAATTATGAGCTATTTTGGTCCATCTGATTAGCCCAACCTAATAATTAAGCTGCAAATTAAATTATCTCCTCCTCCTGGCACAAAAAAAAATAGTAATGGGGAAGAGCTCAGGCTATTTTGACCCACTTACTTCCTTTAGACATTGGATCTACTGGTCAATGGTTAATATTAACATACTTCATGTAATTAATGTCAAGTTTCCTGATAAGCAGGATAAGAAATTCTTCACAGTAAGTACTTTAGAAGGATGTCTGACATACAATTTCCATATGCACCTAGTAATTAACAGATGTATTATTTTCTAGGAATGACGTTAGAATAAATGTCTACATACAACTTTCAGACAGGGATCTGATTGTTATTCAGCAGTATGTATACACTAAAAGTTTTTACTCTAATTTTAAATTTTTGATTATGTAGAATTTTGAAAACACACACAAGAGAGTACACAACAGAACATCCATCATCCATCCCCAACAACCATTGACCCATAACCCATCTTGCCCCACTCTCACCTCTAATCACCTGCTCCCATGTTATTTTTGAAGTTTATTCTAGACATCACACCATTTCATTTAGGAGTATCACAGCATATACTTCTAAATGAGAAGCAGTCATTGTTTTTAAATAAAACCGCAGCACAACTTTACTCCTAAATAAAAGAACAATAATTCTTTAGTATCACGAAATAGTCTTTTGTTCTTAATTTTACTTTCTTTTCATAGTGAGATAAATAGATAGACAGATAGATAATTAGTAGCTCTCAACTGGGGGTGATTTTAGCCTACAGAGACATGTAGCAATGTCAGGAGACATTTTTGATTATAACTGGGTGGGGAGGAGGTGCTACTGGCATCTACTGGGTAGAAGCCAGGTATGCTGTAAAACACACAGAACAGTGCAGCATAACAAAGAATTACCTACTCTAAAACATCAATAGTGCCGCTGTGGAGAAACATAGATAGACGACAGACAGATGGATACATAGATATAAATAGTAGTTACAATGGACAAAAGTTTAAAGAAGATATAAAGTATCCATGCTATAAGGTCATTTTAGTAGCCACACAAAGGACAATATGGATTTAAAATTGGAAAGATGATTCAGAATACATAATTATTCCGATCAGAATGTCTCATAGCAGATGGAATTTCATGATTTTTTTAAGGATGGAGATGAGTGGCCTAGAATTAATTAATGGAACATCTGTTCCAGGTGTGGAAAAAGACGTTCACAAAAGTACAGTGTTTCTTACATGGGCAGCAGAGTCAAAGGAAATGTTTAGTAAATACAGGTAGAACACTAGCAAAAATTATTTTGAAATTGCGAAACAATAATCTGTCGGAAATGGCTTTCTTTCATGTAAAACGATGCCATGAATGTGAATGCTTGGGACACATTTTTAAGATGAAAATTGATATTAGTTACTTGGATGCAGACAGAGCTCATTATTCTTTGCACAGAACCCCTGGCAATAATTTACCTAGCAGTACAGCAGTTGATACAGATCAAAGCTGCATTATTTAAGTATGTCCAGGAGGCAGATTCTAGCTCAGTGCCTTACACTTTAAGAAATAAATATATATTAGTTTGCTTCTTGAGAAATAAAATCTGTTTAACTAAACTACGTGCTTCATTCAAGTTTTACAGTATTTTAAACTCACATGAATTCCTCCTATTATCTGGGACGAACCTCTTCTCTGCCCCAAATACTCTAAAATCTGAGGGGAGTACAGAACAACTGTGGAAATGTAAATCTCTTCAAATGAACAGCAGTGTATTTTTATTGAAATTAAATCCGAATGTGAACTAGATTCAGGAAAGGAAATGAGAGAGAGAGAAAGAGAGAGAGAGAGAGAGAGAGAGAGAGAGAGAGAGAGAGAGAGAGAGAGAGAGAGAGAGAGAGAGAGAGACTGTACTTGCTATAGAATGTGTCTGGCTGCTTCAGCTCACAGCCAACGGATGAAGTCCAACTCTGAAATTTCAGGCAATTTGTATACCAAGCTCCTCCTTTTCTGTAGTCTTCTCTTTCATTGGTAAAATTCTTTTGCAGGGTCATGTAGGGATCCCACCCCTTCTCTGTGTTTTCACTCTGAAGCTCTACACAACTTTACACCTGAATGAACGCCAAACCTCAGGGATATATAAAGGGGACCTTGAGCAGGAATTTCACAGTTACAGGGCAGAAGCAGAGGGAAAGGAATTAACCAGCTCTCCAGCCAAGCAAATCCTCTACTCACCATGCTTCCTCCTGCCATTCATTTCTATCTCATTCCCCTTGCCTGCATCCTAATGAAAAGCTGTGTGGCTTTTAAAAATGATGCCACAGAAATCCTGTATTCACATGTGGTTAAACCTGTTCCAGCCCAGCCCAGCAGCAACAGCACGATGAATCAAGCCAGAAATGGAGGCAGGCATTTCAGTAACACTGGACTGGATCGGAACAGTAAGTGTATTTTACTTGTATGGGTTTTGTCTTTTCTTTTTTGGTAGCATTAGCTCACATTCCTGTATAATTATTTCATTCCTAACTAACCTGAACCATATATTTTTTTGCTAAATAATGGGAGAGTAATTTGTTGCATGTGTAGACTGGCATTCTTCCCTATAAAGTTAACATAGCTAAAACAGTGATTTGCTAATACAAGCACAGACTTAAGTTTTATCAAACTTCCAAAGAGGAAAATTTTTCCAGGAATTAAAGGATTGCTTCTTTAAATCATGCACAATGAGAATTTTTAAAAAGTGTTGTTCTAGATCATTTAAATTCAGGTTGTTTTCTGTTTATTTCAGGACATGTGCAATTCTGGTAAACTGCATAAAGGTAACTAACTAAAGACTATATAGGACATCACAAGGGAAAAGAAGAAGCTTTCTGGGGATAAAAAATTACCGTGAATTTCTCAAATATGTATAGTGAAATAGTTGTAAATTTTGATGATGATCAATGTAAAAAAAGGACAAAATTAAACATGTTGGAGAATCATATTTTCCTATGAGAATTCCTTATTAACCAGATCAAAATTTAGGTAATTGTATATTTTTGTGAACGACTGGGGAAACTCATAACTTTGGAGATTTAAAATAATGACAGTATAATAATACATTATACAGGCAGCATTTTTTTCCCCTTTTCTATTTGCTTAATCAACACACCAATTGACCACAAGTTAGAGGGATTCAAATTTCTTTTTCTAACTTTTGCTTTACTCCTTTCTTTAGAAGAGTTCACATGCAAATAATCAGGTTTTGAGAGAGACACAGACAAACAGTGCACGGGAAATCTTACACAAATCTTTTGCTCCTTCTTCTCAAATCTATTCAGCTGCGAAAAGTAGTTTTGACCTTTGAAAAGTCAAAGTGCATACAAGCCTGACTGCTACTGTGGTTCCCTGAAAATAAGACCCAACCGGAAAATAAGCCCTAGCATGATTTTTCAGGATGACATCCCCTGAACATAAGCCCTAATGCGTCTTTTGGAGCAAAACTTAGTATAAGACCTGGTCTTATTTTCAGGGAAACAAGAAAATGTCTTTCTGAAAAAAACAAGGTGCTTCAACTTTCATGAAGATGTTTGCTTTTACACAGGAAATATCTGATTATTATTAGATTATTGAGGAATGTGGTGGGTATCCATTGTCAGTGAACTGTCACTGCAAAAATGCCGAATCTCTATCTACACAGGAACAAAAAGCTAGACAAGTCAAAATTGTCTCTGGCAGTTTCCAGGTGCATTCCTAAGACAGTTGCAGGAAGGTGAGCTGGAATCAGAATCAGACAGGAGAGTACTCTGACTGGCCAGCTAGTTTACCCTTAATTTTAATCCCATGCTCTATAGCTATACAGATATATGTGTATATATAGACATTTTTCTCACAGCTATCACATTCCTGCATCTCTCACCTCAGAAGTACTGGGGCACAGAGAAGATGTTGAACTCCTAATTCAATATTTATTTCAAATTAGCTTTCATTATTCTATATAAGACTACTTCAATGTCCCTGATAATTTTTAATTTTTTAAATTTCAGCAGTTATACTTTTAAATATATTTTTTCCTCTGGTTAAGAGACAAGCCTTGCTTTCTTTTCAAGCTTGTTACAGGCAATTCTTCTGAAGTTTAGATAACAAAGCAATAGAAAGAAAACCTCAAATATTTCAAGACTAATTTTTGCTTTAATTGCATAAGGCATGTAACAAAAAACAGCCAATTAGAAAACATACTTATCAAATTCAAATAACTAAACAAAACGCTTGCCATGACCAATATTCAGGAAATGAACACCGTGGTTCCTTTTGCAGTTGTAAATCAGACATGTTAGGCATTTTTCTGCCATAAAATTCATGGAAATGTAGCCAAGTTGTTATGGCAACCATACGTTCCTGATTTAGGGGCTTTTATATTCTTTAAATTTTGAATTGTAGTGACATTTTGCATTTCAAACATTTTAATCTTTGTGTTTTTAAAAGACAGCTTGGGAATTTATGTTTAAAATGTAGTTATTAAGTTTGATATGCAAAATGTCAGATTTTGTACACATAGGTATGCATGATTCCTTGCAGCTAAATGTTATAATTGAAACAAAATATTACAGACAGCATATGCATTATGTACAATATTTAAACACTTTCCACATTTTCTCAATTAGAAGCACTTGCAGACATTAACAAATATGACCTGTAAGAAAAAGAACATAAAAATATTCTCATTTAGCTCATTGAAAAATGAATATTTACACATAAATGTAAGAGCTGCTTAACCTTTACTGGGGAGTGAGACTAAGAAAATGAGATTTTCAAATACTCCATTAAGCAATTAGCTAATCTTACACCTGAAAAAAAAAAAAATCAACGCTAGTTTACTTTATTCTATGGTTAATTATAGTCATGCAAACTGCAAATTTTCGTTGACGTGTCTCTACTACCTCTTTCTATTCGACAACTTGCTAGTATTAGCACATTATTTTTGTCATTGCAGATTTAAAAAAAAAAATAATGCCCATTCGTGCTTTCTTTTCTGTTTCCTGCAGCTCGGGTTCAAGTGGGTTGCCGGGAACTGCGTTCCACCAAATATATCTCTGATGGCCAGTGCACCAGCATCAGCCCTCTGAAGGAGCTGGTCTGTGCTGGTGAGTGCTTGCCTCTGCCTGTGCTCCCCAACTGGATTGGCGGAGGCTATGGAACCAAGTACTGGAGCAGGAGGAGCTCCCAGGAGTGGAGGTGTGTCAATGACAAAACGCGTACCCAGAGAATCCAGCTGCAGTGCCAAGATGGCAGCACGCGTACCTACAAAATCACGGTGGTCACGGCCTGCAAGTGCAAGAGGTACACTCGGCAGCACAATGAGTCCAGTCATAACTTTGAGAGCATGTCGCCTGCCAAGCCAGCCCAGCATCACAGAGAGCGGAAAAGAGCCAGCAAATCCAGCAAGCACAGCATGAGTTAGAACTCAGACTCTCAAAACTGGACTGACTAGTAACCATCTGCTTTACAGATTTGATTGCTTGGAAGACTCAAGCCTGCCATTGCTATTTTCTTACTTGAAAATATATGCTTTCTGCTTTGATCAAACCCAGCAAGCTGTCCTAAGTATCAGGACCTACTTTAGGAATAACTTTTCAAGTTTTTCAAGATGTATGCAAATCCATGAAAGCAATTTGCATTTAAATTCCATGCATCCTGTAGTTTTAATTCTCTGTGGTTCTTGAAAGACTGGGGATACTATATACGCACTATATACTGAATCATTACTTTTTAAAACAGAAAAGGGCTTCTCAGTTACCCTTCATTCCCCAACCCCCCACCCCCCAAACAAAACCCTTTCAAAACTGAAAAGTTAAAAAAAAAATTGTTGCAATGAATCTTTCCAATAACACTTCAGAAAGATGCTTTGTTGGTCATCTTCATGGGAACAGGTTAGCAGCTATGAGTGATCTTCCTTTGAAACAATAAAAGACCTTGTGACATTTCACTTCAAAAGTAAGCCCTGTAGCTTTTTACAGTCTCATAGTATGAAATTATACCCTGCATGCTGACCCTCGCTTGGAATGGAATGCCAGAAATGCATGGCAGCAGCTAATAAGTAAAGCTGATTATTTATTTGTCAATGTTATTATTTAATGAGCATTCACATGTGATTTTTTAAAAAATGTTAATTTTTTTTATGTTATGAAGCTTTTTCATGTACCTAAATATTTTCCTGTATGATTTGTGGTTGATCTAGAAATATGAGAATACATGTTGTAGATATGTAAAATAAATATTTTAGTCTTTTTAATACAATATGTTTCATCATGAACTATGTCAACAGTATGGATCTTTTAAAATCAATAAGATGCTTTGTAAAGCTAAAATATGAAATGTTTCCTTGTTTAATCTGTGCAATCAGAAGGTGATTTGTCCTTCAAGTCTATCAGTTTCTTTTAACAAAAATAAACACAGCTAAAAGTTATTGTCCTTGACTCTAACATGTATACAAATGTACATGTTTACAAAAATTACAGAATAAAGGTGTCAGAGTAATTGATTTTTAAAAAATTTTTTTTTGATATGGCACATTCATGCATTGACAGAAAGTTTTGTAGTAAGAGAGGAAAGAGAGAGAAAGGGAGACCACCTTTTCAGTAAATGGGATGATTGAAAAAGTTGGGTGGCAATCCAGCAATGAGTTGTGATAAGAATATCATATGTATGTATACCAGGAGATGCTAAATCTGCTGCCCATTATAATCACCTGGGGGAAATATTATGAGACCCTAGCCCAGGCTGCCATCCAAATTACATTATAATTTCTGGGGGTAGAACTCAGATATTGGCAGTTTTTAGTTTTCCAAGTGATTCCAATGTACAGCTAAATTTGAGAAAGAAACTGTGAAGGAATTATTATCATATGTTGGGCAACTTTGAATATTACTTCATGGCCCCCGAACCAAAATATAAAACAAAAACAACTAAGAAAACAAAAATTAATTTTTCAGTGTTTTTCAAGTTTGACCATTGTTATCATTAAGCAACATAATCACAGTCTAGAACGAGATTGTTCAGTTAAAAGGCTGATGTGTCAATTCAATCAAATGATAGCTCCCATCACTACAAATGAAGAAAACCAAAAAGGCTGGGTTATGTATTGAAAAGATTTTCTGTGTTTTCCTGTTTTGGATCCTGAGCACGAAAGAGTTTTTAGTACCTTTTTGTAGTCGATTGTTGTTTCTGTAATTACGAGTCTAAAAGTTACATGTATATTACCTATAGCATACTAAGCTAAATAAGGACACTAACATTGTCTCTTTCCTATGAGAGGTAGGACAGTCTCAGCACATACCGTGTTTCCCTGAAAATAAGACCTAACCGGAAAAAAAGCCCTAGCATGATTTTTCAGGAGGACATCTCCTGAACATAAGCCCTAATGCGTCTTTTGAAGCAAAAATTAATACAAGACCCAGACTTATTTTTCAGGGAAAGATGGTATAAAGATAAGAAAACATCTCTAGGTTTTATAATAATGCTATTTGTATCACCAAATAAAGTAATGATTCACAGGCCACTGTTGATTTATCTTCCAATCTTAACTAAAATCTTGAACTATTTTATATTATATTATCATATTAATACATGGGATATTTATAATAATTATCTCACAGTTTGAATATACCAAAAATTTATTGTTTCATATATCTATTTCACTTGTTCATTGTTGCTCAACATGGGATATTTAACATAACATGGAAAACTAAAGACACTTTAGCCATTTATTCCTTCTCAATAAAGTAGCACCGTTTACAGAAGGCCTTAGAGAGATGATCTCAAAAATCAGTGTGTCCTAAGATCTAAGGCATAAAAAGGACGTCACCAGATGATGGCTTTTCACAGTCAAGACTATGTTGTTGCCTTTTACTATAAAACATTGAAACAAAGATTTTGGTGATAATAACATGCTAAAATGATCACTAATTTGATTGCTAATAATGTATTAGTAAATGAAGGTAGTAGGAAAAATGAAATGGAATAAAGTGGATAAATAAGACCATTTTAGTCTCGGTTAAGTCAAGAATTGGATCTATTTCTCGTGGTCACATTCAATGTACTGATCTATTTCGGGTCATGTTACACTGGTTATACATTTACTGCACAGCATTTAACACCAAAGGACAGGAAAAGGTCAGCAATCAATAAGAAAGGCTTAGGATAAAATCTGGTTCCTCGTAAAGTAAAAATTAAAAGTCAATAGAAAGAGTAGCTTTATAGTTATTATTTAAAAAATGCTAAAATGTACTTGCATCTGAATTGTTGATTGTAGCTCCATTTTATTTTAGTTAATTCACATGTTCCAATCTGATTAAATTCTGCATAATTGTATTCTCACCTTAATAACTATCATTTCAAAATGGTGAATTGTGATAATTTTAGCACATTCTGACCTCTCTAGTTCACATTCATAATATTTATCCAGAAAGGATTTGTTTATCAAATTTATCTTGGCTATCATGGATAAAGACCTTTTTCAAGTGGCTTGATAGAAGATAGATATACAGACAGATATTGATATTTAAAAATATACTAGATCTATAGGTAGATAGATTTATATCTCAATAACAAGGATGAAAAAATTAATATCATGTATAAAAATAAATAATACACATAGTGTACATGGACATAGAACCTATAGAAATATCTATTCACAAAAAATAATATTTTAATTACAAATCATTTATATTTATTCATTTATGCTAGTTTCAAATAACTACTAATTGGCAATAGTTAACCATGTTTATTTGCTGTATATTTTTGAAAAGCAATAAAAATTAAGGTTTTTTTTTTAATATAAAAGACTGAATCTTAATCCATTATGACCCTATAACAAGTTAGTGAGGTTTTACCAGCAGATTTTTCTTTATCGTCCACCCTATTCAATTAGAATGATTACTTTTTATTATGTAACATGATCTATCTATTTAGCATATTTACTTTAATAGATATTCAGTAGTATGGTTACACTAGGCAGTTATGAGTGGAAAGAATAGTATTTTGGTGAAGCAAAACCAGAGAACTTCCAAACTACTGACTAAAGCCTTCGAAAGTTTAAATTTAGTGTGTTGCCGTATTCCTTTTTTGGCAATCATGATGAGAGGTAGGTATCAAGATCTAAATCATTATATTTGGAATTAGAACATCATTTCAATTAGACTTAACTGAAAATATGTTTTAGCACTAAAGTGACAATTCACTGCATACCCTAAATTCAGCATTCTTATAGTCATACAGTTCTAATAAAAAATGAAATGCATGGCAAGTCTTTGATGGAATCCTTGTAGAAAACCAGAAGGAGTTCATTGGGAAAATGACTTTGGATCCTTTGAGCTAGAGTGTACTCTCTTGTTAGAATGTTTTCTTCCCACAAGGGCAGATAGAGATAACTTCCATCTCAGTTTTATCAGAACCTATTAATATACATGCTGAATTGAAAGAAGACTAGATTTCTGAACTAAGTAGACATTTGGCCCCTAGAAATTATTATAGCCACAAAGAAAGACTTACAAGAATAGATATACCCCAAAAACATTCTCCTTGTCAGTATCATTTTCAATGTTACTGGTTTGTCCATCACTCTTGACTCCTGAGCTAACATGGCATTTGATGCCTTTGCATGCGTATTTTGCAAACTGTCTTGAAGAGCTACAGAGTAACAACTACTGCAGAAATCCCAGTGGGAAGATGCTTCAACTTCCAGGTTCAAGAATTGATGAAAATGAATTAATGCTAAGCTGACTGCATAATTATTTCCAGTGAAAATTACACTGAGTGGCAGTTTTTCATCTGCATTGGTAGACCTGTTGAAGGATTTATTTTCTGTTACAGATAAAGAATGAAACATTTTTGGAGATTTATAAAAAGGAACTTAAATATTTTCCTTTGAATTTTAGTAACTGCGAAAGGATTACCTTGTATTACTGATTTCATTTATTTTTTTTTAGCAGGGGTTAGGTGCTTGAATCTGAGACAGAATGTCTAAATTGACATCATCAGTGACACAGACATATTCAGCCAAAGTTCATTATTATTAAAGCTGAACAAGAGTTTAATAGGCTTAAAAATAACTTACTATTAAAATATAAGCATCACACTTTTCGATAGGAAGGGATTTCTTTTTTGAAATTTGTCATTAACACAAATTTAAAAATCTTTTTCATGTCATATTGGCAAGTTTCCACGAAGTGATCATTTGAGTCTTTTATTCATCAAGGTGTTACTCTAAATTTGGTTTACAAAGGTAGCCTAAAACACTGAACTGAGCAGTTCAGTAACCAGGACATTTGAACAATCTGTTATGAATTGTTAATCAGCACTAAACTTTATATTAAATAATTGACAATTTTTACTAAGCAGAGCTTTCTGTATATTTGTTTGCCTTGTTTGCTGTCTTACTTTTCATATGTGGTTGATATGTTATCGAGCTTAGAGAGTTCAAACAACAACAAAAAACACCCAACTCTTTGTTGCCACAGATTTCCTTACTGCAAACCAAAGACAAAAAATGCCAAAGGCATTCAATAATCTAATGAAGGGTTGCCTTTTTTTGCCTGTTTGTTGACACTGTCTTTCCTGAGAGTTAATTCATTTTGTCCACTTTGTATACTAAGGAACATTTTACATTTAATCTGTGACTTAATTTGACATTTTAAAAAAGGGATAGTTTTCAATTTGACTGATCTGCTTTTTTTTTTTATGTAACAATTTTATACAAGTGACTTCAAGACATGTGAACTTGAAAACAAGATACCAGCTATGGTCTAGACCAGGGGTGTCCAAACTGCGGCCCGTGGGCCAACTGCGGCCTGCAATCCGTTTTTAATTGGCCCGCAGCAAATTCCAAAAATATATTTAGTTTACTTAAATAAACCAGGTGAGGCAATACATCCTTCACCTTGAGTGAGTGGCCCGGCTGTTTGTGTATTTTACCGCATATGGCCCTTGGTAAAAAACGTTGAAAAAAGTTTGGACATCCCTGGTCTAGTCTGTGCAGCTATTAATTCGTTGGGTGAACTTACACTGTGTCTTAAACTAACTAAGGCTCAATTACTTTATCCATAAAATAAGGGAGTTGAATTAGATAATGTCTAAAGTGTCTTCCAGACTAAAATACTCATTTTCTGTTTTCCCAAACAATCTGGCCATATTTCTGGTCACACCTACCCCCACAAAGGCAGATCTGACTAATGCTACCGTCTACTTCTGATGATGTTTCCAGTTCACTCAATTGTGGAATTTTTAGAATGAGATTTTGGTCAGGCTTATTATGGAATAGACATATTCCATCATAACCAATACCTGGTTAAGACAGACAATATAAGATGAAATTAGAGACCCAGCTCCAGAAGGGTTAGACTGTAGGCTGTTACAAGCCATTTCCTACATTTTGTCCAAACTTGAGCAGACACCAGAAAGATGTCAGAACCAGGGAAAAGCTATTAGACTTTTTCTCCATAAAAAAACCACACCATTATTCTTTTACCTACTCATTTCTACAGAAAATAATAGAAAAATCAGCTGTAACGTACAATGAGAATTTTCATTTTGAAAATTGTAATTATACATATTGTCACATAAGTGGGATAATGATATTTCTAATCAGAATATTTTATGATATTTGAAATTCTTTCATTAATTTATTCATTCATTTAGTAATGCTGAAAATCTACTCTGTGTCTGTTAGGTTCTAAGAACATACTGGTGAACAAATGGCAGTCTAATTAAGAAAAGTAAAAGTAATTACATACAATCTCATTTTTGAGCAAGACTCATAGGGCATCATTGCTATGATCCATTTCCTAAATTGCACCACCTAGACATAAAATGGAAAAATATATTTCAGAAGAGAATGCTAACATAAACATAAAATTTAAGGTAGTATTACAAACAATAAAAGCATACTGGAAACTGGACAGATATATGCAAAAAAATGAAACTGGGTCACTTTCTTAGACCATATAGAAAAATAAATTCAAAATGGATTAAGGACTTAAATGTAAAACCTGAAACTGTAAAACTAGAAGACAGGCAGTAAACTCTTTAACATTGATCTTCTATATATATGTGTGTGTGTGTGTGTGTGTGTGTGTATATATATATATATATATATATATATATATATATATATATATATATATATATATATATATTTGATGTCTTCCCAGGTAATGGGAACAAAAGTAAAAATAAACAGATGTGTCTACACTAAAAAGTTTTACACAGTGAAGGAAACCATCGACAAAATGAAAGACATCTACTGAATGGGACAAGATATTCATAAATGGTACATTCAGAAAGGGGTAGAACTCATACAACTCAACAACAAAAAAATAAACAGTCCAATCAAAATTTGACAGAGAACCTGAAGAGACATTTCTCCAAAGAATACATACAGATGGCCAACAATTGTATGAAAAGATAGCCACTAATCATCAGGGAAATGCAAATCAAAACCACAATGAGATACCACCTCTCACCTGTCAGAATGGCTATCACCAAAAAGTCAACAAACAACAAGTGTAGGTGAAGATGGGGAGAAAAGGGAATGCTTGTGCACTATTGGTGGGACTGTAAATTGGTGGAGCCACTATGGAAAACAGTGTGGAGGTTTCTCAAAAAATGAAAAATAGAACTACCAATATGTTCCAGCAATTCCATATCTGGGTATTTATCTGAAGAATACCCAGATGTGGAATTGCTGGAACATATTGGTAGTTCTATTTTTCATTTTTATCTGAAGAAACCCAAAACCCTAAGTTCATTGCAGCATTATTTACGGTAGCCAAGTCATAGAAGCAACCTTGGTGTCCAACAACAGATGAATAAAGAAATTATGCTATAAATACACAATGGAACATTACTTACCAATAAAAAGAATGAAATCTTGACAATTGCAACAATATGGATGAACCTAGAGGGTATTATGCTAAGTGAAGTAAGTCAGAAAGACAAATACTATATGCTTTCTCTTATATGTGTAATCTACAAAAAACAAAGGAACAAACAAAATAAAACAGAAACAGTGTCACAGATACAGAGAATAAAGAGATAGTTGCCAAGGAAAGAGGCGTGGGAGATGGGTGAAAAAGGTGAAGGGGAATAAGAGGTACAAACTTCCAGTTATAAAAATGTATAAGTCATGGGGATATAATGTACAATACAGAGAATACAGTCAATAATATAACTTTGTATGATGGCAGATAGTTACTAGATTTAACGGGTGATCACGTCATCAAGTATACAAATATTGAGTCTCTATGTTGTACACCTAAAACTAATACAATATTGTATGTCAACTTACTTTAGTTTTAAAAATTAAAAACAATAAAAGTATACTGGAAAAAATATATTTCTTTATGATTGGTAGGCATGCCAGAAAGAGCTGAAGCCTTCCTTTTTAACCCAGACATATTCTTAGCACCAACTTTCTCAAAAGTACCTACAGTCTTGTATAAAGTTGTTAGATTTTTCTGTTTAATTATTTAAATATTTCTGTACTTATAAGTTGTGGTTTTGCAGTCCTCTTCTTCTAAACATTGATATTAAACATAAAAATTCTTGTTTCCTAATAGTTTCCACTAGGTGAAAACATTTTATTGCTGATGATAATAGCATGAATAAAGGAAATAGCTGTAGACAACTTTAGCACACAAAATATGTAGAGGTTTGGTCATTTAGGATACTAAATATTGCTTGTATCCAATATTTATATAGATATTTTAAAATAATTATGCACTTCTGAAAAATGTCATTGTAATTAACTTGCCTTGGAGAGGGGCATTTAATGGATTGAATGATCTGCCTGGCTTTATGTGGTAATGTCCAAGCAAAGCAATCTCCAAAAATATGGAGAATTTTATGGATTACATCAGATGGTTGCGGTGATATCACGCAAACCATGCTGATATTGCATAACTTGTTGGTTCTCAGTCATTAACATATGTTTAAGGATAATACTTTTTTAAAGACTTACATTGCATTTATGTAAGTGTATATTATATCCCCATTTATTAATCCATAAAGTGGGGGAAAAGTGCAAGACAATGCCTCCAGCAGATGTTGCAGCTGGAACAAGACTCTTTTTTGATCATTGTGTTGTTTTTTAGTTAAGACATTCATGGTTCTGTAATATTATTAAACTGAAACAGGTACGACTCCTGGACATTCCAGGTTAAGGATTGTCTGTTGTGTTTTATTATCTCTTTTATTACATAAGTGTGTTTAATGGGAAGATAACCACAATATTGGAGCAGCATGTGGAGCCAAAATGAAGAGCTGGCAAAGGCTGATGACAGGGGAAAAAGGCTTGTAAGGACACACAAGCAATGCCATAGCCTAGCTCTGGAATGAGTTCTGAAAAGCCAGTCTCTTGGGACTGCTGCCCAGAAGAGGAACCTTCAAACACTGTAATTTCCAAACTATCGGAAGCCCTACTGCCCTCCTTTCCTGGTGAAAACAACAAACAAACCTCTCTCCAGGCCTTTTTGTAACTCCCAATGACTAACATTCTACCATCAGAAGACATTTAAACATTTTTTTATTTAACATTTTAAAAATTTCTCTCAAATACAAATATCTCTGGAAGAGAAAACACATCAAAATAAAGTTTTGTCACCTCATTGCCTACTAGGACCATAGGTTGGGAGTAAGGCAAGGGAAAATGGTGGAGACTGTAGAAAAAAGTCCTGCATAAAAGACGGCAGCTTCAAATCTGTTCCAACATTTGGCAGCAAAATTACCCTAAAAATCCAAATATTTTATAAGAATTTTCCTAATGTTTAAATGCTAGTAGATTACAAAAGTTCTGTACCCGACAAAGTGTACACACCTACCCATTTACTGGGTTATTTTTAGCCGGTTTATGGGTCACATATGGTACCTAAAGGATCTCTCAATTAAGAGATAGGAGCCGCTAATTCTCTTAAATCTGCTACTTCTAAATGGCCTTGGGAAATTCAGCTACATGGTAAACTTCCTGAGATCTGAGCCGACATCTCTATGAATTAGTATCCCAAAAGGAAATAGGGAACACTCAGAATAAGTGAAGGAGGGTTTCTTTACAAGGGCACTAATTACAAAAGTCCGGGTGAGGTATAGGGAAAGCACAGGTCGCACAGTGTTTCCCCGAAAATAAGACTTATCCGGACAATCAGCTATAATGCGTCTTTTGGAGCAAAAATTAATGTAAGTCCCGGTCTTATGACCGGGAATATAATATAATATAATATAATATAATATAATATAATATAATATAATATAATATAATATAATATAATATAATATAATATAAATGGGTCTATATTAATTTTTGCTCCAAAAGACGCAATAGAGCTGATTGTCTGGCTAGGTCTTATTTTCGGGGAAACACAGTAGTATAGGAGCGCAGGACCAGCAACAGCAGTGCTGTTAGGACCGGAGATGCCAGGAAAAGAGGGAAGGATAAGAATATATTGGCCTGGAAAATGAGGGCACAGAGCAGAGGCTGTGGTCAGTCTGAGGAGTTGGTCAGGGGAACCTGCCTGCAAAGCCCGCGAGCCAGGGGACTAATACCCTTGTCATGTGCTCAGTCCATCCTCTTTCTGATTGATCTCCTGCCAGGGATCCCCACTGGCTGACTCCACTAGCGGTCATGGGATCGAGTGTAATCCACATTGGTCAGCCTGGGGCAAAGGGCAGGGTGGAGAGTAGAGGCTGGATATGGAGAATCAAACATCAGCTGCCTGGCACAGTCTCCTTGGGCATACTTTTCTTTACAATATTTGGAACAGTGTATTGCATGGAGTAAGCACTGAAGTCTAGAATCTCTTTTTTTAATTTCTAAAATGTAGATATTAAGATACTCTCCAAGGTTTCTATCAACATTAACCTTCCCATTTCATTATTTTATACTTGAGATGAGAATCTGAAAGAAACATTTGGGAGAAATTCTGCCCAAAACTCTCAGAATTTCTCCCAAATGTTGCTTTCAGATTCTCATCTCAAGTATAAAATAATGAAATGGGAAGATTAATGTTGATATCTTGAGGTTAGATATCACGTACCTTAAGAAACAAATCAACCTATCAGAAGCCAAAAAGACAAAACAGTGAGATTATTTTTTGAGCAATATCTCACGTAGCACATGAAAAACAGGGGCATATTTACTAGACTCTGAGAAATTTTCACTTATTTACAGTCTGTGGATAGAGTGGAAAATAGGGATTGGGTGTTTGTTTTTGCTATTATTGTTGTTAATGCCTTACTAACAATCATGTCATCAGTACAAGCGGTCATAGGTGAATTAACTACAAATCGGTTTCTATTTGGGAGTTTGTTTCATGAAAGCCATTCAAGCTTTGCACTAGCACGTTGGTTGGAAGAAAAAACCTTCTGTTCCATAAATCCATTACAAATTAACTGAGAACAACTCACCAAATGTGATAAAGCTCACCAAAACACATTATCTAGAATATAAATACTACATACTATGTTAATCTTATTCCTCAAGCTTAGGGAAAACACATTTTAACCTGGCAGAGTTTAACCTTGGCTGCCACTGTAATTTATGGTGAGAATGAAATATCAGCACTAAAACCATAAGGTTCAAGGTCTATGGATTAAAAGGAGGGTAGCTACATAACTCCTACATGATTTCAAAACATGTTAACTCTTACCCATTCGCTTTGTTCCCTCCAGCAGTCATCACTATAACCCATGAACTACACAAACTTGGAGGAGGACGTCAGCATGGTTCCATATGCAGCTGGTCTCTTCACTTGGGACAGTGATGATCATATCACAGTTTCACAGAGTGGGACCGATCCAGGGAATGATGACAGCAGGATGCCAAGACACTTTAAATACACATCAAAGCCAATTTTGAAACTTGGCTTAGGTGTGGAATGATGGGAAATGAAGCACTCAGCTTTCAGAATTTCAAAGACTCACTTTAAGGGGAAAGCACTACATAGATAAAAGATGATGAGAAAGAATGAACAGCTGTGCCAGGCTTTGCTTAGTGGTGATACTGCCAAGCACAGCCTTTAGATGTGCAAAGGATAAGAAGCACTGCCAATTATGCATTTTCTTCTTCACCTACAGCTGAATACATAGAAATAACATCTGTAACTGGCTAGTTCCTTTTTCCTCTCATTCCACTCCCTTAAACTTAAAGGTGCATATGGTGGGCTTAATCTAGTAATGGTAATATTATTAATACTTGATCCAAACAAAGGTTCTAGAATGTTGGGATCCTACGAATGGGGATACAAAGATTGAATGGGGAACCCATTCAAGCTTTACTTGCATTTTATGTGGCATGTTGTTACATGGTATTGCACAGCTGTCAAGACTGCAGCTATTGGAGATGAAATACCTGGGTTTGACTCCTGGATGTAAGGGCTTACAGGGTTAGTTGTTACTGTTATTATTATTGCTATAATTATATTTCTTAAGTTGAGACCAGACAGTTGAGTAGGGGGAGAATGTAGACTTGAGATGGAACTTCATCTTCTCCAAGCTCTTGGTCCAGAAAGTAGACGAGGAGAGGGCAGAGAGAAGCAGAGGAAAAGAAGGAAGAGTTAGCAAAATAAGAAAATGCCAGGTGGAGGACAGAAGCAACTTTGGAACATACTTTGGACTGATCTTATTTAATTTTAAATAAAAATAAAAAGCTTTGGTATTTTGTTACTTTTCAAACAAGGAATTCTCTCTTTCTGTTTCTCTTTCTTCTTTTTTTTCTGTGTCAATGCCTTCATCCATTCCTTTTTGAATCACCCTAAGTTTGCTTTTCTTGGCTATGCTGTCATTTTCATTTATTTCATGAATTTGTGTGACACAAATATTGATGTAGGAAACATTTGCACACATTTGTTCTCCTTTTGCCTCTGTACTTAACCTTGACTACTATTGTATTGACTTACTTTACCCATATGTCATGTCAGGGCTCACCCTCACTCATTCATTTCATCAACAAAAGGAACACTTCATCCCTGCTTTTTCATAATTCCAATACAGTGTGTCACTCCAATCTAAATGTCCAGACTATTGTTTCATTCTGTTTTTCCTTTTCATAATTTGTGTTGTGATGGATTATAACTCTTTGAACATGTTCTCCATAAGAAAAACAATTTTGAGCACCTTTTTCAAATACATATTTATTTACTTATAAATTATATATATAACAAAAGAACAAGACAAAAAAAATGAGAAAAAAAAACTCATAGACACAGACAATAGTTTAGTGGTTACCAGAGGGTAAGGGGGGTGGGGAGTGGTAGATGAGGGTAAAGGGGATCAAATATATGGTGATGGAAGGATAACTGACTCTGGGTGGTGAACACACATTGGGATTTATAGATGATGTAATACAGAATTGTACACCTGAAATCTATATAACTTTACTAACAATTGTCACCCCAATAAACTTTAATTAAAAAAACATTATATATAACTATATTAATGCATTATGCACATTATGAAACATACTGAGAAACAGAAATAGAATAAAATGATAAAACTGAATGCAAATTTTCTTCCTGTATTCGAATAAATTAATAAAGTTTAAAATAATAATAATAATACAAAAGAACAAGTGGACTTGAGTTTATTCTCTGAATGTAATGAATGCCCTATAATTTTGGAAAACTTGTGCAAGATTTTATACTGTTTATTTAAACTATACTTCCAAGCATTTCTTTCACATTTCTCTATTCCTACTCCCTAAAATGCTTTGTGCTATCAGTAATTGTGCATTACATATTACAGTTTCCTCTGAGATCATAACCTGATTAATCTTTCCCTTGTTTACGAAGTTCTTTGTTATATATATTTCCTTCTATAGGTTAGGATGGCTTTAGGGGGGGAAATACAGAAGATGATAACATAGATGAAAATAATATATTTAACATCATTCTAAAAAGCAATGGCAAAATTCTAGGAAAATAATGCCTCTTGTATCTGGAAGTATATTTTATCCTTGGCCTGCAAGAAGATATTGAGAAGTATAAATAGAGGCTTTGTTGCTAAAGATTCTTTCAACATAGTTTACTAGTATAAAAAGTGATGAAACTTTTTATACCAGTACACTCTTAATATGCTTGGCAAATTTGTTTTATACCCTTTGGAAACATTATATTTCTAATTACTGTCTGCATTTAATATGGATAGTAACTCCCCATTTGTATCATTTTCATACTAGGAAAGGAAGACACACTAGAAACACTGGAACTTTCGTTTCTGTAGATGAAAAACCTTCATTACTTTATTCTATAGCAGAAATAGGTATGGCATGGTAATTTAAAAATAGTAGTTAGCTGTTAATCCCTCTTTTTCTCTCCTGTTTTGTGTTTGCTTTCCATGAAACTTCTATCACTTGCAAGTTAAACCAGCCTCTGATTAGTAAGCTGTTTCTATTGTATTACAATAGTAGTGCATAAACCTTTGATGAATCATAAAGCTCTTTGGAATGGAAATAGAAATACTATTACTGGATGCCCAGTCTCATCTGTTGTCTCTATAACCTGAACCACATAATCAACCATTTAATTGCACTAGGGTTTATGTACATCATTTTCCCCCTTCAATTAGACTGAAATTTCTGGGAGAGGTAAATCATGTTTTATACCATCTGAATAGCTCTTGCATAATAGGCTGGCACCCTCTGATGAGAAAGAATTTCTCTTGTTTTTCCAAACCAGAGAATCCTTTAGAGGGAGTTGGGATTGACTGTTGCTACCATATAGGCAGAGACTGTGAGACCCTCAGACAGCAATATGGTCAGAAGTGTCACATCTTATTCTTTCCACCATGGGAAACATCTCTCAAGCCATGGCAAGGAGGTATGGCTGAAGCTCCACCTTCCTGTTGATGGTGGGCCTTGTACAATCCCTGATTCCCAGCTATGTTAACATAGATAGTTGTAAATTAATTAATAAAAACCAAAACGTATTTGTGAGGTTTGCTGGGAGAGGCAGTTCAACACAAAGATTGGATCCAGCATTTGTCAGAGATTTATAGAAAGTCTATTTCATATGGATGGTGCTTTCCTTAATGTTTGCTATTTTTTTCTGACTTTTTTCAGGCTCATTGTTTCAACTCAGTGTCACACTCCCAATTGTCTACTATATTTGTTGATTCTGTAATGCAGTTCTTTATGGAGGTAAAATCATCCCAAGCAAGTTTTTGAAGCTCAGACAGATGACCAGTTACAGTATATACACACTGCTCTTAACACAAAGAATCATTGTCTAATAAAACAGAAAAATCTCAACAATCTGGATGAAACAAAGTAGGTTTTTGTGTAAGTCTAATTAATGCATGCTCTCTTTGATACATTTTTTACATCAAAATGGGGTCAGGCAGTTATATTACGATTATTTTATTCCTTCTTTCTTGGTCCTATGCTCCTTTTGGGATGTTCATAGTAAAAATTATTTTCAAGCCATATTAAAAAAGTTGTTAGTATTGACATATTTTTAACTTGATGAAACTTGAGAGAGTTTAGACAGCCTTTCTCTTTAGCCTGTACTTACTACAATTATTTATTTTTTTGAAAATGTTGTCTTTTTCCACTCTAGATGAGACCTGAGATTTAATAGGCCTAATAGTTTACTCTCACATAAGATCTAGCATATCTCTGGAAAGACAAAACATAGCACACACAAAAAAATATGTTAGTAAGAAGATTAAATGGATAGAAAAGATCTCAAAGGTGGATTCCTAATCCTACCTCTGAACTACAAAACATAAAAGTCATTTTGGTTTACCCTGTGGCCTCATTTCTCTGACAGATCTAAGACGAGGTGCTGATTTTTCAGTGTGTTTACCTTTTTTACTTGTTATTAGAACAGAGTGTGACTGCTAAGCTCTTTTTATGCCTAACTGCAGATTCTCTATACTCTTAACTTGGATTAGCCTCTTACCTACTGACACGTTGCCCTTCCTGTGGCACCTGCCCCTTTTACCAGCCTCTGGTAAACGCGGTCATTATCAACCTGTATTTATATAATGACATTGTATCAGTTAATTATGTCTTCGATACCATTGCTTTACAACCACCACAACGTTTCAAAACAGTACAAGCACTTCTACAGTAACAAGCACTTATTTCAATGGCAACTTTAAGGATTTGCTTGGGCTGGGGCGGGGAGGCAGGGGTGGGGTGGGAGGGATGTATGTGTGTGTCAATTTAGCTGCTAGGTTGGTGCAAAAGTAATTGTGGTTTTTGCAATTGCTTTTAACCTTTTAAACCACAATTACTTTTGCACCAACCTAATAGATGGGGTTTGGATTAGCTTGTTTGATCTCATCTGGGCTCATCTATGCATCTGGAAGTGAACTGGAGTTCAGCTGATCTAGGCTAGGCTCGGCTGGAGCAGCTGGGCTCCGCTCCACATGTTTTCTGACTTCCTACGGGAACTGGCCTCTAGCTAGGGTACCTCATGGTTACAAGAGAAGAACAAGAGAGAAAGCCTATTAGTACAGGTGCTTTTCAACCCTTTGGCCACTCATGCTCCCTAACATCCCATTTTCCAAAGAAAGTCATATACATATAGAAGTTAAAGTCAAAGGGTAGGGAAGTCTACTCCATTTCTTTTTGGAAGAAACTACAAAGTAACATGTCAGAGGATGTCGATACTGAAAAAAGGTAACTATCTGAAGTCATTAGCAGAATCTACTACACATATCTTCACCCAAATTCAGTCTGTCCCATGTCTTGGAATACTGCAAGGACTTAATCCTCCTTGGGGCATTTGCGGTTGTTGAGTGGGGACATAGTAAATGTTGAATTAAATTTCTCTCAATTTTCATTGCATTCACTATAAAGTATCTATTTTTTAGGTGAAAGAATTCAAGCCTTATTATTCTTCAACATGGTTTTTTATTCATTAGATGCATTTGGTAATAAGAAATGAACAAAAAAGTCCATCCCAAAACACCATTGGTTCGCAGAACTGATTCTGAACACACCATGTAAAAAAGAGAGCAAATCTTATCCCAAAGATAAAATCTGAGCAATTTTACATAGTGACAAAAATAATTTGTTCTATTTAAGTAATGAACACAAAGTTACAGTAAAAATATGAATATTATACCAATAAAATGAAAACTCTGGCCAGTTATTTATTTCACTACTTTGCATAAATGAAATAATCATTCACCCTAACGTTTTAAAGGAAAAACAAAAACCAGAATATGTACTTATGAATTCCAAGAATACTTTCTTAATCCTAGGACACCTAATTTGATTTCTTTAGGTCTCTGTGTCCTCAACTGCATAAAGAGGAGTTGGGAAAGTTGAGACTAAAATGCCTTCCTGCACCAACGTATCCATACTCTGTTATGTTGTGAAATTGATACTGTTTATTCCATTGAGTCAGCTATTTGTGCTGGAAAACAGCATTCAATGGAGAGGTCTTCTTTTCAGGAACTGATTATCTAGGACGGGCTTTTGGCAAAATTATGGCTTTTGGCTAGAAATTGTTTTGGCTTACAACCTTGAAAAGATTGATGAAATGTAAGTCATTGAAACACTTCTGAGATATATCAATTGCATTTATTCAGCCAAGAAATTTTTGAGTTCCCACTAGGTGCTAAGCTCCATGACATGTGCAGGAGATACAATGGTAAACAAACTGGATACGATTCCTCACACATTGATGGTAAAAGTGGAAATTGGTTTAACCACTTTGGAAAACTGTCAGGCGTAGCTATCGAAACTGAACACATGCTTGTCCCATGACCCAGTAATTACACTGCTAGGTATATATATACCACAGAGATATGTACATATGTGCACCAAAAGACATATACCTGTTGTGAACATATATTTATAGCTGCATTATTTGGAACACTTCCAACTAGAAACTACCCAAATGCAAATCAGCAATAGAATGGATAAATGTTGCATCTACTCACAAGTAATACTATACAGTGAAAAAAAAAAAAAAAAAAAAGAGATCCTTAGTTTGACAGTCACAGTTAACATATGCAGAACATTTGGCAATTCCCAACTGCCACTTGCCTGCCTGTATTGAGGGTACTTGTTGAACAGGAAGTGCCCTGTCTCTAGTGGAATGTGCTCTAGACTGGTCAGTTGATCATTGTGATTTTTCAGTAATTCATGATTACGCAATGTTCCTTGAATATTCTTGCTTTAAGAACTATAATTATTCTT
Source organism: Rhinolophus sinicus (assembly GCF_057876585.1). Lineage (NCBI taxonomy): Eukaryota > Metazoa > Chordata > Mammalia > Chiroptera > Rhinolophidae > Rhinolophus > Rhinolophus sinicus. The sequence continues at coordinate 22,613,834 of NC_142504.1, forward strand.
CCCAACATGACTATGGTTGCACTCCCCCATTCTGCGAGCATATGTTCTCTTTTATATCCTCCCTGCCCCAAAGGAGGTGCTGTCAGCTTTGAGGACTTATAATGGGATGGGTGACATTAAGAACATCTGGGAAGCTGGTACTTTGACTTCATTATGGACAGACATAATTTAGACCTATTGATTAACTAAATTTTGCTAGCTGAGATCTAGATATTGCATGAATCTTTTTTCGATCTTCAAAAGCATTTTTTTTCTTGGCTATATTCTGGGAAATTTGTTGCATACATTTAATAATGAGAGTAGAATCTGTCACTTAAAAAAAGGAACCTCACTGTATTGTAGTAAATGAATATTTATAGACTGAACTTTAAATTAAGTTCTACTTAAGCCCAATTTAGTCATCCATTCAAAGGAAGGTGAATTATGCCAATCTGCCTATGAAATATCCCCGGCACCCTAGGATATGAACAAGAGTCAATAGCTAACATAAATGATAAACGTCTATTACTTTGTTTTGTGCACCTAAAACCAATAAAAAACAAACAAACAAACAAAAACAACAACAAAAAGAGTCAATAACTAAGACTTCGTCATCATTTTTTCCTATAATTAAGTTGTGAGCAGAAAAAATCATTTTCTATAATTATAGCAATTTTAAAATGAACAAAATATGTTTAAAACGTTCTGTTAATGTGTAACAGGCTAAGCAACCTCTAAGAAATGAAACCCTGATTGATTAGAAAAAGATTCATCTCAACTTACTCTGCGCTACAAATTTCTTGTCTTGGACAGCAGACCCCCTACATATTGCTCACTGTCAGGTTACATCACTTGCAGGAGAATCAACTGATCTTAACAACTGAATTGTCCAGTCTAGTAAGGAGACTGAAATTTGAAGTCCCCTTTGAGAAAAGCCATTTTAAATCAACTCTTGACTAGCAAGGACTTTGACTAGTTCTTTTTATCCCGGACTTTGCCTCCCCTTATCCCTCACTCCTTGCCTTTTGGCCAATTCACTCCTCATTAATTGACCGATCAAGAGGTGGGCAGGGTGAGAAAAGAGAAAGGAACTTAAATGGTCAGTTGAGAAACTGGATACAACTCTGGGTCCCTCAGTATTGTTAATAATGTTATGCTATAAACCTTGTAGAGATAATATTCAACTGCATTAGGAAAGTGCTATTTAGGAAACAGAGAAAAATTGTATCTAAATTTTGAGCTTTAGGGAAAGCACATTTAAATAATACCAACAATGTGATTATTTTATAATCTCCAAATTCATGATTCAACTTCTGAAAGTAAATATATCTTGAATGGTGAAATTCTAAAATTCATTCTATAACTTCTCTGGTTCATGTGTAAAATAATTTCTTGGGTTATAAATTTGGAAAAAAGGTGTAATTAGTCCAAAAAAAGACATATTCTTCAGAATGGATGCATTTATGTTCAAATATACAGTGATTGTTTTTTCTTTTTCTCAAACATGAAATGATGGTGTTCAGAAAAATGGAGCATAGATAGGACTAGGTTTTAATCAAAAGGATGCCAACTATTTACACAAATTTAAAACAAATATGCATATACATAAACATAAAAGAGAAATTGCAATGTAACTTGAATACGAGAGGGAAGTTAAAAACACTGGAAAAGAATTCAGCATAAACTTCAGTGTTTCTCATCTTTTCTTTAAAGGCAGAAATTGGGGGAAATTTTTACCGAATTCAATCAAAATCAATGTTAGATAAACATCTCAAATTTTTAATTGAGTACCCATAGTCTTCATTTCTATGAGTTGTTTAATTCATTAATCCAACAAGTATTTACTGAGTACCCAGCATATGCCAGGCACTGGAGATGGTGTGGAGATACAGACTAAACCCTCATCCACAGAGCTTTCATTATGGTTCAGGATGACTAAAGAATACCATTTTGGAACAGACTCAAAGGATCATCAATAGAGAATAGAGCACAAAAATTGCCTTGTTGATTAACTGCCTAACTTCCAACACTTCTGTGGGTGGCAGGTTGATTGCATAGCCAGGTATAAATCAAGCATTCTCTCCAGTACATGCTTTGCCTTTTTACTGATAAAAAGTGCTTGGGGGGACACAAGTTGGTACTGGTTGGAACCCCTCAAACACCACCACCTCTTTGCTCAAAAGCATGGGAAGGTTTGAAAACAGAAGGCCACCATCCTTTAAGATAGCTTTTTTCCTTTCCTTTCCTACCTCCCTTGCTCTTTTTTAAGAATTCATTAGGCGTAAAATACTGTATTAGACACAGAAGGGAATGTAGCCAAAGCATAAAGCAGGGAGGAATCTTTCCCTCCAGTCCAGTACAATTTACCAGGAGAACTTGACAGACCCACAAGAAATAATCACCCTGTTGACATAGTTTTCTTTTGAGTTCATGACAAACTTTCATATGAATGATTCATATAAATTTTAATCTGAAAACCACCCTGTGAGGTAGGGCAGGAAAATGACATTATACTTAATTTACAGAAGAAACGCAGCTCAACAAAAATAAATGATTTTTTCAAAAATTACAGAGCCAAGGCTGGAGCAAGACTTAACTTGGTTCTTCTCACTTATGATCATTTATGTTTTCCATTATATCTTGTTCTTCCCCATATTAATGATATCTATAGACTCCCATTGATTGATTGATTGATTGATTGACAGATCCTGCCTCAGGTTTATTGTACAAATAGCACAGGAGGACAGCAGCCCCATGCAGACAGCAGCCCAGGGGTCCCCCCATCAGCAGACGGAGGCCTCTACTCTGGAACTTTTGTGGGCAGCGGGCCACCTTTAAGAGCCTGAACCTGAGTGGGCGGCAGAGCTGCAGCCACAGCCCGGGCCCTAGTTTGAGCCTTGGCCTTTGGCCAACGGAGCCTGAGACCCATGGTGATGTGGCCATGGGCATGTTTCCAAGCTTGGGGTGAACGATGTAGGCAAGTCAATTGAGCTTATGGCTGCCGCCCTTTGAGATTTTGAGTTTGAGCTCCTTGGGCTTTATGCGAATCTTGATGGCCTCAGCCCGTGCACTCACGCCCTAGTGTCCTCCACCTGCCTCTTCTTCAGGCCTTGCTCGTTGTGCTTCTTGGCAAAGAGCACGTTCCTCAGGAACTTGGGGTCCACCCCTGTAAGAGATTCATTTCTTTATGATTGGGTTTCTTGATGCTGTTTCTGTGCCATTTTCGGGACTGGCTGTGCATGGTGTGGTTCTTGGACTTGGCCATGTCTGCAGCAAAACTCACGGCTCCTGAAGCGCCGGGGACCGAGGAGCATTCATACACTTCTCGAACATACTCTGTTTGCCAGCCACTGTGAAAAGTCCCGAGTCTGCCAAAGTGAGCTATTGCCTGCTCTCCAGGGATTCACAGACTTCTGAATAGCATTCTCTCTCTTAAAAAACTCTTCTCACAAAAATGATGCACACATCACTACATCCTCTGTAATGTATCATTACTGGCTCTATTTTGCACACAGAAGAATTTCAGAACTCACCTAAGATCATAAAGATAGTAGGTGCCCAGGAAGAGTCAGTCGTTACTTAAGTGTTAAAATGAATAGAGAACTGTAGAACATTGGTTCTAAGCTTTGCTGGACATGGAGCTTTAACACTAAAAAATTTTTGAGTATGCACCAGCAACATACAATATTTTAAAACAGTATACATATGATACTATACTAATGTTAATACATGACAAAACTCCCAAGAAATTAAATTTTAGAAAGATGAAAAAGGAAAGCAAATATAAATAGACGCTTTAACATTTACTCTCTGTACACTAATGGATTATGTTGCATACTCTTGAAAGTGCATACCTTTTTTTGGAGATCACTGTTATAATACACCATGAAATCTAAACAAGTATGAATAGGGGAACAGTCAATGGGAGTGGGTGGTACAGTGGAGGGGGTACTTGCATTGAGTTCTGGGTGTCTGTTAAGCTCTACAGGTGAATAATCAGCAATCTGAAAAAAAAAATCTGCTTTTGGGACTGCAGTCATAAGTGTCTCTATCAAACACTAGAGAGAAGCAAGTTTTTCATACTACCTTCTACCAGTTTGTTTCTGGGGTGCACTTTTCAGTTTTTTGACAAACTGGTAATCAAAAAGTTTGAATGTTACTGATTATAAGCAGAAACATTTCGAATGAATGTCTGCCCCGTAGTACAAAAAGGAGAAATTCTTAGATTTGATTTCATTCAAGTGACAGTCACACAAAACTCAATTAAAAGGGGAGCCTTTGAAACTTAGTGACATTTTATTCAATTCCCAACTGGCTATTACTATAATTTGTGCTGTTGTAATAACTACACCACTTTTATGAAAACATCTAGTTTCCATTCATGAAGAAGAGATCACTTTCCCTCCCACAAAAACTTTTTACTTGAGCACCAGTTAAATTACTTTTTAACAATTTTCACAAATTCTTCCTTCACAGAAAAACATTTTCCACTTCCAATTTATGGTAATGTTGAAAATTAATTTTTTTAGATGTTAGCTCAATGAATAGTTTTTACCAGAAAAAAGTAAACAAAATTTAATTCATCCTTCCTTTGAAGAACCTAAAATATGTAATTTAGGCATATGCAGTTATTATTTTTTTAATCCCAAACCTAACACTAAACTGCCATACTTCTAAAATTAGTTAACAAACAATGGAATAATACATGAAAGTTTTGTCTGTACCATTGCAATACTCAACTTAAAGAGGCAAAGTTTACATAACATTTTCTGAGCATGGTTTTTCAAGAATTTTGTAATATGGTCTCTGAATATTAAGCTAGAACCAATTATTGAGGAAATAAAAATGTGATTTTTGTAAGAGGTCTCCGTGTTACACTAAGGTTCTTTGAAAAACCAATTGAACATATTTGAGACATTTAACAAGCTTTTTCAAAGTCGAACAACAAAGACCAATTTCTGGGAATATTTCATCATGAATAGAGGGCTCAATTTCAATTTATTTATTTATATTACACTTCTATTCAAGAAGAATTGTGGTGGCTTAGGTCAGAAAGTTTTGAAACGAAAATTTTGAAGTGATAGAAAATGTTGAATTCAGGTAACAAAATGAAGCAGCAATACGTGGAGAAAAAATTAATCTATACTAGAGGATGATGATGTAAGAGCCAACACTCACGATAAAAAGAAATCTTAATTTCTATTATATAAACTATAATTCATATTATAGTTTTCAACACCTTCTTGACTTAGCTCATCTCATTTTATCCAGGAAAGTTTGCTGTAGGGATAGATTGCTCACTGTTCACTGAAGAATAGTTGATTGTAATATTTTGTCAAGATTGGTCAGCATGAAAGAGCTGAACCTCACTATGAGGAGTACTGAAAACAAACTGGAAACACTCTCCTCTCCTTAGAGGCCAGTATTAGACAGACTTGGCATCACAGTCCATCACTTCCTTCGGCAAGCCACTAATCGGGTTCCACATCCGTAAAAAAGGAGCAATGACAACCTTTGTCTCACAAAAGCAGTTGTGGCCCTGAAAGAATTATTGGTATCAGGACATAATTCTGTGTGGATTCAACTACTCTATGTCATCACAGAGTAAAAGTGGGCCTATTCCTTGATTCAGTGCGCAACGTTACACAATAAAGCCCTCTATTCACCCTGATCAATTACAAGTTGTTAAAATAGCCTGATTTTTCACCTTTGTATATAATGTATTAGGTGAGTGCAAAAGTAATTGTGGTTTAAAAGGGTAAAATTAATTGTAAAAACCGCAATTACTTTTGCACAAACCTAACAGTACAGAGACTACCAACAGAAGTGCTCAGGAGAATAATCACTTCCAAGTGCTCACCTCAGATTCGGACGCAGCATTTGCACCTGTAATAACCCACAGACGACTTTGATGTGTAGCCTGATTCTGACTGAGAACTACCAATCCAGGTTATGTGCCAAGAAGTACCTGGACCTGCGTTTTCCCTCCCAAAGCTGCAGCTTCTCAGGGCAAAGCTGCTTTTGCTTTAGTTGCTGTTAGTTCCACTCACAGTGGAATCAGAAGCTGGAATATACTAGACAATGGCAAAAGTCAAAGTCACCCTCCCTCCCCAGGTCCATCTGATTTCCTCCATCTGTTGACAGTTTCTTCCACTGTGTTCGGGTCTGACACATTTACTGATGCTCTTCAGAGGATCTGGAACTAAAGGGAAGGCTCCCACAAGATAGGATTCAATCGAGCTCCACTCCCAAGATATGAAGAAGCAATTCACAGTGCAAGTGTGGCTGGTACACATGATTTCAAAAGAGAGGTCTAATTCAGACAAACAAGGTAGTTGAAACAGGACCCCATGACCGTATGAAAGAAGTTAGGTAAAATACATGATTTCTCCCCTAGTGTTACCACCAGGAGGTTGTTTATCAAAAACTGATAACCAAGTAGTCATTCGGTTGAAACAAGTTTGTGCATCTCTAGTACATATTGGACCCTTTGGTTCCCTTTCCAAGATAGTGTAGATTTAATGTTAAGAAATCCCTGGCTGGCTGAGTCTGTAACTGCAGGTGGAAAAAAAAAAAGAGGAAAAAAGCCCTTATAATTTTGTAGAGGTGGCTCTTTTTTAGAATAAATGGCCATAACAAATTGTAATACTCAGAGCTTACAATTTTCAGTTTGGGAGTAATAGACTCTTTCCAAATTGTTCCTAGACTTTCAAAGGGACTGTGCATGTCATCTCTGTTGTTACAAATATTTCCCCATACTTTCAGTTTTATCAAATTTAAAATTAAGACCATCATGCAAAATAGTTTTAACTTTGATTAAAGTTAAATTTAACACTTATGATTGCAATACAAAATAAAATAAATACAAATAATAAAGACCTCTCACCACCACCATTTCTCTCTCTAATAAAGTGCTAGCCCAAACAGTATGGTTTTGAGCAGGGTTTCACTTACAAGTGAGACCAAAAGGTTGTCACATCTTGGAAATCAGTTGTTGGTCTAACACCTAGGATATACAACAGTAAGGTTTTCAGTAACAGAAACAATTTCTTAGGTATTTACTCACTTGGCTAATATTTCAGCCCTAGTTTTGGCTTTTATGATGGTAAAGAAGAGGGTTTTGGACAGTTATTGATAGCTTAGTGAATAGCTTGTAGAAACAATGGACTTCAAAGAGCAAATAGGGCCATTCAGATCACCATGCCTTTCTTTGACCTCTTCCTCTCTTGGGAGGAAGACCAGGGAATAACCCTTTGAATCCTCTGAGCTGTTATGGCCAGGGATGTATGGAGTCTGTATCTTTTGAGTAGATGTTGTTGCTTTTACATAAAGACATGTGAATTTCCAAAATGGATGATTGGTGCCTATGGAATATTGTCAAAGATGGCCATTAATATAATAAATGGCAAAGATGTCCATTAATATAATAATTCTTCCATTCCCTGAATGCCATTCTTTGTATCACATGCCAGTCCTTTCATCACAGTGTGGAGCCATATCCCCTCCTCTTGAATTTGGGCCAGGCTTGTGACTTCTTTTGACCAATATAAGGAGACAGAAGTAATGCCGTGCCAGTTCTTGACATAATTTTAGAGGCCTGATGTAATCTATTTTGCTCTCTTACAACCCACCCACTATATAATGACCACGCTATCCTGGTGGAGAAAGATCATGTGGAGGAGAACTGAGATATCCCAGCCAATACCCAGCACCAAGGCCCCAGACCTATGAATGAGTCCATCCTGGATCCTTCTCCAGCACCAGTTGAATTACCCCACTTACCCCAAATGGAAGAGAGATGAGCTGCTTCATTCAGCCGTTCCCAAATTCCTGACCCACAGAATTGTGAGCAATAACATGGTGTTATTTGAAGACATTAAGTTTTAGAATGGTTTGTTATACAGCAATAGACAACGGAAAAAAAGTTGTGAAACAATACAGTTCTTGTTCTCCACACCTTAATCTGATTTAGCCATGTCATAGCACATTTATCTTTGGCTAGCCATTCAAAAATAAAGAATAGTAGTAAGTGGATTGTTTTAAAAGTTAGACTCTCATTGGTCTCATGTGTAAGGTATATTTCTTAACTTATTGCTATAATTTTTAGGCCTTGGGAATTTCTAGGGTTAGAATGTTATGTCTTTAGATTAAGATTCTGATATTTACTAAAATGAAAATATCTCAAACGACTATTATTAGTTGTTATTCCCCAGTATAAATGAGATGGTTGGATTTTCTACTTTGAGAGCCAGGTTTAGTAGGGGCAGGAGGACCTTAGTATCATAACTCGAACAGTCCCAGATCTTAGCAGCACCATTTGGTGAGCATGGGAAGTGAGTCAAGGTCAGATTATAGAACATCCCAGGGAGACCCAGAAATCAGAATTCACAGGACTGACACTTAAAGCCAATCAAGTGGTAACATCTGTTTTCATGTGATTATAGTCCTTTCAGAGAAGTTATCCAGCCAGTTAATCAGAGACCAGCCCTCTGGTGACTCAAGCATAGACAGTCAAACAGGGGTTCTATTCTACCAATGCCAAAGAGATACGGAATTCCAGTCAGGAGCCAATGTCACAGGAAAAAGCCACAGATGAACTCCTGGCAGTAGAGTTGATAGACACCCAATTCAGGACATAGTAGAGAGAAAGAAAAAAGGGCCAGGAAGGCAACAGTCCAGAAGACCAAAGACAAACATAATGAGATCTGAAAATCTGCCCAGGACCAGTGTTGGTTAGTTTTCTGCATATTCTTGTTATTATTCTACAGCAGTTAAAGATCACAGATTTTTATAAAGTTAAGAGAGAATAATTGCTAAGGAAATATTTGATAAAAGCGGAAGTTTTTTTTTTTTTTTTCTTTTACTTTTTAATCTTTTGTCAAGGTCTTGCGTTCTTTCAAGGAATAAAAGATGAGAGGTAGAAGAAATATGAAGTTGGGGTGAGGAGGGTCAGTGAGAACTTAAATCAAAACAACTTTTCTGGGGGTAGTTTTAAGCATTCTAATTTTTCTGAAGGCAAAGTGTAAATTGGTCTTCGTGTATTTAGGTTTATATTCATTGGCACATTTAACATTCCTTCATTTATTCATCCTTTCATTTATGTCGTAAGCCCATCAGTGGTAGCCATGGTCACAAATGGAAGTACTTAATTTCTATTTAACTTACTTCTGTTCACATACAGCATAAACAACACAGTGACCTCATTTCTTCCTCTTTGCAATCTGCCACAATTTACTTCTACATGAAACATTGTCTTTCTGTCACCATTAAGTGCTTCTTGTCCAGACCAGTTTAGTTTATTTTTCTCCTAAACAGATTATACAGCATCTGCTGAAACTCTGTTTCTTCTCCTCCTCTTCTTCCCCCTCTTCCTCCTCCTCCCCTATCCTCCTGGTTTAATTTTGGCTAGCCCAGTAAGTGCCCCATGCTAAAGAGCAATAAAGCACTTACAAAAAATTAAAAGCGTGCTGATATCCTCATATCCTTTGGCTATCACTGAAGAGACTGCATTACCAGTGTCTCAGTCTTTTCTCCCTTCATCCATACTACCTTCGTTTCTCTGTACCCCTACCCACCGTGGTCTATTTAGATATGCTTATGATCAAGACTTGGTGCCCTCCTGGGTAAGGCATTATACGGCAACGATGACCTCATTCAGACTCTAGTGGACCGCTCACCTCCTATATTTACTCTGTGTGGCTGGGTGGTAGCGGTAGTGATTGTGGTCATAATACTATGTTCAAATGGCCACATTCTTCTTCTCTTATTCCTCAGAAAACAGATATGACTTTGGATTCTCTGAGAGCATTTTCTTCTTAAAGCTTAGTTTTTTTCCTTCTTTAAATCTTGTTTTAGTGATGAGGTGCAGTTGAAATGCATAGGAATAGCTGCTGCCAATATCTTTCCTTGTAGGAATGTCAAATCTTCCTTTTCCAGCTATTGTTGTTCTTTGATAATTTGTATGTTCTTCCCTTCCACAGCTTATGAAGACTGCCCACCACCAATTCTAGATGGCTATTTGTTTTTTAAACAATTATTTCAGAGATTCATCTCTCCACATCCCTTATGCATAGAGGTAATTCCCTTCTTTTAGTTTCTGGAGTTCTGTGGTATCCCTCAATGGGATTGCACCCTTTAGTTCCTTGCTCAGAGCAGGGTTCAAAGCAACAATTTCAACTCTGCTTAAGCTGTGGTCGAGGACATGGTGGCTCGCAGAGATGATGTGTATTTAGAAATACCAGGGAGATAATTCCAGTCTCCATTTCTCTACCATCTTTTTTTATTTCTCCTAGCATTTAAACATTTTCCCCTTGTGTTTCCATCCTTAGAAATTAACAGAGAAACAAAACAGACTGTTTTCATAGATTTCTTATGCAATTTTTATACGGCATATTTACCATATTGCATGCATTTTGCTTTATATTGAATATAAAGAGAATTGGGGTGTAATTCTCTTTTAATTCAGTGTTTACTTCAGTCTGGTCCACACCGACATTAGAATTACCTAAGGAAGCCTATTAAAAATGCAGATTTCTGGGCCTACTCCAGATCTACTGAATCAAAATTTCTGTCAGGTGCTAGCAACATGGTTTCTAACATGTTATATAATAGATAAATAGTAATATTGTGAAAATACACATAAGAAATACTATATATAAACAATTGTACCCAAGTGGTTCTTATGAAAATTTAAAACTTTGGTAGCATTAATGATGTCAAATTGATCATTCAATCCTAAGGCTCAATATTCACCATTGCTTCCCTTTGTAGCTATACAGGAGACGCAAAGTGGACAATTGAGACAGCAGATAATTAATTTTGCAGGAAATATTAAGAAAATGAAAGATAATAATCTTGTCATGTGCTGATTAGTTTGAATTATCCACAGAGAGACCTCAAATTGGAGTGTCACCTTTCTTATGTATAAAAGTGAGTTAAAGATCAGAGGTTAGTAGACTGTACCATGTATGTAAGATACACAATGGCTAAAGAGGGATTAGAATTGATAGGCTGATAGAAACGGTGGGCTGGCCCATGGTAAACCAGTATTGTCTTTGACTCAAGTTTCAACAGACTTAAAGGATAAACCATTAAGCTCTTTATTAACATTTGTGAGCAACATCCTAACTAACCTCTAGAAATGCTTTTAAAACAATAAGTGTGGTTAGGGATGAGGGCGATGACTGACAGTGGTAATTATACTTAAATTAACAGTAGAAAAATGAACCCAACTGATCTAAAATTCTCTAATAATAATAATAATAATAATAAATCCCCAAGATAAATCTTCTAGGGTACACTGACATATAGAAACAAACAAACAAACAAACAGAAAAGGGAGTTTAAGCCTTTCTTCCATTTAATGGGCACTGCTATATGCATTAGAAAGTAAAGACATGCCAAAGTGAGGTTATAAAATTGGGGTATATACAGAGGGTGCCAAAAAAACGTATACACATTTTAAGAAAGGGATATACTGTATTAAAATTACGCTGATGGTAACCACTTTGAGCACCTCTTACAATTGCAGAAGTCAAACGTGACTTGTATTCATCTTTTGTTATTGGTATATATTGAGCATTACAATTTTAATACAGTTTTTTTCCCTTTCTTAAAATGTGTATACATTTTTTTTGTCATCCTCTGTATTTAACGAATCCATTCTTTAAACATTCACGGTACAATGGAATATGTTTTGTTATTCAGAAGATAATTAAAGGGTTTATTAAAAAATTATAGTGCTCTAAGCATCTAGTTATGGGACCTAAGTAAAGTTGAATGAACAGTGTTTTCTTTCATTAATCACATCAGTGTATTTCTACCAATGTGTAACTTCATCTGGAGATTACAGTCAACATGAAAATTGGAAGCTCTTCCTGAACAGGAAGCTGTATTAGTTTCCTATTGCTGTAACAGATTACCATAAATTTAGTGGCTTAAAACTGTGCAAGTCTATCATCTTATTGTTTTGGATGTCAGAAGATTGAAAATGGGTTGGCAGGGCTATGTTCTTCTAGAATTTCTAGGAGAAAGTCTGGTTCCTTGCCTTAGTCAGTTTTCAGCAGCTTCCTAAATTCCTTGGCTCCTAGGCCTGTATCAAACTAGAAGGCTTCCATCCTCACATTGCCTTCTCTAACTCTGACCTCCCTCTTCTAAGGAGCCTTGCAATTACACTGGACCCACCTGGAGAGAGACTACTCTCCCTATTTCCCAGGCTTTAACTTAATTATTGCTGTCCTTTTATACTGTCAGGTAACATAGTCACAGGCTTTTGTTGCTGCTGTCTCTGCATGAAAGTAAGTGAGGGCATTTTAAATACAGAAGATTAGCTCTTACTATTGAGAAAATTCGGGTTTCTTAAGTAATCAAACATGTGATTAAGATGCCATGAAACACAGAAAATTACTTTGATAAAACACAGAATCTTTGCTTTCTCAGCAGAAAAAATTACAGTATCTTATCAGGAGCAGACTGATAGTACAAGAAACTTTGTTCTTTTAGCAGATGAAAGAATATTAAGTTTAATACACTATTGGTATTAAAGCTTATTTAAAAAAAACACCCTTCTAACAAATACATTCAATCTTACCCAGCTTGATCATACATAAGATTTTCTTCTCAGGTTTCTTTTCACAAACCTACAACTTTTCTTATTCCTTTCAGTTTAACTCTTATTCTCTTATCCATTAAGAAATAACCAACTTATTTCAGGGCAAACCATTTTCTTTTAATTCCCTCAAAATGTATTTCCATACCTTATATTCATACCTTCTATTACTGAAAACATGTATTACTTCCTCCCATATTAATTGGAATTTTTTAACCCTTAGAAACCTTAATTTGTAGTGAAAACTAAAAAGTAAGTGATTATGAATTGTCTGTTACACCAGTGTTCTTTAGATTGATAAATGTATAAATACATTCTATAATTTCTAGAAATATGCTTTTTCGTAATATAGTATTTCAGTGAGGCACAAGGTTTTTTTACTAATAGACTTGTTTAGTTTCACTGTAATAAGAAGCCAAAAGTAATAGGAAGACACAAGTAGATAAACCTATGTTAAGTGATTAACATTTCATTATTTTATCTTATTTGGAAATTATCTGAATATTCAATGAATTGCCATCATTTAATTTAATTTAGCAAAACTTTAAAGTTTCAAGTTACCAAAGAGATTTAGGAGACCATTTTTAAATACACATGAAATATAATTATTGCGGAAAAGTTCACCGAAAAATTTTTTTATTTTGTTTACATCTATTTAATTCACATGCTTTTAACAATTATGTTTAGATTACTTATGAAAATTTCATCATACTGAGTTATTTGTCTTGCTGACAAATTTTGCAACAGAGATAACATGAATTCATTTGCCTAATAAGCCCAGGCAGAATAAAAGTATTATTATACTTAATGATAAAAATTCTAAAGACATGTGTTTTAATTAAACCAACAAACTTAATTAGCTTAATGCCAAATATTTCTCCAGATTACGTGAACTTGAAAAGCATTTGGTTAGTTTCTACTGCATTTTTGAGATTCTTTTTAAAAAATATATATAAGTGCTTGTTTAAACTAATTAAATGGAGCTCTTTTACAAATTAGCAATACCATTTGGAGGAAGAAAATACCACACAATACACATGAACATACGGATGGATGCAAACAGAGACCTCCTACCCTTTGTTTAAAAATTTTAGCCATGAGACGGGTAATAAATTTATCTGTTCAGATGGCCAAAACTTTTTTCTTATTAATATTTGTGAAGACAATTAAGATTTGTATTTGTCCTTAACAAGGCAACCTTGGAACCAGAACAGTTTGTACTTTCAAAAAATCCCTCCTTTTCTAATTTTTTTTTTTTTCCAGTCTTAGGAATTGGGGACGGTAAAGATAGGTGAGCTTTGAACTGCTTCTAGACTGAATTTCTGGTTTTGGAAAGATATGTAAGACAAGAACAATTGTCCTCAATTTCCCAAAGAATCTGTTTTAAGTGACATCGTAGGAGGAGGCCCCCTTTCCCATCTCAAATTCCTATCAAGTTCTGAATTTTAGCTCCCAATTTGGCCAAATTTTTGATCATAGAGTTATTAAATCCTTTCAAATACCTTGTCAAGTTTCAGCCAATAAATATTTCTGGCAGTATTAAATAATATCAAAGACTCAAATGGACTTAAAAGGGTGCAAAGGTTATTAACTTCCAGAGTCATTCCCTCTGACAGCCTGCATGTCCCAGGCGGTCAGAAAGCCAAGACAAAACCTTAGGACACAGGCAATCACTACCCCTGGGAAAGGAAGAAATCCATAACCAATTGGTCTGGAAAGGAAGGGACAATGTGAAATTTTATTTCCCTTTCTCACTGGGTTCAGGAGGTAATCCATTTACAAAAAAAGAAACAAACAAACAAAAAGAACTTTTGAGGATCTTCCCAGGGTTTAAGAAATTCTCTAATTATGGTCCTTACGAGTAGACTGGGAAGTAGACGATATTGGAGGACAATCAAATGTCTGTGAGGGGTAACGTCAACCTTATAGTCTTTTATTTTAGGTCCCTTTTATCTCTTTAATTTTTCATTAACCTTTTGCAACAAATCTTTCAATAAAGCTATTTTAGAATGTTTTTTGAAGCCTTACAGAGGCTCTTGCACACCAAATAAATATAGGTATCTTACTCTGTATATTTGATTCAGAAGCCCTTGCTTTTAAGTGCACTTTTAAATGATCTCATCTAATTGAGATGTTTCTCATAATTGCCATTGTAATTTTAGGCTATAATTTCTTGAGGTCTGGCAGCATTTTGGTAGGACCCAGCCGTAAATGGAATTGAACTCATACTGCTTTCTGGCCACACATTGGAGCTTCCAACCTGACAGTTACCAAGCCAAGTTCTTAGGACATGACATTTTTAGGTTTTCTTTAGTAATATTTGCCATTTTTTTCCTTTCCTGTTATTTCCACAAGTGTAGGACAACTGTACTTCCAATATCCTTTTTTTTTTTTAATACTATCTGTAAATGTCTAAAGAAAATAGGGAGGGGTGAGAGTGGACTTTGATTTTCATTCTAATTTTTTGTCCTTCCATCTAGTAAGGTTATCTTAAAGACTAGCTGTTATACTATGAGAGCTCTCTAAATTTTTTTTTCTTTCTTTTCAATTTAAAAGTTTTTCTAATTCAAAGTCTCCATCGTCTGGCCTCGATGAGTGGAACCTTAATAGTGATTCAAATCAATAAGAATGGATAAATGCAAGAGACATCCCCAAAGGAGAGTTCAAAAAGCTGTAACCCTCACAAGATAAAGATAACACCCAGAATTAGAAACAGCCATTCCAAAGCACAGGGAACCAGGTGTTCTCCCATTTCTGATTCCCTAGGCTCGCATCTATTGCCCACTCGGCTACCCAGCAGACATTCATTCTCTGACCGATGGAAAACACGAATGAGAGGTCCTGTTTTTACCATCTCTGGGAGGAAATGGATAGACACAGAAAACTCCCTTGAGAACTTGGCACCGCTGGACAGAGAGCAAAGTGCACCCCAGCAAGTGTACCATCTGGATGGTAGAGGCCAGAGAGAAAATATTCTCACTGGTCATAAACGCCAAGCTCTTAGTACATATAACAAGATGAAAGGAGCAACATCAGGCAGAGATAGAGAAAAATAGAATTAACAAACCCGTAAGTACTCATACCAAGTAACCAAGTGTTGCAAAGTACAAGAAAACAGTTTCACAAATATTTTCTCCTGCTAATCTAAATTTAGTAAAGAAGAATAAAAGGACTCTTAGCAGTCTGTACCACTCTGCTTCCACCAAACTCTGTAGGTAGAGATTCGAGAGTCTAACTTGGAAAGAATTCTTACCTTTTTTTGTTGTTGCTGGCTCATGTTAGTAGTTCCAGGATCTTCCTACTGCAGCAGCTCCAGGATGAACGGTGCCCAGCCATTGTAGTCTCCTCCTCACAGTATGTATGTGGGGACAGAGTCCCAGAGAACAGTTTCCAGGCTCTCGGCCTCACATGGAAAGGTGCTGGCTCGGTTATTAGATGGCCATCAGCTATAATCAGATGGCCATCCACTGTAGCTGGGTGGCCATCAGCTGTTACCGGTTAGCCATTAGCCACTGATACAACTGCTATGGCTACGTTGGTTGGTTGGTTGGTTGGTTGGTTGGTTGGTTGGTTGGGAAAGTAGCAGCCGGCGGATCATGTCATGTTGAGCCTCTTCCTGTATCTCCAACCCAGCTGCCAGTGAGACTAGAGTGGTATGAACTCCCCATCCGTGGCTCCCTTGGTGTTCCTGTGGGGACAGAGCCCCAGAAAGTAGTTTATAGGCTCTTGGCCTCACGTGGAAAGGTGCTGGCTCGGGTGGTGGATGGCCGTTTGCTGTGGCCGGTTAGCCGACTGGCCGCTGGTATAACTGCTGCGGCTACGGAGGAGAGCCTAGGACTGCCGAGGACTGCCGAGGACTGCCGAGGATTGCCGAGGATTGCCGAGAGTCGAGGAGAGCGGAGGAGAGCAGAGGAACAGAGTTGAGGAGAGTGGAGGAGAGTCGTCGGTCGGTTGGTTGGCAAAGGGGCGGACGGCAGGTCGCGCGTCCGGTGGGCCCAGCCTCCAGTGAGACCATGGTGGTGTGACTCCCCTACCTATGGCTCTGTGGGTGTTCCTTTTTGGCCACACCACATCCTGCGTTCTTGTGTGGGGAGCGGGAGCAGAGACCCCGCAGGCTGCCCCGCCTGACAAATGGCACAGCGAGCAGGGTCTCCCGCAGGACAGTTCCTTTTTGGCATCACCATATCCTGCGTTCTTATGCGGGGAGCAGGACCAGAGACCACGCATGACAATGTGTTTTCAAATGCCTGTTGCAGAGAAGATAGTCTCATGGCTATCATCTCTGCAACAATGTGGCTGCTATAATTTGGTATAAAGTAACATGGAAACTACATCTTTTACCCAAAGTATGCACGATTAGGAACTAATTATATCTATAGAAAAAGACACAGAAAAAAATGTTGCTTCTCATACTGTGATATACAAATGAACAGTCTGTCCCCATTTTTTCTATACACATCTATCTGTTAAACATTGTTAATATATAGTATATAACATCTAAAGATTCAAGTGAACACAGCAAAATTAATATATTTGCTCTAAGAAGAAAAATAAATCAACAGAATAAGATTCTGGCTAAAAAAACTCAAGGTTTAATGACATATGATGAGTATATAGCAATTAATATAATAAGACCTCTATTACTAGGCTTTTTTTCTCAAGACTAAAAAAATGAACACTAACTTTAACTCCACTTTAAATTTAAAAAGGGAGGTTTAAAATCAATATTAATAAATAAGTAATCGATTTGCCTTTCTGCCCCTCTAGATAGACTCACTTATTCATTTATACATCTGGTTAGTCAACAGATATTAATCGAATGCATAGTATAGGCCAGACACAGGTGTGGTAGCAGTGCTACAAATTCAAGTGTATTATGATGCCTACTTTTCTTTTTCAGTTAATAAAAGTTGTAGTTTGTTAATTTATTTACTTGAGAATGCTCATAAAATTACGTTACATTTTTCTGATCAGTAAACATCCCTTTGGAACTTCTGTGCACCAGAAACTGGGGATTTAAAATCAAAGAAAGAGGGATCCTGTCATCAAACAATTCTCAGTCAAATCATACTCTTATGACTGCTTCTCATCTCCAGACACCCAGGTTATCTTGTTTCCAGATAATATTATTTGAAGATGAGATTAGTAAATCTGAGATTAAATGGTTTACTGGTTATACTTGCTGATGTCTACTTTTGAGTTAAGAGTCAGTGATCTAACAATCTTCAGCTAGAGTGTAGCTAATTGTCAACTATAATAACAGCAACACAAGTGAAACTGAGAGTGCTTGCAATAATAAGTTCAAATAAAAATACAGAAGCAGAAAATTTATATTTTAATTTTGTATGCTTTAATCTAAACTGAGAAAAATGGGTAAAAATACTGAATTGGAATATTATAACCTGATGTTTTCAGTGCTTTAAAGATTCCTTTTATAAACTTTATATTAAGTATTGATGGGTGAAAATTAATAAATATGAATTAGCAAATTATTACACATACTTCAATTAACATTAATTTATTCAATCAGCAGTTCATTCAATAAATATTTATTAAGCTTCTGTTATATACTCAGAGCTGCGTACACACCCCACACCAAAAACAAACAAACAAAAAAAAAACAAACAAAACAAAAAAAACTAAGATCCCTGCTCTCATGGAGTTTACTTTCCAAGGAAGTAATACAATATGCTCTGACACTCTACATACTTCACTACCTTTTTCTGGTAAATATTGTCAGCAAGGAAAGTATTAAATAAGGGCCATATATGCTTCAGGCCTGGAATTCTTCAACTCTATACTTCCGTAGAAGGGTCTTTAGGCAACTCTGCGAGGAGGTGTGCAATCTTAACCAAGTTACTTAGACATTATAACCCTGCTTCCCTCTGTAAAAGGGAAACAGTAATAATTGGGTTCTCCCAGAGACTAAATGAGATAATGTGCGATTGTTTGGCAATTATTAGTATTATTGCTATGGCTCTGTGGTTTCAAAATGTACCTGCTCATTAGAATCACTTGGGGATCCTTAAAAAAACATCCGGAACCCCAGGCCACACACCAGACCAATAGAGCACCAATCTCTGACACTGGGACACAGGCTCAGAACGTTTGGAGCTCCCCAGGTGGTTTTCAAATTGCAGACAAATTTGGGAACCTCGGGAGTGTGGTTTATTGATGGTTCATGGTAACATTTGCCCATCCACCTTTCTTTACCCGAGGTGGAACCCGAAGCCACCTGAGTTTAATGGAAGATAATCGATGTGCCCATTTCTCTGTCTCATAGTGTGACTTGAATTCAAATCTCTTGCAAACCTCTTCAAGGGGAGAGGGATGGCAGGATGTCCTGACCTCTACCGCCTACTCACAGCTTCTAAGTTTAACGAGACCCTTAGATATATGAGGGCTGACACTTCCACCTGCAGCGCCTACTGGGCCTGCCAGTGGAGATGCGAAGAGCTGGGAAACAGCCCTCCCGGGGGCGCTGGGCTCTGTGCAGAGGCCGCAGACGCGCCAAGAGGAAAGATCGGAAGCCGTATAGTTCCCTGGGGACCCGCAACGGACTGGTCCGCTCCGCTTGGGTGGGCGCAGTTTGAGCGCTCTGCACCCCTGCCCTCCTCCTCCCTCCGCATCGCGACCCCGGGTGCCGGAGCAGCCGCAGGGCGCTTTGATCCGGAGCTGGAGGGGCCCGCCGCCCCGCCCGCCGCCATGGAGCCCGGGCCGCCTGGCTGCTCCGGGCCCGCAGAGCCGGGGCCTCGCTTGCGCCGCTTGTGCGGCGCGGACCAGGAGGCCTCGGCCGCCTTGCTCAGCCGAGCCGGGGCAGAGGCCGAGCTCCAGCGCTGCGTGCCGGCTGTGGCTGCAGTTTTGCCGGCGGGGGGGAGCGGGGAGAGGATGGGCGTCCCCACCCCGAAACAGTTCTGCCCCATCCTGGACAGGCCGCTCATCAGCTACACCCTGCAGGCCCTGGAGAGGTAATGCGGCTTCTGGCGCGCCCCGCGATCCCGGCCTCCAGCTCCCCGCCCTCCGTCCTGCCCGCCTGGGGCGGCCCGCGACACCTGCCCCGGTTGCTGCTCTCGCGCGGGCGCCTTCTCTCGGCGGACTGGGGGCCGACTTCACCCGCTCTGTCGCTGGAGCCTGGGCTCCATTCCCGCCAGTACTTCAGGGATGGGCAGCTCTGGCCCTTTAACAGATGGGCAGGAGGCTGGGCTGCCCCGCAGAGCCCTTTCCGTGCCCAGGCAGGAGACGTGGTGGGGAAAAGCCCGGCTCACGGTGAAGCTGGACAAAAGAGCGCACGTGTTGGGACAAGGGGCATTAGTTCTAACTGCAGCCCCTGTGGGGCCTAATGAGAAGAGAAACTCTCAGTCTCCCTGTCCCTGCTCGTCTCTTTTCTGTCTCTTCTCTCTCTCTACCCCCTCGCTTGCTCCCCCCTCATACTCTTACTTTTTTTCTCACCTTCTCATTCTTTCGCTTATTCTTACTCTCCTGTTCTCTCATTCTCGCTCCCGCCCCTCGTGCGCGCGCCTGCGCTCTTGCGCGCTCTCGTCCCCACCTCGTGCACTTGGATTATCAATTTTACTTGCATAGCCAGTTTCGTGGGCCCCATTCATTCTATCTATTCATACACAAACATTAACTGAGCATTTCATATGAAATACATTGCTGTTTACTACGTTATATTTGAAGGTGGACCGAGGAGCAGGATTTAATCCAAGCCTTTTAATGGTGGAAACGGATTTAAGAGTGCTAAATGCTGATGTTTAGGCCAACACATGCCTTATCTTGTTAGGAAAATGGACTGATGAGTTGGGGAAATGAAGGCGATAGAGGCAATGTGATAAGGACTAGGGGAGCTGTAGTGAGGGGCTAAGAAGATGAAAAGGAGGGGTATGTTATTTTACTAATTTTTATCTTGTTTTTAGCACCGAGTAATGGGATGGAACATGCGGTGAGCCTGGAGGGGTGGGTAGCAGGGGATACAAAGGTCCACATACGTGTTGATGAGGGCTTTAAACTTGAAGTTAAACTTCTTGGAGTTGTAGTATGTAAAACCTTGGATTGACGTGAACCGCTTGCATTTCTAGATGGCATCCTGAGCCTTTGCAGGAGGCTTTAAGGAAAAGGAAGCTAGTTAGGTTCTAGGAGTCGAAGGACCTGAGCATGTTATCCGGAAAAGAAACCTCCCCTTCCCCAGCGCTTTCACACACCCCAGAAGCCCAAGGGCCCAAGTTGCTTTGCGTATGGTTATTTTACCTTCTGAATATTGTCATTTGGAAAATGGAATTGTAAAGAACCCTGATCACCCTTGATTTGTGTAATCTGGCCTGTGGTTACATCTGAAACTCATACAAACATTGAAACAGTTCCAGGTGCTTCCTCTCTCCCTTCTGTCGTCTTCCATCTCTCTGGGTAGTTGGGGGCGGGGGTTCCTTGCAACCATTGTGTGAATCGTGTACCTACAATATTCTAATGTCATAGACGTGTGACAACATAGCTCATTTATGCAGGTAATCTTATGAAACACAATGGATCTTAGCCAGCATAGTCTTTGTCTATTTAGTAATTAGGTGTAGAGGAGTGTAGTCATTTTTGCATTTAACTTTCCTTCCTATGAAAACTTCTGTATTAATTTACAGTTTTGCATCTTAACTTCTGAGGCAACCTGAGATAGGTGGATACTGAAAAAAAAACCCACTTTTAAAGAAAAAGAATACTATTCTGCAAAGACCTTGTTTGTGGAAAATAAGATAACACTTGTTTTCTATTGTTACTTGACAGCAGTCATTAAAATCTTAATAGTCACTAATCGAAACTTCCATTTTGAAATATGTCAGGGCTCATTTTTGTCACTATATTACAACTCCTAAAGAACTTATGGAATATGATATTTTGGGTGTGTCTCAGGAAATTCCTGGAAACCTTTCATTACAGGTGTGTGTGCTTATGGGTGCTTCTTAGCTATTTGCCAAATGAAAGCCATTCTCTTTTGGTAATTGTTGGGATCTGTAGACTGCTGATAGTTTTCCTACAGCATGGTGCTGAAAGACCTAGGTTATTTCATCCAAAAAGATAAATTATGCAAGTTCAAGTAAGGAAAGGAAATGGAAGTATATAGCGTCTTGTAAAATTCTTACTTTTTTGCTCTTTGGAGAAATTACTTATTAAAGGGGAAGCACAGCTCTCAATGTCCCAAATAAAAGTTGTAATTGGATGTCACAACTGTCAGTCATCCACGTTATATTAAGAAGGTGTCAGTTCTCCTCGCCTTTTCTGAGCTGTGAGTATATGATATACAGAATTTGACTTCAAAGCTCATTTTATTTGCCTTTCATAGTTAGGATTTTCCTTGCTTAACCTTTTGCCAGGAAGGTTTGTGGAGTTGTGAGTAATCTTTTTCTTAGTTCTTTCTTGACTAAGAAATTAAAGATACTTGTTGAAAAATAGCTATTATGGGTTGATTTCTCTTTTGGAACTTTGAACCAATATACAAGAAACTAGTTAGGGCTTAGTAGAGAGAAAAAGAGTACCCCGGAAGCTTGGAGTACTCCCAAATTTCTGAACTGGGATAGGGAAATGTAAAGAAACATGATCGGTCTTGCTTTTAAACAATGTCGTTCAAACATATTTATTTCCACTCCTTCATTTACCCACCCAAAAGGACTAAAAAGGTATAGCCACACAAGGGAAAAATGAATGCAAAAGGAGGTAGAGCAGATAAAATATATCAATAAAACTGGAAGAAAGAAAGGCGTGCTAACCAATCAGATACAACAGGCCCAAGAAAGTGGAACCATCGGCCCTCAGGCAGAACAGTTGTGAAGAAGCAAGTTGATTGGTCATAGGACCTTGGAAAGGTTCAGGGTAATTCCGAAGGTGGGGTAGACAGAGAGCTGAAAGGACAACTGGTTGAAACCTTCAAAAGAACAGTTAGGTTCCTAGATCCCTGTCAGACCCCTAGAGAGGCTTCCTTCTGGCTCAGGAGCAGCACAGCCCCTGGCCAGTTGAAATGTTCTATGGCAATTGCAGAATTAATAGCCAGACTGCATTTTGCAAGGATGAGATCCTTAGCCTCTCAGGTAAACTCAAGGAACTTTCTTTACTTTTCAAACAATGTATTACATATGAAGCCCCTATTCGTCTATGAGTGAGAAGTTGGAGGAGACATTGAGAGAAAATCTAGCTTGTGAGTTGGGACTTCGGATTGTGTTTTTTTTGTTTTTTTTTTCTGTGTTCCTGCTGGCAGAATTGGAAAAATACAGTTTTCTAGTTTAGACAAGTTCTACTTGTGTGCCATTGCCATTTCTGAGATAACTGTTTTATCAGATTAAATAAGATTCAAAAGAATCTCTGAACTCTCACAAGTCTGCGATGTGTTGGCTAAAGGCTCTGTCTAGACAAATGGAGGCTGAAAGTATGTAAAAATTAGCTGTGTGGAGATATATTTATTACAATTAGCCATTATGTATATATATGTGTAGACATGTATAAGTATATATGCACATGTTTATATATGTTCATATACGTACTATTAAGATACACGACTTTGTAGTTCAGGTGTGTGCTTACGGGTTTAACTAAAAGAATCACGAATAACAACTAATTTCTAGTTCATATTGGGAACAAGGGCCTTCAGAAGTTGATGAAAGTTTCTAGGAGTTTGAAAGCTACGTTTTGGCCTTCTGGAAGGAATTGCAATATAGATTATTGAACCACAGATTATATAACCGGAATAGAGCTTTGGTTTTTCTCATTTTTACTAACAAGGAACTGAGGTCAAAGTTTATGAACCTCTTACCTAATATTACTTTATGATCTGAGTTTCTGAGAGGAAATGTTGCTCTAAGAAAAGAAATCATGTGAAAGTGGTATTGTTGGCAGGGGCATAAAGTTCTGACAGTGAAGTTGTAAAATCCACTCATAATTGATCACATACATCTAAATTTCACTGTTTCAACAATGTGTTTTCAGATCTGAAGTAGGAAGTAAAAATTCCTGCCATTAATCTAATTTCTGGTTTCAAATATCTAAGGGGAGAAAGTGTCATTAAGGAGAGTTAGACAACCTGAAATAGCTAAATAGATTAAAATGACAATCACAACAAAAGCAAGTTACAGATGCAAATTTTGGCCTTTCTTATGCAGATTCTTAGTGTTGGTGGTGGGCTGGGTGGGGTGTGAATTCCTCTGATAATAGATTTGAACAAAGTCTGGCACGGCCTTCTCCACAGTTCCTAATTTTTCTCCAGTTCTAGGTGGGGGACACTGCTTAAAATAACTTTTTCCTTGATATGGTACCATGCTCATCAAAAATCTTATTATAAATTGGCTTCCCATACAAATCTTTTATAGGTGGAAAATATGCTGTCCCACTAATGAAAAGCATTCTAGACCTTGTGGTGGTAAGGTATATTGAAATATTGGCATTCTAATTCATGTGTCAGTCCTTTTTTAGTTTGGTTAATGTGAATTAGTCTTCTTGAGTCTGATTAACTCTAGATGAATTTGAAAGAAAAAAAAATTTCTTTTGTCCATTCACATGTGTTTGTTGTGGAAACTGGATTTTGTGATTGAGATTGGGTTGCTTTCTTGTCTTATCACTTGGATAATCAACGGAAGTCCATTTTTAGTTAGTGTTTCAGACTTCTTGCTATGTTTTTCAATGTGTTAACTTATGGATTATATATAATTTTCTGTTTTCTCCTTGTTTTTCATTTTTTGTTTTCTTTTTCTGTCCAATGTTTCTGAAAACTACTGTAATTCTGTTTGAACAAGATAGAATAGAAATAAATACATAAATGTTAATCCAAATGAGCAATGCTGATTGCTTGAATTAAGCTGAAAATAGGAATGGACCAGGGAGGACAGGAGAAATATTTAGAGGACAGGAATTGACAGGTTTTAGCGATTAATTGGATTAGGGATTCAGAATTAGAAAGGCCTTTAGGATGCTTTTAGTTGAGTGATTGCTCAGATATAGGGATGCTCAGATAGTCTTAATGCTTTATCAGTAAAAGGGTCAAGTCTGAGTCAAGGGAAGGAATAGCCCTACTTTGTACAGAGAATACAATAGGACTATGTTTTGTACAGATCAGATTATTGCAGATTTGTGTTAAATTCCCAATTGCCCTTGTTGGGGCTCATTCAACACAAGAGATAAGACTAGGACTGGTGGGCTGGACTTGACAACTGGAAATCTTTATGGGCCATGGTAAGGAGACTTGACGTTGTGAAGACAATCAGAAGCTGACCCTTTTACACAAATTCAACATTTTTCTGCTAAGATATCATGGTGGGTACGGAGAAATGGCAATCTACATAATAAATTAGGGCAACAGTACAATCCAGAGGCCTAATTTTCATGAAGACCTTTTGAAGCAGTGGGCTGCCCCTATCCCTTGGGGCCAAGCTTTGTAAGAGCTCTTGAGAGGTGCTAACAGGACCTGATTTTCCATCTGTTTTTTTTTAGAAAACGTTTGTTTAAATCTTTCAACTGATCTTATTAAACTATCTGAGCAGAGTATTCCTGTACATATTTATGTTGTTCTGGGAGAAAATAACATCTGAGTTATTATACTTCTTCCACAAAATGTCTGTGTGGGTAACGGAGCATGAGGTTCGTTTTGTATTTGCCTGTGGAATGTGCTAGGCAGGAAACACTCAGGAGAATTGGATAAAATCCGGCTCCGGGGGGTTCAGTGTGGACTTGCCTTTAACTCAGGAGGTCAACCAGATCCATTTATTCAGCTAATATTTGTTTAGTAGGCACTGTGTGAGGTACTTAAGGTCTTTCTCACTTTCATGATTCTGCATTATTAAATTTTAATACTGTAAAAGGCTCTTAATTCTATAACTAGAAAAGAATGTGAATAAATCCTCTGAAATACAAACAGTACTCATAAAGCCTTGCAACTGCTGAGTATATGCTTGGTTGCTGAACAAAATAGCGTATTAAGCCCATTATCTCTTAAGAAGGGTCTAAAATGGTGTTTTCCAAACTTTTTTATTGTGACCTGTTACAAGAATTACACCTTACATCGTGACTCAATGACAAACATATACTTAAATATATAAAGACACACATATTTGAAATAATTTCATAAAAACAACCTATCCTTACGATTTGCTATGCGTTCTAGTTTTGCTATTAACTTCTATTTCATTTACTAAAAAAAATATTAGTCTAAACTTGCTAAATTGATTTTATGACACACTAATGGGTCCTGAAATATGCAGTTTGAAAGTCACTGGTTTGAAACACTTTTCCATGTCCAGCTTCATACAATGGTGTGAAATAGCCTAAGGTCACACGTTTATCTGTTTGTAATTATTTATATCTACTTTGACTGCTGTCTGTTTGATAGAACATAGATAATTATTTTATAGCTGTTTTAAAGCATTCCAGTAAAATTGTTATTTCCCTTTGAGAGTTCATTCATTAATTTATTAACTCATTGAACAGATATTTGAATGACTACTCTGTGTCAGGCAATGTCCCATCATTTCTCCCTCTTAATTCCATATTTTAACATTTAATTCAACATAATTTTGATCAAAAACCAGCAATGTTATATAGTTGCTTTTAACTTATTTTTCTGTTAAAATATAGTATGGAAAGCAATGGAAGTGAATAGCTTAGGGTAATAATTAAGCTCTTATTGAACAATCCTGCTCACTCATTTAGTTGAACATGTTTTTATAATTTCTCTATCTTAAAGAAAAAACAGTGTGATGTTGTATTAATAAACAACTGAAATATTTGATTACTTTAAGAAATTCTTTTCTATAAACAAACTCAAGAGCAATTTTTATTCCTTTCTAATTATTTAAGCTTTCTCTTCTCTGTTCATTTAAGATGTTTATTGACATATGGTCTTTGAGGTCAGGAATTCTGCCAGTCTTCATTCACTATTATATCACCCATGTCTAGCATAGTGCGTAGCAAATGCTGGATGCTTGATGTTTGTTGAATGACTAAATGAAGACATGAATGAAGGAATACGAACTTTTGCTTGAATTATAAGAAATTACAAGACATTTGACCTTTTTTTTTTTGACCACAAGTGAAGCCATATTATATGTTCAACACTAATGCCAAATGAAGTGCTGGAGGCACAATGATCCAGACATCATCTTTTCTCACCGGAATGTTATGACCTTTGTTTCAGAGATTGTGCTCGTGCATTCACAGAGGTTAACAATGTGAACTCCAAAGTCAGCCTGGAATCCACCCAGGTCCCTTCATTTCCTAACTGCTTGATCACAGGCAGCTCACTGCCTGTGTCCTCTGTAAAATGGAGATTATAACAGAGACTTCTCTCAGAGAGCTTGTGTATTAAGTGAGATAGTGCAGGATATCGCAGGCCAATGCTCCACACAGTGCATGGCACCTAGCAAACAACCCCTACATCTTAGTTGCTGCTTCTATTAATATTACTGAAAATTTAGTTGGTGCCAAGTCCTGGGGTGAAGTCTTTGCTTCCTATGAGTTAGCAGTCTACTGAGGGAGCTAGAAAATAAAACAGGATATAGTATGGTACTTGATAAGACTCTCTGGTGGTTAAGAGTCGGCTGGAAGCCAAGAGCAGTGATGCCTCGCCCAGAATGACAGGGAACGCTTCCTGGAGGAGGCCATATCTGAACTGAAATGTGAAGAAAGAGGACTCAGGCTGGAGTGGGTGGGGAAGGGGGAGTGAGAGGATAGTGTTGAAAGGCAAAGGAAGCAGCACAAGCAAAGAATGGGGGTGAGAGAGAATGTGGTCAGTAGAGTAAGAGGGGCATGCACAAGACTAAGTGATGCAGGGAGAAGTACGTGGAGCCAGGTCTTGAATGGCCCTGCTTAAGAGCCAGCAGGGGATGGTCTCAGGTTTGCACCTGAGAAAAATCATCTAGAAGTGGTGAGACTGGATTGTATTGGGATAAGATGAGACGAAGGAGACCAGCTAAGAGGCTGATTCATTAAATTATGGGAGAGCTGACTGCCTGAATCACAGCTGTGACGATGGAGACAGAACCTTGGGAAACCCCACATTTAGGGGACACTGAGGAACTGTCACTGTCGTTTCCTAAGGACTTAAGTACAGTAAAAATTCTAAACCATGTAAGTACAGCATAAGTTCCATCAATTGTTATATTTGCAATAAAAGGAGTGGAGGGTGAATGAGCTATAAAACAAAGAGCAACCCACACTTAGTCTTATTCCGGGTCCTTTTTATGGCCTGTACTGATTACTAATTTTATTCTTTGGTGTTCGGTGGATTATTGCATTGTCTTTATTTGTGATTAAAATTCCCCCAGGTGTCTGACATAACATAATCCTGGCCCTTTCGGAGCCTTAGGATCTAGAAATTAGAGTAAAGACTCAAACACCTTGAAACAAAACAATCAACAAAATCACTTTGCATAGGGAAGGCTGTTTTCATTCTTGATTTTTATAGCTAACCAGGATAATGAAAAGAGCTTTCTGTGTTTTCATAATCTTTGAAACTATACAGTGTTGTAAGACGTCATACTGCTACAGGTAGATAAGACAGACCAAAGTCATTTATTTATGCAAGAGATAATTATCTATTATTAGGTATTAGACGTAAAGCAAAGGGCAAAAGAGATTGTCCCTGCTTTCATGGAGTCTACATTCTCGAAGGTGGAATGTTATATTGCTATCATGAAAAATGGTAAAAGCATTTTTTCTTCCAGTGTTTTTTGGCATAAGATGGTAGGGTAGGAAAATAAAGTATAATGTGCATCTCAGATAGCTTTCTGATTTGTTTCTCATATTATGAGAGACAGCATAGAGTGTGTGAGGATTACAGGAGTTAGAACATTACTAATGCTTAAGACATCGCATTTAATTGATGTTAGCTATTTTTTTATAGTATGTGATAATTGACTTATTTTGTCAATTCACTGACTAATGTCGATGACCTATAATTTACCTCTAGAAGCTCCATCTGGTAGCCAGACTACCATCATTGTCTTTCCCAGACTTCAGCAGCAGCCTCCTACCTGGTCTTTCAGCATCCTTTCTCTCCCTACCCAATCTATTCTCCACCTTGCAGCCAGAGTAAAATTTGTGCTCTTAAGTTAGTTTCCTATTGCTGCTGTAAACATTTCCATGAACTGACTGGCTTAAAGCAACACAAATTTTACACGTCTGGAGGTCAGAAGTCCAAAGTCAGTCTCAGTAAGCTAAAATAGAGGTGCTGGCAGCACTGTGTTCCTTCCGGAGGCTCTAGGAACAATGCATTTACTTGGCATTTTCTAGATTCTAGACAGTCACCTGTGTCCCTGGACTTGTGGTCCTGTATCACTCTGCTTGCTGCTTCTGTTATCACATCTCCTTTGACGCGTCTGCTGCTCTCTTTCACTTAAAAGGCCTCTTGTGATTTTATTGGACCCACCCAGACAGTCCAGTATGATCTCTCCATCCCAAGATCCTTAAGCACGACTGCAAAGTTCCTTTGGCATGCAAGGTTACGTATTCACAGGTTAGGGGAATTAGGAGATGGACATGTTTTGGGAGCCATCATTCTGCAACTGTCATGTCATAGAACATTGGTGGAGGTGAATATTCTTTTCATTTATTTATTTTTTAGTGTGGCCTCTCCTGTGTACAGCTTTTCTGTGGCTTCCTATTACTTTCAGGATTAAAGACTTAAACCCCTAGTATGGCCTGGGAGGTCCTCATGGCCTAGCCTAGCCTGGGCCTCCAGCCTCTTCATGGGCTCATCTCCCCCTTGCTCACAGCACTCCACTCCATTTCCTCCCAGCCCATCAGGACCTTGTCATGGCCTTCACTTACATCAGCCCTCTCTCCCTTCCTCCAAACCGCTTTGCCTATTTTTCTGCCCCTCATCACTTGGATCGTACAGCGAACTCTGCTTCCTTAGGCAGCATCATCTTAGGCTTTTGTCTCCTGGTCAAATACTCTATTGCTGCAATCCTGGAGTGTGGACATCTTCACAGCACTCGGTCATGGCTTGCAATTATTTGTGGGTGTTCTTATTTGTTTCATCTGTAAGCATTGTGAAGGCAGGGACTATTTCTATTGTATACTTAATGCTGATCATTTATTTGGTGCTCAATAAAAATTTGTTAAAGGAATGAAAAGACAGTGTGTCTATAAAGTAGCTCTTGGTTTTGTTCATCAGTGTAGTATTGTTATAGCCACAAGCAGAATAAGGTTTGGGTTATGGGAAGGGTTTGTTCAATAATGGAAGGTACGAGATTGATAATTATTGAGTAAAGCAACCCAAGGTTTTTTTTTTTTTTTTTTTTTTTTTTTGTTTTTCAATAGAGTTAATTTCATTATTTAGTAATTTCATGACTCTTCCAATCTCTGTAAAATTGTGTTTAAGGTTTTTAACTATATAGCATGAACATATAGGATCTCATAGGCTAAGAATTCCATTACATTTTAAAGTGACCTTTATTCAGAATTGATACAATGAGTCGGAGGGAGTTTTCCTGGTTTGGGCCTGTGGGTTGTGGAACACAGTCTGCAAAGATACTACCCTCAGTTAACACTGGTGTTCAAAAGAAGTCTCCCGAACTTCCTAAATACAATCATCACTCAATGTACACATATAGCTCTTTCATTAAGAAAATGTTCTACAACAGATGAAAACATAGTTTTATATTGTGTTTCTGAATCAACAGTTTGATTCCTTTAATTTTATATTTCATTGAATTGTTTTTCCCATTTTATTCAAACCTGCTTTATACAAATTTAATTATTATAGTTTCCCTATTTAAGCTACAGTATTTCACCTCGATGTAGGCAATGTTTGTGTTAGTTATCCAGCTTTGTGCCAAATGGACTTCCTGAAAGAGATAGGCTTTTGGAATTTGACAGTGCTTTGAATTGCTCCTATTAGATGAGAAAAAAGTTATTTGGGAAAAATCAGTTTGAAAGCATATTCTTGTTACATTTTTTCCCTCAATCTATTGATTAATATTGTCATTATTCAAATTTAACTTTTAAGTCAGAAATTTCCAATGTCTGTCTATATATCATATATACCTATATTTCACACTATGTATTATAAAATACTATATATCTATGCATTTCTATAGATTTGTAGTGTGACATAGTCACTGATTATTTTTGTTAACCTCTTTACTAGACTTGATAAAAATCCATAAAACTGATTTAGCTATTAACTTTAGTTTTTAATCTCTCTATGAAGATATACTAGTACTTACTAAAAATTAAATTTTTTGTGTTCAGCTTCACTTTAGTTGTTTGAGAATCAATTTATGTGAAATGTGTACATAATTTCCTTTTAGAGTATGTTGGATAAAGGACATTGTCGTGGCAGTAACTAGAGAGAACATGGAAGCAATGAAGGCTATTATTCAGAGGTACCAGCATCAACGCATCTCACTAGTCGAAGCTGGAGTGACCCGCCACAGGTCAATATTCAGTGGACTAAAAGCACTGGCCCAAGATCAGCCGGACTCTCAGCTCTCGAAGCCGGAAGTCGTGATTATCCACGATGCGGTGAGACCCTTTGTTGAGGAAGACGTCCTCCTTAAAGTTGTCACAGCTGCTAAGGAACACGGGGTAAGTATTTATACTTCTGAGAATGGATAAAAAGGGCCAGCTAGAGTGGTTCATTTGCTGAATTTTGATGGAACTATATTTAAATTTGTCAAGTTACTTAAAATGAGCATGATGACCTAAAGATGTCAGGGTAATTTATTTTAGGAAGTTTATAGCATTATAGATTGTGAGAGTTTTCTGGAATTTATCTTTTGCTATAGTCATTTATCATCATAATGTAATATGAGCTATTTGGAGAAGAATGTAGTAATGATGTCCTTAGAGTATGGATGTGAATGGACCTTAAAGGAATGAAATGAAACATGCAGTTATCTAAAAATGTCTAAGGAAGCACTCAAAAGTCGTATATATAATTAACAAAAATCTGGCTCACTGCTCTCAAATTTTGTTTTTAGTTTTCAGAAGTGGTTTATTTTCTAGCAAAACAGCCAGGCAAGTTTTTCACACCCCTTAAAATGAGTCATCTTAAGATGACAAAATTCTGTTTTCATTTCTGTTTCACCAAAATAAACAGGATTGCAAAAGGCCTATTGTAATCTCTAGAACATCTTTCCCCCATCCCCCTTATGTTACTAGGTAAAAGTCTATGAATAACGTAATAGATATTAAACTTAAGTTTGCAGTCTAAATTTGAGACTTAGTGAAAAAAAAAATATTGCATAGACTTGATAAAGTATAATAGAGGTAATTTGTGGAGTCTGACAGACTTTGTCCCAATTCTCAGTTTTTCTAATTATTAGTGGTCTAGTGTTTCTCAATCTCTTTGGGTCTGTTTTCCTTCCTTGCACAAATATAGATGCTAATACTTGTAAGGTAGTTTTTCGGATAGAATATTTACATGTTAACTATTTAGTAGAGTGTTAAGTACTTAAAAATAGGTATTATTTAAAGAGGAATTATAACATCTAAGTAATAGAGGATTGTAGGCCAATGGAAGGAATCATTTAAGTCTTCCTAGCCATCTGGAGGCCAGGGAGTTATAAAATGCTCATCTGGCAAAGACAGTCTATGACTTCTACGTTAACTAAGTGTATTTCGATCGTATAGTCAGGAAATTGTCCCTAATTTTATCTCTTCTTGCTGCAACATGAATTTAATTTTAGACCTGAATAAGAATTCTATAGATTAGATGAAGCATTTGATTTTTTCATCTTTAACGTGACTTCTAAATGGTATTTTGGTGTAGTAAACACTGTGGTCTAAGAACATAGGTGACCACAACACGTTCTCATGGTTCTTGTGCTTCACCTGTGACCCCCTTCCTCTTTTCCAGGCTCCTCAGCTATGGTAGAGGCAATGCCAATATGATCAGTTACAAGAGTGGTGAGGAGGGATAAAGGAGCAAAGGATGGAGAACTTTTTGGAATTTGAGAGAAATTTTACAAATTTGAAAAAATTCCTAGGGACGACCATGTAATTTGGGCAGATAGAAATTCAATGCACATTAAATACACATAAAAGTAGAGCTCTTTGCCTGTTACCTTTGGAAAAAAATATCACTCCCGCTCACTGTAACATTTACACACATTTGGAATTTTTTGATGTTGAGTATTATATTTGAGAGAGATTATTTCTAAGAGATGATTGTCTATAAAGTGGTTCTCTTGGTAGTGTGTCTGAAAGGGCAAAAGAGGCGTTTTATCTTGCTCCACTTACTATGCTAAGAATATCATTGTTGAATAGGTGACTTCATAAAACATATTACAATGGACAGCAGTTAGTGTTTTATGTTTGCAGGTTTGTTGGAATTCCTTTTAGACTTTTTCTAACTTTAACTTTGTTAATCTGTAAGATTCAATCACATTATGCATCTGACATAAAACTAACAAATTATATTTTAATGAAATCTGTGCAACTCGATGATTACGTTTATGAAACTGGTTTAAAGCGAAAACTTTGCCATTTAATTATTTTGAATTAAGCTTCAGAAATCTGGTCTCTTAAAATTATTATATTGTTTTTGACGGTGTTAAGGTATACTTTTCAAAAAGGTCTAAAATCATGAGTTTTATACAGATACAAGATGAGCGTGGATTAAGGATTTTACTTAACTCATTAATGAGGGAACAGGACAGATATTATAATCCAGAGAAGCGCAAATTTTTATTGGAATAAAGGAATGTTGAAATGAATTCACAAGTAGACAAAACTGCTTTTCCAAGGGTAGGGGGAAGGATGTCAATTGGACCTCCATTAGACAAATTATTTGCATGTTTATAGGCAAAGATGATTTTGCACTGTTATCAGTTATCTAGAACTTCCGGGAGTTGTATAAGAGCTAGCCTGAGCTAATCTGGAAGGGTCTGCTGTAAACAATACATAGTTTTCCAGTGGAGGCACTCAGTAATATATTTTGCTTATTCAAAATTTCCTTACAATGGTTAGGATAGTGACCCAGTAGCCTCAGGATATCCAGGAACTACTTACTGCCAACTCTCATACTGTTCTAATCATAAAAAAAATACAAATGCAATTAATTGAGACTTGTACTAGTAGTTTAAGTTCTTACATTGGTGGGAAGTATCGGCATCTTTTAGAACCTCTGGCCAATAAATTGCAAAAGATTGGCCTGAATCAAATGCTCTCCCAAGGCAAGAAAAGAGTGATGACTTTGCTTAGTCAAAGCCACTTCACAATTTATTTTCCATGTATTCCTTTGAACTCATTCTCCTTTGTTCTCTTAAATTGCGTCCTATGGACTCTGACTGATTTTCTTGTTTTTTTAGTCTTTAATGTTCAAACTCTTCCAAAAGGTCCCTTTCAGTAAATCATTTTCTAAGTAAGCTAGACACTGGGACAGCCCCTTAGGGGGATATACATGCTAAAGATAACTCTGATATTTTAACTTACATTTTGGTTAAAAACAAAACCAAGTTGATGAAGATGTATTACCCGAAAAAACTAATGTGTCCAAAATTAAGGCTGACAGAGTTGCCTGCACAGAGGAATGTGAAAGTATCACCAGGACCCAGTTTCTCTCTTTCCTCTGTGTATGCACCATTCTTGGGTTCCACAGCATGAGGTGACCTCAATAGGAACAGCAGTGAAATCCTTTTAGTGTTATTTATCTTTAAAATTGTAAGACTACAGGTATTTTTTCCCCAATACTTTGAAAATATACTGTCATTGTCTCCTGGCTTTTGTTCAGGTTTTGAGAAGTCTTTTAACCAGTATAATTGCATCCTTTGAAAGCATACAATTTTCTCTTTGGTTGATATAATTTGTTTCTCATAGATATTGTGCAGGTGTCTCTATGGTGCATCTAGATATGGTTCTTTTTTCCCCTTGCTTTGGATTTATTGTCCTTTATGAATTTTAGGATTCATATATTTTAATAAATTCTGGAAAATTATCAACCATTATCTTATTGAATATTGACTCTGCTCCGTTTCCTACCACACAGTTTTTCTCTCCTCTCCTTATGGATCACTATATTTAAAATTGACCTTCTTATCCTGTTCTCATGTCTCCTTTTCCTGTTTTCCATCTCTTTTTGTGGGCTGCTTCCTAGGTAATTTCAGTGCTCTATTTCATTCATTTTTTAGCTCTACCTAATCTTACGTTCAAAGATTTAAAAAAAAAAATTCAATTTCTAAGAGTTACTTTTGGTCCTTTTTCAAATCTGATTGATCTCCTTTTATTTATGTTGTTGATTTTACATTTTTCAATGTTTAAATCTAATTTGACACAATGCATCTGTGTGTGCACCCAGTTTAAATCTCACAAACACACTGTTCAAATTTCTATCTCCTGAATTCCAGACCTTTTATATTTAATTTCCAACTCAACAGAACCACGTAGATTTGCCCTTTTCAGTGTCTGTGGGATCATGTACAGGTCAGAATTCATTAATTTTCCAGGATCTCTGTCCTCGACTTTTATCCTGTTCGTAAGAAGGAGTCACTGATTTTCAGCAGGGTGTAATATGATCATATTTGAATTTTAGAAAGATGACTGTCTCCCTGATTTGGTAGATGGATTAGAGGAAGAATTTGAGGGAAATTAAATTAGTTTTGGAACTACAGTAATGACCCAACTGAATGATGATGGCCTATCTATGCCAGTTGAGATGGAGAGGAAATTGGAGGTGTTAAAAATGTTCAGGGAACGTATTAACTTGACCTGACCCCTGGATAGTGTGTGAGCCATGAGGCAGTAAGACACATGTATTTTATGTGCTTTTATTTTTCTTTCCCTTTCTCTGACAGTAGGCCTCAACATATCTTCTCCTGAAATCCCCGTGCTCCTAATATCCCCACCCCCTCATCTTTCCAAGGGGAGATGAGAGTTTAGACACTAATTTACTTGCCACAACTCTGCAAACTTACTCATAGAAATTGTATTTATCTAAGAGTTCTAACTGCCTGGGCCCTTTTTTAAAATTTATTTTTATTAGTTTCAGGTGTACAAAACAATGTACTAGGTAGACATTTCACCCCTCACAAAGTGATAAGCCCCCTTCCCCAATCTTTGCCCCTCTGGCATCATATAAATCTATTACAATTCCATTGACTCTATTCCCTATGCTGTACTCCACATCCCGTGACCATTTATATATATATATATATATATATATATATATATATATACACATATACATATGTATATGTTCTATATATATGTATATGTATATGTATATAATTACAGTTGACATACAATAGTATTCAGCTTCAGGTGTACAGTGCAATGGTCTGCCTGGGCCCTTTTGAGCACTGATTCGTGGTACATCTTCATGCATTTCTCATAAAACAAGGTCCCCTACACTTACCTCTTGTATTGGGTTGTTTTTCCAATATTTAAAGCAATAGGAATTTTTGCATCTGAGAGCGGGCTCTACACCTTAGTTTGTTTCTATATTTGAATATTGTTGTGGCACAGGGTTTTTCAAGCTCAGCATGACTCACATTTCGAGTAAGATAATTCTTTGTTGTGGGGGGCTGTCCTGTGTGCTGTGTGATGGTTAGCAGTACCCCTGTCCACACCTGCACTCCCACTGCCCATACCAGTGATGTGGTGGATAATAAATTTCCAGGGTTAGACCATAATTAGTCATAATACGACATGTGGATTTATCCTATTTCTTATTTCCCAAATTTAATTGAGATATAAGTGACATACATCGCTAAGTAAGTTTAAGGTATACAGCATAATGACTTGCCTTACATGTATTGTGAAATGATTACCACCTTTTTCCTTTTCTTAAGGTAAATAATTGTCTTTATAATTTAGCGAGCAATTGAGTATAATGTCAGTTTAAAAATGGCTCTGGATATTTTGTTTCTTGAACAGTTAAAGAACTTTAGTTGTGGTAGATGGTTACAGGACACTTAAATCAAAGGTGTATGTGGACATCGTTTCTTGTATAGGAAGTGTACACATTTTTTCATTAAACATTAACTAATTTTTACTTAGAAAATCTTTGAGTTATCTTCTGAAGCGAAACAGTGAACTTTATGTAAGAACTAGAAATTTTGACATGTGGTGTGTGGGTGTGTTTGTATGTAATCCCTTTGGATTTGCAGCATGACTATATTCATCAATGATTAATAGCACTTTGGAAAGTCTTACAATTAATATGTGTGCATCAGCAAGAATATACTTTGCCACTACTCAGTTTTACAACTTTGTACAGTATATTCTGGGCATGTTGTAAAACAGATGGAAAATCACTTGGCAGATATTTGACTCTAGATTTGGAAATTGGACATTAGATAGAAGTGACCATGGCTAATCACTTGTACTAGATCCACGTTGGGTATTTTTGATCATGAGCAAATGCACTGAAGGTCGGGGTTTAGTTCTGGGTGGGGTACAGGTAATGAGCTCTCCTGGGTCATTGGATTGTGTCATTATCTATTGGAGAGACACTGGAATTGACTTAAGTCCTAGCTCTAAAGAAGCAGTTTTATTTGTGAAAAAGCAGTGAGTTCTGATTCAGTGGGAAATTTTAGGCTTACTTTGACAAAGATTTAAATGCCCAGGGCAGGGACTGAACTATTCCCTGACTGCTGTGGAATGAGGTGAAACTTGATCTGTTTCTGATGCTGGGGAAGATACTGTGAAAACCTTTTGTTTTGATTCACTCCTTGAAGCTACCTACCCTTGTATATCTGTCTATGAATTACCTTCAAATGAAGTTGAAGAATGGGTAGGTCAAGGCAAGATGACTATATTTAGGGGTTAAAGTGAAATAAAGTTTATTACATATTGAAGTGTAATGTTCCTCATTATATTAGATGTAAGGTAAATGGTACTAGTTTAACTTCCAGGAATTAAAGTTTAGTATCTAAGATGGCGGCTTCCTTATTCCTTTTTGCTGCATGATCACGTTTAGGAGTGTTTTATAACTGGGACAGAGGTTTTCCTAAAATACCTATATTTCTATATTGAAAAAATAGGAATTTCTTTTAATTTGTCAAAAAAGGAGATTGGAAGTATTCTATTATAAAAAATATTCAAAATCTCATAACTGCTAATGATTAGCTTTGAAGACGTAATTCTGTAAATATTTCTTAAGTAGTCTTTCAATAGACAGCTCAGCTAACCCAAATTGCAATTGCAAGGTCGGAGGATTTCTGTTGAACATTGTCATAATTAGCTTGAATGAAGATGCCCAAGGAGGAATCCATGTTAACGCCTCCTGTGTAGTTGGGCGCTAAGTATTGTTCAATTTTGCTTTTAAAAGTAAACAGTAGAGGTGGGTTCATTATCCCACATTGTGTGATTTGTATTTCCATGCATTGACATGGGGAAATACTTTGATAGATGAGCTTAAAAGGCAAGTACTCACTGTGGTGCTGCGCTATTAAGCGTCCATTGAGGGATTATTATGCTACTTCTCACGGAGACAGTGCACTTGATAACTTGGTTATGCTTCCTATAACCAACTTCCTAGATCGCTGTGTTGGGAGGCAACTCGTCAACTTTGTCCATACTTGTGTCATGATTTTGATGCTTTGAATTTCAAGATAGACCACTGAAGTGAGGATTCATTGCTTGTTTATTTCTGAACAAATGTCCCTTACGATGGAAATATTAGGTTGCTGCAAAAATAATTGCGGTTTTTGCAACTTTTTTTTTTTTTTACCTTTTAAACCACAGTTACTTTTGCACCAACCCAATAGCTATGGTACATGTCTATTGACGTTAGCATCTTTTTTCTATATCTGTTTAGACCAGATATCTGGGCGAATGGTAGTCAGAGAAAAGAAGTGTCAGCAAATGTGTGATTTTTCACTTGTGACCTTTTTCATGGGCCTTTTGTTGAGTAAGAGCCCCAAAGCTGGTAGTCACCTTGTGCTTTCAATTGTCTTCTTATTGTACTACTTTCTACTAGATCTTTTGGCTTCCATAACCAAGAACCTACTTATTCTTGGAATTTACCCATCCTGCCATAATAACATCTCAAGCACGGATGATTTCTGCTCTTGAGAAGTTAGTTTTCAGTAATCAAAAATGAGAGTCCACAAATACAAATTTTAGAAATTTTCTTTTTAAAAATACTGAATACACACAGAGAACTTTGGATGTCTTCAAATCTACCACCTGATATGATAAATAGAACTTTACCAGTCACTTTGAAACTGGCCCCTGCCCTGATCTTACTTACTCCTCCCAATTGGATAAACATTACCCTGGACTTGATTTTTTTATTGTTCTCTTGCTTTTCTTTTCAGTTTGGTAGCCTGTATTCCTAAACAACATTTGTTATGTCTTTATGATCTCTTTTCATACTTTATTTTTTGAGGCGTAATTGACATTTCATTGACATATGTTTGTATGATTTTTTTCCTTATGTTTTGCATTTATCTTAACAGCATTTATTTTTACACGATATATTTGGGGGAATGTACTCATGTGACTGTGCAGCTATAGTTCATTTCTGATCACTAATCACAATTCATCTATTTACAGTTGATGGACATTTGTTTTCTTTAGTTTTTGCTAATGCAAACATTGCTAGCATGAACATTGTTATGCATATCTTCTGGTGAACATGTGCAAGGATTTTTCTAGAGTCAAGATGTATGCAGGTTATCAGTTTTACAAGATGATGAATTATTTTCAAAACTTGTATCAAATTACTCTCTCATCAGTAGTATGCATAACAAGAGTGAGTTGCCTCACATCCTCACCGTCACTTGATTTTGTTACACATCTTTTTTTCTGATCCCATTAGTGGAAAATGCTTTCTCTTTGTGGTTTAAGTTGGCATTTTGTTAATAGATCGGGCATTTTTTCATATATTTATGGGCTTTATGTGTCGTCATAAATCGCCCATGTAAGTATTTTGCCCCTGTTTCTATTTTTAAAATAAATAACGATTTGTAGGAGTTATTTACACATTTTGGACACTAATGCTTTGCCAGTAATATGTTATATGCTTTGTAACTGTTTTCTCCCATTTTTTTAAAGTTATAAATACTGTTTTGTGATGAATGAGCAATTTTATTTTAATATATTGAAAATTACTAATGTCTTCCTTTATGGCTTTTGATTTTGTTTGGGGTCTGAGAGAGGCAGGGTGGGTGCCTTAGGTTCAGATTGTGGCAGTGGAGACAGTGAAAAGTGGGCAAATTTGGGATATTTTGCAGTTGACGGGGCCTGCTGATGGATTGGATACGGAGTAAGGGGGGTGGGGAGAAATCAATGATGACCTTCAAGGTTTTTGGTAATAATGACTGGAAGAATAGAGTTGACATTTATATAGATGGGCAAGTCTGTAGAGGAGCAGGTTTGGGGTCTGTGGTATGGGTGAAATCAACACTTTGATTTCATTATGTTACAGTTGAGATGTGTATTTTGATATGAGTGGAGATATTAAAAGTGGAATTTGGATGTACAAGTCCAAAGTTCAAGAGAAAGTTCTAGGCTGCATGTATAGATTTGGAAGTTCTCACATAGATGCTATTTGAAGCCATGCAACTTTATGAGGTCCCCTATGGAATGAGTGTAGCTAGAGAAGTCTGTGGTCTGAGCTCTGGAATATTTCACTGTTTAGAATGAGAATACTATGAGGATGTAGGATTTAGAGTGTGGGAAGATGAGAGGGTTTGTTTGGGAATAGTTTCTGCAAATCAAGTGAACAAATGATCTCAGCAGGGCAAAGAGCTATCTGGGTTTTGGCTATGTGGGGGTCACTGATGACGTTGGTAAATGTACTTTTGTAGAGCTGTAGAGATAAAATCCTTATTGAAGTGGATTCCAGAGAGCATAGGAGAAGAGAGAAATTGGAGATATGGAGTAGTACAGATAATTTTTTCAAAGACTTTTGCTTTGAACATGTGTGGAGAAATTTGGTTTCTGGAGGAAGACATGTGATCAAAAGAGGAATGATTTAAAGATGGGAGATATCGCAGAATTTTTGTATTATTAATGGAGGCAATTCAGTAGAGGAATAAAAATGATGAAGCAGGAGAGAAAGAAGACAATTGGTACAGAGAAGTACTTTAGAAGGAAGGAGGTAGAGATGTTGGCTCTTACATAGGAGATGATACATAGTTTTTAGAGTTTAAACTTTGCATTATTTTTGTTAAATATATCCCTAAGTATTTTATTCTTTTTGAAGCTATTGTAACAATTTTTTTTTTTTTTTGGTTTGTTCAATTCTAGTAGATGGAAATATAATTGATTTTTATATATTGAACTTGTCCTCTGCATTCTTGCTAAACTTGTTAGTTCTAATAGTTTTTAGTGGATTCATTAGGATTTTAGATATATGAGATCTTGTCATCTGACAATACAGTTTTATATTTGAGGTATGCCTTTTATTATGTATTCTTGCCTGATTTCTCTCACTAGAACTTCAAGTACAGTGTTTAATACAAGTGGTGAGAGTGGACATCCTTCTTATGTCTTCCTGTTAAAGAGAAGACATTCAGACTTGCACCGTTATGTATGATATCAGTTGTGGGTTTTTCATAGATGTCCTTTATCAGGTTGAGCAAGTTCTCTTCTGTTCCTAATTTATGGCGTGCTTCTTTTAATGAAGGAGTGTTGGATTTTGT
Organism: Rhinolophus sinicus; assembly: GCF_057876585.1. Taxonomy (NCBI): domain Eukaryota; kingdom Metazoa; phylum Chordata; class Mammalia; order Chiroptera; family Rhinolophidae; genus Rhinolophus; species Rhinolophus sinicus. Next base: position 22,654,982 of record NC_142504.1, read on the forward strand.
CAGATGTTTTTTCTGCATCTATTGAGATGGTCATGTGTTTTGTCCTTTATTCTATTAATATGGTGTATTAAATTGATTTTGTCATATTGAACCCATTTGGCATTCCTGGGATACTTCCACTTGCTCATGGTGCATAATACTTTTTATATTTTGGCAGATTTCGTTTGTTAGTATTTTTTTTTTTTTTTGAAGATTTTTGTGTCTGGATTTATCAGGTATTTTAGTCTATAGTTTTATTTTTTGTTATGTCCTTGTCTGGTTTTGGAATTAGGGTAATACTGGTCTTGTAAAATGAGTTGGGAAGTGTTCTTTCCTAGTTTTTGGACTAGTGTGAGGAATTAGTATTAGAAAAAAAATCCCACTTATTTGATATAATTAATCTATGAAGCTTCTGGCCCTGGGCTTTTTTTTGTGGGAAATTTTAAAAGTTTTCTAATTGTTATAGGTCTATTCAGATATTTTATTCTTAAGTTAGTTTTGGTAGTTTGTGTCTTTCTAGGAAATTGTGATTTCATCTGTTACCTAACTTGTTGCTATATACTTATTCATAGTTTTCTTTTATATTCCTTTGTATTTATGTAAGGTTGGAAGAAATGTTACCACTTTCACTCCCGATCTTACCAATTTGAGACTTTTCCTTGGTTAGTCTAGGTAAAGGTTTGTCAATTCTGTTTATCTTTTCAAAGAACCAAGTTTTTGTTTTCTGATTTTTTTTTTAAATTCTCTATTACACTTATTTCTGCTCTGATCTTATTTACTTCTTATTCCTGCTTGAGCTTCAGTTTTCTTTTTCTTTTTACAGTGTCTTAAGGTAGAAGGTTAGGTTTTTTATTTTTTATTTTTTTTATTTTTCAATTACAGTGACATTCAAAATTTTATATTAGTTTCAGGTGAACAGTGTAATGGTTAGACATTTATATAATTTATGAAGTGATCCCCCTGATTCGTCTAGTGCTCACCTGACACTATACATAGTTATTACAATACTATTGACTGTATTCCCTATGCTGTACTTTACAGCCCCATGACTATTTTGTAACTACCAATTTGTACTTCTTAATCCCTTCACCTTTTTCACCCAGCCCCCACCCCGGTCCCACTCCCATCTGTCAACAATCAGTTTGTTCTCTGTATCTCTGAGTCTGTTTTCATTTGGTTTGTTCGTTTATTTTGTTTAGATTCCACGTATAAGTGAGATCATATGATATTTGTCAGGTTTTTAATTTGAGAATTTTTTCTTATATAGACATTCACAGGTATAAATTGCCCTCTTAGGACTGCTTTAGTTGTATTTTTCTCTTCATTGTCCTGCATAATCTCTATTGATCTAACTTTAAATTCATCGATTCTTTCTTGTCCATTTCAAATGTATTGCTGAGCCCTCTACTGAGCTGTTCATTTTATTTATTATACAGTTCAACTCTAGAATTTCTATTTAGTTTTTAAAAATATCTGTCTTAATATTGATAATATTTTCGTCATACTTCTTTAACCATGATTTTTCTTTAGTTCTTAGAACCTATTTATAATAGCTGATCTAAAGCCGTTATCTATAAAGTGTGACATCTGGGCCCTCTCACAGGCAGTTCCTGTTGCTTGCTTTTTTTTTTACTTTTGTATAGTTCACACGTTTGTTTAATTGCGTCTCTATTTTTTGATAAGCTGGATATTTTAGATAATGCGTTTTGTCAATTTCAGGCACTGATTCTCTCTTTTCCACCTCCCAGGACTTGTTATTGTTTGCTTATTTGTTTGCGACTTTGTGGGTCTGTTTTAGTGAAGTCTTTTTCCTCTACAGGGTGAAGCCTCTGATGTCACAGGGTACAGTGTTGGGCATGTGTTTAGTCACCCTGAGATGACAGTGGTTTTAGCAGGGTTGTCTTTGATTTTCTTTCCTTGACGTCTGTTAGACTGTCTGCCTCTGTTGGTATCACACCCAACTGATAAGCTCCATTTTATGCCCGAATTGCCCTTTTTGGGATTTTTTTTTTTTTTTTTTTGCAACAACACTTAGGGCATAGATTGCTGTACAGTCGAATCCAAATAAGTTCTGGCCCCTTTGCATGGGTGGTATTTGAGGTTTGCTCGGCTTCCAAGGGTGTTCTTGTTAGCTGTCTCAGTCCCTGGTTGTCTCTGGTAAACTAGTGGGTCTGCAGTTTAGTTTTTATCGTTTCATGTAGCTACCAGCCTCCTCTTAATTTCTTACCATGATTAATATCCTTTTCTTTTTGAGAGTACCCTTACGCTTCAACTTATACTCTTTTCCAAGTAAAGTCAATTCCCTTAGGGAGAGCTTCATGGCTCTCTGTTCTTAGAGCCTGTCTCTTGCCTTGTGAAAAATCACGGCTCCACTGCTTTGGAGCTGTGGGTGGGTATGCTGTCTTGTTTCTTTCAGACTGACACCCTTACTTCATGAGCAAGGTGCTGCGTGGGGGCATTGGAAGACTCCCATCTTCTCTTTTCTCCTTTCCTGGTGTAGAATCTCTGCCTATGTGTGATCTGGGGCAAAGGTGATTCAGGCCCCAGTATTTTCCCGCCTACCATTCCTTGGGGCAGATCCTTACCCTGTAGGTGGAGGAAGGGAGTCTTCAACCTCTTAGGCACGCTGGTCTATAATTTTGCCTCTGCGACATGGAATTGCGTGAGATGGGAAATGTTAGCATTCTGCTTCTCCCACTGGGAGCTACGGGGAGAGGCCCCCCCCACCCCCCCTTCTGACATACTTATTCTGAGAGGAACTTCAATCACACTAAACTGGGTGTGGAATGTGGGAAGAAACAGATCATAACTCAAACACCACAGGCTTTCTTTGTTCTTATCAAGATTTAGTAGATTTTCTTGAATAAATGTTTCTTAATTTGCCGAATGCCCTTAGGACAAGTTTCAAAAGCTCTTAAATGGGTGTTTTTAAAATACTTTCCACTAGTTGTAGTTGTTTTGCTGGGAGAGAATCTGCGGAGCTCCTTATGCTGACATTTTATATGTCTCATGTTGTTTTATACATTTTTACGAGATGGCCTGGCATAAAATTGCATATAAATCGTTGCGGTGTAAATGTAACTTTTTCTTTAAAAACACTGTGTGTGTATACACACGTGTCCATGTATTTCTTTCCTGTCTTGTGGTCTAAGCCCTGTTGATACGTGTTGGGCTTGACCTTTGGGCTTGTTCCTCACCTATGTTTCACCTACGTGGAGATCTTTCCCTTCCTGTTACCCTGACTGTCTCCTCCTTTTGGCTTTTATGCTGAGGCTCCACATTTTTACTTGAGTCCATGGAAATGGTGTCACAGTTTATAAACTATCTCCTTGGCTCATATATTAGCTTTGATTTTTAGCCAATCACTTGACTTTTGTAAACTAGTTCATGGATTGATTATCTTGCTCAGATACTGGTTTTAAGATCAGATTTGTTGTATTCGTGTATTAGCTTCATGTGTTGTAATCCCCATGTAATAATTATGTGAAAGATAGGACATTTGGAGTCTATATAAGGAGGCTTGGTTAATTGTCTGCCGTAGGAACTGTAATTTAAGGCTACTTCACCAAGTTAGCTGTCTGGTAATGATCTTTAAGACTATATTACAATGAGACCATATTAAGGATGAAGGGAAAAATTGTCACCTATGAAGGTATATCTTTCATAAAGATGAAGGTGACAATTTTCAGAAATTGTCAGCTATGAAAGTGTATGAAGGTGCATCAATTGATGAGACAGAGCTTTCATCAGAACAATTGATATTAATAGATATTTTGCCTGAGGGAACATTGTATTTATGCTATGTGTGAAGGGAGCTGTTTTTCACAGGAATTAGAGCAAAACAAATTCATTGTTACTTGGGTTGTTGTTGAGTCTTATTTGGGGGATCTTAAGGAATATGTCTGTTTCCTTAATTATCTAATGTGGAAATTAAATCTTTGGAAGGCACGCTAATTAGTAATTCATGCATAATCCGTTTCAGTTCTTTCATAATAATCTTTCTCTTTCTCCCTCCCACATTCAGGGAATACCCAATTGTATCTTTCCATCCTTTTTTTTTTAAGTTCTTGACTTCCGTGGCCTGTGATGAAAAGGATTTTGAACCTATAATAAAGAAAACAGTTCTACCTCTTAGTATATGGAACTATAATATTATGAAATTGGTTTTTGAAGTGAAAGGATTTGATTTATGAACCAGATTTATACTTGTTCAAATACTTTCTGGAGATATGAATAAGATCTGCTTTCAAAAATGCAATATAGAATTCAGAATTTCACTTTAAAATATTCTCTAGGTGAAATAAATGGGTCATTTGCCTCTTTTTTTGTTTGTTACTTAGGCAGCAGGAGCAATTCGACCTCTTGTATCTACTGTCATCTGTCCATCTGCTGATGGTTGCTTAGACCAGTCTCTAGACCGTGCCAGACACAGAGCAAGTGAAATGCCCCAGGCTTTTCTATTTGATGTGATCTACGAAGCATATCAGCAGGTAAGAATTCAGTTTCTCCAACTTAATCTCTTTCATTGATATTTTCAAATTTATTGGTATATTATGTTTTTAATCAAAAATTTATATCTCTAGAAAAGAGACCATTAGTGTACAAATTGGCCAATTATGTGTCCTTTTTGGAGACATGTCTATTAAAGTCCTTTACCTTACATTTGTTGTTATTGTTGTTGAGTTGTAGGAGTCCTGTATATATTCTGGATATTAACCTCTTATCTGATACATAATTTGTAAACAATTTCTCCCATTTCATGGATTGCCTTTTCACTTTGTTGATAGTTCCTCTGATGCATAAAATACTTTCATTTTTATATTATCTAATTTATCTATTTTTAAAAGTTTTGTTGCCTGTGCTTTTGGTATCATATCCAGGAAATCATTGCCCAAGTAAATGTCATGAAGACTTCCCCTGTATTTTCTTCTAAGAATTTATAATTTTAGTTCTTACATTTATGTCTTTGTTTCATGTTGAGTCAGTTTTTGTATATGGTGTTAGATAAGAGATCAACTTCACTTTTTTGGCATGTGGCTATTCAGTTTTTCAAGTGCCATTTGTCGAATGTTATCTAAACCCTTGTTAAAAATTATTTGAATGTATATGCAGGGGTTTATTTCTGGGCTGCCTATTCTATTCCATTGGTCTATATATCTGTTTTTATGCCAGCGCTGTACTGATTCAATTACTGTAGTTTTGTAGTAAGTTTTGAAATCAAGAAGTGTAAGACCTCCAACTTTTTTGATCTTTTTCAAGATTGTTTTAGCTATTTTCAGTGACAATGCACTCTTTGATGTCCCTGACTCTGACCGTATTTCCCTCTTATTATTCCTTCTGTCATCATTATCTAGCACAGGGCCTCAAATCTAGATGTTTAATACATATTATTGTGAGAATTAAAAAACTATACTGACTTTTTATAGTATAAAATATGGAATGCTCATATGCTATGAATCTATTTCCTGTATGTACTATGGAGTAGAAATTTGGACTTGGTGTAGAAACCTTAGAAAACAATACTATCTATATATTTCATAATCTTACCTAGTTCATACTTGTTCTCTAGGAACTGTGCCTTAATAAGATATGAACATCTGTCTTTACCCGTGTTATAAAAATTTTTTAAAATGCAGTGTGGATGCAATTCAATTATAAGTGTCTGTAAGAAGAGCAGAAAGCAAACAAAAGATGAGGCAAACAGAGGACACAGATCATACTACAGAGAGGACATAAAAAAGTAATGGGGTTGTTACTTTCTTCCTGTGGTTTGTTCTGAGTTCATGGCATTGAATTGGAAAAATAAGATCCTGGGAAATTTTTGTTCAGTCTGGGAGATTACTGGAAATATTTCGTATGTTTGTGCTTTTCTGGTAAGAAAGTTAAAGGTGGGGAATGGAATGCATGGGAAGAGGCATACAATGGAAACACTATTCTGTCGTATGAGGTAGTCAAAAGGACCTCTTGGAGCTGTCAAGAGCCTTTTGTTTCATCTTCTAAAATCCTGATCTCTTTGTTACAGAATTTGGCAAGGAAAGCTGCTCTTTAAAATAAATAAAAATGAACGGGGGACATAGTCTTTCCTCTTCTTGATCTTTTACCACAGGACTTTGCATCTCAAAGTAGGTACTAACTTTTGGAGGACAGTCAGGAGAGGGCAGGAGTTTGAATTTACACAGATGGACACTGAAGAATTATACATAACTGACAGTCAAATTCCAGGCTTTGTCTGTGGCAAGAGCTGGCAGACACTAATGCCCAGGCAATCCTCTAATTCTTTCTCCTCCAAGGATGACAGAGCTGCAGATTCCCAAGCAATTCCATGATCACATCATGGACTATTATGTGTACTAGCAGAGATCCGTTATTTAGGTGGAAGAAATAAGGTTCCAAATGAAAAACGTTTTGGTTTACTCGAATGCTAAAGGAAATCCTGTGAGCTATGGGTTCATCCAGAATCAGATGGTGAAATAAATTTTGATCTCGTTTAGTCCTCGAGCCCTTTACGTTACTTTGTGTAATGTATGCATTAGCATCAACATGGTAGCTTTAGCAGTTTATGGCCAAAACAAAACTGATTTCCTAGGCAGATCAATAACCTCAACTCCTATTTGAGGCTCTTTTACTTTAGAAAAATTATGGAATGATGGAGAAACTATGGTGAGCTATTTTGAGGCTATATTTTATCATGAATGAATATGGATTTTAAAATTCATGTAACTTTATTCACACATTTCTTCCACACTGTGTCTGTTGTGTGAAGCTGATGAATTCATGAAAATTCTGTGTGTGTCTGAATTACGTGCTACGGCATTCATCTGTGGAGGGTGTTGCTGTGTCAGCTTGGTTAAATTGGGAACTTATTTTTTTCTCAGATTGGCCAAAAGAGCAGTAAGAGTGAGATTTAGATGGCTGAAGTGAAGCAGGCCTTCTCTAAAAGGTCTTTTTTCTGTCAGATGGGGTGACCAACAGACACAAAGATGCCTGGTGGGTTCTAACCTGTCCTTGCCATTTTGCTCCGCCATTTAGCTTCCTGACAGCCAGCGCTGTTGACTATCACTAGCCCTGGTTCATCACCAGATACTGGACTGGGGGACCCACTGAGGCAGTAGCTACACAGATGTAGCTGTTTCCCACAGACCTCCCGTGGCTTTCCTCTCAAGGTCTCCCTTTGGTGGCTGGATGTGCTTGTCTGGTGTGATTAATTAGTCAATGATGTCTTCTCTGATCTTTTAACTTGCCTTCCATTCTATACCTTCCCCAGGGACACAGCTGTGTGAGGTCTAATTCCTGGAACCCCTTATCACATATCACATACGGTGGGCCTGCTCCCCAGAATGATTCATCATCTAATTCCACTGTGGGGTTGTGTCCATGCTGTGTCCACTTATATGTTGTACAAGCAACTCTGACTATTTTTCACCATTGCTAAATTACTTTTTTTTTTTGTTTGTTTTACCTTGTTTAGAAAATAATACATTTTTAGAAGGTACATGTGTGTCTTAAAAAGTAATAAATTTATGTGGTATTTGGTGGCAAAGTTGTTTGAGTTTGAAAGATAGCTTTCTTCTTGGATGTTTCACAAAGTGTTGTCAAAAGAATTAGAGGGAAAGTTTTTTTCTTTTAAATGGTTGGGGCAGGGTTTTGTTTTATTGGTCTGCTGCCTAGAATATTGAAAAGTCATGTATAATGACATAATTAATTATTAATTATCTACTACTATTAAAGTTGGCGTGTTTAGGAACCATTTTTCTTGTAGAACATAATCAGTTCTGAAATAGTACTGTGGGATTCAACCTGTCTGTGTACCCTTCAACATGGATTTAAACATTATGGAATTTTAACAAATTAAATTTTAATCATTTCCCTATACGTGATTTCAAAGTTTGACATTATTTTATGGAGATTATTATCTGCAGGCATTACTATCTTGAGAAAGAGTTTGACATTTCCAAATATCAGCTAGAGATATAGTTCAGCATTTTTTGGGCAATTAAAAGAGATATTTCCACATGCTTTTGAATAAACTCAATTTCTTCTAAATTTTTTTAGGACTAGTGGAAATAAATATTTTCACTGAGAATACCTTGTACAAGAATTTATGGGTAGTGAAATTTGTGTGCACTGTTGAATGCCAAGGTGGCTATGTACTTCATAAACCTCACAGAAGATAGTCTGAAACATAGAATAGAGGTACTAGTTCCTTGCTTACAGTATGGTAGGCTCTCGAATAACATAATTTTGGTATAATGTTGATGAGCTGATGTAGGAACTTAACTTTTGTTTATATCTTTTAGTCTGTGGTAAAAGTTGTTTCGTTATATGTCGTTTCGCCAGAGTTCCAAGAGAAAGTAATTCTATGGACTACTTTAGTGAGGACTTACTGTATTATCTATATTTTGTGTCAAATCATTTCTCAGGGCTTTGTCTCCTGGTAATGACAGAATAGCTAGAACAACCAACTTCCGAGTGGATAAAAACATAAACTATTATAAACTCTGATATATATCTATTGAGTGAGACAAAGACATTTATCCAGAGAGATATGATATATATGATATATATATATATATATAAAATGTATATCATGTATATCATATCTCATATTTGTATAATGGCAGTGAATAGTGACCAAAAGTAGGCAAAACTTAGAAAGGATTCAACCCTTCGAAGAAGGGAGTCACAGTGGGTAAAGTACACATTTATATGATGTGCCAGTCAGCTCTAAATTCACTTGTCCCTGCCTTGCTGGATCCATTGGACATCTTTCCTTTGCCAAAAAATTTTAAGCTCCATCAGTGGAGAGTGCTAAAGAGACGCTGCCAGAGGAAGGGTTTTTTTTCCTGGTTCGGTATGTTTTTGTTCCTGCTCACTCCACAACTGCCATCAGCCTGTGTCTGTGGCACTCAATGCCATTCACTCTTTAGCAAGTGTTTGATGCCCGTTCTGGTCTGCTAGGTCTCTGCCTGCCAGCTTCTGCCTGCTGACACCTGGTGGAGGTTTTCTTGTTTGCCAGTCCTGGACTGTGGTTCTGTGCCTGCCAGCCTTGGTTTCTTGGCATTCCAACAGTAGGCTTCCAGCTTGTCATTCCGTGTCTACAATTCTCTGTGCATCAGCCTTAGGCTTCTGGCCATGCAGTGTGAGGCTCCCACCTTGTCAGTTCTCCTCCATGGTTCCTAACATACCAGTCTTGGCCTGCTGATTTTGTACCACCTCTGGGCCCATCAAGACATTAAACTTCACCATCCAGTGGGCTGTAGTCATATCTTCTCCAGTGAGGTTTGAATCTCAGCCTTGGAGAGAGGGCCCTACCTCTTTCCATTTTTTCCTTCCTTGGGTATTTCCTCTCTTATTTAGTATATTTTTTAGATTTCTGTTTTATTCATTCTTAGGGAAACCATGGTGCATAGTTAATAATACTGTAAATTATATCTTTCTTGTTCAAATTATTATGCAGTTTATGACTCCTGACTGAATGCTGAATGGTACATATAGCTTTTTAAATTTTTTTCATGAGCTCACTTCTCAGGCCCTGTAGTGGCAATGCAGAAAGCTATCATCTTTTTTTTTTTCCTGTCCTGAGAATCCAGAGGATAGAATGTGGGGCTGGCAAGGGAATTTGGGAATTGGGGGTCATAGTCCAGAATGTAGGGAGCCCAGAGGTGGGAGGTCTGATATGTGCATATGAAATCTCCCCAAGCCTTTGCTGACTCCTGAATTGTGTATGTATGGGGCAATATTCCAAGGGACTCAGCGGAAAGCATCAACTGGAAACCTGCACAGGATGGTTAGAGACTTCAGCAGCTGCTCACCCCAGGGGAGATGGAGTTTGGAGTTTGAGTCTTGCCGTGTTCAAAGGAATTTGGTAAACATCGCTGGCTTTTCGTCAATATTCTAGAAGGACCACATTTTAGGAGTACCACTTCCCAGAAAACACCATGGAAAATAACTGAATCCATAGTTTGTAAAACGTATTATTTACAGTGCCTAGTATATATTTCAAAACTACTAAGTATTAAAACAGGTAAACATGACTCATGTTAAGAACATAATTGGTCAATAGAAAAAGACCCAGATGTTGGAAACAGCGGTGTAGGACTTTAAAATGACCATGACAAATGTGTTGAAGGATCTGTAAGAAAAGGTTGATACAATGCCTGAGAGATGAGGAATTTCAAGACAAATGTGGAAAGCGTAAAAAAAAACCCACAATCACATGGAAATCAGAACCGAAAAATACAATAGCCTGGATAAAAACATAGTGAATCTATTGGCTGTAATCTACAGGGAATTGAAGAATGGATCAGTGACCTTGAAGATAGTCTGGGTTCCAAATGACTGAGGTGGAAGCTGCCAGTCTTTGTACAGCCTAGGCCAGACTTGGAACACCAGCAGTTCTGCCATATTCTATAGGTCAGAGCAGTTATAGGCCAGCCTATATATTTACACAGAATGAAAACAGACACCCCCCACCCACCCACCCCCGCGCCCAGAATTTGTGGCTATTTTAAATCTATCCCAATCATCATGCTGTAAGAGCAAGAATGTGGAAGCAGGCCACTGAGTTTTGGCTAGTTTCTGCCACTTCCTCATTATTTAGTAACTTGCTGTACAAACTTCTTTGAGTCTTGCTATTTTTGGAAGGGGATAAAAATATGTTCTTTACTGGGTTGTTGAGAAGAAAATATGTAGAAATAGTAGAAAATTAATAAAAGTTACATATTATGAATAATTCCATTGTTCTTTGTTTCTATTTGTTTCAATCCTTAGTCGAGTTCCCCAAGTAAATACATGTAGTTACTTATATAAACTTATGTTTTTTCTCTTTAAGTTTCCTAATTTTGAGATAGATTTGGAAGTAACCTAGAATTTTTTTCTCTGTAATTCTTTCTTGTTCCAGTTGTATTTTGTTATTGAGTGTGGATAGGAACTATAAATTGTCAAACCAACAAGGTGTTATTACCATTATAACTATGGTCAAATCATTTGGTCCTTTAATATTATTATGCCTAAAGCAGTAATGAGTTTTAGTGCCTTGAGGTCATCACAGCAAACACAAATCTTTATACTGTAATGCTGATTGAATATGTCTCGCAGATGCCTGCTTGCGCCCCTATTCTGGTGGGTATTCCCTTTGCTGGGTCTGCCTGCCCTACCACTCGGGCATCCTAACATTCATACCTCCTTTCCTCAAGCCTGTTCCCCCGTGACGGAAGGGGTGAGAGATAATGATGACATTGAGAATCCAAAATGCCCTAATTTTATTCCTAGCTCAGCGATCTTGAAGAATAATGGGCATATGCTTTTAGTTTCTCTGGACTCATATTCAGGCCTGTAAATGAAGGATTTGGACAATGTGATCTAAAATTCTTCCTAGCTCAGAATTTATGATTCAGAAACTGGTAAAGGGGTGAGTAAGAGAATGACTATCAACAAAACAAAACAAAACAAGACAAAAAACAAAAAACAAAACCCCCAAAACAAACAAACCAACAAAAAAAAAACTGAGTAGAGATTGAAAAGACATCCAATGGTCATTTGGTTCATTACATGAACATAAGTAGGTGTGAGACATTAATGCAGCCCAAACAGACTGAACTGATGGAATGATGCCGTTGAAGTATATATGAGGTAAAGAGTGGTATATATGAGGTATATATGAGTGGTAAAGACTTTTGCCAGATGAATCACTACAACGATATTTTACATTGTGTTAGAGAAGAAATACTTGCTTTGAAAGGGATTTTAGACTTAAATTAGTGGAGTTGGGCTGGGGCATGGGAAGTGGGGGTGCAGAGGTACATTGCAATGGCAAAAATACTGGCCTTTGTATGTAAAGCTCCATTAAAAATTGATCTTTTAGCTTATAGAATGAAAACATATTTAGCCATATCATGTTTTTATTCGATGATATATTTCTTACTTTAAAATGTGTACATAGCCATTAAAGAGTAGAATGTGTTTATTGAACAAGGGATAAATCCCTATACTTGATTTGGAGCTGCTTGCCCTGTACTATGACTGAAGTTCTCCTGTGGGTGTTTGTTGTGTCTAAACTTGCACTGTGAGCCGGCATTTTCATCTGTTCCTGATTTCTGTGGGAGTTGAGAGTTTGTATGTTGTGGGGATTGACCCAGGAGGGGTACACCTGTCTTTTTAAGACTATTAAAAAGTCATTTGAAACTGTAATTTAAAATGTCCTCTTCGGCCTCACCCAAGGATATACTTTCTTTGTTAAATTAACATGGGATTTTTGATTCAAGCAAAGGGAAAAGGAAACCAGTTCAGTGAGTACCCCCTGGATGGCAGGCAGAGGAACGGCCAGGCGATAATCCTATTTCGTAGGTAAGAAGGGACTCACACAGGGTCGATATCTAATGCCAAAAACAAGATGAAAATTGCAGCCCGATTACAGTACCTGTTACATTTCCTGAAACTGCTTGTTGCAATGACATGCTTTATTCTTGTACATTTAGATGACGCTCGACTATAAAAAGTGTAATTACTTATATAAATGTCTTTTCTAATAAGTTTTGGTAACCCAGGATGAAAAGACTAGAGACTATTTCCTTAGCTGCTTAGTTGAGAGTGTATTCAGCAGTGCGTTTTTATTAGCATATTGTCTGTCTTTTTATCTGTATGGTTTTTATCCTTTTGGTTTAACTTTGTGGTTTAGTCTCACTGTTGAGTATGTTTTTGATACAGTCCATGCCTTAAGGGAATAAGTGTATTTGAAATAGAAGAAATAGATTAGATGACTAACTCTATTATTTTCTGGTGGCTATAGTTCAGTGAGGAAGTTCGGGAAACATCCTATTAAGTTATATGTTTAATGACACTAAATTCATTTTTTGGAAACACACCCTTTTCTTAGCCATAATAGTCTTTAGGGTAGTAATAAAACCAAGGAAATTTTTTATACCTTCTATTTCTAAAAATAACTAAATTTTAAGGTACTTCAGCCACAGTTTTTTCCCCCCTTTCTCTTAAAGTAATCTCAAGTTACTCTGTAAGTTTTTTCAAAAGTGTCCAAAGCCTCCTTAGGCTGATAGATAGGTTACAGCATTTTGTGCAGTCTGTGTGTTCCCTACCACAAAACATTAAATGGAATTAAGAGTATCGGAGTCACAGACTTTTTTCCTTTCATTAGAATTAGGCTGGACTACTTACTGCATACCTGATTCTCATGGATTGTGGGATTCATAAATGCCCTTTGTTTTCAACCATATTATAAATCATCATGTTATATCATGTCCTAGTGATATATAAAGCAACATTATATTATGTGAAAAGAAGTTGAACTGTACATTGAGTGCTGCATTTGAAATAAATTTCACTTTTTATGTTTATACATAGCTTCACTGATTCAGATGAAGGAATTTATTAAATTCTGTTTTATTTCTACAAAGAACATCTCGCCGTCATATTTTCTTTTCCAAAAGGATGTTGTCGCTATAAAATTCTGTACTTATAAATGTCACCTGACAATAATATACTATTTTCAGTGAGATATTCTTGTAAAAATGGAATTTAATTTACATTTTTAATAATAAATTGTAAATAGTAAAAATGTTTGTTCTCGTGTAGCAGCTTGCTTCTTGACTCTGTATTTTCTGGAAGATAAAAGAGTGATACCGCTTAAAGTGGTATCTAGGTTTGGTAGTAAAGTTGTTTCTGACTGATGCAGCAACAGCAACAACAACTCTGAAAACACAGTCTCTAGTTTTTTGTGTTTTTTTTTAATGGTTTACATTCATCAGTACTAGACTACATATAGAACAGGGATATACTTATTGGTACATTGTTAGCAGAATGAAACCAAGTGGAGGGGATACTATCACACTCATAAAGAGCCATAGGACTTTGAAATGACAATGGATGAGTGGATTTTTGATTTTCCCACGTATTATGTGATTGTAAGCAGATTATGCAACCTTTCAGTTTCAGTTTTCTTACAGTACAAGGCTAAAAGTAGTATGTATCTCAAAGGGTCAGTGGGAAGTTTGGATGCACTAACCCGTGTAAAATTCCAAGTAGAGTGCCTGCTATTAGAAGTGTTTGCGAGCTGTTATGTACAAATATTCCCAGGATTGCCCGGCATGAAACAACAATCGTGTATTGCATGTTGGCTGCGTGTTGGTTAACCTAGGCTGGGCTTGACTAGGCGTCTCTAGTTATTGCTGGTCTTGTTATGCATGGCTCCTTGCTGAGGGCTGTGCTCAGGTTTGCTCTATGCGTGTTTGTTCTGGAACCCAGGCTGCAGGGGCAGCAGCTAGCTTAGGGGAGTTCTTACAGCAATGGCAGAAATTACAAGAGAACAAGTGGAAAGATACGATTCTTGATAAGGAATAGCATGAACTAGCACACTGCCACTTCTATTTACATTCCATTGGACAAAGCAATCTATGTCTCAGTCTGTGATCAACCCAACGTCAGTGCAGTACATAGGTACACATCATGTTTATGAGATTGTGGCAAGGGTAATATGTATATCATTCTACAGGGAGATGAAACAATTATGACCAGTATTTCAATCTTCTTCAGTGCTCAACAAATACTAGATGTTGCTTCTGCTAGTCTTCTTTTAACTGTTCTTAACCTCTTTTTCCTCCCATTCTTGCCATGAACTTCCTGGTATGAGCAAAATAGGTGCTGAACCTGTAATGTTCTTGTGGTTTTAGCAGCATTACAAGCATGACTGGCCACGTATCTTTTTCTCAGCTGACGTAAGCTCTTTTCCTTACACTCTGGCTTAATTTCACCCTTTAGGTCACAGCTTAAATAACTCCGTGTGAATCCTTCCCGTCTGTGCTTTTTCCTACTTCTTTTCTAATTATTTTATTTGCTTCAGAGTATTTATTTTCATTTGTAATTATCTATTTTGTTTGTGTACTTGTTTGCTACCATTATCCCCATATAATATATAGTCCAGGGAGGCAGGGTCTTTGTCATATTCATATAATAGACACTCAGTAAAAATATTTTCCATCCATTAGAAGAATAAACAACCTGGATGAAATGATGGATATAGGTGTATACTTTTAGTTGAAATTGATTATCTTCTCGTAGTGTATCTCATTTTGGTGCGGCAGTTTACTACAAGCTTTTATTAAAGAACACGTTAGGATAATTACACATAGAATGAGGGCTTACTTTGAGAAATAATGTTTTCCTATGGAAGTGAATTTAGCAATGATTAAACTAAACCTTTATATCTTAATGATGCAGAGGATTAAAGGAAATCATTTGGAGTCTGGAGGAAATAACCTGAATAAATATTCCAGCTCCAGCAGCATATTGCTTATGTTTTTAGAGTGAATTTCCTATACACCAGGTCCTTGAATAATGTCATTTTGTTCAATATCATTTTGTTATAATGTTGATGAGAAAAAAAAAATCAGTTTCAGGGTGGGGCCACTGTCTGTGTGGAGTTTGCACATTAATCCCACGTCTGCGTGGGTTTTCTCCAGGTCCTCCATATTCCTCCCACATCCCAAAACTGTGCACGTGAGGTGAATTGGTGTGTCTGAATGGTCTCAGTTTGAGCGAGTATGTGAGTGTGAGTGAGTGCACCCTACGATGGAAGGATGTCCTGTCCAGGGTTGGTTCCTGTCTTTCTCCCTGAGCTTTTGGGATAGCACTGTCCACCCTTAACCTTGAACTGGAATAAGTGGGTTGGAAAATAGTTACCTTACTTATTAATTTTTCTTAAATGTGTGTATAACTCACATTTATTTCAGTGTTTCATATTAGTAGTGTTTTGGGTCTTTATTTAGTTTGTTGATGATTTTGTGACCAAAAATATGCCATAGGAACTTACTTCTTGTTTATATCAATTAGCCTCTTATAAAATTAGTTTTGTTATATGTCATTTTGCTTAAAGTCATGGTTTTCAAAAACTTATGGATAGCATTAAGGGAGGATTTACTGTATATAAAATGAGATAATTCCACATATTTTATAAGTGTTATAGGGCTGAGAGTGACATTACAGCAGAGTTCCCAAACTAGTGGCTTGAGAATTGAGTACTGCCTACAGATGTGTCTGTCTGTCCTACATATTTTTTTTTAACTGAAAATTTGTTTGTATTACAAAAGTTCCACATTATTTCCTTCTTAATAAAAGATCTGGTTCTTTATAACTTCTACCTCTTTATTTATATCCTCTAATTGATGAGGGAACTTTCTACTAGAAAATGTCTTTCTCTAAAACATGCATTTGTGCCTGTTTTGACCTTTTCATTGCCAATAAGTAGATAGGATTTTCCTGATCTGCTTATTTAGCCCATTTCCTCCCATTAGACTACTGAATTTTTTTCACATTAGATGCAATTACTGGTATAATTCCCTTTGATTAAATAGGTAGAATATTTAAATTTTATTAAGAGATATTTCTGGAAACAGTACTATTAATAACTAAAACACAAATAAAACAAAGCATATTGTCCATGGATCTATTGAGTTGAAAATACATTCTTAGGATATATAATCAAAGGTCGACTTGTTAAGTATGGGTTCATTATTAATGTCTAGGTGTTATGGTTGCCATGAAAACAATGGTTAGATTTTTGTAAGGGTGTGTGTGTGTGTGTGTGTGTGTATGTGTGTGTGTGTATGTGTATAAGAGTGAAAGCAAGAGAAAAAAGTAAAATAGATTTTAGAGGGAGAAAGAGGAAGGGAGGGAGAAAAGTGGAGAGAGAGAAGGAGGAAGGGGAATGGAGGGAGGGAGAAAGAAACAGCCACAGAGACAGATAGACATAAATATGGAGACAGACGGAGAGAGACTAAAAGAGAGACTAAGAAAGAGAAACAGATACAGAGATGTGAAAGGGAGAGAGAAAGGAGAAGGAAACACAGGGAAAAGCAGACAGAGGTAAAGACAGAGAGACTGAGATGGAAGAACACAGACACAGAAACAGAGAGAAGGAGAGAAACAAAGGAGACAGAGACTGTGAGCATATTCTGCAGAAAAAAAGAGTGAATGGAAAAGCTGAGGTGGGTTGGATTAAATCATAATTTTCCAAACAGGGTTCCATGGAACATTGTTCCTGAAGATATTGTTAAGTTTTGGAAAAAGGTCTCATGGTGAAATATTTGGAAAATTCTAGAAATAATATCCCCCATTTGAATATTCAAAATGCATACTAGTAAACTAATATATCTGAAAGGAAAGTGCTGAACTTTGTTTAAATTAGCATTTCCTGAACTTATCTGCATAAGGGACACTTTCTGTGGATCATAGGTAGTAACACTCTGAGAAACGAGTGTATTTCTACAGAAGAAACTGACAGACTTGTAGACAATTTTATTCACTTATTTTAACTTTGCATTTAAATTAAAGGTAAATGGGGAGATATGGATAGGTGAGGAGTCCAAAGGCAACCATGTTTTAAATATTCTTTTGGAGAATAGAAATCTACTTACTTTTGCTAAGTGGTGTCATATAACTAGTGCAGATAATAATGAAGTGTTCATAAATTTACAAAATCACATGATTTTTATTTGTGCTATAAAACTTTAAGAATGTAATTAATTCTTATTGCTTTGCACAGTTCCTGACATGACAGTTGTTAATTTGCGTGTGTGTATGTGTGTTGGTAATGGATGAGTACATTTTATTGTGATCTTTAACATGATTTCATAGCACTTTATCATTTATGAGAAAGTTTGGGGAATAAAATAATTTTTAGCTGCTTATCCTTAGTGACTTAGTTTTACCTTTTCTGGATTGTTAAATTCAGGGAAAGCTATGGAAAACTTTTGAAACAAGCAAGAACATTTTCTGGTCCAATCTGATCTGAGTATCCCACAGATTTTAATGCAGTATTTCTTTTACTTGTGGCTGACATCATCACTTCTAGGGACTTTTCCTTTTTATGTATTTTGTGATTGCAACAAAATTAGAATTTTTATTTAGGCCTTTTGTTCTTAGTAACTAAGGAGATTCCTTATGAAAATATATAAATTAAAGCTTAATATGGCCATAGACTCCATGGCTTTTTGTATGTGTGCATGCACACATCCACATGTGTAGGATTAACAAGACATTAATGAAAGAAATTGAAGAAGACACAAATAAATGGAAAGATCCTCTATACTCCTGGATTGGAAGAATCAATATTAAAAAGTTCTTATTACTCTAAGCAGTCTACAGATTCCATGCAATTTCTATCAAAATTCCAATGACATTTTTCAAAGATATAGAACAAATAATCCTAAAATTTGTATGAAACCACACACACACACACAAAAACCTCGAGTAGCCAACGCAATACTAAAAGAGAAGAACAAAGCTAGAGGTATCATGTTCCCTAATTTCAAACGATATTACAAAATTATCATAATTAAAACAGTATGGTATTGGCATAAAAATGGACACATAGACCAGTGGAACAGAATAGAGAACTCAGAAGTAAACACATGCATATGTAGTCAACTTATGGCAAAGGAGCCAAGAATGTATAATGGGGAAAAACCAGTCTCATCAATAAACCTGAACAGCCACATGCAAAAAACAACAACAATTTTACACTATACACAAAAACTAACTAAAAGTGGATTAAAGGCTTGAAAGGTAATCATAAAATTCCTAGACTAAAGCAGGTGGTAAGCTCCTTGGCATAGGTCTTGGCAATGATTTTTTGAAACTGACTGCGAAAGGAAAACAACAAAAACAAAAATGAATAAATGGATAAATGGATTGTATCATAGTATAAAAGCTTCTGCACAGCAAAGGAAGCCATCAACAAAATGAAAAGGCAGCTGCTGCCTTTAGTAGCCCTCAGATTGAGGAAATGTTATCATGCATCTGGTAAAGGGTTGGCAACCAAAATATATAAAGAACTCATACAACTCACTAGTGAAAACAAACAATCTGATTTAAATAATGGGCAGAATATCTGAATAGATATTTTTCTAAAAGAGATATACAGATGCCAACAAATACATGAAAAGATGCTCAGCATCACTAATGATCAGGTAAATGCAAACCAAAATTACAATGAGGTATCACCTCACACCTGTTAGAATGGATGTTATAAAAAATACAAGAAATAGCAAGTGTTGGCAAGAATGTGGAGAAAAGGGAACCTTGTTTTTGGGAATGTAAATTGGTGCAGCCAATGTAGAAAACAGTATGGAAATTCCTCAAAAAAATTAAAGGTAGAACTACCATACAATCCAGCAATTCCACTCCTGTGTATCTATCTGAAGAAAATGAAAACAAAAACAAAAACAAAAACAAAAACCTAAAACCAACTAACTGTGTAACAAAGTTTTAATCCTTTGGTTAAAAATTAAGGCACAGTTCTTGAGTCTTTCAGGAGACTGAATAAAATAATATAAAGAATAAACCACAAAAGGGGAACCATAAAAAAGAAAAAAACAAAACAAAAAAACTTAAAGTATTTTATGTAAGTTGGAGGATATTTTCTCCTTAAAGGTTCCACAGTTACTGGATTTGTCCTTCATTAATGTCATCTACCTCCAAGCTGAAATACATATGTAGCTTTAAAATATACTATTATGAGAGAAATTAAAACAGGAAGCCTCTTTAATCTGAGTTGTACGGAGAACTGAGAAAAAAACCTAACGTTAGGAAGAGTGTATCTTAGCCTTAGGCAAAGGCAATGTGTGGTGGGGATTATGGCCTAGCATTTTGTAGGCAAATTAATGATAGGGGGATACACCTTAGTCATGTGTGGTGAATTTCTACTTCTGTGCAAAGTGAGGGGGAGTGAGTGTGTGTTGCATGTTGCACTTTTATTGTTAAATCAAAGAACTCCTTCCTCTTTAGGGCGTGTATTGATATATCATATGTACACATTTAAATATATGTATTAATATAAACATATATATTGATATATACATTTTCTTAATAAGCATAAATTTCAAGAAGAAAATCTCCGTTTAATTTAGGAATATTTTTGTGAATTGAATGTATGAAAGAAGGAGCATTTATCCTGAGGAAAACATACACGTCTCTCCAATGGCTGTTGACTTGGAGTTAAGCATTTTTCTGTCTGTACTGATGCACTCTGAACAAAAATGTTAAGGGTCCTTCTTACTAGATACCCTTAAGTCCCAGCCACCTTCCCTTGTTTTTCTTCAGGTTGAGATCTAGTTGAAAATAATTAGAGTTTCAGAGAGTGAATTGGAGAACTCCCACCCATGGGAAAGGAGAAATTTCTTTCAGGTTGATGATTGAAAGGATGATGTGAGATATTTTTACTCTTTTAGGAAAAATGGGACAAAATTAAAACATGATGAAAATGAACTGGAAAGTCTTACTCCAGTTCATTTCACACTATTCTAACCTGGAAAGATATCAAGATTTAAACTCCTATTTTTCTCTTTGACATTGTGGCAAGGCACCCAGAAATGGTACTGGCTGGGGCAAATGTGATGGCATTTGGCCCAGTTTGGATTTACATCAGTGAGGAAGTTTGTAATACCTTTTTTCTGTGCATTTGAATGATCACGGGATAGCTTCTAGTCTTAAGTGTAATCACCCTGAGATCTTTCACAGGCATTAGACTTTCTAGAAAAAAAATTCACACAACTTAACAAATTCCACAACATTTGGCAAGAACTATCTAGATATGTTTTGCATCTCTCTGTCTCTTAACCTCAAAACATAACATGCAGAATTGATTAAATGTATTTAACTTAGATTTTTTTCCGGGAATATTACTTCAGTTTGTTTTTTTTTAGTTTTTTTTTTGTGGTTTCAATGCCTAAACATTAAGATAATTTTAGCTCATAATGTACTTGATGGCTAGTCAATCCTCTGCTTATTGCGGATTCCCTGGAGAAACTACCTGTGTGATGAGCTTTCTAGGACAGAAGCTCTCTCTTGATCTCACGACATCTGCATTTTAAGAGAGATTTCCTTCTTTAAAATCTATAGTGTTTCCTACTCGATGTTTTTTTCACAATGAAAACTAATCAGAGCTGTTTCTTTCCCTGTCTTTTTTTTTAATGCTTAATCTAGGCCCACGTCTGTTAGATGTTTGTTTAATATCATGGTAATCCTTTGGGAGAGGGAATGTACTCTTGCTTACATTGAATAGCAGGGAATAAATGTCAACACTCAGGGAATAATAATTACTAATCAGGGAGGGAATGCAGTTCTTTCAGATGACTGAGTGCTGGGGTGGGTAGGAGTCTTATGGCTTGTCCTTAGTGCTGTCACTGAACTTTTTTTACTTCTTCCATTTTTTTTTTTCTTTTTACTTAAAACATATTCTAATCATTGTTGAAAGGGTATTTTGAGAACATGATTTTGGAGCATAAAGATTATAATTTTAACAGTATTTTGAACAGACTACTACCAAATGTGTTGCCAAGTCTACTACATATTGCTAAAATATTGTTCTAAAAGGAGTAAGTTCCAGTTCTTTTGATGTTCACTGTATGGTAGATGGATTCCATTCTCCAAGTCTACTTTAAAGTTATAAATGGAATCCTGTGAACGTCCGACAATATAGAGTGTCTTAAAACCATTATATGTGGTAGGAGATGCTGTCAGTGTTCATGCCGATGATGAGCTGAGACTCTGGTGACATCACATATGTTGTGAAAGGTACCCAGGTACCACTCTTGTTGATTTACTTATTAATATTTCTATTAGAATATAGCTGACATGCAATATTATATTAGTTTCAAGGGTACACCATAGTTATCCAACATTTATATGCCTGAAGATGTGATCACCATGATAAGTCCAGCAACCATCTGACCATGCTATCACAATATTATTGACTATATTCCCTATGCTGCATATTACATCCTCATGACTTGTTTTATATCTGGAAATTTGGGCCTCTTGTTCTCTTTCACCTTTTCCTACCTTTTAACATTTTTCAATTACAGTTGACATTCAGTATTATTTTGCATTAATTTCAGGTGTACAAGCTAGTTGTTAGACATTTATATAATTTAAGAAATAATCCCCCTGAAGAGTCTAGTACCCACCTGGTACTATATATAGTTATTACCATATTAGTGACTATATTCTTTATGCTTTACACCCCCCTGACTATTTTGTACCTCTGCCCCTCCTACCAGTCTCGAGGTGGCTTCTTATGCATGTCTTTAATTGTAGAGCTTCAGTTCAGCAAGACTTCAAGCAATTCTCAATGATGGTTGTTCTAGAGTTGTAATTTTGATGTGGTCATGAGAGGAGGGAATCACAGTGCTTACCTACTCTGCCATCTTGACTGGAGTTCCCCCAGGTACTATCACTCTTACAGATTTTATTTAGTCTATTACTTCCTTGTTGTTTTGGTTTGGAAAAGGCATTTTGAATAATTTGCCATATTTACAAATGATTATCAGTGATGTTTTTGGACTTACATAGTCATCACTCTTTCAGGAGAATTTTGAGACAATTGCCTCTCTTGAGGATTCTTATTGTGCCTGGAACTTTTCAGTGTCTACACAACCTCCCTTGTGTTCGCAAAAAAGAGAGACTCAGTTTTCCAACAAAGACATGTAAGTTATTGGAAAAATATAATTGGTTGGTAACTGGCAAATTGCTAAGACTTGAGTTATTTCTCAAGGGTTTTTGTTGCTTTATGATTAATTCATTTTTTTTCAATCCATCTGCCTAATTTATATTTTGTATTTCCTTGGAACGTCTTTAGCTTTAGTTGCCATAGCTCTTCAGCTCCAAGACCAGGGCATGGTATTATATTTGACTTCCTTTCCCTATTTGAAAATTCTTTCATTGAGTTCTAGTTCAAATTCCTTGGAGATGAAACCTACTTAACACTGCTTTTTTCATCAGCCAGTTTATCCAAATTTAAGCCACTGATTGTCTGAAGGATTGGCTGCTCTGGATTGGCTGCTCTGGGGATAGGTCTCCACCAATAGATCAATCAGCAAAATCTAATGAGTGGGGTTGAGGAAGGAGGGAATGACAGGAAATAAAACAAGGTTGGTGCTTCCTTAGCAGGAACTGTAGACTATGCATTTTCTTTAAAAAAAAAAAAAAAAAAAAAAGTGAGGCCAGTGCAAGCACCCAACATCTGTAGTTTACCCTATTTAAACATTTTTCAAGTACATTGTCTCATTTGATTATGTCTAATCATGGGAACAAAAGCAGATAAATTCAGGCAAAGTTTGAACACCTCTCATTGTTTCAGGCAATTTCATTATTGAGATAATAAAAAGAAGGATGAAATTAGAATTTTATGTGTCTTTTGTGACTGTTATATCATGGACAGTTAACAGAAGGAAAATGAGGTTAGCGATTGTGTACATGTTCTTCTCATGGAGATGGCAGAGGTACAAGAGAGTGGAAATATGCAAAGCTTATTAAAACCTAGATTTGCAACTGGTACACTGTTATTTCTACCTCATTCTATTGGGTAAGTCAAATCATTTGGCTAAACTTGCAGTCAGTTCCCTTTCCCCATCCCCAGGCCCTAGCCACCGTTGATGCCTTTTCTGTACCCTGTGGTTTTTGCTTGTCTAGAATGTCATATAAATGGAATCATAGATATGTAGTCTTCTGTGTATGGCTTCTTATACTAAGGGTAATGATTTTGATATTCATCCATGTTGTTGCACATATCAGCCCTTCATTCCATTTTATTGCCTAAGAGTTTTTTTTTAGTTAGTATTCATCTTAATGATTTAGTGTTCAGGCAACTTTAATTCCTGCTCTCTTAGTTATGACTTATCATTTAAGGATGTAGACACAGAGTTTTCTATGATGCAAAGGAGCCACAGAGTTTCATAGATAATGTTTAAGTCAAAAGTTGATGCTGGGGGAATTAGACAGCAAAGGTGAAAGACTTGCAAGAAAGATTTGAAAATATCACGTGAAATATGAGAAAACGAGAGAGAAAGCTGAAGGTACTAAAGTTAATATAAGGAGTGGATCAAAAAGAGGCTACTGGACAAGTTGTATAGAAGGTGTTATAATTTTAAAACTATACTTTTGCTCAATAAAGGACTTGAGATAATGGTCAGACTTGGGTTTAAAGCAGATTGTTATAATTTTACTTGCTTGCACTGAACTCAGGTTAAAATCTGTGCAGCCTATAATGTGTCAATTAAAAAGAATAATAGAGCTGATTTCATGAAATCCTCATTGCTTCTCTTCAGTTCCCCTCGTCTGTGAATACACCTCCAATATGGCTGTCCTTGTGTTACATTTGCTTGTATGGTTTTCCCCAGTCTTCTCATCCTTCTCAGTGCGCAGTGGATCTATAAATGCCTGGCATAATTTCCATAAATATTTTCTTAGTAGATGGGTAGATGTTTCCCAACTTCTCTGACCCTTCTCTTTCATGTTTCTCCCATAAATGTTGGGTGTATATTTACAATTCCTATCAGTACTTTTATTAGATGTACTACAGGTAACATATCTAATCAATGGGTAACTGAGCCTATGCAATAGACCTCTTTTTTCTACAGCTTTCAACCTGGGTAATAACATCACCAATCCTTTTCCTACTGAAATAATTTCTGGCTCTGGGCCCTCCCTTCTCTATATTTTCTGGATTTATTTGAGATCCTTATGCTCTCTTGAGATTATGGCAACAACCTTTTAACAGTGCTCTGTGCATGTGTTTAAAACTTCCTTATCTCTGGGATTGGATAGTGCTATAGGGTTTCAGTTTTTACCTTAGTTGTTTACACTGGGACTTGGTTACATATGTGTGATATGTCTACTCAGTGTGTTTCTGGGCAATATCTTAATGTTTTCTTAATTGTATTGCTAAGTTTTGATGAATTTACTATTTCCAAGAAGATACATGCGAGAAAAGAGTATAAAACATTCCTGTGGAACTCTTAGTTTTTAACTGTGGTTGACAGTATTTGATTGTGAAGGTCAATAGAAATGGCTAAAAACACAGTTTTAGAATTAGTGGTAAAAGTAAATCTTTGTAAACTTATTTAAAAATTTGTACCCAAAGAAATCTTGTCTTTCACCAGATCTTTTGTACTTTGTTTCCTGAAGAGTGAGGGTTAAATTTATGTTATCAGTCTCATATGGACTTACTCTGAGATTATTTATTTACTCATAAAATGACCTGATATATTGTAAGAACAAAGCTTCTTGGTTAACAGTCAATCCTGCAATTCTAAAATACATTGCGTAAGTCAAACAATGTAAATGTATGCAAAATGCTGCTAGTTTGATTTTCAGATGATAAATTGAATGCAGGTGTTCATTGTTTACCTAATTGTAAGGTAGGCTATTTTGTTTCTACTTGAAACATTCTGAGCATGGATCTATAAATGCAGAGTGAGAAACCTGTGCATGCATGCCTTTGATTTCATTTTTCTCTAATGTATATATTGTTCTTTGTTGGGCAAGCTTCCCAGGCTGCCTTGCAGAAATAATACTGTGAATGATGTTAAAGCTGGAAGGATAGATATGTAATCGGATTACTTGTAGCCATAGACCATCACATAATTACCATAAAACAATGGTTCCTAACTTTATTGTCTGGTTTATAAAAGCTTTGAAAGTTGTGAAATATCTTCCCAGAAAAATAACCGCATTATACACAAAATATTTTTCCCCCCCCAGAGGTTTATCAGTCACTCTGACTCCTTTTCATTTACCTCAAGTTAACAACTCTGCTACATTCTCATACATTGTTTATGGGAATATAAATTGAAAACACCTTTATAGAAGACAATTTGGAATTATTTATCTAATTAGAATGCACATACTCCTGTTTCTGGGTAAAGATACCAGACTGAACATATATCTAATGTTACCCACTCTTCAAACCTCATTAAAGCTACTAGAAAGGGATTAAAAACAACATGGACGCGTAAGAATCAGGAGAATAAGAGAGGGGTTGATGGCAAACAAACAGCTGGAGAGCAAGCGAATGAGTAATAACTGACACAGTAGATCTCAGAAGGCTGACTTATAAAAGAGTTGCAGGTAAAGCTAAGAATTAAAATTGTCTACAGTAGAATTCCAAAAAGTTCAGGACGTTGTGGCACCAGGTACCTCTAGAACTGAGTGAAGGGGGACAAAATAAGGTGGGTTTTCTGACAACTATTTAAGAAGCAGTCTGATCTTCAGATCATCTTCTGTACTTTATGATCCTACCCACCCCCTCACCTACAGAGGAAGGTGGGATGAAGTGCTCCGTATTGAATGCAGTCAGCGCAATGAGTGCCTTGCCCAAAACAGTGACTAATAAACCATGTGCATACTGTCTGCTGAATGCGGAAGCTCTTGTCCTCTTCTCCCACTCAACAGCCAGCATCCTGGTGGCTTGGCTTTCCCTCCTGGCCAGAAATTGGAAGAGTTTTGTTTGGGGAATCTGTTCAATCTAAGAAGAAATACCTAAAAATACTGTTCTCAGAGATTCTCCAGTAAACATCTCAACCCCATCACCCGGCAGTAAAGTTTACCCTACAGAATCTCCACCTCTGTACTCATTGCTTAATAGCTTTTTAATCTTCCACTCTTAATATAAGCTGACGGGTATTAGCATACCATCTAAAGAATGCACTTACTGTGGAAGGTAGAGACCAAAACAAACAAAAGAATAATATGGAGGAAGCAGCAAATATACAGGGAAAGGAAAAGTTTTATAAAGTTAATGTCATTACAGAGATAAAAGTTATTGAAACATGAAATAAGATCAGAATGCTAGAAAAATAAAAATTTAGAGAATAAAAAAGATCTGGGGTTAAAAATAAATCCGAGGACCTCTCCCCCACAGGGCAACAAAATAAAATGTAGAAAATAAAATAAAATAAAATTAGATGTACAATCAAAGGGAGCCAATACTCAATAACAAAAGTTTCCAAAAAAAGAAAGCAGAGGGGAGGAAATACCAAAGGAATATGCAACAAAAAGAATTTTTAAAAAGTTATCTCTTATATTACCTTTCTCAGAAAGCTATTAGAGGATTTGTTCCACAGAAATGAGAGAGTCAAATCAAGAAAGATTATAATGGGACACAGGAGATGGGAGATCCAAGACAGGAGAGTAATGAAGATTATCCTTGGGATGATGATATAGGGAGTTTTTAGGATGATAGCTATGTGGCTGGCAGAGGACAACCAGTCCATGTTGACAAAGATCAGACAACTGAAAAGGTGACTTCTTCAGGAATAAAAAAAAAAATGGTATAATGCCTTATGTGTCTGGACATCCTGAGAGTAGATCTAGACAAATTGCTAAGTGTTTGCTGTTCAATGAGTCATATGTATATAGAAAACCAAACACTTAAAAGATAAGTCCTAATTCCAGGGAAAACAAAGACTTGTGGAGGAAATGAATTATAATATATGACTTGGCAGTGAGTAGTGTTTGCATAGTTAATGATGTAAATACTCAGTATTGATTCAACCAAAATTATGATCTAGAAGGGATGGGAAATGGGAAGTGTTAATGTGTGTTGTGGTGAGGCTGGGAGGAAAGAAGACAAATTTTTCTTCTTCCATAAATGATGGCCAACTCAGAAAATCAAGAGGCAGCGTCACAAGTATGTTATTTAGAGATACAGTGTGATAGGTAGACTAGTCGATCCCAGTTCTTCAGTCTTCTGCCACAGTATTCTACTTTTGCACTCTTGCCATGGCCTCCTGACAAGTGAAGTATATTTCTCTGCCCCTTGACTCTGAATTTGGCCTCCCAACTTGCTTTGGGATTTTGGCAGATGTGATACAGGCAGAGGCTTAAATGTGCTTGTGCTGTTCTGCTTGCCCTCTTGTGCTTCTACTGTTACCTTGAGGAAAGCATACTCTCGTTGGTTGCTACAGCTCCAGTTTGGTCTGCAGAGTGCAACCCATAACCCTACAGCTTGGAAACAGAGTCATCTTAGCTGTCCCACAGCTGTGCGAGTAAGAAAAGTTTATTGCTACATGCCACTGAGATTGGTGTGTATTTAGAAGGAACGTGATTGCCTCTGGGGAAGACAAATTAAGGTGGAGGGGGTAGGGTAAACTTTCATAACTATTCTTATGTGGATATTTGCTTCTTGAAACTGTGTACATTTGTAACTGATAATATATGAACTAACATTCATGAAATAAGAAAACAGATTATATGATTGATTTGTCGTTGGAGTTTGTAAAGGAGATCTAATGGATGGACAAAGAGAGTGAGGTAGTTGAGGTGTTCATAATAAAATTTTTCATGCCTTCAACCACAGTCTCCTTGCTGATCAGGGCAGTCTAAGTAATTGGAGGTTTTCTAACACAGATCAAATGGAGGTTTTCCAACCAAGAACAAATTGAGGTTTTACAGGGTTGGTTGCTTCAGTGAGATAACAGGTCCACTTTAATGAGAGTGGAGAGTAAGAGAAATGATGGATGGAGGTTCTGGAGAGACTGAGTTACAGAAAAAAAAAATCAGAGTAGATACAGATAGAGGTGAAACCAAGTTTCCATGTTTGATTACAGATATTAGTTGTTCAAGTGAAGATAAAGGTCAAGGAAGCTTCTAGAGTATTTGTAAATTGGTGCACATAGACCTTGAATTCAGCCAGTATATTGTCAGTCATTGGATAATATAATCAGATAGATGTAAATTCTAAGAAGGAATAAAAAAAGTTAGATATCAAAAACACTAATAGAAATGAAGATTACCTTTGTTTTTTTAGTAGACTGGACACAGTGAGGAAAGATTGTCTGAGCTTGAGGATATCTCAGTAGAAACTTCCAAAACTGAAAAGCAAAGAGAAAAGAAGACTGGGAAAAAAACACGGAAGAAAATATCCAAGAACTATGGACAACTACATACTCATAATGGGAATACTAGGAGAAAGAAAAGAGAAAGAAAGACTATTCGAAGCAATCATGACTGAGAAGTTCCCCCAAATTAATGTCAGATACAAAATCCACAGATCCAGGAAGCTTAGATAACACCAACAAGGATAAATGCCAAATGAACTCTACCTAGGCATATGATATTTAAACCGCAGAAAATCCAAGAGGCAATCTTGATAAAAGACAGAGGAGCAAAGATAAGAATTACACAGGACTTCTCAGAAACCATGCAAGCAAGAAGAGAGTGTGGAGTGAAATATTCAGTGTTGAGAGAGAAAAACAACACAACACTAGAATTTCTACTGTTTCAAATTATCATCCAAAAATGAAGGAGTAATATAAGACTTTCTCAGACAAACACTGAGGGAATTTGTTGCCTGTACACTTACCTTCCAAAATGTTAAAAGAAGTTCATCAGAGAGAAGGAAAATGATGTCAGAAACTCAGATCTACAAAAAGAAATTGAGAAGGAATTAGTAAAGGTAAAAGGAAAAGATTCAGTTTTCTTATTTTTAATTGATCTCACAAATAACTTCAAAATATAAGAGCAACAGTATATTTAATGTATGCTTATGCATGTATATATGTATATTAGTATATACCTTTGTATGTTTATGTATAAGTGAAATGAATGAGAGTAATGATGCAAGGAAGGGAGGAATTAGGGATATTTATTTTAAGGTACTTGTACTACCTATGAACAGTGTTATTTAAAAGTGGACTTGGATGAGTGGTAAATGCATATTGTAAACTCTAGGACAATGACAAAGTAAAGAAAATAAAATAGTGTAACTGATCTACTAAGAAAGGAGAAAAAAGGAGTCATATAAAATGCTCAATTCAAACCACAAAAGGCAGATAAAGAAGAGAATCAAAGAACAAAGGGCCACAAACATAAAACAGTAACAAATATGGTAGATTTTATCCAACTATGTCAATTACTTTAAATGTTAATAATCTAAATACACCGATTTAAAGGTAGAGATTGTCAGAGTGGGTTAAAAAAAAAACAGGATCCAAATATATATTATCTACAAGAAATTCATTTTAATTAGAAAGACATACATATTAAAATTAAAGCGTTTCAGAAAGAAATACTATGCTAACACTAAGCAAAAGATAAACATAGTTATATTAATTTCAGACAGAGCAGACTTCAGACTTTATCAGGGATAAAAAGGGATATTACATAATGATAAAAGAGTCAATTCTATAAGAGGACATAAAAATCCTTAGCATTTATGTGCCTAACAA
This sequence comes from Rhinolophus sinicus, assembly GCF_057876585.1. Classification (NCBI taxonomy): domain Eukaryota; kingdom Metazoa; phylum Chordata; class Mammalia; order Chiroptera; family Rhinolophidae; genus Rhinolophus; species Rhinolophus sinicus. Next base: position 22,684,975 of record NC_142504.1, read on the forward strand.
CAGAGCCTCACAGGACATGAAGCAAACCTGACGGAACTGCCAGGAGAAATGAATGAATTCACAATTAATAGTTGGAGTTTCAACACCCATTTATTATAAATGGACAAATCCAGTGGGCAGAAAAACAGTAAGGACATAATTGAACTCAGCAATACAATTGATCAATTGGATATAATTGACTTCTATCAATTACGTCATCCAGCAATACCAGTCTTTGCCAGTTCACATGGAACATTCACCAAAATAGATCACATTCTGTGTCATGAAACACACCTTGACAGATTCAAAATAATAGAAATCATACAATGTCTGCTATCAGACCACAATGAAATTAAACTAGAAATCAATAACAGGAAGACAGGTGGAAAAGCCCCAAATACTTCGAGATTAAATGATACACTTCTAAATAACAGATTGGTCAAAGAATAAATCTCAAGAGAAATTGAAAATATATCTTCAACTAAACACAAATGAAAATACAACTTATCAAAATTTTGGGGTGAAGTAAAAAGGAGTACTTAAAAGGAAATATATAGCATTGAATGTATATATTAGAAAACAAAAGAAATCTAACATGCATACTAGGAAATTTAAAAAAGAGCAGATTAATTTCAAAGTAAGCAGAAGAAAAGAAATAAAATAGCAGAAATCAATAAAAAAGAAAATAAAAATCAGTAGACAAAATCAACAAAACTAAAATCTGGTTCTTTGAAAATAGTAAAATTAATATCAAAAATGAAATAAGGGACCCCTTTACAGAATAATGGGTATTAAGAGGATAATAATAAAAAAAATGTTATGAAAAATTCTATGTCCTCAAATTTAACAGCCTAGATGAAATGGACCAATTCCTTGAAAGACACAATCTGCCAAAACTCACACAATAGACAATCTGAATAGCCTATATCTATTAAAGAAATTGAATCAATAGTTGATAACTTTCCAACATAGAAAGCGCCAAACTCAGATGGATTCACTTGTAAATTCTAACAAACATTTTAGGAAGAAATTATACCAGTTCTCTAGAATCTGTTCTAGAAGAAAGAAGCAGAGGGAGGACTTGATAACTCATTCTGATACCAACCTAATATCAAAACCAGACAAAAAAACATTTCAGAGAAGGATAACTACATACCAGTATCTCGTGAACATAAATGTAAAAATTCTCAACATAAATCTGTATTAGCAAATTCTGTATTAGTAAATAGAATCCAATGATGTATGTAAAGAATTACAGACTACAACCAAGTAGGATTTATCCCAGGTGTTCAAGGTTAGTTCAACTTTAAAAAATAAAAAAGTGTTGCAATACATCACATTAACAGACTAAAGAATAAAAATCAAATCATTTCAATAGATGCAGAAGAAAATATTTGACAAAATCCAGCACCCATTTGTGATAAAAACTCTCAACAAACTAGGAATAGAGGGGAACTTTTTCAACTTGGTGAAGACCGTTTACAAAAAACCTACAGCTAACATTACAGTTAATGATGAGAAACTAGACACTTTCCCACTAAGATCAGGAACAAGGTAAGGTCCCCTCTCACCATTTCTTTTAAACATCTAAATGGAATACCTAGCTAATGAATAAGACAAGAAAATGAAATAAATAGTCTGATTGGGAAGGACATGATGAAACTTTCTTTGCAGATGACATAATTATCTATGTAGAAACTCTGGAATAATCGAGAAAAAAACTCCTGCAAAGATAAGTAATTGTAGAAATATTGCAGTATTCAGGTTAATACACAACAGTCCATTGCTTTACTATAGACCAGCAATGAACAGGTAGAATTTAAAATTAAAAACACAACAGCTTTACATTAGTGTACCTCAAAAAGATATGCTTAGTTATAAATCTAACAAAATATGTATAAAATCTATGTGAAGAAAACTACAATATATCAAGATGTCAGTTCTTATTTCTTTATATATATAATTTTTATTAAATTTATTGGGGGAGACATTGCTTAGTAAAATTATATAGGTTTCAAGTGTACATTTCTATATCATCTACATATTACATTGTGCGTTCACCATTCAGAGTCAGTTCTCCTTCCATTACCATATATTTGATCCCCTTTACACTCTTCTACCATTCCTTTCCCCACTTACCATCTGGTAATTACTAAACTGTTTGTGTCTATGAGTTATTGTTTGTTTGTCTGTCTTGTTCGTTTGTTGCTTTCAGTTTTATATCCCACATATGAGTGAAATCATATGGTTCTCGAATTATTCTGATTTATTTCGCTTAGCATGATAATCTCAAGATCCATTGATATTATTGCAAATGGCAGTATTTCATTTTATGGCCAAGTAATATTTCATTGTATATATTCACTACATTTTCTTCATACAGTCATTTATCAAAGGACACTTAGGTTATTTCCATGGCTTGGCTACTGTGAATATGCTGCAGTGAACAAAGGGGTACATGTATCTTTACAGATGAAGTTTTCAGACTTTTTGGGTAGATACCCAGAAGAGGGGTTGTATGGTAATTCTATTCTTAATTTTTTAAGGAGTCTCCATACTGTTTTCCATAGTGGCTATACCAATTTATATTCCCACCAGCACTGTATGAGAGTTCCTTTCCTCCACAATTTCTCCAACGTTTGTTATTACTTGTCTTGTTGATAGTAGCCATTCTAACAGGTGTGAGGTGGTATCTCATTGTGGTTTTGATTTGCATTTCTGTAGTAGCCATTGAAGCTGAGCATTTTTCATCTGTTGGTGGTTTTTCTTCTTAGGTGAAGTGTCTGTTCAGGTCATCTGCCAATTTTCTAATTGGATTGTCTGGGTTTTTTTGTTGTTGTTAAGTTGAATGTGTTCTTTACATATTTTGGGTATCAGCCCCTATTGAAGGTGTTGTTTGCAAATATTTTCTCCTATTCAGTTGGTTACCTCTTTGTTTTGTTGAGGGTAATTTTTGTTGTGCAGATGCTTTTCAGTTTGATATAGTCCCATTCATTTATTTTTGCTTTTATTTCCCTTGCCTTTGAGGTCAAATTCATAAATACCTCTCTGAGCTCAAGGTCCATAAGTTTAGTACCTATGCTTTCCTCCATTCAGTTTGTTGTTTCAGGTCTTATGTTTAGGTCTTTGATCCATTTTGAGTTAATTTTGGTATATGGGGACAGGTAGCAGTCTAGTTTCATTCTTTTGGACATGGCTTTCCAATTTTCCCAGCACCATTTATTGAAGAGGCTTTTCCTCCATTTTATGTTTTTGGTATATATATATATATATATATATATATATATATATATATATATATATATATATATATGTGTGTGTGTGTGTGTGTGTGTGTGTGTGTGTGTGTGTGTGTGTATGTATGTGTATATGTATGTGTATATATATATATATGTGTGTATATATACATATACATGTATATGTATATATAAATGTATATGTATATATGTATATATTTGTATTTACATATATATACATATATGCATACAGAGGGTGCCAAAAACATGTATACACATTTTAAGAAAGGAAAAAACTATTAAAATTGTAATACACAATATATTTTTATTCTCATTTGTGTCTATGTATGTTTTCATCTCCCCTCTTATTTCTTCTTTGACTCCGTCTTTCTTTAGTAGCATGTTGTTTAATTTCCATTTATTTGTGGTTTTTCCCACTTTTTGCAGTTGATCTCTAATTTCAAAGCATTGTAGTTGGAGAATATGGTTGGTATGATTTCAGTCTTCTTAAATTTACTAGTTTTGTGTCCCAACGTGTGGTCTATCCTTCAGAATGTTTATGTGTGCTAGAAAAGAATGTATAGTCTGGTGTTCTAGGATGAAAGGCTCTGTAAATGTCAGTTATGTCCATTTGGTCTAATATACCATGTAAGGCTGATATTTTCTTATTGATTTTCTGTTTTGATGATCTATCCATAGCTGTGAATGGTGTATTTAGGTACCCTACTATAATTGTGTTTTTGTCAGTTTCTCCCATTAGTTCTGTTAATAGTTGCTTTATGTATTTTGGTGCTCCTTGATTGGGAGAATATACATTGATAAATGTTATATCTTCTTGTTGTATCGTCTCCTTTATCATTATGAAATGTCCTTCTTTGTCTCTTGTTACCTTTTTTATCATCAAGTCTGTTTTTTCAGACATAAGTAAGGCTGCACCTGATTTTCTCTGGATGCCACTTTCCAGCTTGGAGTATTTGAGTCTGTATTTGTCCTTATAACTGAGTCTGTATTTGTCCTTATAACTGAGATGAGTCTTTTGGAGGTAACATATGGTTGGGTTGTGTTTTTTGATCCTTTGAGTCTGTATTTGTCCTTATAACTGAGATGAGTCTTTTGGAGGTAACATATGAGTCTGTATTTGTCCTTATAACTGAGATGAGTCTTTTGGAGGTAACATATGGTTGGGTTGTGTTTTTTGATCCAATCTGCTCCTCAGTGCCCCTCATGCTGCCATTGTTGGGCGTTTCTGACATCCAAGATGTCAATTCTTATACCATTCTATAAAGCAATTCTAGATTTATATGGAGAGACAAAACACCCAGAACAGCCAATACACTATTGGAGGAGTTGAACAAAGTTGGAAGGCTGAGACTACTCGACTTGAAGAGTTACCATAAGGCCTTAGTAATCAAGACAGTGTGGTATTAGTGAAAGAATAGACAAGTCAGTCAATGGAACAGAATAGAGATCCCAGAAATAGACTCACATAAATTAGTTAACTGATTGTTGTTAAAGGAGCAAAAGCAATACAATGAGAGATCGTCTTTTTAATAAATCTTGTTGAAACAATTGGACCTCCACGTGCAGAAAAAAGAATCATAGACCTAAATGAAAAACATAAAACTCCTAGACAATAAGACAGGAGAAAACGTAGATGACCATAGGTATGGTGATAACTTTTTAGATACAACACCAAAGGGGATGATTCATGAAAGAAATGAGAAGCTAGACTTATTAAAATTTAAAACTTCTCTGCAAAAGACATTTGAAAAGAATGAGAATAGAAGCTACAAATTGGGAGACTATATTTGCAAAAGACATGTGATACAAGACTATTGTCTAAAATATACAGAGAACTCTTGAACTCAACAATAACAATACGAACAATTCAATTAATAAAAGGTTAAAAGACCTGAGTAGACACCTCACCAAAGAAGATATAAAGATGACAAATTAACATTGAAAAGATGTTCTAAATCACATGCAAATTAAAACAACAAATGAAATATCACTGCACATGTATTAGAATGGCCAACATCTAGAACACGAACACCTAATGCTAAGGAGGGTGTGAAGTAACAGGAACTCTCATTCCTTGCCTGTGATTATGCAAAATGGTACATCTACGTGGGAACACAGTTTGACCATTTCTTACAAAAGTAAACATACCTTACCTTATGATCCAGCAATTGCACTGCTTTGTATTTATTCAAATAAGTTAAAAACTTATGTCCATGCAAAACACCTATACATGAATGTTTATACTAGCTTTTTTCATAATTGCTGAAACTTTGAAGCAACCGAGATGTCCCTCAGTATGTGAATGCCAACATAAACTGTGGTATATCCAGACAATGGGATATTATCCAGTGCTAAAAATGATCTGTTAAGACACAAACGACATGGAAGAACCTTATATGCATTATACTAAGTAAAAGAAGCCAATCTGAATAGGTTACGTACTATATGATTCCAAGTATATGATTTACGGAAATGGCAAATCAATGGAGATAGGAAAGAGTTCAGTGGTTGCTGAGGATTCAGGCAAAGAGGGCATGAATAGGAGGGACACAGAGAATTTTTAGACCATGAAAATGCTTTCGGCATGATACCATAATGATGAACACATACCATTATACATTTGTGACAACCCATAGTCTGTAAAGGACTAAGAGTGAGGCCTAATGCAAACTGTATACTTTGGGTGATGACAATTTATTGGTGCAGGTTCAACAGTTTTAACAAATGTTCCACTCTTGTGTAGGATTTTGATAGTAGGGGAGACTGTGAGTATATGGGGGTATATGATATATGGGAAATATCTGTACCTTCTGTTCTACTGTTCTATGAACCTAAAACTGCCCCCAACTCAAAGTCTATTAAAAAACTCAATAAAGAAAGATCCAATAGGAATTAAAATTCTGTTGTGACCTTCACTGTTTATAAAAGTCTATATTCTGTGTTCAAATATGATATATAGCTTTTCTGGGACCATAGTTTTATACTGACAATCATTACCTTTGAAATTGTGAAGAAACTGTTCCATTGCTTTTCTAATTTTTATTGTGGCAATTAAGAAGTCTTGACCACTTTGGATTTCTGCTTCTTTATAAGAGACTTTTTGTTGTTGCTGTTAATTGGGCTTGTTGTATTTTCATCTATTAGCTTCTTTATTTTATAAGAATTTTTCATTTGGAAACTCATTTTCTTCATTACTGCAGTTTTTTTTGAATTGTTTGGTTGCTTCATTGTCCTGTCCTTTTCTGTTCTTTCCTTCTGTATTTTTTATTTTCTCTCACATTGGACACTGTGGTTGTTATTGATTATTCTTTTCTCTCCTGTTTGTTTTCCTGCCTTTTAAATATTATCCTGTCATATTTTATAAGGATAAGTACTTTATTATTCTGGGCTTACTAATTCTTTTTTATTAGCTGCATAGTTTCTAGTTTCTCCAAAATCCTTTGTTTGTTTTTCTTTTTTAATCTATCATGTTTGAGGTTTTCCTTGGCTTTCAGTTCAATCTTCGCTTTCTGCTCTTGTTATGTGCTGGAGATTGGTTGGACTTGGGGAGTGTTATAGTGGGGCTCGTTGACTGTGAGCTTCACTATAACATGACTGGGATAGATGATACTTTGGGGACCTCTGACTATGTATCCGTAGGACTTCTCCCTGGGGAGAACATTCTTCTACACTGTTTTCGGCTCCAAGTTTAGGGAGGCATAGAGTTCTCAGCATCTGTGTGTGTGTGTGTGTGTGTTTCATGTGACCAGTAATATCACTGTGACCCCCATTCTGGATAATAAATGTTGACATTTTATGCAATTACATGTTCATTTTCATTAACATCTACCATCTTGCTGGTTAACTGCTATTTGTTCTGTCCTTTTTCTCTTTTTCTGCCTGCCTTTGTATTAATTGCTTAGTTTCTATGATTCCATCTTATCACTATTGAATTCGTATTTTTCTCTTTAAGATGTCTGTTTCATCATTGCCTTGAGGTTAGGCATACCTGTACATCTCATTACAGTGAACTTCAAAACAATATTATACCATTTCATGAGCACGCAGTAGTAATTTGCTGAAGAGGAGACTGTAAGTAGGTCTAAACTCCTGTTATGAGCGTGGCTTTCAGAGGGTCTATGTTCTCCTAGTTGCCTCCACTGAGTATTTAGCAATTTGTTGAAAGTTTTGGCTGACTTCTTACCTGCTGTATGGCACCCAGTCTTTTCCTTTGGTGTTCTGCTGTAGTTGAGCCAGTGTCAGCGTCCTCTTTCTCCTGGGTGGAGGCATAACTCTTTTAGATTTAAGGCTTACTTGTTCTTCCTGTGACTTCAGTTTTGATGGGTTCAAGAAAAAGTTTATCTGCTTTTTCTTTTGTTCCGAAGTGAGCCTAATTTTTTTTCCAGCTTCACATACCTTAGACAAAAGTAGAAATCATCATCAATGTTCTGGAGAAACAGGAATTCAGAATTTCCTTTGCCATTAAGCATGAGTTTTTTTTAACTTACTGTGAAAGCAAGGTTTTCTTGCCAAACAATGACCCAAACTTTCCTAAATAGCTGTAATATTAGTCCATATAATGAATGACAAATTCAGACTGCTCTTTCTGCCAAGATTACTCAGCCTCTGTTTCTGGTATATATTTCATATATACATGACCCATAATTTTCCATGCTTCCCATTAACCCTGGGGACTGGAATCCTAAAGACTTTATGCAGTTATAGGCCGTTGCCATCTTGGCTGGTATATCTCATTGCTGGCAGGAATATGGCATCAAGTAGTATTCTTACCCACCGGCTGCTGTGGGAAGGAAGTAGCTGTTCCTACAGGCTCCTCTCAGAATGCCATTTGTGAGCACGTTCAAGACTCCTCCACAGATGTGTTCAATATCTTGTCTCTGGAAAGAGTTAGGAAAAGGTTGATTCCTAGCCATCTTTGGGATTTAACTATGTGTTAAAGAGAAAACTCTGTTTACTGTATATGCATCTCACATACAATTAGATGAGACTATGCAGATGTGGGAAGTTCAAAGTGGAGGTTTACTAATACTCATCTTAACTTATTTGAATGTAACTACTGCTCGTAATACTGCATTAAAAATGAAAATAAGAAATATGTCATGGTATGTAGTACATCAGAATAGAAGATTGAAATGGAGACTGTTCTGGTCAATTTGGGACTCTGTGTATAATTGATTGTTACAGTTTCTTGTCCATTAACTTCATGAACAAATATAGTTAAGACTTTGCAACTTCTTGTATGATGAAACAGCATTGGCAAAGGATGCTAAATGTCATAATTATGTTTGTTGCCTTCTAGCAGTCTTTGGTACATGGATAACTGTTTCTAAAATGCAAATCTACCAGATGTCTGAAACTGCTGTATCTTTGTGTGGTGCCTTTGCCTTAAGGGTATCACTCTCCACCAGTTTTATTCAGTCTTTAAAATGAGACCAGAAACCATTTCCTCTGCTAGGCCTTCCCTGATGCTGTCACATAGAATTAAATATTTTATCTCCTTATCTACCTCTAGGTACTCTTCTAGTGTTATATCTATCACGTTCTGTTGCAAAATATTTGTTATAGATCTGCCTCCCCTTCTAGACTTGAGTTCCTTGAGGACACAACATGTCTCATTTATGCTGGTTCTTAATACAAAGCTTCGACATGATACGCAATCAGTATTATTCAGCCGAATTATACTTTGTTGGTGTGGTTCTTCTTAAAATGCTTAAAATTTGTTTTTATATTTTACTAAATCTATGAGAAGCATTTACATTTTTCTCATAATGAAAGACTGATCTGTTTCCATGTTCAGAATAAAAACATAACGCCTTTCAAAAAGATATATTGATATTTAAAATATTAAGGTGAATAAGAGAACTGTGACCTGCAAATATAGATTGATATAAATATAAGAGAGGGGATTTGGAGTTTTATGAATACATATATTTGTTAAATCAAATTCTGATATGGTAATCCTCAGCCATACCTTCAGGCATTTTAGAAATGTATTTGAAAAGGTAGTTTATGAGTGAAGGAAATAAAGTGTTATATTTATCTGACACCTGAAACTGTTGAGGAAATTCAAGACTATGATTGCAACATTCTTATTTTCTATTGGCTTTTAGGGCATAGGGAAAATTATTTTGTAACTTGCTTATCGGTAGCTAATTAAAGAGCTTGCACATTCTCTAGGCCCTTCCTTTTCTCTATACAACTGATTATTGAATAAATGTTTTAGTTTTCTTTACAATTATATTTTAACTTATTTGTTTTGTTTTTTTTCCTACCCAGTGTAGTGACTATGACCTGGAATTTGGAACTGAGTGTTTGCATTTGGCTCTAAAATACTGTCACATTAAAGCCAAACTTGTGGAAGGATCACCCGATCTCTGGAAGGTAATGGAGTTGGTACTTTCCTCGGGGTCGCATCTGTGCTTTTGTCCTTCCTGAAGTCACATTCTGCAAGCACAAACATTTTCCAGGCCCTTTAGAAAATGGACTGGTATAACAGCACTTGGTTTTATACTGAAACAATATTTCTAAGGGAAGGTGTGTGTGTGTGTGTGTGTGTGTGTGTGTGTGTGTGTGTGTGTCGGTCCATATATTAAAGAGTTAAAAAGGGTCTCACTGGGTTTTCTAAGACACCAAAGTATGGTATCATTTCTATTGCTGGATTTCAAGGAAATTTCCTTTGACATAACTTATTCAAATAAATTCCATTTAGCCAATAATATTGTTCACAATTTTTTCCTTGTATGCTGCATATATCCATTTACTCTGTTGTCTTACACTCAAGTGAGTTGAGGATGCGACACTACTTTCCACAGTGGCAGCATTTCCTTTCACACCCTGGGGTGGGAGCTCCAACTTAACTGAGTGGAAAGAATATCTGCACAGTTCTGACCGTGGGGTGGGTAGCTGGACCCACTCACTGCCCTCATTCAGGACTAGGACTCTTCCCTGTGGCAAGGATGACAAACTTCTTTCTTTGTGGAGAGAATGAAGTGGTCATACTATAGCTTCCTTGAGCCAGGGGGTGTTTTACAGTGTGACTCTCTTTCGTTTCATTAAGTAGGAATGTGTTGAATTGGACAATAATATTCTGAAATAGAATTGTAAGGTCATTGCATAATTTTGAAGTAAGTATATTGCTGTTTTTGAAATATTGGATGAAATCTTTATAAAGCATCCACCTAAATCTGATTAGTAAAATTCTTCCTTACGCTAAGATTATATGAACCCAAAAGCATATTTCCTCACTGACTTAAAAACAAAACAGGAAGCCCATGAGCTGATTAGGTATTTTGCACAGTAACGTGACAGGCATTGATGCTTGCTGAAATCGTCTCATACATACTTAAATTGTTCTAAGATTGCAGAATATTGACATGCCTCGATTATTGCCTGGTAGAGAAAATTCATGCAGTATTATTGCTCTCTTCAGAATATCCAAAATGTCATCAATGCAGCAGGCAAACAATTTATTCATTTTGCTTATTCTTTTTTATCTATGGCTCAGATGGTAATATACATATTAATTGTGAGGATTTGGATAATTACCAATTAGGTGTTTTGTTAAAGTTCCAGACTCACATTTCTGTAGAACCCCCTTTGACTCTCTGCTAGACTTCATGTGCAGGCTACGTAAAACAAAGTGGAAACTCTGTGATGTTACATTGCGACTAACATGTTGAGGACACTTTCTGGCTGCATTACTGACGTCTTAGTGTCTGTGATTATTTACCTCTTGTAGGTATTCTGAGCCTTCTGCAAACTTATAAAGCATCCTGAGGTCTGCAGATAAAAGTAAAGTTGCACAGTACTCTTTGAATTTTCCATTTCAATATTTTTTTGGGGTGAAATCTCATATTTCACTGCTTTCTCCAGCAGCACAGAATTAGTCCTCACATCTTGGCACTCTGCTTCTCTTTTATGTACAATACATGTCAATGCACTGAGGCACTGGCCTTTCCAAATGCTTCTCTTTGTTCCCCTGTTCCATCATTTTCATATGTGCTGTTGTGGATTGAATTGGTCCCCACCAAAAGTCCTAATCCTTGGCACCTGTGAATGTGACTTTGTTTGAAAAGTCTTAGATGAGGTCATACTGGTGTAGAGCAGGCCCTAAATCCAGCCTATGGGAATAGGAGAAGAGATGCAGACACGGATACTGGAGAATGCCAGTGATGATGGAGGCAGAGAACAGAGTGATCCATCTACAAGCAAAGCGAGCAAAGTATGGCCGACAACCACAAGAACCTAGGGCGAGGCCAGTAAGGATTCTTCTCTAAACATTCCTGAGGGGGCAAGGCCCTGCGCACAGCTGGACTTCAAACTTCTAGCCTCCATTGCTATGAGAGAATAAATTTCTATTGTTTTAAGCCATCCAGTTTGCAGTTGTTTTGGCAGCCCTAGGAAACGAACACACATGCCAAAGGGTGACATACTCTTAGTCCCAGAGGGATCATCTTCCTAGTATTACTTTCCAAACTGGGAGGGTGAGAGGAATCCCCACTCTTATGAATGATGTTTGAATAATGATGTGCCTCAGTGGGATCTTGGATTCTAAAGGGGCACGTCATACAGTGGATTGGGCAAAAAATCTTTCACATGACAGTTACGAGGTCTTTCTTCAGGTACCATGTTGATTCTGTTGATTGAGATGAAATTATTTTGAGTGCAAATATTACCATTGTTTCAGGTTCCCTCGTTCCTTCTTCTGCCTCCTCTTTCATCATGATCCACCTTTATAATTTTGATGTTTTCCTAGGTATTTATTTAACTCTATTTAGCCTCTTTTGATGGCATTGCGTTGTCCTTAGTGTAGCCTTCTCATTTAATTAATTTGTGGCCTTACCGTTTTGTATGGATAAAGAGTATCAAAATTGTTTTCAAACCAAAGCTCTTCTGGAGCCTGGAGGCAACAGTTTTCTTTTTTCAAGTCACCATGCAGGGTAGAGGATACCCCCATTAATGACCAGCACCTCTCCTCAAACAGTGACCAAACACAGAAGTATGCAGGACTGACTCCCGGGAATAGGGATTGGCTCTTGTACTCTCCCTGAGTGGTGGTGGCAGGCAGTAGTGGATGCATACTAACTTTGGTGAAATTTCATCTAGTTTACAGAAGAACTTCCATTGCTTTAATTTGTAGTTTTTGTCCCAATATAATTAAATACTCGGTCACTTACTACACTATACAGACCTAATTGAACAGACTTCTTGTTTCTAACTATTAAAACCATCATCAAGGCATGAAAGATTTATAAAAGATTTATAACCTGTTATTTAAAAATTCAACTGGGTCCCATTGTCTGAAAATGCTTCTTTAGAAGGAGTTTCTGAAGTGTTTGAATCACATTATTGGAATGGTTGCCTTTTGAAGATTCCTACTTTTTGAGGCTGACTTTTTAGATCCTAATGTCCCTAGCATCTTCATTAAGAACAAAAGAAACAAAATAGTCTCACTTTTGGCTTTTCAATCTCAAAAACACAATATGGTGCCATTGTTTCTTTTTAGAAGTTTTCATATCATTAGCCAGTCTAGAGGAAAGAATATTTTCTACGTAGGTGTAATTTAGGAAATGGAAATAAATATAATAAATAACCCCCAATCTAAATTTGTATCTAATAAACATTTTCTATCTTTAGAATTTAAGATTTTTTCTGGCTTTTAATTATTGGAATTACGTATTCATTTTCTCAGAAGGTGAAAGATGAGAGAAGAGTTCAGTGTAGCCAACCCGACTGGGCTCTGAAAAGTCTGTAATTTATGATATTGAGTGTCAACACAGATGGGGCAACAAAAAGTAGGCGTGACAGTGTTTTCTGAAACTCACCTTGAGGTAGCTGAGAGAGCCCTGCTCTAGGAATTGGAGGACCATTATCTCTGTGGCTCTCAGTTTCAGGTTTCTCTTTCATTGAAAAGGAACCCCCCCCCCCCCCCCCCCCGCTCCATCCCTCTCCCTCTCCCTCTCTCTCTCCCTCCTCCTATCCCTCGCCCTCTCCCTCTCCCAATCCCTGTCTCTATATATCTATCTGTTAGCTAAACACTTTACTCAGATGAAATATTGCACAGAAGCGCAGTCAAAGAAAACACACAGAAATTGAGCTTAACTACTTGAGTGGTATATGTGGGACTTGGAGTCTCAGCTACACAGAGCACCTCCCCTGGTCTCCAGGTGGCCCCTGAGGCTCAAATGGCACAGTGTGAAAACATGGAAATCAGAGGATTGAGGCTCACTTCCATCACTGCTGAGCTGATTTTTTTGTAAAGTAACTCTTCCGTAATGTGTTGTGCACGGTCAAAGAAAAACTACAGATCATGCTGACAGAAGAAAATCAACTTCAGAACTGATTATTAAACTTTTTTTGAAATTAGAAATAAGAAAAGCCTTCCCATATTATTGTAAGAGTTTGACAGAAAAAGTAATTCAATTCAGAGCTACATTTTCCATTATTATTCCCTTTGATTTATGTAAAGTGTTTTATTTAGAAAAAAAAATAAGGCTGTTTTAAACACAGTATTTTACAGGTTTGTGAGAAATATTTTGTAGTTTATTTTCATTAAATCAGTGTTTGAGAATTGTAGTTGAGATATTCAGTAAGGCTTATGTAGAAGATATTATTAAAAATCAAAAGCTTTAATCAGTATATAGTAGATATCCACAGCGTACAAGAAAAAATAGGAAATTTGTGAGTCTTTCTTGTTTATACAGCTAATAATTTAATACTAGTGGAGAAAGGACCTTTAGGTGATAAAATATGTATTTTATTCATAAGAGTGACTCTGATGCAAAAATGTTAAGTCTTGCAAGTATGCTAGAAAAAAAATAATTTTAGGATTTGAGACCAAGTTTTCCTTAACTTTAAAAACCCATCATTTAAGATTTGTTTGGAAAAAAAGTGTATTTGCACAATTATATTTCAATTTGGAATGCAGTTTTACCCCTCAAAGAAAGCAGGAAGGGATGAAAAATAAATTATACTAATTAAGCGTCTTCTCGGTTTACCTTATACAGCAGACAATTCTTTTAGGTTGGTGCAAAAGTCATTGCGGTTTAAAAGGTTAAAAATAATTACAAAACCGCAGTTACTTTTGCACCAACCTAATAGGAAAAAAAGCATTTTCTCACTTCAATTGTAAACATTAAGTCCTGTTTGTGGATATCTAGTTAACTTTTGATTGTCAAGCACATAAAAGAAAAACATTTTATTCAATTCTTAGAAGAACTATTTCTCCACTAAAATGTAGCCTTCACATGTTAAGAGTGTTGCTTATTCTTTTCATTGCTCTATTCCCAGCACTTAGAACAGGACCTAGAACACAGTAGTTACTTGATAAATGTTTGTTGAATGAATGAATGAGATCAATACATTTCTTTAATTTAGTAAAATGGATAGTATGAACCTTTAAATGTCTGTCTTTTAATTTTTAGAGTTATTAGAATTCCCAGATATTAGAATTACACTGTGGATTAGTAACTATGGTTCTAGTTTTGGTTGGCAAGTGCTGGTTTTAGAGGTAATGTAGCAGTGTCACATTTGACTTAAATAAATTGGTTGAATGCTTGAGTGACTATCCATCTGTCTTACAAGTTAACTGCTACTTTAACTCTCGATTGTAAGGTATAGTTTTGGGCCAGGACTTACCTACATGGATAAAGGCATAGCAGAAGAATCTCTTTTGGGGAGAAGTATCCTGAGCCACTTGAGCTGAACACAGTTTCTGTATAAGTCTAGTTATGAGATAATTTCGATGGAAAAAGTCTGAACTGTAGACATGGAATGGTGCTAATTTGATGAGTACCTCTCAAAGTGGGTCATTGGAACATTTGCATCATAGTCATCTGGGCACTTGAAGGATAAGCACCTAAGGCCTTACAGTATTTATTAATACAGTTCATTACTTACTACGTTTTTCAGTTCTGTGAGCTAGGAGAACTAATTCTGCAGTGCAATTCAATGCTACTGACATGTTCTATACCTGAGCTCGCTGGCTGTGGTCTGGAAAGTCTCTGCCTTAGTACCATGTCAGGTTACATTACAAAAAGTAGGTTATAATTGCAAGGAGGCTGTGTGTTCTTAAGGAAAGATCATGATTGTCCTTATGTACATGGTGGTACCCTACAGGCTCTTTTTATGAGAGCCATGTATTAATAAAAACCTCACAGGGTGAACCTTATTGGGCTATGTACAGATATACTCAATTCAGAAGGAAGTCCCTTCTTAATGTGAATTGATCTTTGAAATTTCCTCATTTTAGCTGAAAAATGCAATTTGGTGATTTTTGTTACACTTACCTTTTCTTCCTTTCGACATAAAACCTTACCATTAAGTAAGAATAATGCTAATACTTTTAAACACTACCACATTTTCTTTGACATAGTGCTTCAGTTACATTAATAAGATTTTGGTAAACACTGCCGTATAATACGTCAATTTATTTAAAGATGTTGAAAACAAATCTTCCACCATTTGTAGACACAGAATACATTATTTTGAACTTGTTGATGTTGTTATAATATAGAAATTGTCAGTATTATGTGTTTATAGTTTCTCCAGAATCAAGAATTTCCTTGGGGGCTTAATTTTATTGCTTTCACATTCCTTCCTGCTCTGTTAAGTCTAATGAGGTTTATCTGTCCTTTAGGTGACCTACAAACGAGATCTGTATGCAGCTGAATCGATTATTAAGGGTATGTTTGGCCTTGTGACTCTCAGTTCTTGTGTTTCAAAAATGTAAGCCAGTTCAGAATTTCTCATGACTTGTTAAGTCCCAGAATTCTCAGAAGTATAAATGCCTGTAGGCTATGGAAGTCTGTGATTTTCTTTTTTGAAAAATAATTATGTTTTATTTTATTTCCTGCTTGTGAAATATACTTATTATGATTTATGTTATGTTGGTGTTACTTTTTATAAAGGAAATGCTTTATTTGAGAAAAGTGTGGGATATCGGCATTATTAGAAGTAAAAACATTTCAATAAATGTATAAAGATATTATATTTTACATTTCCTATTAAGAGGCCTGACCCTCCCTCTTCCCCCTTCACTGTCATATTTTTACATTAGATAGCACCTTCCATATGAGAATTTTTTTCCCCAAGAATAGAGAAATTGGACTGGATTATTTTTTAATTCCTTTCTGGTTATGACAATGACTGTAATTTTGTCTTGTAATTTTTGGATATCACATAGGTAATAACTCTTACCTCACTTTTTTCATCACTATGACTCTAAGATCTCAGCTACACAGAGACAGTTTATTTAATAATCAGCAATTATTTATTACTGTGCTTAACACTGTGCTAGGAATGTAATGATGGTGCACACGGGACATTCATTCTGTGTTTTTTGCAGTCTCCATTGCTTAAATCAGGGTTTCTTCATCTTGGCACTACTGGCATTTTAGGCTGGGTAATTCTTGGTTGAGGGGATTGCTTCCTGCATTGTAGGTTGTTGAGCAGCATGCCTAGTCTCTACTCATTAGAAGCCAGAGCCCTCTTCCACCGCCCCCCAGGTGACCAAATATGTCTCCTGACAAATACTGGGGGTGCCAAAAAAATACATACAAGTGGACGCTTGGTCAACGTTGCTCAAGCAGTAGTTCGCTGTAGTAAGTGTCTGGACGCTGATGGTAACCACTTTGAGCACCTCTTATAATTGCAGAAGTCAAATGTGACTTACATTCATCTTTTGTTTTCGGTATATATTGAGTATTACAGTTTGCTGAGTATATATTGAGTATAAACTATTTTCCTTTCTTAGAATGCGTGTACATATTTTTGGCACCCTCTGTATATGGTCCTAGCAAAAATCAGAGGGGTCCACCCCCAATCCTGAAGCAAGTGTTGTGATTTACAATGTTAGTAACTGACTCCTTCAAAAATCGATTAAGGACAGAATTATGTGTTCAGGTTTTGATTGAGAATGAACTTGTGAATTCAAACTTCGAAGTTGAAAAGAAATACTGAATCTGAATTCTGACTGCGTCAGTTTTAGGGAAACCTATTTAACAATCAATTGGTTTCATATTTAGAAAACTGAAATCTTTTCTCTGGTCATGACATTCTGTATTTATATTTCACCCTGAATTTTTTTTTTTTTTGGCTTTTAAGAATATTGTGTTTCCAACCATTAATGTACTGTAATTTGTGTATCTGTGTGTCTGTGTATGTAAACAGATCACATAGAGTTATAAATCAAAATGTTGACATATATTTACATACGCGCTGGGCGATGTTTAAACATTACTCTGTAGAAGTTGGCTAAACCATGATGTGGTTGGGTTACATTCTCAACACAAGGAAATATAAAACTCAGTTTGCTTTCTTTACAAAGTCATATCTCTATTACCTAGGTAAAATGGAAATTATTGATTTTGTGAATAGTTGGTAAGTGGTTCAACTGAGGATTCTATACACTTGTGCCTATATGTTATTAGGGCAGGCTTCTTACATGTAAAAACCTACATTTTAAATGTAATCGCAGGGGCTATAGTTTTGGAATTGTTTGCAGAGTGGCATGGTTTTTTCTTATCTAGGTAGCATGGTCTACTGTGCTCCCTTTACTTTTAAAGCATTTAAAAGGGATTCTACTTGTGTTCTCAGGGAAAGTAATCTGTCTGACTGGATGTGACAGCTGATTTAGTCGACAATCTCCAAGAGCTTCTGTATGCTCTGGGATTTGCATTTCTAATAACTCTCCAAGAGATTCTGATACTGCCTGCCCACTTTGAGGACCTCTGCTCTGGGGCCTTCCTACTCTCAATGTGGGCCTCTAGACCAGCCGCATGGTGATTACCTGAGAACTTGAATGCAGAACGTCTGGCCCCACCACATTAAATTAGAACCTGCATTTTAACTAAAACTTGGTTGATCAGTTTGTACATTAAATTCCAGAAGCATTCGTCGAGCTGCTCTTCACAGTCTTTTATAATTCATTTCTTTCCAAATCATATCTTTTAAAATTTATTTTTTATTTTTTAATTAAAGTTTATTGGGGTGACAATTGTTAGTAAAGTTACATAGGTTTCAGGTGTACAATTCTGTATTACATCATCTATATATCACATTGTGTGTTCACCACCCAGAGTCAGTTCTCCTTCCATCACCATATATTTGATCTGTTTTACCCTCATCTACCACTCCCTTTCCCCCTTCCCCTCTAGTAACTACTAAACTATCGTCTGTGTCTATGAGTTTTTGTTTTTTTCATTTTTATATCCCACATATCAGTGAAATGTTATAGTTCTCTACTTTTTCTGTCTGACTTATTTCACTTACCATAAGAATCTTAAGATCCCTCTATGTTGTCACAAATGGCACTATTTCATCTTTTCTTATAGCAGAGTAGTATTCCATTGTGTACATATGCCACAAATCATATCTTTATTGCACTAAGAACTTGAAGTCTTCCTGTGTTCTCTCAGCTCCAATTCTCGTTTGCTCAGCTGAGATTGTCACCTGCTTCTCAGGTATGACTTATGTTCATACTACCTCTAAGGCCTAATAGTAGAAATACTTCTGGGCATAGGAAAAAGAAAACCCTTGGATTTTTAAAAATAAAATCCCCAAATATAATATGGCATAAAGCTGACGAACTATCTAAGCTGCATATTCACCTGTTCGCCTTTTCCTAGTAAATGTTCAAAGTATTTTTCTAGGCACTTCCATTACACAACATTTATTGGTACTTAGTTTGTGCCAGGCATTGTTTAAAAGCTTTTTGTGTGTTATTTCTTGCCTCTCCAAGAACTCAGTGGTTTAAGTAGTATTATGGTTTCCATATTATGGAGTCGTCAAGGGTTCTCAGCAAATACGAATTTAAGAAGGATAGAAAAACATTCTTCAATACAGGTTTCTACCTTAGGCAGTTGACCTCTTTGTATAGCTATCCTCCCTTTTATTCCTTAAGCAGAGATTGTTTAGATTCCTTTGTATGAAATCCTTGACGTACATGTGTTTTGGAATTTGGAATACTTGGTATTTTCCAAAGCTACTACATTATGTCATATATTATGTCACATCACCAGTGGGACTTGGGACCTCACTGCATAATGAAGCTTGGAATGCATGAATGTTTACATTCAATGCAAGAATAATGACTGTAGAGTCTCTAGCCAGTTCAAATTCTGGACTGATTTTTCCACCAAATTTATATATGAAAACAATTCAAAGAGTTTATTTTAAGACCTTTTTGGATTTTAGCATTGCCCATAACTTGGTGAGAACCTCTTTTAGATAGTGATTCATTGAAGGAAGAAAAATATCTATTCTTTTTTTCTTTTGTATCCTCTAACATTGAGGTGAATTGAATTGAGTGATATGTTAAAGGGTGGGGCTACATTTCTTTCCTTAGACTCTAAGGGCCTTAAATTATGGGAATAGGTGCCTTTCCTGCCTACTTCACCACTCTACCTGCTTCCACCAGGTGCATATTCGGATCTAGTAAACCTATTCTTATAATATATATATATATATATATATATATATATATATATATATATATATATAATTATTTTCTTTTTAAAAATTGAGATGATTTAGTATTTGATTATGCATTTTGTCATTTTATCAGGGTGTAAAACCAGGATTTCGAGCACATGGCACTCATGTCAGGTGCTTTGTATATGTTACCTCATTTATTCTTTACACTCATGCTGATATGTAGGTATTATTGTTCCCATGTGCAGGTGGGAAAACTGAGACTTAGAGGTATTAGGTACTTTCCCTAGGTCACACAGTAAGAGCAAGATCCACAATTGAAAGCCACGTCTGCCTTTTCCTTACGTCTGACTCAGCTCTGGGACTTGGCCACTTCGCACCGCTAGGCATGTGGTTGCTCACGCTGACCACTAAAATTGATTCTGCGTTCACTGTCTCTCTTTGGTGGGTACAGCAAATGGCTTATAAAATTCAGCCTGCCCACCCCTAATTCTGTTCGATTACACCTGTATCTTCAGTTGGTTTGATGAAGAATAATCACACAATTGAGACTGATGTTTTCTGCCAGATCTGTGCTAAGCACACAGTAGTCTTCCAGAGTGTGGGAAAAACATAGCATCGAAATGGCAGATTTCTAGATATGGCCAGAAAAAGTGTAAAAATTAAAAATCAAAATCAGAATAATACTTATAAAATGATTGGTTGGGTACTGGTTAGTTTTTTTTTCTTTTTTCTTTCTTTCTTTTTTGTTTTTTATTTTGTTATTCTGGTCATTTAATGTTTCTCCAGCCATAACAGTTTTTCATTTTATGGGATGCAACTGTTTTTCATGGTGTGAAATGAGTGCTTAGTATTCTGTAAGCCATCCTTTTCTGAGCTGCTTTTTTACTTGAATACCAATTATTGCTGGTCAAAAAATTGTATTTTGATGTAACCATTTACTTAGTTTACTTAGTTTTTGCAGACTCTTTAAAGCATTTCTTTGCTAAGGGTGATGTTTTGCAAGAACATTTTGTGTAGTCCCAAATTTACTTGTCACTGGAACAACACGTATATTTTGGTCCCTCTTGATTCATGTGCAAGTTCATGGCTTTAGTTTAGTATGGGAATTTTGATGTAACTGACTTCAGGCAAGCTTTGACTAAATCCCCAAAGGATGGGTTATAGCAAGTCTCAAAATCTGACTTTTATCTTATTAATATTGTTAGATAAGTTTTACTTTTAAGCTTAATTTATTTTAGCATCAGTGTATTTGCCTGGATTTGTATTTACAGTAAACTATTCAGTAATTGGAAACATGTATGAGGTCTGACAATTAAATTCATGAACTCATCCTAGAAAAAGTGCTACATACCTCATTGCTGAATGTCAATCACCATGGTCACCTTAGAAGTACTCCCCTTGGGAAGCTATGCACTGATACCGGTGCCTAGTCAACCCTTCAAAGCAGTTTTGGAACTGTTTTTCTGAAATGGCCATCAGAGCTATCATGGAATTACCCTTGATGTCCTGAATGTAATCAAAATGTCTTCCTTTTCATATTTCCTTTTTCTTCAAGTAAAGAAAGAAGTCATTGGGGGGCCAGATCAGGTGAGTAGGGAGGGTGTTCCAATACAATTTTTTGTTTACTGGCTAAAAACTCCCTCATAGACAGTGCCATGTGAGCTGGTGCATTGCATGATGCAAGAGCCATGAATTGTTGCTGAAAAGTTAGGTCGGCTAACTTTTTCACACAGCCTTTTCAGCACTTCCAAATAGTAAACTTGGTTAACTGTTGGTCCAGGTGGTAGAAATTCATAATGAAGAATCCCTCTGATATCAAAAAAGGTTAGCATCAGCGTTGCAACAAATTCGTGAACTTAATTGTCAGACCTCTCATATCTGTCTCGTACTCTCATATCTGTCTTTTACATAGCTGTCTGCATTGAAAAATGTACAGTTCATCATGAATTTACTGTTATGTAACAAAGCATTATCACTATTCCTTTTTTTTGAGGCAGAAAGTTAGATTTGGTCATTTTTCTTTAATGCTTATTCCTTGTAGGCTTCTACTACGAGTGAAATTTAAAACAAACTTTTCTATGGAGTAGTGTGATTAATTGGCACAAGACACTAGGCTGATTGATAAGTTTGTAAACAGCCCCTTAACAAAGAGGGATTGTACTTTTGTCACACAAGCAAGTTGAGCCCACCCAGGCCTGCTCTGCATGCTCAAACCTACCCAAACGATTAAAGTGATAACAGATGCCAGCAGTAACATACTTTATCTAGACTTACATATGCTATACAAACAGTCCCAACCCACATTTGATTTAATATGCTGACCATATCCCTGGCAAAAGGATCAATATTCTGTAGTCTTCTAAGAAGAAAAGCCCCTATGGACCTTCGAAATAAAAGATTGTAATTATTTTCTGCCATTTATCCTTCTTCAAATCCTTTAATCTATTTAATTTTGTGGCTGAAGGGTGTTTTTAAACTCACTCTATTTTATTCTTTCCTGGTTTTGATATTATAAACCTAAGTAAACTTGTGCTATAAAGAAGCTTCATGGTGACTCTTTTCATAGGGTGGTTTATAAAAAAATGGAAAAATAAAATAGTTAAAATTGAAAATCATTTTATTTTTTACTGACTTTATTTAATATTAGTTGAAATAGTAAATATTAATGTTCATGTAAAAGTTCATCTTTCGCCAGTCATTATTTAATTTTTTCCATTTGTTTAGAGCTTACTTTTTTTTTTTAAAGGAAATTAATTGACTTTGATTTTTCAGAAATACAACATCCCCTATTGGTTCAGAAATTTAGACTGTATTCTGAAAATACATTTTTATTTTCAACATCAGTGATACAGTGATTTGTTTCAATGTTAAGTATTTATGAACAGTTAAGCTATAAGTCCCTATATGCCTGCTTTTTTATGTTTCATACACTTTTTTAAAAAAAAAATTATACCAGTAGGCAAACAATTGAATCCCTTTGTGCTTATACATTGAAAGTAGCTGAATATACTTTTAAATTGGCTCTGTCTGAAAGGAATAAAATAAAATCACATGTGAATAAAATTGATTCAGTATTACTAAGAATTAGAAAGTTTCATGTTACAGTGTAGGTTTTATACATATAAAGAAACTAATGCCTTAATTTTTTAGTGATCCTTTAATATTTTCACTTAAAACCATGGCATTTTAAGTGAAAAATATTTTTAAATCTTTTCAATCAAATTGAAAAGACGAGAAACTTTAAATCAGGTTTTCTACATCTGTAACTGGACAGTATTCTGCACATGTGGTATGTCCTCATCAGGTTTTTCTTGTAAAATACCCACTGATGGCGCCATTTATGTTAACCATGCTTTTTGGACAATGCAAAGTGACAGCTAAGATTTGCATAGAAAGTGTAATTTTTGATGTCTGGTTTTTGACTAGGATACTTAATTTTCCAAATTTTCACATTAATACCATAACTTCTTTGTACATAATATAGCTTTTGTTCTTCACTCTCTTGAAAATAGTACTGTGACTGTATCTTACGTGAATCTGTAAGAACATTTGCGTCAGGCTTTAATAAGAACAGGAAGACTGTACTATGATTTAATAGCAGTTTGGTTTCATTGAAATCTTATTGCAAAAAAATGTAAATTGGAAAGTTAAATAATATTTGGATCAAGATTAGAGAAAGTAGAGTTCACTTTTGTGTTTAATTTTGTAATTTTCTTGATTTGTCATTAGTTAGATGCTAATTCAAACATAGTCAAGTAAATCGGTCATGTTCAAAAACTTATAAGGTCACTACTAGCTAAATAAGATTTGATAATAGACAAAAAGCCAGCCAGTTATACTTTACTCTGATGTAGGTAGGGAAAAAAACAACAACATAAACTCCAAACATGACGTTATACTCAAAGCAATAATACATTTTGTAAACCTACTGATGGATCACTAGCATTTCTTTCAAATTTATTTCCCTCTCAACTAACTCAGAAACAATATATACTTTGAAATGAAAAAAAAAAAAGTACTGAATCATTTATTTGGAAAACAGTAATGTGCTTACACGTAAAAACATGTGCAGGAAACAAGATGTGACATGTCTGCTCCTTACTTTTAGTTGTAAGGTAGGAAACTGAATCGTGTATCCAATGACTCATTTAAAAATGTGGTTAAGATCTGATATAAAACATCTTTTAAAAAGAATCTGCCTGTGTACCACTGTCCGCCAGTTGAAACATGTATAGTCAACAATAGAGCTAACTTCTCAAAAGTCCACTTTGACATTTTAATGTGGGTATGTCTGGTTTTCTTGTGAGGTTCTATTTACCACCCCTGTTGTCCACTTGTCCTGTTGACATGGGTTGTTGGCTGCTTTTGCTTTATTGACTGCCTACCATCTCCCTTCCTGTTTTAATAGCTTTCTGTATTAAGGTGTTCAGCGAAACCTTAGCCATCTTTCTACAGATGATAATGAGTCAGGGACGTCAAAGCTCAACAGTTTTGATTCTCTTTAATACTACTTCAAAGTCTTTCATGTGAGACAGAAAATAGACTCTTGAGGTTGACTTTTGATTCAAGGAACTCCACAGGAGAATAGAAGCTAACTGCCCTCACTTTGAATGGATTAAGGCTGGAAACATCTTTTGAAATTGATTACTGTTGGATTTGATACAGTTGTTGCTTATTTACCTAAAACACTAAAATTCTGGCTTTGGCTCTGTTCCATAGTATTTGAAAGTTTCTTATAAAATAGAACCACCATCCTGAGCACTCATGAGTCCCTCCTAATGATTCATTGATGGAGGCATATGTCTAGATATTCTTTGTTCCTTATTAATGTGTCAGTGGGTCTGTCAGATGGTGAAGAGGAAGGTGCACATATTGGAAATTGTACATATTACCATTTTGTGAAGTTAAATGAAAAGACCCCCAATTGTATCTATTTTCTAACCCTTGAAGGAAGACGGTATACTTTATGCCAAAAGATCCAATGTTCAAGGACAATTAGAGGAACTTTTAAAGGATGACTATATTATAAATTAGATTTTGTTCTCATTCAGAAACTTTCAGATTTATACATTATACCTCCTATTGCCTATAAAGGACTTAAGGTAGAATAACTCAGGAATTAAACACTTATAAAAACACATTGTACATGAATACTCATATATCCTGCTAAACCTTATATCCAAATCAAAGGTGTCTAAGTTTTAGATTGCAAAGCACATTAAACTGGGGGATTGAAACCTCTGAAGAAATTCCATTGTACTTATAACTTGACTGAAACTTGAGAGAATTTCAAGAGTTTGACAGATGAAGCTGTGACACAT
Source organism: Rhinolophus sinicus (assembly GCF_057876585.1). Classification (NCBI taxonomy): domain Eukaryota; kingdom Metazoa; phylum Chordata; class Mammalia; order Chiroptera; family Rhinolophidae; genus Rhinolophus; species Rhinolophus sinicus. Next base: position 22,709,966 of record NC_142504.1, read on the forward strand.
TCAAACTCTGACATTTTAGATATCACGTTAGGAGTCCTTTGATGCACACTCCAGGGTAGATGGTTGGAATTCTGATAATGTTCCTGTTTCTCTGTTGCTACAATTCCTTGAAGAGCAAAGAAATAAGGAGAGGCAGAGGAGCATCATCTGTTAAAAGAAGCTCCATGTCTTTTCTCACTTCTTCCCCTTGAACTAATAATATATATTTGGTAGTATTGAAGGGTCCTGCACAAGACAACAGATCCTCTGAAAAGTTGTCCCCTCTAATTTATATCCTTATGTGCTTCAGTGAATGATGAATTGGTTTTGGTATTTGAGAGTGGTGTCTTCTCGTACATTGTGGACCAGTGAACCAACTGAGGCTTTTATGGTAAGTTGACAGTCTCTAAGCATCTGATTTAGGGTTCTGTTGTTGAGTATTCTAAACCCGTGCCTGATTAATATAAGTATGCAAATGAGACAGTGTGACTTTGATTTTTAAATTCAAAAGTTTAGATTGTTCCTACTGTTTTGGTGTAAGATGGATAATGTTCTGTTAGAGAAGCAACTGTCCACCACATGTGATCCTATGTGATTAAGGAAGCATGGAAGAGGTACTTCATTTCTACCATGTTTCTTGACTCTCAGGTGTCATTGATTATGAGAAGTGATACTATTTTTATATCATTAAGAAAAGAAAAATGCTGCTGCCAATTTCAGTAGAATGTAGTATTTTCACCTAGAAGCTTTAAAAATATTTATTAAGTGTGTGCTTTTATGTTTATTTAGGCATAGGTTTTTATCATACTTGTTCTTATATACAAAGACGTAAGTAGGTTTCTGGTTCTAGGTAAGATGGAACAAGAAACTCCACCTTGTTTCTTCTACTGACTGAAGCTATAAAACCTGAACAGAATACACAGAACAACTATTTGAAGATTCAAAGTAAATAGTAGCAGGTAGATTAATGAATAAGAACTGAATTTGAAATACTACATAATATGCAGTGACTTTTGCCATTTTTTTTCTCATGCTATATCTTGACCTGGGTCCAAAGCAGCCCAAAATCCAGAAGTGGACATTAGAGTAGACAGAGTTTCAAGAGAAGCCCCCTAATTCTGACCAGAGGGGCAGAAAATGGGTCTTCTAATGTTAAGAGAGGGTGAAGATATCCTCCCTTTTTAAATATTTTCCTAATCCAATACTTCAGTCCCTAAACAGTCTTGTGACAGTAGTGGCACTGACAATAGCAACAGTGGGGGTCCAGAGAATGCTAAAATTCTGAGAGAAGTGAAAATTTCTCTTTGATTGAAGTTGCTGTGGTTTTAAGAGGTAAGGTGAACATTGTTTTTGTTCTTTTCTCTGTCCTCCTGTTGCTTACTTGGACACAGATACATGGGAAATATGTGCAAACTGGGGTAAATAAAGCTCTAGTTTTCTGGTAGGAGTGCTGAAAAGGGATTCTTTAGAGAAATGCACAGGAGAGATTGTAGAAAGAAAGGATGTCACCTAAATATACAGACTATAATCCAATATCACTTGGCATACAAAGGACCAGGAAAATCTAAACTCACATGGGAAGGGACAATCAATAGATACCCATGCTGAGATGACATAGATGTTGGAATTATTTGACAAATACTTTAAAGCGCTGATTATAAAAATGCTACAACAAGTAAGGAGAAATGCTTTTGAAATGAAAGATGGAAGTCTCACCCAAGACATAGGAAATATAAAGAGCCAAATGGGAATTTTAGAATTGAAAAAAATACAGTAACCAAAAAAAAAAAAAAAAAAATGTTGATGACAGAGAAAGTACCAATGAAGTTAATGAGATCATCAGATTTTTTACAGTTTGAACTACAGAATGAAAAGAGATTGCGGGAAAAATGAATAGTTCCCAGTATCTGTGGAAAAATAAAAGGTCCTCTCAATCCTGGAAGAGGAGGAGAAATATAATACAGAAAAATAGCATCAAAGAAATTCTAGATAAAAACTTGCCAACAGTTTGAATGACTAGATCCTCACCAGAAACCATGGAGACCAGAAGAAAGTAGAATATGAGTTGTAAAGTGCTAACAACAAACACTATTATCTCAGCATTAAATATCCAGCAAAAAAAAAAACCCAAAAACAAAAAACTTCAGGAATGATGGTAAAGACAATCTCAGGTAAAAAAAAACAAACAAATATAATTATTTGCCAGCAGATGTTCTCTAAAAGAATATCTAAAGAAACTTCTTCAGACATAAAGGAAATGATGCCAGAAAACTATCTTGGTACATTAGTTATTATGGAAGAGCAACAGAATTGGTAAATAGAATAGACTCCTTTAATTCTCTTCACTTTTTCTAACTAGTCATAGGTTGAAAGCAAAGACAAGGAATTGAGGTCCTTCTGTCCCCACGCTGAGCACAGCCCCGTCTTGTCTGGGTCTGGAGTCATCCCATTTACTTATACAAACAACAGCTTGCTGGAAGATCAAGTATTATATGCATTTTTAAAACTTACGAAAGACTAAAACACTTCCATTAAGAAAAAGAAAGACAGCAAGAACATTTTCTGATGATGTTTCCTGGATATGAGACAGTTACTATGTAGACAACACCCTACAACATAAAGGCAGTAGGGTATTGGAAATTTATACCATGGTTAGGTTTAAACATTACACTTGCTGTGGTAAAATATTTCATCCTACCATACGTAGACTCTGAAGGGTTCAGTATGTATGTATATTGAAATCCCTAGACCATCCACTTAAAAAAAACACACACCTATACTAAGAGATACAATCAGAAGAAACACAAGGGTAAATTAAAATTGACTCCTAAAAAAAAGTTGAAATAAACCAAAAGAAAGAGAGGAGAAACATTAAACAGAGGGAGAAAACAAAAATGTACATAATACAATAATTGACCTAAATCCCAAATTATTGATAATTAAATATAAATGGTTTCTGCACACCGATGAAAAGATGAGGGTTTTCACAATGGATATGAATACATGAATCAACAATATGCTGCCTCTAAGAGCTCACTTCCAATATAGCGATGTAGGTAGGTTAAAAGTAAATGAATGTAAAAACATATGCCGTGCCTACACTAAGGAAAACTAGCCTGAGCACTGGAGAATCAGAATGAAGGCCCTGATTGTAAGTAGGATTGCTGGCTGTAAGGAACTGGCAGCTCTGTTGGTGTGTACTGCCTGAAAAACAGCTTTGCGAACAGACTTGTCACGGTCACCCTCTGTGTGGATTTCTTTTCTACAACTCTGCGCTGAAGGACCTTTCCCAGCAACACTCAGATTCAGTAGTGCAGTGATCCGTGATTCCTCTGGAAGTAAGGGGGATCCTGGCTGTGTGTTTGAGAGAGAAAGAGATATCTTTACGTATCAGAGTTGGGTGTTTAGAGATGCAGAGTATTGTTCTTTCAAAAAAGTCTTCCTTGTTGATTCTGTTTCCTCCCTATTTTCTCCTCCTCCAGTCCCCAACCCCCACCAAAATGCATCTATATGCAAAATACAAAGTATGTCTATCTGGCCTATAGTTATTAAAGCAGACCATGCTGGAGGTGGGCTTTATTGGGGAATTAGACAAGGGCATGAAATGGCACTGCAGGCAGGAGAACATGCACATTAGTCCAAGGATCATGCTACATCCAGGAATTGTAGGTGATGTGATCTGGCTGAGCATATCCATGCTGTATATGCTACCCACCAGTTAGTCACTTAGTATTAGTTACCAGATCAGTTTTCAGAAAGAGAGACCATATTTACATAAACATTACAGTATATTATTATGATTGTTCTATTTTATTATTAGTTATTGTTGTTAATCTCTACTGTACCTAGTTTATAAATAAAACTTTGTCATCGGTATGTATGTATAGGAAAAAAACAGTATATGTAGGGTTTCGTACTATCTGTGTTAAGGCATCCACAGGAGGTCTTTGAACATATCACCAGCAAATAATGGGGGACCACTGTATTGGCAATTGTACACAATACCTTGACCATTTAGAAGTTCTCATGTGTGGAGCTGAGGTAGTAACTGAAAAATGTGGGCTTATTAATTAATTAATTAATGCTTATAGCTTTTTAATACTAACCTGTAGACTTCAAATCATGTTCCAGTTTGAATTTTCTCTCAGTTAAGTCACACTGAGCTGTGTGACACTCATATGCTCTATAGAAATGAAAAGTTATTCACTCTAAATCAAGAGAGTACATGTTATAAATAATTTGGGGGGATGTACCCTAATGGTTTAGTTATCAAAATATTTCATCATGTGCTACAAATGTCTTTAGGAAGATTTTAAAAAGCTATTTTAAAAAAAGAAGATAGTGTGAAGCAAAAACTCAGAGGTTAATATTAGTGATCAAGTTGACAGGTCAGGTATGATTTAATGTTAATTCCAATATTTTTCTAAGTTATCCTTAGGTCTTTTCTGGGGCGAGAACAAAGACTAGATTCTTGTGTTAGAGTTTTTATAATTATGGGAAGTACCATGATTTTATAGTTCTCCCCAGTGCTTTTGCTTTGTTTATTTTAACCTCTAAAAATTTCTAAGACATGCTTTATTAACAGTTAGAACAGCAGATTAAGAATTCTAAAAGCTCCTGTTTTTGTTTTGACTTCATCATTAAGCTCAAGGAAGTTGCTAAATACTTTGAGAAATAATAAAGATTGATTATATTTTGTTTGGAAAGAGTTTTGTGCTTCATGAAAAAAAGACTTTTAAATGTTGTATATATATATTTTTTCTTTTCTCTGTGAATGGTGGGGAGGATAGTAGAATAACTGGAATTGAGGCGGTTCAGCTCATTTGAGCCCTGTTCCTCTAGCTACATTCTTTTTCATTTTGGCCTTCCAGCTGGATGGCACAAGTGCAGCCATTGATGTTGTGTTTTTTTGGTGAAGATTTTAAGTGTATTAACATTGCCAGTTAAGATTGTCAGTGCATGTTTGTAGAATTATTAATAGAAATCACAGACGATGCTTCAACCTAGATCTAATGGACAAACAGATATCAGTGATCCTAACTGGAAGGTGTCCCTTTCAGTTGTAAAGGAATTCAGAGATGGAAACATAGGAGTATTTATTAATCTAGATGTGTGTTCCATTATTACACATAACTACTACACATTTGGTGAAACTTTGAGATTTGGAAAGAAGCCTTAGTGGGACAAAGTTGACAGGGATTGGTTTAGCAAACTCTGAAATATTAAGACCATAAGGGACAGTCTGAAGTTAGAGATGGGTTGTATTTTGAGTGACAAAGGGATTTTAATTTATATTCTTATTGAATGTGTCTGACCATAATGACACAAAGAGTTATTCTATGAACATTGATTGGGGATTTACTTGTAACAGGCACTCTACATAACTTTACACATATGAACCACTTAATCCTCATTAAAATCCCATAATGAAGAGTCTTCTATTCCCATATAACAGAAAACATTTTAAAAAATCCCACAATATAGGGTCTTTTACTATTCCCGTATAATAAAAATTAAATCATTATAATTTATTTTTGTATGTATGTGAGAAGCATTTGAAAACGTAACTCCAAATTTTTGCTAGGACATTACAAAGTCCAAATTTCTCTAAACATTTAACTTTATAATGCATAAGTTTGGATTAACCTTATTTTCAAGCCACTGCTTGAGTGATAGTTATCTTCTGATCTAAAAATTTCGGGACAATATAATATGTGACATAGCGTAGAACCTCCATGATCTGGTTTCACAGACTTTCCCACTTTATAGTTCATTACTAAATCATTCCGTGGCTTTTGGGTACTTACCTTGTCTCTTGCCACACTGAATTTATGCCCCTATTCTTCTTACCACAATACATTAAAAACATTTTTTTATCTTATCCCTCTTAATTACTTTCAAAGCCTCACCTTTGTTCCTAAGAAAACCTATTCAAGGATGAGCTCCTAGCTCATTTTTATTATAAAGATTTATCTGCCATTGACAGTTTATATTTCTCACAACAATGATGTTCCATAGCACTTACTATGTGGACCATTCACTTATGTTCTAAATTATATTTTAATTTTATTAGGATCATGTAACTTAGAATCGTAGACGTTTTAAAATCGGCAGGAATCTTACAGATGAGTGAACAGAGTCCTAAAGAAATGAAATAATTTTAGTATAGTTAAGTGTAGCAGATCTATATCTAGAGTAGAGGTGTCCTCTCAATCCCTTTGAATTACTGTGTTTATATATAGTTTTCTTAAATTGTTGGATAAAAGAGAATGAAGAATACATTGCATTCTTTTGCCAAAATTATTACAAGGTAGGCAGCACGATAGAAAAGGCATGAGCTTTGGAAAGACCTGGATTTTAAACACCCTTTTGAGTAAAAACAGGAATTATGGTACTTGGTTAATAATACATATTTATTTTGAGGCATTAAATGGTATAAGGACTTTACGACTTCTTATATAAAAATGCTTGATATGTCAGATGTATATATATATATGTCAGATGTATATATATGTCAGATGTCTTTTTCCCCTCTTCGTTATAGTGCTGTAGAATAACTGTATTTGTAAGCCTAATTTCTTTGGATTTGAAGCCTTTGTCTCCTACTATCTTTGGTTTGCCCTGTGATCTTGGGCAAGTTTCTTCATTTCTCTGAAGTCAAGTTTCTGAATCTGTTAGATTCAGAATAACATTTGCAGGGTCATCATGGGATTGGCACTAATATAGCATATAGGTCTTCGTAAGTGGGAGGTACTTAGTGATAGGAGTAGTATTAATTGGTGATGTTATTATTTTAAATGGTCTGTCTTTCCCAGCTTTGCTGCTTTGCTTGGAAGAATCATTAACTTTTGCCAGATCAATGTTTTTTTGTTTTTAAAGCATATTATATAGAATTGCCTATGTAAGAAGCAGCTGGGTCAGATGTTAAACTAACTTTTGATTTGGGATTCCTGTTTAAAATTACACTTTTTTTCCCCTTTATCCATGATATAAGAACCATGCAATGTCTCCTCAACTGGCAGCAATATAGCCATTTTTCAGTATTTCAGGTCTGTGGAGTCCCACATCTTTTGGGAGGGTGCTTCCTGGGTTTACAAAAGTGAATAACACTGTGTTGTACAGCTTATGTTTTTACATAAGACCGTGTCAAATAAGCCTTCCAAATCTGAAGCAAATTCATTTGGCTATTTTCACTTGTTGTAATAGTTAGCCAGGCAGGAACTTGTATTGAATTGACTGAATCTAGAGGAATGCCAAGGAAAATGCTATACTTAACCAGGACACCAGGTGGCACAGTGAGCTGCACACAGGAAACAGCCTAAAGAGTGGATCTGTCTAGGAGATAGAATTTTATCAGACTCTGGGAAACTCCTTATAAACATGGAAGGATTGAATTGGTGAGCCAAATAGCTATCACCTCTAGTTACTCCCTTTCGGATATATCCTGAGCTCTCTTATTTCTGTTGCTTGCACATGTCCTGGTTAGCTATTCACAAAGTGTAAAATGCATTCATTTATTGACTTGGGGTTAAAAGAGTCAAGGACATCTCAGTGTGTAGTCCAAGTCACTCTACTTGGAAGCTAAAACCTCCTTATTCTTGTCCCCAATAGTTATGAACAGCAGGTAAGCAGAGGTTTCAACAAACGTTGTTCAGTCCACCAAACAAATAAAGTTGTGTTCAATATTCTGTTTGAAACTTAAGTTGTTTTTTAAAAAATTTCTTTTTTATCTCAGAAAGAATTTCACAACAGATTTGCATGGTTATGGACACAAAAGAAGATGAAGAACATATAGGTCATCGCCTTGAAGAGATGCTGAAAAATGAATTAAGTGTAAGTATGCAGATATCAAGCTTCGTGATATTGAAGAGGTGAATGTGTGTTCCTTTGGTTTCCCCCTTATTTTTTGAACTGATCAACTTCCTGGTTAAACTCATATCTAATATTACGACGAAGGACATAGAAGAAGTAACAGTAAGTGTGAGGAGTCTGTAGGAATAATTTACGACTTGTACCCTGTAATAAGGACTTCCATTATTGATTTTTATGACAACTTTGAGTTTTGAAATGTTTTGTTTGCCAAACCAATTTTACTAAATTTTAATTAATTTCTTTGTTTTTATTAAAATGTATCAGCACCAATCAGAGTTTATGATGAACATATGATGACTTTTTAACAATATATATGATAAAAGTGTAATTAAAAGCAGAAGGAAAATGTTCATTTTAGTTAGCTAATTTTATCATGGCGGTACAGTTGGAAAGAGAGCAAGCTTTTTATCAGACTGCCTGTGCTCAAATGGCAGCTTTATTGCCTAATTTCCTCATCAAAATTGAAAATGATAATAACATCTACATTGTAAATGTGTTGGGAGGGTTGAATAAAATAAATATGTTTGAAGTGCTTAGAAATGCATCTGCCTTGTGGTAAGTTTCTGATGAGTATGAACTATGACAATCACACTTTGAGGAGGAGTGGAGACAGGTGTGACAATATTAAGTAGGAGATACTACTAGTTCCCAAATTTCATTCCTGTATTAGATACATGAACTGTTCAACACATGGATTCCTAGAACAAAATTTAGTGAACCATAGTCTGGGATAAGTTGTGGAATCTAAGTTTTTAAACAAGCTCCTCTAGTCAGTTTTGATGGTGATCAGTACCAAATTCTACCAGTAGCATTTAGAGCAACAACCCAAAGCTGAAAAGAAGGTATTAGCCATCTCAGCTGTCTCTTAGGCATAAAGCTTATACTGCAATCTCCTCTTCTGTGTTGCTTTTATCCATCGACTTGATGGGCATTCCCCCTCCATCTTTGGAATTTTAGTAGATTGGTGCAAAAGTAGTTGTGGTTTTTGCAATTATTTTTAACCTTTTAAACTGCAGTGACTTTTGCACCAACCTAATAGCGCCTGTTCTCTGCTTTCTATGTCAGGTCCACTTGTTAAGAATCTATCCCTAAGTTCTGTGCCCCAGTTCCACTGTGGCATCTTGCAGAATATTTAATTGTAGTTAACCCCCACTGTCTGACCCACTGAAGCACCCTTTTGGCTCAGAAATAGTCTTTTTACTCCTGGATAATCTCTTTCATTCTTTAGCCAATCCATGTAGAGAAGCCAGTGACATGGGGCCCTGAAAGACTGTTACTGGGACTCTGGGCAATCAGCCACGCCTCCATTTAGAGAGCTTTGTTTTGATATTACTGTCGAGCACCTCGCTGTTGGACTTCTGTGTGACTGATTCCTTGATTGGTCTTTCTAATATTGGACCTGGCAAGGAGTCCTTTGATTACAATTATTATGATACTTTTTGTTGCTGCTTTACCTATGCATGTTTAGTGACGAAATGACACGGGATTTAGGGGGACCCTGGTTCGTTACTGGTCTTGTGTGATTTATTCATCACTCTGGCCTCTGAGGTCCTTGTTCTTCTCACTTCTAGTGATCTTTATTTTCAGTGCACTGCATCTATCTACCCACTGGGCCCACTCTGGATATTGCCATTATCTTAAGTGCACTGAATAACAAATAATAAGGTTCCTCAACTTCTGACCATGATATTTTGTCATTCCATATCTTTTACTGAATTACTCCTGCACATGTTTCAAATTTATGGGAAAGTTCAAGCATCCTATTCCCCCCCATTTCTTTCATCTACCTGTTGTTTATACCATTCTTTACCCAGCTTAGATTCCATGATCTATCACTTCCTTGGATCACGGATATTCTGCCAGTATCTTCAATTCCCTTATCCTTTGAATGCACCCACTAGGTAAAACTCCATCCAGGTATTAATCTAACTTTTCACTTCTCTAAGCCTTTACTCAATCTTAATACTCCTGGGAAAAATTATACAACCGTGCACATGGTTGCCATTAAAAATCACTGGTCTCCATTCTCCAGTGGACACTGAATGTTTTAAAGCAACCATACCATTCTATAGTCAGCTCCCCATTCTACTCAGTGAATATTTTAAACCTCCTCAAATGTCTAACCCAGAGTCTGTTAACTTCGGCACTACTGGTGTTTGGGTTAGATGATTCTTTGTTGTGAGAGCCTGTCCTGTGCATTTACACTGTTCAGCAGCATCCCTGGTCTTTACCCACCAGATGCCAGTGTTACTCCCAGCCCCTACTTGAAGCAACCAAAAAATGTTTCCAGACATTGCTAAGTATTGCCTGAAGAAGGGCAAAATAACCTTCAGTTGAGAGCCAGTGGTCTAACCCTACCATCTTTTCCTCCACTCTTAGATATGGTCTTGTTTTCGACTTCACAGTGGGATTATATACTCTCGTAGGGGATGTACCAATCTTCCTGGTACTGAATCTCTAAGGAAACTTGTATGTGTAGCCATCTTATTTAGACTATTTCCCCTCCCTCCGCATCTCCTACTCCCATAAACATTACAACATATTACAATTCTGTTCATTAATTAAAACAAAACAAATAAACAATTCCCTCTTAATCCAAGGTTACTCTGAAGCCACATTTCTTTAGAATAATTGACCTTCTCATTCCTCAGTCCGTTGCAATCTGACTTCTATTTTAAGCTTCCACAGGAACTGCTCTGAGCAAGGTCCTCCGTGACCTCCCTATGCACAATCCACAAGACATTTATCAGTCTTTCCCTTGATTCATTGCAGGACTTGACTCTTGTCTAATACTTTTTTCTAGAAGAAATCTCATCCTGTGGATTTTATAACATCTTATTTTACCGACCACACTTTTGTGTTGTTGGCCTCCTTTCTCAGGTTCTTTTGCAGGATTTTGTGTATAATTTTTAGGTTTCTGTGCATAGTTGAGAGGTTTTTGTTTTTCCTAAAAATCCATGTTATTTAGTTTTATATGATTTTTCTCTCCTCTTATAAGGGCAACTTTATCGTGTGAAATTTTTTAGCCCATAACTTACAAACACAAAATGCCTCATTATCTAATATTTTTATGTCTTAGAGCTTTTGTCTCACTTGGAAAATAACATATAAAAAGGATGAAGTCACCGCTATTGAAATCCAGGCACCTGTAGGGCAGATCAGTGTGGGTGTGGAGCTGCTCACCACACAATGGGAGGATTGTTTCACTGGCATGAAAAGAAAAAATGTTCCCCATTGAAACTAAAGGAAGAGATTGGGTATGCTTTGCTGGATTTTGAGATATACCTTAGGGGTGAACTGAATTTCTCAACTCTAATGTAATGACACACACCTCATACGTGGAAGTGGTCGTTAAAAAGTAAAATAAGGAACTCACTGGGTAAGAGACACCCCTCCACCTTGTATACCCGTGCACGTATCTTAAATTTCATACTCATACTTAAATTTCAGGCATTTGTTATCAGACTTGTTACATTCCTTCTTTGATTTCTTAAGGAGTTTGAAGTATTTCACAGAACCTACGTACTTTGGAGATAGAAGTTTCCTGAGTAGACAGTGGTGGAGGACACCATGCCTACTTCTTCCCAACTCTCAACAAATGCTGAAGAATAGTTTATGCTACATACTGTGCTGAGAGTAGTAAGGAATTCATAAATAGGAAGATGTGAGCAGTTTTTCATTAGTTCCTTAATTCACTAATTTATTTACCAAATAACACATGCCTATCAAGATTTAGTCACTGGACATAGGGAGATAAACTAAGTAAGTATAGTTCTCTGTCCTCAAGAAACATACTGTTAAGTTGGTGATAGAACAGTAAAGAAATACAAAAATATGTTTAATTACAAATGGTGTTAACTATTCGAAGGAAAAATAAATCTATGCTTATGTAAGGAGAGCCCTGGAAAATGATATAAATTAGGAGTGAAGAGTAGTGAGCTATAATCTTTTGGCAGATGTTCTATTTAGTTAAGTCTAAAAGGATAATCAGGAGTTGACTATTTAAAGAAATCCAGATGGAACAGTGTGTGAAAAGCACATAAAGACCTTCATTCATGGTGGCTTAAATAAGACTTCTGTGGTTGGAGTGAAGTGATTGCAATGGAGGTAGAGTGGCAGAAGACAGGGATAGAGATGGGGCAGGACTAGATGCCTCCTTGTATGCTATAAAACTACTACCACAACCACTGCTACTATTATTAATTATATTTTGTTCTAAGAGCAAAATTAACTGATAGAAAACTTTAGCTGGAAATGATGACTTGATCCAATTTACATCTATAAAAAGATTAGGTTGGCTACTGCTTCTTAAACGTAAAATTATATGGAAGAAGACATGTAGCATTTAAATGTTTTCAGATATCATATTACCCCTAAAACACATATGTCTTCAACCCAATTTTCATTCGTATAATACAATAAAAGGAGCACCTAAAGAATGCTGATCTCTATTCTGAACAAACAGGGACTATAGGGGCTTTTAATGTATTTTGTTTATTCACTCCTTCCTGTTTCCTGGAGCACATAATTTAGTTATTGTCTTGTGTAACCATGAAGGACAAGCAGGAGATGTCTGAAAATAATTTGTTTTCCTGGGTGTAAGGCTTGCTCTGGTTTTGTTGGGCTGCCTGTGATACCGAGTTTATTTTTCCTGAAGGTCTCAAAGTTGTGTCCAGTGTACGGATCTCTGCCTTTTCTTATAGACCTAACTAAATTTGGTCTATGACATATTAATCAAACAAAGCATCAAAAGTAGCAAATGAAGTAAGAAGAAAAGCAGAAGTAAAAGATGCAGAACAAATTAAGTCATCACAGCATTGTAAGACCCATTCAAAATAGGGTCATTTTATGCTTATTTTGACACATAACAATATTTTAGTTTAGAGATATAGAATTATTATTTTTTTATGTTTTGAAGCTGAACACTGTAAAGTACAATGTAATAACCAAAATAGCACTGTAAACGCTCCTATTGAACCTTTGATTCTGAACAATCCCAACACAATTAATTCAGTTAGGGTATGTGGTCTTGTTGTATGTACAAGATGACAGAAACTACGTGAAGACCATACAATTAAATCCATTCTATTTATTTGGGATGTTAGCCAGATTTCCTGATCAGTTTTCCAGAGGTGAAAAAAAGGTTCAAAATTATTGGGCCACCTAGTTGCTTGAGATGGTATTAATTATGTTCATGCTGTATTTAATAAAATTAAGAGTTTATAGTTATAATTGCTTGTCATGATTTTAGAATATGATTATTAATGAGGGAGTAAGGATAACCCTCCCTAAAGGACACTTCCTCCACTATTTCTTTATATACTCAACATACGATGTCAGACAATTAAGTTTGTCAACTCGTCCTAGAAAAAGTGCTACATACCTCATTGCTGAATATCACTATGGTCACCTTTGAAATACTCCCCTTGGGAAGCTATACACCAATGCCAGTGCCCAGTCTACCCTTCAAAGCAACTTTGGAACTCTTTTCTGGAATGGCCATCAGAGCTGTCATCGTATTACCTTTGATGTCCTGAATGTCATCAAAATGTCTTCCTTTCAATATTTCCTTTATCTTCAGGTAAAGAAAGAAGTCATTGGGGGCCAGATAAGATAAGTAGGGAGGGTGTTCCTATACTATTGTTTGTTTACTGGCTAAAAACTCCCTCACAGACAGTGCTGTGTGAGCTGGTGTATTGTCGTGATGCAAGAGCCATGAATTGTTGGTGAAAAGTTCAGGTCCTCTAACTTTTTCACACAGCCTTTTTATCAGTTCCAAATAGTAAACTTGGTTAACTGTTTGTCCACTTGGTACAAATTCATAATGAATGATCCCTCTGATATGAAAAAAAAGTTTAATAACATCGTAGCAACAAGTTCATGAACTTAATTGTCAGAGCTTGCATCTTCACCTTTTGTATCTGTGTGTATCTTTGAGACACAGTGATATATTGAACTGTTACTCTTCCTAAAGGAACCAGCTGGCTAATTTGTAAAAACGATATTCAACATCTTAGTCCATTTAGGAATAAGGTCTTTGTTCACAAGTTCTAGACAACTGTTAAGCCGAGTTAAAAACAAATAAAATACATGCCCTAGATTTGGGCATGTATTGCTCAAAATCAGGTTTTATCTTCTAATTCAGGAAATTAATTGATTTTGCACACATGGTAAGTCTGTTTAGAAAGAAAATTCTTATAAAAAGCTGAAAGAATTGTTCTTTGGCATGTAGATTATAGTTTTTGACCTTCAACAGTTGATTTTGATTAATATGTATATACTAATTTTCTTATGCTATGAAAATTAAGATACAGTTTTAGAGCTTATTCACTGTGATTTCACATCCTCTTATTAATTTTTTTTGGTTCCGAATATAGGAAACATGTTTTACAATATCATTTTATACTTATTAATTAATATGTTTCCTCTAATAATTGAATTTGAAGATACATTTCATTACAACTATTTGCATGCTGTATAACTCTATAAGACCAAAAAGTAGATTATTCTATGTTCTGGTGGCTTTTGCTAAATAATGGCTTCAGGGTTTTGGTTGTTCTGGGGAAACTGAACCAAATATACCCCTTTGATGTTGTGGTCAGTAAAAATTATCCATGGCTTCTTGTTACTTGAAAACTTATTTCCAGAACCTATAAGTACTTGTCTGCTTAAAGATCTCTTTCTCTTGCATTGGTACTGTATAGCCTCAATGACTGTTCACTGCATGTAAGGCAAACAAAGTCTATACAACGTGACTAATTATTTCAGATCTTATAAAATCTGTACTGAACCTTTCACTCACAATATTATCTCTGTTGTGGTCCCACCTATTCTCTTCCTCATCCCTTGAAATTATGTAGTTTTCTCATTCTTTGTCACTCAGTATTTTGCTTGATAGCATGTCATCCCTACTTGTCAGTTAGTTTTATGTTTCATTTAGGGCTTAGTTTAAAAGTACTCTTTCCCTGAAGTCGTTCCCATTTTTCTGGTTCTTGGAGTTCCTAAACTACTCATCAACTGTGGTGTCGTTCTGCACATGATTTTATTGTTATTTATTCTTAGGCACATCTCTGTCACCATCTCTTTTATCATTGATCCCCTGCACATGTGCTGGGAGCCAGATAAATAGTTGTGGTTAATGGTGATAGGATGATGAATAAGAAAGCTTCTGGAATACCTCTACACCTGGACATCAGCCAGATATGTTTCTGGAGATAAAGGGGTAGCTGCTGGGCGTCCATCAATCATGTGAGCAGTTGAGACGCTTAGAACACAAAGAATATCCAGGAAGTTCTAATTAATTTCCCAACCAGAAGAAAACTTTTCACAAAGAGAGGGACGGGAAGGGGAAATAGCAGATGTTGCAGAGATTAGATGAACTGGAATGAGCAACAGTGATAAGCTGGTGGCCAGCAGCCTTCTGGCAGGAAAGGAGACAGAGAGTGACAGTAAGGGAAAAATCAGATCTGCAGAGGATATTGCAGTGGGATGAAGAAATAGGCCCATAAGCAACATTGTAAGGGTTATTCTTTAGAATGTGTAATAAGATTCTATATCAAGATATGAATCTACTTTGCTATATCACCTAGAAATGTACTACTTAAAAAACATCCTGAGTTGTATATACATGTTCACACACTTCTGAAATAAGTCACATGATTAAGGATTTTTTTTTTTTGTGTGTGTGTTTTGCTCAAGATGTAATTTATCTTTAATATTTCAATGCATTTTGGACTTACAGGCTAAATAATGTATATTTAATAGGTTACTAATATGTAACTCCTAATGGAAAGTTGTATGAGACAAATTTTATTCCACATGTAAATATAGCAATTATATTTATTATTTGAGAGGAAAGTGCATTAATGAAAAATGGTTTGCTTACTATGCAGGGTTTGAAGAATTAAAATGGCCGTATATGGATAGTATGAGTATTGGAGGGGTACCAAATATTCTTTAATAGTTAATATAGTACATAGTTTCTTTGTGATTACAAGTGAAAGAACTCTTCCATGTTTATAGCTGATTTTAGTTTTCTTCTTGTTTATTTCCTATTTAATTTAAAATTAGAGCCAGTATGAAAACTAGGTAGCAGATGGAGTTTATTGAGCTGAGACTCTATTTGTGAGATACCTCATCTAGCCATTTTGAACACATTTGTCATGTTTGTGGTACCATGTCATTTAAATGTTACATTAAAACATTTGTCTGATAAAATACAGTGTTGGAATTCCTCTTGTAAAAAGGATGCCGACTATACGAAGGCTTTACAGTTGCTAGAACATCACTGTTTATGGTGTTAGTTATTTATTCCTAATTAAATTCTGAAGGCAAAAAGACTAGAAAACTCTCCCTCTAACCCAGTATTTTGCAATAGCTATGGTGTTGACATTTTGGTGCAGATCATTTATTTGTTCTGGAGGCTGACCTATGCATTATGGAGTATTTAACAATATCTCTGTCCTCTACCCACCGGGCGCCAGTAGTACTTCCCCAACCTACTTGTGACAACTGAAAATGTCTCCTGACATTGCTGCATTTCTCCTAAGGACAATGTTGCCCACAGTTGAGAACTGCTAATATAACCTATTTCATGTCATGCAAACTCCAGTTTTACAATGGCTTGTGTGTAGGGGGAGGGGTAAAGCTATGTATATTATGTTTGTAATTTCTAATAAATGCATAGGTAAATGTAATAAACTATGCTCTGTAGTAAACTATTTAAATCATCTATAAAAGTGACTGAAAACATTATTTATTACTATGGATCCTAATTAGTAATTTCAAATTAATGAAATTTTGCCTAGAATACAGTTTACTTGTGCATACTTTATTAGGGCATATGTATGTGGAAAACAGACTCTAACTATACTTACATATACATCTGGACAGTGTCTGTAATACTTAGAAAAAGTTAAAATTTTGTAAATGTAAATTAGATTATGTTATAAATTTGGCAAGAGTTTGAGGGGAAAAAAAGTTGAAGGAATTAGTTCTTTAATTTTGTCACTTATGTTTGCCATACTGATTTAATAAAGATATAGGTAATTTATTTAAGATGACTCGGAAAGGTAGTAGCTGGGGTACAGTCAAGGTTAAAATTATCTTCTGATTGCAACACGGAATAAATATAGCTATTGAAAATGAAAGAGGACCTTTAGATGAACATGGATTCAAATTAAGCTCCTACTGTGTCAAAGTGTGATCCATGGACTAGTTATAACAATATCAACTGGTAGCCTGTTAGAAATGCAAATTCTTAGACCCCACCCCACATCTAATGGAATAACAATCTGTATTTTTAATGAGATTCCTAGAGATTCTTATGCATATTGAAATTGGAGAAACACAGGTGTAAGCTTTTTTCCCTTTCTCCAGTATGATGTAAGCTTCATGAGGACAGCAACTTTGGTTAGTTTGTTGCTAGAGTTTCAGTGTACAATCTGGTGCCTGGCTCACAGCCCTCAATAAATATTTACTGGTGGAATGAATGAAACTAATCTATCAGTGGATAGGATACGCTTTGTTACTTTTTTTTTTTAAATTAAGACAGATAAGATTTGTTTATGTTAGCTTGAGCATTCTCAGCTTTCAAATGTTTTATGCATTATAAGAAACATAAAGAGGTCAAAATGCTGCATATACCTTTTTAACATATCCCGTCACAAAATGACAAAATGGATAATATTTACAAAATATGCCTGCCAGCATGATTTATACTAGCTACTTCCAGTTCGTTTTTTATTTGCTATAATATTGTCCGTTAGTTATAAGTAGTATACCATTCTGTGGTCAAACTCAATGGAAAAAATAACGTTGAGCAGATGTACATTTGATAGCTTTATTTTTTTGTTTAGACACCGTCGAGTTTTGGATGTATAATTTTGTGTGATAAGATAGGAGCCTTGATTTTTTGTGCTAGCTCTCAGGTTTGTTAGGATTAGAGCCTGTATTTCCCATTCCACAATCCTTTTAGTTTTGCATCAGAACAATAATTGGCCTTCGAAGGGAATTTTAACAGTGTGAGAGAGGGATGCACAAAGGCGCAGTTTTCTTAAGACAGTTTTACTCCAGTTATCACTCCTGCGTCCATCCCCAGCTGCTTGGCATGTATTGAGTGCAGCGGTTCAGGGCACTTTCCTCTTTTCCAGGATCAAATCTGAGAATCTGAATTGGAGGACCTTTCTAAGATACTTTCTTTCCTGTCCCAGAAAAATGATCTGAGTTAGTGGGTTGTGTATGGCAGCAATTAAACTTTTAATTTATTTTGTATTGTTTTTAAATAAATTTATTGGGTAACATTGGTTAGTAAAATTATAGAAGTTTCAAGTGTACAATTCTATAATGCATCATCTATATATTGCATTGTGTGTTCCCCACCCAGAGTCAGTTCTCCTTCCATCACCATATATTTGACCCCCTTTACCCCCTTTGGCCACCCTACCTCCTCTCTTATCCTCTGGTAACCACTCAACTGTTGTCTATGAGTTTTTGTTTGTTTGTCTTGTTCGTTTGTTACTTTCAGTTTTATATCCCACATATGAGTGAAATTATATGGTTTCAACGTTTTCTACTTTTTAGTACTTAAATGATTTTCCCCAGAGGAGGTGTTTCTCCTCAGCCTCTGAATAAAGGTTTTGAGATTTCCATGATGACATAATAGTCACCTGGAGTGAACTAACACGCACTGTACTTTAGAGGTTAAGTATGTGGACCTAGGGGTCCAACAGACCTTAGTCTGAGTACTGCCCCTACTGGCTGTAGGACTCACACAGGTTATTTCAACTTCAGTTGAAATCCATAACATGAGGGAAACATGATAACACCGTGTTTCCCCAAAAATAAGACTTAGCCGGACAATTAGCACTAATGCGTCTTTTGGAGTGAAAATTAATACAATACCCAGTATTATATTATATTATATTATATTACATTATACTACATTATTATATTATATTATTATTATATTATATTATTACATAAGACCTGGTCTTATATTATAGTAAAATAAGACCGGGTCTTATATTAATTTTTGCTCCAAAAGACGCATTAGAGCTGATTGTCCGGCTAGGTCTTATTTTTGGGGAAACACGGTATATGGATACATATGGTATGTGATTTCTTTAAGACAATTGTTTAAAATATTTAGCACAGATTCTGACAACTGGTAAAGCCTCAGTAAAAGCAGGTATAAAATGCAAAGGGATAATGGGGAGATGTGGTGATGTGCTAAAATGTCATTTAAAAGTGGAAGTTAAATGAAAGTGAGTGGAATGATAATAGCAAGCATTCAATGTAGCAAAATGTGAAAGGCTGGTTGTTAGTGCTTTACATATATTCAGGCAAACAAAGATGAATGCCCTTACAGCACTCACACTAGGCTTTAGGTTTTCTAGAGCACGGATTCTTGGGAAAGCCCGTGTTCTCGGGAACAGAAGCATCCAGTGTATTATGTAGCATTGCAAATGGTTCTTCAAGGCTGAATATTTGACTCCAATCTTTGTGCAGTGTGGCTTTTGAGCTACACAATTAAGGAAGCACCAGCCCTTCCCTTGTGATAAAGGACTGGGATTCAACCCCAGTGCGCCATGGTAGAACCTTTCTTCTAGTGCTATTCTGCCTACCCAGAATTTAGGATTGGGAGAATATCAAGACTTTCTTTGGTATGTCCAACAGAAGAGGGCCTGTGTCTGGTGGTTGCAGCTTAGGAAGCAGAGGGCCACTCGTATGATCTACCTACTCAGTGCTCATGGTTAGAGATGCACATCTTATAGAAAAGAACATGGCAGAACAGTAGTAACAGGATTCATTTATCCCCTCAACACTCTACCAAGATTCATTGCCTTATACGTGTTGCATTTTTCACTCAAGCTTTCTAAGAGGCCAACCTACAGGGAAGAATTCCTGGAAATGTTAATTCTTAAGTCTCACATATTAATTTAACTAATCTTCCTATCAATTCTGAAGCATTTCTTTTACTGATGAGTAAACTGAGCCACAGGGCTTAAGTAATTGACCCACAGTCACACAGCAAGTTTATTGCAGAGCTAGATTTAAACCCAGGGAGCTTGACTCCCGAGGCTGTGCTGTTAGCTACAAAAAGGAGCTTTAAAGCTGATTGTAAAAAAAATATAAAAATAACAATAATATAGTAAATGCTCAATGATAGGTGGACGAAATCTCCATGAAAGTCTAAAAATAATTAGGACGTAAATTTTAATTGGCAACTCAAAATTTGAGGATAGTGTATTTCAGGTTAAGTTTACTGAAAATGAAGATGGAGAGGCTCTGGATTGTTGCCCTCTGGCTGAAGGTCCAGACACAGCACCCACAGGCCAGAGACAACTCAACTGATAAAGACAGTGACTAATGAGCTGACGGCCCAATCCCAACCTTCAGTTGGCAGCAGTCGTAGTTACAGAAGATTCCCTTCAAAAATCTGGGTTTGCAATATAGAAAGACTTTCCCCCTAGCATTGTTGAGGTATAATTGACAAATAAGAATTGTATATATTTAAGGTATACAACTCGGTATTTTGATATACATATATACTTTGAAATAATCACCACAGTCAGGCTAATTAACTCATCCATCACTTCATATAGTTACCCCTTTCTTCCTTTTTTTCTTTTTTGAGCACTTAAGATCTACTTTCTTAGTAAATTTCAAGTATACAATGCACTGTTGCTAATTACAGTTACCATGCTGTACCTTAGATCTCCAAAATGTATTCATCTTGCGTGACTGAAACTTTGTACCCTTGGACCAAGGTCTCCCCATTTTCCCCACACCCCAGCCCTGGGTAACCACCAGACTTTCAGTTCTTAGTGTTGTTTACAGAGTGGAAAGAAAGTGCATCTCTCTCCGATTCCTTTGTTTATACCCACATTAGTGCCATGTTTGAATGGGAGGGAGGTGAAAAATTGGATTCAGAATTAGAGATGATCCAGCCAACATGTTCCATCCATAAAAAGAGAAACACATTTTTGAAACCTCTGACTCATGGGAGTTGAACCAAAGCCTTTTAGCCTTAGTGAAGCCTTAGCTCCTCTTGAAATGGAAAACATTTTTTGACAACTCATCTCCCTTCCTAAAATCCTTGCCTTAGATAGTATGTTGACTATGCAGATGTTTGCATTTAGTTAATAGTAAATCTTTTCTGAATTCTTATGATGTAAGGAACATATTTTATTTATTTATTTTTTGTATCCTTTAATTTTACTGAACACATTGGAAAGTTGTTTTAAATTTTGTTTAAATGTTCTTTGAACCAAAATATTTACAGAGCACAGAGTTCTAGCCAGCAGATTGTTCCATTTGTTGTGTTTGAGTATGGAAACATTGGAATGACAGCATAAGATGATGCCGTAGAGCTTTCTCATAAACAACCTAATAGCGTTGTCTAATGCAGTCTTTGTTTATTGAAGGTGTCAAAGAGTCCTTTGCTACATTTAGGTAAAAATCTCAATTTCTTTATTCAGGCATGGAAAATATTGTTTGTTTTCCAGTTGGGAGGAAAGCAGAGCAGTGTGACCAAATAAAAGAATTACGCTTAACTGGAAACAATTATTAACAGTCTCAATTTCAAGAAGAAAATAATGCAAGTTCATTTCTGTGTTTTTTTTTAAAGGGGTTACAAATATGCTAACATTTAATACTTTTTGTAAAAACATTGTGCATGCCTTTCTGTTTTACACTGTGGGCATTGGTTGACGAATAACTTTAATCTTTTAATTGGAGTGTTTAATTTATCACATAATAGTAGAGCAAATATATTTTAATAATAACAACAATAACTAACACTGTAGCTGGTCGCTGTGCTTTCTCTCTCTCTCTCTCCTGCATATATTAGCTTTAAGAAGGTAACAAGTATAGATTGAAGTCAATATGGCTGAAGCCATCACAGGCAAGAATGAGCCCAGTGTTAGTGACAATATAGGAAAATGGCCTTAGAGTTTGAGAATATTTGTGTTGAAAAGTGGAGTTGGATGGTTATGATTTGAATAGAATATAAGTACATTATCGATGACTTTAATGAGAAATTCACAATTTTAGATTTAATCTAATAGTAATTACACACACAATCATGTAATATGTATGTATATCTATATTAAATTGCACATTCTAATTGAAAAAATTGAAATGAGGCTCTGTTGTAGAAATACTAATCTTAAAATACTCTTAATATTTAGTGAATAGTCTACTTTTTTTTTTTTTTTTTTAGAATGTACACTACACAAGTGCTATGGACTGAATATGTTCTCTCCCCCAATTTGTATGTTGCAATCCTACCTGCAAAGTGATAATATGAGAAAGTAGACCCTTTGGGAGATGAGTAGGTCACTAGGATGGAGCCCTCATGAATGAGATTAGCGCTCATGTAAAAGAGACCCCTGAGGGCTCCCTTCCCTCTTCTGTGAGGATACAGCAAGAAGACTGCTGTCTTTGAACAAGGAAGCATGCCCTCCCCAGACACTGAATCTACCAGTGCTTTGTATTAGACTTCCTAGGCTCCAGACATGTTTGTTTAAGTCATTCAAACAGTAGTGTTTTGTTACAGTAGCCTGAACTAAGACAACAGGTAAAATAAAATAATTCCTTGAAAAATTTAAAAATGATTGTGACAACCATGTAAATATAATTTACAAAATCTCCCTCCTTCAGTGCTTACAAAACAAACAAACAAGCAAAAAACCACAAATAGTAAATCAAGCAAACAAAATTACTAACAACAACCAACAAAGGTAAGAGACCCAACTCAACTTCAGGTATCAATTTCACCAGTAACAGTCAAGAAACAAGCAAGGTGATGACCTGGCTCATCGTGTCTTCTAAACCCCACCCATGGATCCTCAAGACAGTGTTATAGGGCAAAAGGTGATTTATTAAATCCAGATAATTCTTATATTTTTAAATTAGGGAGAAGCAAATTGAGGGACTAAAGTGAAACCCAGGGAAAATCAGATCAAATTCCTCAATTCTCTGTGGTACCTCAGCAGAGGCAGGGTAAGCTATCCCAATAACTACCATTTTTAACTCTCGAACTTATCAAAAAATAATTAGATAGCTTTATGATTCATTGTAAAAAGTAATCACAGCACATACAAGTCAGATTTTAAAAATCTGAAAGAAACCTCAAGGCTCCACCTTAGCCCCCCCGAAATATTCTAATACCTTTTGGTTCTACAGAAGGGCTCAGTAAAAGTCTGACTTCAAGAAAGGGTAAAAACTCACAGTGGCATCGCAAGGGATTAATAGTGTTTGAATGGCTAAGGAAACAAAATTAAGACTAGAACAATAGTTTTATGGAACTAAGCAGTCCATTAGGAATAGAAGACATCAAAAGTCAGGTTATTATCATAGAAACTTGAAATAATCACATTGTATTCCAAGTGTATTCCAAATAAATAATCAGTGTATTCCAAGTAAAAATTAAATAATAACTAACAGAGAATTGAAGTGAATGACACTAAAGGCATCCGACACATAGGTAATGTGTATATGTCAAGTAGACAAGCCAAGAAATTCTTCTGGAAGCTGGAAGAAAATTTCCTTGAAATGAGAAATTGATTCTGTAAGACTTAAAAGGGCATATTTTCTGGAAAAAACTGAGGAATAACAACTGACAATTAAACCTGTTCTGATTCTGATTAGGATTTTGAACTTCCATATAAAGAATTCTTCAGGTAGGCACCTATGTGCAAAACACAAAAACAAAACTTATAGAAACAAGGATAATTTATCTACAGTGTTCACTGTGCAAATATAATGAAGCAGTGTCTATAAATTTTGGAGGAAATGAAAGTGGAATCCAAGAATATTACCACCAGTCAAATTATCAGTTATAAAGACAATAGGAAAATATATGTCTATGAAAACTTCTTGGTAAAACTACGTGATGTTGAAATCGACCCAATAAAATGATGAATGGAGAATGGGTGAACGACAAATGGAGTATCAAAAGCATCAGGATAGTGCACAATGTTTGAAGATAGTGGAACTGACTACAGATTTATGAGGGAAAGTGTGAACCAAACTTTTAGTCCCAGATTAGCTAGCGATTCTTTGAGTATAAAAGCAAAAACTCAAGGAACCTGAAAGTATCGAGGCTTTCATTAAAAAAACAAACAAACAAACAAAGCTACTTATGGATGAAGTTCATCAAATAAAGTTAATTAAAGTAAAGAATTTAGAAAAGGAGAGATTTTTGTTAAGAAGTCAATTTCCTGGAATATAGATTGTCTAAATTATGTGGATTTTGAATATACTATAGGATATGAACCTAATAAAGCTGTCAGAGTAAAAAACAATATGATTGGCTAAAACTAGACTGTGGGTAGAAATTAAAATGTGCTTTATTCTCTCATAGAAGGAAGTCAGTTAATACTAGCTTACAAATAAAATTCATTGCCATTAGAAGCCCAAAGTCTTAATTCTATCCCCGATATTTTTTCTTAACATTTAGAAACTAACTGAACTCTCTAGAAGTGAAGAATTATCTGAAATTTAGCAGCATCTTCAGTTTTACTATATTGGTTCTTTTGCTAATATTAAATCATTTAATTAAAATGACATGCATATCGTGATCTCATTTTAATAAAATATATGAATGCTTTTGTTCCTTCATCTTTTTGTTCTACCAGCTTACTTCATATATTATTAATAAAGAATGGTTGGAATGATACTTACCCAATGTTCAGGGTAATTATTTCTAAGTAGTGGTCTTTTGGGGTGAATTTTTTTAACCCTTTAAAAAAGCCTTTCATGTTTCTTTTTAATTTTAAGAACGTATAATTTTTATCATTGAAAGAGGACTTTTTTTTTTTCTTTTAAAAAACTGGTAAGTTTTAAAAACCTATTTATCAAGCATTTGCTAATGGTGTGAAGAAACATGAGTTTCTGTCCTCAAGTATCCCCTACCCTGTTCTCAAGAATTTTATCAATTCTAACACTTAAAAAGCTAAATCAGAATATCCTTCATGTTCTCATCATAGACCTTATTTATGTACATGTAAAAGAAAATTATATATATATTTTTAAATTCAGAATTCACTTAAACACACATTTGTTGAAGTTCGGATGATCTGTTGAAGATCTGGTGATGTGGTTATCTTATTTTATATCTATCAAGTCAGAAACTTGGTAGGATCTGAAGATTACCTACGTGTATGCGAAAATACCTGCTGATATCCTAAGTATTGGCAAAAGACATGAAACTTCCGAGTCAGAGAAAAGACAACGTTCTACAATAGAAGCAGTAAGGAGAATAACAGTGTACCACTGGTGTTCTGAATTGCAAGTCCCACAAGAAAAGGCATTTGGGGCTAGGTGTTGCCAAGCAGTGGGGTGCATTGGAGAAGAATCTTGATATTGGGAAGCACTGGGCTTCCACTGGAGCTGCTGGTAAACCAGCCCATCCTCCCTTTCACAAGAGACATTGTCTTTATTGCTCAGGAATGCCAAGCAAATCTGAGCCAAGGGAGAGAGATGTCTCTACTTTCTGGAACATAAGTAAATTTGCACCAGGAAGAGATCTATCTGTTTGCAAGTCTGGGTGCTGTGGACATCCTTGAAAACCCAATCTGGAGTAAATTAGCTATTAATGCCTTTGAATATGTTTGGATATGTGAGAACCCCCTGGCAAATTGTCTCCCTGTCGTTTCTAGATGTGGCACAATGGAAACTGATTTCTTCTCTATTTCATTGTCAATATGTGGCTGACAACTATGGACTTTTTCTTTTTTGAAAATAATGTTCTTTCTGAACTTAGTCCTCAATGAGAACTTTAAACCTAAATAAAATTCTTGAAATTTATGAGTCAACTGATTCCTATAGCAAAGCAAAGACCTTAAAACCTTTACTTCCTTTTCTCAAATATTTCATCAAAATTATGTAGAATTGAAGCTGAGTTCTGCTGAAGAGGTATTATTCTTAGAGATTGATACTTTACTAAGGAACATGCATTTTATTTTAGAATTATATGTAAGCATTCTAAATGGAATGCCAGTATTAACCACTGAAATGTGACTTCCTATGGAACTGATATAACAGAGATATCATTTTAACAGATCCTTTGTTTAGTATTTAAGTTGTTGATATTGTTGTAATAGAAAAAATAGGAATTAATTAGAATATTGAACTATATGGAATAAAAATTTCATTGGGTAAGTTTTTGTACTGTATGTACCATTCCTTCAAAATCTAGTCTGGGATTACATCTAGTCTTTTCATCTCTTCTCTTACTATCATTGCCCTAGTTCAATTCTTTATCACTTATATTATGACGATAATTTCTTATTGCTTTCCCTGCTTCTAGTCATTCCAGGTTTTGTTAAAACTATTCTTTGTAACTGTAGTAATTCAGTATGCTTACAGAATCCTCCAACAATCCCTGTGTGACCAACCGTTTTATTTTATTCCAACATTCTCTACAATATATTCTTTATATAAGAAAAATCAGACTCCTTACCTATACCTGAATATATCCTGTGCCATTTCTATGTATTTTTTCTTTATCTGAAACAATTTCCTAATATGTTTGTTTGCTCAAATAATAGTCATTATTCAAGGACTAGTTCAAATGTCTTTCTTGGTAGCTTCATAAATTTAAGCCTGAATTTTTTGTTTTTATATGTGGTCCTTGGCTTTACGAGCCTATAGCAATTTTGTGCTCATTTGTAACAAAGTTGTTTTATATTCAGATTTGGTCTTTCTGCTAATTTGTAAACTCTTTTTCCCCCTCTGTTTTTTCTTCTTCTAGCATGTAAAAGTCACATCTGGGGCTCTGGGTCATACTGGCAGAGATCTTCAACAAATCATCTTAGAGCAATGCTATAATTTTGTTTGTGTGAATGTAAGTAGTAAATACAAATGATTGAAAGCACTAGAGAATCTGTATAAATGTAGTGTGGAAGACAGCATATTTTTCTTGTTTCTTAAATATTCGAATTTAAGATTCTGATAGATGAGTTGTGTTATTTGATATGTATTTGGAAATTTTACTTTTTATCCTTTGAAACAGGAAAATAACATTTTTAATAACTAATTCCCATAATGAGAAAACAGTGATATTTATTTAGACAATATTTTCAATTTTATGTCTTGTATGTGGTATAAAGCAGATAAAATGACACAGGTTTCAATTAATAAATCGTTCAAATTTCAATAAGTATAAACTTACGGTTATCCTTTAAAATTGCATGAAAATAAAAATTGAGTTTGATGAATATTTTGAATGATTATTTAAAAGTTCTGCATTTTGCTCCTTGAATTAAATTTTAAATCATTTAAGAACTTCTTTTCACTTCCTTTTATTTTTCTGGTCTTTCAGGTTAGGGCCTATGAATTTGAAGAAACCCAGAAACTACTGGATGTGCTTAAAGAGAGTGATCTTTCCATTTTGTACCCTGTTGTTGTGATTTCAGTAAGTGAATGAATTAAGGTAGCTTTGTCTCTTCAAATTATGTTTCATTTCTTGGAATTCAGATTTTCTATTTAACCAAATTTCATCAAACTGAGGAAATCCACCCAAACCCAGAAGACACTTTTCATTGTGGATTCTTGAGTTTATGCTCTTGCTATGATTTCTATTACTGCTTGCCCTTATTACTGCAATTGTTTGGCTGATGAGACAGATTTGGAAAACAATTTAATTCACCTTAGCAATCAATTTCATTTCTTTTTCTTCATTAAAATCTCAAAGTGTGTTGCTGAGTTGATTAGATGTTTGGATAATTTGAAAGAGCTTTAGTTAGCATATTACCATGGTATTGTTGACTACTTGGGCTGAAGTAGATGTCAGCATTAGAATAGATAGAGATAGTTGGATGGGGTCACGTTGTAAATCTTCTGTTTCTTAATGACTGTGTGTGTGTGTTGGGATGACATTTCTTATCATATGCAGTCATTGAACTGTGAGTCTTTGGAAACAAATACTCTAATGACAAGCACACCTTGTATTAGGAGAATATCCCCTACTTGAAAAAACAAACAAACATTTTTTTCTTTTTTTGATTGAGACTGGTGGCATATAAGAATTAAAAAAAAATATGGGGATACCACATTTATTTCTTTGTTTGTTTGTCTGTTTTGGAAGTGATAAATGTCACCTTGATTGTTTTCATGGTGTATGCATGTGTTCAAATCCATCAAATTGTATACATTAAGAGGACGCTTTTTGTATAACACTTATCCCCCAATAAAGCTGTTTTAAAAAGTTAAAAAAAAAAAAGAATTAAAAAAAATTAGATCCCTTTCTGTGTCTTTTAACAAAAAACCCTATAAACATTAAAAACCAATGCTTTCTTTTGTAACGTTAAATTATTAGAAATCCTGTCAGAGAGTCCTTTTCAGATGTGATTTCTGATGCTCTTTAGTCTGTTGTATAAGTCATCATGGATCCAAATGTTTTATCCTTAGCTGACAGCTAACGGAAGTTACTGTTGTTAACCTTCTCTTCTTTGTGGCTACCAGGGGGTATATAGTACTGCTAGCACCTTTTCCAGATTGCAACTCTGAAGAGGAGTATCTAGATGCTCTTTTTAGAATAATCTGATATGATAGCTATCAATGTGGGACATGGTCGGTTCTCTATTTTCTACTTCTAGCACATGTTTTTGTTTGCTACTTAAATAATGAACAAATGTTTAGAAAAATAAAGTAATATGTTAAACGCATGAAAATAGTAAAAGGTAATTTCATAAAATTTCTGATATAAAAATCACTCCAGTAGAGCATTAGGCTTTTACCTAAATTATACAAGACTCAAAAGTGCTAAGAGTCTGAATTGTAGGCTGGATTCTTGGCTTAGAAATTAATGATCAGAGAGCTGTTCTTTTTGTTTGTTTGTTTGTTTGTTTGCTTATTTTCCCCCTAGCAATGGAGAAGAGAGTTTCAGGAGATAAAACTAACTGTAGCTGTTTTCCAGTCAAGATTATACATAACCAGTTGGAAAACTATCAAAAACTACCTTCACAGATACAGAAAGTCTAATTTATTTGCATCTGGCAGGATTTCCACAAAAAATCCTTTGGTACTACTATCAAATGAGATAATGGACAGTGTAATCTTATTTAAAGCTTTTTTTTTTTTTTTTTTTTTCCAGTGAGCATAGCTGATTCATATAATAGGCACCAAACAAATGTTTAATTTTTAAAAGCAGAAATAAATTCGCAACAAATCTAAATAGAAGTTCACAACCTAGATATGAAGTAGACTTTTTACTTTTACATTAGTTTATCACTTTGCTACAGCAAAATAATTTTACTGTAATTATATGAATGATTATACGAAAACTCTACCTTCCTCTGACAATGTAGACAATTTTATTGGTGCTTAATGAGAGATAGGAATCCATGAATTCACTTTAGCAAAACATAAATTGTAGTATGGAATTTTAATGCTTTGAAAGCATAAATAAACCTTTAGAAGTGCCTTATGTAGTTCTAGTTACTGGGAAGTAGTTTATTGACATAACAGATCAGAATATATGATCTTTAAAAACTTCAAAATGTTTAATATTTGAACATGTCAGCAAATAAAAAAATAGAAAACCACCATCCATTGACACTTGATATTTTCACATCTGGGGAAACTGTCACAGAGATGTAAATTGTTTCCAGAAGGTTCCACAGCTCACCAATGGCAGAGCCAGGAACAGAATCAATCCAATATGCAATGTATCAAATACACTTGTTACTTTTATGCTCTCATGAATGTGTTAAATAATAAGATGAAAAAAGATTAAAAATATACATATACACACATATATGTATTTAATATGTCTTCCTAATAAAGAACAAATGACAATTGGAAAAACATAAATTCCTTCTTTTAAGTGCTAATGACTTCTTACTTTAGCTTCACAGGGTATTGAGCCTTTATTGAATTTAAGTTATAAAAATCTGTGATCCTATTAAATTTCTTAACAGATCCCAGACTTGTATCTTTGTCACCTTACCTAACTAGTTCTGTATGCTTCCTTCTATTAACCCTGTTATCACTAAGCTAAGACAATGTGTTTTTAAGGCACAAGTTCTTATAAACCAAACAAAAGAGAGCAGGCTATTGTAATTCTCACTGCCTCCATATTAGTTACTTTTTACTATATATGTATACATATATGTGTGTGTGTGTATATATATATATACACATATATACACACATATATGTACATATATACACATGTATACATATATGTACATATATATGTATATATGTATTTCATATATACATTTCATATATATATTATATATATATATGTATTTCATATATATATATTTCTGGTCCCTATTTTATTTGTATATATTTTTGAATGGATTTCTGTGTGTGTTATATAGGCAATGAATGACCTGAGAGTAAGTCCAAATCCCTCTCTACTCCAATTTCAACCATGTTGCTACTGTAGTTTTATGGATACCTTGATTTTTCCTTCAGAAGATTATAATTTATTGTATGTTGAATTTTTGTGATGTTTTCACTTCAAGTACATTCAAGTTTTCTCTTTCATGGTTGTACGCAGCTTCAGTGGTAGAGATGCAATCATTTCCACAAATTCTACAAATGTTTTCATTTGTTTCCTGCTAATATAATAAGTCTCAGGTATTTCCTGCTTACATCAATAATAAAATCTAAAGAAATGCTGGTTTAAAATACCTTTAGAACCGTTTTGCAATTTCAGTCATGAAGGGATTCATAGCTAACACAAAGATGAGGAATGAAGTCATTCTTGCAGAAGGTGTTGAATAGAAAGAATTGACTGTTATTTTAACTTCTTGGAGTTCTTCCCTTATGGCTAAAGGTTACTGGAAAGTTTGTCTTACGGGATATAGAAATCCCCTAAGGTTAATTGTGAAGGACAAGTAACTGATGATGTGTGAAGACATGATTCCCACCTTCCTAGTATTCTCTCTTTTCATGAATATAGGTTATTTGTTTTCAGATAGGGTGATGTTCTGTAGGAATATGCGAATAGAATGAATTCCAGCAGACTTTTTCTAGGTTGTATAAATATTTTTTTCTTGATTAAGCTCTGGATTTGGAATCACTGTTTATTTTCCTATTTTAAATAGTTTACTGAGCTTGGTCTGATGAGCAAAATTGTTTGTGAATTTATTTGCCAGTGTTGTCCTCGTAAATCAGTGTCTAAAATTTAACATGAAATGCATAAGCGGCAAAATAAAGGAAACTAGCCATCTTTGTTAGGCAGCTTACATCAATTTTAGTCCTAGAGAAGGAATTGAACAATTGGTTTGGTCATTCAGTTTATCAAAAAAATAGGCCTAGGAATTTCTCTCATCTGATTTTTTTGTGCACTGGATTCTATTTTACATAATGGTTATGGCCTTTAGCTTAATTGTGTTATGGTATTTTATATACAGATAGAACCAAATATATTTTAATATCATTTATTATTTTAAAATTAAATGTTATATTTCTATAATCAATAACACATTAATAGAACACACATTAATATAAATAGTCCAAGCCTGACTTTGCTTATACTATTGAAAAGGGTTTTACTTCATGGAGAAAAATATATTGTTGGAAAGGTAGTGTTGAATAGAAAAAAGACTGTGATTTGAGTTTTGGGAGGTCTTTTTTATAATGATGCTGAACCTGGAGTCTAGTTAGGGTACAAGTACTAGGTCTGCAAATAACAAATGTCTATTCACCTGGCTAAGTTTTTTATGTCTAAGAACCTTAGTTCAGAATCTTTACCTGGAAGCAGAGTAGGAGGCTCTTGATGACATCTAAGTAGCTTCTCTTTCCAAAAATATATTCTCCATTGCAACATGTTGTCAAGACTTTTTACTGTGCTATGATCCACTTTGCATGCCTTTTATGTGTGGATATAACAGAACAATTCAGTCATATTCTAGTCATATTAAATAGGAATTAGATGGAATGGTATTTCTTTTTTGAGCCATTTTTGAGACCTTTCTATAATCCTTATCACAAGATTCATGAGATTTATTTTATATTTTATTATTATTTGTCTTGTATGTGTGCCTTTCTTATTTATCTTCCTCTTTTTAAAATCTGGTTTTTACTAGGTTGAGGCTAGCTCTTCCTCCTTTTCATTCCTTCTTTTTTTCCTCTCTCTTTGACAACAGTTGCAAGATTAATCTCCCCCACCCCACCCCAATCCTCTCCCAAGGAGCCTATCCTTCCACATCTAGCCTGGATCCTATCTTCCGAAAATAATTCCTTAATCATTAGATCTCACACCAACGTTTCTTCTTGCCACTTCATTTTAAAATCACTTTAGGTGCTATCTAGTTAGCACCTTTTAGGGAACTATGCTCTTCTCTTCATTACCTAACTGATTCTTAATGTAGATTCATGTCACATATTTTGAACCTCTATGTGACAGGTATTTAGACATACATGTAGCTTATTTAATAATCCTTTTTTTGTTTGAAACTGCATCTTACTTTAGAAGAAGGAGGCTTTTGATATAAGCTAATTTTCTAGATTGTTTTATCTTGATCATTTAAGTAAGGGAAGGATTTTATGTTATTTAACTTTTTTTCCAAAATGAAGATTCTCAATAATATGAGCTTCATTATGAAATGACCAGAGTTAGCCTGGCTGGTGAATCGTGACGGAGATTTCATGGGGTCTCCCGGATCACTGTCCATTCTATCCACCACCCCAAGGTAACTGTAACTAGGTCTGCTTGAGAAAGGGGCAATTTGGCTTGGGCTAGAGGACCAGCAGAGATCTCTTAAGGATAGGAGAGAAAGCTGAAATTTGGAAGACTGAGTAGGGTCCAGTTCTATGGGTAGTAAGAGGAATAGCAGTTCTATATAGAAAGGCTAACACATTACAATGGTCAGAAGTGGAAAGATCCAGTGGATCTGAAACAGAGAATGCACTACACATTGGGGAGAGTTGAGGTCAGAATTAGGCAGGTCTGGGTCCAGATTGGCATTGGGAGTTTGAACTTTATACAGCAGCATGACCCAGTAGAAATGGATGTGATCAGATTTGCGATTTAAACATCATTCTGGATGCTGCAGAGAGAAAAGGATAGAGATCAGAGAAATTCCTTGAAGCATTTGGTTTAGTTAGGACCTTAGTGTAGTCGTCCAAGAAATAATGGTGGTGGCTGGGGCTATAGTAGTTTTAGAGTGAATGGTCAGAAATGGCTGGAATCAAGATACATTCAAGAGATAGAAGCACTGAAAAATGGCACTTGATTTAATGAGAGAAAGGAAATAAAACCTCTAATTTTGTATCTTGTGAGACTGGATGGATGATAGTCAGATGGGGACGTTAGAGGCTATTTTTTGATTTGTTTCTGAAGGTTGAGTAGGCAGATGATTATCCCAAATTTGTTGGCAGAGATAATTGGAATGATTTCACTTGCATTCAAAAGCTTTCAATTCATTTGTATGTGAATGTTTGTGTGTGTGTGTGGTGTGTGTGTATGTGTGTGTGTTTGTTTGTGCTTATAGAAACTCTATCCTAAAGCCTTCTTGGAAAGGCAGGCTACGCTCCTCCAAGGCCTCCTTAATGTTGGAATTTTAATAGAATTCCAGGTTTAGGTACAATTTAAAAATATATCTTTCATATTACAGTGCCTTTGCCAAGTCTTATCTAGTGTTTTTTATGAAATTTTTCTGTACTAATGCTTCCTAGTCTGAAAAAATAAAATAAAATAAAAAACAAAAACAAAAATAAACCCTTGTTCATGAGTCAAAACATGAACAGATAGGAAGATGGTTAAGTATAAAAACATTAGTGGATAGGAAGTTGGTAAGAATATTACCAGGCCTAAGCACTATTGCTTTAGGATAAAAATCTGTAGCCAGCTAAAATTAGATTCCTTGCGCAATTTTCTGGAAAGCTTGAACTGTTCTTTTATTGAAAGTACAGAAAGGTGATGGAATCAGTGCAAAAAGCTTCTTGATCCAAACATGCTTTGTCTTGAACACTGTTGGTAATAAATTTGTGTGTGATACTTTTGAAAAGTACAGTATAATTTGATTTTCCAGGCACCAGAGGTTTTATTTTATGGGTTTTTGAAGCTTATACTTATTTTACTTGCATGATGGGGTACTGGATTCACTGGTATTTGGTAAGGTGGAAGCAGCAAGTGTTGCCAAGATAATCCTGGTATCGCTATTGTAGAATTCTTATTGGGAATGACAGCACTGGTTACAGTCACCTGCGTGTCTCTTCTGAGTACTATGAGTGCTATTTCCATTTCTAGGTCTTTTGAGAGAAAACTATACATTTCTATTTTTTTACTTAATATGTTTGTGGAAATGACAGAGTTCTGAGTTTTTTTTGTTTAACTAACAATAATCCAGTTGTGATCTTGTATTTCTTGCTCTTCTGATTTATAGGAGATGGAACTCCCACTACATTTATAATTCTCAGACACCCCCCATCAAATGTGGCGTGCTAATGAATATCCTTAGTATAATTATGTTAATGTTAATAATAACAGATACTTATTGAATGTCTCAGATAATGAGTCAGCACTCTTTTCTTTAAAATACATGATCTCATTTAATCCTCAGAGCAATCCTGAGAGTTGATTATTATAGATGTTATTATCCTCAGTTTAAGAATACGCCTCATGCTCATTTCACTTTACCACATGATGTTCATTAGGGATGTCAATACTTGCCCTTTTCAAGTAAGAGAAACCAAATTGTTAGAGGAGAAAAGGATCTTAAAAACCAGTAAGTAGAATGCTCTTCATTTTGCAAGCGATAACTCAGGTCATTTTATTTGCCTGGATCAGAGAAACTTTTTTAAAATTAAATTTATTAGGGTGACATTGGTTAGTAAAATTATATAGGTTTCAAGCGTATGGTTCTATAATACGTCATCTATATATCACGTTGTGTGTTCACCATCCAGAGTCAGTTCTCCTTTAGTCACCATATATTTGGCCTCCTTTTACCCCTCTGACCCTAAATTGCCATCTGTGTCTATGTGTTTTTGCTTGTTTCTTTGTCCCTTTTTTGCTTTCGGTTTTATATCACACATATGAGTGAAATCATATGGTTCTTAACTTTTTCTCTCTGACTTCTTTCGCTTAGCATGATAATCTCAAAATCCATCCATGTTGTTACAAATGGCAGTATTTCATCTTTTCTTATGGCTGAGTAATATTCCATTGTGTATATATACCACATCTTCTTTATCTAATCATCTATCGAAGGACACTTCAGTTGTTGCCATGTCTTGGCTACGGTGGATAATACTGCAATGAACTTAGGAATATATACATCTTTATGGATAAATGTTTTTAGATTGTTTGCGTAGATATCCAAAAGAGGGGTTGCTGGGTTGTATGAGATAACTTCTTTATATTAGGGATTAGCGAATTTTTCTTTTGAAGAGCCAGATAGGAAATATTTTATGCTTTGTAGGTTGTTAATGTCTTTATTGCAATTATTTAACTCTGCTGTTACAGTGCAAAAGCAGTCATAGACAAGATTTTTTAAAAAGGGTGTGGCTGTGTTACAGTGAAACATTATTTACAAAAAACAGAAGGCTGGATTTGACCTATGGGCCATAGTTTCCTGAACTTCGGTTTAATTTTCATTTGTAAATTATCTATTTGCCACAATTAATTAGTACCTTTACCTGCAACACCGGTTAAACATTTATTTAGTAGACCTATACTCTCTGGCTCATCAAGTCTCATGACATAAAGTATTACTCATGTACCAACTGCTATGTTTTTATCTCTGCATCGCTTCTCTAAGTTTTGACAGGAATATTCAAGGGCATGAAGTTTAAAATTTTTGAATTCATCTTAAACTATCCCTTGCAACAGTCTCTCTTTTTGGTTCAGTTTTGACCCCATCATAGCCACCGTGACAGATTTTGCTAATTGCAAATCTACCAAGCTGCTTTCCTTAAAACCATACAGAGGCTCCTCATCCCCCACTGGACAAAGCTTAGTCAGATCATAAAGCCTTGGTCTGGGCTGGATCTTGCTAAATGTTATCATCCTTACTCTAGTATTCTCACTGAGCAGTTTGCCCTCTGGTAATACTGAACTACTGTAGTTCCTTCCACACATGCACCATGTTACCTGACATATCTGTATTTCCTCTGGTGGGTTTTTCTACCTGAAATACCATGTTTCTCGTGTTTGCTTCC
Source organism: Rhinolophus sinicus (assembly GCF_057876585.1). Classification (NCBI taxonomy): domain Eukaryota; kingdom Metazoa; phylum Chordata; class Mammalia; order Chiroptera; family Rhinolophidae; genus Rhinolophus; species Rhinolophus sinicus. Next base: position 22,745,948 of record NC_142504.1, read on the forward strand.
CTCTTATTATTTTTCAAATTTGAGTAACAATATTTCTTCTTGGAATCCTTCCTTCACACCCCCATGCTCAGAGTCTTTCCCCCTTTACTCACACAGCATGGGTAGGCATTCAGAAATATGTATTGACTTGAACTTGCCTTGCCATTCCAGGACATGATGTCTCCTATTCCACCTATTTCAGTGCAGCCCCCCACAAATAAATGCTCTGTGGTGACTTGCAGAAGTGAAGGAAGCTAGGTCTGTGGAAATAAGTAGAAATTTCATTTCAAGTAATAGCTATTATATAAAGGAGAACAATACTGCTAGTTCTACCAGAGGTTTTAGTCTTTTTTTTTTCTTTTCTTTTTTCTTTTACTGTCTTGATTTAGTCTATCCTCCTTACATTTTGTTATAGTTCAATTTTTTTTTTCCATTTTGCCTTTTAGAAAAAGAAATTTTGTTTCATACAACAGCTATAATCATCTAATTTACAGATGTCTGTTCTTAGTTCTTGCGAATCATGTCTTCATGCTTCATGTTAGGAAGTGTAACTTATTGTGTCCATAAATGACTACTTATGTCTTCTTTTAAATTACTTTCTGTATTTACCCTGAAAGATAGCATAAACTTTGAAGTGTTTCTCATTTCTAAGTGGGCCTTTCTTTTTCTCCTATAAATTGAATTTAAGGGGTGATTGTCAAACATTTTTGGAAGAGACATTCCTTTATATTTGTTTCAAAATAAATTCTAAATGGATCACTACCATATTAAGCAAGTAAATTTTTGCATTGATGAGCATTAATTTTATCTTTTAGTTCATGTGTATAACATATTTATGTATTTAATAAGAAATATTAGGTTATTTTGATGAAGACAAAAGTTTGAAATCAAAGATTATGGAAAATGATTGAGATTTCTTTTCCTAGTCTATTTCTGCATTTTATATGGATTGTGCAATAAACTGATGGACCTATTAAATACTTATAATATTAACAGTTGAGGAAGGGTTTTTTCCTTGCATCCTATCCTCTGCAGTTAAATGGATCTAGAAGCCTGAAAATGGCCTTGTTATAAATATAATATTAAACACAGGTTATCTTCAGACTTATGTGCTATGATTATAATATGCCAACAGAATGTGCTACTGTGTTCTCCCAAAAATAAGACCGGGTCATATATTAGTTTTTGCTCCGAAAGACACATTAGGGTGTATTTTTCAGGGGATGTCTTATTTTTTCATGTACAACAATCTACATTTATTCAAATATTGTCATGTCATCTTCTTTTGGAACATCGTCATAACGTACTAAATGTGTCTGTCTGGCTGGCAGTCTTAACTGGAGCTTATTTTCGGGGTAGGTCTTATTTTTGGGGAAATACGGTATTTCACTCATTCATCTGTGTTACTACATTTAATCTCACACAATGATGAAAGCATATGCCAAGCAGATGTTTCTTAGCCCTGCTGGTCATTCAGTTGAGCTCAGCACACATATGACATGAAAGTGTTACCTCATTGTACCATTCTTTGTGTGCAGACATGCTGAGGTCTGAGTTTAAAAAAAAAAATACAGTGCATTTTTCATCTTAGGCACTGTAGTTTTCACCTCTACAAGTTCGACTTGGGTCCTTTTTTATGTCTTCTATTTCTCTACTTTGGAATATGTGGGCTACAGTTATAATACCAATTTTAATCTTTGTCAGCTAATTTGAACACCTTTGTCAGTTTTGAGTGATGTATTTATCTCCCACAATGGAGGCAAGGACCTTCTTAGTCCTGTACCTAATGCCCTGTAAGTTATGTTTTCTGATCTGAGTGATGGCTGTTATCACTCTTTCTGACCCTGGGTGTGTGTCAGCACTGTTCCTTCTGATCATTTTGGGGGGCTTAAACCTGAACAGCCACAACCCTTCCCCATGTGCCAAGGCAGTAAGTTGGGGCAGATACAGGGCTCATATCATTTACTTGTCCTCTCTCAGAGATGTCCTTAGTTGCTTAGTGTATCATGCCTTAAAACTCCCTGTTTCACATGGTTTTCACACTTTTTTACTTGTTTCTGGTAAAAAGGTAAATTTAGTCCCTTTTACTCCCACTTGGGCAGCAACAAGCTGGGCCCTTCTCAATTTGGGAGTTTTATTTTCACACATTCATATCCATCCACATTGTCAGGTATATATTTTTAAATGTAGATAAGAAACAAACTCAGTCTGTTTTAGCTGAGACTCTAGATAATTTTGCTTATTCCATATCTAATTTTTTACAGTGGGACTTGAAGTAGTAACAGAACATTTAGGCAGGAATTAAAATTCCTTTTGTAATACAGACACATAAATTAATGACCCCTCCAAAAAAAAAATGAATGGAGTGTATGACCATCAATGATGTTACATACACTTCTTTTGTGCTAGATAATTACGCCTCTTAGCAGTTCCTGCAATTATGAAATGTTCGATTTCTATACTCTTGTGTATCGTAGCTGCTAGCTACCTGTTGCTTTCAGCACTTGAAGTGTAGCTAGTAATTTATATATAATTTTAATAACTTTGAATTTCAATATAAATAGCCATATATGGCTATTGGATACTCTAGTAGTGCAAATCTAGACTATGTTTTATTTGGCCACCTTTTATATTGGGTTCGTTGTATTACATAATGTAGAATGTTCATTCTATTACGTAACTTTTTATGGCAATAAAAAGTTAAGCTAGTATTTTATTTTAATAAAAAAATAACCCAACAAAACAAATACCAGTGATTTTCCAATGTGTTATTAGAAGCACTGTAATTGGAATTTCTGTGTGTTGTGTTTTTTCTAAGACTAATGTCTAGTGGTTGGCTTCAATAGATAGTGTCTATTTGTGAACTCCAAAAATATTATTTATTTTTAAAAAGTACCACGTAATGCTTATCTAAATGGCCTGTGGACAACCACAGAATAATTATTGATTGTTGCTTAAGCAGTAATAAATTTGATTATGTAAAATGAAATTTTTAATAAGTCATTAACATGTATAAAGATTATGTACTAAACTCAGTGAAAAATCACACACCTGCTTTTTGTAACTTCTTAACTTCTGTAATTTATATTCTCTGACAAATTTTCTCAGAAAAAAATATAGAGTTATATGTTTTAAATAATGCTAGCTAAACAAATCAATGCTTCATATTAATCATTGGATTGCTTTTAACTTTTGATTCTAAAATTTTTTACAGAGGCTACAGATGCTAATTTGTATAGATATATGTAATACTTCAGCTAATTGTGCTATAATACAACAGTGGCAAAGTTTAGTTCTTATAGGAGAAATCACTTTGTGAAGTGATATGAAAAAAATGTTCAGTTTTATGTTTTTTTTTACATGTTTTAAAAAAATGTTAGGTTTTTGTATTGACTGTTTAAATGTGAAGTTCTGGTTTCATTACTTCTTTAATCTTTTAAATAAGGATCTGAAAAAATGTACACAAATATAACATTTATACTGATATTATAGAACTCATTTTTTTAAATTATTTGAATCAATAGAAACATTTAAATCTTTAAATCTTTATATGGTTGATATTTTAATGCAAAGTGCATTTATTAATTTCCTATCTTTTGTTACATGCCATTATTTCTCAACCCACTAGTTTTGCTGATATTTTATTCTGTTAAGATTTACAAATGAGTTGTTAAGCATTTGCTCTGAGTTTCCATGATAGCTTATAACTTAATTAGTTTCTATTCATTAGAAGTATGATTTGAATTTCATAATGGCATTCATTTAAATTTGTTCTAAAATGAAGTGATTCAATGTTAAAAGGTTGTTCTTTTTTCTCTTTAAAAGGACAATTCATTAAATTAAAGCAATTTTCATTAATAGAATCCATATAATTCATAAATAGTTGAAGTGAGATGAAAGTTTTTCTCATTTTTAATAATCCTTAAGATGAACTGTTACTTTGATCTGCTTAGTATTAGCTAGTTTCATGTTATTAGATTTCCCTCATATTTCTTTTGAAAAGTGCTTTTTTGATGATGTTCGGCCTAATTCACACAATTTACTTTTCTGTACACATATGTAGATAATTTTGCAGTATGCATTGTGTGGCTTCAGAGAACCTCTATTCTATCTACCAATTCTTTTTAACTCAATTATTTGATAATTACCGTAACTTTCATTTTGACTGCCCTTCCTTCCACTTTGGTGGGCGTTAAGTAATGCATATGTGGATATATACTTATGCTTCACAAATTGACTCTCTTCTTAGTCAAATAAACAACGAGTCTATTTCTCCTCCTATCATGAATCCTGACTCATGGCCTTCCTGTGAACATGGGCTCTGGAATGAAACAGAAGAGTTAGATGTGGGGTTATGGATCATTCGTGATATTTTAAAGAATATTGTGTGTGATATTAATTATTGTCCTTTATTTAATGTACCTGTCCTCAGAAAGAAGTGAAAAATCACATTTTAAAATATTAAAGAAAATCAATTGGAATTCATCTGGGACCAGGGGTATATTAAATGTTTACTAGACAAATCGAAAGCATGTGTACAACTGAATGTAGACGACATCAGGCACAGAGAAGTTTTTCCAAACTCTGGGTGCCAGAAACTTGGCCCACCCACAAAGCCATGAAGCTACCCATATGTTAAATGTTTAAGCAGTTTACCAGTTTATAGGAGTGAATTTGCTACCTTTAAAAAAATATAGATATTCTTTTTTGGGGTTCTAGAAAGAGATCAGTATCTTTTTTGAGTGTGTGAATGAAAAAGAACTGTTAGAAATGGTATCCTAAATGGGAAATGTTTTTACTGTAATTTACATGTAGCAAATTAGTGAACAGTGCAAAAAAAGAGATCAAAGAATATCTACTTGTTAGCTATAAGCAAATCTGCAGAACTCAACCTAGATGAAATGTTTAGCTACCTTTCAATGGATGCAAGCCTGTCCAGGCTGTAAGTTTGTTTTATTAAGGCAAAAACATTTACATTTCTCTTGAGTTATCATGATCATTTTGCAACCCTCTGCTGTGGTTGTATAAACCTGCCCTGTTTTTAAAATTAAAATTGATTGCATTACTATACAAACTGAAGATTTTCCTGGAACTCCTAAGTAGTTGGTGTGTTTTAGAGGTTCAAAATTAGTAGCACAATGTAAAGTATATGCTTAAGTTTCATGGTTTTGATATTAGGAATTACACATCTGCTGGAGATTATTTTCTGTTTTTCGTATGTCATCAGACCTCCCCATCTGGGTGAAAGAGCATTTTGAGATGCATCCTACTTTTTCGTGTTTTAATTTTGTCAACCTGATTATACATTGCGTAAGGTTAATATCCATGTCTGCTTCTTTAAAATTTAATTATATTGACTAGTACAATGTTTAGCACATACTAAGTATTCAAGCAAAGGACCTGTATTAATCGCCTGTGTTCTATTACTACATGTCTTCAAGTTTCCTTATAATTGAAGTATTAGGTTTGGTGGGCTAACAGAGGCCGTTTGTAGATCTATAAATAGCTTGCCTAGAACTCACCTTTATGCACCGTTTCCTTAACTCATGGAGTCTGTGGTAAACAGCATTGGCCTACTGATTTTTCATTTTTTTAAGGGCTGTTACTTTTTTCTTTCCAAGGAGCTAGTGTATGTTGTATCTTATTGATGTGTAGCTGGAATGAAAGTCTTCCATTCATGACTTGATGAGAACTTTTAAAAATTGTTGTACCACGTACCATGTACTTCAGTTCAACCTAGATGCTATGGCATATATCTCTGTAACAAAAAATTAGCTTCCATGTGATTGGTGAATAAGGGATTTGGGTCCATATAATGTGGCAGTGGCATCAGCTTGTATGCAACTTTGCCTGGATCAGAACAGCCAAAATAACAGCAATAGAATTAGAAACTTGGAAGGAAAAGTACCAATCCTCAACTTAGCTGCTGCACTGGATCAGAAGTCTTTATGACATTCTATTTTTTTAAATCTTTATTTGATTCATATGTTAGTTTCTAAGAGAAATGCAGTAAAACAGCCCTCTCTGTTTACGGACTTGGAAATTGTGTTCATACAATTCGATTTTTTCGCTTTGTGCATTCACACCTATGTTCTTGGTAATAAGGTTTTGATTATGATAATTTTTGATTTTTATTATGTACTATTCCTCTTTATCTGTTTTAATGGTTTTTGTCTTAAACTCTACTGTGTCGTATTATATCGCTACAACCTTTATTTTTGGTGGTATTTGCATGGAATGTCTTTTTCATCCTTTTATTTTGTACTTTTCAGCATAGTTTTCTTTAGATATTTATCTGATAACTAGCACATTGTTAGTTTTTTTCAATCTGTTAAATCTGTTACCTATGAAAGGGTTCAATGTGTTGCATTTATTTTTTTAGTTTTGGATTTGGAATTCCTTCTACAAACTTATTTTGTTGTTGCTGTTGGCCAATTGTTTTGTTTACTACTTTCCTGTTATGCTTTGATGCGTTGATATACATAATCCTTTTCTCACTTTGAAAGTTCAGAAACTATAAAGTATAGTTGTACATAGCTTTAACTCAATACCATTACTTTTAAAATATGCATAATTAGCTATAAGTTAGACATGCGTAAAGTTTCTAATTTCTGTCCTTCTCCAAAACAAAACACAGACACAGCACACTTCAATTATCCATTGAGCATTCTCATTCCAATATGAGTTATTGTTGTCTAGAGTTTTAGTTCTACCATTTTTAGGCTCCCGAAGTTATTATTTGCTTCTATAATTAATAGTGAATGTAATTAACTTCCATTTAAAAATGCAGTTTCATGCTCTCTTTAGGACACTTTCACGGAAATTATCAGACCTGCTCCCAGGTCTGATCCCCCATAGTTTCACTAGCTCTTGGCAGGTTGCTCTTCCTGCTGGGTCAACCTCAGGGGCAGCTTCATGGTGCAGAACTCCATTCCCAGTTTTATAATATCCATCATTCCTTCTCCATTTAACGTGTTACCAGTATGTTCACTCTTTCATTTCTGTGCATTTTAAATCTCTGTGAAGGCTGTAATTACAAATTAGTCTTGTGTTTTTTGCTCCTTGTGCTATTTTTTCCCCCCACAAATGCTCTCCCCATGCCCCTTATTTTAGTATGAGAATTTTCAGAACTCAAAATTTGTCAGGAAATCTTAAGTTGTATCAAACAAGAAATGTCTGTCTAGTTACTTACCTTGGCTGGCAATGAAGTAGCCCAGGTTGTGCACTGCAAAACTCCAGGGCATTCCATCCACATAAGGTATATTGGACAAGGTGTCCCCCGGCATTTCATGGCATCTAAACAGTACAGGTAATTACATGGTTAGAAGAGTTAGTCGCCAGTGTATGGGGCCATCTAGTTATCTGGCAATATGGGCTCTGGAGATAATTTTACCCTCAGCCAGTCCCCTGGTTCTAGGTCCATACCATGACTGAAGTTTCCAAAATTGCCTTGAGTTTGGGGAAATAACCTGCTTTTGTTTGCAAGCCCACTACCAGCAATTTTAGGTTCAGCTAGATATTTCGAAATCATAAGATTAAAAGAGGCTTTGTGGCACTAGTTTGTCCAACTTTGTAAAAGACTACGGGACACAAAAAAAGGCAGGGCAGAGATGACCATGTCACTTCAGCTTTAGCTCTTAAGTTCATCAGTGCACATTAGTATAGGAGCTTCCCCCTCGACACAGACACACCTCTTCTCCTCCCACCATGGCTTCTCATGGATGAGGGGAGGAGGCCACAGAAGGTGACATGTAAGCCATCCTTTTAGAAGCCTTCAGCTACAAATAAGAATGGACATCTTTTGCAACAGCTGATAAGCATTAGCTTCCAGGTCCCAGCTAGGGGGACACCTGGCTGCAAGTTACTAAATTGTACTGAAGCAAGATCTAGTATTTATAGTTCATTCACAATTCTTTTAGCCTGCCTGTGGTTTACCAGTCAGGAGTTACTTTTACCATAAGCAATGCTACCTGGCAAAAAAGCTGAAATTTCACCATTATAAGTTTTCAGGGAAACACCTAGGAGAAGGCAAGCCTAAGGTCACATCATCTTTTCATGGGGTATCTTTTCATGAGGTAGTCAGTAGATAGAAAAACCTGAAATGTTTCCTTCTGCTGTTCATCTCTCTTTTTTTGTTTTCGCTTTTCTTCTTTGTCTATTCTTTTGGTTTCTTTATGGATTGAACATTTTTAGAGAAAAAAAAGTCTTTATTGTCACCCTGGATTTCAGGAAGAAGCAGCGATATGTGTTTGTCTTTAATTAACTATATTTAATATAAAGTTCCAAGGAAAAATTATTGAATATTACTAACTTAACGCATATACATACATATTACATGTCATCTCATAATTCTCTTTAAAAATAGATGCTAATAAGTACTTTTCCCTGGAAAAGCAAAATGTAATGTGATGGGTTGGAAGAAAAAAAAAAATCTCCTTTGTGTTACAGAAAAAACATAAGATATTTTGTTGTGTATTTTCTATGGAGCACATTTCCATATAAATGAGTAGAGAGGAAGGGAAGGGACTAGTATAAAAGTTTTAGGGTAGAGTATATTTTAAAAAGCCCCGAGTTAATAAATATGCATAATTGAACAAATTATAATTCTTGAAAGTTTTTAAAATTTGGTATTGTGAAAGAATAAATATATTTCAGAGTATTCATTTTATGTATACATTTGCATTTTAAATTGTTCATTTTGAGGGTATATGTCTTTTATAGTCCATAAAAGATGAACAACACTGTGAAACCTTCAATAATTTTGGAGAAATGAATAAAGATCACCTGTGCTCCATAAAATTTAAACGAAAAATAATGTTTAAAAAATAGTCAATTGAATTATTTTAAGAAAAACACTATTTAACACTGCTAAAAAACACTACATAAAATTCTTCTAGATTTACTTTAAGAAACAAATTATTATTTGTTAGAATTCCAATTGTTAATTACTTTGAAAAGAATTCTTGTAGACAGATTTATGTACATAAATTAGATGAATACTCACTTGAATTTTATTGATAGTGTTAATTTCCTAAATATATATTTATTTATTTGTATCCTAGTTTCAAATTACAAATTATGAACTAAGTTGAATGAATTGATCAAATGATAATAGTATTTTTTATACATGTGACTCTATCACAAGTTCAAATAGAACTTTATATTGTCAGTGAGTGTTTACTGCTTCTGTATTTATAAAGGATGATGCATTGATCTTATTAAATATTTATGGCTTAGAATGCTTAACCAAAAATTAATGCAAATTGATAAAAATATAATTATGTGTGTTTTGAGCTTCTTTAATGTTATATTTTTTAAAGGAAACTGAAGGGGATGGTATTCTAATTGTTGCCTTTTACGTTAATTTTCAGGTGCATTTTCTTGATTGTAAATCTGTACCTTTTGGTCAGAAAATGGAAAACCTAACGCAGATTAGGGAATTTGCAAAGGAAGTGAAAAAAAGAAACATTTTATTATGTGGCCTTCTCATATATTATCCACAGGTAGGTAAAATGTTGGTCTCTTCAGATGATATGTTCTGTAGAATATAATGTTAATGATGGGGACCTGATTTTGTTAAAAGTTAACAGATATTAATAAGAATAAATTTGGCTGGAAAATTACTCATTTATTTATATTCTGTAGTAGGTAGAACTTCTCAAGTCTGGAGTGAAAATCAAAATCAAAACAGGTATTTTGATTAGGGTGAAAAAAAGATGATAATTGGCAAATGTCTCATGCTAGATAGTCCACATAGAATTGCCAGATATACAAATAAAAATACAGAATGCCAGTTAAATTTGAATTTCAGATAATAAATAATTTTAAGTATGTCCCAAATTTGGTCTTTGAAAATTGAAATCCAAATTTAACTGGAATTTTGGAATTAACTGGCAACCCTAAGGTCACAACTCAGCCATTTATATAACTTGACATCACTTATTTGTTTTTATGTTATGCTAAAGATGTTGATGATCAAGTTTTTAATCACTTGAAAACAATGTTTGGCATTCAGATTATAAGAGGGCATAGTATTTAACTAGAGAAAAACTCTAATTGTCACTGTCTTTTAATCGCAGCAAGTTAAGCTGAAGGCAAAATGGATTAGCATTATAGACTGTGCAGAACAGTGTTATATAAATCAAACTGTTGGACAATCTATTAGAGAAGGTGGATTTGCCCTTTGTACATAGATACCTTTTGTGGAATGTGCAGAATGCTTTATAGTTTCATAGAGGTACCACATAAGAGTCAAGAAAGTGAAATAATCAACTGTTTTTTCAATGGTCTGGAAAAAATGTTATTTGGTACTGACTGTCCAGGAAATGACAGGTATTTAAAGTTATATGGTTGATGAATAACAGCTATTGTTGATGAAATATTTAAGGTACCTTTTTAGCCTGAAGGTGACAATATTTCTTTTGAAACAAATGGATCTTAATTAAATATAAGGATCATCTTTTAGCCAGTCCCTTGGTTTTCTTTAACTTTGAGGTTGTTTCCTCTGCTTCCAAAATATGAAAGCATGGTTAGTCATCAAGAACAAGACAAAGTTTAGTTTACTTGGGGTCGTAAAATGTTAGTGCTATAGGGGATATCGGAGTCAGGCAACCAAAGCCTAGAAAAATAAAAAAACTGACCAAAGGACAAATAGCTGTCAGAGTAAGAATGAAGAACTGAGATCTGAATCTTCTTTCAGGACTATTTCCTCTTCATTAGCTTCTCTTTGGTTGTTCTCTAGATTATTATGGTGGGAAAAATAAATGAGTTCTTTTTCTTGTGCCATGTGAGGAGTCATAGGCGCACATTAATACTACATGATGCAGACATAAAATTGAGTTCATTGCGGAAAATCTCAAAAGCTGACCAATGGTAATGCACACACAATCCCTGGAATTCTCTTTGTCCTATGATTCAGGCTAAGCAAAAAAAGGCCTATATGCACTACAGCTGACGTTCTGGTGTAGAGTATCGTTGCCAGATGAAATATAGCATACCCAGTTAAATTTCAATTTCAGATAAATATTAATTTTTAGTATAAGTATTCCCAAATATTATATGGAACATACTCGCATTAAAAAATATCTTGTTGTTATTCTGAAATTCAGATAGAATGGGACAGCTTCTGTTTTTCTTTGCTAAACCTAGTAACTCTTGTAGAGTTTATATTTACAATAAAATTGCTGATTTTCCAACCCCTGGCATGCTCTACACATTTATGGGATGGGTACAGTGAGTATCTATGTGATTCTGCACCTGTGCGGGCCCCCGGTTGGAAAAGTGGCCCTGTGGGAAAGAAGGAGCCTTTGCTGCCTACTGCTTGGCATCTGACCTTTGTTGTTTTGAGCAAAGTTGGACCTGCTAAGCCAGCTCTAGCAGGCTTCCAAAAGTGGGAAGAAGATGATCCCACAAGGCCTTCAAGATATGCTTCTCATCATTTTAGAAAGCAAAGATAGCATACTTAGGTGTTGCTTGTCTCATCTTAAACATACAATAGTGCAGATGTTTCACATATGTGAAAATGTTTAAAATACAGGGTGTGCATTTGTCCTCAAAGACACAGGCATGAGTTGATCTCAGAAGTCCAATACATTGTCCAAAGTGTAAGTCCACCTTAGAGAGCATTGACCAAAGCACCCTGGGATGTTCGCCCGAGACACCATTAAAAAAGGTGATGGTTAAAATATTGGGGAAACATCAGTGAATAAACAGACTACTTTAATGAAGGGCTTCAAACAAATACTTTACATACTAATAAGCATTTCACATCTCCAAACTGGGGACATGGGGTATGCCATTTTCTATTTTCTCTTGTAACTCTTCAACCATAGGTAACTCATGTTTCCATAAAACAAACTTTGGGAAACACTCCTCACAAATATGCCCTAAGTAAAGAAATTGCTACCTCTGAACATACTCTTTTTATACGTCAGTAATATTTTTTTCTGTTTAGTTAATCAATATCTCTAGTATTGAGTGCCTACTTGACAGTTATTCTGTTAACACTAAGGGTATGAAAATATGTAAGATGGAGCTTCTGTTCCCTGTTGAGTGAAAAGATGATTGGTTTGTGCTTTCCATGGTTCTGTGAGATACAGCTTTTTGTAGTGTTTGTACATTGGGCTTTGTTTCCTAAATCTAACCCATCTGTGTGCTAGCCGTTCGGGTGTTTTCATAGATAGTCAGCGTGTCCTTTTAAGTATCTGATCAGTGAATCCTTTCTTGATTTTTTAATCATTTTTCATAAGACATAGCGTTGAGTGCTTCTTCTTTGGATAGTTTTTCAGTTTATTGATCGTCCCTCCTCAGAAGAGAGAACATAATTAATTTCAATATCTGTGACATACATATGGTCTTTTTGGGTTACAAAAGACCTGCCTTGTTATGATATATTTCTGATAATGTCTTGATTTTTGGGGGCTGCACTTCAATGTTCATGTGTATGATGTTTATAGTTAAATAGAATTATGTAAGCCTTTGTTTTTAAAACACATGATGCTATTGAGCTTCTGTTTGTGTTTGTGTAGAGTTCTTTTACACATGTGTAATACTTTCTGTGCTTGGTGAATTTAAATGTATCAGTTTTTTTTCCTAGTGTTTCAGTCTTCTAGTCTTTTTTAAGTATTATATAGCATATGATTAATTAGCTATAGTTTCTTTCTTCGTACAATTTACAAATTAGGTGTTGTCTATATTTGTATGCACCTTTAGGGAAAAACTGATTTGGGAAAGGCTAAGGATTGATTGTGTTTTTAGTATCTGAAAATGTTGTCTACAAATAACATTTAGTATCTACAATGTTATTTGTGATCAATTAATGGTAATTCTTTGATAATTCGATAACTGACATATACATCTAATTGAATAATATTTTAACTCAGTTTCTTCATATTTTTTCTTCTGATATGGGAATCTAACAAATGCTTTGCTTAACTCCATATGTTCCATGTGTACATTTTTTCTAATCATAGAGATATAATTTACTAAATTATTGAATATGCTAATTCCTTAGCTATATCAATGTCGTAAAGTATTAGTTAACTTTTCTTTCCCCAAAATTGGCTTTAAAATATTCTACTAGCCTCAAAAAATTAATAATGTAAAACAAGCTCGTTGTGGGTAGCTTAAACTTAGACTTACAGATCAACTGACTGGCTTGACCATTTATATATAATATAAAGTTTTCTGACCTTATCATTCATTGCTCAGTCCCTCAAGATGTAAATAAATCAAGAGAGATTTGAAATTTATGCTGTAGACAAGAAATGCACATAAAGTTTGCCTTCACAAGTTGTTGAATGAATTTAAATCAGGTCCTATCCCTTTTCTAAAATAACCATACAAACATAATTATGAATTACATTAAAACCAGGTTTTATAATTTAATCCATATATAGGAGCTTAGTCCCCTTTTAAGTATTATTTTAAATAATTCTATGCATAAAACGTTACTCTTCATTCATCTATTATTCCAACTTTGTTATGCAAGTCATCACTGAGGTCCAAGATATAAAATTATGTGTTTTAGGAACAGGTACTAACTATTTGAAAATCTATATCTAATCATATAGCAGTGAACTTACAGAAACTTAGTATTTCTGGCATGAGCTATTCAAGCCAGTAGCTTAGAGTTTGCAGTCTTAATTTCATTGAATTCTAAAATATTTTCATGATTATTTTGTATTTTAAAGCAATTATTTGCAAGTATACATTTTAAAATAAAATTTTGCTCCTGAACTTTTATGACACTAAAATTTGTAAAGTCTATAAAATTTATAAAGTCATGAAGCAGTTTTCTAATTAATTTATGCATTGTACATGCACAAGGCTTTAGAGATAGAAGCATTCATGTTCATAGTTAAAGAGTTCCCCGAAACAATTATAACTGATTATTTCTTGTACTGAAATAGTGTCTTCCCCTTTAATTTAAAAACTAGCTATAAGACCTTGAAAATGTAATATAAGTTTTCTAGGCCTCATATTCTCCACTTGTAAAATGCGGAAGTCAGAACATCTGTATTGAAGCCTCTGTTGGATGAGAAGATGAAGACACAGAAGGTGTGCAGCCTGTGTCAGGTGACACCATTGGCCATCACTCACTCTGACACAGGAAAATGCTGGAGCTGAGCTTGGGTTTTCTTTCTTTCTATCTGATCATAAACTTTACCTATACTATTATTTCTTTTATTTCATTGATAACTTATCCATTATAGTTCATATATTTTATTATAGTTCAGAGAGAGTACTGTGGGTTTTTTTTGTTTGTTTCTTTTTTGACATCTTCATAAAGTAGAAGACAACAAGGGGGATATCTTAGTTTGTTCTGCTTCTATAACAGAATATCATATACTGGGTGGTTTATAAACAACAGAAGTTTATTTCTCATAGTTCGCGAGGCTGGAAGTCTGAGATCAGGGTGCCAGCATGGTTGAGATCTGGTGAAGCCCTCTTTCTGGTTTCAGATCTCCATCTTCTCATTTTATCTTCCAATGGTTGGGAGAGGGTGATGCCTTGGTGAGGTCATTTTTAATTAGAGCACTAATCCTATTCACCAGGGCTCCACTGTCATGACCCAGTCACCAACCAAAAGCCTCACTTCCTGATACCATCACATTAGGGGTTAGGATTTCAACATATTAGTTAGGGGGCCGGGGCACAAACATCCAGTCCGTAAAATGGAATTAACATCCATCAGAGGAAGGTTAAAGAAAATGTTAAACATGTTAGCATGGCAGGGAGTGTGTACCACTTTAGTGTATCTGTTTTCTCTTTCTCCATTCTTCTTCTTTGAATTGTCATTCCACAAGGTTTGATATAGGGGGAAATAGGACTTGAAAACAGTGTTTGGCTTAGTGAGTATTTTCACAAATGAGACCATTGGACAGAATTATACCCATCTGCCAAGCTACTAAAACCAAGCCTTGAAGAGGTCAGTGGGTACAACCAAGGTGCTCCATTACCCTCTTTCTGGTCCTGAATGCTACTTTTTCTTCTGTTCCTAGAACTGTAGCTCTTGAAGACATACCAAAAAGGAAGACAATTGCCAAAACAGTTCTGTAATTTTTTTAAAAATAATTATTTGTAAAAGATTTATGAGAATCCTTCTATACAATTCCAAAATTAGATACAGAATGATGTAATGAAGTTTTTTTGGTTAACAATGTTAAATTAGACAAAGCTGTGTTAATTCATCTGTCACGAAGTACGGACTAGATCTCTCTATTTTGATGAGTTAAATACTGTTATATTTTTACAGTTTTTGCGTGTATTGTAAAGGACATTCGAAAACGTTCTTGACTATGAATCTCTTTGTAATTACTCCATGCAAGTTCATAACGAGACATTAAGAAATATATAAACAGGTCCCACTAGGATACCTTTGTGCCAAAAGACCTGAATTTGTAGGACAAAGTTGACATCAATCTTTCCCTCTCAAATGCACCCCGTTTGCTTTGTGTCTTCTAGACATATGAGTTATCCCTTGAGTGTATGTAGTCATTTGGGTGTATGTTATCGAGTAGCAGAACACAGAATTTTTTTTTTTTTTTTTTTTTTAGCAGTAATCTTGAAGGAGGTGAGACTTAAAATTCTACTTCCTACCATGAGCAATTACTTGGGTTTTAGCTACTTGGGAATTATTTATTAAACACAAGGTACTTTCCATGACACTGAATCATATGGCATGCACACCGAATATGCAGCACCAAATCTGTTTACAGAAACCCTTAATACCCTGTTCAGAGTAATCAGGCTTTTTTGATGTGGGGATGTTTATGAGACTAAATATTTTTCACGTTCAGTATTGTTTTGGCTTTTATTGCTTAGACTTCGTCATTCTTTGGGAAAATATGAAGGTCATAAAAGATAATATCTCTTCAAAATTGTGTAAGTTTGAAAAACGAAACTGTTTCAAGGGATTTTGGTTAGCTTACTTGGCAAACTCATTAGAAAGAGTGGCAGTAAGCTATTATACTTGGACATATCTAAATGAAACGGAATATTAGATACAAACTTCTGCTACAGATCTGCCCTTAATTTTATTTTTGAATAAAAGAATCAACTTTATGAATGAAAATTGCCATGGAAAGTTCTTAATGAACTAATTCCTTTGAATCATGTGTTAGTTAGCTATTGTTGCATAACAAATTACCCAAAAACTTAGTGATTTAAAACAACATTTATTATCTCACAATTTCTGTGTTCTCTGGCTCTGGGCATTTCTCAAGGCTGTAGTCATCATCGCAAGGTTCCACTGGAAATGATCTGCTTCCTTGGTTCACTTAGCTGGTTCTCGGAAGGATTCAGTTCCTCTGGGCCATTGCACTGAGACCTTAGTTCTTTACAAGCTCATGGATGGAGGTCTGCCTCTGTTCCTTGCCATGGGGGCCTGTCCATAGAGCATCTCACAACATCAGAGCGAGCAAGAGAGAACTACTAAGGTGGAGGTCACAGTTTTCTGTAACATCATCACCAAGTGACATCCCATCACTTTTATTGTATTTTCTTCATCTGAAGCAAATTACTAGTTTCCACCCATACTAGGGGGAGTTGATTACACAGGACTTGACGACCAGGAAGTGATTATAGGGAGCCATGTAGATACTGCCTACCACAATAATACCTGAGCGCTAATGTAGGCTGAGACTTATATTTCTTGCTACCCACTCCATGCTAATTAAGGGGTTTGTAACCTAAGTAGGGCTAGAAATGTTTACATGTAAAAACACATGCATGTAAATTACATATGTGTGTGTGTATATATATTACATATGATTACAGACACATACATGTCATTTTTCTCTTGACATGTGAATAGAATAGGAACAGCTAGAGAGGGTTTAGCAGGGAGGTAGAGAGCCAAAGACATAGAAGCTTATTTTTATGTTATCTGTACCATTGTTTTTTAAGGAGCTTGATTCAGGTCAGATTCATATCAAATGCATTGGGGACATATATTTATAGATAGGCTATATTATTTCAATTCAGGTTAGTAAAGCTAGTATTGCAAAATAATTGCTATGAAATGGTGGTGCTGTATTTGAGAAAGTTGCTACCCATTAAGAGCCCATAACCCGAGTGTTATGTCTCAGAGACTTGGAAAAGAGATTCCAGGAAACAGAATTGCGGTAGTAAGTCTAGAGGACCAAAGATAAAAGGAAGCTGATGAATCTGATTAGTGGAATCCAGTTGGTCATCCTCAGGAAACACATGTTTGTGGACTTACAGAAAACACTGAGAAACTTCACTGGGAGTCATCTGATTTTCTAGAAACTGTCCCCCCAGTAAAACTCCTGCTGTTTTACCAATGTCAATGAAGAGCTGAAAATAAGAATTTTTGTCTTTGTTCAATTTCTGATATTTTGACTCATAAAATAGAGAAAAATAAACCTGACAGACTGAAAGACCAAAGTGAATAATCAGTTCCTGAAAAATGGAGAGTTTTCTAATGTATGTGGCTTTATTTCAGCCCTTTGAAATAAAATGTGTTGTATATATCCTGCTCACAGCAGTTTTATGTAGACTTGCCTTAAATAACATTACAGAAAGGGAGATACCTTTACTGTTTATTTTCATTTTATGGACCACTAATTATCCAAACTGCAGAAGCAGCTGTACAAAGAACTTGAAAATTGCAGTGTTTAACTGAATCAAGTAGAGAACATCATGTGCATGCTAGAGGACTTGAAAACATCAAGTAGGGTGGGAAGTGAAACTAGATAGGAGAAATGTGAAGCCAAAATAATTATTTTAAGTTTTGACGTTTTATGTCAATGGCAATAATTCTGAATACTTTGAAATATTTGGAGCCTATTGACTTGTTAGATATTCCATGTCATTTAGATTAAGGGTAATGTTTCCAAAATCTGAACTTTCTAAGGACTGTTTACCAGGAATGAGTGTCAATATTAAAAAAAGATAATAGTTTGTAAAATTAGAGCATGTGTTTATATTATCTCTGAAAATCCTATCAGCATTTCTGATTATGATCACAGTGGAAATAGAAAGGGACCTTCTACACTGAGAATTAGGGAGAGATGAGTAATGTTTGGCATGTATGTTTGTGTATAGAAAATGGTGAGGTTTATTAGTTTTCAATTCATCTCATTACTCACCTTTGACAGTTGGTAAGGAAAATATATTTTAATTAAGCTTCAACTTCCTCTTACTGAATGCATAATGCCAATTATATACTAATGCTATTAGGAAATGAGTTGGTTTAATAACAAATGTATCTGCAGTAACTCTTTTAGAATCTGGATTTTAATGACATAAAAAACACAGATGTTTTACAAAGACACTATTCATAATTATTATTATTACGCTTTGGTCATTGTTTATATTTTATATGTTTTCAATCACTATATTATGCTGAAATCCTGAATCAGGAAAAATACAAGTAAATAGTGTTGAGAGTACCACAGCTAATTTACCACTTTTTCCAGCTAAAATTATAATATACTAATCTTTTATGTTTTTACTCTATTTCCTTTTTTAAAAATGTGGTTCTCAATCTGTATTTATGGCCTAAATGTTTCTAAATCATAGTAAATTTCATAACTAGGCCACAGATATTCCGCTATATGGACAGATTTTTATAAAAAGGGGTTTCAGGAACACAAGAAATTAATGTTTACTATTGGACATGCTTTACATTTTTTTATTGTTTACCACAAAGACCTTTTTTGTTGAAAGTATTCAAAGAAAGGAAGTTTAATTTTTGTTTATAGGCTTTCAAGCTGAAATTAGGGCAATGTGAAATGTATTAAAATAGGGACCATTAAACTAATATATATATATATATCACCTACTGGTATGTCCTTACATTCAGTTTGCAGGTTTGAGCCAAGCTTATTCTACGTTCTTACTATAAAGGTAACAGAAAACAAGATTTTGATTCTCTATTGAGCATATGCTGTTGTGAAAAGATACCAACTACCAAATACCAAGCTACATATAAAACTCTTTTATTTAATGTACTGATGCATAAATTTATAGTATTTTAACGCATCTGCATTATGATATATATTTCTAGTTTCTTTCTAGTGAAAAGTCAGGTCATTTCTTGCTTGTCTACCAGGTAGATGTCTGAGCCTGATTAAATCTGTTTAGATTTGAATTTTAAATAGGAATAGTAAGTTTTGCTAAAAGAGGGTGCCAAAGAAAGTATACACATTTTAAGAGAGGAAAAATCTATTAAAATTATGCTGATGGTAACCACTTTGAGCACCTCTTGTAATTGCAGAAATCAAACATGACTTGTATTCATCTTTTGTTATAGGTATATATTATTACAATTTTAATACAGTTTTTTTTCTTTCTTAAAATGTGTATACATTTTTTGGCACCCTGTATATAGGTACTAGAGTTTAAAATAATTGTGCTATATTCTTCACCATCTTAATCCAGTTATCCCTTTATTAAACTTCTGACTTCATATTTAAGATGTTTTAATGCAATTAAAGGATTTATGCTCTTCAGGGAGGATGGTCTTTCTCTCTCTCTCTCTCTCTCTTTTAATTTAAAAAAGCCTAGCATTAGTACCGATTATTAGTATTTTTCTGACCCTTGTCTGACAAAATAGGCTAAAGCATAAGAAGTTGCTAAAAATTCATTTACTGAAATCTCAGTTCTGTCCCATGAAGAGAATAGGCATGATTCCTAAATCTAATAATTTTTTAGATGAAGATGTTCCATAATTTTCCCAAAATATGCTAATCATAGAGCAAAGAGTAAAACATGCAATGACAGATTTATCTGAACCTTGGTAGCAATTCCAATAATGGAAGCATTGCATTTAGCCTGAAAATTACCAGTTGAAGATCTATGTAAACACAGTAGGGGAGGGGCTGACTAATTTTCAGCAAATGACCCAGTCAATGTGATTTCAGAAAGCCTCATTCATATTTTTTTAAAGTTGTGCCTTGTATTTTGTGGTTTTCATTTTTCTCATAAACTAAAAGAGCATGAACATGGCTTTACCAGCAACATCAACAAAACATGGATTTCTTCACAAATATACTTTCTCAAGTCCTGTAAATCACAAGTGAATTACCTTTCTTACCTTTCCTCATTTTTTTGCTGATTGTTTTAGTGCCTTAGAATGGAACACGTTTTGTTTTGTTTTTGTTTTAAAGTATATGCAAGAGAAGCCCTTTGCAAGGCATCGGGAGTAAGTTAAATGTTGGCTGAGATCTGACTTTTACCCTTAGGGAAAGGTTTTACTGGAAGAACTATATCAGATTAATTGGGTGTTAAAAATGCATAACTTTTGTATTTTGGAGTTTAATTATTTCCACAGATATGTGTTTCCCAAAGGTTAGCAAATATGACCCTTGTGGTAAATTGATGAAAATAAGTAATGGGAAACAGCTATTTTGCCTTCTACTGCCAGCGTGGCTGGTTTTGTGGAAGTCTCTGCCTTCTAAAACCCTATATAACGCACTTGAGATTACAGATCTTTTCAACTAGTGTATCTTTGGAACTTTACTGAATAAGAAAGCATATGTGGAACCTAAAGAACAGAATAAATGAGCAAATTAAACAGAAATAGTCTCAGATATAGAGGAAAAACTGATGGGTGGGATTAGGAGGGGCGTGGGGATGAGGGAGAAGGTAAGGAGATTAGAAAGTACAGTATTGCCACGGGGCTATGAAAGACAGTTTGGGGAATATAATCAATAATTTTGTAGGGTATCAGATGGGCACTTGTCCTGGGGAGACCACTTCGCCAGACCATTGCGCTGTACACCTGAAGCTGAAGCTGAATAATACTGAAAGTCAACTATAATTTAATATATATATAGTCACGGGATATGGAGTACAGCATAGGGAATAGAGTCAATGGAATTGTTACAGCTATATACAATGTCAGAGGGTAGTAGATTGGGGGATGGGGGTTATCATTTTGTAAGGGGTGTAAAAGTCTAACTATTATATTGTTTTGTACACCTTAAACTACTACTAATAATAATAAAAGAAAGCATATGTGTTAAGACAAAATAGCAGAGAGCTAGCTCATCTAGGTTTTGTGAATAGTTGAATTTCCTGACTGACTGAAATTTAAAAATCTAAAAAGCTTACCAAGTTATGATTTTTTAAAAATCTTAGAAAAGTTACAGAAATTACTAAATTTGTGTCTACTGTTATAAATCCCTGACTTTAAAAGGTTTATGAAAGAAGAGATTTTTTTTCGCCATGAACTTTCATTTAATTTTAAATGCTAAACTTAAATGGAAATTTTATTGTTATTATTATTTTATATTATTATTATTATTTACTTTTTAAAACTCTATTTGCCAATAGAAAAATTTTAAAAAGCCAGACTGTAGGAAACTTATATTTTTAAATTATAAAATAGTGAAATGCTGTTCTCATAGTATGATCACCATTTCCTGACTTTCTTGGTTTATTTTGACGCCTTGGATGGGAAGAAAAAACACATTTATACTGTACATAGAACATCTCTGTAACTTTCTATGAACATTTTCCTTTGTATAGCAGGATAGAACAGATGCACTGAAGATACAAATATAGGTATATATTTGTAAAATACAGTGGGTGAGTTTCAGAATGCAAAGGATGGCATGGAAACACTACCACCTACAACAAAAGAAAAATCCAACAATGAGGAAGTCACTGATAAAGGAATTCAACTATTTCCAAAGGCCACAGAACTTCCATATGACCCAAGCAGTTTACAGGCTCTGAGTTTGTAACCTCTAAGATTAATCTGTGAAAACATGTGGGGCCTAGCCTCTACGTAAAACATTTATTTAAGGGTCCATGGCGCAGAGGCCAGCAGTGCCATCATTACGCATTCCGGTACTGTGCAGTCAGAGATACATGTTTGCTTTTCTTGACCAGGAAGTGGTTTCTTTGAAAAGTACAAGGAAAACATAGTGTCTGTCTATGTGTCTGTGTGTCTGTATTTTCTGTCTATGCCACTGTTGCAGGTAGAATTATGTCTTCCAGCTTTTTTGTCCTTTCCAGTGGGGTTTTTCTGTAGTTTGGCACTGCGATATACTACCTTTGATTACGGGATCCAATCAGAGTGGATATACTCAGAAATCCATTAATGTGATTAATGTCTTCCTAATCATACGTTTATTTCCTAGATTAGCCTTATTTCCTGTAATTTCACAATTTTTGAGTCATATCTTGAATAATTATACTTTATAAGGAGCCTGAAATCCTTGTATTTTTAGTCTGTCATTTGCATGATTATTTTCATTTTCTTTGATTGCTTTTGCTTGAAGAAAATGAAATTTTGATTTTTTTATGTCATATGCTTTTATTATGTCATATTTATTTTATCTTGGACATTAACCCCTTATTGGATGTATCATCAATGAATATTTTCTCCCATTCAGTAGGTTGTCTTTTCATTTTGCTGATGGTTTCCTTTGCTGTGCAGAAACGTTTTAGTTTGATGTAGTCCCATTTGTTTATTTTTTCTTGTGTTTCCCTTGCCCAAGAAGATATATGAGAAAAAAATATTACTAAGAATAATGTCAGAGTTCACTGCCTATGTTTTTTTCTAGGAGTTTTATGGTTATGGGTCTTATGTTTAAGTCTTTAATCCTTTTTTATTTTATTCCTGTATATGGTATAAAAAGGTGGTCTAGTTTCATTTTTTTGTATGTATTAAGTGGAAATTTTAGAATTGTGTAATTCTCATCAAGTATCCAGTTTGTCTTAGATATGGAGATTAAATTACTGCAAATTTACAGCCTTTTCAGAGTTTTAATTAGTTTATATTATTAGGATATTAAATTTCATGTATTTTCTAATGCTTATGCTTATGATATTTTAAATGAGAAACATGTAAAAGATTTTGGCCAAAATACCAAATTTATTAAAAATTTTATTTTAGAAAGGAAAATGTAGACTGTACTGATTGAAAATTGTGAAATTGTAACTTAGGTAAATATATTAGAGATTTTTAATGAACTATAAAATAAACATATACTTGCCAGAGTATAATATATAACAGACATTTGAACTTTAGTTTCATCTTTAAATTTTCAACTAGTTACTTTAGTATTTCGAAAATAGTATTTTTTTTGGTCCCTCAAACATGTTATCTATTAATAAATATGTGTAATTCTTTTTTTCTCTTAATTAAATTTATTGAGGTGATGTTGATTAGTAAAATTATATAGGTTTCAAGTGTACATTTCTATAATACATCATCTATATATTGCATTGTATGTTTACCACCCAGAGTCAGTTCTTCGATTGCATGTATTTGACCCCCCTTACCTTCTTCTACTACCCCGCTCCCTCATTACCCTCTAGCAACCACTAAACCGTTGTCTGTGTCTGAGTTCTTGTTTCTTTGTCTCTCCATTTGTTGCTTTCAGTTTTATATGCCAGATATGAGTGAAGTCATATGGTTCTCAAAATTTTCTGTCTGACTTATTTCACTTAACATGATAAGCTCAAGATCTATCCATGTTGTCACAAATGACAGTATTTCATCATTTCTTGTGGCTCAGAATATTCCATTGTATATATGTACCACATCTTCTTTATCCAATCATCTATTGAAGGAAACTTTCGTTGTTTTCATGTCTTGGCCACCATGGATAATTCTGCAATGAACATAGGGGTACATGTATCTTTACAAATACATGTTTTCAGATATTGGGGGGTTAGATACCCAGAAGAGGGATTGCTGGGTCATATGGTAATTCTATTCTTAATTTTTTGAGGAAGCTACATATTGTTTTCCATAGTGGCTGTACCAGTTTACATTCCCACCAGCAGTGTATGAGGTTTCCTTTTTCTCCACAACCCCTCCAAAGTTTATTACTTGTCTTGTTGATAATAGTCATTCTAACAGGTGTGAGGTGCTATCTCATTTGCATTTCCCTAATAGCTACTGAAGTTGAGCATTTGTTCATGTATTTGTTGACCATTTGTTTCTCTTCTTGGGAGAAGTATCTGTTCAGGTCCTCAATCCAATCCTTAATCAGATTGTTTTTTGTTTTTGTTTTTGTTGTTGTTGTTAAGTTGTATGTGTTATTTATATACTTTGGATAGTAGCCCCTTCTCAGAGGCATTGTTTGCAAATATCTTCTCCCATTTGGTTGGTTGCCTCTTTGTTTTGCTCATGGTTTCTTTTGTTGCGCAGAAGCTTTTTGGTTTGATATAGTCCCATTCATTTATTTTTGCTATCACTTCCCTTGTCTTTGAGGTCAAATTCATAAAATCCTCTCTGAACCCAACATCCATAAGTTATTACCTATGCTTTCTTCCATGTAATTTATTGTTTTAGGTCTTATGTTAAGGTCTATAATCCATTTTGAGTTAATTTTGGTATATGGTGACAGATAATAGTCTACTTTCATTCTTTAGCACATGACTCCCAATTTCCCCAGCACCATTTATTGAAGAGGATTTCTTTTCTCCATTGTGTTTTTGGCTTCTTTGTGGACAAGTGTGTGTGTGTGTGTGTGTGTGTGTGTGTGTGTGTGTGTGTGTATTTTGGTTTGTTTCACTGATTTATTCCCTGTATGGCGCCTGGTACAATGTAGGTCCTTAATAACTATTTGTTGATTGACTAATATGTAATACACGGATGAACACATACTTGCAAGTATTATCAGAACATCATAGATTTGAGTAGTATCTTTACAGTACTTGTTTAAAGTACTATACTTCTCTGAAGGTTTCTGTTTATGCTGCTCCTGTTGTGTGTGTTACAGTGGGCAAGATATTAACAGAAAAGTGGTTAAGCTATATAGTATTTATGTTATTATAAGTTAAATTTATAGAGGTAAATGTTCAAGTCCAACTTGCAAACCAATATTATTCTATTTATTTATTTATTAAAATTTTTTGTATTGGGGAATATTGGGAACAGTGCATTTCTCCAGGGCCTATCAGCTCCAAGTCTTTGTCCTTCAATCTAGTTGTGGAGGGTGCAGCCCAGCTCCAAGTCCAGTCACCGTTTTCAGTCTTTAGTTGCAGGGGGCACAGCCCATCATCCCATGCAGGATAAGCCAATATTATTCATAAACATGAGTGCCATTTGCCTTATCCCAGGGATTCAGAAATAGTTTATTATGGAAATGCTCACTATAGTAATTTACTGTATATTCAAATGAAAGAAGTAAAATAATGTCATCTCAATATGGAGCAAAAACATTATAAAATCCATCACTCAGTAATGATAAACTCTAAGCATACAGTGGGTAGAAGTAACATTGCTTAACTTCATAAAGTGATATAGCAACATTTAAAGCAGACACTAAACTTATTAAGTGTTAGGAACAACACCTTAAAATAAAGAATAAGAAAAGAATAGCCACAATCACGATTTCTGGTCAATCTTGTACTGGATGTACTAACTAGTACAGTAAGAGAAGAGAGAGAAATAGAAGGTTAAAAGATTAGAAAGTAAGAAACCAATCTATCACTATTTGCGAATAATATGATTATCTACCTAGAAACCTTGAGAACCTATAGACAAATTTTTAAATTTAGTAACAGAAAAGTTTTGCATATAAAATCAATATACTAATATATTTTATTTTAGCATATGAGCAACAAACTGTTAGAAACTTTAAATGCTACCTTTTATGAAATAGAAATATACTAAATGGGGTGTGTGTGTGTGACATATGTATGTGTTCCCATGATATTTTCTTCTTTCATCTTAAATAATCTAACCTAATGATTTTAGCTGATTTATCTTGCAGTGAATTTTATTTCTTACTGTGCTTATGTGTATTGATGAAATTATTTGTATTCATTATTAGACATAGCTCAAAAATAGTAAGAGAAAAATCTTTAAAGAAAAATAAAAGCAGAAACTATAAAACAAGAATAAAACTCCCTTTGGATTGGGAGATTTTGGCACAGTCCATTTTCTGGTGAATTGTTAAGCAACAACAGTTTTTGATATGTCCTAGATGTTTCTGTTTCAGATTCTGCATTCTTTCTTACCACATTTGTGTGTGAACATTTGTTGTTAGGTACTTATTTTGTCGCTTAAGGGAATTGATGATATGCCAATTTATTAATCTTTCACAATATTAAGCATTCAAATGTCCATGATACATTTTGGAAAAAGTCTTATACATTTTGCAAAATTTTTGCAAAAAAATTTAATTGATTTATGAAACATTTTAAGATGCCATAAGGTAATTGAAGGTTGATTAATTATGTGGTATCTAAAAATCAAATTAGACAGCAACTTAGAACACTTTAGAACTTCCTAAGTGTTTTAAATTTGTAGGAATGTGAATGCTGTGAGGAAAATTAATGTACATTATGTTTATACTATTTTTAGACGTTCATTATGAATGTAGCTATTGTGATTAAATAATTATCTTGATGTAACAGTTTCTAAATGCTATGTAGATTTGGGGTTTATAGATTAACATTTCCAATTTCTAATGTGAGAAAATGCTTTTCAACATCCATAATATTTAACAATTTATAGCTACACCATGGCATGCTTTTAAATCAGTATAAAGATGAAGGATATGCCAGTATTTAAGCATAGCCAATGTGCTTGTTGCATAAGAAATAATGTGATGTAGAAATTCATTTATTTGTAGAAAAGTAGTAACATCTATAGAAGTAAACTTTCCTTTGGAAGTTTACAGATGTTAAGGTAATGATTTTGGAATAAATTAGAGTAGAATATCTGATTGACTTGGGTCCATGAAATGAACAAAATCTGGAAACCAGAAACACCATAACGAATTCTCTAGTCAGTGCAAAAATACTTCATCAAGTTAGAGAAAAATCTTTTTTGAAGTTTAAAAAAAATAATTTATGTCTGGAGCACATAGAGTCCCTGACTTATGATGGTTCAACTTAACGTCTTTTTGACTTTATGATGGTGTGGATGTCATATATAATCAGTAGAAACCGTACTTCAAATTTTGATCTTTTCCTAGGCCAGTAACTTGAGGTACTGTACTCTCAGGGCAGAGGCAGTGAGCCACAGCTGTCAGTCAGCCATGCAATCATGAAGGTAAACAATCCATACACTACTGTGTGCTGTGTTGCCAATGTTTTTTGGACATTGTGTTTTGTGATTTCACATTTCACCATGTCTACAAAACATCTATCTGTATCTCCTGTCCCTGGTAAGAAGAGAAAGGCACATGCTCTTGAGCTGAAACTCAAGATACTTGGCCAACTGTAGGCTAATGTAAGTGTTCTGAGCATGTTTAAGGTAGCTAGGCTAAGCTATGGTGTTTGTAGGTTAAGTGTATTACATGCATTTTTAACTTGTGACATTCTTAACTTACGATGAATTTATCAGGACGTAACCGTATCACAAGTTGAGGAGAATTTGTACTCAGGAAACGTACAAATTCTACATGGAAATGTAATTCAGGATAATTTTATTTAGTGGTAATATAAAAATTTTAGTTTGTGTTTACAGAACTAATGTATTGTTTTTCTGGGCTCATTCTACAGAGTTAGAACTTAGAATCCCACTAAATACGCACGTGCGTGCCTCCGTGCATGTGTGTGGGTGTGTGTGTTCATAGCCTTGTTAGGAGACTTAAGGACATCCATTAAGTATTTCAGTTCTTCTATTCTTCATTTTATTTGGAAAATTTTGTGCTATGATGCTAATCTGGATTTTAGAAATTAATTAGGATTTTTGGACATATTCTTTACAAATATCGAAGGCGTTACTGCCAAAGATAAAGCTAGCCATTAAAGTGGTGAAAACAGATTTTCTTCAGTAACTGCTGATAGTAGGGGAAACAGCTGAGCTCCATTTTGAATTGTGCAAAGGCGACCGGGCCTTTTAAAAGGAAATTGAAGGAATATGGAGGGACAGAGAGTGGGGCTCAAGTGAAAAATGACAAAGCGTTGATCAATAAAAATGGGATTAGGCTAGCTGGGTCTGCTAGGTGGCAAATATTGAAATGATGATTCTATTCTCCCACAGGGTGAGAGACTGAGGCCCTTTATTTCCTTGATGACTACACAAAGGAATGGCTTTCAGGTCATTGAGAAAGACACTTGTAGGAGATACATACGCATCTCAAAGGAACAGAGTAGGAGTAAGGATTCACAATTGTAGGTCCTTTTAAGTAAATGCTCTAAAGGGATGTCTGGGGCCTAGTCTGGGGCATTGGCTAGAACAAACACTGGTATTGTGTAGAGTTCTACTGGTATTGTCTTGCTGGCTGGCATTTCAATGGAGGGCTAGGATCATCTGAGGGACTTGGCCTTAATTATGTTAGAAGCCCTGCTAGAGTTTTGGCATCCTGCAGTGCAGAGGTTTGGGTGGGGTCTTTTGTGCTGAGACTTCTGCAGTTCTCATTATATTATACAAATTTCAAATGAAAAAAAATTTAGAATGTTCCAATAGAAAATGGAATATTATTAATTTGACATCTAAAGAAAGGAAGGCATATGCTTTTCTGAATTGAAACTTTAGGGTTTTCTTTTTCGTTTGTTTTTTTGTTTTTTGTTTTTCTGCATAAGAGACAATACTAAGGGTTACAAGTGTATGTGTTTATTATTTATTTATTTAGTTTCTTTGAGAGAAAGTGGATTCACATGGTTTGAAACTTGAATCATCCACAGTTGTACACAGTGGAAAGCTTCCTACCACCAAGTTCTCATCAGCCTAGTCCTCAACCCCCACCCCTAACAGTAGCCTCTCTCCTTCCCAGGTGTGTGATTTGCTTTCATAACTAGTTTTTCCCTTCTGTGCCCTCAAGCTTTCTTCAGATTCATAATGATGTATTCACGGTGTAGGTATGTCACATCGATCACGTTTACTTTATTCTGTTTGACCTGGGTTACGGTAGGTTTCTGCCTTTTCTAAAAAGGGTTTTCCCGACTATGTTGTCAGATGAACAAAGTGGCTGTTGTGTTTCACTAAAACATTGTCAGCATTTGAGTAATCCACAGGGTTGGCATATTTTGTATATTAAAACAATATGTATTACTAGGTTACAAAGAGACACATTTCTCCTTGGAAACAGCAGCAAAACTCACTCAAGGAATCTAGATGTTTGCTGTCTTTGGTATTCAGGGGAAATGAAGTTGAGAGTGATGGCTACTTGGATGTGACCAGAAAGTTTGATGTGAACAGACCTTCTCGTCTGGTCAGTGAACATGGCTCTTTTGTTGACTATGATTAAATTTTGGAATTCTGGCATCTTCAATATGAGTGTCTTTTCAGTCTCTACTTTGCTGAAGTTCAGTCAGCCACATTACTCAGAAAACCCTGCTGCGTTTCTCTTGAATGCACTTGGTGTTAGCATCTACAGTGTTTCTTCTCTCGTTGTAGCTTAGGATAACCCTACTAACTCTGATTGTATATCTTATTTTCTTCTTCTGTCCATGCCTAGCTGAGTGAAGCTGCTAAATGCAGGGCTTCTGTTAAAATTAGCCATTCAGAGTATGGGGAGAACACTAACATTTTTTTGAACCCTGTGTGTACCAGGAACTTCCATATACACTCGCACCGAAACTTCAGAAAAGTTCTATGATATGGGTGTTAATACCACCCCCACATACTGGGGAGGGTTTCCAGGCCCCAAAGCTTAAGGAACTTCCTATACCCTCGGCAAATAAGTGACTGAACTGCATTTGACCTCAGTGCTCATCTGTTCACTGAGACTTTTAACTTTTTACACACACACACACACACACACACACACACGCACACACTGAAACCCATGTATGTTACGTTATTAACATTTAGTGGACTTTTGATTTATCCTAAAAATCAAACTAGTCTATGTTCCTATTCAGATTACTTTATGATCCAATATTCTCTCCTCGGCTGGTTGGAGATGAGGTGCTGCTGGTCATGGAGGTTGGGAAGGTCTTTCCTCAACTATGGGATGTGGAGCAGAGAGCAACCAAAGGACCCCTGGCTTTGCTCTGCTTGGAGACCCAGAACTAGTCTTTGCTGTCAGTGTTCACAGAGGATGAAGAACAAGAAATGGAGCTGAAGCAAATGGTCTGTTCCCGTGGAGTGGCAAGAATGGATGTGCAGGGGTGGGAGGGGCCTTGGAAAGAATTGTCTAAAGACATTCCCTGAGAAACAGTTTTATGGAGGGGAAGAGGCTTTTTATAATGGAACACTCACAGCCTGGTCCCAAAGATGAGGGTTAAAATTGCTTGATCACATGAGGGTTATCCCTGTACTTTCCCAAACCCTTCCTCCTGGCCAGAAGAAGACTGAAGATTTCCCAGGCCGAGTTCTGTATTATTCTAAATGTGGGAGGCCGAGACCCTTCTTTGCTGTTCTGGGAATGCTTACCTCAGTGCAGTTATAGATACAGATAGTTTCCTCACCTGGGCTGCCTTGGTGGGGCTGTATTAGGAAAAAGTTTTAAGTTTGCAGACAAGTAGAATAAAAGCTTAAGTTTAAAAATTAGCCCTGTGAAACAAGCAACATGTCTATGGACATACTTGGTTCCAGGAAGAATCATTCTTAGACAATTGCTCTGTTTCATTGCCAGAATTTACTTGGTGGGATACATTCCAGAGAGTACTAGGGAGCCATAACAATGTTTCTTAATAGTGCTCACCTTAATTATCTGCTTACATATCTTAATTATCTTAGCTTCCAGGAATCATTGTGTAGCTTACTTTGTTTTGGGTTGGGCTCATGGTTATATATTATAAAGAACATTGTAAACAGTGTTTTCCGTGTGCCTTTTTTTAAATTATGTTTTAAAAAATTTGCCTCCATGATTCTTTGTTGAGGTGGGGTAATAATGGTGGTGGTGCAGGAATCTATTAGAATGACCTGGGAAGCTTTCTTTTCAAACTGCAGATTTTCCAGTTTACTGATTGTCAAATGCCATCTCCCTAAGAACATCCCTGGAAAATATGTCATATCCTTTAGGTAGGTTAATCACCCACCGCCTCCTCTCCCCCCCAATAAAATAAAATACCAGAAACAAAACAAAACAAAGGTTTTAAACAGAGCATAATTTTAAAAGTTTGCACAAGTTTCAGAATATTAAGGTAGATCAGACTACTGATACCGTTCAATCTGGTCACCTGTGTCTTCAATACTCTTTATTTGACCCCTAAAAGAAAGTATACCTTATACTTATAGAACTCAAGTAATTAAAAACAAAAACTTATTCATGAAAACATTACAACAGAATTAAAGTGATATAAGAAGTCAATTGAAAATTAGTTTTCTTTGTTACTTTGATCATTCGGGGGGCAGAAATATTTGGAATAGCTGTTTCTTTTTTCTGATACAGCCATTTAGTTAGGTTTGTGTCAACAGAGCGATCGTAGTTTTGTGACATGCAACTTTGCTAGAAGTCTTGTAGTCAAATTTAGGGAAATGTTGAGAGGCAAAGGGATAGGGGTAGACATTGGTAAGAGCTGGAGACTTGGGAAATAAGTACTAGCAAAAGTGTGTGTGTGTGTTTGTGTGTGTGTGTGTGTGTGTGTGTGTGTGTGTGTGTGTGTGTGTGTGTGTATAAAATCTCTGGTGGAAGAATAGGAGTGGTCTGTAAAGAGAGGGCTCATGAGGGCTCATTGGACAGTGTAAGCTCTGTATTCTAAAAGGAGCCAGAGATAAAGTGCCCTGTCTCCTCCACTTGTAGAAGGCCCCCCATACTTTTTGTTATCTCAGGACAGTAGTGTTGTATCTGGAAAATAAAGACCTGTTTTCACACTCCCCTCTGCTTACAGCATAGCTTAAAAGGCCTCAGTTAGGTTTTCTCCAGGGCTAACAGAGGAATCGCAATGTGTTTTGAAAGCCTGTTTGTCCTCTTCTGTCAGTCTAGCTCTCCATCTGCTTGGTGGTGGTGGTGGTGGTGGTGGTGATGATGATGATGGTGATGATGGTGATGATGATGATTTTGTCATGGGTGAACAGATGCTTAATTCTATCTTTAAAGCTTAAATTGTCTGTAAATTTTGACCATAGAGATATTTAAGTTTTAGTGAAATCAACCAATCAGCAGCCATGTATGAAAAGTCAGATTCACTGCTATTTGTTTAAAGAAGGAGAAGGTTGGTGTTAGTGGTGAAGGGGTCAGGAGAGTTCTAACTCCCCGCAGAGAGTTGGGGGGAAAATTCTGCATAAGGGAAAGAAACAATGCTAAATGAATTGAACCTGCTCACACACAAAGGGAAGAGCACAGAGCAATTGTTTCTGGAGGTATTTTTATCCTGCCTTTGCAAAAGCAATGCTACTTCACTGATTTATTAAGACTTTAAAAAACTTTTTATAGAAAGATGGATATTTAATCTCTTTTATGTGTATGACACTTATACTAGAGCATTTATTTAATTTCTTCCTAGGCTTATATGAGCAGCAACTTAAAATGTAGTGGAATTATTATCTTAAAATGTATAATTTTAACCTATGGGTGAGAGTATTAGTGAATTGCAAATTATTAATGTAGTGAATTGCAAATTGTAAATGTAGAGGTTTTCTCTCTGGGTGGGAGTATTAGTGAATTGCAAATTATAAATGTAGAGGTTTTTTGTTTGTTTGTTTCTATTGAAGCAAATTCCCTTAGAAGTAAAGCAACTACATTGTGGCATATAGGATAATAATCCCATAAGGTTTCAAATATTTCATGGAAAAGTCACATAGTTAACTTTGAAGAGATATTGAGTTTCCTTAAATATAAGGTCAATACAGAAAATTTAATTTTATTTTCATATTCTAGCAACAAAAAAATTGGAAGTTAAAGTTAAAACCTAAACATTATCACTTACAGTAGCATGATAAAACATGAGACTTAGAAATATAAATTTAGAAAAATGTTCAAGATCTCTATACTAAAAACTACAAAATACCACCTAAATCAGTGGAGATAAATATCACCTCGCGGATTGACAAGATAACAGTTTCCAACCAGTGGAGCTATAATTCAGTGCAATCCTAATCAAAATAGCAACAGTCGTTTATTTTTGAAAGTGACAAACGGATTCTCAAATTTATATGGAAATGCAAAGTGTGTAGAATAGTTTTAATTATTTTTTAAAAGTATAACAAAATTAGATGACTCAAACCAACTGATTTAAAGACTTGTAAGGCTAAAGAATCAAAACTGCTTGGAATTGTTGTAATAAAGATAGAGGAACTGAACAAAATCGAGAGTTTAGAAATAAACCCACACGTATATAGTCAGTTGATTTTTTTTTAAAAAAGCGTCAAGGGGACTTACTAGGGAAAGAAAAATCATTTCAACAAATTGTTCTACAACAATTGGAAAGAGTTCTCAGACAGCTTTTCACTTTAACTTCCACCCTCCACAAAAATAAATTTAAGATGATCAGAAACCTAAACATAAAAGTTAACTCAATCTATAGATACACACAACATAGTCGAATGTCAAAAATATTACGTTCAGCATTAGAAGTGATTTACGAAAGAGTACATACTGTATAAATCTTTTTATGTGAAGTCCTATGGCAGGTAAAACTACTCTGTAGTAACAGAAATCAGAACAGTGGAAAAAGAAAATAGGGGCGATGGAAGTGTTCTGTATATTGATGGGCGTGGTGGATACACAGTTACATTTGTTTGTGAAAACTCGAACTTTGCACTGAACGTCTGTGCATTTTGTAATACCTGAAGTACGTCTCCATGAAAATGAGTTTCTTTAAGGAATAAGGTATCAGATTATGCATGTTGTCTTTGCCTCTAAGCAGGCATGCCACTGGCATACTTTCTAAAACTTCAGTTGCCTTAGAACTGTGTCATATTAGTGTTTTCCAGAAAAACAAACCATGATTGAGAGAGAGAGAGAGAGAGAGAGAGAGAGAGAGAGAGAGAGAGAGAGAGAGAGAGCGCCATGATTGTGAGAAATGAGAAGTCTTAAATATCTAGGGCAGGCCAGCAGGCTGGAAATTCAGGACAGAATCCTGTGTTCTAGTCATGAGGCAGAATGTCTTCTTCTTTGTGAAACCTCTGCTATTGCTGTTAAGACATTCAACTGATTGGATGAGGCCCAGCACCATATGAAGGATAGTCCACTTTGCTTAAGGTCAGCTGATTGTAACTATTAATCACATCTAAAAAATCCTACAGCCACATCTAGCCTAGTGGTTGACCAAACAGCTGGGCACCATAGCCTAGCCAAGTTGACACATAAAATTACCGTCACACCTAGAATTATAGAGAAGCTTGCACAACTCAGTTGGGAAACTGAAGGTATTTTAGGGAAACAAAACATTCCAAAATTGAAGCAAGATGGCTTATAATTTGTAACTAAAACATATAGGCTATCTTTATAGTCAGAACTATCAGTTATGTCAATGAAATGTATACGATTAGGCTTATGAATTGAACTGTAGTTGGCTGAGGAGTCAAATAATCATTCCCATGTCATAGGCCTCTAGGTGAAAGTGGAAGCCTCCCTTTTGTCACCCTCTTTATCTGCACCTTCCCATGAGAAAAGATTTACAAATTTAATTACATAAATTTTAGAATAATGACTGGATCACCTTTCCTTGATCCTCAAACCACTCTTTAAACTGAGTAGGAGAGATTTCATCCCGCCCCCCCCCCCTTTTTTTTTTTTACTAGATGAAGGATAAGAACCAATGGGACGGCATGGTCTGTGAAAGGTTTGTTATTATTGTTTTTTAAATTACTGTACCAGGCATTGTTTTAGAAGCTTGGAATGCACTTGTGAACAAATCACAGAAAATCTCTGTACTTGTGGAGCTTGCATTCTCGTGGGGTGAGAGAGAAAAATAATACTAAAGAAAATGCCACAGTAAGTTAAGGAATGATAGAAAATAAGTGCTAGGGGAAAAAATGAAATGGAATAAGTTAGCGGGTGTTGAGAGTCTCACATGGGGCGTTGCCTCATTACGAAGGTGTTATTTAAGCAGAGGCTTTAAGGAGCACATGAGGGAAGGAGCCTTGTGGATACCTCGGGAGAGCCAGTCCACTAGATGAAGCAACTGATACAAAGCCTCCAAGCCTGGTAACTAAGACCAGAACGATTTTATGTAGTTCATTCTTTTAGCAGGCACGTCTTGAGAGCACTTTTTCTGCAAGCATAGTGCTAGGCAATGGAACTACAACAGTAAAAATATATATCGTGCCCAGGAAATTGCTAATTTCTTATTCTTGTCACCATAGGAGTGGTTTCTCAACCGTGAGCCACGAATCTGTTTTTCTCTGAGCGTTTTCTGTAGACAACCAACATGTTTTCAAATAAATATAAGTGTTCAAATTGATAAAGATAATTTAGCAATATTGCTAACTTAATAATTGTCATTATGCATAATTCAACCTATAAATATGAAAAGTTCTGCTATGATCATTCTGGGTGGTATATAGTCTGAACAATTCTGAAGTTGAAAAGGGTCCTCATTCTTGAAAATGCTCAAAAGACCTCTGCTACACTATGAGATTGCCAGATTGAAGTTGGCGCCAAAAGCCACATTAAAAATTTTCTGTTCCCAAAGACAAGGGAGGCCTTTGAAAAATTGTAACTGGAGGAATAACATGATCAGACCTGTGTTTTTGGAAGATTTCTTTTTATTGTCGGTTATACAGAGGAAGCCAAATGGAATAAATCTATTGAGGAATGCGTATTGTTTAATTAAGTTCCTTGATTCATTTTGCAACACGGTGATCCAAACTGCACTGTACTTAAGTCTTTGTTTCCGATGTTTAAGAGAGATGCAAACCCCAATTTCTTTGCACTATACATTATGTGAAGGAGTAGTTCCAAGTCAGAGGTGTCTTCTATTAAAAGTCAACAACTAAAAGTAGCTTTCTAGCTTAGCCCTGCCTGGACTACTTGGAATGAAACACTGAGAACAGTGAAAACAGACCCTTGTGAGGGTATATGCACATGTAGAAGATAAACATCTGGTTTATGTGTCTGCAGGATGATTTGACATTTATATGATTGGATGAACTTTAATTTTAGCCTCATGTTTAAAAGTCTAGCCTTTAGTGTTTGAACTCACTTTTTTGATCTCGATAGATTATGGTGAACCAAAGAATTATTGCATGAGAGATTTGGAAATATATATTTAACATCAGTCAAAGTCCCTTTACTGATATTTACTATTGAATGGCTTGAGTAGTGATAAAAACATTTTAAGAAACTTGAGAAAGAAGGAAATCAACATACTCAGATTTGACAAGCTCAAGCAATTGTACAGTATTCTTTCCCACTCAGAAAACTCATTCCTCTGTGATCACTAGCCTCCAGTTCATTTCTTCACATGAACTATATACACACCCTTGATTAATTATCTAACATTATGCTATATTTTGATCTTTGATTTTGCTGTCAGGCTGAATATCAGTATGAAATTGTAACAGTTGTTTGCATTTATGTTTAATTCAACCTGTGTGGTACTGGCAACACGATGAATCTTCATTCTTTGGCAGGACGTATGCTTCTGGCTTTGTTGCTGATTCAGATTTTCCATGCATGTGGGTATGTGATAGCTGTTGCTCAAACGTCTAGATTCTCCATTGCGAATGCTTCCCACTTGCCAGATGGTAAATATGCAGCCACAATCTTCCAGACAGTATTGTTGTCTGAGTAGAAATCAATATACATTCTAAATTCTTCTTGTGTACTTTTTATCTCAGTGAACATCAAATAACATCTGGTCACAGCAAAACGGCCCTCCTGTGCCTAACTGGCTTCTGTGAGTCCTCAGGTTTCTACACCTGCTGTGGTTTTATTCACCATGAGGGGATATCTTCCTTTGTTAATATACGGGTTGTGCCTGAGACTTAGTGAGATAGTCTCAGCCACACTGTTGCTGAGATATACTCTGGTCCAGATGACTTAGATCAGCCACAGAGAAGAAATGGCAAACACTGAAGTCTGTCTATATAAGACTGTTCTGTGTGTCTGTCCACCAGGGGCCAGGAGATGCTGAATGACTTCGCAACACACTGAATGTCTGCATGGGAGTCAGTCATTGAATCATTCAATCTGTATTTAACCTTGTCTGTTTTTTTTTTTTTTTTTCATTTATTATGGCTAGAAGAGCTGAAATTATGGTCCTTTCTATCTTGGAACTTGTTAAGGAACTTGTTAAAGAGCTAAAAATTCTGATGCATATTAGTCAATTATTATTTATAAAATACATTTGGATGGGAAAACTGCCAGAATTATAATACTCTGCAGATTATCTTTGTAAAATGAGGCATTTCCTTTAAAGAAATGAGCATAAAAGTGGATGCAATTTAATATCGATGATACTGTTTTTGAGAAGTTGGGCAGATGGTGATGATAATGTGTCATGTCCCGCGTGAGGTCAGTTGTGGGGAGCGAGGAGGGTGGTGCAGGGTTAAGAAGAGACAGCAGCCATGAATAGATTTTAAATGCAGAGGTCAAGGGAACGGCAGCCTCAAAGTCTGGGCTGTGGCGCCTAATCGGGCCTGTGCAATAACTTATTAGTTAGGTGCGGAAGCAAAGGAGATAAAGCTTGTCAATCTCAAGTTTTGTAAATTCTATACGTCACAATAGAAAACCGATTTAAGTCAATCACCCTTGCCTGCAGGCAGCTGGACCCTAAGGCTCAACTTCCCCAAGGGACAAAACCTGTATGCATATGAATAGATGGAGAGCACCTCATTGAATCACTTCCCTTGCAGGTTTTGGGAAGGAATGCAGCCACAGAGGCAGAGGCTTTCCTTAGCCTGAGGAAGGTGGGGGGCTGTGCCCACCTCTGTGAACCCCCGTGGGTTCCTCCTGTTGGTCCCCACAACTGCATCTGGCTTGAGTTGTTCCTTCCGTGAGGAATCTTACTCGTCATTGACTGTCCAGTCATCTTTCTGGGACCAAACAGGGAGGCATAAGGTGCAAACACAAAGGTTTAGCAAAGTCCCTGAAAGGATCTGTCTTGCAGATTCTCCTTTCTTTTGGGGGCAGGTAGAAGGAAATAAACGGTTAAGCTGTTACGTGGCGACAATAATGAATAACATGATTTACTGAGAGACTGCTATGTTCTAACACTGAATTTAAGTCTCTAGGTTCATTATCTCATGTTATGCTTATAGTGACCCCACCAGGGGGAATTATCACCATGGGTACAAAAACCGGCTCTGATAGTCTCTTGGGCTGTAACTTGCCCAAGATCATGCTGCCAGCAGAGGCAGATATGGAATAGAATCTCAAGCCAGCCTGATATCTAAGCCTGCACTATTAACTGCTACAATACTGTATGATACACTGTTTGAACATATATGTGTGTGTGTATACACATACACACACACATATATGCCTGTATATGTGTATACATGTATGTGCATATATACAGAGGGTGCCAAAAAATGTATACACATTTTAAGAAACGAAAAAACGGTATTAAAATTATAATACTCAATATATACCGATAACAAAAGATGAGTACAAGTCACGTGTATACATTTTTTGGGCACCCCCAGTATAACAATGCTTCAATTAGTGAATATGGTGTTGAATCCATACTGCTATCATTGAATAAGCACTTTAATAGATGAGCCTCTATTTTACAGCACTCCCTTGCTGTGTCATCTCTTTGCCCCACTACCACACATTTGCTCTTGTCCTTGTTGTAAAAGTTCACAAAACAAAGCTTACTCAGGGATTGAATTAATGGCTTCATTCAAATCCATACATCTTCTGGTATTGAGGCAGTTCTTTGTTTATCTAAGATCTTAAACTAGATCACATGGCAACCTATGCTCATCCTGGGTATGCGCACTTGCCCCGCCTCTAACGATGTCTTATTAACCTCCACTATGACTGTCTGCTTCAGCTGTGCTAATCTCCAGACTCTCCTTCACGTGTTCCTGCTTTTAGGTCTATGAAGATTAGCCTCTCCATCCTCTCATCAGGTCCATGTAACTCCTTCAATTCCCTACTTCTTAAGGAATTATTTACTTTCTCCCATATCCCCTCCAAATAACTGAAATATGTATGTATCTATCAAATTGGAGTCATATTTCTCTTTGTGTGGGGCGTTATGTGTTTTTCTGACATTTTGTGTATCTGTATTTTCTTCATGGTATCTGTAATTGTGCTGAACACTAAAATACTTGCTCTTTGTTGAATGAGTTACTCTATATCTTTTTAAGGTTATCAGAAAAAAATGAAATAGCTAGGTTATTTAAAAAAATGATAAGGAGAATTTGGTTTTGAAAAGGATTCAGGGAAACGGCCCATTTCATATTTTTTTTTTCTGTTGTAATACTCATGCTAGCATGGATTATTAAAATGCTCATAAAAAGTATTTCTACCTAAATTAAACAAAAATCTGTAAATGCACTTATTGGGCCATGATCCAGAAATATTATTGTGAGGTTCAAGTTTTAGGAACAGAAAATCCCCTAGAAATTTGCCTTAGAGACTGAGTGTATGTTTTCACTGTACCATGACTAATTAAACACATACAAATAGAACAGAAAGGAAACCACATGGTACATATGCTTAATGGGCCAAAATAATAAGCTAGGCAGCATGAGGGTAATACCTGAGAAAAGAAAACCTTATCTTTATTATTTAATCTATAAGTCACTGAATATTATTTCATGGTACAAATTAAAATTATTTGAGATTTTGTTTTTAACTCTATCATTATGAAATTGAAAAAGGGAAGGTTCTCTTTTTATTGACTGATTATAACATCACGTCTAAATTATTTCTCCAGAAACTTTTCTCAAAAATGGAAATTATGACAAAATGAAAGAGGAGCTTTCTTTCACTTAAATAGTGTATTTTTAACTTTTTTGTACATGACAAATTATAATAAAATTATAGGTTAAGATTAGAAAATTAAAAATCTTTCTTAGACCTTTTCTGATAGACATAATACTTCAGCAAACTTTCCATATAGTACAAGGTCTGACAATGAAGTTTACGAAGTTATTGCAATGATGTTGCTAACCTTTTATGCTATCAGAGGGATTATTCATTATGAATTTGTACCAACTGGACAAACAGTTAACCAAGTTCACTATTTGGAAGTGCTGAAAGGCTGTGTGAAAAAGTTAGACGACCTGAACTTTTCACCAAGAATTGATAGCTCTTGCATCACGACAGTGCACCAGCTCACATGGCACCATCTGTGAGGGAGTTTTTAGCCAGAAAACAAATAACTGTATTGGAACATCCTCCCTACTCCCCTGATCTGGCCCCCAGTGACTTCTTTCTTTACCTGAAGATAAAGGAAATATTGAAAGGAAGACATTTTGATGACATTCAGGACACCAAGGGTAATATGATGACAGCTCTGATCGCCATTTCAGAAAAAGAGTTGCAAAATTGCTTTGAAGGGTGGACTGCGTAGGTGCTGGTATCAGTGCATAGCTTCCCAAGGGGAGTACTTACTTCGAAGGTGACCATAGTGATTGATATTGAACAATGACGTACATAGCTCCTTTTTTAGGATGAGTTCGCAAATTTAATGACAGACCTCGTAAGTTATAAAAACTAAAATTCCTAAATTCATTGCAACGCTTGATTATGGGCCATGTCCTCTCTTTGATATTTCCCTTTGCTGAGTCCGTTCTCTTGCTGAGTTTGTCCAGTGGAGTCCTCTGAGTGTATATGGGAACCCCAAGAGTACATTTTATACTTGTTGTTATTATTATTAGAAAACCAGGAGTCAAAATGTTTGATAAGCATAAATTGTTTGGAACTATATCCTGAAGCTAAGACTTCTTTGATGCTCATTATTTTTATTTGACTGAGTAGGCTATCATTTCAAACATTTATATTTGTTGAAAAATAATAAATGCATTATGTTTCAACCAGCGAATTCCCTTTCATCCTGCTCTTTCTTCAAAGAAGATGACTGCTAACATTTTAGTGGGTATCTACCTAGATACATTCCTATCCATTATCAAATCTGTCTATACTTATGTCTGTACAGAGGGTGCCAAAAGAATATATATACATTTTAATGTATACATTTTTGTGTATACATTTTTTTGGCACCCTATGTCTGTCTGTCTGTCTGTCTGTCTGTCTGTCTGTATGTATACATGTGGAGTTTTATATCCTGGAGGACTTTCCATGCTAGTACATTTAAGTCTATCATTTGTTTTAATTGCTGTAAACTATTTCATAACCTATTGATGCCACAGAGAAGAAG
Source organism: Rhinolophus sinicus (assembly GCF_057876585.1). Lineage (NCBI taxonomy): Eukaryota > Metazoa > Chordata > Mammalia > Chiroptera > Rhinolophidae > Rhinolophus > Rhinolophus sinicus. Next base: position 22,786,985 of record NC_142504.1, read on the forward strand.
AGTGTGGGCTATCATGCTTATGTGTGTTTATTTCTGTAAAAGAGAAATAGTCTATTCTTAGAAGTGGAATTCTTGGCTTAAATAATATGCGTATTCTTTTACAGTCGCCTCCTTATTCATTGCTACCACAGCCAGCTCATTACTGTGACTGCCCCTTCTTTCCCTCCTTCAATTTTCCAATGCCTTGGGGCCATGCCACCAGCCATCAATGGTATTTCCTATATAACTTGACACCTGGAGGATTTATTTTGCCTGATTTTTCAATCCCCAGTGGAACATACAATATTTAACATTTCAAATGGTTCTCATATTGAAACTACTGTTACTCTCCTAATGATCAATTGAGACAAAACTAAGTAAATAATTATCTAGAATACAAGCTTTATATATATCCATAATAAGAGGGGCCCCACAGGTACCACATACTAAGTCACTGCATTTTATTTTTATTCCTACTGCCACCACCCTTGTTATATCACAATTAGACAATTATAGGAGAGAAGGTGTGGGGTAATAAAATGAGCCTTGGAAATACATATCAGTTTTGAATTATCTGTATTACCTAGACTCGGTTATTTTACTTTTGACATTCTATCCCATTTAAGTTATCATAAGTGTAGAAAATTATACGAATGCACAAAAATTTCTGAAACATTGGAAATCACTTAAGACTCCATAGGAATGGTTATTAAACTGATATATAACATCAGTTATTGGTTATGGATTTATTAAAAATTGCTAGTGACAGTTATGAGAAACATGGGAAATATTTGTTAATGCCAAGTAATCCACAATCAAAATTATATGAAAAAATATATTCTGGCTATAAAAAACCAATATAGAATAAAGGAATGGATCAATGAAAACAAAACCAAAAACACCTCAATCCACCTAAACCTTAGAAATAAAAGACAAAGAACTTAAATACGTAACTAACAATGAGTATAGTATGAGAGTGAGGCAGATTGGGGGACTTTGTCTTTACTCAATATTCTTAAAACTATATTTGTTTACATTAAAAACATTAATAACTAGCATGCGTATTTTAATCGTATCTCTCAGGGTGTCTTTGCCATTGAGAAGCAGTAAGAATAATTATTTCCCAGACAGTATCTTGAGTTTTTTTATTAAGAATAATATGGTGGTTGTATTTATATTAGATTTTTAGTTGATATGAAGCCATTTACCTTTTTACCAAATGTGATACTTCTCAGGTAAGTGGGATATCGAGAAAATGTTAAGTGAAAAACAAACTTGTTCTAAAAATAAATATGAAATGAATATGGGATGAAACAGTGCAAGAGTGTAGATTTTATACATTACTGCTAAATTGGAATATTGTATATATGGTTTTGGCAAGCCATTTATAACATTTTACTGGAAAAATGGGTTATGTTTGACAGTAGCTTGAAAATCACTGTAAGTGTGTGGGAAAACTTGAGGTTATTATTTTTTTTTTGCTTGAGTTGCTTTAATAATCCCATGTTGATATTAGTTAAATGATATAATAATGTAGATTTGTGAATTAGTACTTATAAATCTGGGGAGCTACATAATACATTTTTAAAAATAATCTTTTACTAAATAATTGTGAACTTTAGATGTGTTTTGCCTAACTTTTTCCTGTTTGACTTACTATCCTGTTATAAAAATTGAGCACAATTTAAATGAGATATATATTAAATATATGTATATATAAAATATACAGAGGGTGCCAAAAAATTGCATACACATTTTAAGATAACATCTCTTAAAATGTGTATACATTTTTGGCACCTCTGGTGTATAATATATAATAGTACTTTGAAAAAGTGTATTTCAATAAGATACTTTAGACAACAATATTTTTAATATGTTTGAAATAACGTCGTAATCATAGGGCCCTAACCTGCTAACTGGATACCCTAGTACCTTACCTGAAAATCTAATATATGTGAGTAATTATGCACGATAAAAGGGATTGATTTAAATTGAAGGAATTTGTTAGAACAAATCATGTTCAGAAAAGGTAAAGAAAATAAAATAGTAGTTTATTATCTAGTATGTGCAAAGTACTGTACAGATACTTTGCACACATTATTTTGCTTGAAACTCTCAATAGCCCTGTGAGATGAGTTAGTGTTAGTGTCCCTACCCAACTGATGAGGAAACTGAGCCTCAAGGAGCTTAAGCAGCCTGCAGGAGATCAAACAGTAAGTAACTACAAGAGCTGGGATTTAAACTGAAGTTTATTTGTTATCAAGTCCAGTGGGTTCTCAGAACCTGCTATGTCTTTGTACTATAACAGAGAGACTATCTAGTCCTAAAAGATGGTAATAAACAATCACCATAATTATATATAATATTATCCTGATTTGAACTACTTAGTGATACTTGGATGATTCTGGTGGAAGGACCATGATGGAGGCATATGTCTACTTTGCAGGTAAGCCCTGTCACGTAAGGGCCTTTGCTACAAAATTGTTCGTATATTCATGAAGTCTACAATTACTTGAACAGTGAGCAAAGTATTTGTTGTGGGCATGGTGGTTTGCTCCCTACATCAAATCTATCCTAAATTGTTAGGATTGTCATGATTAGATTAGACTCTTTCCTGTGCTAGTAATTAAAGAATTGACTTTGAAACTAATCCTAGGCAATGGGACATAAAGGGAATTCTGCTGGAGGCTTATGGGAAAGTTTTCCTTGGTCGCAAGAAAAAATGACAGATAGTGAAGGTTTCCTTTCACTGTTGTGTCAAGATGTAGTTTCTAAATGCATTATAGCCATCTTGCTCCCAGTCTGTCTGTAGAGCCGACATTAAAGATCATAAAGCAGAGAGAATGAGAGAGAACATGGGACCTTGTTAACCCAAACTGCAAGATGGATGAACCCTATAAAACGTTTTTATGTCTGACTTCTGTTACGGGAGCCAAGAGATGTCCTTCTTGGATAACCTGATTTGGATAAAGAATATTTGTTATTGGAAGCCAAATACATTCTTTTTGGTGTAGTTTTTGGTTTATAAAGTGGGTTACTGCCAAAAAAAGGGTCTGGGGTGTACTGAGGGGAGGATATGGAGAGTAGAGGCAAGGCCCTAACTAGGATGTAGGTGGTCCTTCTTAATTGGTTTCAAAAAAATTGAGGATGGCTGCTTGTGCCTTTGAAAATTGACCATGAGCCTGTAGATATTGCAACATGATGGGAAATGGTGGGGAAAATGAACAAGACTGGATTACACTGCTACTTTTTGCCATCTACCATAAAAAAACAAACAGGCCAAAGTTGGCCTATTTAAAAATTGAGAGAAGAAAAATATGGCTGTACTCAGAGAGGTCCTTTTTGTATTTGGCTTTAAATCTAAGTGGAAAGAGAGTTTGAAAATTGGAGCGTTGTGGTTTGATCCCCATATGGGCCACTGTGAGCTGCACACTCCTTAAAAAAAAAAAAAAAAAAAAAAAAAAAGTAAAGAGAGAAAGAAAATTGGAGCTTTGCTATGGACCATTGATTACTTTGGGTTGCTTTTTATTAACCCCCTTTCTGGCATTTTATGTTGGCCCTTTTTCTTTTAATTCTACTGTTGATTGGTGTGTGAATGTGAGGGAATAGATACCTTATAATTTAGATATAGTTTGCTAAGCAATTTGGACCTAGTAGAGATAATAGCTATTACCTGGAGAACCTGGACTTAGAACTTGATGCAAGTACCAGATGAGACTTTGGGTCTTCTCCTTTACGGAATGGATAGAAATATATGGGTAGGGCTGAACAGTTTTGAAAAGAAGGCAATAAGGCTGTGTATGGAAATTATTTAGGTAAAACAGTAGTTAATATTAATGGTTGACTCCTCAGCAACCATGATCCCATTCTTTTCTAACAAAACCTAGGTTTTATTCAGTATCTATCCTGTTGCATAGAGTCATGTGTCTGAAGGAAAAGCAACTCATCCTTGGTTCCAGAGATACACTGGTCTGAAGATAATCTCAGGAGAAATGTTTTAAGAACTAAATTTGTTGGTTCGTACAGGGATTCTGGGAGGGTTTTGGAAAAGAAAGTTCTTAAGTTTAAGTTGTTCAGAAAATAAAGCATATTTAAACATGTTTTTAAAATAAAAAACTATAATCCAATATCCCTTGCTAATGATCAAAATGATGGAGAATGTCCTTGAGACATGGAACCTGGTGCTCTGACTGAAAGACACTTGGAGTTTGAGGTGATCATAATATCTTCATTCTTTAAAACTTGAGCCAGCTCATGTGATGTAGGAGTTTCTGTAACTTGAAACATAAGGGTCTTTAAAGGTAAAACGTTTCTTTGGACATTTACAGAAAGTGGCTTAAGTGAATCTAAAGGATACATTTTAAACAAAGATTTTGTAAAAGAGACAAGTAATATAAATGCATATGAAACATTTATACTTAATTGTTTAAATTTTAATATAAATTAGCTTTTTAAATTAAATTTGTTGGGATGACACTGGTTACTAAAATTATATAGGTTTCAAGTGAACAATTCTGTAATACATCATCTATATATTGCATTGTGTGTTCACCACCCAGAGTCAGTTTTCCTTCTGTCACCACATATTTGACCTTCTTTACCCACCTTACCCTCTGGTAACCACTAAACTGTTGTTTGTGTCTATGAGTTTTTGTTTGCTTGTTTGTCTTGCTCATTTGTTGCTTTCAGTTTTATGTCCACATATGAGTGAAATCATACGGTTCTCAGCTTTTCTGTATGACTTCTTTCACCTAGCATGAAAATCTGAAGATCTGTCCGTGTTGTCATAATGACAGTATGTCATCTTTTCTTATGGCCAAATAATATTCCATTGTATATATATACCATATCTTCTTTATCCAATCATCTATCGAAGGACACTTCGGTTGTTTCCATGTCTTGGCCAGCATGAATAATGCTGCATTGAACATAGGGTTACATATATCTTTATGGATAAATGTGTTCAGATTTTAGCTTTTTAATCATAAAGGACTGGACAGTCAGTGCTAGTGCATAAAAAGTGGAAGTAGCATTCTAAATGTTTGTTGATGCTGTGCAGGTGCCTCCTGATACGCAACAGTAAGAGATTTAAAAATAATGTCTTTAACTAAAAATCTATTATGTAAAAATGTTCTAAAGTACTTGAGTTCCAATATTTCTTTTCTGTATGCCTGTTTCTTAATTGTTTGTTAATTAATTGCGTAAAGTTTTAAATGTTTGGTTTCTGCCCCCATAAAAGAAATAGGAGAATATTCGGGTGAATAGGGCTCTTGAAGATATTAGATAAAGAATCAATTCCATAAATTAACAGAAATAGTCATATCCTACTTTATGGGATGCTTGTGATTTATACTTCCATAATTTATTTGGTTACAATAGCCCATTTTAATTTAGTGCCTAAAAATTCCCTTAAATATATGTACTAATTATATGTGCCAACTGCTGGTCACAGAAATTTAGAGCTTCCTAAAACCAGTATATTATCATGTCTATCGGGAATGTCTAAATTATTTGCTTATAATTTAATATTAGCATTTGTATTTGTTTTTGTTTTCACTAAGTACAGTGCTTCTCATTTTTCTCTGGATCTAAGTTTTCCATTATCTAAATAGACAAAAGAACTATTGCTGGAAATAATTTCATTTTTCCAATTGTTCAGAAGATGCATATGAATTTTATAGTTTTCTTTCTTGATACAGTCTTTGAGAGAGGTACTAGTGAGATGGTTAGGCAACGTGCGGCCGAAAGAGCTCAGATTCAGGACCAGTTAGTTATTCTTAGGCAACTAAGTCACACTGTGAGTTAGCTGGACATTCAATTAAATATCATTGAATTTTATTTTATTTTTTTCCCCTTGAATTTTAAAGCCTTCATATTCCATCCTTGAGCTGCCTACATTCTTGTTGCCCGAGTAAGCAAGCTTCCCTAGGAATGTTGAATACATTATAAAAGGCAATTATTTTACCAGTTTATGAGATATATTCCATTTATGTATAATTCACCTTCTTGGATCTCAGTTTCAGATGATGATTAGCAATTTTAGATTATGTTTAATTATAAAAATATTAGACAAAATTGTAGGGTTAGACAAGTGCACAGCTGAAGCTTATTTTATCTTTCAACAAAATTTTTATTTCTTCAAATGAGAATGCGTTGAATTTTTCTACTTTGTAATTTCCTATCCTTACTTCATGTTTTAATAAATGTAATACATGTACTTTTTAATGTACCTCAGTAATATTTTTATCCATTTGAATGATGTCTTGCCTTTTATAAGTTAGGGAATATAAACCAGGTATTAATGTAGAAATAAGACGAAATTTCCATGGTCTTTTTTTACTTGTGTAATAAATTGTGCAATTCTGCCAGCTAAGGAGTATCAAGAGTCATGTTTCTGGGAGTTGGATTTTAATTTCTTAAATTTTACATGCCTGAAATTTACCTAACAAAATTTGCCATATATTTGGCATTGACTACAAATCCTTAACTGTGTGGGGTTGTGATTTTGTGTGAGAAGTCCCCTCAGGGATCATTGCTTTGCCAAGCATTGTCAGCCAAATCTAACTGTAACTGCTTGGGTAGTTTTTACTACCTGTTTGTTGAGAAACTATTTTCATTAGCAGTAAATAAAGCCACATAGTGTATCTTCCTTCCTTCTTTCTTTCCTTCTTTCCTTCCTTCTTTCCTTCCTTCCCCTTCCTCCCTCCCTCCCTCCCTCCCTCCCTCCCTCCCTCCCTCCCTCCCTCCCTCCCTCCCTCCCTCCCTCCCTTCTTTCTTTCTTTCTTTCTTTCTTTCTTTCTTTCTTTCTTTTTTTGTCTTCCTGGGTGTACTGGTTAATCTTAACCTTCACTCTGACTAAACTGAACAATATGATTTACTTGTATAGCCTTTTAACTTTTTTAGAATTTTAGATAAACACCTGACTATTTCTGACTAAATGAAGTTAGAAGTCTCTTGTTTTGATAACGTGTCTTCTCATTTCTTTTTCTTTTTTTTTTAAGTGTCATCTCATTTCAATGAGAATGTTGAGGTCAATTCTGATTTCAGTGCTATGTCTATGTGTGTGTGTGTGTGTGTGTGTGTGTGTGTGTGTATTTTATTCATTCTTAATAACTTATATCATTCTGGATTATTATTCACTTTTAATGACATTGAAAACACTGATGCTAGGTATGGAAGTATAAATGCTTATCAATTTAATCATTTTGTATTCTCTGTCACAGAAATCTATTTCAATGTAGTACATATTAATAATGGTTTATGCACAAAGAAGCATTTCCAGATTTACCTTTTCATATTCCATTGTGTAGTTCTTTTTCTCTGTTCACTAAAATGGACAGATTTACATTAACAGGTTAAAAGAAAAGAAAATAGAACCGTATTGTCTATAGTGAACCAAGTTGTAAGAAGTAATTATAGGTATCAAAGTGAGCAGCTAACAGTATTTACCACAAATCCTCTCTTTAGTGAGTTCATGAAAAGGGGATGTGGACCTATATTTGTATTATTTGCTTGATCTTGTCACTTCCCTTATGTAAATAGTATAATTTTTGTGTTTTTCCACTTCAAATTATTGCATGGTGGTTGGTGACCATCATCAAAAGCTAAGTAAGAAACACATCAAGGAATAAGAAAAGTCACTCATGGGATTTTAACTACAAACAAATCATACAAAAACAAGAGGAAAAAGAGAGGGAAACACATATTCAGTAATTAATACTGACGTACTTACAGTTACCGGATGTGCACTGTGGAATAACACTTTCTAGCAAGGTACATTTTACCAGGGAAGGTGGCCATTGAATAAATAGAGATGAGAAAAGAGTAAGAAGGAAAGCTTCTGTGAAAACGGTAGGTTTAAAGGTCCATAGGAATTAACTAGACAAACAGATGGGGAAGTATTTCCCCAGAAGAAAGGGGCAGAGGGAAGAGCCCTGAGGTAGGATATTCAGGTGTAGTCAAGGAAACCAAAGAAGTCAGTGAAATGTAAGTATTCTTATCCTTCATTTTATACAAATGTATCAGTGGCTCAAAGATGAATTTGCTTGTCTAAGTAAGACAACTAATAAGTAGACGGCTAGAATATCCGCAAGCCCGTTCCTTTCCCAAAGTACCACACGGACCTAGGTGAGGGAAACACGTTGATAAGTAAAGGATCTGGCAACTTGGACGCTACCTTTATTCCAGACTGATTGCCCTTCATGGAAAACCTGAGGCAAATAATGTTTTAATCTCTTAATGCATCTGGATGTTTTGATCACCTTCTGTATAAGCAGCATGCTAGGAAATGTCCAAAGAAAATATAAGATACATTTCCTATGCTTATAGTTTATAAATTAGATGACAAGATTGCACTGACTCAATGCAATCAGTTAGGAGACAGCATACAAGTAAGTGCCAGTTTGTGTTACTGCCTAACAGATTTTCTACAAATTAGGAGAAGTTGGTGATGAAAGGAGGTTGGAAAAGATGGAGGAAGCTTTCTTGAAGAGGCTTAGGGTTGTATGAGTATGTTGAAAAAAGTCAGTTGAAGGGCATTGACAAAGGTGAGGAGATGGAAAGGTGCAGAACACCTCTCGCAGAGGGTCCTGGGTTGGTGTCAAAGACCAGGGGAGACCCAGTGAGCTCATGCTATGAGACTCTTGAGACTCTTGTAAAGTAGTCGGGATTGTTTAAACTTGGCAAGTTAGATAGGAAGGACAGACTAGAGGCTCTAGAGAGGCTGATGTATTTTTCCCCAATTGGTAACTAACAGAAGTGGTAGAATTTCCTTTCCTTATGGTCTGTTAAAAACAGGTTAGATTATAATGACAGTATTAGAGACATGCAACTGTATACCCCAGTGCTACTTAAAAAGAACCATTGAAATAGAGAGATATTTATTACTAGTACGTTTCCTTTCTTCTAAGATTCTACAAATGAAAACAGGTAAAACTGTTGTAATTAGCAAAGCCTATTGAGCAGAAATTTAATTTTGTGTACAGATGAGGATATGATAACGTTTAAGGGGTAGTAAATGAAGGGGAAATCATAATATGTTCATGTTTAGACAGAATGTGATCAGGGGAATTCTGCACTTTCAATTAAGGAAAATTTACTATGGGCACTTGGAGCTTTTTAAATGAGGAATGAGGATGAAGTAACTAAAATCTCATGGCCTTGTGTAGCCTGAAGATTTTAAAATATGAAGATGAATGGATTCCTTAGTCTTCAGTAGGCTCTACAAGGACATCTGGCAGGACCTGTGTAAAAATGGACCTGACCAAGTTTATCAACATGAGCTATATTTTAATAATTTTTTAATAATTCCGCTAATGATTTTTATGGCATTCTAAGTGGTGTAGGTGGGGGATGAAGGAGAGAGTGAGGTGGAAGAAAGCAATTAGGACATTTTCAAAGCCTCATTCTAAGTATTTTCAAATGAAAAGACTATTTTTGATTTTACACCTACATGGGGGTTCTGTGTGACAATAAACATAGGAAGTTAGTTAATTGGTGACTTTTCCTCATGTGTGATGGTCCCGGACATAGATTGCAGCTATAGCATATATAGTCTTATGTTGCTCTTCAATGGCAAGAATATGTTTATGGCATTGATCTAGTTCCTGGAAATGATGAAGGCTGACCATGCTTTAGACATGGGATTTTTTTTCCCCAGATGTCAAAAATCAAGGATTTGGGTTTAGTTTATATGACAAATTTAAATATATTATGCACCTAGTACTATTACTGGTTTATTTGAATGACTTAAAACAGATTATTTACTATCTCGGTGTTCTTCTTTTATCATATATAACAATAAATAAAACTTACAGACTTTACTATTTAAAAATATCCAGAATTACTAGATTTTTCTTTTTTGGGCAAGGTTAGGGAAGACGGATACCTAAAATAAGGAAGAAAACAGATTTATAAAATAACTCTAAAGAAAAGTAGCTTCTAGGGTCTGCTTTATGTTAGGTTTTCTATATGTTCTGTCTTGTTTCCTACAAATAAAACTCCAGCACTGTTATAGAAAATTGTTTTTAATAGTAACTTTGAAATGCATTATAAATTTCTCAGTCACTAAACAGCAGCTAGGTTTATTAGACTCTACAAAACTAAGAGTGTATATAAGTTTTAAAAAATTCTTTTCAAGTAAAAGGTCTACAGTGAAAACAGTTTCTTATAAAGTTTTTAGCCCCAAATTAAAGATGTGAATGTCCCATCACTGTGATATCTGTTCAGTTAAATGATTGCCTACTTGGAAAATAAATTGGATTTAGATTCCTATTCTGTAATTTACTAAGGACAGAATAATTCAGAGGAGCTTTTAAGCCTGACAGACCTGAGTTCAAATCCTGACTCAAATCCTCAAATGACTGCCTTCATCTCTCCATGCACTTAGTTACATTATTTGAGAAAAAAAGGTTTAATCACAGGACTGTTCTAATGATTAAATGAGTTAATGTGTATAAAAATATTAACTAAGTGAAGCACCACAAAATAAACATTGTAACTATTATTTCTTTGCCTTTGGGCAAAGCACTTAACCTCTTTGAGCATAAATGTCTTCATTTATAAAATAAGGGTAATACAGCCTCACAGGGCTGCTATAATCAAAATACTGTATGAGATTATATTACGAAAGCATTTTGGAAATTGTCAAGGAGAAATCAAACATGATACATGTTTCTGGCTGGACCATTGGTTCACTGCAATCCTTACCCAAGGTGGGGAGCAGGTTCAAGGGTATAGGTGATAAATTCTATTATGGGCATCATGAATCGGAGACTAAAGCAACTATAGAGCAGAAGAGCTCAATTGAGTGTCGCACAGAGGCCTAAACTGTCACTGGTCTTGTTTAACATAAAGTGGTAAAAATGTCTGCCTTTATCATGTGTACACCTGTTATAGGTAAAATGTCATTTTGCCAGGTACCTCCCTTTTTCATGTATCTGTGGTACATAAAATGTACATCTTTATTACTACCCTTTCTTCCTGAGTTGGAGCAAATACATATCTCCCTTTGGGAAGAGCCTTTAGTCTGGGCATTTTTGTGTTCTGATTGGTTACTTGGCGTGTGGCCTGAAGGCTCCAAACAGCTCTGAGTGAGTCACGTACTTAAACTAAATTGAATATTATATGTATTTTGCATTTTCATCTAATTTATTTCCTCTAAATAAGTGGGCTGATATTTAACATCATGAATTTATACATTTTTCCAGATTTTCATTTGTAAAAATTGGAATTACATGTATTTTATTTAAACCATAATTATATGAATGAAGTAGGAACACATTTCCTTCCAGCTTGATCATCTTAATCATATTTGACCATGGGCTGGTGTAGTTGGTCTCACAGGAGGCTCTCTCTTGTTTATGCAGGTCTAGCCAGTCATGTGGTTTGCATTGCTGAGAAGTCAGCCACACTCAGGTGGAGGCATCCAGTAGTCATGTATGAAGATCTAAAGTCCAGGAAGCAGTATGGATATGGCCTAATGGACTTGGAGCTATACAGTAGTAAAGGTTTAGCATGGTAATCCTGGAAGTGTCCCAAGGAAGCTGGGAGGCCAGATTATCTTGCTCAAATCTTGGCTCTGCCACTATCTAACATTGTGGCCATGGACAGGTTGCTTAAAGCTCTCTGAACTTAACTTTCCACATCTTTGAAATTTAAATAAAAATAGTACTTTCCTCCTGGAATTGTAAGGACTAAATGTGTTAAATGGTCAAATGTAAGAGTGAAAGAAATAGTATCAATTTCATTATTATTAGGATATGGATGTAGGTGTTATCAGTGTTTAGGCAATTGAAGCCATAGATTCAATAGTGTGCCGCTGGCAGACAGTGAAGAATGAGAAGAAAGCCCAGGGCAGAGTCCCAAAGATGGTGACATTTAAGGCATGGGTAAAGGAATGGGGAGCTGCAGAGAAGTAGCCATACAGGCAGGAAAAAAATCGGGCAATTATGATAATGTAGAAACTAAGGTAAAAGGAAATTTCAAGAAAATTAGAATTGGTTAACATTACCAGATACTAAAAACAGCAGGTTGCTACATTTTACACCATTAGGTTGTAATTATGTAAATATAACTAACCCCTTGTCCCATGTCCATATATTACCGAGTAAATGATGTGCTCAAAGCTGGTTAGTGCAGAGGACTCTGAGATTCTAAAATGGTGTCAAGCAGGGTATTTTAAATCATTTGTTTTAAAATGCAGAAAGTGCAAAAGTGCTAGCCTTGACAAGGGCTATTACAGTGTAATTACTAGAAAGAAATCAAATGACAGTAGGTTGAAGTCTAAGTGAGAGCTGGGGAATTTGAGAACGGGGGTAATACCTGTGAAAAGGGAGGGGAGGAAGATATGGACCTGAAGGTGACTAGTAGGTATAGAGATTTTTATTGTTTTAAGGTGGGAAAACATGCGGATGTTAAGAAGTTAAGAAGGTGACAATGTGGGAGACGGGATGCTCAGGAGCATAAGGATGCCCAAAGCCATAGGATGCAGAGCATAGAGAAGTGGTGGGCCTTAGACAAGAGGCGCGGCACTGATGGGTTGTAACCGAATGCCAGGAGGTACCTAGAGCTACTCTGTCACCTTAGTGGCAGCAAGTTGAGGGAGCACCTGTCTGAAGGCTAGCACTTTCTCCTTGAAATAAAGAGATGTCCATTTTAAGAAGCATAACTTAACAAGCCAATCTCTAAGTAGGAAGCATTGTACCACTTGTTACTTTGGAGTAAAATTTGATTGAAATAGAGCCAGTGTTGGACCTACTCAGTGAGGCTACTTATTTAAGAAACCACAAGACCTCATAGTTCAGCATTCTGATGGAACCCTGTCAGTGCAGGACCAGCAACAGTGATATGGATTGATAAACATCCCAAGGAGGCAAAGGTCTGCTTTACAAAGGAGGTCAGATTATTTAAATCCATGAAAATAATGCCATAAGTGATGTTGTAGGGTTGTCAATTATGTCTTTTTCACTGAATTTAAAATGCTACAAAAAAAAAAGGGGATTCAGCAAATACTTACCTCTTCATCCATTTATTTGTAACACCAAAGAACTCTCTCTCTGAATACTTTCTGAATAGAAAATCAATTCTCCCTAATAGACTTTTTCTTTTTTTAAGTGGGTACCTTTTGGCAATAAACATGTAAGAGAAACTTTACAGTATTCATTTCTATAATAAATTTAAAATACGTATGATTGAGATGGACCAGAGCTTTCTATTCTGAATCAAGTCAACTTGAAAATGAGCAGAAACTAGATTTTAAATAATAATTCTACCTTCTGTTTATACTCATAGTTGTCTTCGGGGTAGCTAGGATCCCATTAATAATTAAATAGTCCACATGTAGCAAAAGAAACTGACAGTCTCCTTAGTTTTATTTAATAATTCAGAAGTTATACTCAAACTTCAAAACTTTTTAATGTAACTCAATTTTGGAAAACATCAACATATTGGGATTTGCAGCAGATTGTTCTTTTTTAGTATCTTTGCATTCCCCTTCCTACAAGGCCTCATAACAGGAAATTTTATCATGTCAATTCTGCAAAAAAGTTGGTTTATCTTTGTCAGCAAATCACTTAAAAATGTAGATACAAAAGTTAATTTTTTTATATCATGGTTGATAAAATTTGCGATCCAAAGGCATTATAATTCAGAAGATGGGCTGTTCATTCTAAGTGTTAGCATTTGCTAGTTTAAAAGGTCTGTTTTGAGGATTTGTTTAAATTGGATAAAAATGATATACAGAAATAAACAAAGATTGGTAGTGTTCTAATGCCTCATACTGTATCGGGTCGGGTAAAGGGCTAAACTGCTCTAACAAAGAGATCCCAAAATGCAATGGCTTAAATAAGACAGAAGTTTATTTCTCTCTCAAGTGACAGTCCACCAAAAGGTCATCCAGGTCTGTTAGCAGCTCTATTTCCTGCAGGTGGTGCCTCTGCCATTTTTCATGTATAACTTTTAAAGTCGCTAGTTGCCACTACTCTAAACCGAAGTGTAAAGAACAGAAGCCTTGGGCCAAAGATTTCCTCTCAAACAAATCAAATAGCAGTTGCTCACATCATTCTTGTGTGCGCTGCATTAGCGATGAGGGATTAATCACATGGCCATAAGTGCAGCAAAGGGAGCCGGAAAATGCAGTTCCAGCCAGCAGCCATGTGTCAGCCATGCTTTACTTTTATGGAGGAAGGGAGAGAAGCTCTTTAGTGGATCACTGGCAGCATCTGACACAGATACAGTTGAATGTATAAGGAGAAATATGCTGTTTTCAGAGCATCATGTCACTTATTAAGAGATTTTTAAAAGTTAAAAATTTGTGTTGTCACATTAATATTACACCAAATTACTCTGTGCCTCTGTAGATTCAGTTGCAATATACACAGTGCGTGTAACATGTCAGATATACAAAAACAAACAAACAAACAAACAAAAAACAACTTTGTAAAGGAGAGGGCAACAAAATAACATCAGATAAAAAGCCATGTTGTCTTTTGAAAAATTTCACCTGTACCTGTTCTATTTTCCAATTGCTCGAACTACTTTCCTAAATTAACTCTTCATTTCATTTATGAATATTCATAAATATGTATTGCCCCAGATTATGTTTGACATTGGGTTTCCTACTACCTAGAAATAAAGAGCTCAGAAGGACAAATATATATGGTGACAATAATGTGTAATTATTAAAATAGAAGGATGGCAAAAAGGAAGAAGGGTTTTAGAGAAGAAAGGCCTCCAGGAATAGGTGATTCCTACTTTGAGGTGTAAAGAATGAATAGAAATGTCTGTATTTTAAAAAGGGAAATCAGAGGAACACTAAGGAAAAAAACCTGGCATATTTAAGGGGATGGAATCTAAGTTAGTTGATTTATGTAAAGGGCAAAGTGTTCAGAAGGACCTGGGGTGACATGCTGGTAAGTTGGCATGACCCATTTGGTGATTCTAAAACACCTGGATAGGTGACGCTTTCCTAGGATTCATGTCACTGTGGAGAAGTCCTTGCAAATGGTATTCAAGGATGTTTTCTCTTTTTTCTTAGCTTTTGAACATAGATATATCATCATAAAAAATTATTAAGCTTGAAATATTAAATTCAAATTTCCGGGTATGATAGTATTTTTATCTTTTTTAAATTATGTAATAGAATAAAAGTTCAGTCTTCATTTTAATATGAAATATACTCTAAATCTTTTTTCTTACATAATAAGTATACAGCAATACAAATAACATCCATCCTTTTTCAATGAAAGGAACAAAAAACTTTTTTACCTACACAATGGGCTTAAAGACTATCTGGGATAACTTGTATTATACAGTCTTTGCTAATACAGGGACCTAAAATAAGCATTCTTTATTTTAAAACATGCATCATGATAAAGTGATTATCATATAACATTTTGAAAATATTTCAGAAATTCAATAAAATTTTCAAAGGGAGTCTGTAGGTAATGGGTGGCCACTGAGAAGGATCAAGCCCAAGAGTAATGTGATTGGATTTAGTTTATAGAAAGATCCCTTTCAGAGCTGCTTGGTATAGATGAATTGGAAAGAAATGAAGGTAGAAAGAGATGTGAGTAGAAAGAAAGCAAGATCAGGTAAGACATGACTGGAGTTTGAGACTTGCAGGAAAGATGGTGAGGAGAGCAGATGTTAGATTCAAGAGACATCCACTTGGGGTAAAATTGATAGGTCTCAGGGAGTGAGAGGTACAAAGAAGAGGGACGAGCTTAGGATGACCAGGGTTTCAGGCTTGGAGAGAGTATTGATGGTGGTAGTGCTACCTGGAGTAGACACCGAGGGAGCAGCTAGAAGGGGGTGCTGAATTGTGTTTTATTTTAGAAATACAATTAATATTATTCTATTAATTATGATAATGTTCAGGATAACTTAACATTATCCTAATGAATACACACTTGTTGCAGAATCATATTGTTTCCATGTGAGAACCTTCTCAACAACTCTTAGATCTCCTTCCAGGTACTTTAACTTTAGTTGCCTATCTTCCTTACTTCTCGCTCTCCAAATCAGAATAACAAGAATAGCTTATGAATTTCATCTCTTGTCTCTTTAGGAAAAAAAAAAAAAAAGCATTTGTGCTCTGAAAGATTTACCAATGCTTCAAATAAACACTCGAAGTATTTTTTCTCTTTCTCAGAAACTTCCTATGACTTGCTTTGAAGTTTTTGTTATCAAAATAATTAATTTAAGAGTCTCTTCAGGGCATTAGATTTAGAGTAAAACAAAGACAAAACCAAAAAAACTTGTTGTGTTTGCTGCTAACTTGCTGTGTTGTGTTAGGCAAAAGGCATTTACCTCTTTGGGGCTTTATTTTGCTATTTATAAAATTAAAGGATTGAATTAGATCATAGTTTCTCCAATTGAGTTGTTGGCTTCATTTCAGGTGGCCTATGAGCTCCCTAAAATTATATGGAAAGCTCTGTGTCTAGTGATGCTCTGTGTCTAGAAAGCTCTGTGTCTACAACAGAGACCCACAGCTTTTATCACATTCTTAGGGTTCTGGGCCCCCCACCCCTCCAAAAAAAGTGAAAAGAAAAACAAAACAATACTGTTCTGATCATTTGTCATGAGGACTGGATTTCTTGCCATAAAGCTTCCATCTTGATGGCAGTGAAAACATTCCAAATAATATAGAATTTTCTTGGATGTAGTCCTATCATTTTATGAATTCATTCATAAGTCATGCTGTGTCTTTCAGTGCCTCTATGATCTCCTAAGGTGCCATCCATAAAATCCCAGCATCTGATCCCTAAGGGAAAGGATGTAGTAGGGAAAATCAACTGAATTTACAGAGGTCACCAGAGGGAGGATTCTGTGTGTGGTCAGAACTTCTGCCACCTGACTCTGCAGACTGAGAGCATATTTAGATTTCCTTTCCTTCACTCATGCAAGCCAAAGAAAGAACATTAAACCCTTGGCACAGCCCTTTGAAAAATCTGCCAATGTTGCTCCTCAGCACAGAAATTGGCTGCAAAGTACAAGTGTGGGCAAAACTGTCCAAAAGCTTGTCTAATTCAGAGAAGTGACAGTTACTGATATAGAGTGAGTGAAATAAAATGAGAATGAATGTTGACCCTAGAGCTAGTTTTAAATCTAAACCTTGGCCAATGTTCCAATAAACTAATCCAAACAAACTTAAATTCCAGATAGCAAAATTATATAGCAATTACTTTTTGCTTCTATTCTCAATAACTCAATAAGACTATATAGGGTTTAGCTTCATTTGTGTTTGTTTAGTTAGTGTATAAACACTGGTTTAGTCTTTAAGAAATTTAAACATTATCTGTATTGACCCTAATCATAATTATTTATGCTGCCTCCATGCCTTGAGTTCCCCTTATATTCTGGAGAGCATGCCTTTTCAAACTAACTGACGTTAAAGAACCCGTTTTTGTTTGTCTTATGAAATTGTAATTTCCCTCACTCTATCATTGTGTTTCTCCTGCACGTGCCTAGTAAACAGCTTGTCATGTGTCTCACCACATTAAATTCAGCAATATCCGAACTGGTCTATAGCCTGTTCTGTGGGTGAGTCCACTGATAACTTGCTTAGCTATTGTAGAATGTGATTTGCAGGCATTTTTGCACCATTAAAATGGGAGGATGATTGATATATGTAGAATATATATGATAGTGATAGCTGCTGTCTTGTGGTTTGGTAAAACAGAAAAATGAAACAATGCACACAAAGCAGCAGGACATTAGAATTCAAGTGCAATAACATTTTTCAAATTTAAAAAATAGGAATCACTAGTAAAGTAATAATATTTAAAAGTATTAATTAAAGAGAACTATATTAAAAGGAGTCCATGATTTGTTACAAAGTCTTAAAAACAACAACAAAAAAATGTTAAATGTGTTCTCCAGTATAAATCTGGGTAATAAGTCTAAAAAGAAATAAATTTATCAGTGATTATATATTTAATACTCAGGCATGCATTTTTACTCTTGTGTTTGTATGACAAAAGTTTGATCTTGTTACTACAAGTATTCGAACATGATATTCTTTTTATAAGCATTCTTTCACATTCAACATATAACTCACGTGGGGAATCAAGCCTATAAAACTTAACCAGGGCTCAATAAAGGTATTTATATTAAATTCCTGGAAATAGAAACTTTTGAGTTGTGCTTTTGTTTGGTTGTGGCTCACCCCATTACAAGTAGTGGGAGACAGGCCACTACCCACTCTGAAGTTATTTACCACTGGTTATTGTTGGGTTACTTGAATATATTACATCACCTGAGAGCCACATGCCATCAAATTTCAAACAGTTTACCTAGTGACAGGCTTTTCTAGATGCAATTATTTTAAATATCAGTTTATACTTAATATTTTGAGTTGAGTGGTTAAATATCTATGCTCTGCTATATAAAATACAAATCAAATTGGCATTATTTTAATAAAGTTAAAATACAATACTAGAAGAAATTGTTTATGCTTGATATTTAATTCCAACAGGTGCTACTCACCTCTACCTGGTGAGTATATAATTTTAACTTAAAAAAAAAAAAGAAGCCTAAGTGAGAGGCAACAAGCATTTATTTGTGATCAAGAATAGCTATTCAGGCAGTTCTCATTGAGGCAGAAAGGGTGTTCCAATTATGAGTGAAGGTAAGAGGTTTTTATGAGAAAGGGAAGGGTTATAATTACATGAACAGAAGGAAGAAATTTTTATTTGTGTTAATAAACTAAGGAAGGAATTTATATTGGTGCTAATAAGCTAAGTTATTCTGTAGCTATACATGGTGGTGCTAATTTTAAACAACGTCCTTAATTTTCAGTCCTTGTAGTCAGGATGTCTGCTTTCCTGTTAGCTTTACAAAAGACGTTTGTAAGACAATTTGGTTTGGCCCAGTACAAATGTTTTTGCCCAGTTCAAACATTCCAAAGGTTCAAGGAGTAAGCCATACATACAAAGTCTTTCTGGGATGGTTGTTCTGACTCCATTTTGAAATGGCTCCATTTATATGATTTTTCTCAATCACAATGGGGGAAGTTGGAAAGTTCAAAATTAGGGGAATATAATGGTACTTAAAAACAAAATATTAGTACATAGGGAACACAATTAATTTTTCTAAAGAAACGTTAGTCTTCCAGATGTTTAGGTTCCTCCTCTGTAAAATGGACATCATAATTTCAATGACATGAGACCATTTTGGAGATAACTAAGTTAACATGAAGCATCTTGTATAAAACCTGCCTGCTGCCAACGGTGTAATGAACAAATTACCTTTGTGTGAGAAAAGTTTAAGAAATATGACTTGCTAATATTTATATCTATGCATTCAATTTACCTGCAAATTTGCTTTGTTTTATACAGTAAATACATCCTGAAAGTTGGATAAATGAAGTTTTTGAATTAAAAAAAAATATGGTAAATTACTTATACCAGGAGTCGGCAAACTTTTTCTGCAGAGAATCTGATTGTAAATAGTTTAGATTTCACAGGCCACATAATAGTCTCTGTCTCATGTTTTTTATTTAAAAAATTTTTTGTCATTATTTACAGCCCTTTAAAAATATAAAAACCACTCTTAGGTTATAGACTGAATAGAAATAGGCCACAGAGCAAGATTCGACTCACTGTTATTTGCTGACCCTTGACTTATATTGATACTGTAAATTTAGTTTAAATACTTCACAGGTAATTTATATATGAAGAAGTTTTGATAAAAAATTGGCAATGAATCTTTCTGATAGGCTAATAAGTCTTTAATTTTTATTCTATTGGATAAACCTATATTATCATTCTTAGTTTTACTTAAGCTAAGCATGTATAAAAGTCAGGCAAGCAACAGGTAAAGTGCTCTTTTGCCTTAAAAGCTGGAACTCTAAATATGTAAAATTCAAAATGTCAATTATTTTGATAACTAAGGCAATCACAGTTAAACACCATAATGTATATAGGGTAGAATTTATGCTGAAGAACATACAACATTGGTTTTGTTTCTTTCTGAAAAATACATAGAACTCGCCAGGAAGCATATATATCAGTTAGAAATTCAATACTCCTTTAAGATAGGAAATAAACCCAATTCATATTTCTGCATATATTTTGAAGAAAATTTTATGTATATATGACAAGATTTGTATTGAGTTTGTTGTATTGGTGCTGCACAAATAAAATCAAACTCTTGGAGGTCAAATAATGGTTATATTTCTGTGCACCCACTACAGAGTGTGTGTGTATGTATAATTTAAAATATGAATTTGTATATGTTACTTCAAAATCTACATGAAATTTGTGTAGATGGTTAAGCAAATGAAATGAAAACTGAATGCTCCCAAGTTGGGTTTTGGTAAGTTGATGGTTTCAGGCAATGGTTTCTAGTTTTTCGAAGCTCATTTGTCATATTTGTTATGAACCAAAATATCCTCTGCCTTGAATAGGCAACAAATTGACAAATAATATGATTTACTATCTTTGGCTCATTCAGACTTTAAGAGACAACACTACCTCTCTTACATTGTGTTGTTATACCATCTGTGAATCCTCCTGTGTGTCTTTAACAGAATTCTAAGAAAATAACTACGTATTTGTTTTTTATAAGTGATTAGAAAATAGCACCCCTGGTATTTTCTTACAGCATATGGCCCTCACTGAGGAAATTTAGCTGACCTTGGCTTTCAACTCATGTTTTTCTTGTGTTTTTTTGTTTTGTTTTTTCTTTTGTGGTGATGATGTTCCTTTCATTATTAATTTTAATCCTAAAAATAAAATAGAATGCACTTCCTTTTCTGTACCAGATTCTAAAAGTAAGATGAAAAGTTATTAAAAAGCTATGGTTCATACTTTCAAAGTGTATCAAGGGATTCATTCAGGTTTAATCCTAATATTTAGTATCCTCGACAATGGTGATTTCTCACTAGAATTACTTTAGCATTCTCCACTGAGCAGCCATTCTATCCATCTTATCAGTCTTCTGCTTAATAAGGCAGGAAGGCTTATGTTTTAATAGTTAAAATATATTTTTTAAATTCTAAAGTAAAAAGGAAGTTACTGGTTATCCCTAAATTGAAAGGAAATAAAACTATTAAGTAAATTCTAGTTCCCTAAATATTCTGTTGAAATTGTGTAGTACAGGACTTTTGATAAATCTACTGTCATTATAAAACCATCCATTTTGCTCATTTAGTTAAAATCTTCATTCAAGTATAAGAGTAAAGAGTTTAAAAAAGTAATTATGGCACAAAAACTCTCTGACTATATCAAATAGAGAACATTCGTTTTATTGGATGTAGTACCAATGAGTAAAATTAGTTTCTAGCAATACTCGATGATTCCATTTAGGAGGCTAAATGATTATATAAATGTAGTTAGAACTTAACTGTAATTTTTATGGATCAATTTGCTGGTAACCTAAAGAACTAATTCAGTTTATAAGGATGCTGCAGACTATCTTTTTAGATAAAAATGTTATTATGCTTGAGGGCTCAATTTTCAAGAAATGGAAAATACTAGATAACAGCTTTGATTTCCTCAATACTAAACACACTACCTGTACATAGTATGCAATGTTTACTATTACAGTTTCTAAGACCTCAATGAGAAACCACTGGCTATGGCATGAAGCAGACGTACGCATGTTTCCTGTGCATTCCCTGTAGAGTGCTGTTCTAGATGTTGCATTCCATAATGCCTTCATAGACTGGGTCTGACTTTCCAGGCTGTGGCAGGATAGAGTGCAAATTTTTTCCACTATTTAAATCCTTTATATTATCTGTGACCTGGACCAGGAGTAGCCAATCCAGCCTGTTCATAGCCTTTCTGGAAAGCATTTAAAATTAGTTTCCTGGGATCTATCCTAGGTGACTCCGTGTTAACTCCATTCCTTCCAAATCACCAGTGACTTGGTTTTTGGTGATTTGGTGAAACAAGCCATATGTAGACCTAACTGTAATTTCATGTTTGTTCTTCTCAAATATGGATTCATGGTGAATGTATGAAATTTTGATTTGAGTCTGCTATTGATTTTCCTTTGCTTGCAGTAATGATATCACAACTATAGTGACTCTTACAAAATGCATCTTATAGCAATAAAGAGGCTGCTTAGATGTTAAAGAGTTTTCTTCCTTTCTGAAGATTAAATGAAATAAGATGGAAGACATTTTCAATTTCAGACATCTTCCATTTTATTTCATTAGTTACCTTTAAAATTAAGTTAGAAGCTTTACTTATCCTTAACATACAGTATTCTTTTTTCTCGATACAAATGGTTTCAAGCCTTAAATATTCATTAAAATGTTTTAAAAACTTAGAGAGCATTTTATTTTTGTTTACCATTTGAAATTGTTTCTTTTTGTGCATGAAGTGAAATGTTTTGCATGTAGTTTATTGCTTATTCACTTGTTTCAATGTAGCATATCAACTAATTTTTATTGTATTTTGCACCCTTTATTTAAGAAGGCCCTGAAGAGCATTTTAAAATATTAGATGGCTCCAAAACTCCCCAAAACAAAGAACTTTTCTCTACTCCACGAGGTCTGCATTAATATCCTCTCCTGAGGCGACAGTGTTACTTATTAGTAAGAGTTACAAGTAAGTAAGACCTGACAATTGTTTCCACATCAAGTTCTAGTTCACTTGTCAACTAGCCACATTCTCTTGGGCATGATGTACTTAATCTGGTTCGCACATCTCTTGTGATCTAATTTAATTTTTTTAGACTCAAATGTACTCTAAGAAGGGCCACTCCTATCAAGCTCATGCAAAATTTTTGTGCTGTTTTTGTATTAACGCAATAAAATATTATGCAAAACACTTCTGTATGCTTTGCAGAAAAAAATTGTCAATTTACATATACGGTATATATCTTGCAGTTTATTTTGAATTCTGTTTATAACTCTATAGCTTGTAGTGCCTTTCTCTCACGTGTGATGGAAGCTGTGACAGACTTAATCAATTGGTAGTCTAATGATTGCTCCAAATGTCAGTCATTGTTAAGACGTCATTAGGAAGGACAGATTGTGATGGTCATACCTGGGAGGAGAAAATTGTGCATTGTAACTTCTTTGGTATATAGGGATGAGTGTTATCTACCTGTAGAATAATAGTCACTGTATATTTATCCATGGTACCTTAGTTTATCATCACACTCTAATTTTTTATTGGTTGAGAATCATAAATTATTTACTGTTGATAAAGAGGAAAGAATTACATTCAATGAAAATGAGAATTACAGTTTAAGAGGAGAAAACATGTTCTTCCTACATTTTTGCAGAATTACATTTTTAAGGGAAAAATATATATAGCTATGCTGAAAGTGTTGTGTGTGTATGTGAGTAAAATAACTTACAAGGGGCTATGTAAGAAATTACGTGGGGGGAAATGAGATACAGATATAAATAATTGCTATATGAAGCAGTGTAGATGGTAAGTGGAATAGATAATATTGAGAACTACATGAGAAACATCATATCTGCTTGAAGTGATTGAGAAATGCTTCATGGAATAGATATCAACATCTAAATGCAGTAAGATGAAAAAATTGGAAAGACCACAAGTTATATGAATGAGGGCAGGAACTAAATTACCACTGTATTAATAAAGGGTATGACAAGACTAGCACATAGTTGGCGTTTAATAAATAAATAAAATATAACCAAATGTTGGAATTTAAGTAGAACAAAATTTATGTAATCAGAGAAATAGGTTTGCTAGGCAAGTAAGGACAAAAATGGTAGAAGACTTGAGACACCTCTTAATATGCTTTCGTTTATTCTTTGAACTACTATTTTATGGATCTGAAAGGCACTAAAATACGGCAGAGATACTCCAACCATCAAAGAGCTTAAAGTATAAGTTATTTTCGGTATGGAAAATTCATTTTTTTCTCAAAAGGGAAGTTCTGTTCCTTGATTAATTCTTGAATACAGATAATCAAGCAACTAATGCTACATGGCATCAGTCATATGAAGATCATGATTGGTAGAGACAAGCACAGAAGAATGTGGACGTGTGTGAGTAGGAAGATAAAGTGGGTGGTGGTGTAGCCACCATATTACACACATATCAAGTTATCGATAGAAGGTTTCATTTAAAGGGTGAATCCTTGGAAGTTTATAAAGGAGGTATTAATAGATGAGAGGCATGGTGGTGTACATCAGGCAAATACTTTTCCAAAGCCAAGGAATTGCTTCTTTATAAAAGAGGATGGGAATGACACTTCTGAGATCACCTTCGTTTTATG
This sequence comes from Rhinolophus sinicus, assembly GCF_057876585.1. Lineage (NCBI taxonomy): Eukaryota > Metazoa > Chordata > Mammalia > Chiroptera > Rhinolophidae > Rhinolophus > Rhinolophus sinicus. Next base: position 22,811,171 of record NC_142504.1, read on the forward strand.
ATTTCAAACTTGATGATTGTGAAGTTCATTGGGTTCTATTAAAATTTCTAAAATCACAAGTTATATTCAAGATCTTATTAAGTTGCTTAAGGCTTTGTCCTCAGTTTTCTATAAAACCATTTACTATTTTACTTGTTATTTGAAGCCCCTCTAAGAAGTGAATTGACTGCAAGGTCAAATTTATTTGCAAAATGATGTTACTGTACTCTACTCATGGAGACTCAGGAGTTATAGGCATGAAGTAAATGTTCTTTAAGTAGAAATGCCTTTGTTACTAAACACAGATACTGAGCAACAGCATATAAAGTGTAAGCTTGTGGCCCACTAGTAAGAAGAATATTGGCCTTCCAAAAATGTCTGGGTCCTAACTCCTGGAACTTCTGAATATGTTACCTTACATAGTAAAGGAGAATTTATAGTTGCAGATGCAAATAACGTTGCTATTCAGTTGACCTTTAAATAAAGAGATCATCAGGAACAATCAGAGTGGTCCAATGGAATCACAAGGGTCTTTAAAGTAGAGGTGGGGGGGCAGAAGAGTACAGTGATATAAAGTGAGAAAGACTTGACCAGCTACTGCTGGCTATGAGGACTGTAGTGGGCCATGAGCCAAAGAATGTGGGTAAGAAGCTATAAAAGGGAAGGAAATGGATTCTCCCCTAGAGCCATTAGCTTACTGAGACCTGTGTCACTTTTCTCACTTACAGAACTATAAAATAATAAATTTATATTGTTTTAAGCCACTAAGTTTGTGATAATTATGGCAGCAAATAGAAAACCTAGTACACCAATATTCAATAATGGTTAAGGATCATTTACAGGTTGTTATTGTTGGAAGAGTTTTGGAACAAAATACTGTACATTAATGAACAAGCTAAAGTGGGTGGTGGTGTAGCCACCATTTGACATAGTGGAATGTCAAAATCACTAGAGTATAATTTCATAATTTAAAATCTTGTTTTTGTTGTTGTTTAGAGTAGTTGTGAAGATAACCTTAAATGGAAGCCTTAGGATACTATAGATTAAAAAAAAAAAAAAAATCCTTGCAGATTAAGCAACAGCAATTTTAACCAAAGAAGCCCAAATAAAGTTTAGTGATGTAAATTAGGGATTCGGAAATGGGGATATAATTATTTTTAAATATAATAATAGGATTATGAATATACTGGCACACAAGTTATTTGTATATCAACAGTATAATAGGGTATTTCAGTCTGGGGACTCATGTTCTATACGTCAGGATCTTGGTGAAGACATTTCCCCAATCCTTTGTATATTCTTGAAGTTCTTAAAATTCATAATGAAATGTGTATGTTTATGCATGTGTGTCTGCATGTGTGGGTTTATGTTTTAACAAAATATGAATCATTTTCTCTGTGTTGCAAATAATACCATAATGAAATTTCTCAGGAGAATTTTTGATATTTTGGCCAGGTCTCTCACATAAGATATTGAATAAATGACTATATGTGCTTTTACAATTTAAAATGAGGTATGCACAAAATGCATTTTGACTCTTGAAGCAAACGTGCGGTTAATAATTTCCCAAGAATTTTCAAGAGCCTCTCGTGAAGGTTGTCATTGAAGAGATAGCAGTTGACTGTCCTTTTAGAAATGTTACTTTATCTTTGGAAGTCTTTATTTTGCTTTCCTCTGTCTTCTAGCTACCACATAATCTTTCCCAAGACAACTTTGAATCTAGATCATGGAAAGTTACTGGGATATCAAAAACTTTACTTGGCACATGCTTTAATAACATTGTGTGCCTCCACATTTAGGCTTATCTTGTGAAGCATGTTTCCAAATAGCTTGTTTTGTAAAGTTAGACATCTAGTAAACTATATTGTGGCTGTTTTATAGAGTAGAATAGAATATCATATTTGGAAAAGACGCAAGTTTATCCTGCTTGTAGGTGGTATTATCCTTGAGATCAGAAATTTTGTCTCAGTTAATAAAACCATATTGCTAGATTTAGATTCAGATTATCTAAGGGTAAATCTCACTATTTGCTGTTTGCATTAGCTCTTTGAATTTAAATTTCCTTATCACTAGTAATTGGATCGTTATCTGCCTTTCCTTCTTCCCTGGTTGTTGTGATGCTCAAATGACACAACATATTGGAAACTCATGAAATAACCTAAGGCATAGATTCTCAATGTGTTGTTTTCTTTCTCCCCCAAGGAGTGAATGACTGCATGGATAGATTTATTTGCAAAATGATGTGATGGTGTTCCACTCTGGAGACTCAAAACTTATATTGACTTATAGAAGACTCTGGACAATCAGATAGTAAAGACACCAGTTTAACCCAGCATTTACCATACTTAATTGACCATGACTGTCTTTTATCACCAAACATACATTACATGTAATGTCACATTACTTAAAAAGTGTCTTTATATAGAAATTTATACATGAGAAAACAGAGTTCCAGGGCTTATGGCTTAGAGATTGGGAAAGGGGTACTGCACCTTTATACTTAATAAAATTTTCAAATAGTTACTTTATTTCTTTCTGCACACTTTGCAAGTAGAGAAACACAGAGGTTTAGTATTGTTTTTATGGTATTTCTGAGGGATTTTAGAGATAATTCTTAGTATCTTTAATAGCATAACTTTCTTTTGATATACTTATTAGTTATTATTACATCTCATTTTAGTCTAATGATTAAGCACTGTTTTCAATGTTTATGGTACCTCTAGTAGAAAGAGCTACCATACATGCTGAGGCCAGATGCTGCTTATTTGGGTTTTGTAAATCTTTGAGAGATTTTAGGAAAGTCATCAGCATGAGCCAAGACATGTTGTTTGTATGGAAAAGCCATTGGAAGTGGTTTGGGTGGTCCCAAAAGTTGGGTGGGTGGGGTCACAAGGAATCACCATTGCAGAGCTTAACAGTGGTGTTAACCAGATAGATGGAGGCTCAGATATGGTGGCCACCACACTGGGTGGGGAGAGGGCTCAACAAAAGAATGGAATCTACCAGCACTTCTGTTTAGGAGAAAGTTGTCCTTCCAGCCCTCTCCCTGAAGCTAGACAACTCAGTTCCTCCCCATATGTCCCTGGTGCTTTTCAAGCTGCTGCCCCAGCACTGGAGCTCAAAGTGTGTGAGTCCGTCAGCAAGTAAGTCTATATGGGGTACTTTAAGAGTGACTGCAGCCACCCTCATCTCACTCAGCCACAATCTTTGCTGGTTTTCACAGCCAGAAGTTGTGGGGACTTCTCTTCTTGCCACTAGAACCCTGGGCTGGGGAGCCAGGTGTGGCTGTGACCCCTTGCTCTTCCAAAGGAACCTCCAGAGATAACCCTCCAGATTTTTAATGGTCATACACAATTGTGGGACTAGCCAGTTCTGTGTCTCTGTTCCTCTGGCCAGTCTCGACGTGGCTTCTTCTGTCTGTCCTTAGTTGTAGGACTTCTGTTTCACTAGATTTCAGGCAATTCCTAATGATGGTTGTTCTGTAGTTTTGTTGTAATTTAAATATGGTCACGAGAAGGGCCAAGCACAGGGTTTACTTACTCTGCCATCTTGACCAGGACTCCAGAAGCATACATTTCAATCATTTTTACTTTCAGGTGCTGCACTTCTAGAGAGGAAAATTATTTATAGATGAGTTTTTCTTTGTTTGTTTGATTTCTAGATTGAATGGTGGTGATGGTTGTGATGGTAATGATCATGATAAGGATTTCTTATATTGCTTACCATATGTGATGCACTATTCTTAGTGTTATGTGTTCATCAACTCAGCCAATTACAAGATAAGGAATATCTTTTATTTTTTTCCAACATTATTTTTCAACTGTTAGCTAAAACAGAGTATAAAACTACCAAACCTACCTATCCAGTTACAAATGTTTACTGTCTATTTTAAAAAATAAATTTCACGCATTTATTATTCATCTTTAAATCATCTTGGGAAGATCTTATTGCAATCTCATCTGAGCATGAAGAAAATAAATTATAGGTGAACTAGGGTTGAGATTCATTACTTTTTGCTGTGGTGATTTTATAATGCATTAATGTGCTAAAATCTAAATGCCTAAAAGCTCATTAGAATTTAACATTGGATAGAATTTTGAATTATACATTATTCTCAAGAGGAGATTTATTAGAGATCTATATTTATAATGTAGATGTTGCATATTGATTAGGCTAGGAAGGTAGCTAAATAAATTTAAAATATTTGTGTGTGAATACGAACCTAAGAAAACTCTTGTCACAGTTTTACTTTTTTTTAAAGAAATTGGGACAAGTTTGGAACAATTATTTGCCCATGAGGAGCTTAAAATTCAGCAGTTTTACCAGCACTTATATTTAAATTACCAATCATCTCAAATTGTAAAGTCTTTCTTTTACTATACAATCTCTTTAATATAATACAGAACTTTATTCTTGAAATTAGAAACTTTTTCACACAAAATGAGGTCCTGTATTTAAATTAATATACAAATTGAATGTTTGAACTTGGTAGATGCGTATGTGCCTATTTTCTGCTCAGTAAAATCCAAGCTTGCCTGAAATTACTCATAAAATGCCTTGCTGGGAATTTTCTTATCAAGCAATTTCAAATGCAGTTAAATAAATAATCTTCCTAACACTCTGATAATTACTAGCCTGGGAAGGATAAGAATTATAGTGAATGGTAGAATATATACGATGCCTTTTCAGTATGCCCTTTAAATTGAAATGTTTTAATATTCATGTTTACATAGTGGACTCTAATCTCTTGTGTTTAATATTTTAGATTTGTTAGTCTTCGTAGAAAAGTAAATCAAAAGTTCTGTACAGCTGTTAGCTCATTTAGGGGCTACTTCTGAACTCATCTACATAAATTAGAGAAGAAAAATATAGAAATGTTGGTTCTCGGTATTTTGTGTAAAATTCAGATGTCGAGTGTTGATTAAATATTGAAGAAATTGTATACTTAAAGCCAAGGTTTCAAAATATTATTTTTTTATAAGTTGTTATAAAATAATTTTCTTTTTCTTATAAAAGGTCAAAGAAGATAATAGGGGCTTTGTGTGTACTCAGCACTAAGACAAATAGTAAATGAATGGATGTGTTCCAATGGCACATTAGTTGCAGAAACAGGAGGTCAACTTGATTTGTTCTGAGGGCTGTAGTTTGTTGACTTTTGGTGTAAGATCCTAACTGAAGTGGAAGGGGGAAGATGCAGGGAACAGCGCACTAAACAGATAAGTGGGAAGGATCAACTCAGGAAAGGTTCTTAATCTCAGGTCGATTGACACGTTTTAGGCATTAACATGCAAAATGTGGTGCATTGCTTCATTTTTCTTTTGAAGTGTTTCACACCTGTCTTTAGTGCTTGAGGCATACTAGATCCTTAAAAATAGCTGTTTAAGAAATGAATGAATATTTCTCAGCAGTTCATGACCCCCAAATGTAAAAAAAAAATGAAAAAAATAAATCCTTTCTATTTGTTGATTATAGCAGAAATTTCTAAATAAATATATCCTGGATTATTGAAACAGATGTACAGGAGATGCTGGGCAATATTCAATTCATAAACGTATCCCTGTGAATTAGAAAGGGTGTTCTTACAAGACTGAGATAAAAAGAATTATATAAGACTGTAGTTTTCAAACTATGTTCTACACAAAGATTTGACAGAACCTTTTTGGCACTTCTGTGGGTGGAGAATGGGCCAGAGAAGGAACATTTTGCTGTTGCCCCTCTACCCTGATTCTGAAAATGAGGCTATTCAACTTTACATTTAAGTTTTTATGTCTCTACATAGTAATATATATGAATAAAAGATAGATAATATTTCTTAAAAACCAGTCCTATAATAGTAAATTAATGAATAACATAAATATGGTATATGAGTCTTGTGTGTGTGTGCGTGAGTGTGTGTGTGTGTGTGTGTGTGTGTGTGTGTGTGTGTGTTGCTTTAGCCTATATAGTAATGTTTTGGATTGCTTATACTTTTTCAAGAGCAATAATTCTACTTGATTATTTTTACAAATAATTTTATGATGGCAAAATAATAGTAACCTTAAATTTAATTATGCCTGTGGGATGTATGGCTAACTAGACTGAATTTGTTAACCATGGCACTTCTCTTTATTTTGTAGCAGGTTTTCTGCTCTGTAAAAACAATACAACTATAGATGGTTAGTTTTGGAAGTCCAAAATACAAAATTATGGCAAGTATCTAATTTGTTGAATATATAAGTTATATTAACTCTCAAGCCATATAGCAGATTTCAGTCTGGGTAATACAAGAGATGAGTTTTGCATTCTTTCCTTCCTTTATCAACCAATTTTTATTAATGCTTTCTATAATATATGCCAGGCACCAGGATCTGAAGGCAAGTGCAGTCCAGTTGCAAAAGAAAGCAAAAAGCATCTGATTTATGTATGATATTTCTATTTTAAATTATTTTAGATTAATACTATTATTCAGAGAAAAACTCATGATATAAAGTGATTTAATTTAACTTTTCTCCCTCAGTAACCTAAAGAGAATCAGTGATAAAATGTCTGTGACAGTTAACTGCATAAAATGTTATATTTGATCAGGACTTTCTCAAAAGTCACATATAAACCTTAGCAAAATTCTGGTGTGGGTAGGGCAGGTCCAGGGGTGGATATGCCAAGTTTTGTTGTCTTTGTTTTGCAAGTGAAAAAGAAAATGACAATTGGAACAGTTCAATGAGATACCCAAGGTCACGATGTTCTTCTATCATAGACCTTCAACTAGACCACCCATTTCTTTATCCTTATGTTCTTTCCAATACTCCACTTCTTTCTTACTCAATGAATGGCCTTACGGCTTTCTCATATGATATGAGCCACTCATAAAGAGAGTAAATAGCTCCTTTAGAATGTTTCGTGGATATTTTAACTAATGATTCTTACTCTCTACCGTTCTTCAAAGTACATCACAATTTTAAAGAATAATCTGACTTTATTTTTTAAAAATAATTTCATATTATATAGATATTTATATAACTAGAAAAGTATATTAGGGCTATTAAGTTGCAGTTTTTCTTTCTGTTTATGTTTTGGAGCCTGTGAAAGATTGCAGTTATAATGAGCTTACACACCTCATTGATGTAAGATAAAACATGAAATGCAGGTTAATACAGGTAAATGTGAACTTGCAGTAATTTGGATACCCTCTGATGATTTCTTAAAAGCTCTTGAATGATTTGAAAACATTCTTGTTTAATAGTTTTTGAAAGAACTTCAAATTTATTTTTTATATTTCTCAGGTTATACTCAAGGGTACTTTTAACTTTCTCCCTCACCTCAAAATATAGGACCTTTGCCAGTTCTACGCTTCAATAGCCAAATTCTTTTCTTAAGAAATTGTAGATATTTAAGCCGTAAATGATGTGTTCTATCTGAATTATTATTGTAGGCGGTAATTAACAGCAGACATTCTCTAGAAATGATGATCTTGTTTTCACATAAATATCTTTAGTTATAAAGTGTTTAGTTAGAGTAATATGTCAGATATATATGAATTGCTGACACACTTTATGTTCTATTTGCTTATTTTTATAGCATGTCGGTTTTATTGTTGTTTTAATATTTACATTATCAATTTTTTTGTCACTTCAAAAATGAATAAAGCTTATGTTGTAAAATATGTTTCCTACAGGATATTTTCCTAAAGTTTGCATAAAGCATTAATGGTGTAATCAGCACTCGATGTTCATATTTTGTGCAAGGTTATAATTGCAAGCATGCACTACTCAATTCATCATAAGTTGTTTGTATACTGCATGCAGTATGGTAATGGAAAAGCAAAGGTCATAGCTATCTTTAAATCTGGCTAAGAATTGTTCATTATGTTTATTTGTCTGTATAAAATGCTTATAGAAAAAAAAAATAGAACCTCCCAAGCAGTGCATATTCTAATGAAAAACTCAAGTGTATTGTCAGTCAGAGTTGAAGGGAAACATTAAACCCCTTGTTGGATTAAGATGATTGAAAATTAAATTTAAATATTAAATAGTGTTTTTAATTGTATGCCAATAAAGGGAGATTTTGTATAGCTATCTCTAAAATTCAGCCCACCTTTAATTATGTAATTTTGAAAGCCATATGTCTTTGGTATTATTATCATTAAAAAATAAGGTTATTTCATTTTTTCTTATGGCTGAGTAATATTCCATTATATGTGTGTACTATTAATACATCTTTTTTATCCAGTCATCTATCGAAGGAGACTTCAGTTGTTTCCATGTCATGGTCACTGTGAATTATGCTGCAATGAACATAGGGGTACATATATCTTTAGAGATATTTTCAGATTTTTGGGGTAGATACCTAGAAGAGGGATTGCTGGGTCATATGGTAATTTTATTCTTATTTATTTTTTTTGAGGAACCTCTATACTTTTTTCCATAGCAGCTGTACCAATTTACATTTCCACCCATAGTTTATGGGGTTTTCTTTTTCTCCACAACCTCTCAAACACTTGTAGTGTTGATAATAGACATTCTAACAGGTGTGAGGAGATATCTCATTGTGGTTTTGATTTGCATTTCCCTAATAGCTAGTGAAACTGAGCATCTTTTCATATATCTGTAGGCTGTTTGTATGTCTTCCTGGGAGAAATTTCTGTTCATGTCCTCTGATATTTGAGACAACATGGATGGATCTTGAGATTACCATGTTAAGTGAATATATCAGACAGACAAAGTCGAGAACCATTTGATTTCACTCATATGTAGGATATAAAACTGAAAGCAACAAATTTACAAGACAAACAAAAACTCATAGATACATACAGCAGTTTAGTGGTTACCAGAGGGTAAGGGTGGGGGGAGTAGAAGTGGGTAAAGGGGGTCAAGTATATGGTGATGGAAGGAGATTTGACTTTGGGTGGTGAACACACAATGGAATTCACAGGTGATGTATTATAGAATTGTACACTTGAAACCTATATAATTTTATTCACCAATGTCACCCCAATAAATTTAATAAAAATAAAGTTAATACATGATCCCATGTGTTTTGTAAAACAATGTAAAAATATAGAAGTGTATTTAATAAAGAGCAAAAGTACCTTCTTATCCATCTAGTCCACACCTTTTCCATGGTTAACCATATCAAAAAGTTTATAGTACAGATCACTAGAGTTGCACATCTCAGCTTTCCTTTCTGAAGTAGTATCTTAATCTTGTTTCCTATAGTACAGTGTTTCAATAAATTATCTTAGTGAATTCAAACTAAGCCCTAATAATAGAGCTCAGAGCTCTACGATCTAGGGAACACTTTTAGAGATGATAATCAAGACATAAATTTTAAAATAAGGTATATGCATACATACCATGTTTCCCTGAAAATAAGACTTAGCCAGACCATCAGCTCTAATGAGTCTTCTGGAGCAAAAATCAATATAAGACCCGGTCTTATATAAGACCAGGTATTATATTATATTAAGACCAGGTCTTATATGATATTAAAATAAGACCAGGTCTTATATTAATTTTTACTCCAAAAGACCCCTTCAAGTTGATGGTCCAGCTAGGTCTCTTTTGCAGGGAAACACGCCATATATATGTATGTGCATATATATATATATATATATATATATAGTGTAATTATATTGTATGTGATATATACATATGTGTGTCTAAATATATGTGTACTTATCAAATACATAGAACATCAGCGCCTCACAGAGAAAGTTTCTTGAAAGAAAGTATCTTTTGTTCATTTGGGTGGAGTGAGAGGAGAGTAGTGGGAATATATATATATATATATATACACACACACATATGTGTATATACATGTTTATATATCTTTTAAATTATATTGAGAGTATAATTAATGATTACTATAGTTATATATTTTATATAATATTTAATAGTAATATAATCTTATATAATATAGTTCTATTTTATATGATATGTAATATTAATATAATTTTATATATGTGTATACATATATACGTATATGCACAAACACTACTCTCCTTCATTCTACCCTAATAAGCAATGGATACCTACTTTATTCCGTGAAACCTGTGAAGTGCTGATGTTTCATGTATTTGATTCAATGGAGATAGCTCTAAAAGACACCATGGAAATAAAAATATTTGCCTGCAACACTAAACTATGAGCTTCTTGTGAATAAAGACCAGGTGTTGTTTTGTGATTGCATTAATTCGTAACTTTTCAGTTTTTACATTTTTGAAGTCAATCTCTTTTGTAATTGAGTCCTGGAACTTCAGAAAGGATACAGCATAGAATCATAAAAGTTGTTTTTGAAATTCAGATGAAACTGGATTTAGTACCCGGGACTATCACTTATTTGGTCATTCTGTAAACTCTGATGAGATACTTACTTCTTCTAAAGTTTATCTTCCTCATTTGTAAAGACAAAAGAATATTCATATCATATGGCTATGAAGTATATTCAATGAGTTCATCAAAACATCTGGTAAAACTTGTATGATAAATCTTTCTTCAGTTCTCCATTGAAATATCTTGAAACGATTCCTGTGCTTTTTAAATTCAAGTTCTAATTTATAGTAACTTAGTTAATATTTAATTTTATACATATGTGGTCAAGGTGAATTATGAATTTCATCTGTCATTTAGTCTAATCTTCCATATTAGTTGGCTTCAGGTATCAGACAATTGCATTTTTTACCTAAGAAGGTGAAATTGAAAAGCTATTGAGAAGAGGCCGGCCTGGTGGCTCAGGTGGTTAGAGCTCCATGCTCCTAACTCCGAAGGTTGCCGATTCGATTCCCACATGGGCCAGTGGGCTCTCAACCACAAAGTTGCCAGTTCAATTCCTCGAGTCCCGTAAGGGATGGTGGGCTCCGCCCCCTGCAACTAAGATTGAACATGGCACCTTGAGCTGAGCTGCATCTGAGCTCCCAGATGGCTCAGTTGGTTGGAGCACGTCCTCTCAACCACAAGGTTGCCGGTTGGACTCCCACAAGTGATGGTGGGCTGCGCCCCCTTCTACTAGCAACAGCAACTGGACCTGGAGCTGAGCTGTGCCCTCCACAACTAAGACTGAAAGGATAACAACTGGAAGCTGAACAGCACCCTCCACAATTAAGATTGAAAGGACAACAACTTGACTTGGAGAAAGTCCTGGAAGTACACACTGTTCCCCAATAACAACAAAGTCCTGTTCCCCTTCCCCAATAAAATATTAAAAAAAAAAAAAAAGCTATTGAGAAGTATACCTAATAATGTCAGAAGTTGGGATACAAAGAGTAGACAAGCAATGTGCTTGAAAAGAAAACAATGTTCTCAACATTTGTTCCTGGGAGGAAGATGTGCATACTTCCATCTTTCCAAAGACACGGAGGGGAAAATGGTATAAATATTATACATTATAAAGAACACTGTGAGAGTTTTCATGCTTCAGAGATAAACAGATAATCATTACCATATACAAGTTAAAAATAGTATGGAAATAGTTTTTCATGGGACATTAACAACTGAAGACAGAAATGTTTGTGGTTGCTCATATGGAAATTGCTTTGTTAGATGAATGTACTGACTGGGCAAGAAATAGCAATTTGTGTGAGCTATTACTTTCAAAATCCTGAGTAAGGTGGCTCTGATTTCAGATAAAGTTGCATATGTTGGTAGAATTACCATTTCTCTTTTGGCTTTTGAATCATTTATGAGCACAATTTTTTTTTTTTTTTTTTTTTTTGCTTTTTTTTAATGCAAAAGAATAACCTTCCCTATGGCCTTGTTATTATCAGAGTGTAGTGTTCCTGTATGCTTGCTTCAGTGTTCATAACAAGCTTGTGGGTCCTGAAAGAGGCTGAGGAATTATTTCTGGTGGTCTTTGAATCTGTAATTGCTGCCAGCTGAGGAAGCAAAATTCCAAAGAAGTTGAAGGAACTTTCACAAATAACACTTAACATAATTACAAGGCACAAAGCTCAATATATAGTTTATATAGTAAAGTCTTACCTAACCACAAAATATTCAAGGACGTCAAACCGAGGTCTTCATAGAGGTATATATTAACCTTTTGCTTGACACTATACTTGTTTACATTTATTAAGACCTTCTGGCTGTGCATTTTAAATTATGCCTGTTTAAAACATCCTTTTGCAGATTTTCTTTTTTGTTGCAAGCATTTCCAAGAGCACCCAACCTTAATGATAAAAACATGATCATCAAAAGGCACCAAATTCTCCATCTTTGCTTAGGTGTATTGGAATAAAATGTTTTTGAGAAGTTGGCCAAGGACACTTAATGTTACTTATTTAATTTTTAACAGTGTGTTCCACTTTTAGGGAAATATGATATAAAAATCCAGAATCCAAAGCAAGCATATTAGTAAGTGATTATACAACAAAATCATTCTTTACTTTTTTGGAAAGTTTGATACAGTATTCACTTAAATATAAAACTTCTATGATGCCTTTGCTCTATGATCAGATTTAATTTTGTGCAACTTTTGAGGAACGTTTCTAATATTTTCACCAGTAAATTTGAATATGGTCTGGCGGCAATTCAGTCACAACTTACAAAAGCAAGTTTAGAAATATCAGTATTGCCCATATTCTCAAACCATTTCTGTATCATTTACTTCTATTTTTATTTTTACCTGTTTGTTAAAACTTCAGAAAAACTTCTTGAAGTTATTGACTGTTACTCCCTTGTAGACACTGGGTTTCATTAGTAGAAATCATCCATTCAATATCTCTTTTCCACACCTCCCGTCACCTCATTGTAATATATGCTTTGTTCTCTAATGCCCCCTTTTTGAGTAATATTTTCCCACTACAAAGATTAGACACTTGAATCAATAAGGAAATTGTGTATACGCTTTTTTCATTATGTATTTAATACCTATATAGATCTTGCCCTCATCATTTTAGTTAAGGTCTCCCTTACTTTATGTCTGAAAATAATTACCCTCCCTACCTCTAATCCAGTTGTTCGCAGTCAGAGGAAATTTTGCCCCCAGGGGACATTTGGCAATATCTGGAGATATTTTAAGTTGTCACAGCTGAGGGTGTGGTGTTATGGGCATTTAGTTGAATACAGGCTATGGATTGATGATAAACGTACAAAACATAGGACAGTCCCTTATAACAATTATCTAGCCCAAAGTGACAATAATGCTATGGTTGGGGACCTCTGCTCCAATCTCTCTTTGATGATTTCTCCTCCAGATGATTCTTTTAAAAATACTACTTTTGTTGCATAAATCACATGATGAGGCATCATCAGGGGTATTATCTTGAATAGATGGTCTAGGTTTTCTACCCTTTTTTCAGACTCATATAATAATATATTCCAACCCTTTTGCTATGGTGTCTTCTGTTGCCTTTGTTAGTTAGGGTTGTTGTCTTCACAGTCACCAGAATATGGCACGTATTTTAGGCCCCCAGTGTCTACAGTATTTCCCCTTCTGTGGTGCCAAGGAATTCTACTGCCTGTACTTCTGAATTCCCAGCTCAAATCTTGGAAAGCTTAATTGACCATTGTAAGAAAGAATTGTTCCAATGAGTTTATGTCATTTTCTGTATATTACTTATTAACCATTTATTTCCTCATTTCTGTTGCTGTCTTTAAAAAAATTATGAAATCCATTGAAATCCATCAATGAAATCCATTTTGCAAAAATAACTTAATATGGAGTGGATTACCTCTTATGTAAAACACGAAACTGGAGTCTTATTTACTTGCAGTGCAGAATAAGATGCTTCAGTTTCCTTGACGTTCTGCTTGCTTCTTAAGCAGTCTTTGAGACAGTATCAGAATATTAAGATGCTAACCTTTATATTATTATTTAACTTTTTGGTACATGTTTTACCATAAAAATCTCAGGAGATTATAAATGTCTTTATAATGGGAACTACCTGTTAACACACTCTGTGTACCTCATAGTTCCTTATATAGCACTGTGTGTATATACAATGGATACTTAATAACTGTGAATGGAGTAACATGGCCAAGTCATCAAAAGTTGTACTAGAAACAAACTAATTCGAAGACAAAATCCTAGCCTGGGAAGATCTGTAGAGTATAATGGCTGAATAGGTAAATACATATGTCTTTTCTTTGAAATGTCACTAAAATGAATTAAAAGAACCAAAAATAGGAAATATGTTCCATTCTGAACATAGGGACCCTCCTCATCTTTAAATCCCAAACTCCTAGGAATATCTTCCAGATACTGTTCAGTTTGCACCTAATTTTTAAAATAGGATACAGAGATTTGTCACACATCTCATAAATTGATGTGTTCTTTGGCAGTATATAAAAGGGAAAAAAAAAGAAGGTTCCAGGGAGCTTCCCAATTACTGCAACTTAGCACAATGAGGGCTGGGGTCAAGGTTAGGAAGTTGGCACTTGCCCTTTGCAAATATAGTTAATGAATAGTTAACCTGAAGATTGGCCCAGAATATTTTTCTGCTCTTGGAATTTGTTCATCCTCACCTTAAATTAACTCAGGATTTTGTTATGTAGAGCCCTACCTTGCACATGTTTTGGCTTATGGTTTTTATTTCCAGTCTGATCCCATCTTTTTCTAGTTCTCAGATATTCTCTAAAATTCCTAGTCACATCATAGCATTATCCTTTTTCTTTCTATTGTCATCATATACGCATTTGTGTGGGCATGTGTATACTTTCAGAGTGCATTTAGTCCCACCATCACCACCAATACACATATGTGGGATCCAAAATGAGGAGGGTATGTGTCCTCAGTCTACCACCTTGATTCAGCTTCTCAATGATTTATTAAAATAAGACATCCTTGTAAAAATTAAGTTTTATTCTTCTCTTACATTCTTAAGCCATCATTCATTAGATAGCCTACTTCATAAAATTACAAAGTAATTGATTTCCTCTTTAAATATGTACTTAGCATTAACATTTGGGGGAGGGGGTCCAAAGAGATCACCATTATAATTTTTATTACTTAAAACCCCTTCCTTGAAAGCTTATCCTGTCTTGGCTATTACCTTTCTGACATTATCTTCAAATTTATGGTAATTACCCTCTAGCTCATTCATTGTGTTTATTCTTCTCAAGCTTCTAAATTATTCTGTTGGGTTGCGTGACAGAAATGAGCTATTTTTTAGATGAATTGTGCATTACATAGATGGCCCCAGAGTAAATGATGGAGGCTATGTTTGGGTACTGTTTTATAACTGGAAGAAAGGAAATTGAATAATTACTATATTTAAAGTAATTAAAAACTCTGTTTTATGTTTACTCACAGTTTTAAAAGATCATGCTTTAGTTTCAAAAACAAGAACTACTCTTACTTTTGTGCTTCCTCTCCCTACCCCACAGTGGAAATAAGAGATTATATTTTATTTTTAATTGACTATAGTTGGTATAAATTATATTAATTGTATTAGTTTTAAGTGCACAATATAGTGATTTAACATTTTTATACCTTACAATGTGAACACCCCACTAATTCTATTAATCATCTGTCACCATGTAAACTTTTAAGATTCTTTCTTTGTCTTTAACCTTTGGTATTTTAATTATGATGTGTCTTGTTGTGGGCCTTTTTGTGTTCATTTTGTTTGGAATTCTCGTGCTTCCTGGGTTTCTAAGTCTATTTCCTTTGCCAGGTTAGAGAAGTTTTCTATCATTATTTCTTCAAATAATATCTCCCCAGTCAACCTGAACCAAGTGGTCCAAGGGTGTCCTTTTTGTGGGTTGTGTGTGCCTTTCTATTGTAGTTGAGCCTTGATTGCTGTTTGCACATCAGTGGGAGGGATTGATCCTCAGGCTGTGGGTCAATTGGTTTTCAGTCCCTTGCTTTCTCTCTTCTCCTCTGGTATCCCTTGATGTGAATGTTGGTGTGCTTGATGTTGTCCAAGAGGCTCCTTAAACTCTCCTCATTTTTTAAAAGTTATTTTTTTCTTCACTGTTCTGATTGGCTGTTTTCTGCTATCTTATCCAAATCATTGATTCTGTCTTCTGCTTCCTCTTACCTGTTTCCCTCTTTTATATTCTTCATTTCAGTTATTATATCCTTCATTTCTGACTGATTCTTTTTTATTATGTTTTCTATCTTCATTTTCATGTTTCCTATCTCTTTGTTGAAGTCCTCACTCAGATCATTGAGCATCTTTATAACCAGTGTTTTGAATTCTTCATCTGATAGATTGCTTGTCTCCATTTTGTTTAGTTCTTTCTCTGGATCTTTGTTTTGTTATTTCGTTTGGAATATGTTTCTTTGTTTCCTCATTTTGGCTGCCTACCTGTATTTTTGTCTATGTATGAGGTCTCTCAGTCTTGGTAGAGTGGCCTTATGTAGTAGGTGTTGTGTGGGGCTCAGTGACATAGTCTCCTCAGTCAACCTGAACCAGGTGGTCCAAGGGTGTCCTTTCTGTGGGTTGTGTGGGCCTTCCTATTGTAGTTGAGCCTTGATTGCTGTTTGCACATCAGTGGAAGGGAGTGATCCTCAGGCTGTGGGTCAGACGGTTGTGAGGATTAGCTGTGACTACATTGGAGGAGGTTTTATGCAGGGGCTGACCCTAAGGCACAGGGTTTGCTTTAGTGTGGCTCGGATGCCTATAGAGTCTGCTCTTTGGGTGTGTCATTTGTGCAGGTGGTTGGGTGGTGGTCTGGTGTGATCTGAAATGTAGCATTTATCAATTATATTTATAATCTTCCCATAACTCCTTTTTTTAGAATATTAAGCCTATTTTTATTGTAATAAACAACAAAACTAATGTAGGAGATAATGAATATTCTTTGTACTGTCTTTTGTTCACTAAAAATCATATGTCTAAGATGTGTCAAATTGAGAAGAAGGAATTTTATCCTATTTGAGTAAACAAATCTATTTTGCTTCCCTTGTAAAACAACCACTTTATTTCTTCTATCCACCACTTAATTAGTTAAAGATAGAACGATAACATGCTACAAGGGACATATGAGACATTGTTACTTCAAAATGAAAATAATTATTGTAAATTAGGATGTTCCTCCAGTATTGATTATTGAGAACATGAAGACAAACCCAAAGGCTTTTTCCATAATTATTAGACAAACCTCCCCTACCTTTATTTTCCTAAACTTAACAGACTCATTTTTAAAATCAGAAATATATCCAGAAGAATGACATTGTAAGTTATAGTCTTTATAGGTAATCTATGAGAGTATGATTTTGTTTTCATCTTTCCTATAATGATGAGAACTTATTTCTAAGTAAAGTATGTAAACCCAAACAAAATAAATCTGAGCATAGGCTTCTTAATGCATGCTTTCCATTCATATTTCAAGCTATGGAAATAATTATTTCATTCTATACGAAGACTATATTTTTTAATAAGAATGATGTATATAATTACTTATAAGAACTTCCTGTCTTTGAACTGGTTTACTTTTAAATGTCTTTTAACATATCCCAATGAAGATTATCAATCATTTTTTGCTTTTTTGATTTAGTGTTCAGTATTCACTAATGTCTGTCATTCTTTTCATTGGACATATGTATAATCCAGACACATTTTTTTTCTTGTAATTATTACTCCTCTTTGCTAGTATTTTAATTATTTATAGCCATCAGGCATTTATTTGTCTTTTAAAGGCCTTCCAATCCCAATCAGAATGAATAAACAATTAAAAGGAAGAAAGATTTTGTACCCCTTCTTTTCCTTTTGATTGTGTGTGTTCTATATAACACTTAAATTATTTTTTATGAAATTAGTATATCCAGGAAACTGGAGAATTATGCTTTAGGCTGAGTGAATGGAAAACATGTTAGAGTTTCCTTTGTAAGGTTTCCAGGGTGCCACAGGAGATTTCTAATGTGCTGCTTATTTGTGTTCTTCCCAGATCATTTTCAGTTTATTAAAACGTTGGAGCAATAATTAAAATGTTGCGTAGCCTTTCCTATGTTCTACACCTCACTGAAAACATGTCGGCAGAGAAAGAAAACGTTCATCATTTCTCAATATAAAACAGATCCTGCCAGGGATCATGCCAAACTCAACCAACCATGGCAGTCAAATCAATGTATGTTTTGGTTTAAATTTTTATTTTTGCCTATAGTTCAGCAACTTGACTCTGGTATTTGTTGTTCCCTATGACTTATAATTTTAGGGCATGACACTTCCTGAAATTGACAAGGCTTCCTGCTTACCTTGCACTGTATTTGTATGATGATATAAACTATAAGAGAAGATGACATTTTGACTCAATAAATATTTGCTTTATGTCCCTTACATCTGTTTTACAGAACTCCTTTTTTTTTTTTCATTTCTCCACCAATAGGCACTGAAAAACACGTGCTTCTACCTTTCATCTGGATGTTACAAACTCTGGAATTAGTGTTCCAATTTACAAGTTAGAGTTTTTATTATTATTGACCCAAGAGATTTAATTATATCATCAGTTTGTATTCATGTCATAAAATATAAATTGGTAATTATTCTTTTTATTTCTTATTTATTAATTAATTTATTTTTTGCAGTTGTGGAGGCAGGCTATGCATACCATGAGGTGTGAATGTGGGTTAAGCCACACAACAATTTATGATGCTGAGTAATTTAAAAATCTCAAGAGGGATTATATTTTTAATTTGGTATTAAAGTGAGCAAAAAAAATAATGGATCTAAATAGTAATTTAGGATCATGTTTTCTTAAATAAGGATGTCTCTAATATTATTAAATGCTTTGACTGTATAGATTCTGAATTTGGTTTCAAGTCTAATTTTTTCACTCATTATCTATGTGACTTGACAGTTATTCAACCTCTCTTGGTTTAAGTTTCTAAGTAATGGAATTTACTTTATAGGGTTTGTTACATTTTCATTACTTTTTTTTTTCCTACTGATTTTGTAAGGTATAATCTTGTTTCAAACTACTACTGAGTGTTTATTGAATTTTGCATGCATATTTTTTCTTTTCTTATTGACTTAGGGTCAATGGTAATTTAATGTATATTGGATTGACTTTGTGTAAAATGAGAAATCAAAAGTAGTACAAAGATACAACATCCATTTATGATTAAAACACTCAGTGAAATGGGTATAGAAGAAAAGTACCTTAGCATAATAAAGACCATATATAATAAATCCTCAGCTAATATCATACTGAATGGTGAAAAACAAAGATTTTCCTCTAAGATCAGCAACAAGGCAAGGATGCCCACTCACTACTCTTATTTAACATAGAACTGGAATTTGTAGCCAGAGCAATCAGACAAGAGAAAGAAATAAAAGGCATTAAAATTGGGAATGAAGTCAAATTGTGACTTTTTGCAAACAACATGATTCTTTATATAGAAAACCCTAAACATTCCACCAGAAACTATTAGAAATAAGAGACAAATACAGTAAAGTTGCAGGATACAAAATCAATGTACAAAATCCAGTGACAATGAAATTTCAGTAAATGAAATGAAAAAAAATTCATTTTGCAATTGCAACAAAATAAAATACCTAGGAAGAAACTTAACAAAGGATGTGAAGGACCTATACACTGAAAACTATAAGACATTATTAAAAGAAATTGAAGATGACACAAATAAATGAAAATGTATTTTTAGTTCATGGATTGGAAGAATCAACATAGTTAAAATGGCCATATTACTCAAAGCAATATACAGATTTAGTGCAATCACCATCAAATCCCATTGGCATTTTTTCGAGAAATAGAACAAAAAATCATCAGATTTGTATGGAACCACAAAAGACCCCAAAGAGCCAAAGCAACCCTAAGAAAAAAGAGCAATGCTGGAAATGTCACACTCCCAGACTTCAGCTTGTACTACAGGGCAACAATAATCAAAACAGTATAGTACTGGCAGAAAACAGACACACAGACCAATGGAAAATAATTGAGAGCCCAAACATAAACCCACATATACATGGGCAAATCATTTTCAACAAAGGAGGCAAAAACACACAATGGAGAAAAGAAATTATCTTCAATAAATGGTGCTGGAAAAATTGGAAAGCCACATGCAAAAGAATGAAACTAGAATGCTGTCTGTTACTATGTACCAAAATTAACTCAAAATGGATCAAAGACCTAAACATAAGACCTAAAACAATAAACTGCATAGAAGAAAACATAGATACTAAACTTAAGGACCTTGGTTTCAAAGAGGATTTTATGAATTTGCCTCAAAGGCAAGGAAAGTAAAAGTTAAAATAAATGAATGGGACTATATCAAACTAAAAAGCTTCTGCACAGCAAAAGAAACCATCGACAAAACAAAGAATGGGAGAAGTTATTTGCAAACAATGCCTCCGATAAGGGGCTAATATCCAAAATATATAAGGAACTCATACAACTCAACAACAAAAAGACAAACAATCCAATTAAAGTATGGGCAGAGGACCTGAATAGACATTTCTCCAAAGAGGGCATACAGATTGCCAATAGACATATGAAAAGATATTCAGCATCACTAATCATTAGAGAAATGCAAATATAAACTGCAATGAGATATCACCTCACCCCAGTCAGAATGGCTATCATCAACAAGACAAATAGTAACAAGTGTTGGAGAGGCTGTGGTGAAAAAGGAACCCTCATACACTGTTGGTGGGAATGCAGATTAGTGCAGCCACTATGGAAGGCAGTATGGAGGTTCCTCAAAAAATTAAGAATAGAATTACCATATGACCCAGCAATCCCTCTCCTGGGTATCTACCCAAACAATCTGAAAATATTCATCCATAAAGGTATATGTGCGCTGATGTTCATTGCAGCTTAATTTACAGTGGAAGACATGGAAACAATCAGAGTGTCCTTCGATAGATGAATGGATAAAGAAGATGTGGTATATATACACAATGGAATATCTTGAGATTATTATGCTAAGCAAAATAAGCCAGACAGAAAAGTCAAGAACCATATGACTTCACTGATTTGTGGGATATAAAACTGAAAGCAACAATAGAACGAGACAAACAAACAAAGAAACAGAAACTCATAGACACAGACAATAGTTTAGTGGTTACTAGAGGGTAAGGAGGGAGGGAGGATAGTAGAAGAGAGTAAAGGGGATCAAATATATGGTGATGGAAGAACTGACTTTGGGTGGTGAACACACAATGTGATATATAGGTGATATATTACAGAATTGTACACTTGAAACCTATGTGATTTTACTGACTATTGTCACCGCAATCAATTTTAATAATAAAAAAAGATATACGTACCCCTGTGTTCATTGTGGAATTATTCACAGTGGCCAAGACATGGAAGCAACTGAAGTGTCTTCCGATAAATGATTGGATAAAGAAGATGTGCAACATGTATACACTAGAATACTATTCTGCCATAAGAAAAGATGAAATAGTGCCATTTGTGACAACATGGATGGACCTTGAGACTATCATGCTAAGTAAAATATGTCAGACAAAAAAAAACTGAGAACCGTATGACTTCATTCAAATATGGGGTATAAAACTGAAAGCAAGCAATGAAAAAGACAAAGAAACAAATTAAGACTATAGACACAGACAGCAGTATAGTGGTTACCAAAGGGGGTAAGGGCAAGATAGAAAGGGTAAAGGGGGTCAAATATATGGTGACAGAAGGAGATTTGACTTTGAGTGATGAACACACATTTGCAATATACAAATGATGTATTATATAATTTTATGTAATTTTATTAATCAACTTGAAATCAATATAATTTTATTAACCAACATCACCCCAGTACATTTAATAAAAGTTTCAAAAATAATGCAAAGAAATCCTGTATATCCTTGACCCAGGATCTCCAATATGAACCTCTTACATCATCCCAGTAACAAAATCAGGAAATAAGCCTTAATGCGACAACATTATCTAATCTATAAATCTTATTACATTTTGTCAGTTTTCCCACTATTATCTTTTTCTGGTCCAGGATCCAATCCTGGAACATATGTTGCATTTTGTTGTCATCTCTTTTTAGTTTTGTTTAATCTGGGACACATCATCAGTCTCTGTCTTTCACGTCTTTGCACTTTTGATAAATACTGGCCTGTTATATTGTATAATGTCTCTCAACTTAAATTTGTTTGATGTTTTCTCATGAATAAATCCAGGCTATGCATTCTTGGCAAGAACACCGCAGAAGTAATGTTGTATTCTTCTCAGTGCATTATATCAGGGGTTATATGATGTCCATGTGTCTCACTACAATTGATGTTAATTGTGATCACTTAGTTAAGGTGATGCCTGCCAGGTTTCTTCACTGAAATTTTATTATTTTTCCCTTTATAATTAATAAGTGTTTTGTGAGGAGATACCTTGAGACTATGTAAATGTACCAGTTATTATCATAGTTTTGCATGCTAATTTTAGTGTTTGTTGTTGATTCTGGCTGGAAGCAATTATATGGTGGTGCTTGTCACATGGTGATTTTCTATTTCCATCATTCTTTCCAAATTTATTATTTGGAATTCTACAATAAAAGAGCTTTTCCTCTCTCTCTGTCACTCTGTCTCTCTCTCTCCCCCCACCCTCTCTCTCTCTCTCTCCCTCTCTCTCCTATCTATTACATATGTATGTATGCATGTTTATCTATCTATCTGTCTATCTATCTATCTATCTATCTATCTATCTATCTATCTATCTATCTATCTATCTATCTATCTTTCTATCATCTATCTAGTCTATCATGTATTATCCATCTACTGTGTTTCCCCAAAAATAAGATCTAGCCAGACCCTCAGTTCTAATGCACCTTTTGGAGCAAAAATTAATATAAGTCCCGGTCTTCTTTTAATATAAGACCGGGTATAATATAATATAATATAATATAATATAATATAATATAGTATAATATAATATAATATATAATACCAGGTCTTATTTTAATATAAGACCAGGTCTAATATAATATAATATATCATATCATATCATATCATATCATATCATATCATATCATATCATATCATATCATATCATACAATACAGTACAATACAATACTGGGTCTTATATTAATTTTTGCCCCAAAAGACGCATTAGAGCTGATGGTCTGGCTAGGTCTTATTTTCGGGGAAACACGTCTATCTATCTATCTATCTATCTATCTATCTATCTATTGATCGATCGATCGATCAATCATCTTTTATTTAGCTATCTAGCTATCTATCTAAATGTACTCATGGGTATTAGTCTTTTTTTATGGGCTTTGCTGAATAATTTCATTATTTTGTTATTCCATTTGTTCCAAATTTGATCATTATGAGCCTGTTCATGTTATTAGGTTGGTGAAACAGTAATTGCGGTTTTTGCAATTATTTTTAACCTTTTAAAATGCAATTACTTTTGCACCAACCTAATACCTTCTGTTGTATTTCAAAATGTCGTCAGATTTTGAGCACCTCATTTTCCGTACAAAAGATGTTTTAGGCTCGTCTTGTCATTTTTTTTCTCCCCTGCTTGGAAACAGCAATTTCTTCAAGGAACCCAAATTTCTTTTATTAGATAGTGGTATTTAGAAACCAAGATCTGAGAACAAAAGGTGCTCATTGTTCCTGGAGTGTTTATAAGCCCTTTCAGCAGATATTGCCAGGAAATATATGTATTTTTATATACCTATTCCTATATCTGTCTGTGTTTATTTTTGTGTAATATATAGTTTATCTGAAGTAAACCATGACTTCATACTGACATCTCTATATACAGTCCAACATGATGTGATTTTTCTATGCTCTCCTTTTCATTATGTATAACCCCTTTCTCCAAAAATGAGGAATCTGGCTTTCATTATCAGCAGTATATTTACTTGTTCAATCCTGGAATACACATAGGTGTATTTCAGAATTGCTAATCCATAGCTCTGGGGAAACAAATTTATTAATTAGAGTACAATGATTGTATACAGATCTTTGTCTTAAAGTACAGAATCAAAATACTATTTTTCAAAGTTAATTGGGTTAGTTATTTTTTTTGCCACCCTCTTCAGTTTGGTTATTTATTTATAATTAATTTGAGATCATTTGATGTTGTCACTAATCCTTTTTGGATTACTCCTACATCCTGGTGCATTCTGTTTATTTTTTGGAATGTGTGAAAGATTAACATTGTTCTGAAAGTCAGAACTATGTAAAAAATCTATTCAGTTTGGAGTGTTATCTGCTTTATTTTTTGTTGTTGCTGCTTTCTTTGGGGGTTGGGGGAGGAGGATTGGAAGGTAGTTCATTAATTGAGGTGGTTGAATCTTTTCTTTCTTTTGTGTAATTCTCTGTATAGATGTACTAAGTTCTCTCCTATTCATCTTTGTGGATTTGGCTAGTTTACAAGATACCTAATTCAATGCCGCCCTCTCCTGTCAATGTAGCAAAATCCAGTTTCTTTAGTTATTTTTCTAATGGTAAAGGAAGGGGCTGTGTGTCCTCCAACTTTTTAATTCTCCTTTGCATTTCAGGACTCTAAAACTTTCCCTTTTGCTTCTTTTTCCCTTTACCATTCAATTGCCAAGGATTACTTCTCTCTTCCATTTTGTGTTTGTCTCTCCCAGGAGAAGACTGCCACTTCAAATCAAGCATAGTTGTAAGTCCCTTTCCTGTTCTTGTTATACCTCCACACTTTTTAATATTTTCACACTTAATGCAGGCTCTGGTGATGGTTTTAGATCAACTTTATACTCAGCAGTAGTTCCCCTCTTCCTTATTTCCAAGTTTTTCTCAGACTGCCTTTAGTTGCCATAAAGGCTTGTGACAGGGCAGAGTATGAAAAATTGCTCATTGAAATTTGACAGTTTTCCTGTTTTTTGTTTTGTTTTGTTTTGTTTTTTTCCCTTTAACTTACAGTTATTTTGAAGTTTGGAAATTCTCTGTCTTCAAATTATACTGAAGGTGTTTGTGTGTGTGTGTGTGTGTGCGTGTGTGCGTGTGTGTGTGTGTGTGTGTGTGTGTGTAGTTTTGTTTGCTCTTCTTGTTTAGTAAAGCTTTTGGAGAAAGTATTAAGGGAGCCTCCATTGGCTTTAGCCTCCTGAAAACCCCATTTGGTTTTTTTGAATCCATTTTCCCTCTACTGATTTGGAAGTTTCACATTCTATTGTTAGATATTTAGTATGTCTTTTGAAATCTGACTTTGCATATTTATGTGGAAATCTGAAGTTGGTATTTTAATTAAACTCCCAACAGTTTCATGTATTTTAGAATATTTTGTTTGATTATTCATTTTTCACCTTTTATGCTACTGTTCTTGTCAAGTACTTTTATTTTGTTCTATTAAACACCCTCTGTATTTAAATGTTACTTTTATTATTTTTGGAGATGTAATTTTTTTTAGGTTTACTCAGATGTACTTATTTTAATGCTTTTTTCTTTATTTACCATACCTTTCTGCCATATTAGAGCTTTCTTCAAAAATTACTTTCCTTGTGCACTTGAGGTACATTCTTTAGTGCCAGAGTATTTGTGGAAGAGTATAAGCATTCTAGGTTGATAGGTTTTTGTTGCTGTTTTGTAGGGCATTAGTTTTTGTATTTTGTGTTTAACACTTCACAAATATGTCATTGTGTTCTTATTATCATTGTTGCTGTGAGAAAGACTATTGTAAGTTTGTTAGTTCTCTGTTGGTTTATTCTCTCTAACTCCACTAAGATTGTCTCTTTATATTTAGTGTTTTGGTTTTCCTACGCTATGTCTATTTGTTGAGGTTTTTTTTTTAATTTTTATTGGGGAATATTGGGGGACAGTGTGTTTCTCCAGGGCCCATCAGCTCCAAGTAGTTGTCCTTTAATCTAGTTGTGGAGGCCGCAGCTCAGCTCCAAGTCCAGTCACCATTTTCAATCTTTAGTTGCAGGGGGCACAGCCCACCATCCCATGCAGGAATTGAACTGTTAACCTTGTTGTTGAGAGCTCATGCTCTAACCAACTGAGCCATTAGACTGCCACTCCGGAAGCTCAGTGGCAGCTCGTTGTCTTCTATCTAGTTATGGAGGTCAAGCTCACTGGCCCATGTGGGAATCGAACCGGCAACCCTGGTGTTCAGAGCTCGCACTCTAACCAACTGATCCATCCCGCCGCCCCTATTTGTTGAGTTTTTATTTTGTTTCTTCCACCTTTGAACTCATTGGGTTTTCTTTATGAATCAATTCATGTATTTGATAACTTCTGGAAATTTTTTAGCAATAACTTCTCTATTATTTCTCCATATTCCTATTCTTATTCGTTTTCTTTTCTGGGATTCTGATTAAATATACATTAGAAATTTTATCATGTCTGCCAAATCTCATCCTACATTTACATTTTCTATTGTTCTCTCTGATTTGACGTCTCAGTAATTTCTTCAACTCTGTCTTCAGTTTCAGTAATTCTCTTTTCAGTTTTGTCTAATCTCTTGTTTGACCCATACTTTGAGCTTTTTTTTGATTAAATTCAGCAATGTTTTTCATTTGTGAAAGTTTTATTTTTAATTTTTAAATATGTAAATATTTATTTGTTTATTTTTATTTGGGGAAGGTGAACAGGACTTTATTGGGGAACAGTGTGCACTTCCAGGATTTCTTTCCAAGTCCAGTTGTTGTCCCTTCAATCTTATTTGTGGAGGGCACAGCTCAGCTCCAGGTCTAGTCGCTGTTGTTAGTTGCAGGGGGCAGAGCCCACCGTCCCTTGCTGGAGTCAGGGAGTCAAACCAGCAACCCTGTGGTTGAAAGCCTGCGTTCCAACCAACTGAGCCACCTGGCACTGGCCCATGTGGGAATTGAACTGGTCGCCCTCGGCAGCACTAGGAGCATGGAGCTCCAATCACCTGAGCCACTGGGCAGGCCCTAAGTATGTAAATATTTTTATACTGTAGTCTTACTTGCTCATTTTTGTGATTCCATGTTTATTTAGATATTTTTATATAGTTTAAAAAATGTTTTGTGCGTGAAAATTCTAATGCTAGATTTATTTTTGATACTAAGTTGGTTTGTTGTTTACTTTTTGTAATTATGAATTCATTTATATATTTATGTGTTTATCTGTCTTGCCTGACTACATATTCCATAAAGGGGGGGAGGGGACCTTTTATCTGATGATTTACATCTTAATATATAGCTTATAGTCTGGTATTAGGTATGCACCTGAAGTTAAGTTACTGAAAGGAGTCCCTGTTTTTATTTTCTCTCACTTATTCCATTGTTGGATCAGTTAAGTTTTTAAATACTCTTTTTTTCTTTTCTTTTTTTTTCTTTTTTTTTAAGGAAGGCTGCACTCATGGGTATGTTTTCAGAATCCTTGAATATTTCACAATGTTTTCTTTTTGTTCCTTTGACAGTTGGCCTGGATTCTTGAGTAAAAATTTTTCTCTTAAATCCCATTTTCTGGCAGTATTTAGCATTCAAAAAAGTAACACATCAGCCATTCTTATCTAATTAAAATAAAATAATCAGTGTTGTGTGCTATCTTTAAATTTGAATGTGTCATCTGAATATGACTTCTTTTGAAAGTGCTTTCAGTGATTTTTGCAAGGCACAAATTATACCTGTCTATCTGCAGACTTGGATCTTTATTTAAATCAGGGAATTTTCTTCTACATTTTATAATGTCTTCTGCAATATCTATTGTGTTTCCTCCCCAGATTTCCCTTGTATAATTTAGTTCTTTAATTAAAGCCTTGATCCTTCTCTTATTATTTCCACTTCTTTATTCTTCTGTCTTCTAGACATTTTCAAGTCTGTCTTCTACTCATCTAATTCAGCTTTATATAGAAAAAACAGATCTTACACCACTCCCAATGAGGCTTTTAATTCAAAATACATTTATTTAACATATACATGAAATATTTTGTCACAAAATTATTCCTACTTTGTGTACCCTTCTATGGTTGAATCATCTTCTTAAATCTTCCTGAAATTGAAAATAAGAAAATACCTAATATGTTGTCTTTACTTCATAGTGTCAGTTCAGAGAAGACATTTTTTTTTAACTTTTTTTTTTTATTAACTTTATTGGGGTGACAATTGTTAGTAAAATTACATAGATTTCAGGTGTACAATTCTGTATTACATCATCTATAAATCCCATTGTGTGTTCATCACCCAGAGTCAGTTCTCCTTCCATCACCATATATTTGATCCCCCTTACCTTCATCTCCCACCCCCAACCCCCCCCCCTTACCCTCTGGTAACCACTAAACTATTGTCTATGTCTATGAGTTTCTGTTTCTCATTTGTTTGTCTTGTTCTTTTGTTGTTTTTGGTTTATATACCACATATCAGTGAAATCACATGGTTCTCTGCTTTTTCTGTCTGACTTATTTCGCTCAGCATTACACTCTGAAGATCCATCCATGTTGTCACAAATGTTCCTATATCATCTTTTCTTACTGCCAAATAGTATTCCATTGTGTATATATACCACAACTTCTTTATCCATTCATCTATCGAAGGATATTTTGGTTGTTTCCATGTCTTGGCCACTGTAAACAAAGCTGCAATGAACATTGGAGCACATGTGTCTTTATCTATAAATGTTTTCAGATTTTTTGGGTAGATACCCAGGAGAGGGATTGGTGGGTCATATGGCAATTCTATTCGTAATTTTTTGAGGAACCTCCACATTGCCTTCCATAACGGCTGCACCCATCTGCATTCCCACCAACAGTGTATGAGGGTTCCTTTTTCTCCACAGCCTCTCCAACACTTGTTACTATTTGTCTTGTTGATGATAGCCATTCTGACTGGGGTGAGGTGATATCTCATTGTGGTTTTGATTTGCATTTCTCTGATGATTAGTGATGTTGAGCATTTTTTCATATGTCTATTTGCCATTTGTATGTCCTCTTTGGAGAAATGTCTCTTCAAGTCCTCTGCCCATTTTTCAATTGGGTTGTTTGTTTTTTTGTTGTTGAGTTGCATGAGTTTCTTGTATATTCTGGATATTAGTCCCTTATCGGAGGCACTATTTGCAAAAATCTTCTCCCATTCAGTTGGTGGCCTCTTTATTTTGTTGATGGTTTCTTTTGCTGTGCAGAAGCTTTTAAGTTTCATATAGTCCCATTCATTTATTTTAGCTTTTACTTCCATTGCCTTTGGAGTCAAATTCATAAAATGCTCTTTGAGCCCAAGGTCCATAAGTTTAGTACCTATGTTTTCTTCTATGCAGTTTATTGTGTCAGGTCTTATGCTTAAGTCTTTGATCCATTTTGAATTAACTTTGGTACATGGTGACAGATAGCAATCCAGTTTCATTCTTTTGCACGTGGCTATCCAATAGAGAAGATACTTAATTCTGATGATTCTAGAAAGTTTTTCCCACCTTGAAAATCATTTCACACATTGGCTGTTTTGTTTCTACCTTCTAATAAGTATTGTAGGCAATCTACCATCTGTGGCCTTCTCCAGGAAAAAGAACTGTTTCTGTTCTCAATTCTGGGAGAGAGCTTTGCCTGACTAGTTTTTTGCTAGTTAAAACTAATAAAAATTAGCACTGGTCTGGTCAGGATAGAACTCTTTTTTTGTAGGTTGCGATTCAAAGCTTCCTTCTTGGAAGGAATTATAATTTTTAATTCAATGATAAATACTTTTCTGTGAAACTCTGAGATTAAGACTTTGGATACTAACTACTCACCCATGTAACTAATATTTAAGAGTCTAATGGTCATTAACCGGTAATCTTTTTCTTTTTTAACTGCTCAAAACCATTGTAACAGTAATTTCCTTTCTCTCTTTCTCTCTCTCTCTCTTTCTCTCTCTCTTCGTGCATGTGTGTTGCTACCAAGAAGGTATGTTTGAATTACCCATTTTAATTCTTTCCTTGCATTAAGTTTGTAATTAAACATTTGAAACTATATTTTATGGGGAAAATTAACCAGTATTTCTGCTTCAGGAAAAATATCAAAAGTTTTTCTACTAACACCTGTGCCATCTACTCAAGAAGAAACTCTTCTGAATGATCTTTCTGTTTCGCTTATCATTTCTCATGCATTCTAGAAACAGTACCCATTGTCCTCCAACACCTAATATGTAGCTTTTCTGCTTATGTAGCCACCTCATCTAAGAGAATGCCACCTCATCATGTGCCTTTATCACCCTAACTTGGGCATATTAGTGTAATTTTACCAATGTCCCTTACACTTAACTCCCAGACCAGGCATTCTTTCATAGAAGGTGGAATCATATAGGACAGAATTCTAGCTTTTGACATTGTTTTAGTTTCCAAGTACAGATACAAGATTTTTATCTTATTTTTATTTTTAGGGGATTATTTCCACAATGATGTATCCTTTATCTAAAAACTTTGATGTTTCAAACATGTCTTAATATTTAT
Organism: Rhinolophus sinicus; assembly: GCF_057876585.1. Taxonomy (NCBI): domain Eukaryota; kingdom Metazoa; phylum Chordata; class Mammalia; order Chiroptera; family Rhinolophidae; genus Rhinolophus; species Rhinolophus sinicus. The sequence goes on from NC_142504.1 coordinate 22,841,335, forward strand.
ATATAAAGGCAGATCTTTATAGAATTAATTAGCAAATTAATGCAGTGAGTAAATATTTAATGAATACCTACTATGGGTGTAGTACTTTATTTGAGGTTAGAATTTAATGCGGGAGAGTTGTCTTTTACTATCTACAATTTGGCTAAGAAAATAAGACCAATACATATGTAAACCTAAAAATGTTGTTAGTTAGAGATTGTGAGAACTGTGGTAATGTAAATTACTGATGTTCAGTAGAAAGAGATGATTTCATAGGAGGAAATCATCCCAGCCAGGTCTTTGAAAATCGATGTGAAGTATAAAGACAATTATTGGGAAACTATTAGAATGGAAAAGGAATAATAATGATTGTACCAGTGTGCCACAAAAGTGGATTCTGTATAGTAAAGGTGTGAGAACTGTGGTTAGAGAGTTGATTAGGTTGTTTGTGAATGGCCTTGAATGCTAAGATGAAATTTGTGCTGAAGTTTGTGGTACATACAGGATGGTGTGGATGTGGATTGTGAGTGGTTGGAGTATGTCTAATGAGGGATGTCACAATAGGAAACTAGCAGGACTTGGTAACTGTTGGGTGAGTTGTGTAGGATCAAAACAGTTTTGCTAATTAAAAGGGACATTGTGTATGAGACCGCTTTTTCACTTTATTAAGTTGTGGAATTTATATTATGAATGATGTTGTATGACAATAAAGTATGACAGTGTGACAAGTCCCAGATCTAGAAATAATTGACACAATAATGAACTGCTTGTTTCTCAGGCCAGACGTCTGGTGATTTTGGCTGCCCCTGTTTTACCCCACTGCACTTAGGCTCTGAGCACTGCATTTTTAGGTCTTTCCTACTTAGCAAAGTAGCAGTGCTGCCCCCCAGAGTTTTACTGACCAGTTCTTTTTTCTTATTTACCTCATTCCACAAATACTTACGGAGCTCCTGCAGTATATGCAAGGCGTCATACTAGGCACAGAGAATACAGGAGTTGAAAACTGCTGTGTGATGATTATGTTAATAGGTAAATCCAAGTGCATTTTCATGAGTATTTTAATATTTAGGTTTTGGGAGACAGTTGTTTCACTCAAATGAGAAAGAGGAACATTCATTTGGAGATGACTTTTATTTTTCTCAAAATCTATTAATAGGTGAATGCTTTTTCCTGTAGTTTTGGAAATGTACAAACACCAAACATTTATTTTTTATCTCCACTAGGGGACAGTGTGTTACCTTTAGATTTTTTTTTTTCCATATCAGCAAAATGTATATTTTTTTTTCTTCACTTTTTTATTTGATATTATCTTATGAATGTAACACAATAGTTAAAAGGTTTATAAAGTCTACAACTAAGGATTTTTGTAATTGTATGTTTTATGGATAAATAGATATAGTGATATGTATAGATAGATAGAATGAGTAGATAGATAGCTATAGATAGTACACTTTTATTTGTTTAGAGTCTTTGAAATTTTGTGGCATTTACTTAGAGAATTTTTGCATGAGTTCATCAAAACAAGGATGGATGGAGGAGGAATATTTATATCAAAACATAAGCATCTGAGTTTCAGGACAGCTTTGTAACTCATGGAAATTGAATTAAGATTTAGGTATGGGATTTGCTGAGACATCGTAATGTTTACCCTTCAAGAAGAGCTGTGTAATCTCCTGAGATATCTAAAGCCTAAATATATATACATATGTTTTAACTTTATAGCTTTCCTTTTAACAGAGTACATTGTGTTTTTTAGGAATGATGTATATGGAGGATGAATATCTCTAAAAGATTTCCTTTCAGGTTGTCTATAAAGATTTGGACAATCATGATGTTATAGCTTTTCCTGCTATTCTTTGAGACTGTGTTCTGCAAAATCCATGTAAATTTGATTCTAATAGCATACCATAAATTTGTTTACACCGCTTAGTGCAAGTACTGAGAGCTGTGTAATACAATGATAGGATTTAATGTTTTAAAATATATCTTTTAAAAAGTTCTGCAAGTTCATGTACACTGGTAATAGTTTTGTCAAAATTTGTCCTTTGAGACAAATTAGTTAGTAAGTAGGGAATTTTGAAGATATAGGCAATATAGAAAACTGACCATTCATTTGTACACACTTAAAAGGTGCAACTTCTTAGTAATTTACTTTGAGAATTGTAGGCTTTACTTGTTCAAATTGGGAAGCAGATGTTGGGGAGGAGGGAAAACAAGAGCTGCTATGAATTATGAAGGTGCTGCTGTCATTCTTAATCTTCTGTGAAAATAAAAAAATTCCTACTTTCCCTGATTTCCCAAATCTTGCCAAAGGCTTAGAAGTCCCATGAGAATTCTGCATCAAGACTTCACTCTGCTATTGAAGACTGTATATATGTGTGTGTATGCGTGTGTGTGTGTGTGTGTGTGTGTGTATCTATCTCTCTCTCTCTCTCTCTCTCTCTCTCTCTCTCTATATATATATATATATATATATAGAGAGAGAGAGAGAGAGAGAGAGAGAGCCAAAAATTGTACTTACATTTTAAGAAAGGAAAACTGTATTAAAATTGTGATACTCAATATATACCATTAACAAAAGATGACTGAAAGTCACGTTTGATTTCTGCTATTACAAGAGGTGCTCAAAGTGGTTACCATCAGCATCCAGACACTTTTGATTACGGCGAACTACTGCTTGAGCAACATTGACCAAAGTGTCCACTTGTATACATTTTTTTGGCACCTCCAGTACACATACACACACACACACACACACGCACACACACGACTTATATTCATCTTTTCTTATCGATATATATTGAGTATTACAATTTTAATAAAGTTTTTTCCTTTCTTAAAATGTGTATACATCTTTTTGGTACCACCTGTATATATATAAAAACTCTCAAAAGGAAACCTACCTATCAACCAAGAAAAACACACGCATATACTAGAAAACTAAAGTCCAGGATTCCATTGATAAGACTTAATTACTAGTGAGTAAATTTAGAATTACCTTATATGTTTAAAAGATAATGGTAATAAGAACTTATGTGCATATTTCATCTAACCATAGTATATTTTATCCTGATCTTGAAATTACAAGGAATAGAGAAATAGCTCACTATGATAGTTTTCTAGCTAAAACCCATGATGAATTCTAATCCTAAGTAATTCACTTTGAAGATACAGAAAATTAAAAATAGCTATTTTATATTGATAATTTGTCTGATATTCTTCCTAATGTTTTTAAAAATTCAGCTGTTAGAAATGTCAAGCTCTCAATGAGCAATTGTTAACATACTGAATAAAATTAAGTACATACATATTTTTTGTTGTCACTTGTAGCTGGACTTCCATGATGTTTTTCTTAAACTCTAAGTCAGCAGGTAGCTAAGACCTTGTGAATTATTAATTTGATTCTTTCTTGAACTTTTCATTGAAGATTAGAATATTCAAACAAAAGTGTTTTATTTTGTACAGTTTTTTGAAGATTTTTAAGGAGATAATATTCCCTGGTAATTTGGACAGTGTACTTTATTGTTGATTTTATATGAAAACAAATTATATTTAGTTTCCTGAATTTAAACAGTCCTGAAACTAAATTTTAAAATAACTTATTGTTCTTGTTAGAAGAATACATTTTGTTCATTGTGGAACTTTTCAAAATATAGCAAAACACAGAGGAAACAAAAATAACCATAAATTCATCACCCAAAATTATTCTTGTTAGTATTTTGATATTTTCCCTCTCTGTATTTAAAGATATATGACTAATGTATTGTTTTTCCCTTCTGACTGGTTTCTATTATGCAATCCAGTTGTACTCAAGGAAAAGTGTACGTGTGGTAATTTTTCAGCTAGAAGTTATGTTTTTATTGTTTTATAATTTTTAACATTTTTCTATAAAGTTTGACATTGTTATGAAGTGAACAGGATGATAAAAACAGGCAATTACAATTATGACAATAATGCAGACTTCCACACATCATATATCATTAAATATCTACCTGTTTTTCTTTAAATTCAACAAATGTATGATTTTTATGTGTGGGTGTATAAACATTGGTGTACCAGGTTTATAGTTTATGCTCTTTATGGCTAGTGTGTAGAAATCAAGGTACCTTATTTATTTATTTTTTTTTTGCTAGAAAAAAATCTAAACCTGGAAATTGCTAGAGTTACAGATAATTAATAAACTGCTGATAAATTTAACTTTGGTAGTTTTTTCTTTTATTTTTTATTGTGGAAGTTGGGTACCCACTTTCTTTCAATGCCTACTGTAAGATCTAGCTATCATATTGATATGCCATGATGAAAATTAGTTATGATTTCTTGTTCCCAACATATTTCTTGTCCATTATGGACTCTGCAGTTGTATACATACTTACATTTTTTGAAAAATAACAGACTTTGTTTTTTAGGTTTATAGAAAAATTGAGATGATCGTACAGAGTTCCCATAAGCCCTGCACCCAGTTTCCCCTACTAACTAAAGTCCATAGTTTATTCAGATTGCCTTAGTGTTCTACCTAAGGTATTATTTTTTAAAAAGCCATTTGTTTAGTTTATGACATTTATTTTACATGCCCAAGGATAGTTTTTCACTTTATTAGATTTTGCATAATTTTGCCTTTTTCATACCTCTTTGTACCTTTCATTCACCCTCTTTATATCTAAATTTATTTCACATAGCCTAGTTAGATGTTCACATTTTTTTAAAATTAGTTTCAGGTGTACAAAGAAATGTAATAGTTTGACATTTACACCCCTGACAAAGTGATAACCCCCTCTCCTAGTGTATTATTTTTTTGTTCCAAGTTATCATATGACTTTTAGTGATGTCATGTCTCCCGAGTCTCCTTTTGGCTGTGACAGTTTCTCAGACTTCCCTGGTTTTTGATGAACTTTACAGTTTTGAAGAGTAATGATCAGGTATATGGTAGAAGTCCCCTCTATTGGAGTTCATCTGATGTTTTTCTCATTACATTGGAGTTATGGGTTTGGAGAGGAAGACCACAAAGATAAATGCCATTTGCATCACATCATATCAAGGGTGCATATTATCAACAGAATTTTTCAGTGTTCATGTTGACCTTGCTTACTTAATGTTAACATTAAACATTGCATAATGTTCGAAACACACAACGGAATGTAGGTATATATACACATATATGTGTAAATGGTGATAAAATGACCACATATAGTGCTCTTTTGTTCCCCAGTCTCCTCAAGGATTAAAAACACTGTTTTGCATATCCACGGGCATCAAGAAATGTGTTTTAAAGATCTATTTGAGTTTGCATTTTTTAAAATGTGTGTTATCAATACTTTTATAGAGATAGGGAATTGTGAGATGAGTTTGAAATCCATAAATTATTTGACCAGCTGATCTCTGTACATACCAGAATTTTTTGAGTATGTGTGTGTCTTACCATTTTGTGTAATAAATTGTTAAATTTTCATATTTTTCAATGATAAAATGATCAATAGAGCTGAGGCAGAAGGGAAAGCAATAACATAGGTTCTTCCCACTGAATTATAATCTTTCCAAATGATGCCTACAAAAAAATTACAGAAGTAAATGAATCATTAAAAAGATTCTTACTTAAATTCTTTATTAGCTGCAGATATCCGAGTTATGGAGCTATCAAAATAAGCATAGAAGATTTATTCTAAGATACAGAAATGTGATTTTTCTAGCCCCAGAATCTTAAACAGATTTTTTCCCCCATCTTTCATATCTTCATTTGTTACTGGGCTGCTTTCATTTTGACAAGTATAAACTGGTTTTAAAGAGGGACTACAGATAGCCTTTTTCGGTTTATTTTTGAAGGGAAAACCTTAATTATCATCATCTGTTGTATGTCTTAATTTAACAAATGAGACTTGTGAGTTCATGTGTATTAACCCTGCAACATTGTAATTAATTCATCATTAAGAGTGACAAATATGTATCCATAGCAGTTTTGTATTTTGTTCAATTTTAGCATATGTATTTTTTTGTTTATGATGTGGCATGGATGATATCTACTCCCATGTAAGCGAATCACATTTTAAACCCAAATATATTTGGCTTTAGAATTATTTGCTTTTATGTGATTTAAGTCTTGTGATATTCTGGAAACATTTGAAATCCAATATTGAAATGTCATTTAAAACCCACATGCAAGAAGCCAAGTAGCCACCATCAGCTTCTTGTGCGTCTTCCCCAGCTTCATCCCTTAGAACTAAATAAGAGAAATGGATGGAAAAGAGGAGCTTAACAGAGGTGGTCTCTCATCACCATCCTCATAGATGAGGAGCCCAGGGCCTGGGCTGGTGGAAGTGTGGTGACAGTGGTAAGGCTTAGAGAATGTTCTTCTTTGTACTATTGCCAAGGCTTCTGGCTAAATATGCAAATAGGAGTACACAAAGTAAGGAAATAGTGGTCATTGTTAACAAATGGGTTAAACTGAAAGGGTGATGATATCTTGATCATAGAGCCTCCTTTGCTTTGAATTTGTTAGAATTTATGGAGTGCTAACCATGTGTTAGGCATTGAGCTAAGTGTTTCATATTCAAAGATAAAATGAAAAATTCTTTACATCAAGAAGCATCATCTGGTGGAATAAGTGGTCAACTATAAAGACTATTAGAAGTCAGAGTGCTAGAGGAATTCTCGCACAGCTGTGGAAACACATTCACCTCACCCAAACTGAGTGGAGGATAGAAGCCAACGTAGCTTTCAGAAGTCACTGATATCTGGGTTGGAACCACAAAGAGTAACTGTGGTCAGCTAAGCTGAGAAAGGAGTGGGACAGCTTTTCTGGCAAAGGGATTAGCTCGTGCAAAGGGATGAAAGCTTAAGAAAATGGCTGGCTTGGGCGATCTTAAATAGTTCCGTGTGGCCTGGAGATTTGAGTGGTTTTAAGGGAGAGGCTGGAAGGATAAGAGACTCTTTTCATTACCAGGTAGAGAGTTCAGACTTGATCCTGAAGTTTAAAGAGAGCCTTCAGAAGATTTTAGGCGGGATTGTGACGTGCTCAGATCTGTATTTTTTAAAAAAGTATTTGACTGCTGTGTAGAAAATAGGGTAGAACAGTATATAAGACTTTAGAGAGACTGTTTATGAGATTGTTCCAGTAATTCAGGAGGGAGGTCGTGTGCTAGCAGCAGCAGTTCGAGAGGAGTGTATGGATTCAGAAAACATGAAGGAGGTAGAAGTTGTAGGTCCTAGTGATATATTAACACTGGGATAAGGCATTAAGGATGCTGCCAAGTTTAGAGGTTGGTTATCGGATCTTTCTTTTTGAACATAGCACAATTCATAACACAGAGACCTTAGAGATATTAGCTCTGTTTCCATTTTCCCTTCATATTATCATCCCCTCATAGCTTCGAGAAGCCTCATAAACATATTTTAATAGGCAATATGCTTTCAAAGGCTAAACCACATCTTAGCAACTTGTGAGATAATTCATTTCACAAATTTGCCGGCTCTCTGCTTCATAAACAAGCAGGTTCTCCCTACGGCCCCCCGCCCCCACACACACCAGTGCTCACAGTTTATAACAAAGTCTGTTGTTGGAGCACACTCAGACACAAGATGAAGAAAAGGCTTGCATCATCGATGAAATATTCCCACTTCAGTGAAGAATGAAAGTTGGTCAGATATTGGATTGAAAGAAAATAATCTTTTGATTCATACTCTTAGCATTTGAAATTGTGTCCGTGTTTTTCTTAGTAACTACAGCAGATATTTCTTTTGTCTTCAATGAAAAGTGTTTCCAGGAGCATTTCTCCTTTATTTGGGGGAGCAAGTCCATGCCTATGGTTATGGCCTGAGTTCTGTAGAATGCTGAGTCCAGAGAGCAGTGGACGTTGAAAAGTGGTCCCTAGATCTCATAGAAACAGAGTAGAATGATCATTGTTAAGTGCAGAGGAGTGGAGGAAATGAGAAGATGTTGGTCAAAGGGTACAATCTTCCAGTTGTAAGGTGAATAAGTTCTGGGAATTTAATGTATAGCATGGTGATATTGGTTAACAATTTTGTATACTTCAAAAGTGGCTAAGAGAATAGATCTTAAATGTTCTCACACCCTCCCTCACCAAACAGTAACTCTATGAAGTGATAGGTTATAACTATTGTCTTAATCATTTCACAATACATATGTCTATCATACATCACATCACTGTGTTCTACACTTTAAACTTGCACAGTATTATGTGTGAATTATAGCTCTATAAAGCTGCGGGGGGGAGGTGGTGCGGGAGGGTTACTTCAAAATAAATAAATAAATTTGAAAAAGAAAAATAACTACAAAATTTAATGTGTGACACCTTTTCTTTCAGAAGTAATTATTGTTTTATCCTTTCTTTTCAGGATGAGCAGAAGCTACAGGACAGTTTAAGGCAAGGTGCCACTATTATTGCCACATTAATTAAAGAAAGAAATTCCGGACTGGTTGGTCAGCTACTGGTAGCATGAAGAGCACAATTACCTCCTGAGTTGTCAGAACCACTTACCTAAATATCTCTTTTGTGCTTCTCTCCCTATTGTATATGGTAGAATGTTTGTCTTCTGTGTCTCATAATTGTTAGAATATGATGCTTAGGTTATAAAAGTGTATCAGTGTTTATATCTATGAAAAAAATATTCACTTTTGTGCATGTCAAATTAAATTGCCTGAACCAGAAAGGAATAGATAAATGGAAAATAATAAAATGGAAAATAATAGCCTTCCCATAATCTTTTCTTCAAGGAGTGAAAGATCAAACAGAAATAATGATGGGTGAGCTAATCCTTCAAGGAATGAGAATTTAGAAAACTTGAACTATTATCTCCATTTAATTAGTAAATCACACTAAAGTGAAGCTAATATATAAGATTCAGAATTATTCTTAATTCTGAAATATTCCTCTACCATGTGATATTGACTTGTGTTCTAATTTTTTTCCCACTAAAAAAAAAAAAAAAAAAAAAAAGGAAATAGCAAAATAGCAGGGAACTCTGGTTCGGATATCTCACCATTGTCTTCACATTATTCCTGATCCCTAAAGAAGAGGCCATGTTTTTCTCCTGCTTTTCTACTGTTTTAAAATTGGCTGTGTTCCTTGGTTTATGAAATATAATTTTGACTCATTTAAAAAGGTCTCTGATTTTTCTGAATAAATTTAAAAGAAGACTGGAAAGCTTCATAAAACTGAACTTACTTTGGTCAATCCCAAGTTTTAGTCCTCTTCTAAAAGGCAAGGAGTCATTTCATATCCAAGAATTTAATTTTTTTTTAAACAATACTGCTCTCTTTTTAAATCAAGTTCTGATTCTTTCAAATTTCCACTAGTGTATACACATCTTAAATGCTGATGATTTTCCCGTACATTGCATTTTATAATTATGTGCATTTAGCCATTAGAGAGGCCTCTTATTCCATTTTTACATTTACTTTCTAAAAATACGTTAGATCAGATTATTCCAGTGCTAAGGCTGCATATGGTAACTATAAAAGTTGCATGAAACATTTTCTATGAAATGTCTACCTTGTGGAATTTCTTCCTAACCTACTGGATGATTTTTTCTATATTTCTCAAGTATCTATATTAGTAGGAGAGTTTATATTTTACATTTAAGTAATAGTGGGTAGAAAATAATGGACATGGTGTAATTATTATAATTAATTGTCCTGAATGAAATGTGTTCCTTCATTGCAGTTTGGATCTAAGTTCCTGGGCTTGTTACTTTCTCTCTCTCTCTCTCTCTCTCTCTCTCTCTCTCTCTCTCTCTCTCTCTCTCTCTCTCTCAGAATGTTAAGAAATAAATAATTTCATTCAAATCTTGAGGGTGATAATATATGGGCAATGTGTGGATTTTGGTTAGAATGTCTATGTCAGTGGTTCAGTTATGTTGTGAAAGGTTCTCATCTTGTGCCTGTTGAAGAAGTCTTCAGGTAAAAATGTTTTAAGCATTTGAAATTGTCTGACTTATTTCGCTTAGCATAATAATCTCAAGTTCCACGGATATAAAACTGAAAACAACAAAGGAATGAGACAAACAAATGAAGAAACAAAATCTCACAGACACAGACAATAGTTTAGTGGTTACCAGAGGGTAAGGGGGGAGGGGGTTAGTAGATGAGGGTAAAAGGGATCAAATATATGGTGATGGAAGGAGAACTGACTCTGGGTGGTGAACACACAGTGTGATATATATATATATATATATGATGTATTACAGAATTGTACACCTGAAACCTATATAACTTTACTAACCATTGTCACCCCAATAAACTTTAATTAAAAAAAAAAGAATTTGAAATTGCTCGTAAATGCAAATTGGGAAATGCTGTCAAGCTTTTAAAGAGAAAGTGAGTGTCTCTAAGTACAAGGCAGGTAACTGGGCATATCTAATGGCACAGCAAAATCACTCTATCAACTGAGTACTGGCAAAGTTCTTAAGAGTTCAGCTTAATAATGAAATGTTACACCAGACAAGAATTTATGCAGGAGCAATTAGTATGACTGTACCCTAGGCTTTAGAAGCACTTAGTGTAATGAAGTTTAGTTAATAAAATATTAAATTGTGTCCAAACTTATCACCACCATCATCATAACATGTAAATTATTTTTCTTTATAGCTTATAAGTGGTTCACAACATTGCAAATAAAGAAATCTCCCCACATCTTTTACTGTTTCAATGGGAAGTGATGTGCCAGGATCTGAAATGCTTTGCCCAGTGCCATTTGGCTGCCTAATAACAAAAGGCAGGGCTTTAACTCAGGACCACTGATAATATTTTAAGCTCATCTTCCTGTAACCATGATTGCTGGTGAGGGACATCCAGCAGAGAGGCTGTGGGAAATAAGCCTGAGGCTCTGCATGAGCTCTGGAGGAAAAGACTAGGAGGGCAGATCGCCTAGTCACCAGAGGAAAGTCCGGAAGCTTTGGCCTGTCCAGCCATCTTCCAACATACAGAAATTGTAGCTAAGGGTGAAAGGAATGGAGAGAATTAGTGACCAAGAGAGAAAGAGAAATTAGTTGTTTTTATTGTTTAAGAGATCCAGAGGCAACTTTACAGTTACGTTTTCATCACAGCGTCTGTAAACTTAATTACTTTCATGAGAACTGTCTTTTACTTTGTTTTCTAAAATCCCTTAAATAATAGTAATTATGCCTCAGGGTTGCTGAAATTTCTTTCTACCTGGGAAAAGTTTTGTGAAAAGATTATTTGCTTTCTAAATGTATGCTCGTTAATTGAGTGTAATTTAAAGATAGCCTTTTTAGGAATTTAACAGTATGATCAGTGGTTTGATTAATGACTCATATTGGTAAGAGGTAGTAGGTTTTTCTTTTTATATATATAAAGCTGTTCGATGTGACAGATCACTTGTTGCAAATATACTCATTTACAGATAAAAATCAGACACCTATATTCAACTCAGAATAATTCTTACTGTAGTTACTTTAAGCATTTTGCATTGGTTTAACAGGCAAACTCTTTTCCCATGGTAGTTTGTTATAATTATAACTATTAAATTCTACTATGCGTGTGTTTATATATATATATTTGTATATATGTATACATATATATATATTTACTATATATACATATATATACACACACACAATGATCATTTTATAAAAATCAAGTTGCAGTAGAACATTTTCTTACAGTGAATCTGCATTTTGTACTCCTTTTATTGTTTAAATTAATTATGTCAAGGAAGCATAAATCATACTATTTTAATTAAAATATTAAGAAAACCATTTGGAAGAAGAAAAATTGAAGTTATTTTAAAAGTTTAATTCAAAAATAAACAGAATAGATGAAAAATACATATCATTTTAGTATTTATTAGTGTGATTTAAAATAAATGAACTAAAAGTGGCTGTGTTAGTGGTTTGGCATTGTAACTTTATGTTATACATTTTTGGTTTCAAAATTGTGAAAAATGTATGGATATTTTTTTAAATAAAAGTAACACATTACTATTAAAGATTCCCAATATATTCTTTATAAAACAAAGTAAGTAATTGATAAATAACTAAATAAATTATTGGTATTTTAAAAGACAATGGCAATATTCATTGATATTTATTGTATATGTGCATATTTTTTTCAAACTAACTCAGTCACAATTGAATAAGTAAATATAATATTTGTTCTGAAAAATAGAACAATGTAATATTTTATAGTATTGATAGAATTTGAGATCCAGATCTATTATCCTATAAATATATATTAAATATTTGTATAACCCAAAGTCTCAATTAGATTTTTGTCTTCTTTCCTTCTCATTTAGCAATTATAGTGGTGGCTAAGGATATAAAAGCTATACTCAGACACAATGGAAGAGTGTTGTGATTACTGAACAATGTCTGTGTGGTGGGTTGATTTATCATTCAGAAATATTCTTTCCCTCCACTTAGCTTCCAGAGGAGGAATATATGTCCACCTCTTGACTTTGGGAGTCATCATGTGACTTCCTTTGACCAGAGTGAGTCAGAATGGCAGTGCATCATTGAGACTAGACCTAAGAGACCTTTCAGGTTGATACTTGCTGCCTTCCACTTCTGCCACCACCAGCAGATGCACATGCCCAGCTTGGCCTGCTGCCTCCAAATGGAAAAGAAGAGCCCAGATCAGCTGATCTCCAGCTAATCAACACATGGGTGAACAAGCCCAGCAGAGATTAGCAGGGCCACCTAGCCCAGTTCAGTTGACCTCTAGCAGACAGGTGAGTTAAAACAAGTGCTCACTGTTTTCTAATAGTAAGGAGTTTTGAATCTCTTTATTGCACACCAGTTGGTACCCAAGGAAAGATCTGCGGTATATTTGCCCTCACAAGTCGAGCATGTATCAGGAGACACAGTTTGCTAAAGCACAATGCTTATCAGGAGAAATATGGTCAGAGCAATGATCCTAAAGTTCTAGAAGGTTGTGAGGATTGCCTCCTTCCATATACAATAGTTAAAACACAAAAGTAGACCTGACTTTTTTAGAAAAGTTTTCAAAAGGGGTTAAACTTCCTTAGGCCTGGAATAATACTGAGTTAAAGTATGGGCATTTAAAATAGTAGATAATAAAATAACTAAAATGTATTGAATGATTACTATGTTCCTGAAACTGTTCTCAGTGCTTTACATGTACATAACTTTTTTCTTCATAATAACTTTATGTGCTAGGTAGTATACCAGTCTCCATTTAAAAGATGAGGAAAGCAAGGCGCATACATTTTGAATAACTTATTCAAGAGTCACTAAAACAGCAAGTGGGAGAAATGAGATTCAATTTTGGTTATCTAACTTTAGAGCTTATATTCTTAAGTACAGTGCTATACAATATTACAAAACATACTATTTTAAGGTTCCTTAAAGAATAACCCTCAAAGATGAGAATCTAAAGTATAATTTTTTTTTCTTTAATAACAAGAGAAAGTAGTAACGCCCGTTACCTGTGTTTCTATATTCTTCCTTTCCTTTGCCCATCACTACTTCCAACATATTTTGGAACATCCTTGGTTCTGTATGTGTCAGTAAAAATCTACAAAGACTGATACCCACATATGATTATTATCAATGCCATCTCTGTGAGTTCTAAAGTTGTTGGGATTTCCTCAGGCAATGAATGATCAGACATACTTGAATAACAAAAGTGTAAGATAAAAAAATGGAAGCAAATACTTTCTTGATCAATCAGAGTTGCTATCATGTAGCCATTTGTGCCTCAGCAACACAAAAGACATGAAGAGAAGTTGAAATCCACTCACCATCTTCATAAGAGAAAGGGAAGGTCTTGAGGAAGTAGTATGAAGTCTTGCCTGACCTTGAGACTCTCCTAAGCACATATGTTCACAGTGTTTGGTCGATGGGAAAACTTTGGGGTGAATGGTGTCCACTATGATGAGTTCAACCTGAGTGGAGCCACATTGTTTTTCTCTTCCCATTTGACATATTGGAATCTTTGATTTTAAAAAATGTCTTCACAGCTGAAATGCATTATGCAAATTTCTTCTTTGCTTAGGAAGCTACCAAATAATCTGAACAGTTGTTAAAACATCTGGGTCTATTTAGCACCATGGATGGAGCCTGACTTGTCAAATGCAATTTTTTTTTTTCTTCTAGTTCAACCTAAATCCTTGCATGGTCTCTGTGAGGTAGGTCTGTATCAGCCTTGTTATATGACAATTGCAAAAAAGGCAGATGCAGAGATTAAAGGCTCGTAATCATCCAGTACACTGGAAGCTAATCTGAGTTTGGAAATGCAGAATTTCTGACTCTACTTTGGACAGTTTTTCAGGGAATTGGATTACAAAGAGGAGGAACTGTTCTTTACTTAAGGTTAAAAAAATCTAATTTATATCTACATCCAGAATTTTACCTGGGTGTATTTCGTCATTTTCTATTTTGCAAAACTGCCGGTAAGTTTAGAGGGCAAAGCTTCAACAAGGCAAGCCTAGTGATCGTTTTGACCCAAGAGGAGACATGATTTGAGATTCCAAATGGAGTCCAATTTTGTAAGAATTTCCCTTAGTCTGTAGACTGTAATAATTGGGTTATTTGGATAAGGTTTGGCAAAACATCTAGTAGATTAACTGAATGAGGTTTCTGGAGCTTTGCCATTTTGGAGCTATCCATTTTGTTCTTTGTTCTACCTCATTATAAAATGGATTGTTGAAATTGGTTGGGTTGTTGGTATGTCAGGTTTTTCTTTCTTTTTTTTTTCTTTCCTATTCTTTACATCTGAGTCCTTAATTTGGTTGAAAGCAAGCTCTTCAGTCTAAGTGGATAACAAAACATCCCTTTGAGGAGGAGGAAGTAGATGATAAAATCTGCATGTTACTAATTTTTTTCAATAGTTTGGAGGAATTTCTTTTCCATCCTGTGTGTGTTTTTAAGACCCTGTTAAGTTCATAGTTCCTTTTTCTTTTCTTGTTTGAATAGAAAATCATTCTCTTTAATCCCCCCCTGAGTTTTAAAAATGTATTGCTGAACTGCCCAGTTCAGGAATTCAGTTGCCTGTTTTACTGAATGGAGATATGTATGACCTGATAGTAAAAGAATGCTATTCAAAGACATTTCCGCCTGTTTGTTTCTTGGATCAGTTACTGTTCACATAAATCTGGAAAGAGGCCAAAGTATGTAAACAAATTAAGAGTTTTGAGGATCCCAGTGGGGATATCCATAAGTTCTACCATAAATCAGGAATTTAAGATAAGTGCAATATGCTATAATAAGATAGCAGTGAGAAGCAACTCTTACAGACCGAATGTACTTGGCTCTGGTTTGGGAATCTTAATGGATATTAAAAGATTTGGGTTAATTGTGGAGTTATGCATAATACTACCTTTTCCAAAACCTATGTATGTTGCCTAAATGGAATTTATTGTTATTTTACTAACTTTTAATTTTTGTTCAATATAAACAGCCCTTCAACTCTGAAGCCCCTGTTTTATATTTTTAGCATCCTAAATATTAATATCTACCCTGTTTCCCCGAAAATAAGACCAGGCCAGACAATCAGCTCTAATGCGTCTTTTGGAACAAAAATTAATGTAAGACCTGGTATTATTATATTATGTTATATTATATTACATTATATTATATTATATTATATTATATTATATTATATTATATAAGACCGAGCCTTATAGTAAAATAAGACCGGGTCTTACATTAATTTTTGCTCCAAAAGACGCATTAGAGCTGATTTTCTGGCCTGGTCTTATTTTCGGGGAAACATGATATAATATGTAAATTATTTATCATTAATAAAAAATTAATGACTCTCTTTACACATCTACATAAACATGAGGATACAGTGAATGCAGTCTGATAAATTGGGGATTTTTCGTCAAGAGCTTTCTTATACATATTCTTCTCTTTTTATAGCTATCTCAGCATGAGTTGAAAATTATGGTCTTTTCATTTCCTTTGACCCAGAGTTAAAATTTAAATGTAAAACTTCCTCTTAGAAAGATAACCCATAAGTTTAATTTCACCATCATATCATCATTAATTTCCTCTCAATTTTCTGTGTGTGTGTGTGTGTGTAGGGTGAAAGAGACAGGAAAAATATAAAGAGAAAAATACACATTTTTTTCATGTCAACATTTTCTTGAAAGAGTTGTTTTAAAGCAATTGCATCGTAAGCTGTGCTTTGTATGCACATACAAGAACTTACAGAGATTAGGTATCACTGATTTAGTAAAGTTTATTTTAAAATAAATACGTTGTATATATTTATATGTAATAAATACATATTTATACATAATAATTATACATAATTAACCGCTCATTAGCACTGCAGATTCAACACAATTTTTAAGTGATTATATAACTTTATATATTGGTGGTCCCACTAGCTTGTGATATAAAAATAACTTTACAGTCTTGTTTTTCTTAAACAAGAATAAATAAAATATGAACCTACTTGGTGTCTGCAGGAAACTAATCTTTCACATCATTCTACCCAGCAATTTCACGCATGCTCTAGAATAAGTACCTCTTTTACCCTTTGTTGTTCATCGTTGCTATGCTGCTATGTCTGTTGCTGATGACCCTCTGAGAAAGCCACTTCCAGTCTTAACTGCCCTTGTATGCGACATACATACTGCAGCCCCAGAGAAAGGACTGTTTTTTGCTTTCAGAGTATCTGACTTGGATGTTCTCCCAGCTCACTCAGAGAGCTTGATCTCAGATGCACGCAGTTCAAGGCTGTAGAGGCTGGACTCTCCCTGAAACTGCAGTCATCTTTCTGTTGCTACAGGGATATGTGCTGCCACCAAAGGGAAGCGAAAGTAGTTTTGCCACTCACGTCGGCCTGTTTCCACTTGGCTCACTCCCAGATTCCTGGATGTTTGGGCCCAACTATGCCTGGACCAGCAGTGCCTACTCTCTATTACATCCCCACCTAAAGAACTTAGCTTCTTTCTTGTATTAAGATTAGACACTCCTCAGAATGGGTGACGGCACTGTCATCCATTCTCTCCAAGAGAAATGCTCATATGTACAAGAAGTCAAACACAAAATAGTGTGAATATTGATACATTTCCCAAGATCTGGATGTATGTAGCACTTTCTCACTATTATAGAACCTACGGTATATTACCACTAGACAACTTAGAGTAGAGGGCATTTTACACGTGTCTATTTTCTTTGAATCTAGAATATTAAACATTGGTAAAGTATAAAAGAAGTGAGGCAGGCAGTCAGGCTTAATATTGAATGAACCTCTCAAATTTTCTTTCCCATTATAAGCCACATAGATAATGTGTTCATTCTGTCTTCCTGACCCACAGTCTTCAATAAGTCTCAACTTACTTCTCTAGCAAGTAAATCCATCGTTTGTCTTTTATTATGGCCCACCATCTCAGTGTACCTCACTATTTGCAGTCTAGTTCAACCCTGTAGGTGAAAAAGCACATGCAGTGGAAGGAAACTTGATGCCCTTCCCCACCACACACCTGCTCTGAACTTTGACTCATTTCCTTGCTCTCACCTGGAACATGTCACCTGTCCTGTATTGATTCCATCCCCATTTTTCCTACAATATTCATCCCGGTTTCTGCTCAAATAAGATACATTCCCTGACCTCTCTTTATTCTTATTGTACATACAAGATGTAAATTCATGTCTTGACAATTAGTTTACATGCTGATTTTTGTAGCATCTCTTCTCCTCAGTTTAAGGACAAACCATATCTCAGTTTACACCTGGCTGCTCTACAAGACCTAGAAATGCTTTGAACACACAATGAACCTTTTGTAGACACCTAAATATTGATTTGATAGGGATTAATCATGAAATCGTTGTCTCCTTTGCGAATATGTCAGAGGTAATTGTATTACCAGCTGAAAAATCAGGCTCTGCATTAAGTGCTTTATGCACTGAATTCCGTTTCCTCTAATGGAGAATACATGTTCTGGAGTGTGACATAAATAGTTCAATCGTTACATAATATAAGCTATTCCTTTTGGTAATTTTACTTCTCCAGCCCTATTATAGCAGTGTCTGTGATTTGTATTTAAAGGTGAGTGCCTAAATGTATAGGAATTTAGCAGTGTTCTCATACAAGGAAAGGGAAAAGAACAGAAAGGAAGTCAGTTATCAAATCATTTATGAGTGGGCCACTGAGTACCCAATCAGTTGAGTACTCTCATAAAGCAGCTTAAAGTACTTATAACCGGCATCTGTAACAGGCTTTTAAAACACTCAAGCTCCTTTGATGTTTTACTCTTTACTTCTATTTTTTCCTAAGACATGCAAAGAATTTAATCAATCTTTTGAAATCTTTTTTTATGTATCTGCTGCTTTAATGGAAGCTAAGCTCCACCTGGTGGTAGAATTTGCTTTTCTTGTTTGGATTTCATATGCATTGAGATCAATTCAGGGAAACACAATCTGTATACGTCTCTCTATATGCACACATACATAGTGTGTGTGTGTGTGTGTGTGTGTGTGTGTGTTTTGAAGGCTTTCCTTTGTCAAAAAAGTTGTGACATGTGCTTATTTATTTTACTGACATTGACATGGAATACATGACTTTCAGCATTTGATTATTACAAGTGTTTCAATACGTTCATGCTCTCCGCAATGACCGGGATAATCTTACTGTGAGGATCACAAACCAAATCTTTCCTCTCACCCAGGTCTCATATCAGAATGGCTTTTTGAAAGGACTTGATTTATGCTTTGACAGTAAAGGAAGAATTTAAAGTCTTTTATGATTCATATAAAATCATAAAAATAAAAAGGAGACATGTTTGAAAGTATGAACTCATATCATATCTTAAAGCTGGATAGTCCAGCCCTTTACTCAGTACAAGAGTATATTCTTTCTCACAACATGTGAGAGCAGTATTATGTACACCCCTTATGTTGAGTGTCATTTTGTAGCATTTAGCTTTATGAGTACAGACTAGAAAATTCACCAGAGTTTAACACTGGAAACTCTCCAGCAGGATTTAACTACAGATAACGTTTTTTCGTGTTTGTATTAAAATATGAAATAATTTCTTATGTTTGAAAGTTGGGAAATTTCATTATAAAAATGTAGCTATCTAGCAAGGAAGGGCCTTTTTTCTTGCAAGGCAAGTGATGTCACCTGAGGTTACATGGGCACACACTCTGATTATCCATCAGTCCCACTACCCATCACTGTCTCACACTCTGCCTCCATTTATTGCTTGGCTTCTGTAGCAGTAGCTTTCCAGACCGCTACCATTCCTTTGTGATATCTACCTGAGACTTTCAGAGTCTAGTCAAAGGAGAAAATGAAGAGGGATGGGTCAATAACTATCACTAGAAGGAAGGAAACAACTGAAACAAAAGGTACAAAATTGCTTTCTCTGTAGTTTTGCATACCGGCCCAGTGGTGGAATAGGTATACTTCAAATGGTACGATATTTAAAGCAAAGGAATATCTTTCCTAACTACTGGCCGAGGTTCATTTTAAAGGTTTCATTTTCTTTAAAATACACACGCCTGGCCTGGGAAATATCTGAAGCTACAGTATTTATTTTCACTTTGAGATCACTTTAGTTGTTTTAGGTATCATCACACCCAACTGCTTATTTCACAGAGGGAACTAGACTCCAGACAGAGTGACTTTGATGAGGGCACAGAACTCCTCAGATGAAGATGTGAGGCTAAAATCTAGACTCCTACATAAATAAATAATTGCCTTCTCCACCCTATCAAACCACCTCCCGAACAGTCTATATTAGTACTAAGCTAGTGTTGCCCGAGTTTCCTAACCCGGTCCCTCCTCTAAAGAACTTAAATATTTCATGCCCTACCATTTTTTTTGATTGGCATTTGTATCTCCTTTTAATCATCTTCCATGATTACTAATTACCATGCTATGACTATCCTTGCCAGCTGTGGTAGGCAGAATAATGGTTCCCCAAAGATGTCTCCATCCTAATTCCCATAACCTATGAATATATTATTTTACAGGGTAGAGGAGAATTAGGATTGAAGATGAAATTAAGGTTGTTAATCATCCAGCCTTAACTAAGTTATTCTGGACTAAGTGGGTAGACCCAATAATCACATGGGTCCTTAAAAGTGGAAATGGAGACCAGGAGGAGTGAGAGGAGGTATGACTATGGAAGTATGGTCAGAGAGATGCAACATTGCTGGCTTAGAAAATGGAAGAAGGGGCCACAAACCAAGGTGTGCAAGTGTCCTTTATAAGATGGAAAAGGCAAGGAAAACAGATTAGCCCCCTAGGCCTTCTAGAAATGCAGTCCTGCTGACACCTTGATTTTAGCTTAGTGAGGTCTGTGATAGAATTCTATCCTATGAACTATATAATGCATTTGTGCTGTTTTAAACTACCAAGTTTGTGGTCATTTATTACAGCAACAAAAAGCTAATGCACCAGCAAAGAAGTTTGAGTTGAAGATTTTTCTCTGAAGTTTTTGTTATGAAAAAATATATACATTTTTTTCATGATAGAACATTATAGTTCTAAAACTTAATTTTTAGAACAATGCAGGATTCTTACCACTCCCTCCTCCTATTCTCGCCTTTGTCTTGAGAATCATTGTGCTAATCCATTTCTAACCCAGAAGAGCAGGGAGAGAAGGTCACGGTTAAAGAACTGTGCTCCTACGGTGTGGCAGAGAAGCGGGAGCTGGCGTATAGGAGAGGTATGGTAAAAAGGACCAATTATAGGTAGGTGTATCAAACGATAAACTTTCCCTTCTTCTCCAAGATTCCCATAGTCTCTGCATAGATTACTTAGATTTAAAAATAACATATAGACAAATTCTCAAATTGATAAAGGTGATTTTGCCACAGTTTAAAGTAGTGCTTGTAGACGTAAGGACTCTGGTTCATGTTTATAGCATATGGAGTTTTGAGAATCAAGTAAATGGAAGGGTTTGAGAAGGAAATATAGTCCATCTGTAGTGGGGAATTAGGAGTTAAATGTGAAAGCTTAGATATCAGACTATTGAGAATTTATCAATATAAATGGATTTATGCACACATCAAGTATTTTTACGTAAATACATTGCAGAATATTCTCTCCAATTTGGAAATGCACTTCTTATAGCAAAAAGGAAAACTTCATCAATTCTCTTCTAGTTTTATGATTGAAATAGTGCTTAGAAAATAAAAGCATAAATTCACATAGCCCTTTCATATGTCTGCAGTTGACCTTAGGAATAGAGAGTATGGTTTTAATTACGATCACTTTGGCCACACTATATTGCAGTTTCTTCTGAGATGCATGATGTTTGTTAGGGAGATATTTTTCTGTTGCTTTTGAACCAGAAAACTGTTGATATTTCGCAACCCACTCAGAGACTGGTGCTTTATAAATTTTTCCATGAGATTATGACATGGGAAGACGCTTTTGAGTTATATATGGTATTATTGATGAGCACATTGGCTGTCAGGTATATTTGGGGTGATGATGCAGTCACACATATTCAAGGAACACAGAATACAGTTAAGCCGCCAGACCCAGATATCCATGGGAGCAGACCTCGCAATAGACTACTTCTTAGAATTGTATGCCAGGTTTACAAGGAGAAAGTTGGGGATACCAAATGTAATACGTTTAAATAATACCATGTTTCCCCAAAAATAAGATTTAGTTGGACCATCAGCTCTAATGCGTCTTTTGGAGCAAAAATTAATGTAAGACCTGGTCTTATTTTAATGTAAGACCGGGTATAATATAATTTAATATAATACTGGGTATAATATAATACTGGGTATAATATAATATAATAATACAATATAATACAATCCCTAGTCTTATTTTAATTTTTGCCCCAAAAGATGCATTAGAGCTGATGGTCCAGCTAGGTCTTATTTTTGGGGAAACATGGTAATACCAACTCAATAGGCTAATAAGCCATGATACTTTAAAATGAATATAAAAATAGATCTTATTCCTAGAGAAAAATGGAGTGTTTGCTTTCCTTCTGTTATCAACTGTGAATAATTCAAACTCACGTCTTTAGCTCCACCTAGTTGTCCTTACGGTTTTCTTTTACTTAACTAGAATCGTTAATACATTTTAAAGAATCAACCAAATAAAATACCCATTGAAAATTTTCTCACATTAAGTTCATAATTTTTTATAATGCTATTTCTGGAAGTACAACAAATTTTCATTGGTTTGGATCACACTAATTCATTTCACTCATTGTCTTGATATTCAAATCATTAAACACAACACCTTATATATAGTAGCTGCTCAATATATGAGTGAATGAACTAATAAATCAGCGTATCTATCTTTTCAGTTTATTGGCACTTTCTCTGGTTTAGCAAAAGAGTTTAAACTTCTGTTCCCTCAGCTTTTCTGCTCTCAGTTTTACCCAGGCCTCCTCAGAGTGTAATTTCTCCAAGCTCAAGGTAGTTCTAGAATTTAAAAATAAATATTTTTTCAATATGGCCTCTAAATGCTAGACAAATATGTAATCTAGTGCTTATTCCGAGAAACCAAATTCCTTTCCCACACAGAAGGGAAATCTAATTGAGAGGACATTGCTCTCCAAATGGCAGTTTCTAAGGGATTTATAAAAGTTTATGCATGATTTGTCCCATGGTAGTTGATATTTTAGAGCCTACCTTCCTGCACTCCCATTTCTTCTCTCCCCCCATATAAGTTGTCTAGTTGTACAAACATCAACGCCTGCCCAACCAATCTAATCTACAAAGGAAATTGCTACCATTGGCCATATCCCAGCACCTTTCCTCTGCCTCATACCTGCTCCTCACCCCAGCAATTGTGTAATGATTGTACAGTCATACTTCCCAGGAGACCTAGGGTAGTTAAAATTAGTATTATTACAGAAATGTTCCTGTAATTCTCCTCTGGGGTAAGTAGCACCTGGCTTTTGAAAAATGCTGAACTTCCTTTTCTGTGGGATAGGGGACCTGGGCGGCCCTAGACACGTGTGTTTGGTGCTCCTACCTCTTTCTGTCAATACCACTCTTCCATCCTACACTGGTAATGACATGTCTGCCAAGGATTTCCCCACCATGACACACCCTAAGACCTGTGCATTGTCTCATTGCTCTCTGTACCTTTCCCAAATTCTTCCAAATGTAGCAGATAATCCGAAAGGCAAATTAACCTGTCCGATGGTAGAATGGGAATGAGTGAATATTGTTGAACTCAAGCACTAAGGCCTGGGGCTTCATCTTTATCAACTTCAAGTCAGCATGACTTACATACCTACTTGGTTGTTGGCTCTATGCTAGCTGAAAGGGGCAAAGCGACAGGAGGAGTTTCCTGCGCAAGGGGTGTATAACACAATGGCTGGGATGTCAGTACGAAGGCTTTGAAATTGGGGAGATGAACTTGAGCAGATGTACGATAAGAACACCTTGAGTCCCTTTACTGTGACTAAGCTCTGCTACTTTGTACAGATATTTTTTTCACCCTCTGGGTTGTTATCCCTTAAGATCTTTCAGATTCCATGCAGAGCCCCTCTTCCATTCTGGGGTAGCAAAAATACTTGCACTAGATCTGCCATCCAATAGAAATGAATTATATGTTTTCATACACAGTAAATGGAACATTTTTTTTTAAGTGCAAATTAACAAACATTTATTGGGCATATTTGTCTGCATAAATTATCTCCTATTGGAGACAACACTCAGTTAGGATATGCTGAGCAATGCTATGATATAATGAGAAAAAATAACCATTGTATGTTTGTAATTTCATGATTATTAATAGTACGTTTTTATTTTGTTAGGCCTGCCTGAAACAATATGTAATTAAAATGGCTTCTTAATGCTATTGTTTTTCACTTGTTTAGTGGCTACTCTTATGATGAGATTTTTCTAAATATACTTTAAGAATGGGCAAAATGGAAAAGGGAGTAAACTCTTCCCAGTTTCTTCACGAGGTCCAAAAGTGCCCGTTGTTGAGTGGAATTTGGAGTCAATATAAACATAATATGCTAGTGATAATGATCCCAAGATAGAAACAGTAGCTGTCTTGGAGGAGTGAACCTTAGATCAAGCGTGAGCTGGCTGCCTCTGAGATTCCTGCGTCACAGGAATGGTTGACTGGACAATCTGCAAAAACCCTTCCCATTCAGGATCTTGAGAATCTTGAGGCTCAAAAGCGAATTGAAGTTACGTAGGGAGGTTGCTGAACTGTCCGCATTAAAATGCCCACTAGAGGGAGTATAACATCATAAATATTTCCTTTCAGTTGCCTTGCTTCTGGCAAACTAGCAGGAAAGCAAGATTCAAGTGCAAATACCTGGACTTTATTTTATATTCTCTTTCATATTTTTCTTATTAAAATCTTATGAAACATTCTGATATGTATATACAAATTTTGCTAAAAATTAGTGTACTATATAGTATATAATATTAATATTTTTATTTGTACGTATGAAGTGGTCAGACTGTAAATTACATTGTGTAGAAATAGAATGTAGATCAGTTAGTTATAGCTATCAGTGTAAAACATCTTGGTTTTACATTGAGTATGTTTCACCAAATTTTATTAGGTCTGTTGTTGTTTTATTTGCCGCAAGTATAATTGCAATATTTTCCTGGTAGTCTGCTACTTTCTGTTATAGCTTTCCCAGACATTTAAGATAAACTATTTCACTAGATAACTAGTTTGAATATAAGTATATAGTAACAAAGTCAATGTTTAATTCTTCGGTGAAAAAAAAAATGCTTACCTGTCTCAGGGAAATTTAAAATGAATATTTCTAGGAAAAAAAGCACTTCTTACTAATTCTACAGTGGGTGGTTCTGCATTTACCACTCTTTTTATTTTCATATATCAGTTAGAAATTTCATATGATTTTCCCAGTTTGTGTAAATAATTTGAAATATAGTCAAATTATGACGTAAGTCTTCAAGTTTTGTTTTCAATTGAACATTTTATGTTTGAATATTTGGAGGAAAAAACCTAAAAGTAATTTATAATGTATTTTGAAGCACTCAACATTAAAATATCATTTTAAAAGTTCAAAAGTAAAATATTTATGAAAAATTGAGATAGGTTTTTATTGACAAAATACATTTTCAACTGTATTTCCATAATTTTCATCAAGGAAAAAGGAGTGCATGTATGTTATTACAAATATATTTTTAATGAAAAATTAATTTCTTAGCATCTTAAATATTTGAAAAAGATTTCTGATTTTATTTTTTTTTTTTAGTTACCCTGCTGTCAGCATCAATGGCCACAAAAGAGTTGTTTTTTTTCCTTAACCTCTCAGTTCGTTAAAAATTGTTACTTCTATTTAGTTTGAAGTTTTTTTCTTTCTTTTCCCATTACAATTAAAAACAACAACAACAAAAAAAACCTTGTAAGTGATGTGTCAACGTGGAAGCAGATTTTACATTGCCTTTTAGTAAGAGATTTTGGGTAGGATTGACTTCTTCATCTGCTCTTTGGTTCCTTTCTTACATCTGCTTTTGCTTGTCTAAATGATGCTGTCACGGGGTTGGCTCCTCCATTACTGTATTTGTAAATAAAACCAACCTCCAACCTTTCTCAAAAGCCAGGCTTATTTGTATTATTTTTATTTTATTTATATTTTTAAAAAGTTTAGTATGAAGTTAATACTTGTCAACAACCAAAACTATGTAAATGGTACTAAAGGACAAAAATTAAAAGGTAACATTTCTTTTCTCCTTCTCTTAGGCTTTGCTATCCGGATACTCTGTGCAATTTAAATCTCCCGGATGTTTTCTATACAGTCTTGTATATAGTCACATTATTATACACGTATATTTCCTTTACTCGTTTTAAAAAATTGAATCATTGAAAAATACTCTTCTGTGGCTTCCTGTTTCCACCAACAGTGTAATTTTATGATATTTCTGTGTCAGAACTTACAGAATTATTTTATTTTTTGGAAATTTTACAAAATCCCCAGTTTCTTATTGATAGATATTTAAATTGCTTCCTGTATTGCATTATATCAAATTGTGCTGCCAGGCAGGAATTAGGATAAACATGTTTGGGATCTTGTGCATATCCTACATTTTTATAATTAAAATGCTATAGATGCTAAAATCATGGTTGGCTTATTATTTACTTTTATTCCTGGCCTATTTCCACAAAGCTTTTAAGATGTCTGTGTTTTACATTTTTCTGTGTCTCTGAAAAATTTTCACTTTTATCAACAAAACGTGTTGGTTGCCAAAAATCAAATTTCAAAACAAAAAATGCTAATTTCTCTGAGTGTACCTTTACTAGAAAGTGAAAGAATCATTTGTTTCAATAATTCAGTCGGAAAACTCTTATGCAAAAGATTGGAAGAAAAAAATTTCCTCAGTGAATTACCAGAATCACCATAACTTTAGAGCAAGATGATCTAATATGAGATTAACTATTGGGTATTAAGATTTTTGTTGTTAATTAAATGGCAAGCATTGAGTGGTTAGGTAAAAAATGGCATGGGCACACACTGCAGTACTCTGCAGTAATTAAAAGCAACAAACTAGATGTATACAAAATAGCATGAATATATTGTAAGAACACTGCTGAAAGATTAAAAGTAATAAACAGAATCATTCAAATTCTTCATAAATCAATAACTTTTGATTGCTAGGTTATATAAACCAACATGCTTTACATCACATATACACAAAACATTATGTATTATCCAAGAATTCCTGGGAATTCAAGCCTATCAAATATGTTACCGTTTTTGCCCGAAAATAAGACCTAGCTGGACAATCAGCTCTAATGCATCTTTTGGAGCAAAAAATTAATATAAGACCCGATCTTATTGTACTATAATATAAGACCAGGTATCATATCATATCATATCATATCATATCATATCATATCATATCATATCATATCATATCATATCATATCATGTATATAATGTATACTATATATAATAAATATAATTAATATAATTAATATAATATAATATAATACTGTGTTTCCCCCAAAATAAGACCTAGTCATACAATCAGCTCTACTGCGTTTTTTTTGGAGCAAAAATTAATATAAGACCCGGTATTATTATATTATATTATATTACACACAGCCTTATGGTAAAATAAGACCAGGTCATATATTAATTTTTGCTCCAAAAGACGTATTAGAGCTGATTGTCCGGCTAGGTCTTATTTTCGGGGAAACAGGGTAGCACGGTTCTAGAAAGAAGAGTGAAATAGGATTGGGGAAAATATATGAAAGAAAATAAAACACAAAAACAGAATATGCATTTAAACAGTGTTTTCATGATTGTTTGGGATACTGATGTGTCTTTTTGTAAAAATGAATGTTGTATTTCCCATGAACACTTCGTAAATTGATTTGTTCTTTGAATGCTTTTTTTTTTTTTCTTTCAAGTCGACAGTTACTGAAATGGGCAGACAAGATGCTATACTTATAATCCTCAAATGCAGTGATGGGATTTAGTATCTAGCTACACTTGTGTGGCTGTGAATGATGGTCTATTTTGGAGACAACTATAGTTGAGAGTTACCTGTGTTCTGGGTCTATCTGGGACATTGTCCATCGTGGTTAAATTACTGGAAAGATGAGTAATAAATGATTGTATTAAAGCATACTTA
Organism: Rhinolophus sinicus; assembly: GCF_057876585.1. Taxonomy (NCBI): domain Eukaryota; kingdom Metazoa; phylum Chordata; class Mammalia; order Chiroptera; family Rhinolophidae; genus Rhinolophus; species Rhinolophus sinicus. The sequence goes on from NC_142504.1 coordinate 22,868,824, forward strand.
TAATATGACCCAAAGTCAGCACACAAGAACAGCCCAGGTAGCTAGCTGTTTGACCTCTCATCTCAAGATATTTGAAGAGATGTCCCAAGAGTTGGGAGCTGGACCTGAGAGTGGGGAGAACTGTCTAACAGGCAAGGTCCAGAGCCAAAGCGAACTAAAGACTGCATCCTGAGTGAATGATAAATACACATAGCACTTCCTATGTGCCAGGCCCAGTTCTCTGCACTTGACACATAATCACCACTCAGTCCTCACAACAAAGTGATAAGGTTATGGATGAGGAAACTGAGCCACAGAGAAATAAAGTAATTTGCCCAAGATTTTTCTGTTAGTGAATAGTGGAACTGGGATTGGAATCCAGGAAGACTGCTAAAGAGTCAATGTTCTTACCCAATATTGCCTCTTTGAAGTGAGTAGGGAAGGTGAAATAATCAACCTGATTCATGTGGTAGGTTGCAACGGGCTTGCAGAAGCAGTGGGGGAGAATGCATGCAAAGATCTGTAGGGGAGGTTTGGCAGACAGGGATGGAAGGGTCAGGAAGATGGAGTTGGGAGAAATCCTCAGTGGCGCCATTTTGTGGAGGGCAGGAGGGTAATATAATATTGTGCGTCCTGGCCTTGCCATTGTGGACGCGGGAGTTCTGAGGGTCGTTCAGCCCATTTGTATAATGAGATTTTAATCCACTTCATCCCTCAATCCATAGAGCATTTTAGAATAATAAATTTGGCATTGTGGAGGCAGCCAAATCAGGATTCTGGAAACATGACATTTTTTATTTTGGTGAGGTTGGCGGCCTTCTCTGTGTCTCCTTTCTGAATGAATAAAAACCCCAAACATCATGAGCCGGATGTTTAAATGTTTTTAAACCTTGTAATTTTGTAAATTGTCTGTTCCTGGCCCCCTTCCCTACACTCCTGCCCCAGATGATGTCATGTTTTGCATTCAGTTTCTTTATTTCTGTTGACTTTCGAATGAAGAACGTGTGATTTTAGTTTGTTTTCTCCTCAAGGTGATGGCAAAAGGATATTTATAGCATTGAAGAATTTTTACTCATCTAGAATGAGTAGTATATTTTAAACCCTACTCTCCAGGATATCTCCTTTCTGCTGAGATAATAAAATTGATCAGATGTTTTGAGGTTAAATAAACTGTTGTAATAATCTGGCAGCTCCCTGCTGGTTGTGGTTTTCAAAACCAATTACTCACTCTGGAGTCAACTTTGAACTCTGTATTTTAATTGAAAAAGCTAATTGTAGGCTATGCTCCTGATTTAGCATTTGATTTGGCATATTAGGAAGTAAAAGAACTTTGGGAAGAGAAGGGAGGGGAAGAGAAAGTAAGTAGAAGTGTTGCTGAGCTCCACTTCTTGGTTATATGAGTGTTTTCACACACAACACATTGTATGCTTACTGGAGAAAAAGCAGATGAACTAAAAAGTCTCTGAAACATCCAGCTGTGGCTAGTGTGCAAAAAATCCTTATTTTTTGTTTATTTTCTTATTTCTCAATCTCTTTCTCTCAGAGAGAGAGAGAGAGAGAGAGAGAGAGAGAGAGAGAGAGAGAAGAGTGAGGCTATAAATGTTAATTTCTTTAATTCAAATATGAAATTTCAGGAAGAATTTTAGAGAATATTATTAGACCATCCTTGTATATCTGATCAGGACATTATTTTTCAAAATCTTGGAGATGCTAATAGGCAGTGAATGATATTTGCTGTAACTAAAACATATGTAACAATTTTACTTAAATTCAGCAAGAACCAGGAATCATTGATGTGAGTGCCCAAAAGAATAAATCAAGCTTCTATTAGAATCATTAAGATTTGAAATGATTAAAAGAAAGATAGCAAACATCCAAAAAGAAATACGTTTATGCCCAAATTTACATCCAGGATAGTAGCATTATTAAAACGGCCAAAAATTAGGTGTTAGAACTGAGCTAATATGAGAATTTGTATTTCTGTAGTCTTGTCCTTATCTAAAAGCAAATTTAATACTTTTAGGTTTACTTAGCGTAGATGATACTGAGCATTTTATACATATCCATCCTGCAAATTAAAAAAATACATATACTCGTATATATGTATTTTGGACTTTTATGCTCTTAGATCAGTTGGCAAACTGTGCTGGGAATGTTCTGTTAATCTGATAAAATGCTGATAGCCTAAATTAGAGCTGAAATGAAAGGCTTGCATATATGAATACATTAATTTTACGAGATGTTTTAGAATATTAGTTACATATCACTTGGAAGTCCAATTTATTTTCAGACTTTTTGTGGAATACAGATTTGGCTCATCATAATTTTGTTAATCTTTTCATTGACCTTGTAAATATGATTTAATCTCTATGCATCAGCTTTCTGATCTATAAAAATAAGATAAATATTCTTCCCACATACTTTTCACTCAGAACTCCTCTGTTGAAATGATAAACAGGGTTGTAATATATGGATTTGAGTAATGCTTCAGAATCCAATGTCCTGTTTATCAACAACAAAGAGGGGCTGACATTTATTTGGTGTTTTGATATCAAATTTGAAGATCTTATAGTTAATGAAAAAAAGAAACATCTGTGTTGATACTATGAGGATTATTCTAAAGTATAGATATCACTGGAAATGTCAGTTGTCTGCTACATGATTTCCAAGAGCCATTTTTTTGGTCCCAATGTTCATAGGTCCTCAAGTAAAAATTACTCAAACAAAGAAGAAACCTTATCAACATGAAGACTTCAATTAAAACACATTGTGTTCTTTGAAAATATTTCAAACCAAAATCCATTTATGTAATTTTACTCAGAGGTCTCTTCTTTTGGCAAAATGCCTTGGTTTAGAAAGTAGGAAAAAAATATGACTTCTGTGGTAAGAATAATAAATTTTTTTTTCCTATGAAAGAAAATGTTGAAAAACAAGTTAAGCTTTATATATACTATTACGAGAGGCAGAATTTAGAGTTAATGGATCAATACTTTATTTAGGGAAAAGATTCAGATTTGCAGAAGAAAAATATTTGGTTACACGATTTTTAAAATGTAGTATGAAATTGTTGAGGTAAATAGAATTTTCCCTTTTGATGGTCTTAGAATGTAGTGAAGACGTGTTTGAAATGATCATTCTAGAGTCTGGATTTCAAAAAACAAAACAAAACAAAACAAACAAAACCCTTCAAACATGATGGTGTAATAAACATTTCAGAACTCTGTCTCTGGAAACACAAGATGGGATTACACCTCAGTTACACTGTCTACTTTTGATCTGAGGCATGTTTATAACATCCTGATAAGTCTCAATTTCCTCATCTGTAAAACACAGGGCTAATAATAAGACCCATTTTACTGGAATATGGTTAACATTAAATGAGTCACTATTAACTAATTTAAGATAAAACTGCCTGGTATGCACTGGCTGCTATTACTTCTTTATATAATATCTGTTTTATTAATAATAACTGAGTTTCCTCAAAATTATTACAAAGGAATCATAGAAATCAAAACACAATGTCACATTTGACATAAAAAATAAAACTTAAATTTCCAGGAAAGTTAAGAATGACAAGTATACAATGTAATACTTAAATTTGGGTATGTGAATGGACTTTTTTTAGTTGTCAAAACTTCTAGAAAAAGAAAAATGAGGATGTAGAACCTATAGTTTCAGAAATTCTTTCACCCCATTAACAGACATACACCATTTATGATCAATTTATTAGAATAGAAAAAATTCAGGTAGGAATAACTTCATGCTTTGAGGTAATTTCCCATATAATTTCTATTAATATATTTGGTTATGGACTAAATTAGTGGAAAATTTGTCCCTTTTCAAGAAAGATTAAAGAAAAGACCAGAATTGAACTGTTGATACAAGTGAAAAGTACTAATGGCTACTGAGGTTTTATCGTACTTAAATACCCTGTTCTAATTTCTATAACAGTGCCTTACTGTCCTAGGGGATAAAGTCAGCTATTCTTTTCTGTTGTTTGGCATACAGATATTTCACTATCTTACCACCAATGTTACCTAAATTTCCCCTGTTAAAAAAGACTGGTGTGTGTGTGTGTGTCCCATGAGAGACTTCATCCAATGCCATGCAGGTCATAGCTACTACCTGTGGTAGGATCAGGTTCACCGAGAGTGCTAGCCAAAGCAGAGGCAGGACTCGGCATCTCCGGTTACTGGGTCCATCTGCTCTCAGCTCTGGTGGAGGTTTGATTATGAAGACGGCATTTTGCTTTGCAGACATACGCTTGAGTCTTATTGAGATAATTTGCTGCAAAGAAACTCTGGCTACTGCTCAGGTGAAACAGCTTTCTTCCCATACGGTTTCACTTTCCTGGAGGTGAGATCCAAAAACTGCTTTTTAATGGGAGAAGAAGGATTTCTCCAACACGACTTGCTAGGATTTCTTTGTTCAATCTACTTTCTTTCATTTCAAGTTGATTGAAGGATATCAGATAGGATTCTTGTTTTACTCTGCATGCTTCTTGTCAACTATCTTGCCTTTCACAGTCTCACTGCACAGGGACGTTTACAGCCTTCCAATGGAGTCTGCCAGACCTAGGTGTTATGGGCCATACCTCCAGGGATCATTACCATATGGTATTTTAGGGGAGGACACAGTTCATTTCAATGCAATTCAAATGAGCAGATTTCTTTTCTTTATTACACCATTGCATTTGGAGGCAATCCACCAGAGGCCGAATCTAACTCTCAAAGGAATGCTCTGCCCACTCTGTCCATTTAACAGGACATTTGGCTCAAAAAATCTCGTCAGTTGATCACACATGTGCAACAGATGTGTGAGCATGCGTAGCGAAAATAAAAAATAAAAAATCCCAGCAGTGTACTGTGGGAAATGTAGCAGAACTACTGGAAAACAGGACACAAAGAAGTCTGGTACTAAAACTTTGATTTTTGTTGTTGGACAGGCAGTGTTTCTTATTAATCTGTCCCTCCTTTTGTGGGAGGAAAAGGTATAGGTTTCCACGATTCTTTTGCAGTGATTATTCCTGTAACTCTGGTGAGGAAACTTTGTTCATTTTCACAGACCTCATCTTATAAAGCTACAATTCTAAATATTTTGACCAGACTTTCTTGGGCCCCCGCCTCTCAGGAACTGAGTGTTGGCATACTTCCACTGAACAAACCACCCATTTACAAGAGAGGATATCAGAAATATACATCCTTTCATCCATGCCCCACAGGCTTACATAGAAAGAGAGCGCACCAGCTGTTTTTCTCATGGTGAATAAGGGTTACTTGGGGAAATCTCTCTTCCTGTTTTTATATGGACAACTAAATTGTTGCATAGCCAGTTAATTTTGGTTAGGTCAACAGCACAAGGTTAATTATTGGAACCTCCCTCTTTTGCCTGTGTAAGAGTAAAAGATTACTAGTAACCAAAAGAAGAAAATGAAATATAGTGACTTGCTCTAGAAGTACAGTTTATTTGGGGAATACTGATTTTGTTTTCATTATATTTGAAAAGATTTACTTGCTCATCTTTGTCTTCTAGGAAAAGTAGAAGTTTGAAAACGTGAGTGATATGAAATTAATCAGATTCAGAAAGGATTTTATAATATGTTAAAATATTTAGAAAAAATATATTTTATTTTATAATGGGAACTTTAAAAAAAAAAAACTAGAACAGTTGGCTAACCTATGAAATGACTTTGAAATTGTGTTTTCCTACTGTCTGCTGCACATTAATTTGGCTTGGATAATTTTATACCTTTTTCAAAGCTATGTTATGATTTTACATTCTCTTTCTAACCTTGAATTTAATTAATGCATCAAAGGCACATGAACCGATTTCCTTCAATGTACTATAATATATTTTTATCCAGCTGCATGTTATTATATAACCTTAGTGTAAAGCAACCATATCACTGTTGATATATTCTACTTCTGTCCTTTAGATTTGTCAGCATTACATATGGAAGCAGAAACCCACCCTGTATTGTTATAAGGATGGTTTTTCATTCATATCCTTGTTCCTCTTAATAAATGTCCCAAAGAAAAATATTCTGCAGCAGCTACTCATAAAGAAGCAGAAAATGGCAAAACCACAGCATAGAAGGAAACCTATGTGAAAACACTGGTTGTGTCTTCCTGGATACAGAAAACAAATAGAGCTTTTGAAAGAGCTTGCCAATATATGCCTGCCAAATAAAATATTGTTTTATGAAGTCAGGAAAAAACTAATTTTAAAGGTTATTGTAGGTTATTTGTGGTCACTTCTGGTGTGCATACAACATGATGTCATCCTGAACTCTTCTCTATTTATATTTCAGTCTTAGCGGTCTTTTGTCTTAAGACTAGATCTCAGCTACTAGAGACATTGAAAACACTCGTATTATTCAATACTCATAAAAATCTAGGCTGAAAATAATTAGAATAGATGGAAAAAAGTCCCAGCCAAGTGCAGGCAAGAAATCATATAGGCAGATCCATCTTCTGAAATCATACCTACAGTGTAGACATCTTCTCAGGAACGTTTGCTGGAGAACTTTTCTAGTGACTGGAAAGTCGCCATGTGTCCAAATGGCTCTCCTGGAAAATTATGGCCCTTTCAGTGGGGGTAGCTGGGAGCCCTGCCAGTGACATCTCATCTGAGGACAGGGAGCAAGGGATTCCTTGGGCAGTCCAATTTCTTTCTCCTTCCGGGTGGACCACTGCCTATCATTCCATTTTTTTTCACTTTGCTTACATGATCTCTTGCAGCAAATTCTCTTCTTTCCGGTAGCAGGGTTGACTTTTTTTTTTTTTTTTAATCTTTGTGGGTTTTTTTTTTGCTTGGAAAACCCCTTTTTGTTGAGGCAGTCCTCAGTGAACTAGGAAATGTCAAATAAACACTGGATGAAGACAGACTAGAAGATGTTAGCATTTGAAAATGGGGGAAGCAAAGAAGTCCCTTGAGAGAAAAAAAAAAAAAGAAAGCCACATTTGGATATTTGAAAGAACATATAATTTTACTAAAAAAGAGAAGAAAATGCATGTTTCTAGTGGAAAACTAACACTTTAAAAAGTTTATCAGGATACCAAGTTAACATCATTTGAATCATCTCTGAATTTATTCATTCAGATAATGGGTTTTTTTTAGCATCTTGATGTACCAGGCATATTGGTGTTAGAGAACAAAAGAAATAAGTAGGTTATAGATACAGTAGAAGGTATTATGTGCTGTGGAGAAAAATGAAACAGGGAAAAAGGATATGGAGTGTTGGGATGGGGGAGTTGGAAATTTAAATTTGGTGACACCCCATTAAGACAGTGACATTTGAACAAAGCATAACGTTGTGGAAAGAGTGAACCATATTGCTGTGTTCAGGACAGCATGACATGCAGAGGAACAGTAAGTGAAAAGCCCCGAGCCAAGGGGGACATGTGGTGTGCTGCAGGAATTTCATGGAGGCCAGCGTTTGGGGCGTGTATGTTTGTGGGTATGTTAACTTCATTTGCACATGTGTACAAGTGTATCTATACCCTCCATACATGCAAGCACTTTTAAATGCCTGAGAGATTTGGAGCAAATCCAGATTTCAATAACGTAGTTTTGTCATTGACTGTGAAGGGGTACTAGTCACAATTCAGATTTAGGTAAACCGCTCTTTGAAATTTTCTCTGCATGAGAATGGAAAGTATCAGCAGTTACACTGAGGTGAGAGGTGATTCTGATGTGTTTGTGGGTATTTTATCATCAGAGTGATTATATTATCCTAATGTTTTACAGTATGTTAAGTACTCCAAACTATAAACAGATTTCATCACAAGACTGGCAATGATTTCTTACTAATCCTTTCTTTTTGAGAAACCTAGTCTGTGAAATTTTTTCCTCATCTCTCTTTGCATAGTTTGGAAGATGATACAAAACACAAGATACATTTAGTTATGAAAAGTAAGGCTTTAGAGATTATATAGTAAAGACAGGACATAGAAATACGTGGTGAGTCAGTAAACAAGATATAGGAAAGTCAAAATTAGGATATTAATCAATCATTTGGTGCAATTCCCTACTACACTATATGCTTGCCTGCAAACAGGGGCTAGTTTTTGAAAGGTGTGACTTTGGGTTTCCATATTTCTGCGTTGCTATGTATTGGGATTAGTCTTTTGAAAAGAGAATTGGAAGGAAGACTGAATTACAACTAGCAATACGAAGACAAGATTGGAACTTTCCTTTTTCATTTTTTGCTTGTAGGAGGAAGAGAATACATTTGGCCCCCTGAGGAGATTATACACTGTCTGACCACATCTAGACAGCTGTGTCCTTTTGATAGCAAAGGGGCGAACCACCCAGTGAGGCCTCGACCACCTCACTAGAGGACAGGTTCACAACTTGTCATCCCTGTTTCTACATGAAGAAAAGGGGGAGAAAAAGGTGTTTTGTACTCAGAGATGTTCTTCAGTTGTAATGCCTGAAAAAATAAAAAGGACAAACCTCATGAATTTTTGTGCAAGGTTAACTAGGAACAGAATGGGGTTGATTCAGGTGAGTTCAATTCTCTGTTGGCTGGTCCTGGATCACTGAGAGATTCATTGAGTGAACCTCAGACCTAAGCGTCCTTGTGTCTCATGTTCCAATTAGGGGACAGTGCCGTTTAGAGGGCTCAGCTGCCATCTCTGCAGCCCTGAGGGATCTCTAAATTCCAGATGTGCTCTGGCTGTAAATGAGTGTGAATGATTCCAGGAACTCTCAGTTGCCTCTTTCCGTTCTTCCTCCATGATTGACACTGACAACTCAGCTCCTTATAGTGATGATTATAAAATATTTTACAAGCTATTGAAAAACCTTCCTACAGTTCAGCTCTGGTGTTTATTTAGGTTCTCCTCATGCAAAGAAAGATAAATATCATTATACTTCATGATATGGATAGCATATCTCGACACAGGATTAAAAACAATATTGAGTGGAGAATGTAATGTAAGGCTGTAGTAGCCAAAAGTTACATGAATGATAAAAATTCTGAGCAAGAGTCATTTTATTTTGGTTTTGTGTTATTTGTTTATCCATTTCTTGATCTAGATGAAAGTGGTTCATTTTAATAGGAAAAAGATCACCTAGTACAGGAGGGCTTATAATGAAAAACAGCAGTTCTCTGACTCACACGTCTTTCTACCTACAGCCCTGTTCCAAAGAGGCAGCTACTTGTAAGTTTTAATTTTGTGTTCTGCTACTTGTCTTTTCTTAATCTAAAACATTAATTTCCCTAAGCCTTATCTTTAAAAAACAAAACTTTGTTTTAGAGCAACGTTAGACTCACAGCAAAATTGAGAGGAAGGCACCTAGATTTCTCATACACCCCCTGCTCCCCCAAATGCATACTCTCCTCCATCAACACCCCCACCAGAGTTGTACACTTGTTACAAATGATAAACCTACATTGACCCATCATAATCGCCCGAAGTCTATAGTTTACAATACGGTTCACTCCTTGTGTTGTAAATTCTATGGGTTTGGACAAATGTATAATGACCTGTATCCATCATCACGTTTCATCTAAAAGTTATTTGTGTTCTGTCTGTTTATCTCTTCCCACCCCCAACCCATGGCAAACACTGATTGTCATATGGTTGGAATCATACAGTAGGCAGCCTTTTCAGATTGGCTCCTTTGACTTAATAATATGCATTTAAGTTTCCTCCAAATTTTTTTATGACTTGATAACTCATTTCACTTTAGTGCCAAATAATATTTCATTGTCTGGCTGCACCACGGTTTATTTATCCATTTAACTGTTGAAGGACATGTAGTGGCTTCCAAGTTTTGGCAATTATGAATTAGCTGATATATATATATATATATATATATATATATATATATATATATGCAGGTTTTTGTGTGGATCTAAATTTTCATTTTCTTTGGGTAAATATTAAGGATAGCGATTACTGGATCATGCAGTAAGAATGTGTTCAACTTTTTAAGAAACTTCTAGACTGCCTTCCAAAGTGGTTGTATCATTCTGCATTCCCATCAAGACAAGTATTTGGACTGTTCTTGACAGTCTAATAATTTGTAGTGATATCTCATTTAAAATTGCATTTCCCTGACTGCACATTAATGTGGAATACCTCTTCATATGTTTATTTGCCAGCTGTATACCTTCTTTGGTGAAGTATCTCTAATGGCGTTTGGTTCATTTTTCAATAAGGTTGTTTTTCTTATCATTGACTTTTCAGAGTTCTTTTTAGGTTTTGGATAACAGTTCTTTATCAGATGTGTTATTTGAAAATATTTTCTCCCAGTCTGTCACTTATTTTCTTATCCTCTGACATTGTCTTTTGCAGAATATAAGTTTTTAATTTTAATAAAGTTGAGCTTATCAATTATTTCTTTCATGAATAATGGCTTTGGTGTTGTATTTGAAAAGTCCTCACCATACCCAAGGTTTTCTTTTATGTTATCTTCTAGACATTTTACAGTTTTGCGATTTACATTTAGGTCTGTTATTTATTTATTTATTTTTTGTGATATTTTTTGTGAAAAGTGTAGAGTCTGTGTCTAGAATCATTTTCTTTTTACATGTAGATGCCCAGTTGTTCCAGTACCATTTGTTGAAGAGACTCTTTTCTCCTTGTATTGCCTTTGTTACTTTGTTCAAGATTAGTTGATTATATTTATGTGGGTCTATTTCTGAACTTACTCTGTTCCATTGGTCAATCTGTCTATTCTTTCATGAATACCACACTGTCTTTAAACTCTAGCTTTGTAGTAAGTCTTGAAGTTGGGTGCTGTCAGTCTTCCAACTTTATTTTTTTTCCCTTCAATATAGTGTTGGATGCTCTGGGTATTTATCTCTCCATATAAACTTTAGAATCAGTTTGTTGATATCCACAAAATAATTTACTGGCATTTTGATTGGGATTGCATTGAATCTATAGAAAAAGTTGGGCAGAACTCACATCTTAACAATATTGATTCTGCCTATTCATGGAATACAGAATACCTCTCCATTTATTTAAATTGTCTTTGATTTCATTCATGAAAGTTTTATAGTTTATCTCATATAGGTCTTTTACATATTATGTTAAATTTATACCTAAGTATTTCCTTTTTTGGGTGCCAATGTAAATGGTATTGTGTTTCTTTTAAGTTTTTTATAGCTAATATACATTTCAAAATATAGCTAATATACATTTCAGTTGTACACCATAGTTATTCAACATTTATATACCTAAAGAAGTGATCACCATAAATCCAGTAACCATCTGACACTGTACCATGCTATTACAATATTATTGATTATATTCCCTATGCTGTACATTACATCCCCATGATTTATTTGTTTTATACCTAGAAGTTTGAACCTCTTATTCCCCTTCACCTTTTCCCACCCTTTAAAACTTTTTTTCAATTACAGTTGACATTCAATATTCTTTTATATTAATTCAGGTGTACAGTATTGTGATTAGACATTTACATAATTTAACAATTGATTCTCCAGACTAATCTAGTACCCACCAGGGATCATACATAGTCATTACAATATTATTGACTGTATTCTCTATGCTTTACTTTACATGCCCATGACTACTTTGTAACAACCAGTCTGTACTTCTTAACCCCTTCCCCTTTTCACCCACCCCAACCCTCCTCCCATCTGGCAACCATAAAAATATTCTCTGTATCTATGAGTTTGTTTCTGTTTTGTTTGTTTATTTTGTTTCTTTAGATTCCACATATAAGCAAAATCACATTGCATCTGTCTTTTTCTATCTGACATGTTCCACTCAGCACAATATCCTCTAGGTCCACCCATGCTGTTGGAGATGGCAAGAGCCCATTCTCTTCCCTGGCCAAGCTATATTCCATTGCTTACCATACCCTCTTTATCCATTCATCTATTGATTGACACCCAGGCTGCCTCCACATCTTGGCCGTTGTAAACAGTGCTGCAATGAACATATGGATGCACATGTGCCCTCAAAGTAGTTTTTTAGGTTTCCTCAAATAATTATCTAGAAGTGGGATTACTGAGTCCTTCTTTGTCTTTTGTTATAGCCTTTGTTTTAAAATATATTTTGTGTGGTATAAGTATTACTACACTAGCTTTTTTTGTTTGATTTTTTTTTTTCATGAAATATTTTTTTCCATTCCTTTATTTTCAGTCTGTGTGTCTTTCAATCTGAAGTGGGTCTCTTGTAGACAGCATATATAAGGGTCTTTTTGTCATATCCATTTAGCCACTATATCTTTTGATTGGAGCATTTAGTTCTTTCATATTATTTCAATTCAAATTCCATTTGTATATTTTTACTCAGAGGTCTTTACTTTTGGCAAAATACTTTGGTTTAGCATGTAAGAAAAAAAGATGACTTTTGTGGTAAGATTAAAGAAACTTGGTTTTTTTCTTACGAAAGTAAAGATTGAAGAAAAAGTTAAGCTTTATATATAATATTATGAGAGGCAGAATTTAGAGGAAATGGATGAATACTTTAGTCAGGGGAAAGATTCAGATTTGAAGAAGGAAAATATTTGGTTACATAATGGGAGGGGTTAACTTGCAAGCTCATTAGTTATGGGGACTGGCCATGACCACAGTGGAGGAGCTGTTATGCAGGGGCTGACCCTATTTAACAAGATTCACTTTAGCAGGGCTCTGGTGCTTGCCCAGTCTGCCGTTTGGGTGTGTTGTCCCCGGAGGCAGACGGGTGATGCTCCGACTGGGTCAGAACATGGCCAACAGGTGTTTCAGCCTCAGGGTCTCATGGGAGGGGCCCCTCTGTAGGCCAAGTTCAGCCACAGCCTGTGCCCTGCTCAGGACCACTTGGCATGAGCCACAAAGCAATTTGCAGATGGCTGCCGTCTGTGCTGAGCTTGGATATACCTTGAGAGGCCAAGCCATGAACCGAGGTCAGCTGCCACTATTACTGAACTTGGGGCTCAGCAAGAGGTAAAGAACATGCCGAATCCAGATGCTGCCTGTTTTGGGTTTTATGAACATTTGAGAGATTTTAGGAAAGTCCTCAGTGTCAGCCAAGGTTAGCCATTTATAGGGAAAAAACAGGAGAAGTGGCTTGGGTGGACCCAAAAGTTAGGTGGGGTGTGGTCTCAGGGAATCAGCAGGGCAGAACAGAAGAACTGTGTTAGCCAGGTTGATGGTGACTCAGATATGGTGGCCAACTGTGTGTGCAGGCTGGGTTGGGGGAGGGCTCAAGAAAATGGATTCTATCGGCACTTCTCTCTGGAAGAAAGCTGCCCCTCCAGCCTTCACCCTGAAGCCAGTCAAATTAGTTTCTCCTTGTACATCCCCTGTGCCTTTCAATCTGCTGTCCCAGCACTGGAGCTCAGAGCCAGTGAGTCTGTCAGTGCGTAAGTCTGTGTGTGGGCCCTTTAATAGGAATGCCTGGGACTATAGTTGCTCTGGTCTCACTTATCCACAATCTCTACTGGTTTTCAGTCAGCAGTTATGCAGACTTCTGTCACCAGCACTGGAACCCTGGGCTGGGGAGCCTGGTGTGGGGCTGGGATCCCTTGCTCTTCAGGGGGACCTCTGCAGCTGAGATATCCTTCCTGATTTTTAATGGTCACATGTAGGTGTGGGAGCAGCCTGTTCCACATCTCTGCCCCTACTACTAGACTTGAGGTAGCTTTTTCTATATGTCCTTAGAGGTAGGACTTCAGTTGAGCTAGACTTCAGGTGATTCTCAATGATGGTTGTTCTGCAGTTTAGTTATAATTTTGATGTGGTCATTAGAGGAGGCAAGCACAGAGTTTACCTACTCCATCATCTTGACCAGATCCATTTCCAATGGTATTGTATTTTTAATTTTTAATTCCACTTATTCATTGCTGGTGTATATGAAAGTGATTGACTCTTGAATATTAATCTTGAATCCTGCAACCTCGCTGTAAATGCTTAGTAGTTCCAGGAGTTTTTTGTTGATTCTTGAAGGTTTTCTGCATAGATGATCATTTTATCTGGACACAAAGACAGTTTTGGTCTTCCTTCTCAATCTGTATACCTTTTGTTTTATTCATTATTGTCTGATGCATTAGCTAGAATTTCCAGTACAATGTCGAGGGAAATGGTAAGGAGACATCTGATCTTAGTGGGAAAGCTGAGAGTTTCTCACCATTAAGTATATTAGCTGTCGGTTTTTCATATTTATTTATCAAATTGATGGCATTCTCTCTTTGATACTAGTTTACTGAGAGTTTTTATCATGAATGGGTGTTGGGTTTTGTCAACTGCTTTGCATGCATCTATTGATATTTTTCCTTTTTTAGTCTGTTGATGTGACAGATTATATTAATTTATTTACTATGTATATGTAATCTTTTGAGACTAATCTTTTCTTAACATTATGTTCCTAAGATTCATTCTATGTTTGCACATGTGGCTTTGGTTAACTTATTTTTACTACAATATAATTCTCCCTTGTGTTACTGTATTATAATTTGTCATCTTGGTGATATACATTTAATAGTTTCATTATTTCATATTACAAACAGTGATAAAGTAAATATTTTTGTACATGTTTCATGGTTCATACAAGTTAAAATTAACGTGGATACACTTATATGGTGAAATTGCTAGGCTATAGGATATGTGATTATTCAAATTCAAAAGATAATGCAAAAGTGTTTACAGTGTGGTGGAACCAAAAGATGCTTCCACCAAAAATATACAAGGACTGTATTGATCTACTTATTCTATAATGCTTAGTATTAAATAATTCTTAATTTTTGTCACTTGAATTGGTTTCACATTGATGGTTTGACTTGCCTGATTATTTTCCCCCAATGGTTAAAAATAATGGTTTTATTGAAATATAATTACGTGAAGTAAAGTCATCATTCCAAATTGATGAGTTTGGAAACATGTATATAGTCATATAACCACCACATCAAAATATAGATAATTTTCATCACTCCAAAATGTCCCTTCCCTTATACTGCTTTGTCATTGACCCTCTCCCAATCCAGCCCCTGGGAAACTACTGATCTGCTTCTGTCTGTATAGTTTATCTTTTCTAAAATGTCGTATAAATATAATCATAAACCATGTAGTCTTTTGTGTTTGCTTCTTTCACTTAGCATAATACTGCTGACATTTAGCCACGTTGTTGTATACATCAATAGTTTATTCTGCCTTGTTGCTGAGTAGCGTTCCATTGTACTGATAACACAAAATTTGTTATATAGGCGATGGTTAATGGGGATTTGTTATTTCTATTTTTGGCTTCTATAAGTAAAGCTGTTATGAACATTAGCTAACAAATCATTGAGGTTAACTGTCCCCATGTATAGTCAATAGTGCCACCACATTTTGTTAGAGAACTATCCTTTCCTTATTGAATCACCTTGATATATTTGTTAAACATCAATTAACCACATATATATGAATCCATTTCTAAACTCTTCCCTTCCATTGGTCTTATAAGAATCCTGTACTATCTTGATTATTGCAGCATTTAAATAAGTCTTGAAATCATGCACTACAAGTCCTTCAATTTTATTTTCAATTTTCAAATAATGGACCAATATAGCAGATTATTACAATCCTTTGCATTTGTACATACATTTTAGATTCACCACGTTAATTTTTACTTTAAAAAGATATAATTTAATTTGGTTGGTTAAATTAAAGCTCAAACTGGGAAGAACTGACATATTAACAATATTGAGGATTCCAATGGTATATCTTTTCATGTACTTAGCTCTTTAGTTTTTCATGAAACATTGTATAGTTTTCAATATTTTGGTAAAATTATCCTTAAATATTTGAGTTGATCTGATAATATTGTAAATGTTATTATTTTTAAATTCCAATAACCAATTATTTGTTGTTAATATATAGAAATAGGTTTTTGTATATGGAACTTATATACTATAATTTATCTATTTTTCTTATTAACTGATAGTTTTTCTTTCTTCTTATTGAGAGGGTAGGTTTTTGGGTTTTTTGTTTTTTTGAGAGGGGTAGATTCCTTAGGATTTTCTATATAGATGACCATATGATTTGCAAATAAAGACAACTTTATTTTCTTCCTTTTCGATGTATATGCATTTTTCTATGTATGTATGTATGCCTTATTGTACTGGCTAGAACTTCCAGTACCGTGTTTAACAAAAGTTCTCTGAGAGGACATCTTTGTCTTTTCCCAGTCTTACTGTGTAGGCATTAGACTTTCATTAAGTATTATTTTACTTGGAGGTCTGACATAGATGCTTTTTATTATGGCAAAGACATTCCCCTTTATTCTTAGCTGACAGGTTTTATTATGGATAGGTATTACATTTTTCAAATACTTTGCATCATTAACTGGTGATGAATTATCAATTGAGATCTTGTGTTTTTTCTTTAGTATGATATAATTTATAATATAATATAATATAATATAATATAATATAATATAATATAATATAATATATAATGTTAATAATATCATATTATATAATATAATAGTATATAATATAATATTTTTATATATAAATTTTGGTGTTTCTTCCCTATGCTTCATGTATTATGGGGTCTTTTCTCTGGATAGATGAAACACTATTCTCAGCCTTGTGTATAAAGCTCCAGGAATTATTTGGACTAATGGTTTCCCGTTCTTATTTCTGCTATCTCAGTTAGTTTCATGTAGATATGCACAGATCAGTATTTCACCAAATACTAACTCTCTGAAGATTTCTCTCTGTGCAGCTCCATTTTCTTTGGTATTTTATCCTATAAATGTTAGCTGCTTTGTCCTCCCCAAATTTCAGTCTCATTCTCTTCAACTCAGTAACACCGCAAGGTTCTGTTTGCGTTTTCCCCTTCCTGTACTGCGGGCTGGAAACTGCCTAGTGGTGAGGCAGTCATAGATCTCTCCTTATTATTATAATTTCCCTTCTCTCTAGGATCAAAGATCTGAATTATCTAGTGTATAATGTCTGCAAACTAGCATTTCACGTGTTTTGTAAATTTCTATTTATTTAAGGTGGGATGCTAAAGCTAGTTCCTGATAGTCTAATGGCCAGAAGCAAAAGTCAACCATTGTTATTCATTTATTTTTATTAAAGAAGTTAAAGTCAATTATTTTTCAATCTACTTTATTGTTTTTAGTGTTTTTGTGCTTTACTCATGGATTCCATTCTTGTTTTGTTAAAAAAATATATTTACAGTATTTGTTTGATCCATTGAGGATCTGATTCCACTATGTGTTAATTCTGCTGGTTCTCCTTCATGGCGCTTGATTTCCTACATGTATGGTGACTTTTGAGTGTGAGTTCAAATTTCTTGGAAGTTTCTCTGGTATTTCCTTAAGGCTTTGATTTAAGATTGGTGTCCCTCAGAATATATATGAAGTTGTTTCTGCCAGTGCCTATAGTTACTACGAATTTAGGACAACTTCAAAATAAATTCATGGCTTAAAATTCTTCATGCATTTCAGGTAGAATAGCATGGATTTGTAAAACACATTGAGAATATATTTGTGTTTATAAATTATTAAGAGAGTTAATTTTTTTTCTCTACCAGCACCAAGTTTCAAGATAGGCAATTTTTCTTTTTAACATTAGCAGCAAAGTTGTAGGAGGTGGGAGGTGTAGGGGTTGGGTGAGGGTGGGGAAGTAGGAAGTTGTGTTCTAACTGTATACTAACCAAGAATATGACACCCTACTGAATGGGAGAAGATATTTGCCAATGATACATCTGATAAGGGGTTAATATCCAAAATCTATAAAAACTCATACAACTCAACACTAAAAAAAAACACAAAAAACAAACAACCCAATTAAAAAATGGGCAAAGGACATGAAGAGGCATTTCTCTAAAGAAAACATACAAATGGCTAATAGACATATGAAAAGATCAACATCGCTAATCATTAGAGAAATGCAAATAAAAACCACAATGAGATACAACCTGACTCCTGTCAGAATGGCTATCATCAGTAAATCAACAGACAACAAACGCTGGTGAGAATGTGGAAAAAAGGCAACTCTCGTGCACTGTTGGTGGGACTATAAATTGGTGCAGCCACTATGGAAATCAGTATGAAGGTTCCTCAAAAAATAAAAAAATAGAACTATGTTATGACCAAACAATTCCACTC
The DNA here is from genome assembly GCF_057876585.1 of Rhinolophus sinicus. Classification (NCBI taxonomy): domain Eukaryota; kingdom Metazoa; phylum Chordata; class Mammalia; order Chiroptera; family Rhinolophidae; genus Rhinolophus; species Rhinolophus sinicus. The sequence continues at coordinate 22,886,868 of NC_142504.1, forward strand.
CTGGGTATTTATGCAAAGAAATCCAAAACACTAATTTGAAAAAAAAATATGCACCCCTATGTTTATTGCAGCATTATTCACAATAGCCAAGATATGGAAACAACTGAAATGCCCATCAACAGACAACTGGATAAAAAAACTGGTACATTTATACAATGGAGTATTACTCTGCTATAAAAGAGAATGAAATCGTACCATTTGCAACAACATGAATGGACCCAAAGAATATTATGCTAAGTGAAATAAGTCAGACTGAGAAAAACAAATACCATATGATCTCACTTACATGTGTCCTTTGGACACATATTTCTAAAGGACAGAATCAACGAGCAAACAGAACAGAAGTAGACTAAGAGATACAGAGAAAAAAAATGATGCTTGCTAGACGGGAAGGTGGTTGGGGGATGGGGAGAAGATGAAAGGATTAGAAAATACAAATTGGTAAGTCACAAAATAGTCATGAAGATGTGAAATACAGTATGGGAAATATAATCAATAATGTTGTAAAGATTATGTAGGGTGCCAGATGGGTACTGGACTTAATCACTTCAAAGATTATGTAGATGCTTGACAACCTGACCACTGTGCTGTGCATCTGAATCTGAAGTAAAATAGTATTAAATGTCAACTATAATTGACTGTGTGTGTGTGTATATATATATAGGAATATGGCACCATGTCTTCTCCAGTTTATGCAGGAAAATCATCTATAAGACTTTCCACATTGGATTGTCTCTGAGGTTTATTTCATGTTTCCCATGATCTGTGAAACCTTGAAAACTAGACATTGAGATTACCTGGGTTTGGCAAATATCTTCAAGTAAAAACAAAATATTTGCTTAGTTTCTCTCACTTCATTTTTGGCCTCTAATAATCCTTACTTTTTTGTAGCACATCTACAAATTTAACTGATGTTATGTACTGATCCAGCAATTTTAGTTATTTTTAGGGCACGTTATGTTAGGGTAGCTAGACTGCCCAACTGCCACGTAAAGAACTTTCATCTACTTTTTGTTTTTTAATTCTCTAGTATACTACTCATTCTGCTTCCATGTCTTTCACTGTTATGAGTGTACTTATATTCTTTATTATTGTTTTTGTTGTTATTGCTGTCATTTTAAGTGGGTTGAAACAGGAAAGGAAAACAAATATGTGTGCTCAGTCAAATTCCTTAAGCTACAAATTATAAAAAGTCATATTTTAATTACTCTTAATATGTTAAGTTTTAAAATACAAGACAGCAAAAAATTAAAATAATTTATGTGAACATCCTTTATTTTTCTTTATTCTGAAAGTGGATTTTTAAAAGTGGATTAGTAGAAAAGGGTTTTACATTGGGCTGGATATACGAAAGTTTGGAATATCACACATAAGATTATGCTAATATGATTATATATTTTTATATAATAATATACTTAATTTGTTTTTTCAATAAATCCAGCAATCTTTTTTCAGCATGTACTATATGCCATATACTAGACATAAATATTCACAGAAAGTACATTACTTAATTTAAGAATTAGAATACTTTCTTTTGAAATGTATTTAAAGGGTAAGAATATTCTCCTATTTTTGAATATTATGCATAGTTTAAATATTATCGAGGCTAGTTATATAAATATAGAATTTTAAAAAATGCATTAAGTCAAAATATCTGGATATAATATGGAACTTTTTATTTTGCTAATCTTTTAAAAGCACTGGTAGGGCTGAGATTTCTGGCCTTAGATCAGAACACATATATTAACATTTCATGAAGAAAGGGAAATTTGGATCATATTTATGATATGCCAAATAGTAAAATAAATATACACTAGATAAGAGTATTTCTCTGTGGTTTGGCCCACATGGACACATTCCCTGGCCAGTTGACAACTACTCTCTTGGGAATAGTGAACATCAAAAAAAAAAATTGTATTATTTGTTTTACTTTTTTTGGTGCTATCTGCTCTAGAATGGGCTTGGCTATAGTTGTAGCTATAGCAGCTGTCAGAATTGTAAGCTCTTTAGGAGATAAGACTAGATGGAGAAATTAGACAGTATTTATTTTGGACTGATATAAACCCGAGTTTAGCAAACATTTGCTCAGATTCTGTGGTTTGGGGGACTGTGATCCCTGTCAGTTCCATGGATCCCCTATAGTTAAATTTTCACCAGTGATACAGTGGACACATATTCTGTAGAAAGACCAGGAAGAAATAAGTCTTCAAAAAAGTATTTCTTTATTAAATTTGTACCATTGTAACACTGGTCTGACTCAAGACTAAAATTCAGTAGACTTAACTCTTACTGTTAAAATCGAAAGGCTTCTCAAATTATGGAAAAACTTTGAAAACCAGCTGGCTAATCTTTGAGCATCTTATCATTGTCCCAGTTGTTGGCTATCTTAATGACTAGAATAAATTTCCTGTGGAAAATTTTTCTAAACCAGCTGATAACAGTACAGATCCATAAACAGAATTAAATGTTCCTGTCCATTCAATATGATTGTTGTTTTTCAAGACATAAACTCAAAGCTAAGATTTTTTGCAGTGCATATTTAAGGATTGTACCGCAAGAAAAAATTCTATTCCTGAAATTACATTGTGAAATCAGAATGGAATCTTTCCAACGGTTTCTTGGTTATTTCTCATAGAAACACTATGTGTATTTGGTGAATTATAAAAGTAATTTGTACTGTGCTCCATTTTATTACTACTATGTGAGTATTAGACTCAGTATCATTCTATTACGTATAGCTTCTTAACAATGAATTTAAGTGAGCAATTTGAAAATATTATACCTATTGGATGACCATGCAAAAAAATTTGACCACTTTATAGACTAATAGAATGTCTTTAGTACTTTTTATATAGATGGACATTTGCTGTAGCTGTCCATCTCCAACCATATTAATAAATTTTTGTTTACTTTATTTTTTCATGGAATTACACCCTAAGTGCACACAAATTAAGACATGGACCAAGAAAGGTAGAATTTCACTGTTATAAAAAATTATTAGCATGAAAGAGTATGTCTTAATTATTTTCATAAAACAGTAGTCTAAGGTAATGTTCAAAATAATCTCCTCATATTTAGAAAGATGGCATCATAAATATAGTTACAATATACCACCTTGCAATTAATAAAAGAGAAAATTTGTTAATGGACTCCTGTTTAATCATCTACAGTTTTCTGTGAATTATAGCAAGTTCAAGGTTATCCTTATACTAATTTCACCCTTATTTATTTTTATTCCTAGATACTTTCATACGAGCAGGAGAAATTTCGAGTTGAGTTAAAACTGATATACAGTGGATTGTATTTAGTTCTAGATATGCCCATGGGAATGTCTTATTCTAAATTCTCTCATAGAATCCTATATTCTCAGTGTTGTAGCACTTATGTTTAACTTAATTTTTATTTTTATGTTTGTATATTTTCATCATACTGTAAGTTTTAAGAATGCAAGACCAGACTTGTCTGGTTCATATCATATACCTGGTATTTATCACAGTGTCTCTCAGAATAAGCTTTCAATAAATATTTATTCAATGGATAATTGATTTAACAAATTACATCTTGGTTTGAAAGAAGGTTTAACATTTTTACTCTAATGTGTAAACTCAGTATACTCCTCTCCCATAAATTGGCTAAGAAAAACAGAAAAAACATTCAAGAGAAAATACAGGTATACATGATTTCTAAGCCTACAGCTACTTATACTCTCACCTACAAAGTTTGTTTTTATTTCTTTAGGCTCTGGGTGTGCTTACTCAACCTTATTTTTGTAGTTGTGCTAGGCTGATTCTCATGACTACAGATGGAGCTAAAATTAAGTAGGAATTGGAAGAACAGAAGAGAAAAACTGGATGTTTGCCACCAGTCTTCATCCTTCGCTAACCATGTAGACTATTTTCCAAGATTGTGGCAATATAGGTCTCCCTGGAAACAACTGATGAGATAGAGGGTCAAAGAATATAAGCCAAATGTCTTGTAAATCTAGAAGCAAAACCCCTTTGATTCAAGCAGACATTGTTATGATATCCTGTACCTGGCTTCATAAAATTCTCTAAGGTAAACACATAATTCAGGCACAGAATACCTCTGGAAACTTCTGTCAGTTGTTCAGCTTTTAAAATGGCTTTGTGATAGATTTGAAATGATTGGCATTGAATATTATAGTTTTGCTAAGTGACCTAATTGTCAAGTGTAACATAATACACATCGTTTATTTCAAATGGATATTTTTTCTATACCTTAGTACCTTCTTAAACGTTTACTGATAATAATACAGGTTTTCTGTGCTATCTGGAAATAAAGTGTTCCTAAGAAAGCTTTTGTAAGCCTAAATGGCAAAACATGAAGGAGCAATTACCATTAATATATATGGAAAAATTTTGAGCATATCCGAACCCAACTAACCTACCAAATCATACCAAATAACATATAAAACCTAAAATAACATTAACATATAGTAAAAGCAGGGATGATGTAATAAATGCATAGCTTATATAAAGTAGAAATGTACAGTGTAGTTTCATTTATTAAAAAGACCGATTTCTCTGTAAGTTTAAGATAACAGAACACCACATTTTGTGCACCCATCAATCCACTCAAGCCATATCTTTCCATTGCATGCATTGCTGGATGCTGACTAAAAGAGATCATTTTTTTTTTTTGTAGCCACCAAGAAAAACCAAACCATCTGAAGCATCTCAGGTACTTGCTCATAATTGGCAACTTGTTTTTTTCACATGGAAGATGACACCCTCAATGAAACAACGCCAAGTCATTCAAGTAATTGAATTGAACTAAGATGTTTTAAACAAAACGAAATTTTTAGGGGGAAATTGCTTTTAAAAGCATAGATTGTTAAAGCCCTTTTAACTAGGACAGCATGGGAAAAATCTCTTAAAACTGCACTTTTTTGTTTTTAAAAGAGGCATTTTGACTACTTTTAATGTTATGATGTTAAAGATGATACAAATGTAATCTTAGGCAACGTTGTAACTTCAATTCAGAAGGAATTCAGATGACAGTCTCCTTTTCCTCTATTTCCTTTCATTTGTCATTGAATGGAGAAAAGAAACAGGAATTATTAAAAATAATGAGTGGCTTCTGTTTATTTTCTCATAGATAGGACTATGAATAAAACAAACCTGGTAAGTCCCCAGGTCAGTGGTTCTTAGCGTATCTTGTAAAGCGTTTTCCATATTACAACTATTTATACTCTCTTAGAATTAGGCCCTAGACATCCCTTAGGTTCCAAAAGAGTGGCTAATATACCCAAGAATAAAGAGTCCCTCAAGCTCTTCCTTTTTATTTCCCCACGTTTCCGCTCCTCTGCTAGTGAAACTATTTGGAGAGGTCTCCGTGAATCAGTGAATGACCATTGCCAGCCTTCATATATTTTAGCAGCCCACAAAATTTAAAACTCTCTTAAACTCACATAAAACAATTAGGTAGTACTCATTTTGTGACTGTTGAAAATTATTACTACTTGCTCTGATTAATGAAAACTTTAAAAGCAGGTCAAAGGTTTGTGTGTGTGTGTGGGTGTGTGTGTGTGTGTCTTTATTTCTGAAGTAATTGCCAGATAAAATGAAAGTAAACCTCAAAATAAAAAACACACACATTTATTGTGGTTTCATTAGAATTTCTTGAAATGTATAGTAATGTTCTCATGGTAAAACATTATTTCAATGACAAAAACGAAGAATGCTAGGGTAAAACATGACAAGTTTATATTAAGCTATCTGGAGCCTTGGAACCACGGGCGTGCATACTGTGTTTCTATATCAATTAAGAATTGTATTTGGCTACTAGTGACAATCTGCTGACTAGAGTAATTTATTTATGGTTTTATTTTTATCAGTAAAATATGGGGAAAGGCATTTACTGATATTTACTGATATTTACTGATATTGTGTTTAATAGCACAAGCATGTCAGGGATTCTGGGACAAATCTCTTAGCTTTCTCTTAATGGTCCCAAAATGGCTGCTGGACCTCAAGACATTATAACTATGTTTTGGGAAAATAGAAAGGAAGGGAGGAAGTGTAAAGGGCATCTGTCAGCTTAATAAACATTTCTAGACATCTCATCCAACTGTTTATTCCATCTTGATATGCTGACATCTTATTGAGCATCCTTTGAGCAAGGGAGGCTGAGTAATGTATTTTTAGCTGGGCACATTGCCTGCCCTTATCCTCTCTTACAAAGAAAAGAGTTAAAAACATGGGTATTATGCAGGTAGTGAAGAGTGACTGCCATATACATGTGACATTTCAGTTCCATCTCATACGTATTCCTCTTTGGAGTTAATTACACAAAGCAAAGAGAACAGACAAAACTTAATCCACCAACCACTCTTGTTATAGGAACCTGATTTTCATCTCCCATTGTTCATGGAGCAACAATTAGGCCACACTCCTCTAAGAGTATGGAAAGGATTGTGAGGGAAACTCCAGTATAGGACAGACACTGGTCATTCAACATTTGATGTCTCCATTGTTTAAGACCAACTTCGAAAGTCCATGGCATGTGATAAATAACTTAAAATTTTTATGTCACATAAATTTTAGCCCTTTTTACACCCAGTCTGGTATATTAGTTTTCTAGACCTGCCATAGCAAAGTACCACACATTAAGTGGCTTAAAAATTAAAAATGTGTTGTCTCATAGATCTGGAGGCTGGAAGACCAAGATCAAAGTGTCAGCAGGGTTGGTTTGTTGTGAGAGAGCATCTGCTCCATGCCTCTCTCCTAGCTCCTGGGGGTTTCCTGACAATCTTTGATATTCCTTGAAGTAGATGCATCACCCCAATCGCAGCCTACATGATGAGATAAAAGCCTACAGCTTTAATCTTTATACAATGTCTGTCCAATTTTTCCCTTTTTATGAAGATGCCAGTCATATTGAATTAGGGCCCTAATGACTTCATTTTAACTTGACTACATCTACAAAGATCCCGTTTCCAATTATGATCATGTTCTGAGGTACTGGGGGGTTTAGGACTTCAACATATTTTTGAGGTTGAACATACAATTCAACCTATAACAGCTGGTATGCGCATTACTTAGTCAGCAAATAAACTTGTGGCATCCACATTGCAACAACCTCTTTCTTCTTCCTCCATTTTTAGGGGAATACTAGACTACAGAGGTATTTAAGAATTTTTAAGAGCCTACTCAATAGCATACATTAGAAATATTGCTTTTAGTACATTATCGCAAAAATATATGATGTATCTCGATCACAGTTGAATTGCTCTTGAATCTGATGTACATATTTACTTCACATTACGACTGTTTAATGAACCACTTTCACCATAACATCTTACTTTTCTCAAAAATAACATTTTTACTTACTTAATATAATAATTTATAATAAAAGAATATCATATGGAATAAATTCAAATTAAGCCTCACCTTTAGATGAAATAAAATACTTTTGCTCTGAGTTAGTACCCCAGGTGAGCAAAAGTAGGTAGTAAAATGTTCTGAATCTTCAATCTGTTTTGTACAAGTGTTTTCCATGTATTTTGAACTATTCTCAGGTTTAGCCTGTACTTTGTCATAGTCTCAAGGAAAATTCTTATCCAGTGGGTTGAGTTGTGTTCACTGAAAAGATGTTTCCAGTCCTAAACTCTGTTACCTGTAAATATGACATTTTTTGGGAGGTAAGGTCTTTGCAGATGTAATCAGGGCAGGATGAGCTTAAAATAGAGGGTGGTCCTCATCCAGTGACTGATGTCCTTGTTAAAGGGAAATTTGGCCCCAGAGACACAGAGGAAGAACACCATGTGAAAACAGATTGGATTGATGCATCTACAAGTCAAAGAATGCTAAGGACTGCCAGCAATCACCAGAAGCTAGGCAAGAGGCATAGAACAGTGTCTCCATCAGAGCCTCAGACACCTTGCCAAGGCTTTTGGACTTGATTTTGAACTTCTGTCTTTAAAAACCATAAAAGAATAAATTCCTGTTGTCTCAATCTACCCAACATGTGATAATTTGTTACGGCAGTCCTAAAAACTAATATATACAGCATGTCCAATTTTGATTGTCTTAGGATAAGCCTGTCTTAGGATAACGCCTGTCTTAGGATAAGCACCAACTGCTACCCCTTATCCAATGTCTTTATTCTTTGATGAATATAATAAAGTTTATTACAATTTATGTTCAACCTGTATTTTACTTTCATACTTTTATTATTTATATAAACTTGTTTTTATTGTTGACTTGATACATATATGTACCAATCTTTGAAAATTGTTTGAGTATTTTTAGATTGGGTTACTATACCTCATAATTTCCCTTTAAAATTAATGGATTTTGTTTTCAATTTATGGCCTTTTACTTTAAGGCAAGGGTTTCAGGAACAAAATTCAAATCATTAATAGACTTTACTATGATGTGTGTAGACTTTACCATGACGGTCACATCAGAGGAAAAAAAAAGTGTTTTCAGAAAGAATAACCTAAGTGGGAGTGTTGGTTTCCTGGAAAAATAGTCATGTATTATTAGAAACACTTCTAGCTATTCATATACTTTAAAAAAAATACATGTATATATAGAAAGGAAGCACATGAATTTGTCAGGGAAGGAATAGGAGAGCAACACAGGAAATGAAGAAGGGAATTATAGAAAAGAAGCATTTGGGAAGAGCAAAGTGAGTAGTTGAGAAGGAGTGTATTTTTATAATTTTTCTTGCTCTCTGATACTCTAACATTAGTCATTAGCTCTGTTTATCAGATTGTTGTATAATTTACCAAATTAAATTTTTAGACTTCATATTTAATTGATAATTTGCTGTTTTAAATATAATGGCTAATCCCCTCACACCCTTCATATTTGAACAAATATCACCTTGCCAAATAGTATACTGACCACCGAAATTCTGTGACCTGACATCCCTCCCCAATCCCTGTCCTTTGGAGCTCCTTTGTCATATACTCTTTTTCATTACACTTATCACCTTCTACCAAGATTTGTAATTTTTTTGTTATTAGTATAATATCTTTGTTTTGGTCTGCTTTCACTAACCCTGAATGGAAGCTTCTTGAACTCAGATACCTTAGTCACTGATGAGTCGGTTTCATGAAACTAAGACAGTGTCTGGTATATAATAGGTGCTGAATAGTGTGTGTGTGTGTGTGCACGCTCATGTGTGTGTGCGTATGTGTTAATGAATGAATGTATTGTCTTTAAAATTAATCTGTTGTGGCATTTTCAGGGCTTTTAAAATCATTCTCATATATATATATATATATATATATATATATATATATATATATATATATATCTGATAGTTGTATATTGAATTAGGAATTTGTTAGCCTGTGTGTTTCATCACTTGACATGGAATTATGTATGTTTAAAGAGGAGTCATCATTTCTTGACCTGTTATTTGCCTCCTGAAATATCTCTATAACATAGTTTAGTAAGATGTTAACAAATCCCAATGAAACACATCTGCTCTACTCTTGTCTCCAACTCCTGGTCTCTTCAAACTTTTAAAACTGTCATAGATTACTGGAAACACAACTGCATTTGAAATTAGTTCAATAAAACAGTAGTTGCAGATGCTCCATTAAGAGTTTAAAAACAAAATTGTCAGCCAAAGAAAATGGCTTGTAAATGTCTGGCCATCACTCCAATGCTGCAGAAGTAAGTTTTCTGGCAATGAGGAAAGCGGGGCTCCCTGCTTGCTGACACATAAATGACTAAATTGGAGAGATTTCTTAGTCTGTCTGCTAACCAGTGGTGTGGATATGTAACTGGATGCTGGTATTGCAGTGCAGTTGTAGGTGAAAATCCAGGAGGTGATGAAAGACAATCTATAGTAATAGAATTGGAGGAACTCAGGGGACTGGATCAACCAGGTATAGTCTTGCTGCTCCCTCTTTCTCATTTGTATAAGCATTTCCCCCCTACAATCTAGAAAGTATAGGGCAATACTTTCCAGTTTAATTGATGGCTAGGTCTGGCATAAGTGATTCCACATGGTGGTTGACAAATGACTCTTGGGTTAACCCCTCCTCTTATGCAAGAAATAGACAAATAAATCTAGCAGAATTTTCTTTTTTCACTAGAACTATCACTTGGGCATCAATTTATCTAAGATGAAATTTTAAATATTTCATAACTGATGAAACCTTCTGTTTTTGGTTTTGGGGGAAAGCGGAATATCATAAATAGCATTTTCTTACATTTCCAGTCATTTGGGTTGATGGATGGCTGGAGGAAAAGCAGCATCCTGAGTTTTTTGGAGGCATGTCTATGCTTAGGTCAGATTATATGGTGACTTGCAGTGTAACTATACTCGTATCTCTTTACACAAGAAAAATTTCTTTTAAATAATAATATCAATTTGGGGTTGCTCAAGGGATTTAATAGAAAGACTTGGAATATGGCAGTGCAAAAATGTACTCAGAAGGTAAAAAATTCTCAGCTAGGGAATGATTCTGTATGCTTATTCATCACATTCCACATTTGCTCATGTAAAACAAAAACATACAACTAAATGTAAGTTAAACTACTGTACCTGCACAGACTTAAAACAAACAAGCAAAAAATGTGCCAACCTACCGCTGACAATTCACAGGATTCACCCTGATATTATCTTTATCTTATAGATGTTTCTGATTGTGTTGTTCCCAAAATTCATGGGCAGAAATAAAGTGAATGACAATGTCAATATCTATAGTGTACATGATATACTTGACCTACAAATTGCCATGTGTTATATAGTAAAATATTATGAACTTATTAAGAATCAAAGACAATCAAAGGAAACAAAGTTAAGGCTTTCTTCAACCTATTAAGTAGGCCAGATTTAGAGATGGCAACATTTTTAGAAAATTCAGTTTAGGATTCACAGGCTGTGATCTAAGAGGAGGACAGCTGATGCTCATATACATCATTTAAGCCAAATGGTAGGATGATATACTGCATCCAAGCTGTTTCCATGAGTGAATAGGCTCTAGCCTTTCTGGCTTGGTTTCTCAATGCTGGAGAAGACATCACACATTCTTTGGAAGTTGAGTCCAAACCAGAACTCCACTAGGTCTCCTGTCCTGTCTCTGTGTGGTCCTGGGTGACCCAGTTTAGCTTGAAGGAGCTCTGGGAAATTTGATATGGCTACATCCAGTTTAAGTGCTACTGTTCTCCTGGGTGGTCCTTAGCAGTTAATAGAGTTTGGTTCTGGAGCCATCATAAGAGATTCAGAGAAGTCCAAGAATCTAGGCCTGGACAAGATCCAATGTATTAGGAATGATAATTACTCCTGAGAATATCAATATAATAAATTGGAAGGACTAGGGTAGTTATGGGAGAATGTATAGATTCTTGCCAAAAACACCTCACCAACTCTGTTGCCAATAGTTAATATCTTCCAAGGCCCAACTCAAGGCATCATGTTTTCAGAATGAGCAATAACTGGGATGCATCAAGGCAGGTGGTCAGAACTTTCCAGGAATTTCCTTACGGTTAGGAAGATGCAAAAAAATTTGCTTTTATCTACTTTAATCCAATGATTCCTCTAAATAGTATCAGCCCTTAATTACATATACATTAGTTAAGGAGAACTGATGTGTGGCTAATATAGAAATCATTTATATTTTACTATATAAAATAATGTGTAGTAGAAAGAGCGTGTGCTTTGGAGACAGCCAATCCTGAGTTTCAACACTCTCTCCACCATTTACTGGCAGAGACACTGGGTGAGAGACTTGAGGCATTATCCCAAGAGGTAGTACTTGGGATAAAATATCAAGAAATATTCAAAAAGTGTTCAGATATATTTCTATGTTTCAGTCTTTTAAGAAAAGTAACAATATTTCAAGGGTAAAAGTGTTCAGTGGCTATACCATGGGGTTTAGGGTAAGAAAGATTTGGGTTGACATTGAGTAGCTATGAGCATTTTCTTACCTTTTCCCTGAAACAGGGTTCTTCATGTATAAACAAAGTCAATATTATCTACCTTGTGGAATAGTTACAAGGCCTAAATAAGATGTAAAGTGCCTACCATGGTGCCAGGCACATTCTAAGTGCTAAGTCGATGCTCTCTTATAGTTCTTCTATTACCCACATTATGGTCTCCCATAACTATTTGAGTCCTCAGTTGGCAACACAATGTTTAGCAGATAAAGTGTGGGTCTGGGCTATTCTGCCCTTGGCGTGGAGTCCAGAATATAGAAGTTCAGGGCAAGGACCAGGAAACAGAAAATACCAAGATGATCTGTGCATCTCTTAGGCACAACCCCAGTGAGGGTTCTTGGTTTTTACAATCCCCATTGGCTGAGTCCTCAGCAGAGACCTGGGAGCAGGCAGTCTTTTGCTAGTATCTCGATAAGAATTTGACCACTTTCTAGCTGCCTATCTTGTGGTCCTAAAGTCCAAACCACTGACCTTTTCACCATTCAGGACATTGACACCAAAAAAAGTAAACCCCAAATTTACTCCTGAGCTCTAGTTAGCAGCCCGGGATACTACCACTTCTCAGGGGACCAGTAGGCAAGGAGGACACAAAACAGAGGACTCAGAACAGGCCTCTTAGAAAATAGTGCTTCTGGAGGAGCAGGAACTGCTTGAATGAACACAGTGAGAATAAGAACATTTCAGGATATTTATATGCAGTGTCTGTGTGTACACATAACTTTTTCCTTGAACGGCAGATATTATTTTAAATATCAGCAAATTAAGTGACAGTGAGGATAATCTTGCTAAGATATGAAAGATCAAGTGGAAGAAATATCTTAAAGCACAGAGCAAACATATAGATTAAAATATGGGAAAAAAACAAGACTTGAGGAAAAGTGAGGGATACAAAGGACTAAAGGGTCTTCTCAGGAAAACTAGGTGCCACCTTGTTTTCACATCTCAGTAGAAAATGTCCATGCAATTTCAGACTCACTTATATTGAATTGTTTGAGCGCTCAACTTGAATGTATTACAATCATTTTTCCTCACCCAAATTTTCTTTCATAGCCTTCCATGTCTTAGTTAATGGAAACTCCATCCTTCAATTGCTCAAGTGAAAAATCTGGAGTTGTCTTTGACTCCTCTTTCTTTCACACTCCATATATGGTTTATCAGCACATCTTGTCAGCTATCACTATGCTGAATTTGATCACCCCTAAGACACCCAGTGCTGGTGTCCTGATCAAAATCACCATCATCTCTCACTGACATAATTTCAGTACTCAACCAATAAGTCTCCCTTTCCATCTTCTCAACAACCAGAGGAATTCTGTTAAAAAATAAACCCTTCAATAGCTAGAGTAAGAAGCAAAATGCTGGCCATGTCCCCTAGGGCCTTACATGATCTGTTTCTACTTCTTAATCCCATCCTCTGCCCCTGCCTATAACTTTGTGATCTCACTTTAATTTTCTATTTTTTAAAATATTTTTTGTGTGATCTCACTTTAATTATGACTCAATTATTTCTCACTCTGCTTTAACCCCATTGGTTTCGTTGTTTCTTAAACATACCAGGTATTCTTCCTCCTCTTTCTGGAATTTTTTTTCTCCCAGATAGTAACATGCCTTGACCCCTTCCCTCATTTAACCTACTTGAAATTACAAATGTCCTCTGCTTTATGTGTCTCCATAGTAATAATAGGCATTAACATAATATGTATTTTACATATTAACCTTGTTTACTCCCTGCCTCCCATCCCCACCATCCCCTGAAAAGTGAAACTTCATTACTGCAGGAATTTTTTGTCTCATTTGTTCCCTGCTGTGTCCTCAGGAACTATAGGAGAACCTGGTATATAGAGTTGGTTGAAAGTTGCTATTGTGGCAGAAGTGGACAGTGCCTGATGGGTCATTTCTACAGTGACATTCTGGGACTCAGTCCCACAGGCCCCCTTGGAGTCTGCTTTGCTGCCTTGCCAAATCTTGGTATGGGCTAAGTAAATAAATTAGCCCTTTTCCTGCTTAAAATTGTTTGACTAATTTCAATTTTCTGAGACTTGACTGTTGTTAGAATGTGGAGAGAGGAATTATTTGGAAAGAGCTGTGCAGTGAGTCTACATTATAAAGGTATAGGGTGGGGATTGCTTCATTCTTTGCTTCAGATCTAAAGAGAAGGGCTTTATAGGGAACACAGTGAACTTGAGTAAGTCCATGGCAGATTGGTGTCTGACTCCAACTTGTTAAATCTAAAGGTCACAAATGAGTGATTGGCCAGCAGCTGATAAATAAGCCAAGAAGAGGGGAAGCTGAGACTGGCACTTGTTCCCAGAAGTTCTCAAATCCAAGGACACCTGAGTGATTGTGCACACACCACATATGGGCCATGCATGAGAGAAAGCCTGCATGGGGTCATGTCAGTTTCTGCCAGTATCAGGACTCCCTGAGGGGCAATGTGATCTCAAGGGAGAGATACTGTAGAGGCCCACACTCAGAAACATTCTTAACGAATAGGAAGGGAGTGATCAACCTGCCAAATAGGAGTCACTTCCCTATAGATGGACGATTTCTGAAGAATCTACCAAATACTCCAAGAGAGAAAGAGGCAGTTTTAGGTCCTCAGAATTCAAAGATTACCACTCCAGCTCATAAGCATGTTAGTCAAGCACGAATTTTCTTATTCTCTTTGCAACCTTCCTCTCCTGACCACCAACAACAAACAGTTGTCGTCACACTTTACCAAATACAGTTTCAGCCATGTCTCTCTTCTCTTCCCCATAGTAAGCCCTAACTGGGAGACTGAGTTTTGGTCACTAAACGAGAATAGAATTCCTGATCGAGCTATATTTGGAGACTCACGTAACAAAATAATTTTTTATTATTTATAAGTGACAAATATTTTATAACAACAATTAAATTAGAAAAGTTACATAAAAAGCTTGCCATAAAATTTTAACTATTCAGATTTTACAGCTCACTCTTTTGATTAACTAACCATACTGAAAGGAAAGTGAGATTTGAGAAGAAAAAGAAGCCTGATTAAGAAAATAGAAAGGAGCAAAATATGCAAGAATGAGAATGAGATATGAGGCATAACTACAGAAGTGACTAAAATAGTGATAAAATAATAAAGTATATCTACAGACAATTCTATGGTAATACATCTGAAAAATGTAGACACACATGACATAGATATTTCTCTAACATAATTACAATTTCTAAATTATCTCAAGAGAAGATAAAAAACTTAAATAAGCCAATAATCATAAAAGTGATTCAGAAGGTTAAAAATCTGCCATTAATAAAAGCCACTAAGACCACAGATTTGTCACAGCTGGGTTCTATAAAATCTTTTAAAGGACAAATAATTTCCATGTTATTTAAGCTACTACAGTCCCCTGAAAAAAATCCTTAATATATAAACTTATGAAGTTAATATAAAAAACAAGTGTAGCCCAACCTCACATGTAAATACATATGCAAAGGTCTGTATAAAATAAGAGATCGTTTTAATATTCAGAAACTTACCAGTATAACTATTTATATCAATCTTTTAAAAAAAAATCAAAATCATATGGTAATAACAGTACACTCTGAAAAAGTGTATAAATTAATAGGAATCAAAGTAAACTACATGATATGAAAAAATAATTCACCTCTAACCAAAACTAATTATCATTGTAAATTACCGAACTTTCATTGCAATTAATATAAAACATGAGATGGGGACTTCTGCTACCATTACTTTGAAATAGTCATTTTAAAACAAATTGAAGTCAATACAAAGTTTGGAAAATAAGAGTTGTTTCCTAATGACAATATTGTATATCCAGAAATCCCAAGATTCTAATTAAAATCTAAATGAATATAAAAACCTTGAATAGACGAATTTAAGACAGAAACAAAATAAATATGTAAAGATCAACAACAGCTTTTGTCTATGTTTCTATAACCAAATGGCAATAAAAATTGAAAAAAACAAAACTATTTACAATAAAAGCTTAGTATTCTTATGGATAATTTTAAAAAGTAAAAAATATCTGTGAATCTTATTGAAATACATACAACAATATTTGAACTATGGAATAACCCTGTGATCTTGGATGGGAAGAATTAACACAGAAAAAAATGCCAATTTTTCAAAACTATTCTGTAAATTTGAGACACTTCTAAATAGAACTTCATCAAGATTGATTTTAGAATTGGATACAATGACATAAAAGTTCATTTGGAAAAATATATATATCTTAGAACAGCCAAGAAAAGTTTGCTATGGAAGAATGAGAAGCTGGGAAAATTGCTTTACACATTATTCATTAGACTATCAAGTCACTATAATAAAATCAACATGGTATAGGCCATGTGGGTCCATAAAAAAAAGAGAATCTGGAAAATTGATGTCTGTATATGAAAATTTCATGTATGGCAATGTTAGTATTTCTATTCAGTGGGAAAAGATAGACTTTTAATTAATTACAATTAATTATCCAGAAGGAAATTAAATTGCATCCATTCTTACTACATGTGCTGTTCAATACTGTAGCCACTAGCCACATGCGCTAGTAAAATTAAAATTTAAATTAATTAGAAACAAATTTAAGAATTATGTTCTTCTGCTTCATTAGCCATTTTTTAATTTCTTTTTTATTTTTATTAAAATCTATTGGGGTGACAATGGTTAGTAAAATTACATAGGTTTCAAGTGTACAATTCTGTAATACATCATGTATATATCACATTGTGTGCTCACCACACAGAGTCAGTTCTCCTTCCATCCATATGGTAAAAGGGGTCAAATATATAGCCGTGTTTTAAAGTGCAGCTAGGGTCTACTTTATTAGGCAGTACAGATTATAGAAGGTTTCCAACAGCACTGATCTCTCTCTTTCTCTCTCTCTGTCTCTGTCTCCCCATATATAATATTTACACATATATTATTTATAAATATTCTTATAAATAAAACCTAAGAATATATGAATGAATATATATATGTACATTTAATTATTCCCAATTGATTTAAAATTTAAACGTAAAATATTTAGAAGAAAATGATAAAGGCTACATATGCATATATAATATAGGGGTTAAGGGAGAGCTTCATAACATTATCAGAAACCCAGAAAAAAATAAAATGAGATATATTTGACATAAAAAATTGTAACTTTTATATAGATAATACATAGACCAATGAAATAAAAAACGTATTCTAGGTGTATGTTGCTGACAACAAATTTGGAAAGGACAATGCCTAAGCCACACCGAGGGACTATTTTTGAGAAGGCACCACAACTGCCTCTGTAGGACATTGTTACCATAGCTGTCTTGCCTTGATCATTTCCAAGTTGAAGTTATGTGCAGGTGATCTGATAGGAAGAGGCTGGTCATATTCTTGTGCTCTAGCTGCAAGGGAGCCGGTGAAAGCATGTTTCTACTTTCTAGGTTAGGGGCTGGGACACATAAGTGGGAAATTCTCCACATATAGAAAAGAAGTTAAATAATTCCTGGACAGCCATAAGCATAACAAATGCCCACTACACTAACATAAATAAAATCAGCAGATAAATGGTAGAATTGGGGGAAATAATAAAAGGTATGTAACCCAGATGAAGATGAATGTTTAATGTCTATAACATAGAAAGAATCCTTACAAATTGTAAAGAAAAAGACAAACTACCTAATAGGAAAATACACCAAGGTTATGAATAGGGAATTCACAGAAGAGTAAACTCAAATTTCCTATACTTAACATAAAGATATATCACTTTACTATAGCAGACTGACTGACAAATTTTAAAAATTTCAGTAACATACTGCTGGTGGGCTGTGAAGGAAATGGTATATTCTTTGCTACTAGAATTATGAATTATTCTCACCTTTTTGGAAAATAATGTAACACTGTCTATAAAATTTAAAATAGCCATAGCCTTAGTAGCAACCCCATTCCTTATAAGTAAAAGAATTACTATGTAAAAATATACATATAAAAATGCTTATTGTACTTTACTGTAGAGGCAAAAGAGTTAAGGAATGAATGGTCTTCAGTTGAAAAAAATTACGATACATTCATACTATGAATTATTAAAAAGCAATCACAATGCCATTTGTCTTGGAGTGATATTGACAATGTGTTGTTGAAGTGACAAAAGCAAGACACAGAGAAACAAATAGAACAACACACAACACATACCATATGAAACTGAAGACATTCAGTTTCTAATAAGAATCACTATGGGTTGTGGATGGGAGCAAGAGTGAATTGATGCAGGTAGAGAAGAGGAACAGAGAAGGAGTAGGGAAACAAATAATGCAAAAGACAGTAGGAAAACAAAGAGAGTTTTCATTTATGTAAAACTATTTACATGTATTATGTATACTTTCTTCAAGAGAAACTATAAAATAGCTTAATCTAGGTCTATAAACTTTAGAAATATAAAATGAAATATACCGTTAGGTGTAAAATTAGTTCACATAGTAATATGTAGAGAATGAGCTCATTAAAAAACAAAAAAAACATGTGTGTGCTTGTATGTATTTATACCAGCAAGATGATAGGATACACACCAGTCTATTAATATTAGTTTCCTCAGAAAGGGTAGAATTGGAAAGCATAGGGTGGTTTTACTTATTATAGGAATCCTAATTAATTTTGAAATTTAAAACAACATTTATAAAGAAAAAAATAAAAATATATGTCAATATCCTAGAATGTATTATAAAAGGAATAAGCTGTATTATAATTCTGAGAATTCTCTAGTTTAAGCTAGAGTTATCCCAGCTTTCACTGTAGAATGGACTGGAAATAATCCAGGGTTAAAAGGAGAGTAGTTAGGAGACTATTGTGGTGCAGGTAGGAGATAATGGTAGCTTGGACCGGTGGTGGCAGCTGTTCGAGGGGATGGAAAAGGAAGTTATAAGAAACCATAAATTATTTCTAGTTTTCTTTTCCTTTCCTTTCCTTTTTTTTTTTTTTTTTTGCCATAGGAACTGGTGCATTATGATAACATCTATGGAGATAGGGGCTGATGAGAGAAGAAGAGTTTGAAGGCAAAAATCAAGAGTTCTGGCTTGGACAAATTTAAGTTTGAAATGTGTATTACAAACCAAAGTGGAACTAAAATTCATCAGAAAGGTCTGGACTGGGGCCATGGTTTGGGGAGTTATTAGCATATAGATGTGGGGTAACCACCCATCCTGGTTTATCCAGGACTGCCCTGGTTTTAGCACTTGAAGGCTCCAAGTCCTGGGAAATCTCTTAGTTTTTGGCAAACTGAGGCAGTTGATCACCCTATGCAGATGGCATTTACACCATGGAATTGGATAAAAGCAACCAAGGAGATCATACACAAAGATTGAGTCAGGCAAACATTAAGAAGAAGGAGAATCTCAGAAAGGATAGTCAATGAGGTAAGTAGGAGGAAGACAGAAATGTGACAAATATCTAGAAACCAAGGGAAGAGAGAATAAGAATAGAAAAGCAGATTTGGTAAGATGATGGTCACAAGTGGCCTGAAAGAGAAAAGATTCTTGGGAATAATGGGGGGAGAGAGGGAACTACAATGTTGTAAATTAAAGAGTGAAGGGCAGGAAATAGGATTAACAGGTGCTTGAAAAGTCATCTCAGGTGCTCTGCCGTGAGAGGGAAGAGAGAACTGTGCAGTTTGAAGAGGCTGGAGAGAGTATAAAAGGGTTGTTCATTATTCTGTTTTGGGAAGAGAAACTACTACAGGAGTTCAGTAGGTTTGCCAGGAAGTGTTGAGTATCCATATGAAAATTTTAGCATAAATTCAGTGATTTTATTCTTCCTAGTTGGTAATTTTCTGTAATTACATTTAGCCTCACAGGTGCTGGAATGAAAAAATTTTTTAATTATTTCAACCAGTGTTTGTGTTTTTCCATGGGAGAATGCTAAAGAAAAATGGAGGGAAGCAAGTTAACATAATTAAAAGGGAATTATTTAAATTAGGAAACATGGACTAAAAGAAGGAAACAGCAACAGGTAGAGAGTGAAAAGTGAAGTCAATGGTTTAAATGTTTCATTCAAATTGAAGAATTCTTGCAAAATGAGTACTTGAAAATGCAAGCTGAAAGAACAGCAGATGGCAGCCAGAGGAGGGAGTGATGGATTTTAAGATTTCAGGTATGGTGAGTTAATGCTGATGATGGGAAGGGGTGGGGGAACAGGTGATTAGAAGTGAGCAGGGGAAGGATCTGACAGGCAAGCTACTAAGGGTTCATCCATACGAATTTTGAAGTCACCAAGAATGCATGCAGGAATAGGGATTGAGAAGAGGATGAGAAAGAGTCAAGAGAAATCTGAGGGGACTGGGTCAGTATATGAGAGTGAGAGATATAGTGGGTAGTAGTTTAGACTGATGGTACAATCTTCTTATGGAAAAGGAGTGACAGACACCCAACTCCTTACCTTCGGGTCCTGTGGTCTATAGGATATAGTAGAAAATATTTATCTATATATCTTCTCTGCTTCAGACTGTTACAAGGAAAATGGTGCTATCAGGATTTACGATAAGATGTTAAAGAGACTATTCAGAGAAGTAAGAAGGAAATCTCATGATGACATATTATTAGGATTAGCTACATAATTTGCAGTGCCCAGTGCACAATGGAAAAGCAGAACATTAAGTAAAAAAATTGTTAAGCATTACAAGATGGTGACAGATAAACATTCCATCAAAACTGGGCCCTTCTAAGTGTAGGATTCTGAGTGACTGCACAGGTCGCATGTCCTGGCCTTACCTATGCTGCTATTTCATAGGCCTAGGAAAAAGATTTGGGGGAGAGGGCAGCATTTGATCAGATTAGGGGAATATACTGTCCTGATTTATTTTTTTGTTTGGGTCTACTATGTGTCAGCCATTGTTCTAAATGGTTAACCAATATTATCATTTAATCCTCCTAATAAGTGATGTAGGTGTTACTTCCCCATTTTAGAAACTTGAGAAACTTGATGCGCTGGAAATTTCACTGATTTGCCCAATGTCACAGTATGGGACAGCCTGGTTCTTGGTCTGTGTTCCTAACTGCTCGACTAGAATACCTCTCGGGCAATCCTAGAGATAATGGTTCAGAGATACAGACTTAGTGTTGACCACAGTAAATGTGAGTGTGAGAGATATAGGATTTGTTCTCCTTAGGTCCCCAGAGGAAGAAGAATAATCAGCGTAAGGGATTGTTTTGAATACTTACTGTAAGTATGCTCAGTCATCTCTCACCTACTTTCTAAAGAGGGAAGATACTTCATTTTTTAGGAAGTTTCTCATGGATTTTTGCCATGTTGATCGGTAAAGTGGATGCAGAAGAGGCCGCAGGGTATGACATTACTTATTTCATGTAGCTAATCCTAGCAACCCCCACTTCAAACAAAGTGTTATAATCAGAAATAATTGGATTCAATTATTTGATGAAAGTTTAAGAAACATAATTAGGTAAATGAAATCATTATTGATGGAGAGGCCACAAATGGAATTTTAAAAGTCCTCATATGTGTATGAATTTTCACACATGAAAAAAAAGTTTATGTCTCTTGTAAAAATTTGTGATCTAATTTTTAGCACTCTGGTTTAGCTTGGCCTCATACATAAGAACTCTGTGATCCTACCATCTACTCCTTGGTGTGTATGCTGAATTAGTTATTTTATTTATGATAAACTGAATATCAGTTTATTCTTTGTCTCCGGATACTTTCACACTGGTATGTGGGTGAGGGATTGGGGGTAAGAAAAGATGCAATTAATTTCAGTCCAACTGATTATTTACCAATGCTTTAAAAAAAGACACAGCTGGTTGCATGATTTATTGGCCTCTGTAATCTATGTACTTATTGAAATATGAATTGATTAATGTTCTCTGTCTAAACTTTGCTTTTGTTTTAATGGATTAATTATAATATAAGTTTTGGTCAGTTTGATGTAGGCCTCCTAATTTCTTTAAGGACTCATTGGAGTATACCATTTCCTTTCTAGTTCTGTGTGCTAGATGAATGTACTATATATGTTAGCAGAGTTGTGTATGAGGCACCTGATAATACCACAGCTAGATTAAAAATGAAGAAAATACCAGGGGTGCCAAAAATGTATACACATGTCTTGTATTCATCTTTTGTTATCAGTATATATTGAGTATTACAATTTTAATACAGTTTTTCCTTTCTTAAAATGTGTATAATTTTTTGGCACCCTCTGTGTATTCAGCCTCTTTCCATTTTTCAGCATTTCTTGGAAAAAGGAATCTTTAATTAATTATGCCTCTTAGTTAATAAAGTTATTATAGAGAGAGAACATAATAACTAATACAGTAGTGCTACTATATGAACTGTATATTTCTATATCATTATTTTGATATCTACTTTATGGAATTTAAGTTTAATTTTATTTTAATTAATGAAGTTTATTTCAGTTGGTGTTAAGGACTAAATTGTGTCCCCTCCCAAATTCATATGTTGAAGCCCTAACCCAACACGAGTACATTTGGAGAGCGAGCCCTTATAGAGGTTAAGATTAAATGAGATCATAAGTGTGGGCCCTAATCCAACAGGACTGGTGTCCATGTGAGGAGGGGAAGAGACACCAGGGATGCACATGAACAGAGAAAACGCCATGTGAGGACCCAACGAGAAGGTAGCCATCTGCAAGCCAAGGAGAGAGGCCTCATGAGAAACCAACTCTACCTGCACCTTAGTCTTGAATTTCTAGCTTCCAGAACTGTGATAAAATAAATGTATGTTGTTGAAGCCATCCAGCTGTGATATTTTGTTATGGCAGCCCTTGCAAACTAATACAGTTGGAAACAGTTCTATGTTTTAGAATTTAGTGCTCAAAATAATTCACATCCATTTGTTTATAAAACTACTAGTACACATGATTTTACATAAATGTCATTTTGAGACTTAAAAAATTCAATTTGGATGAAATTAGATGTATTTTCCTTTCTCTGAGTTGAACATGTTTCTTCATATTTAAACAGTAAAGATTTTCACCTTTACAAATAACTTTAAATTCCAATCTTATTATAAATGTTCATTACAAAATATTTAGGAAATATAGGACAAGAGGAAAAAGTAAAACATTATTTTTATACTACCACATAAAAATAATTACTGAGAATATTTTAATATTAGTATATTAACATAGCTAGTAACAAAAAGTTGAAAGGATTAACTATACACTAGTTTGTTTCTTGAATTTTAAAATTTACTACATGGATATTTCTGTGTTATTAAATAGATGTCATATGTACACACACGCACACCATAATTTTGAAAAACTTTGGCATCAAATCCTATTGCATGAACTTAAATAATTAATTTAACCAATCTACTATTGTTGAATAATTAAATTTTCAAATATTCTCTATGATAAATTGGCAGGTATTTTTAAAAAAATTAACATATGAGTATTCTCAGGTATCTCTCTTCTTCTGAAGCATTCTCTCTAACTTAAAAAAAGGAAGATCCTTTACTGTTTAGGCAGGTTCCAAGCATGGGTTTTGCTGTGTTGACCCAGGAAATGGATGAAGTAAAGGACTGTATGTCTAACAGTCTACATTAATTCATGTGAGGTAGAGACACACGAGGACAAAAAAAGAAAGAAAAAAAAAAACAAAGAAGAAAACCCTGAGCTGAAAAGATGGAGAAAAGAGGCAAGAAACAAGAAATGCCCGGAGCTTAATTTTAGAAAAAATGTTTTGGATAATTTTAATAAAAAATCAGATATTGGCAGTAGCTGCCATCCTATAAAGAGTGGAATTTTAGTGTCGATAAATAAGAGAAAAGGGTATTTGGAGGTACTGTGTCATAAGACTAGAATTACCCATTCAAAAGTCTTTCAAGAAATAGTAAAACTTTAATTTTTTTAGTGTTTTTGAATATTGGATGCTGCTTTCTTTAAAATTAAAAAAAGTGATTAAAATCTATCACTTTGTAAACCATAAACAATAGAGGATATACGAGGTCAGACAATTAAATTCACAAACTCATCCTAGTAAAAGTGCTACATACCTCACTACTGAATATCACTACAATCACCTTTGAAGTACTCCCCTTGGGAAGCTATGTACCAATGCCGGTGCCTAGCCCACCCTTCAAAGTAATTTTGGAACTCTTTTCCTGGAATGGCCATCAGAGCTGTTGTCGTATTTCCCTTGATGTCCTGAACGTCATCAAAATGTCTTCCTTTCAATATTTTCTTTATCTTTGGGTAAAGAAAGAAGTCACTGCGGACTAGATCAGGTGAGTAGGGAGGGTGTTCCAATACAGTTATTGTTTACTAGCTAAAAACTCCCTCACAGACAGTGCCGTGTGAGCTGGTGCATTGTCGTGATGCAAGAACCATGAATTGTTGGCGAAAAGTTCAGGTCGTCTATCTTTTTCATGCAGACCTTTCAGCACTTCCAAATAGTAAACTTGGTGAACTGTTTGTCCAGTTGGTACAAATTCATCATAAATAATGCCTCTGATATCAAAAAAATTTAGCAACATTGCTGAAACAAGTTCGCAAACTTAATTGTCCGACCTCATATATGTTTGCAGCTCACTGCTTGAATACACCCATAACTTATTACTAAAGTGCTTGATAAAAAGGATATTGAAGGTTTAAAGGTTTTAATCTATATTTTCAAATTGCTGTCTAAGAAATGATCTCTATAGCCACTGTCACTATTTACAAGTGCTTGTCCTTATTTTCTTACTGTTTCTTCAACTTTGCCAATATGATAATGATATCAAATAATTATTTTAACTTGCATCTTTATTAAATGTATATGAACATTTTCTCACATTTACATATGTATCTTTCTCTAGCTCACTCTATTAAATATTGGATAATATCCATAAAATGTATATTTTCCAATAAATACTTTGTAAGATTTATAGTATAGTATATTCACTTGTAAATGAAATACAAAGCTCGTGTGTGACATGAAAAAACCTATTTTAGGCAATGGTGCAAATGTAACATTCTAAACTACAAAAATTTGTAGTCAGAACTCACGGGAAATATTATTCTTAGTCATTATTCTTTCTGAGAATATGGAGTATTTTTCTCAGCAGTGCCAATTTTCAGATTCAATAAGTGTAATATTTAAAAAAAATAATCTTTCTTTAGAGATAGACGTTGTCTGATCTAGTTGTCTCCGCAGGCTCACAGGCTTGTCGAACACAGGACTCAACCCAGAGCAGCGGTGTCTCCAAACAAGAATTCAAGAGTGAGACAGATGCAGGAAAGTGCAAGGAGTTTATTGAAATGAAAGTACACACTTGAGAGGGAAATGGGGTGACATGTCAGAAGAGATTGAATCACATCAAGGAAGACCTGACCAGGGGTATTTATCTCCCTTAAGGGTGAGAATTGGTGACCTCCCATTGACTTGGCTCCTCTGTTTCCTCCCAGTAGATGGGATCCTCAGTTTCCAGCTTTTTCTTTCTTATTTGGTTCCTCCGGAACTATCATGGCATCAGGTGCATGATGGGAGTTGTAGTCACCGCGATGTAAATGAGATTATAATGACATTAGCATTAGCTAAAGGTCAGGTCCAGGTTGTAGGGATTAACCTCGCTGGGTGAAACTGGTTTTTGTTTTTTTCCAGCTGCAGGTGCCAGATATAGTCACTTATTACTTGTGTGACCAGGGAAGCACCTCACTTTGTATGCTGGAGGGAGTGATCAATTTCCTAGGCTACTTATCCTGCCTCAGTATCACAGAAAATTGATGATTAGGCAAACTCATTTATATTTTAACTTTTTTTTAATCTCCTCTGTAGTTTCAGACCCTCTCTCCCATTTAAGCCTTAAGCTTCCACCTGTCCTTTTGATCCCATTACTTTCTGGCTGTCTCACCTATATCTTTGTCTTTCCTACTCAGTGGTTCCTTCTGTCCAGTATATAAAATTAATAAAGTCCTTCTAATGTAAATGAAATTTCTCTTGTCTATATATCTGCCTATTAAACTACTTTTCTCTTACCCTGTCTTCTCATTCAAATTCTTGAAACTATTCTTGAACAATTCTGAACCCATAGAAATATATGTAATTGTACTTATTTGCATTCCACTTAAATTGCTCCTCCTGGGGTCACAATTAATTGTTTATTTATAAATTTATTGGGTTGCTGTCAATCTTTATCTTACCTGACCACTATTTTAACTCTTGACTTTCCTTTAATTTCTATAACTGCTTGTCTTCATAGAGAGCACACTCTTTTGTATCTCCTTTAATGTCTCTGATGCTATTTTTGTAGGCTACTTTAGGACAATTTTTCCTTTGCTTCTTTGTTTCAAGGTTGCTGTTGAGTTCTTCTCTTGACACTTTTATTACTCGGACTATTTCTCTGTCTTGCTCTGCAATCTTCCTTTTTCTGTTTTTGACGACAGTTTAAAGAAGTTTTCCCACCATCCTTTGGGCTCCATTATTTCTGATGAGAAGTCAAAATTTAATCAGTTTACACAATTTAATCATCACTGTTCCTTTGGATGCAATGTATATTTTTCTCTATCCACTTTCAAGATTTTCTCTGTACCTTTGGTTTTAAACAGTTTATGATGTGCCTTCTTTGTATTTATTCTGCTTGGGCTTTGCTAAAATATCTAAAGATGTAAACTGAAGTCTTTCATCAAATTTGGATAAATTGCAGCCACTGTTTCTCCAAATATTTAATCTTTTCTATTTTATGTCCTTCTGAATCACAATTACACACAGTTCTACTTTTTGTTATTGCCTCGTGGGTCCTTGAGATTGTTTATATTTTAAATCTATTTTTCTTTCTATTACATTGATCATTTCTCTGAATTTATCTTCAAGCCTACTTTTTCTTCTGGCATTCTGGCATGTCCAGTCTACTGTTAAATTTATCCAGTGGGTTTGTTTTTTTTAATTTAATGTACTATACTTTTATTTTTATTATTTCTATTTGGTTCTTTCTTATATTTTCTATTTCTCTCCTGAGATTCCTCACTTTTCTCAATCATTACAGGCGTATGTTCCTTTATAATTTTAGCACTATTATAGTAATAGATACTTTAAAACCCTTGTTTGCTAAATCTGACATCTAGATCATCTTGGGGGTCCATCTCCACTGATTGAATTTTCTTAAGTATAGGTGAAATCAACCGTATTTTCCTTTTTCTTATTTTTTTGTGGGGGGAGTAGAGGAGTTAAGTAATTTTAGATTTTATCTAGAATTGGGAAAATCAGTTTTAAAGACTCTGGATTCAGTTATGCTCTTTTGAATAAATTTGTTATTGTTTTTTATAGTGGTAGGTAATTTGGCTGAAGGTCTCAACTGCAAGCTGTTTCTGAGTGGTGGGAGACAGCTGAAATCTAAACTCAGTGCTATTTATTTTAGCTAAACTGCTTGGAATCTGCACTGTGTATGCATGGTTCAGACGTCAGCCAGATATTTTAGTACAGTTTACTTCAAAATTTGGGACATGTTCTTCCTTTTATTTTTTTCAGGTATCTTCCTTCTCATTTTCTAGTTGCTGTGATTACCCTGAACTCTGTCCCCTTCAAACTGGTAAAACTGTACATTTTCTATACCTGCTTCAACCACCTAATACGGCACTGACTGCAGCCTGCCTTATGCTGTAAATTACAAAAACTGGGAAACTTATTCAAGTGCAGTTTTCTATATGTAATTATTGACCCACCTCTAGTACCTGCCTGCTTTTTGTATATACACACACACGCGCGCGCAGTGCCAAAAAGATGTATACACGCTGTAAGAAAGGAAAACTATTAAAATTGTATTACTTGATATATATTGACAACAAAAGATGAATACAAGTCATGTTTGACTTATGCAATTACAAGAGGTGCTCAAAGTAGTTACCATCAGCATCCAGATACTTCTGATTGTGGCGAACTACTGCTTGAGCAATGTTGACCAAGGTGTTCACTTGTATACATTTTTTTGGCACCTTCAGTGTATATGTGTGTGTGTGTGTGTGTGTGTGTGTGTGTGTGTATCTATATATATATGAATTTACAGTTATCTATACATAGAGGGTTGGAATGAGGAGAAATATTTTGAGTGCTGGAAGCCATCACAATATAATCTTACCTACTCTCACACTTTTATGTTCTTCCTGCATCCCCATGGACACTACCTACCTAATATACTAAAAACTGATTATTAAGATTATTGCTTCACTGTCAAACCTGAAACTTTCTCTGTGTTTCTTACCTCAAGTAATAAAATCTAACAATCAATCACTCAAGACACAGCTTTTCCGCTACCTTCCCTGAATGAAATCCTATAGATTTTATTTCCTGAACATGGTCAATATGTTTATTTACTTATTCATTTTTGGTTCACAGTAAATAGTGCTTAGCAAAGGCCCTTATTATCTAATCATGATATACTTTATTGTAAAAAATTAATGTATCTCCATCATCTAATTCCAAACTCTGTACTCTGTTTTACAAAGCCCTCCTTGATCACTCTCAGCCTCCACCCCTTGAATTTTCTACCAAGTTATTTGTTATTCTCCTAAAATTCAACATGTTTTGTCTCTGTTTTTATCAGAAAATGTTTCCTTGGAAGTCAAGTCTATTTCAATATTTTTTCTCAGATTTCCTTAATTGTGCTTTTGTTTTGAGAGTTAGTTTGCTCTCTTTTTGAGGAATTATCTGGTATCAGGTAGGTGCTCATTTTGTGTACTTTTTAATGTTGCTTTTCCTTTCTCTTACAATCTATACTATGATTAAGCTTTGGCTCATTTTCTGTTTCTACAATGATTAGAAGTAATTTGATGTATGCAATGGCCTTGTTTATCTTTGTGTTCACATCTTACATAGTACCTAATAGTTTGTTTGTTTTTTTTGTGTTTTTTTTTTGATGCTTAATAAGTGGTTTTCAATTGATGTGAATGCCATATCTTTATTTCTCATCTATTATAAGAAATATAAGAACTGGACTGCTCTAATTTTTCTAAAAAAATAAAAAAACTTTAAATATCAATTTCAAGAAATTATTACCATTCCACTTTCTTATTACCTAAGAGGAGGGGGAAAATCTTTAATTCTTAGCTCCAGTTTTATATGTTAGGTGTAAAGGGATATATTTTATAGATCTCCTTGGTCAAATACAAGTTCACATTCAAATAAGAAAGTTCTTTTTATTTCGGTTTGAATCTTTGTTAACTTTATAGACACCCCCTATTTTATGAACCATAATCTGCCTTCACATAGCAGCACAACTTTAACCGATACAGAAGAAGCGTAAGAAGAAAGAGCCAAAATATGGGGAGAAAAATCGGAGCCCAAAAGAGACATAGACAAAAGTAGGCTTTGGGATTCACTGTTCCTGATCAAATATTCAACAACTTTACTGATTTCACGCAGCAGAGCAGAGTTGCACTACCCCTGGATTGCACATAGCCCTTACAGTGCTTTATCTTGTGAATGGAGAGGACCCCCTGAAAAATACCATAAAAGAGAGTAGAAGGATATGAGGTGGTAAGGATCTAAATTAATGAAGGCTTCTTTGCCAATTCTGGCCCAAGAATTTTTCTATACATAAAACTCATAATTCTATTATTTTCATCTAAATTATTACATATACACAAATTGCAATTCCTTGTATTCTGATTTTATTTATTTGCCATAACCTTGTTTTCCCTGACTTAATTGGAAATTCCTTTAAGATAGAGTGTATAACTATTTTCTTAACCCCATGCATATAATACCTTGGTTATGCTGCAAATATCTACCTGATTATTCATTTATTTTTTCTCAGTGAGCATTACTGAGAAGTCAAGCCATACGTAATAAACACATCTCAGGAGTCCTGTCCTACCTCACCAAGTTGGGCAAGTAGCTACAAAGAGCTAATAGTACTTTTCCTCTCATTGCATAATTTATGGCACCGCAGGACTGAAGGATGAATGGACAGAAAAAGATATTTCCTCTCTTACATTTAGATGATGTGCCTCTAAACCCTAGAGTCCTTGCATGCAGGGAATGTGCCTCATTAATATTTTACCCCCAGTGCCTGAAGCACATAGTAGGTGCTTAAGACATGTTTGAATAAATTAACCAAGGAGAAAAATCTAGGTCACTGGCTATTAAGAAAATTTTTTAACAATTTAATGAAAAGAATAGACTCTGGGCTAGGAATTCAGATCAATCAACACAGGCAGGTACAGACCACATTTTAGATTAGATAGAACCAAAAACAATTCCCCTTTGTGGGTTTAGATTTAGTTAGATCTAAGGAATTTCAGATCATATCTATTAATTGATGGTGGATCTTGACAAAGTGACAAAGGTGTGGCATTCAACCACACAACAGAGAAAAGGATCGCTCCAACTTACCGTTTTGGTAGTCGTTTATTTCCTGTTTTCAAATGTTTCCAGGTAGCAAGAAGAAGCACAGTCATTACAGACTCCCAATGTCATAACTGGACATTGGGTTGAGCATTATAACACCAACCATAGTTACGTATAGTGTATACCTTCAGGCCACTCGATGAAATGAACCAGACCTGGCAGCTTTGACTGTTACAAATGGTTGTGGTGTGATATATTTGCACATACATAACTACTGAGCTAAGCCTCCTGGCTGAGAGAAACTGAGATAAGGGCCTGGTGTTTAAATTGCAGCACATTGTGAATAAATACCCAATGTTGATGTTAGTATTGTGCCAAAATCAGGGATTTGTTTGACTTATTGAACATGACATTCATTCTCTTACTGCTGAGTGAAGGAAGGTAGAAAAGAATGTGTTTGCTGAACGAGGCCTATAGCTTTGAAATTTATACTAATCGTCCAATGCACAAAGAGGGGAATACTGGAATTTTACAAAGGATATTCCAGAAAATAAAGGGGATGTAGTTTGTAATGTTCAGAAGCCAGAGAGTTCAACGACTCCTCTCATTTGTTTTTCAAGTTTTCTTTAAATTGGCTTACAGATTTATGTACAATTCATTGCACATGGATATTTTTGTCACTGCATATTTTTACAACAGCTGTGCTCCTGATGGGGATTTAGCTAACCAAGGGCCCCTCTGCATGCAAGCGGTCACCAGGCAGCTAATAGGTTGAGGGCTGAAACGACAATAAAGTGAGCAGAACCATGCAGCTGTGGACCAAATGTAGGATAATAACTAGCAGTTGGCCATTACAGGGTTAACTGCTGGTGTTCTGGTAAGTGTAAAAAAAATGCTGAGGTCCTGCTTAAAAACTCAGCTAAAAGCTGAACATTTCCATTGGTTCAACGTAAAAAGTGCCTCTGCCTCTTTTTAAAACTGGTGATTACTTTTAGGAGACCAATCTTGTTGCAGTGTCTAACGCATATATTATTCGTAGTTTTGTGGGGTTTTTTTGATAATTATGTTATACTTTTCTAACATGCTTTTAATCTAAATAAGAGATCCTTGCAGAATATCAGCTTCTTACGTCTCTGGGGCTTCACTAGTGCTTGTGGCTTTATAATTTCCAGACTTGTTACATTTACTCTGGGAAGAATTTTTACCTACATTTGTTGAGTTAAAGAGCCATCCATTCTGTTGTTTTAAACAAATGAAATTGTATCACTGCAATGTCAGTCCAAACATGTGTAATTAACATGGAAAATATGTCTGAGCCATATTGGTCAAGATAGATGACTTCCTCGCATGACTTATAAACAGTCAGAGGCATAAAGCCAGGATGTCAAAACCAAGTTGTGTACCACAAAGGTTTATCTGGGAGGACTTTCAAATTACAAAGGAAGAAAAAAAAAAAGGGCAAAAATCAGCCTGCCATACTTTCTTAACAAGGAGAGCAGCTTTCTGCTATCTGTATAAAAATAAGCCTTCTGTCCTCCTTTTCGACATGTGTTACTCACACTGCAAAGGTCAAAATAGACATCTCATTCTTCTGGAAATGTTCATCAAACAATATAATGATGCATGTCAGAGCTTTTAAATTGCTCTGGCTGGAAACAGGTCTCTAATCTCCTTTTAAGTTTTTAATGGTGACTGTGTGCAAAATTCTCTTTGGAATTCTTTGATTAGTGGCCTAGACTCTAAAAGAAAGAGTTCCAACTCTCTGTCCCCTATGTGTTTCTCTGAGTCTGCTGAAAGCCCCCAGCTCTGACATTTTTCTAGTGGTGTTTTCCTAGGTAGTTATTCAATAATGCTACCAGCAAGGTAGTAGACCTGTAACCCACAGAAACAAAATGGACTTACCTGCAGATGCTCTATTCCTTTCCTGGGTGAAATGAGCTCATCCTGAGTGTACGTGAAGATGCTCTATGTCTTCAAGTACATTCCAATCCTGGTTTTATGCGTATGTCATTTGTGGCATCAGTTAGAAATTGGGTGGGCCAAGAAACTCTCAGGAAATTCTACCTGCAACCAAATCACATCCAAGGAGATTTAGTTACTGAAGCACCATAACTCAGTAAGGAAAATCCAGTTTCACTAGAGCCCTATGGCAAGACCTCCGATTTCAGGAGGCATAATGAACTGTCAGTGTGGCGGTTAGTAGACTTATTAAAATTAACTTCATTGGAAATTCTTCCTCTGAGAAAAGCCCCTTGGTTCCATTCTGATGCTACACTAAAAACAGGTCCCTGACCACTTGTTTCATGAAAGCTGTTAATGAACTAACCCATGTATCTTCTAATAGTAAAGGACCTAAGTTATGGAATTCACTCTTTAATTTTCAAGCAGCTTGGGCTCCGAGTTGTTTTTGCACACATGAGAGGGAGACTAAGAGAGAAAGAGCAAGCAAGAGAGTGAGAGAATGAGAGAGGGGGGGAAGAGATACCTAGAAATATTCTGCTGTACTGTTCCAAAAGGGAAAGTTAATTGTTCTGTCTCCTGAGGTTACCTGAAGCAAAGTGCTCATGAAATAAGACTGCTGCAGAGGTCAATTTCACTGTGGAGTACAGGAAAGTTTTAGATGAACTTTTGATATCTGTCAAGGAAGGGGCATTAATGTTCTGCCAACTACCCATACTCACAAGCAAGGAAGGTAAACATACTGAAACACATGGGCTCCCCGGGAACTGAACAAAACTGGGAAGGCTTCACTTGTTCTTGGGAACATGGTACCGCAATGAACACAGAAACATCTCTTCATTGCTCCCTCTTCCTGGACATTAGTCATTGTCAGCATTCTAGAAAAGCTCCTCTATGCTTCTTCCCCTTCGTTCCCCACCTCTGAAAGATCCGACAAGACTGGAAGGATGGAGCTGAATAAATCATGGAAGAGGGACCAATTCTTTTCCATCTTTCCCCATCTGGGTACCTCACTGGGATTCAAGGATGCACACCTTTACATCAGGCCCCAATCTTCAGCTACTGCAAAGAGAAAGCTTATATGTTGGTTGCTGTCCTTTATGTGAAAACGGGTTAGAGTCCCAGACTTTTTGAATCCACTGGCCAGGCCCCAGCAGCCGGTGGTTTCATCATGGCTGTTTAATCGAAGTTTAGCTTAACTCTGAACACTGTAGGTTAGTAGTGCTCACTTTTATCTGCACTGAAGACCTAACAGAAGAGTGGAAAATGTATTAGGTATCCTTAGAAAGGGAAGTAAAGAACTTATCAAAACAGGAAAGAGGCTTCTATCTTATAGCCATAAACCTATTTCTTTTCCTTTTTTATACCCGGCCTGATGCCATCTTTCATGTAAGTGACTGCCAACAAATCAGAAAGTATAGTCCAAGAGATTTATTCTTGATTTTAAAAAGTTGAAGATGTGAGGTAGCGGATTACTGTACAATATAGTCTCAGCCTAAGCTGATGGGGGTGGTGGTGTTCTATTCAAGGATGCACATTTACCTCAGGCCTCATGGGCATATGGTCACATATGCATATAACAAGGGATGAATCTGTCACCCTGAATATATTTAATATCTTGTGAAATACTGGGCACTGGAAATTGGTAGCTGCCGTAACCACAGCATATGCTATAAGCATTTCAGCTATTAAAATATCTGACACTTGGCAGGTGCATTTAAGAATGACAACTCTTGGCAAATTCATCTTACCCTTGCACACGAATAATAAAGAGAAAGGAATATTTTCATTCTGGCAGAAATAAGCAACAGGTGCTAAAGGCCCTGCGATGTAGTTGAACAGGAGGGAGTATATTAAACAGTGTGAAATAAGCAAACGTAATTATAACATGCTTGTAATGAAAATGAGGGCTCGTAGTTAATTCTGGTCTAGACTAGTTCAGAGACCCCAGGGCCAACACACTTTAAGAGGGATTACACCCTTTAAAAATAACAGAATGCGTAAACTATTTACTAGTTTACCCTTCAATAGTAAAAGTCCTTAGGGATTCTAAACCTTAAGGGCTATTTTTTCAGATGTGGAGCTTTCAGGGGGTTATCCCATATGGTCAGGCTATGGAACCTCCAGTATATCCTTAGCTAGAGTCAGTTGTGCTTACTGTAGTCTAAGGAACTGAATCCAGTAAGTATTTTATTCTCATCTTTTATTCATTCTGGATCTTGCACATGATTATTTAGTGCATCAAGGCTGCTTTGCACCAGACATTTAAGATGTCTAATGCCAAGAGCAGTTATTCCCATTGAGTCCTGTTCTAGAAGCTAACGATGATGGTATGCCCCAGAGTTCATACATAATTATATCACCACTGTATCTGGTGTCTAGTTCTTGGTTTGCAATATAATTAAGAATGCCAGAGAGCAATCTTGATAATTGTAGTACCATTGACTAAAATATTTGGGCTCTGAACTCAGGTAGGCCAGATTCAGAATTCTGTTTCTAAATCCTGAATGTGTGGCTTTGACCTGATCGATTCAATTCCTCAAGCCCGTTTCTTTTCTGCAAAGTGAAAATAATAAAAGTATTTACAGGCTCCTGAGGGTTAAATTAAATAATTCACTTATTTACCTTAGTAAAATGTCACACTGTGATTATTTGAAAATGTTAGTCACTTTTATTGCTGTTTCCTAGAGTGGATTCCATGGAAAATAAAAGACTAGGGGGATGGGTTGGTGAGAAAGGTCATCTGATATTCAGACTTCCCTAGATAAAATTTCTAGGATAAACCTTTCTTCCTTTATTAGGGTCTGGGGCTTTGCTACTCAGAGTGTGTTTGGTGGACCATCAGCAGAAACATGGCCTAGTTGCTTGTGAGAAATGCAGAGTCTCAGGTCCCACCCTAAACGTACTGGTTCAGAATCTATATTTTAATGAGACCCCAGGTGATTTGTGTGCACTTTAAAATATGAGAGGCCTTGGTCTATACAGATAGGGCCCTTACATTTTCTTTCAGTTTCTGATCTTACCGCTCATTTAATAATGTCTATCACTATACCCAAATATTTGCTATTAAAATGTCTAGCTCTCTATACAGATCCTTCAGAAAAAATGATACTTTACTGACGCACATTATTTTAATGCTTCCTAATACACACTAGGACCAAAATAGCTGTTATTGTACCATCTCCTCTTCCCTCTCTTACCTTGCATCACCTTACTTCTCTCATCATCTGATTCCTAGATATTGATTTGCCTGTTTCTAGAGAAGCTACCAAGATAGATTTCACATTTCCCTCTTCTGATTTTGAAGTTGAATATCTATGTTGGGTTTTATGGGAGAAATGTAAGAAGAGAGGTATGGGTCACTGTGCAATTCTGTACATTATTTTTCTTTTGTCTTCATTAAATCATTGAGAAATTTAATTCTTCCTTAAAGAAAAAATTTAGTAAAAAGAAAAGCCCTTCATGACAAATTTTCACTATGCTCAATAGAAGACAAATTCATTAAAATAAATTGAATTAATTCAAATCAATTATTGAAAAGAAAAGTTAGGTAAAAATTTACAAAAAAAAAAGACGATTGCAAGTTTCCCCTGTACTTAAGTTTGTTTCTCTTTTAAATAACACCTTAGAGTTACATATTGCCCTTTGCTTTTTTAACTTTGAGACTATTATGATTTCAGTGAATAGGGGTATCTTTCATACTGATTTTTTTTTCACTTGCAAGTATGAGAACTATCTTACAACAAAGACAGCCTGAGAGTGCGTGTTAACAAATTTAAACACTAAATGAATTTTACAGTCCTCTGCACTGTTCATTCTCACCTCATGAATCCAAAAGTGCCTATGAATTTGAAAGATTGCTGCTGGTGGATGATCTCATCTTCCATACTTATATAGTCTCTGGTTACATTTTTTCTCCTGTAAATGGCTCCCTATACTTGGAGCTGCAGTGCCAAACTTTCTAGACAGGCATAAATTACTGCTACCTCTCCTTTTCTCTCTCTCTCTCTTTTAAATTTACATTTCATACTGTAGGACAAATTGAAACATTGAGTAATGGACGGTGCTAACAGATGGTGACTATTTATTGTGCTTTCTTCATACTTGGGGCATTTTATATGTCTCAACTACTGAACTGAATGATACTAGAGATTAATCAAATAAGGGGACTTTAAAATTTTTATTTGTGGGGGAGAAGCTTTGGTTTTATAAAGGCAGCTGCAAATTAGACTTTAATTGCTAACTGAAAGGAATGGTTGAAATATATAGCCAGGCAAATTATGAAAAAGATAGAAAAGTCAAAGTAGTAAAGTATACATTTCCTCTTATATAGAGTACAGAAGCATTCACTGAGCTGACATTCCTTCCATAAACTCACTCAACTTTCATGAAAACAATTTTTTTTTTTGGGGGGGGGAAGAAAGATGATTGTGTCTTGCCAGCCATAATATCTAACCTGCCTTAATGGGGAGGACAACAAAACAAATACCTGTCCTACTTGATTCATTTTTAATTTATTGGCTTTAAAACTATAAACGAACTTCCTCCCTCCCTCCGTTCTTCCCTTCTCTCCTTCCTTTCTTTCTTCCTTCCTTGTTTTTCCCCAAATAATCTTAAAATTTCCAGGGGAACACTGGTTTTCTCCTCACTATTCAGGTGGTACATGCTCCCTGCGAGTTTTATTTTTACCCTCAAATATGGACGCTGTCTTATGCTCTAAACTTGACTGGATGCCAATTTAAAAATATATACATTTCAAAAGAGCCAATAGTGGTGAGACTCTATAATTTCTTTGCTAATTTTCCCCCAAATTAAGGCTTGACATTAAATTGGAACTGAAATGCCCATTAGAAGAAGGAAGGAAATGAACATTTATTGAGTGTCTACTATGTGCCAGAAATTTTCTGTACATGATTTCTTTTCATCCTCATGACAACACTGTGTGAGAGCTGTTATTTTCTCTAATTCACAGTTTAACAACTGAAATTCAGACATTCAGTAGCTTGCCCAATGTTATACAGCTACTAAGTCTATACGATGCCTGAGTGTGGAGGCTTTCCTACTTTATTCCATACCAGTGTCCCCGCTCTTAATTTTGCAAAAGAAACCCATAAGGTGCAAAGAGACCAAGGGGCTAAATTGGTCTCTGAGTTTGGATTGGATAATAGGTCCTTTGACTCAGTTCATCCCACTGTGCCATTGGGAATGCAAAGATGGGGGACATAACCCATGAAATTGGTCCTAAAGTTAATATTCACGTTAAAAAAAAAATCTAACAAAATTTACCATGTTTTTTTTTGAGGAATGGAATCTATGAAAATATTTCCTGTCTTGGTTTTTACTGAAAAAAATTTCCTGTAATTCCTTATGTTTCTATCTCTTCCTCTCTTCAATGCTATGAATTGATCATATCCCAGAGGTGATGACTGTTATTCATAAGGAATTTTGTGTATGGTTGTAGGCGAAATAGTTTTTCCATCTCCATGGAACTGGAGCATAGGTCAGATTATGCTGGGCCAAACTCCAAATCTATAGCATGGATTTTCTATTTTCTAACGACTAAGGCAGACTGTCCTAATAAATCTGTGCAATTGTATGAGTAAGCCTTATCTTATTCATATTTCTCTCTCTACTTGCTCCCTCCCAGCTCTAGAATTGGCATGCAGTAGGGACTTGCACTACAATGAATATTTTTGCATATTTAGGTTAGTCCTTTTTTCTTCTCACCAGAGTTTACATAGAATAAGAACTCCATGATAGAGAGAGATGTTACACATAGCCATTACTATTTTTACAGATGAAAATGCATGATTTGGTGGGTGAAAAGAATTATACTAGGAGAAAAGGATTGAAAAGAAATTAAATTCAATATTGTGTTAAGACTTCCTGTATCATTACTTCGGGAGATTTGGTAAACAAACAAAAAAACAAACACATGCAAAATCTGAACATCTTGCAGCCCCAGGAAACCTGCCTTAGAGGAATGCAGGAAGAGGGCTATGCATCCTCTTCCTCAAATATACCTTGTACGGTTTCTCAAATATACTGTTCCTCAAATATGCCTTGTGCTTTCCCTTTTCTGAACTACTTTATAAGACGTTCCTTCTGAGATAACTCTCCTCCTTTCCTTCTCTTCTCATTGTCAAGTTTTCACCCACCTTTCAACACTAGGCTTAAGTACTACCTACTTCCTTCAGCGCTCTCATGAACTGAGTGTCGGGAAGTCCCTTCTGTGTGTGACTGTAGCAGTTGGATTATAGCTCTTTTGTTGCACTTACCACTTACTGTACTAAATGTGGATTATTTTTTATATCATCTTATCTTCTTTATAAGATAATTGTTTTTATATATCACAAAATATAACCTTCACTTTATTTATTTAACTTTTTTTCACTTGGCTTCCAGGACATCATGCTTTCTCAATTTTCCTCCTCTGTCAATGGCTATTTCTTCTTGGTCTCTCTCTTTCTTCTTTGTCCTTTCTATTTTGGGGGAAGGGTGGTTTGGAGAGAGTTGGCTCATCAGTCCAGGTTCTTAACTATATAGTAAAGCTCAGTTAGTGGACTTGATTGATATCCTCACTCCCTAAGTGATTTCATAAAATTTTATGGCTTTAAATATCTATATGCTAATGACTTCACTCCCAACTCTATATGTCCATCTTGCATCTCTTCCCACAAATTCAGATTATCTCCATCTGCAAGATGAATCACCTTTACTTGCGTCTTCACTTGGCATTTCAAAAAAAAAATTCATCCAAAACAGAAATACCAATTTCACCCCACAAAATCTGCTTTATGCCCTATCTTCCCATTTTAAGTAAATGGCAACCAGTATCTTAAAATCATTGATTTTTCTTTTCTGTTTAATACGTTTGTCCAATCTTTCAATACTTCTTGCTACTACTATCTTCAAATTATATTCAGAATCTGATCACTTCTCAATATTCCATGTCTGTGACCCTGAAGGAAGCCTCTATTATCTCTCATCTGGAGTATCCAGTGGCTTGCTAACTGTTTTTCTGTTTCTATACTCACATCCTACAGTGTATATATATTCAAAAGAGCAACCAGATTGATTTAAGTATTATATTAAAACTTAAATCAGATACTGTCTCCCCTTGTTCAACCCCTGCTAAATTTTTCATCTCACTTGTGGTAAAAACCAAAGTCCTAATAATGGCTTACAAGGCCCTATATAATTTGGCCCTCTATTACCTCAATGAACTCATCTCTTACTACCTCCCACCCCAGGCATTCATTATGGCATCACTGGCCTCCTTTCTTTTCTTTAAAAAGGTCCACTATTCCTCCTGGTCAAGGCCTTTGTCATTCCCTCTGCTGGGAAAGATCTTCCCCCAAAGGCCTACATTGTTTGCACCTTCACTTCCTTCAGTCTTTCTTCTGATTTCCCCACTATTTCTCCCAATATACAAAGTTCTCTGATCATCCTATTTGAAAGTCAAACCTCTTCTTCCTT
The DNA here is from genome assembly GCF_057876585.1 of Rhinolophus sinicus. Taxonomy (NCBI): domain Eukaryota; kingdom Metazoa; phylum Chordata; class Mammalia; order Chiroptera; family Rhinolophidae; genus Rhinolophus; species Rhinolophus sinicus. The sequence continues at coordinate 22,926,488 of NC_142504.1, forward strand.
CTCTGCTTGTTACTGTTTTTGCTTCTGTTTTTCTTTGGTTTCATAGCCTACCTTGTAAATTGTGCAAGAGAGCCTGACTCAGAGTGGCTGCTCAATAAACCTTTTCAGGTTTGATTTCCTTGGTGCCTTCTTTACACATAGTAGGTGATATATTTTTCCTTTTAATCAACAATGTGAAGCTCCAAATTACATTTTACACCAGAATAGGGAACACAGATTTTTTCCATTGCATGATTTTTTCACAGTTAACAAGAATTGAAAGTGGTTGTTTATCAGAAACAGGTGTGTTTCATCTGTGTATAGTAAAACACTAGGTTTCAAAGAATGGAAAATTTTGGTCGTCCAAAGCAGAAGGGACTATTGAACCAACAACAGGGACATTGAGCCAATGGCCAAGTTAAAAGAGTTAGTGCCACATAACTAGGAAAATGCTTGTTCAAATGCTCGAAGGGCACCTTTGATCATGTTTAATTAAAGAAATTATAAAATGCACTTTTCACTTAACGTCATCTTACCACAACCACAATTAGGCAAATTTTTTTCAAGTATAGGAGCCAGGAAAGATAACGTATGGTGGCTTTCTACTCGAAGCCCCATAAATAATTTTATATGCCCAAAATGAAACCGTTAATGATAAGATTTTTTTTTTTTTAGTGAAGAGAAAAAAAAAAAAAAAAGAGCCATTCGTAGCATAAAGGGTTTTCTGTCTTGATTCAGCTTTATTCTTTATATTTTTCCTTTACTCTTTCCTCTCTCTGAGAACCCTATAGCATGAGATTTCATTTCATAGATTGAAAATAGAATACAGAATCCTAGGCAGACTTAAGAGCAATTGCACAGAGCAATCCATCATGGACTTTGTGACTCTCTTACATACCATGCATATCCTGGGCCCACGGTAGTTTTGCCCTCCAGCTGGCTCAGTGCCCCCGCACTGTGCTCCTTACTGGTGTTTCTTACCCAGGAATAATGGTATAACTGAAATAGATACCACGCAAATCAGAAGAGTCAGTCCATTCTAATCCAATAAAAACGACTGGCAATTCTCAGAGGTCGTTGACTTTAGGATCTAGAAATAGAAATTCTCATCTCTGCTGTGAAATACTGTTCTGCAAAAAAAACCTTCAGATACAATTTTGAACGACCCAAACAATTTTCAGCACCTCTCGTGTAAGTACATAGAGGATTTATTGACAAAAGCATGCTGTGCATGTCTTTTTTTCCCAACCCAAATCAGTAGATTGGCAAAAATACCCTGGATATTTAAGCATAGTCTCCTTTGTCTCTTCCCCTTACCCCTGCCAGACCTCCCTAAGATATATGCCAAAGAGAAGCTCCCATCCTCCTGTGTCTGTGATGGATGATTTGGGAACAGTCCAAGCAGTAAAGGAGGGATTTAGCCCAGTTTCCTTAACTCTAGCCTCATTTATTTATGAGAAGGTTGTGAGAAGATTTGCAGGGAGAGTCAAAGTAAAATATTCCACTGTGTGGCTTTGCATTGAGACCTGTGCTTGGGAGTAATCGTTGTTGTCACTGCTTCAGCATTCAAGGGGGAAGAAAAAGACTTGTGCAATGCACAGAGTGAAAAAAAAGAAGATGCAATAACGGAAGGGAAACCGGGAGTTGTTTAGTTTGATTCTTTCTAGTGCCTCGCTTTATCATTAAATCCTGTGCTCAAAAAACTTTCTTTAAATTCCATCAACCTTAATTTCTTGTTTTCTGTTCTCACTTCTGCAGGTGTGCGTGTGTGTGTGTATGTGTGTGTGTGTGTGTGTGTGAGAGAGAGAGAGAGAGAGAGAGAGAGGATAATTGTTAACCCACAGTACTTCATTATTTCTCAGAATGACCCTCAAAGGTACAAGCCAGTAATTTGTCCATTTTGAAAATGAAGGAACCAAGACTCAGAAGGTTCAATAATGTTTACAGAGAAACAAAGCCAATGGGTGGGGGGAGAGCACAAATTCAAACTTAGGCGTCCCTAACTTTGAAGCTTTGGGCTTAATCACTCTGTCCCCCTGCCTCCTATATACAGAGAAAGAATGCCCGCTATTTGCCCACTGACGCAGTGTAGGACTGCAACAGACATCCCACATGCCACGTTCACCCCACGTCCCATGGCCTGCACACTTTCTCCAGGCATTTCCGTTCTCTCTATTGTGAGAACAGAGTCCTTCTGGGTAAGGAAATATTTACTTCCATGTTAAATCACGGATAATAGTAATAATCACGGATAATAGTGGTTCAAACAGAATAGCAAGCAGAACATGAAAGCCTTGTTTAAATTAGACAGCTATATTCAATGTTTCTGTTGCTTGTTTCATTTTAATTTTCAGTTTTAAAAAACAATGTAAAGGAAGAAATAAAGGAGAAATCGTCTGCCTATTTTTTTCTAATATTTTATTATGGCACATTCCAAATAGACAGAGAGTTTGAAAGTTTGACAAAGTGAATACCCATATACTCAGCATCTCGATTCTATGATGTCGCTGGTGGTACTTTTCGCCTATCTATCTATTAACTTCTCTATCCATCATCGATCTTGTTTTTCCAATGCATTTTAAAGTTAATTGCAGACATCAGTACTCTTCATTGTTAAACACTTAGTATGCACATCGTCAAATAGAGTTCAATATTTATTGACTTTTTTATGAAGATAAATTTTATATAAGGTAAAATGCATAAAATGTGTATAATTTGATGCTTTTGATGGGTATATACATATGTGTAACTACAGCCTCTCTCAAGGTACAGAATATTGTAATGTCAAATCCAATACAGTCCCCACCTCCTATCCCACTGTCCACAGAGATAATCATTATTCCAGCTCTTATATCATAGATTAATTTTACCCCTTTAAGACTTCATCGTCCTTCAAATGATTCACATAGTAGATACTAATTTGTGTAAAGCTTCTTTTACTCAGCATAATCATTTTGAGATTTATCTCATATCATTGTAGTGATTTGTTCCTCTTTATTTCTGAGTAACATCCCAGAGTATGAACATAGCACAGATTGTTTATTCATTCTTCTGTTGATGAAAACATGGGCTAGTTTTTAGTTTAGGCTTTGAACAATAAAGCTGCTGTGAATATTCTTGTATAAGTCTTTTTGGTGTACAGATGTTTTCACTTTCCTTAGGTAAATACCTAACAGTAGAATTACTGGATCACAGGGTAGGTGGCTCTTTAGTTTTATAAAGGAACTCCCAGATCGCCACATCTTTTCCCAAAGTGGTTGGTTGTACCATTTACATTTTCAGCAATGATGTATGAATATTTTGGTGGTGCCACAGCCCTGCAACATTTGGTGTTTTCCCTCTTTTAAATTTTAGGTTTTCTGGTGTATATCTCACTATGGTTTTAATTTGAATTTTTCTGATATTCATGACATTGAACACGTTTTAATGTGGCTATCAGCCATTTGATTATCTGCCTTTGTAAACTGTTTAATATTTTTGCCCATAAAAAAATTGACTGTTAAAATTTTTCCCTTGCCTTATTTTGAAAACTGAGAATATTGAATCCAAGTGAAATCACTCTGTTATTAGTTGTCGGAAAAACTCAGTCATATAAAACCATCCAAATTGTACCAGCAATTATAGATAAGTCAGATAAAGGACTATTAGGTGGGGTCTACAATTTTAAAGAAAAAATAATATATGGTTTTTATTGCAGTAACTCCAGGGCTGATGTGGGCCTATCCTACCTGGAGCAGAACATGACAGGACAAATTAGCCTGAGACCTCTCAGGCTGTCTTTACTTTTCAGTTTAACTCTCGGAAATTGTGAGATAACCATCTGATTTGGTTACTACTTTTCTGAACCTGTCCTTCAAACCTGCCACTCTTTCCCCACCATTCATTATTTCCTTGTGAAACTCAAGTGGCTATCCCACTCATTACCTTCTGTATTATTTAATAATTCTATAATATCTGTGGCCAAGTGCTGAACTTAACAATGGAGGATCAACTTGAGAAGGAGCAGAGGGGTGATGAATGCATTCCTCTTATTACCATAAAGTTGGAAAATTATGACCATATGCATGGACTGAGCCCGAAGGGCAGAGAATTCCCTCTGTCTCCTTATTATTCACCCATTGTGCTGTTCTAAGTTCCTTTAGTGGTCAAAGGGTGACAGAAGCAATACATCAGGCCTTTGCTGTAAAATGTTATCTAAAGGCAAAAAGTGGACCTGGAGGACAGATAGAATTCTACACTGAGCCCTGGGATTTATGATAAAATTCTATAACCAAATAAAAAATATCTGTGACTACATTTATGTGAAGCAATGGTGCCATTCTTTGGCTGGTTTAGGTAATCACAGGTGCACATTCTTAGTCATACTAGAGATATATCCCAGTAGACGTTTTGGGATCTGTTTTGAATTTAAAGTGGAAGTTCTAAGACAGATTTGCAATTCTTTTCAAATTCTCTCTCTCTCTCTCTCTCTCTCTCTCTCTCTCTCTCTCTCTCCAGTGGAAAACACACATTGTGGAAAAACACTAGAAAAATATAGAATGTGGTTCAAAAATAGTATACTAAAGATATATACACAAAACATACGCTTTTGGTTTTGATATATTATTTTTTTGTGACACCTCTGGATGTGCATTGGGCCCATGTGAAGGGAAACTTTTAAATAAATAAATTCCATGAACATGAAACAGGAAGCTTAGCAATGAGCACAAATGGTAAACAAAGCAAGACTAACTGACTCTGGGTGGTGAACACACAATGTGATATATAGATGATGTATTACAGAATTGTACACTTGAAACTTATGCAATTTTACTAACTATTGTCACTCCAATAAATTTTAATTTAAAAAAAGCAAAAGAAATCAAAATTAAGAAAAAAAAAAAAGACTGAGGATCACAGGGACCCAAATTCCAATTCAATATTGGATAAGTTACACTATGAAAACACGGTTGCAATAATGTTTTTAAATATGCAAATTGATTATCTGAGGAAGATCAGCTATTAGTGTTTCAAAGAGAAATATTATGGTGTTTTGATCAAAATTGAGAGATGGTAATTTTTCTTTCCTCATCAATTCAACTCCTTCCCCATCACTGCAAATTTAATATCATCACCTAAGACAGGCAGTGAATGTGTGCTCTTTGAATTTATTTTTTCCACCTCTGGAGGATAGGAAAGAAATAAAGACTTTGGAGCAGTTCTGTATTTTTTTCAGAAAGAGGCCAGCACATGCTAAATTGTAAATATTAGCCGGAAATATATGCTAATGAGCAAATTGAACAATCTTATGGGAAACCAGTCGTTTATCCTTTGTCCTTGCTTCCCCTTTCCCTCTGGACTATTGAGATGAGTGCATCAAAGAACCAGGTGCGCCTCTTTTGGAGCATGGCTGGGCCTATGTGGTCTCAAGGCTGGTGTGTATGCAGCGCGGCAGCTTCCTGGTTCAGCAACTCTTTTGTAAAATAGAACTTTCCAAGTATGTGGCCTCAGCGATGAGTTGTAGATTTACAGCAAGATACTCTCTCAGCCCTGCGAGTTCCAGAGAGGACCTGGGGTGGCTGACATCCTGCTTTAGTGGCCTCTCACTGTAAGAAACATTGAAATGCTCCCTGGATGATGGCCCCAAAACAAGTCTGAAGGAAGGTCCACTGACCCTGCAGCCATCTGACAGTCTGAATAGTCTTTGTCCACAGGTAAGGCATGTGCTACACATGCACATCTAGTCAGGACGCACATTCACGTTGTGCTGGTTGTGAGACCCTAACAGATTGCAGCTCAGTTCAGGTCTCCACTAACCTAAGATGGTGGCTCACAGGTTGCAGGGGCAGGGAAGTTTTTCAAGGAGTCTAGCTGAGAGTGGCAGCCTCAATTTCTGTCTTCAGATATATGAGATATTTATGTCAGTTTTTGACATTTGTGCTCTCTTAGTAACATCTAAGCTTGTTGCGTGTTGGATGCTTTTAACATTCTAAGTCCTCACCTGAAATTTGTGAAAAAATTCAATTGGATTGAAAACCATGTTTCCCCGAAAATAAGACCTAACTCGACAATCAGTTCTAATGCATCTTTTGGAGCAAAAATTAATATAAGACCCAGTCTTATTTTACTATAAGACCACGAATAATGTAATGTAATATAACATAACATAACATAACATAACATAACATAACATAACATAACATAACATAACATAACATAACATAACATAACAATATAATACAATACAATACAATACAATACAATACAATACAATACAATACAATACAATACAATACAATACAATACAATACCAGGTCTTATATTAATTTTTGCTCCAAAAGACGTATTAGAGCTGATTGTCTGGCTAGGTCTTATTTTCGGGGAAACAGTGAATCACTTTGCCCTCAGAAATGCCAACATTAATGACATTTGTCAGTGAAAGACATGGATGAGTTCTTCAAATGTAAGTAGTTTAAACATGAAAGTTAACTCATGTTTCTCACTGGACATTTGGAAAGTTTTTATTTGCAAGTATGACACAAATTCCACATGCTATATTTTCCCTGATGCTTTGTGTCTTTGGAATTATAAAATGTCAAAAAAAAATGTAATTTTTTTTTCTAAAAAGATATTTATACAAAACAGATATTTATATAACGCTTCCAGTTTCTTCCAGTGAGCCATACAAATAGTATCATTTCTTTCTGTATGGCATGACAAGAAAAGCACAGGGAAGCCCTGCAATGAGGTATATTGTTAGTCTCCATTTTATAGGTATCAGCTACTGATCACCTATGAACCAATGTTGTTCATCTTCCTCCCATTACTAATCCATTAAAATTTCCTCCTCTCCTGCGAAATTATAAAACACAAAGGAGTTGATAAACACTGACCTGTACTCTATAATGAACATTGTGTGGTTCCAAAAGTAATTATATATAAACAGCAATTATAAGTGATACACAGGATTACTATCTTCTATCATCAACTACCTGCTCCTCCCATGCATGGCTGGGAGAACAGACTTCTGTATTTCTCTGCTACAGATAGCCCTCCAGCCTCTAATTTGCCTGCTCTTCTGCTCCATACTCATGCCTTCCTTCTTTGATCTGGTACTGATTGCAGAAAGTCTCCAGACACTCTTTTCAAATGCTTTAAAAAGGAATTTTAAAATAAACTTTCTTAATTTATACAAAATACAGAGCCATTCAGGCATGCTATTTGTAAAAATAATAATAAGCAAAAATGTGTAGAAGAGAACTTAGAGTCATTCTTTCTAAGCCCTTCCCCAATCTCACACCTCTTGTCCCAGTAATGTTTCTCTCTCTCCTCCCCTCCCTTCCCCTTCCCTCCCCTCCCCTCCCCTTCCCTCCTCTCTCTCTCTCTGTCTCTCTCTCTCTCTCTCTCTCTCTCTCTCTGATAATACATAGAATGTCACCTCAGCCACACAGATTTCATTAACTGCAATTCTTTGACTCATGAATATATAACCCTACCTCATGCCACAAAGATTTGAAACCATTTTAAAACTAGCATTGCAAGAGCAATTCAAGTGTTTCACTGAGTTCTATACTTAGCTCATTAAATTGATTTTAAAAAACATTATACCTCAGCAATTTCTAGGGAATACTGGTGGGAGAAACAAAACTTGCGTTTGGAGGGTTGGAGGTAGAGTATCATTCACTGGAACACTTTAAGCAGCAAGCTGGGCTACTATATCGTCAGGACTGCAAGGCTGACAGCCTTTCAGCATTTCTCTGGGCAACTGATGGATGGAGAGTCAGATTGCTTTCATTTCTGTCCACCTCTATTGCCACCACTCCAATCCAAACCACTGTCATCCTTCACGTGGGCAGCCCAGTGTTGACCTAACTGATCTTGCTTCAGTTCTTTCTCAAGAATCATCTGTTCTCCTCACACAGCCAGTTAAAACATGTTGCCCTTCCCCATACTCTGACTCACAGCCTTGCATCATCTGCGCTCATCATTTTTATCCTCTTCCCTGATCACATTGGTCCAGCCACATTTGTTTCTTGCTCTTCATCAACCACTCTTAGCCTTTCATATACTTCGGACCTTCACACTTTTTATTCTTTCCATGTATCATATCTATTCCATCTATCCTGATCTTTACAAGTCTAGCTTTTTCACATTGATCATATCCCAGCTCAAACATCACTCATGTGAGAGCCTTTCCTGACCATCCTACCTCAAAAAGCACCCCTTTTCAGAAACCCTCTCAGGCTTCTGATTTTATTCTTAATAGCACTATCACATTCTGTATTTATTTACATCAATGTGCCTACTTGTGTGCATTGCCCATAAAGCTGGGAATGCTCTCATTCCTTTGCTGTATTTCCAACATTAGAGCAAGGATTAATACTAATTGATTACTAATTCTTACAAAATAAAAATGAAGTATTTTTACAAAAGATGGGTTACATAAGAACCTAGATCCAAGAACCAACAAGAAAATGACAGTCTTTCAATTTCAAGCATATAGGTTATTATCAAGTCTAAAAAATCCAAGTATAACTGAATATCTTTCTTGTGCAACTATCTACCTCATTTGCTTTTCTCTTTTCTACTTCCCAGGCAGCAGGGGAAATTATGCGTCAGTGTAAAATCTAAGATGACGGCACGTCAGCCAAATCTTTGCTATAAAATGTCTCATGGTCCAAACAGTTTTTTTGTTCTTTACCCTGCGACGTATTTACCTAGAATAAAAATGTCCACTTAATCAGTACCCATGATCTCCATCAAGGGGGCATGAGGAAAGCAATGTGACTAAAGTGAAATGAAAATGACCAGCAGACTTCACCCTTCATGGGCATTTCATATTTTTCAAAAGAAACTTATTGTTATTTTCCCTAATAGGAAAAATCTTTGGAGGGGTAATTTTGACTCCAAAATTCTGAGTCTTGGGTTAGAAGAAAAGGATTTAAGAAAGACTGCCAACAACTTGCTGAAGGCATACCAATCTATATTAATTCCTAATGAAAGTATCATGCAAGATTCACTCTTCCTTCTAAAGTAGTCAGGCATGCTTTACCAATATTCCCTTTCTATAAGTATTATATTGGTAGGTTTGGTTTGTAAAACACATATATCAAATAATCAGTCCACCAAAAGCAACATTGGATCTATATTAACGTTTTGTTCACGTGCATTATACTTGTGCAACCTTGGTGTATTTGTATCAAAATTCCACTGGCAGTGTTTTGCTTTTGATCTGTGAGCTATTAGAAATCCTGTTACTACAGATGAAAGGAGTTAGAAAGTTCTATATCATAATGCAGTGTGATCAGTAATTCACAGAGCAGGTAATTTGCAATGACTTGCCAAGCCTTTGATTGTACCGGGTTTATGGCTATTAGCAGTTTCCCCTTTCAAATTTGTATGGTTCCATACTTCCTTTTTGACCTCTTTTTCATCATTTATGGTCCAATTTGGTAGTGAAAAAACATAACTGCTTGCTTAGCGCACGGCTGTCATTCAAACCCCAGTGACTTACTGAGCACTTTGACATTTGTGATGATGAAAAAAACATTAAGCAGGTGTACAGAACACTAACCAGGTTCCCGCAACCGTGCTTTATGGGATTCACAATGTACCTCTGGGCCATAAACTGATTCAGGCTTGATTTTCTCTATCAATTTAATCTCAGTGTTCAAACTCCTATTCAAGGAAGGAGGCACAGTTTACACTAAAATCGAAGTTAAATAAAATCCTTAATAATAATGTTAATATAGGACCTCATAGGAACAATTGGAAGGGCAAGACTGCTTGCCACTAAAATAATATGAAAGTAGGGCACACACGTCTACTTTGAAGTCATGCAATTAGGAGTACTACTTGATACTGGACTATATAAAATTTAAGCCCTATAAAATGTCTTTAGCAATGAAAACTTACAGCTAAATGGCATGCTTTAGCCCCTTAGCTGTCTGAATTGTACGTACACCATGTGAAGGAAACTTCATATTATTCTGTGGAGGCTTTTCTTTGCGCATTTAAAATTGGTCATCTGTTGTACAGGTGTGCAGTACATCTTGGTGTGAGTGAGCCTGCCCTCATTGCAGTTTGTCTGCGAGATATGGAAACCTGCAAAACTCAACAGAGTCCAGGGCCCCAATTAGTGTGTTTGTGGCAGCATTCAAAGTCAGCCCCGCTGATCACAGGGAACAAGTGGCCAATGAGTCCCCAGCTCAGTACTGGTTAGACATCTCAGAGTAATCCTTCAGGCCCACCGTCATTTTCAGTTTAAAGTGGCACAAAACCCAGGCCCATCCAGACACAGACACATACACACAGACACACACACACCCCGAACAACAAAAGAAAGACCGTTGTCAAGATCATTTCCTGTCATCATTCCAGTCTGAGAAGGAAATACATTTCTCAATCGTATGGAACAGACAGACTTTGCATTTTGACTTTCTGGATGTTTAAAACTTGTTTAGGAAATCATTTAAAAAAATTCTAAACCTAGAATAGAGAGTTTTGAATTGTTTTATATTTCTGAGTAGGGGCTTGGAACAGAGAGCATAAAAGTTGCATCCACGTATATATAATGCAGAAATACCTTACGGCCATGGAAGCTCCTGGAAGAGGAATGATAGGTAAATTGAGAAGATAGGACGGCAGACACATGCTTACTTGTGGCGGGTGAGGACTATTCACATAGAATAAATGCATGTGAAGACCAAAGGTGGTAAGGGCAATCCCTGCACGCATAGCGACTAATACGTACAGAGCATTTTGCACAGAGACTTGTGTGTGATTTTCAGCCCCAGTTGAGCACACGGAAGGCAGCAACATTAGTTGCTTCTCTGAATCCCACGTAGTCAGAGCAATAATATTCCCTGCTTGTCTAGTAAAATACAATGGCATTGTATTTTATTGTGTGGACAGTTACCTTTTCCTTACCATCTTGCTGTTTTATGGTAACATTTTTATCTTCTCTCTACACATACCCATTTCCTTTTCAGTACAACGACCGTGCCTACTTGCCATACACCTTCCTCCCACCCAAATGTGTTAGTCAAAGAGCAGTGACATGAAGGAGCCTCAGACAGGAAGTTCAATTAAAAAACAAGGCAATGTGATGCTTTATGAGTTTTACAGAGATGGCAAGAAATGTTATATCTGCTGTGTCCCGCAGGCTGGTTGTAATTTCAGTGTAGAGTGGAAATGTTCCTGAGAAATTATTGATCTTGACTTCTACCAGGCCTGCAGTAAAGCAAAGGTAACAAATAATGTCATGCTTGAAGTTGGTGAAAAAATATTTGCAGTCATGGTTGTAAGTTGGGGCCAAACTCGGGAGCACTGAACCCAAACCCAAAAGCACCCTGACTTTTTCCAGTCTCACATCATATTTTTATTTGTTTAGTTTTACTGATGAGATTTTTAGGTTAGTTAACTAGTACTTCCTGCTAACCTATTTTGATATTTTATCAGGTCTTACCTAAAAACATATGCTTGTTTTGAGTACATGTGCTGACAACTCCTTAAATGCATCCCTCTTTATTTATTACAACCTTTGCCTGTGCTTTCATCTTTTTCAAAGATTTTGCATGATCCTTTGGTGTAGGTTATTTAGAAAAAAAATGAATTGATGAGGTATAACCTTCCAGGAAAAAAAAAAAAAAAAGCATCCCATAAAGAAGTGCAAATATAAACCAAACAGAGGAGAATAGGCAGAAATAGTTTACTTATATGTAGAAACATGTATGTTTACTTATATGCAGAACAGTTTACTTAAATGCATCGTCTCTATTGTTTCTTTAAGAGTTCATTCATCTGTGGCTAAAAATATATTATTTTCATTATAATACGAGATCTGAATGAATTCTTTCCTAAAGTAGAAAAGGAAAATAGTTTCACTTTATGAAATTACACTTAGCAGGTTTATTTGTTCTCTCTTAACTTGAAACCCACAATATTTTATTAAGGCTATGGTTCATATTTCAAATAGCAAGAAATCTTCAGGTCTCTCTCTTTCTTGCCCCTCAAAATAAATCTACAAAGCACCTGGATTTAGAAGAACAACATAGATATATTGCCCATTAACTCTGGAAACTAGCAAACACTTCCATAATAAAAATAAATAGTGTGTACTGTAATCGATGAGGAGGCAACATCCCACATTGTTTATTGATTCATAAGGTTAAGATTAAAGTAGGATTCTTGCCTGTGTTTATCAACAGGATTTTTTTTTTTTAAAGCCGTAAGTGAACCTGGAATCCCACAAACCAATCAATAAAGTTTAAAAGCTTCAGTGAATCTAACCCATAACAGGTCCTTGTTTGGAGAACATGCTCAAGAAACACATGTGCCTTTAAGAGGTCTTGAAAGACTTTACACCCATGGACCATTACCATTTCCAAACACCCTGCAGCATTACCAGCCCAACATATGCTGACTGTATATCACCGTGACCCTCTCACTAAAGCTCTTTTGACTGGAGTGCTTTTAATACCCACTTTCTCAGCTGAGCTCAGGAGTGATTTGTTTTACATGCCACATTAATCCTTTCCACATTTTCTGGATGAGGCAACCACAATTCCACTTGTGAGGTGTTTCTAAAACACAGTTATAGGAATAAAGCAGCAGGGTCCCAGACTTGACAACTTCCCTCTAGGCAGCTGACAAAGTGGGCTATCGTGCCTCGGTTTAACTCTTCAAATGAGCATTTGTGCCCAGCCACGAGGGTGGGCCAGGCTTCTAGGCCAGTAGGAGGCCCCATTTATTGAAGGCAATTTACTCTCAATTAAAACGCTGTAGGAATCTCCATAGACGTAATGCCTTATTGATACTAATGCATATTAGTAAAATTAAAATCAAGAATAAATGGAAAAGAGCAGTAGAACCAAAAATATATAAAACACACCTCAGTAAAACCAAACAAAATTTATACATCATACCTTAATAATTATGGGAAGAGATTTTTTTTTAAATAAATAAATAAATAAATGGGCAATTAGTGTTCAAAGCAAGGCTTTTATTATGTGGTAATTTTACAGTTTTAACTTTAAAGGTACCCCCCTCCCCAATATATTCCAAGACCAGTGAACTTCTGTGGCATGCATTTATAAACTTTTCTACATTTTTAATGTTCATTGAATATAAGTAATGTAGGTTTTTGAAATTTCAGGTTGTCAACAAGGCTAACTGATTGGACCAACCAATTGTTAAAAAAAAAGTTTTTACATGTCAGCACTTGGCTGATTTTATTAACTTGTTAGTATTACGCTCCCAATTTTATGTGTTAAAATCTAACTGTACAAGCAACTTGAGGCCTAAAATTATGCCTTTATCCAATCCTAATTTATTGTTCTTCCCTCATAAATTTTATTTGCAGCTTCATTGGTCTGAAAAAAGCAATATATCAGAGCAAGGTGAGTTTTACATAGTTTAGATTGAGTCCCTTATTTTCACTTGAAATTAATCCAATCCATTCCTTCAGGTGTCATTGTCATGTAGCTAATAGTATGTCTCTAAGCAAGAGGTCACTTGAGTCAAAGAGATCTTTTTAAGGTACAAGATATCAGTTACAGGAGCTCAGGTGATAAATCATTTACATAAGTTATGGGTAAATTGATGTAATGTTTATAAAATAGTTAGCATTCTGTAAGTGAAAAAGAAACACTCACCTATTAATTTCTTATCTTGGGCTGTCTTTCTAAGATAATATGAAATACATTTCACTGATATGTGGTATATAAAACTGAAAACAACAAAGGAACTAGACAAACAAATGAAGAAACAAAAACTCATAGACACAGACAACAGTGTAGTGATTACCAGAAGATAAGAGGGGAGGGGTGTAGTAGATTAGGGTAAAAGGGATCAAATAATATGGTGATGGAAGGAGAACTGACTCTGGGTGATGAACACACAATGTGATACATAGACGATGTATTACAGAATTGTACACCTGAAATCTAAGTAACTTTACTAACAATTGTCACCCCAATAAACTTTAATTTAAAACAAAAGAAATGTAATTCTAATCATTTTCAAAAGAAGCATTCTGGAGGAATGATGTACAGAGGTTTTATTGCCACCTTTGAAACCCTAGTTACTAAATTGTGCTGTGCATAACATAGTGCTCATTAAATATTTATAAAATGGATGATGGATTCAAACATACCCTTTCACATTCTAAACAACAATCTAGTTAGTAATAATAATAATAATAATACCCAATATTTATTTTAGCACTAGAATGCCTCCCTATCAAAAACAGATATTTTCTAGTGTTCTTTAAAATGAAAAATCAAATTAAGTAAAGAAAAAAGACAATGATTATAATTGCTCTCTTTTTTTTCTGTACACACACACTCACATGGATACATACATATGCCACACTTACTAGAGACCCTAGTTTTAAAAAATCAATATATAATTAAAGCAGAATTAATACTTACATCATTTATAAAAGTGAGGCAATATTGTCTGTATATTAAGGATAAATTGTTTTAAATTTATAATTATGTAAATGGATAGAACATTCAAAAGTTGAGTTTAAATAAATTTGTCAACAATTGTTAGAGAAATGTAACTCATTTAATCTTTGGTTTAAAGTTGATTTGATAGAAAACTATAAGTCATTTAATCTATGATTTAAAATTGATTTTTAAAAATGATTTTTAGCTTTTGGAACTCTTATCTCAATATCTAGAGTCATCTCAAATGACAGGATGTTTTCAAGAAAAAGCAATGCCTACGTATAAAGTTGCCTGTCTTAAACTTTCTTTCAAATGATCTGCTTTCAGTATCTTTAAAGAAAACCTTCTAGGTTACTTTCTTTCTCTAAATTTTTGTTTCTTTAACAGAATCTAGAATTCCTTGGCTAGCTTAGAATCGTAAAAACATTGTTTTTTACTCTGCTTGGACATTTGCTCATTTGAGTTTGGGTTCATATTTAGTTATATCCACTAAAATTGCCCATTCCTCTTTTGCCATTGGGCATTTTTTCAATCTTAACAAAGCCAAGTCCATATTATAGGCCTGCTGGCCAACATTCCAGGTAAATGAATGGTTTTAAAGAAAAATGGTGCTATTTTTCAAAAGCCTGACATTTAAAAAATACAAGTCCAGAATTGAAACCTTCAATAATTTTTCCATGCCTATATGCTACAAGAAGCAAATGGTTACCCAAATGAATACATCTGGGATTATTTTCAAGCTGTTATTCCCCACCAGGGAAAATATTTAGAAATAAGACTCAGTCTTTGTGCTAGAACTACAAAGAGCCCAGCCATCTTGATGCTTTTCCATATTGTTTAATGATTTTCCTCATATTGTGTGGTGGCTTTACTGCCCTGTTTCGTATGCCTTCCCATTCACCATTGGTAACCATTTATGTTGGGTACGTTCCAATTTCCAAATCTGTTTTGTGGCATTTATAGCTTGCAGTTAATAAGGTTATTCCGTATTTTTTTAATATAAAATATTAAAAAATATACTTTGTCATAGAAAGCTGGAGGAAATGATTCAAAATTTAAAAACAGCCTTATTAAAGGATGGAGTAACCTTGCCTTTAAACTGTTAAGTGAGGGTGACTGTCGTTGAGAGGTGGCATTCTGCTTCTAGAGTCCAGAAGCTGCAATATTAGGTCCGTGAGTGTGTGTGTGTGTGTGTGTGTGTGTGTGTGTGTGTTGTATGCATACATATATGTATTATATGTACACATCCATGTATAATACAGTAAGCATATGTATATGTACACACACACATATATAACAAATGCGAAAGGAAGGGTAATCTATACATCTTACTTTTCAACCTCAGACTTTATAACACAGAGCCTCCAACAAATATGATATGTTTATTTTCATTATCAGCTTGGGTTTTAGAGTTTTTAGAGTTTTAGCTTCCTGTGAGTTCATGTAAAACAAAAAAAATTCAGTTTGTAAGATGCATAAATACATATGCCTTGGAAACTAAAATCACCAGAATTAACTTCAAATTAAACCATAAGAAATGATTATTATTATAAAAGTAGACTTTTGCTCGACATATATCTAAGGAGATCATGTTAATAATGCTTTTATTGCCCCTTTTAAATTCAGTCTAAATTAGATATTCAAATATATTTCCTAATTTCAAATACATTAGATTCAGCTCATCAATTACTTGGATTTCTTATATTTAAAATGTATCTTAAAATGTAAGGTACATTTTAAATAACTAAGATACATAAAAAACTAAGAATTTTGATGTTTACTTTTTTTTTAGCTCACAAATTAAAAGTGACTAGAGATTTTAATTATCACCAAATTCCAAAATAAGATAAAATCTTCTGAAAATATAATAAATTTTTAATATATCTTCACGAATTCCAGTTTCAGTGTCATAATGTCTTAAGGGAATAACGTTTTTTGTAAGAGAATACAAGCTCTAATACTTAAGAGTAATAATGCATAAGGCGGAAGACGGCTTGGGTAACAACGATATGGCTCATCCATTTCCACATTTGGAGTTCCGCAAAAGAGAAAATTCTCAGCTCTAACCCACAGAGGTAAGAGTGAAAAACCTTGTCTTTGAGAACTATTCTTATGTTTTTGAATAAGAAAACAACACCAATTTTAGGATATAAGCATCGATGAAAGTGTTTATAGAGCACATTGCGTTTCCCCGAAAATAAGACCGGGTCTTATATTAAAGTTTTCTCCAAAAGATGCATTAGGGCTTATGTTTAGGATATTTCATCCTGAAAAATCATGCTAGGGCTTATTTTCCGGTTAGGTCTTATTTTCGGGGAAACACGGTAGATCTACGGAGAGATAAAATCATTTCTGTGAACACAATTTGGAGGTGTTCCTACCCATTAATATCACCTGAATGAGTGGTGTGATATGTGCAGATAAGCAATATTTGAGCTTGTGATATTTATATTTTAACAACAGGACATCAAATTAATAGATATTTACATATATTAACTTTCATTTGCTTTGTTGCAAAGAAGACAACATATTTAATTTCACCACGTTATACTTCATGTTAGCTACTTGTATGGACATCTGAAAACAGATGGTTTTGGACTAATAATAATATATACTTATTTTAAGAGTTGTAAATGATGATTGGAAAGCATTTGTCAGTATGAGAGCAGAAATTTAGAGAACCCCGCAGTATCACTCTACAAATATAATGGAGATTATTGATGTATACCTATGTAAAACATTTATATGTTAACAGATTCATGTGCATTTTCTGATTTTTCACATGTATTTACAAGTGTATCCACTAATAGTTCATATTATTATATTATTAGGTACAAAATATTATTGTTAATTCGCAAATACTGAATAGAATTTTAGGTCCTGTCCTGTGGCTTAGTACTTTCACTTAAGAATTCATGGACTGCTTCCTCTGCCAATACAAAAAGACGTGCTCCGATATTTTAAATATTGCACTGTAGTCCCTTAAAAATTATTATTTATTTAACTAATTTTCTATTGATAAAATATTTAAATTGCTTCCAAATATTAACTGTGAAAAACAATTATTCGATGAGCATTCTCTCATAAACAGTTTTCCATACTTGGACTTACATAGGTATTGTGTAATTTTTGAAAATATGATTATTGGCTCAATATGTATGCACATTATTCAATTTATCGATGCTGAATGATTTCCAAAAAACTGTAATAATTTACATTACCAACAAAATTGTCAGAGAATGCCTGTTTTATCACTCTTATACAAACATGTGTTATCATAATATCTCCTTTTTCCTTTTCCTTTTAAAAATAATACAAACAATACATGCAAATGTAAGAAACTTCTAGCAATACAGAATTACACACACACACACACACACACACACACACACACGAGTTCTGACAATTAAGTTTGTGAACTTCTTGCAACAATGCTGCTAACATTTTTTATATCAGAGGGATTATTCATTATGAATTTGTACCAATTTGACAAACAGTTTACCAAGTCTGCTATTTGGAAGTGCTGAAAAGGCTGTGTGAAAAAGTTAAACGACCTGAACTTTTCATCAACAATTCATGGCTCTTGCATCACGACAATGCACCAGCTCACATAACACTGTCTCTGAGGGAGTTTTTAGCCAGTAAACAAATAACTGTACTGGAACACCCTCACTAATCACCTGATCTGACCCCCAGTGACTTCTTTCTTTACCTGAAAATAAAGGAAATATTGAAAGGAAGACATTTTGATGACATTCAGGACATCAAAGGTAATACGATGACAGCTCTGATGTCCATTCCAGCAAAAAAGTTCCAAAATTGCTTTGAAGGGTAGACTGGGCACTGGCATTGGTGCATAGCTTCCCAAGGGGAGTACTTCGAAGGTGACCATAGTGATATTTAGCAACGACGTATGCAGCATTTTTTCTAGGATGAGTTCGCAAACTTAATTGTCTGACCTCTTATGTCACAAATTTGGTCTTATGCATATTGTTTTATGATTTGAGCTTTTTACTTAATAATTTGTCATTATTATTTTCCCATTCCATTAAATTAGGCCCTGCCCCACTAATTTATTGAATTATGATTACAATTATTTGATTGTATTGTAACTTGTTTCATATTAATGTCCTATTTTGAGATATTAGAATTAGAATCTAAATAAGTAAATATTTATTGAATGAAACCTGTTGGAAGACACTAGGTTGTGTGTTTGGTTATATAAATATAATAAGTTAGGTACTTATCTTTAGGGAATGCATAATGTACACATGATACATAGAGAATAGAGAAAAATATGAGAGAAAGTAGCTCTGCTTGAAGCAGTTTTTTAAAAAGGTGAACATTTAGGTTGGATATTTAATATTAGCAGGAACTTGACATGGGACCTATATGGAGGCTTATATTCTCGAAAGGGCAATAAGATTTACGTCACAGTACTGTAGAGAAGTAAAACAAACAAAAAACCCCCCACAACTTCGGGGTTTGATAACATAATGTCATGCTTAGATAGCATTATAGATTGGGGGGCAAATTATGAAGGGCATTTATGCCATGCCAATGATTCGGAGGTTAGTAGTGGTAGTTTAAAGTCATTTAAAACATTAAAAATTATTGTCTAACAAATAATTAATTTAGAATAACAAGGGACTACATAAGAATTGAGTTTGCTGTTAAAGAAATGGGACTGTGGGTGTGTCAAAACACTGGGTGAGAGATACTGAGGGCATGTAGTAGCAGTGACCTAAGGAGTAGGGGAGAGAGGACGGGTTCAAAGACATTGGGGAGGTGGGTTCTATCAGACATGATGAATGAATGACTGATGTGAATATTAAAGAGAAATGAGAGGGAAAATGAAGGAATTAAGCTTGAGATGACTAGATACCTGTTAGTGCAATTAGTAGAAATGGGGTATGCAACAGGAGCAACAACAGTCTTGGTAAAGGTGGTGAATTTATCTACTAAATACTTCTTGAGAACAGAGCAGGCATTACGTTGGGCTGTGGGAATATGACATGGCTTCACTCATGGAACTTCTCACATAGGAGCAGAAGAAATACTAGAAGCGTTTTTGTAAGTCAGTGTGGTAAGGGTTTTCAGCAACAGTTATTCTGTCAGAAGAGTCCCCAAATGACATTCATTAATTCTGCTTTGTTAGGCTAGGGAAGAAGTCTTAGAGCTGTGTAGGCATTATAGGAACCGAACAAGAGGATTTATTCTTCGGTGGTGTTAGTGTGGAACAGAGAGGTGTGTGCAGGAACCTAGTCTGACGTTGTCAAGCGCTGGATGTCCTTAGGGAAGTGAGTGGAGATATGGCTGCTAAATAGAAGAGCAAGGTAATTGTGTTGAAGTTGTGGGATGTTCAAAAGACAGTTAAATCCATGTCTAGATCTGGGCTAGAAACAGGCATATGATCTCTTAGTCTCTTCCCAATTTCAGTTTTTCAGACTTAAAAAATAATATGTTAACATATTGTAGGAAAGGCAGTGTCCTGAGCAGGATCCTGGGTAGTACCACCTAATAAACCAAAATACAAATTCTGTTGGTAAAATGGATAAATATTCACAAGACATGAGATAAATAACGCCTATTTTTGTTTGTTTGTTTGTTTTGTTTTTTTAAAAACCAACAAATTCAGGTGATATTTTGCTGCCAATGAGTTTTGTAGAAAAAAAGGAGCTTTATGGAATTCAGGATGATAAATAAAGAACTTGGACATGTATATTCTCTTGGGAGTAATACACATTTGATGCTGTTTGGACTCATGGGAATGGGTGAAATTGTCCATATAGAAAAATGAATTAGAGAAGAAAGAAGTGTTAGTAGACAAAAATCTAAGGAAAATTATCATTTAAAGGAAATTAATCTATGGAAGAAAATCCAGAGGGATAAGCCTGAATTATTAGAGTAGGACATTTAAGAAGGAAGTGTCCATCAGATCAAGTATAACAGACTGAGCCAACAAACAGCCATGTGAACAAGGGACTAGAAGGCATTTTTAAATACTATAATGAAAGGAAAACAGAATGTTGTGGTAAAAAAGTACCCAGGAGGCAGCTTTAGAGTGGGCAGTCAGGGAGGTCTCTGAGGAGTTGCCATTTAAGCTGAAGCCTAAACATCATAAAGGAGCATGCGTGACAGAGAACCATGGTCCAGGCAGGGATTCTGAACATTTTAATGCCATGGAGCAGACCTCTAGCATTCTGTAGAGGCTATGAATTCCTTCACAGAAAAATGCTTGTAAATACATAACATACAATGCATAGAACTATAAAGGAATTCAATTTGATTGAAATAATATAGTAAATATGTAGAAAAACTCATGTATTTTTAAAGCAGCAATACATTCACGTGTTAATTAAATTATCAAAAATCAAGAGCTGGCAGGCAAGTCTAATAACTCACAATATTAAAATAATGATATATAGAAACAAAACTTTAAGATATCTGTAATAATTACAATGTGGCATGAAAATATCCATCATTTCTATTAATTACAAAGTAACAGGTATTGTCAATACAACTGTGGAACATAATTGAAGAAAACACTAAACAAAGAGGTAAAACTTTTCAAGTTCATATACGCCCTCAGTCCAGGGCAAAATTTGGCAGTGTTTTTAGGAAAAGTATGGACAGAAAGAAACTAAGAAAGAAACACAAAACTCAGTATTCTGTAACAAAACTCTGAATTTTGTAGCCACCATGTTTAGCACTTTGGAATAATGTCCCAACACACTTTCTGGGTGACATGGAAGGCTACCAGTTTTTAGTGTGGCTCAAAGTGGGAAAGGGAGGGCCCAGTGCGGTGCAGGCACCCTGCCACTTGAGCCATATAGTACCAGAAGCATCTGTGATGGGAGAATCAAAGCATAGACTATGGTATCTATGGTGGAAACATTCAAACATAGACCAGTGGGGTTCTGGAACATGGCCATATCACTTATTGCAAAGAACTGAACACCTACTGCATACCTCCTGGTAGGGAGGGAATTTCTGACCCTGTGACATAAAGTGACCAAGCAGCCAGACATGGCCA
This sequence comes from Rhinolophus sinicus, assembly GCF_057876585.1. Classification (NCBI taxonomy): domain Eukaryota; kingdom Metazoa; phylum Chordata; class Mammalia; order Chiroptera; family Rhinolophidae; genus Rhinolophus; species Rhinolophus sinicus. The sequence goes on from NC_142504.1 coordinate 22,947,935, forward strand.
TCATGAACTGAACACTCTCAGATTACCTAAGTAATAATGGGGTATACCTAGAAGTCATTAGAAGATGAAAGTGATACATTCAGAGTCAGGAATAAGCAGGGACCAAGAAAAAGTATAAGCCGGTGGCCCAAACCCACTCCTATGTTATCTACCACTGTTGTACCAGATCTCCCTCAAGTTACACCTATGGCAGCACTGAAGGTCCCTTTTAACCAGCTGATGGAGGAGAATGCCCCTCAGTAATGTGTTCATTAAGGAATTGGTATATGATGTTGGTATTAGCTGAAAATGGTTGGCTGATTCACTACAGCTCCAATCAGAGGTTTCCCTGAAAGGCAATGGAGTAGGAAAATGCTCCCAATAGGTAGAGCTCAGAGTGGTGTATTTGACATCCACTTTATGTGGAAAGAGAAATAGCCCAAGATCACATGAACTCACGGACAGTGGTAAATATCCCAGCTGGTTGGTCAGAGTTATGGAAAGGAAGAATGGAAAATTGGGGACCAGGAGGTCTGGAAAAGTGACATACATTTGGACCTCTAGAGTAAGCACAGAATGTAAAGGTCTTTGATTCATATGTCAATGTTCATCAGAGAACACACACACTGTTCACAAAAGAGGCACTAACCAGTCCATTAGACAGAGTGACTTGGCCGGTAGACATCACCCAGTCTCCGTCATTATCTGCCCTAGTGCCGGCATAATGGACACATGAAGAGTGCAGTCATGGGGGCTACACATGGGCTCTGGAGCATGGGCTCTCACCCACCAATGCTAACCGAATGACTGCCCCTGCTGAATGTCCAAATTGTCAGTGAAGAGACCAATCCTGGACCTTAGTACAGCACTGTTCCCTGAAGAGTTCAACCAGCTTCTTGGTTGACTGCATTGGACCTTTCCACTCTAAAAGGAGCAGCAATTCATTTTGACTGTATTTGAGACATGCTGTTGGTATGGGATTTACTTTCATGCCAGCAGACCCTTGTCTGGACCCTCCGAGGACTTATAGAGTGCTTTACTTACTGACACATAATACTGAATAAATTTGATAATTATATTGAAGGAGGTGTGGCAATGGGAATATGACCAAGGGATCTACTGGCTCTTTCCAACACAAGACCACAAAGAAGCCACTACTAGTTCAGAATCCCAGTAGCTTGGCCTCTTAAAAATATAGCTGGGACACAAATTTGGAAATGATACCCTGCAAGGATCCTCTTCCAGGACTGCTCCATCCTCAAGACTGAGTGTACAGTCTAAATCAGATACATCTGATGTTTTGTCTTCAAGTAGTATGCATGTGTCTGGGAACCAAGTAACACAAATAGGAGTGTTCCCAATTACCATCACTCCCAGTAACACACTTGAGGAGTTTGTGCTTCTGATTGACACAAATTTAGGCTCTGTGGATCGAGAGGTTCTGGTTCCCAAAGGAGAATTCTTCATCAGTGGACACAATGATAGTCCCATTGAACTCTGTGCTATAGTTATTAATCATTTACTTCAGGGTCCTTATATTAAAGACCATGAGGAAAGCAAATTAGTCAGCATGGAGGAAGGGATGATTGACATCAATCTTTAAGAAAATATAGGGCTTCGGCTAGAGGGATCAGAAAATGTTAGGTTTATTCTGGGGTTGTTCAGTGAGTAATCTTTTGGAAAGTAATTAACACTCTTATCTCCTCCTCCATCCCTGTTTTAGAAGCCCCTCACCCTCAACTTGTTGCTCTCTTGCTCTAGGGTTGCTCTCCTAGTAGAGCGATCCAGACCATAGCCCTGTGGGATTTGAGGGGGGGAAATTTTACCCTCTGGTTGAGGAGATAGATCATTTGCAGAGAGTGAATCATGCAGATTTAAGAAGAATATAAACACTTGGAACAATCTCTGGGTGAAATGTGAATCAATATAAAGATTGTTCCAGCCAATGTCATGGTTGTAATGGTATTTATTAATAGAGTTAGGCCATTTTACTTTTCCTGGTAATAATTGGTAGCCAAGGAAAAGTAACAGAGAAAGAAACTAATTGAAAGAAACCAGAGATAGAAGTTGACAATCTAAAAAGCACAATCTAAAAAGTATAACACAAGAAAATGCAAGGGGCAAGGAATTTGAGGGTAGTATTAGGACATATCATGGCGTCCAGTTTTGGTAGGTAAGAAAATAAACACAGATTGGCAGTGAACGTGTAAGACAAAGAGATCAAGGAACTGAAAATTTTGAAAGTAGGTTGAGTTACACAAGGAACCGGCACTGACAAGAGTATTACAAGTTGCTGTCAGAAAATATATAGAAAAGTGTCTGTTCAGGTTCTCTGCCCATTTTTAATTAGATTATTGTTTTGTTGTTGTTGTTGTTGTTGAGCCGTATGAGTTCTTTATGTATTATGGTTATTAGCCCCTTATCAGAAGCATTGTTTGCAAACATCTTCTCCCATTCCATTGGTTGACTGTTTCGTTGATGGTTTTTTTTGTTTGTTTGTTTTTTTTGCTGTGCAGAAGCTTTTCAGTTTGATATAGTCCCATTCATTTATTTTTGCTTTTACTTCCCTTGCCATTGATGTCACATTCATAAAATCCTCTCTAAACCCAAGGTCCATAAGTTTAGTATCTATGCTTTCTTCCAGACACTTCTCCCAAGAAGACATACAAACAGCCAACAGATACATGAAAAGATGCTCAACTTCACTAGCTGTTAGGGAAATGCAATTCCAAACCACAATGAGATATCACCTTACACTTGTCAGAACAGCTATTATCAACAAAGCAAGTAATAACAAGTGGAAAAAAAGAACCCTCATACACTGCTGGTGGGAATGTAAACTAGCACAGCCACTATGAAAAACATTTTGGGTATTTCTGATAACATTAAGAATAGAATTACCATATGACCCAGCAATCCCTCTTCTGGGAATCTACCCAAAAAAACCTGAAAACATTTATCTGTAAAGATATATGTACCCCTATGTTCATCGCAGCATTATTCACAGTGGCCAAGACATGGAAACAACCAAAGTGTTCTTCGATAGATGATTGGATTAAGAAGATATGGTTTATATACACAATGGAATACTATTCTGCCATAAAAAAAGATGAAATACTGCCATTTGTGACATCATGGATAGATCTTGAGATTATCATGCTAAGCGAAATAAATCAGACAGAAAAAGTAGAGAACCATATGATTTCACTCATATGTGGGACATAAAACTGAAAGCAACAAAGGCACAAGACAAACAAAAACTCATAGACACAGACAGCAGTTTAGTGGTTACCAGAGGGTAAGAGGGGAAGGAAGGAGGTAGAACAGGGTAAAGGGAGGCAAATATATAGTGATGGAAGAAGATTGGAATTTCTGTGGTAAACACACAATGCAATATATAAATGATGTATTATAAAATTGTACACTTGAAACCTATATAATTTTACTAACCAATGTCATCCTAATAAACTTATTTAAAAAGGACTATATAGAAAAAAAGGGAAAATAGAACATTTGAACAACAGATACTGGACAAAATTGATGACTGAAAAATGATCTTAGTATTCTTAGTAAAATACGTAATGTGACTTACCTATGTCGATCTTTAATGATAAGGTAACGAATAGGTAAATTGCTTTGTTTTATTGATATTAGTAGCAGTTTGGTTTAAACTGCTTTTTTGTGTGTGCATGTAAGTCTAAGTCAGTGAAATGCATTGGAAAAATAATGCAATTTTTCTCTTCAATACATTTTTTTTATCAAGACAAGTCTCAATAATGTAGCATGTCTCAGTTTCAAGATGTAATTTGTTTAACTATGACAACAGTGTCTTTCTTGCTAGAATACTTCAAGTTTGGTTCCTTAATCTGAAATATATTCTCTGTTTTAGTCAAGGGAGATGAGTTTCTTTCCATAAAGTTTGTCTCCACATATGATGGACACAAATATTGAAATAATTTGCACAATATTTTCCAAAACTGTAAAATGACAGCTTAAAAAAAAGTTATGTTACAACTTTCTAAGTAACCATGAGATAAAATGATGTAATCCTTATTTCAGACATCATAAATTAAATGAGGTTATTTTGGAGAGTATCCTATAGAAGTGCTTTTTTGTTTCCCCCGATCACAAGTAAATATTGCAATTTTCTACACTGATTTTTATTCCCTCTAGCAAAGTCTGTGCTTTTATTTTTTATTAAATTGAGATAAAATTGACATACATTATATTAGTTTCAGGTGTACAATATAATGATTTGATATTTGTATATATTGTGAAATGATCACCACAGAAAGTCTATTAACATCCATCACCATACACAGTTAAATAATTTGTGTTTTTGCAGTGAGAATTTTTAAGATTTACTCTCAGCAACTTTCAAATATACAATAGTATTATTAACTATAGTCACCATGTTTTACATTACATTCCTATCATTTATTTATTTTATAAGTATATATTTGTACCTTTTGATTCCCTTCATCTGTTTTGTCCATCCCTTCACACCTGCCACCTCTGACAACCAATCTCTGCTTTGTTAGATTTTAACAAGCAGTATCTATCCACCTGTGATGACTTTTTATCTGATGACATTATTTTTCCATTGTATCAATCTGAGCACATCCTTACCACCAGGGATTTTAATAGGCAGTCTACACATCCCTTTGGTATATATTCTCAAGAATGTATTCCAGGCTTGGAGGGTTTTGCTTTCTATTCTTAAATACATTGGCATTCAAGGCTGCTTAAACAAGCATCAACAAAGGTGCCTGTCTTCTTTGAAGTTATTTTCTGCGGAAATCACAGCCACTGACCAAATGATTTGGAAAGATTAAATTGTGCTTATTTTATGGCATTCTAAAACAGCAGGGTTAAATACTGGGCCAGCTGCCAGCCACTCAGTACCCACACTTTCATGTTTGGCTGCCAGATACATCCACACGAATTATTCTGGAGCAGAAATGTGCAATGGCGCCATTACGGTGAGCAGAAATAAGTTTTTGAGTTTAAATGCTTTGATGAATGGATAATTCAAATATTATCCATTTTTACATGCATGCAAAATACTTTTTTAGATGAGATTGGATTTTGGTTGCTGGAGGAAGTTTTTTCCTTTCTCTTGGAGGAAAGCCATCTTTTACACTAGTTAAATTTCCTTTTTCTCTGTTCCAGAGGAATGTGGAAAACCTTTCTCTAACTCTATCAAAAATCAGAACGTGTACTTAGCCATTTTATTTCTAATAGAAGCCATACACACACACACACACACACACACACACACACACACACACACACACTTATACCGGGGGTGCCAAAAAAATGTATACATGTGACTTGTATTTATCTTTTGTTATCCATATATATTATTATAATTTTAATACAGTTTTGTCCATTCTTAAAATGTGTATACATTATTTTGGCATCCTCTGTGTGTGTGTGTGTGTGTGCGTACACACACACATATTTGGAGCATATTTAAAACTATTAATGTAATGTGTGACAATAATAAAGGAATCAAATGACTTCATGTAGAAACGCAATTTATTCTATGTTAATTCACACTGGAAACATTTTCTTCTCTAAACTCCGCCATAGTCACCAGGCTGATTTGGTGCCATACATTTATTTCAGACAACACTTGGTGAGATACCATCCTTATCCTTAGGCCAAAGGACTCGAGATTCTGCTCTCCCAAATGAATCCTGATTATTTACATTGAAAAACATTTTTAATGAACATATGTCACATTATGTTTACACTAGGCCATCTCAAATCATTTTTAAAGACAGCTAAAATATAAGCTACACAGTCAACACTAACAAAACCATAGAAAATGATGCCTTTTCCTATGTAAAAATATTTTATTAATTTTTCCTTCCTAAATTTAAGAAGTCCTCATGGAATCAATGTCCTTGTTCTATAAATCATTCGGTGCCTTTTAAAATTATTCTACAATAATACTAAATGAGTAATACATTTTGTACTGCAGTATAATTAAAATATTAACTGCACTGAGAAAATGTGACTCTGTCATGTTGTGTGAAGTGATGTTGAAATCTTGCCATAAATGGTCCCAGTGAAGCCTGAAAAACTGTTATTATTATTTCTTTTTATTAATGTCTAAGTAATCTGCATTTTTGATAACTTCAGTAAGCCTCATGAATGTCAACATTTGCCTTTTATTTTTACTTTCCCCAAAATTATTTTTGACATTTCAGTTTCCATTTAACAAGTAAGTAAGCAAGCTTCCATTCTTGCAGATATTATTTAATAGATACCACATGTACAGGGCCATAAGTAAACACTATTTTCTGCAAAACACGTTAATAACACAGTGCAAATATTTTTGCTATGATCCTATATTATGCAAATAAGAACAAATTATTTTGTAGCAATTATCTGAACTCCCCAAAAATCAACAGAGGCCATCATGTCTCAGGTGGGGATTAACACAAAGTTAAATTTGTACTAATCTCCCTTTTAAGGAAGGAAGCTCTGCAAATGCTTGCTCTGCAGAGACTGCTTATTTTACTATACAGCCAAATGCTACCAACGGGAGGGAATACTTAGGAGACCAATTTGAATTAACACATGTGGAAAGTTAGTGGAAGTATAAACACATATGATGTTAGAAAGAAAAGAAAAGAAAGGGAAGGGAAGGGAAAGGAAAGGAAGGGAAAGGAAGAAGAAAGAAACATACATAAAATTCTTACTTGAAGCCACACTTTTCTTTGTAGATTTTTCCAATATCTTCCTTTTTCAAAATTCTATCCAGTCCCATAATCTAGATGTGGTTCTCTACAATGATGGTTTACTGGTATATCAATCAAAAACTCTAGGGGAAATATGTAGTTATGAACACCAGCTAGGAACAGGTGACCAATAGCAAAAACTAGATCTATAACTACTTTGAGTGTTTCTTCCTTATTATGAATATATATTTGCGTGTATGTGTGTGTTTGTGTGTATACCTATCTTTTTTCTTTCTTCTCTCATCTTCTTATCATGCAACATAAGAAGTGTTTATTTTGTATCATAGTATTTGAGTTTTGTTAACTTTACATCATAGTATTTAAGTTACAGGCTATGAAGGGAAGAGTGATTATTACCAAGAACATTGCATCATCTTCTGGTGAAAAAGTTAGTAGATTTTTGGTTGCACCCAGAATAGTTGTATCATATTAGGAAGAAGTATGACTTTGTTAATGTCTTTAGAGATTATATATGGCTTAAGGTGATGTATATGGGTGCCAAATTGACAAGGGGTAGACTGTGATGGTTAATTTTATGTTGTCAACTTGGCTAGGCCATGGTGCTCAGTCGCTTATTCAACCCCAGACAAGATGCTGTCATGAAGCTATTTTTAAAATGTAATTAACTTTTAAATCATTAGACTTTGAATAAAGCAAATTACCTTCCATAACATGGGAAAACCACATATGATCAGTTGAAGGACTTAGAGCAACTACTGAAGTTTCCCTAAAAGGAAACAATTCTGCCTCAAGATCTCAGTATAGACACCCTTCCTGCTAGCTTCCCTTGAAGATTTCATTCAAGAATGCTACATCACTTTTAACATGAATTTCCAGCCTGCTAACCTACCCTACAGATTTCAGACTTGCCAGCCCTCACAATTTCATAAGCCATTTTCTTAAAATAAACATATCTGTCTATCTCTCTATCTCTCTATCTCTCTATCTATCTATCTAATTTATCCTATTGATTCTATTTCTCTGGAGAATCCTAATACAACCTTATATTCTGCAATCTTGATGTATTCACTTTTTCTAATAATTTATATATAGATTATTTTAGATTATCTGACTGTGAAGAGTAACAATTTTATTTCTTTGTATACATTTTATTTCCTTTTTGTCTTATAATAGGTTGGAAATCCAATAAAATGTTAAACAGCACTGTTGATAACAGGACATTACGGGGAATGCTTCTAATATTTTACAATTTTATGTTTTTCTGTGGATTTTTATAGATACACTTGTATAAAAGGAAATTGTATAAAATTTAATTTTATAGAAGTTTTTATAAGTGATGGATATTGAAGTTTGGCTAACTCTTTTTATGAGTATAAAAAGAAAACCATAGGATTTTTCTTTATTCTATTAATGTAATTAAATACGCTGATTGGTTTTCAAATGTTGAAGCAACCTTTACTGGATAATTCATTCTTTACTGGATAAAGCATTACTGGAATAATTCGTTCTTGATTGCAATATTTTATTATTTTTATATTTTGCTAGATTTGGTTTGAACAGCTTTCCTTCAAAAAATTTGCATTGCGGCTTTGATTATTTTTAATCCTTGCTTTATAGCCCAGTGATCACAATTTGTAAAATATTCCATATTTATTTTCTATTTTCCTTGAATTTCTGTTTGCTTTAATATTTAAAAAACTATGTTAGGTAACTATGAAGAAAAAATAATTAAAAATAAACAAGGACTAATACATAAACAACCTCTCTTAGTTATTTGATGTAATGCTGTATCATTGACTCACTTAATTCCTGAAAAGTGAGATGAAAACAAAGAGATTTGATCCATTTTTTGAGATAATCACCTACATGGTTCCAGTTTTCTGTTACATTGTTACAGTACTTAAGAGTTAGGTTTACCAAAGTAGATGTTTACAAATGTGTATATTTTATTCACTGTTTTTTAAAGCTGTCAGAGTAGTCATGAAACACTATCAGAAATATGCTGGTTTTGGCAGAGATAAAAGTTGTATAATTTTGGAATTGGGAAGGCTTCTGTCTCAGTCACTTCCTATCTAAGTAGCCAACCACATTGCTTGGCACAGCCTGGGCACTCAGGAAATGGATAATGGTGTTCTTGAGGTTTTTGTTATGATTATCTTTAGTTCTGAACTGTTCATACCTTAATGTTTTCTAATATCATAGACCCAGAAGAAATGTGATACAACTTTGAAGCTAGTATCGTTAGAAAAACTAATATCTAACCTAAGATGCAAGTAGCCTGTATTTCAGTTTTTTGCCCTTCCAAACACAGTTAAGAAAATGAAAAGACAAATTGCAGCCTGGTATAAATTATTCATAACACATCTACCAGACAAAAGATTTGTATCAAACATGTGTAGACTTCTTCCAAGTCAATTAAGAAAGAAGAAAGAAAGAAAGAAAGAAAGAAAGAAAGAAAGAAAGAAAGAAAGAAAGAAAGAAAGAAAGAAAGAAAGGAAACCAACCCAAATAATAAACAAAAGATATGAACAGACACCTCACAAAATATTATAAGTGGTGAGTAAACATATGAAAACATACCCAATATTAGAGAAATTCAAATTAAATCCACAATGAGATACAACTATACACCTATTAGAATGGATAAAATTAAAAAAGACTGGCTATACCAAATGTTTGTGAAATATGGAGCAGTTGGAACTCTCATTTGATGCTCAAAGGAATGAAAAATTGTAAACTCTCCTGGGAAAGCAGTTTGGCAATTTTTAAAAAGTAAGAAATACACTTTTCTATGATGCCATTATTCCATTTCAAGGTACATGCCCCAGAGAAATGAAAGTTTATGTCCCCATAAACACTTGTACCTAAATGTTCAAAGCACCATTATATTTGTAATACTGAAAACTGGAAATTCCTTGTGTTCCTAAACAGATGAATTGATAAACAATTGCAGGAATTAACTATTGAAACATAATTAAGAAACATTTGAGGGTCAAGATGGCGGAGTAGGTAAATGTTGTGTTCACTTCTCCAATGACCGCATCAAAATTACAACGAAACTACAGAACTACTATCATTGAGAATTGCCTGAAGTCTAGCTGAACAGAACTCCTATAACTAAGTATATATAGAGTAAGCCACGGCGAGACTAGTAGGAGAGGCAGAGATTTGGAATGGGTTGGATTCATACCCATATGTACTGGTTAAAAATTGGAAGGATATCTCAGATGTGGATGTTCCCCCAAGGACTGAGAGGTTCCAACCCCACACCAAGCTCCCCAGCCCAGGGTTCCATAACTTCTGGCTGTGAAAACCAGCAGAGATTATGGATGAATGAGACAGATAGAAGGCTGCTGGAGTCCCAGGAGTTCCTCTTAAAGGATGCATGCACAGACTTACACATGTATGGACTCATTTGCTTTGAGCTCCAGAGCTAGGGCAGCAGCTCAAAATATGCCAGGAACTTACTGGGAGTAACTGAATTGTCTGGTTAGAAGGGGAGGGCTGGAGGAGCTGCTTTCTCCCAGACATAAGTGCTGGCAGAAGCCATTGTTCCTTTGTTGAGGCCTACCTTGCCCAGTCTGTACATGCAAGCAGCTGCCATGTCTGAGTCTCCATCAACCTGTCTAACACTGTTCCCCTACCCTGGTGATTCCCTGAGACCCCATACCACCCAACTTGTGAGCCTACCCAAGCTGCTTCTAGTGGCTTTTCCATGCAAACGGCCTGTCTTGGCTCATGCTGCAGACTTTCCTAAAATCTCTCCAAGGTTCAAAAATCCCAAACTAGCAGCATCTGGCCTTGGCATGCCTCATACCTTTTGCTAAGAAGGCTCAAGCCCAGCACTAGTGGCAGCTGGCCTCAGATCACAGCTTAGCCTCTCCCAGGCACCTCCAAGCCCAGAACAAGTGGCAACCATCTATAGATCACTTTGTTGCTCATACCAAGTGTTCCTGGGCAGGGAACAGGCAGCAGATGAATTTGGCCTGTACCAGAGCACCTCTCAAAAGGCCCCCCCACCAATACACCTGGTGGCCAGTATCAGACCACACCAGAGCACCACCCAACCACTGCCACAAATGACACACCCAAAGGACAGGCACAGCAGGCACCAGACCCCATGAAAGCAAATTCCATTCTGTAGGGTCAGCCCCTGAACAAACAATAGCTCTTCCACTATAGTCACAGCCAGTTTTCACAACCATTCAACCTGAGGGTTAATCCCTCCTATTGACATGCCAATGGGAATCAAGGCTGAACTACAACAGAAGGGTGCACACAACTCACACAAGACACACACCTGAAGAACTTGGTTTAGGTGACCAGGGAGATTGTGCCATTGGGCCCACAGGACACCTATTACATAATGCTACTTTACCCAGATTGAGAGATATAGCAGCTCTATCTAATACATAGAAACAAACAGGGAGGCAGACAAATGAGTAAACAAAGAAATTGTCCCAAATGAAAGAGCAGAACAAAAGTCCAGAAAAAGAACTAAATAAAATGGAGATAAGCAATCTATCTGATACAAAATTCAAAACACTAGTTATAAGGATGTTCAATGATCTCAGTGAGAACTTCAAGAAAGAGATAGGAAACACAAAACTGGAGATAGAAAACACAAAAAGAACGAATTAGGAATGAAGAATACAATAACTGAAATGAAGAATGCATTAGAGGGAATCAACAGTAAATTGGATGAAGCAGAGGATTAAATCAACAATTTGGAAGATAAGGTAGCAGAAAACACCCAATCAGAACAGCACAAAGAAAAGAATCCAAAAAAATGAGGATAGTTTAAGGAGCCTCTGAGACAATGTCAAGTATCATAGGGGTACCAGAAGGAGAAGAGAGAGCAGGGAATTGAAAATCTATTTGAATAAATAATGATGTGAAACTTCCTTAACATGGAGAAGGAAATAGACATCCAAATCCAGGAAGCACAGAGAATCCCAAACAAGATGAACCCATAGAGGCCCACACTAAGACACATCATAATTAAAATGCCAAGGTTAAAGACAAAGAGGAAATCTTACAAGCAGCAAAAGAAAAGCAATTAACTACCTACAAGGGAGCTCCCCTTAGACTGTTGACTGTTTTCTCAACAGAAACGTTTCAGGCCAGGTATGAAATATTCAAAGTGATGAAAAATAAGGACTTGGAACCAAGATTATTCTACCCAGCAAAGCTATCACTTAGAATCAAAGAGCAGGTACAGATTTTCCAAGACAAGAAAAAGCAAAAGTAGTTCCTTACCACCAAATCAGTATTACAAGAAATGTTAAAGGGATTTCTTTAAGAAGGAGAAAAATAGAGAGAAAAAAAGAATAATAAAGTGGCAATAACTACATATCTATCAACAATTACATTTAATGTAAATGGATTAAATGCTTCACTCAAAAGACATAGAGTGGCTGAATGGATAAGACCCTTACATATGCTGCCTACAAAAGATTCATTCAGATCAAAAGTCACACACTATGTGAAAATAAAGGGATGCACATAGATATTTAATGAAAAATAGAAAACAAACAAAAATTGGTATAGCAGTACTCATACCAGGCAATATAGACTTAAAAACAGAGACAATAAACAGGCAAAGAAGGACCAGTAATTCCACTTTTGGGTTTTATCCGAAGAAACCCAAAACACTAACTTTAAATGACATATGTATCATTATGCCCTTTGCAGCATTATTTACAATGGCCAAGATACAGAAGTAACCTAAGCATCCATCAATGGATGAATGGATAAAGAAGTAGTAGTAGACACAGACAATTGTTTAGTAGTTACCAGAGGGTAAGGGTGGAGGGGGTTGGTAGATGAGGGTAAAGAGGATCAAATATATGGTGATGGAAGGAGAACTGACTCTGGGTGGTGAACACACAATGGGATTTATAGATGATGTAATACAGAATTGTACACCTGAAATCTATGTAACTTTACTAACAATTGTCACCCCAATAACTTTAATTAAAAAAAAAAAAAAAAGTAGTACATATATAGAATGGAATATTACTCAGCCATAAAAATGAATGAAATCTTGCTATCTGCAACAATACAGATGGACCTAGAGGGTATTATGCTAAATGAAATAAGTCAAACAGAGAAAAACAAATACCATATGATTTCACTTATATGTCAAATCTAAAAAACAAAATAAATGAACAAACAAAACAGAAACAAATTCATGGATACTGAGAACAGTTTGATGGTTGCCAGATGGGAGGGTGGTTGGAGGAATGGGTGAAGGGGGGGAGGGATTAAAAGGAACAAATTGGTAATTACAAAATAGTCATGGGGATGTAAAATATAGCATATGGAATACAGTCAATATTATTGTAATAACTATGTGTAGTCAGATGGGTAATAGATTTATCAGGGTGATCCCTTCGTAAGTTATATAAATGTATAATAACTATGTTGCACACTGAAACTAATATAATATTGTACATAAATTGCAATTAAAATATAAAAAAAACAGTTCAGTAATCTAGTATTCATGGGTGGCTTCATGGTTAGAGAGAGTATTTATAAATAAAAGTACAATTATGAAAACATTGACATCTAAGAATGAAACAAACTGAAATGTGGCTACCACTTATAGTACTCAAAGGAAAAATTATTTTCTGGCAAGTAGTTATTATATTAGAGAATCCTGGCAATACTTATAATAAACTTATCTAAGCGAACTTAGAAATTTGCACACTTAAACCTTAGTGTGTGTACATTTCACATTTCAGCGATTTTCTTTTGGTGCTAAGCTAAATAATGAATGACCTGGCTTTGTTCCTTGTAATACTACACAAATGTGTCATAACATTTTTTGATGATACTTCTCACATATAATATTGACTATTTTGTGTGATTTTTAAAGTACATTTTATATTTTAAAAAGCTGACACTAATTATAACAATGTAGTTTGGAGCAGAACTGATATGAGCAAAGTTGTATATTGATCTCCCTCTTATTTTTGCCTTTCAATTCAATGAGTCTGGCTGTACTTCCCTCTTGCTCACCCAGCACTGAGTCTTCAGAATTTATGGAGCAATAAGGTAAAGGCAATTTCCAAATTCAGAATCCCTCCTTTGAATTCACTGTTGGCACTCGTTAGTGCTCTTCCCAAAAGCTTTCAGGTTCCCACTACTACAGGCACATATTGGACATACTACTTGCTGGCCTGTGATGGTGATGGGGGCCATGTGACTAGTGCTGCTCAATGAGTTGTGAGAAACGATATGTGTCAATCTGTAGACCTGAGCACCTAACTGAGACTGCAAGGCCCTTTTAAGAACCCATTTTTCTTTTGGAATAATGATGAGAAAAGTCCATGAATGTCTGTGATGAACAGAAGCCCTCTGAACCAGAGATGGTCATGTCACATAAGCAAGAAAAAAATAAAACTTTTATTATTTTAAGTCACTGTGACTTGGTGGTCATTTGCTACTACAGAATAAGCTTGCTTATCCTGAGGTAGATATAGTATCATATGTTATATGGTCACAATGGCATTCTAGAGACATGGCTTTAATCTTTGGTTTGGGATCCATTGCAGTAATTCTAATCACTTCAGAATTTTGCCATGGGGGTGGGTTTTTTCCTTTCTTCTGTTTGACAAATGCAAAATGAAGAAGGCAGAGGAAGCTACTTTGCAATTATCACAGGGCTTACAAATAAAATCCCAGCACTTAACGTTGATAATATTGCCCAAGCCTCCGTGAAAAAAAAACTTTCTGAAGCGTAAGTAGGAAAAATGCATTGTAAGAGCGATGACAGCGGCTCACCAATAATTCTGTAAAATATGAGTAATAGTATTGGAACAAGAATAAAGATTTTAGATTTTTCTTGTGGGGGAGGGAACACACACAAACACAACGACTGGTTTTTGGTTATACACAAATCAGATTTAACTTCTTCACATGAAACGCTGTTACCTGCCAGAAGCTCAAAAACTTTTTTTATGAACATTTTTTCAAAGACACTGTCAAGTCTTTTCCTAAATGAAGCGAGATGTCAAATCAGCAGAGAATTAAAATATATTTATTAAAAAAAAAAAAAGCTCAAGCAGAAGGGCATCTGATGTTTTACAGACATTCCAACACCTTCAGGAAATTTGAACTCACACCAAAGGGTCTGATAGTCATTTGAGTCTCCATCTGCACTGGAACACATGTGCACACACAATGCACATTGAATCACTCCAGTGGAAAAAGGAAAAACAAACCCTGGTCTTAAATTATAGAAGTCTTCTACCATTCTTCGTAACCACAAAGTCTTTGGCAGCTTGAAACAGAGTGACTTAGAGTGATCTGGTCATAAACCTTCCTTTGGTGCTAGAAGCTACAATGCTGAGCTACATACAAGTAATGGCTGCTGCAAAGGCAAGTGACTGTCAACTACATGGCCCAGAAGAAATCTCAGACTGAGGGACAACGTTGAAAGCAAACGAAAAAGGAAGCATGCCT
The DNA here is from genome assembly GCF_057876585.1 of Rhinolophus sinicus. Classification (NCBI taxonomy): domain Eukaryota; kingdom Metazoa; phylum Chordata; class Mammalia; order Chiroptera; family Rhinolophidae; genus Rhinolophus; species Rhinolophus sinicus. Next base: position 22,963,096 of record NC_142504.1, read on the forward strand.
CGTTCTGATTTGTCTCAGGTAGCTGCTTCTCAGTTTCATCTAAGCGTAGTTATTCGCTTCATGTTGTCAGCTCGTTGCCAGAATTTGGATGTGCTAAAATTAATTTTCTTATTTCTTGTCACAAAAAAAATATCCCTGCCATTTTCAAATCCTTGATCTATATAAAACAATCTTCTAATATATATTCTGGCAGCAAAATAAGTGGTAATTTTAGATTTCACTGGGGTAAGTTCACTATTAGATTGTTTGGGGACAATGTATGTTAAAGACATTAAATGAATTGCTCATATTTATGATAAATCCATTGTACCGGGTATATGCTACCTCATACGCATCCTCTCCTTTAATCTTTTTAGTAAACCTACTATTATTAGCCCCATTCCACAGATGAGAAAACTGAATCTTAACAACATTGCTACTTGGCCAGGGTCATACAGCTTGGAAACAGGCAGGAGATGGGATTCAAACTCAGTCCTAACTCTCAAAGACTGTCCTGTGTTCCTGTCTTAGACAGTCCTTTCTTTTCTACATTTAGAAAATACTAGTGTCTCTTGAAAGGAACATCTTTATATCTTTCAAAATGATATTTAGTGCTCATATCAGTGTTTCCATTGGAAAGGAGATGCAGAGGGGTGAGTACATGAGAGCACAGAGTCTGGAGCAAAGGCCACCATCTCCTCGATGTGGGACCATGAGCGAATCACATACATCCCTGTGCTTCTGTTTCTGTGTCACGTCCCCTCATCGTGGAAATTTATTTACTTTATATTTATAAAGCCCTAACTGTGTTCAGTGGGTAGTATGCCAATGTAGATACTATTATTGTTACATGTGTCCATGAATATCACATGCACATACTTAAATATATCATAATCCACAGATAAGCTACCCAAGCTCAGACACACAAATGACACAGAAAGTCCTTCTCAGCAGTTAAGTTGAAAGCCTCACTGTGACTCAGAGAAGTCCCAGTCCAGAGCAGGATGCAATGAAAAAGTGATGGTGTGCCACACTGACTCATAAAGTTTTAACTCAAACATTGCCCCACTCCCCACCCTCCCCCAAAAAATCATGACATAGTAATCCTGGTCTGAACTTCATCTTACATTTCAACAGCTCTTTGGGCCATCTCAGTTGATACAGTTCAAATTTCCTGCTGGTCAGGTAGCACTAATATCTGCATTTCCCTTTTATTCCCTCCACATCATCTCGGGGCTTTCTTCACTGAGGAGGCACTTCCAGATTTGGGGTGAAAATTGAAACTGTAGAGCAGCAGTGGGGGCAGCAAAGCCAGGAGCAGGGAAAGACTCATTAATCAGGATCCAGAACTGCCCCTGATGAGAACTCTGGGAAGTGGGGCACATTCTTCCCCTTGGGTGAATGTGGAAGTGCTTGCCGTCTTTCTTCTTTTCTCTTTTCCTGTGGTGCCTCAAAAAAATGTGCAAGCTCTGGCTCCTAGCCAATGGGGTGATTTCTTCACTTAAAGAAAAGTGTAAAGTATTTTCACATTAAATGAAGAACTTCAGACATCTCCAGAATCTGTCCTTTGAGGGCTTGTTAAAATTCAACAAAGACCCATTTATACTTTGAGAGAACCTCTTCCTCCTTTTCTGAGTTGCCTTGGAGATTTTCATTTCTTTCTGCAACACCGCTCCATTTTGTCTTAGCAACTCCTCTTGAGGAATTATGGCCAAATCCATATTTAAAAAAAAAAATTTAAACTCTCAGGTCTCTCATTTTTCTTTAATCTCATCTGTGTTCTTAGAATTCATATATATTTTAACTGCCTTGATTGTGTTGATTTTAATTGCCTTGTCCACTTGGTAAGGATGACAGAAACACTTATTTTCGATTTTTGAAATTATAAAAATCACAAGAGATTTACTAAGAAGCTGCTTTTCTCTGAATTTGTGATTTCTCCTTCCAAGTTTTATAAGACTCCTGTGTATCTACAACCTTCACAAGGGACATCAGGGAATACATTTAGGAGGAAATATCCAAATGAAAGTTAATTTTACCCCATTTATCTGGGCACATACATATATCTTGCCTTTTTGGTAGGTAGGAAAAAACATATTCTTTATAAGAGTGAAGATTGTAAACTGTAGGAAGATAAGAGTTCCACTCACTGCTGTGTGCCCATTAACCAGCAGGGTGCCTCATATACATTAGACACTCAAAACATGTTGTCTGAGGGAATAAATGAATAAATAAAAAGGGCCACATATTCAGCCTTAAAACAATTTTGAATTGACTCTTTCATCTTTTATTATTAGCAGTTGAACTTGTTCTCTAGCACCATTTGTCAGTTGTCACAATGAACTTATACCATAACACCTTGTAGAAAAGCAACGCACGCGGCATTTCTCACTGTGGTAGATTAACATCGCATTTCTAGGTCTTGGGTATAGCCGTGCCTGTAAGATCAATGCAGCATGGCCGCTCTGTTCTACATGGCTGCATGGCCTACCTGCGATTGTACGAGCAGCCACCTCAGAATTGTACCCAGTGATACACTCAGTTCCATAATTTCCGTGTAACATAGGAAGAAGGATTAGTCTTTATTATTGTTGGAAAACTCCCACTTAATACCAAAAGAATGTTTAAGTGAGATTATTTCCTGCCTAGTTACGTTGATTAATTCTTCTGGGATAATGTAAACTGATTATGTGCATGACTATGAACACTGTTCTCACTACATAATAGAGGATGTAAGTAATGTCATTCGTGCTATTTAATTGACTGAAAAAATTACTTGTTTTAATCATATGGCAGGCCTTCTATGAGAAATTTGAAGGAGAACTTTAAACAGTGGCATTCAAATATATTTATCTAAAACTATCTATCATCTATCTATCTATCTATCTATCTATCTATCTATCAATCAATCATCTATCTATCATCTCGCTAATATGTTCATGAGATCAACAGCCAAGGTTGAGAACCACTCCTGTAACTGATTTTGGTTCTTCCTTGAAAACGCAATTTCCCTGGGAGCCTTCATATCAATGGCTTATTTCTCTTCCGCATTCTCTTGTCCCTGGATCTGAAGATGGAGCAGCTGCTCTTGTTCCTCATCGCCACTTCTAGGCAATCCTTTTTCCTTCTTTCATCACATCAATCCTTCCACTTTTAAAGCTCATGCTTAAGAGCTCATATTACCCTTCCTCTTTGCGCTCATTTACTGACTTCCAGTTCACTCTCCCTTTTTCCTTCAAGAGTTTAGTTCTTGAATAAACCTCATTCATTCTCTCTCTCTCTCTCTCTCTCTCTCTCACACACACACACACACACACTCTCTCTCTCTCTCTTTATTTACATAGCATTTATTTATTTATTATTTATTTATTTTTATTAAATTTATTGGGGTTAGATTGATTAATAAAATTGTATGTTTCAAGTGTATATTTCTATATCATCTATATATCACATTGTGTGTTCACCACCCAGAGTCAGTTCTCCTTCCATCACCATATATTTGACCCCCTTTTTGCTCTTCTACCACTCCCCTCCCCCCTTACCCTCTGGTAACCACTAAACTGTTATCTGTATTTATAAGTTTTTGTCTGTTTGTTTGTTTGTCTTGTTCATTTGTTGTTTTCAGTTTTATATCCCACATATGAGTGAAGTCATATGGTTCTTGACATTTGCTGTCCGACTTATTTCGCTTAGCAGGATAATCTCAAGATCCACCCATGTTGTCGCAAATGGCAGTATTTTATCTTTTCTTATGGTTGAGTAATATTCCATCATATATATATATATATATATATATATATATATATATATATATATATATATATATAAATTATATACATATTAAACCTTCTTTATCCAATCATCTATCAAAGGACACTTCAGTTGTTTCTATTACTTAGCCAATGTGATTAATGCTGCAATGAACATATGGGTACATATATCTCTACGGATAAGTGTTTTCAGATTTTTGGGGTAGATCCCCAAAAGAGGAATTGCTGGATCATATAATAATTGTATTTCTAATTTTTGAAAAGCCTCCCTACTCTTTTCCATAGTGGCTGTACCAATTACATTCCCACCAGCAAGTATGAAGTTTCCCTTTTCTCCACAACCTCTCCAACATGTATTATTTGTCTTGTTTATAATAACCATTCTAACAGGTGTGAGGTGGTCTCATTGTGGTTTTGATTTGCATTTCCCTAATAGCTAATGAAGTTGAACAAGATAGGGATGCCCTTGAATACCACTGTAATTCAAGACATTTTCTCTTAAATCGTTCCTATTTTATTCTTGGTGATTTCAAAATCTATGTAGATGCTCCTTAATTCTAGCTTCTTGGTGCCCTGAACTCCTCTCCTCTAAAATGAACACCTTCCAGTATATAAGACAATCAGTGCAAAGGTTATACCATGTAGTTTCTTTTTACTAACAATTCTTAACCGCAAAAAAATTCAATTTCAAGAATCTGTCTCCATGAGTGTTACCTTTTGTCTTTCCAGTTCACATGTATTTATTCCCCAGTGGAGCTAAAATCAATTGATCATACCATGGTTTCATTGTCCCGCTTATGAAATCCCTTTCTTATTTACCCATGTTATATTCCCTGATCCAACATTACAATCACTTTCTCTCTCTCTTTGCATTGTATCTATCTTATGGAATTTTATCCACGCTTAATCCATGGTTAAATCCATCTCTCTGTGTACTCCACATCTGCTCCCATACAGCTGAATATGGCTACAGAAAAACACACCCATAATGACTGTCTTCCTTTAAGTTTATGACCTCTGTTCTCAAGTGGGCTCTTAATGCTGCCTGGCAATCATATTATATTTCCCTAGTCCATTCATTCTCCCACTCTCCTTGAAATATATTTCCTACTTTTTCTTCTCTTCTCAAACTTCTAATACTTCCTCTTAAATCCTAACTCCCAGCTGATGGCCTTGCTTCCAGAGAAAACAGAAACAAACAGAACGTCCACAAGCTCCTAGCATAATAACTAACCACCTACTTGCATCTATTCCTTCGACAATGGGTCACTTAAGGGTGTTTCTAGCTAAAGACAATTCCTCTGCTTGGCAGGAGACTGCTTGCTTTCTCACCTACTTCTAGACATTGTTCTCCCTCCTGCATCATTTTCCTCCACTTCCTACTAGATCGTTCTATCAACATACAAACATGCTCTTATTTCTCTCATCTGAAAAAAAAAAAAAAAGGATTATTGACACTCTCCCCAGTTAGCTACCACTAAATTTCTCATCTTTTTTTAATTAAAAAAAAACAAAACCTAAACAACGTTGTCTAAATTAACAGTCCCCAATTCTTCTCCTACCTTTCTTTCTTTTTTTTCTTTTTTTTTTCTTTCTTCTCACTGGCTATTCCTTCTAGGTCTCTTTTGAAGATTTCTCTTAATCTCCTTTACCATGAGTCACTGGAGTCCCTCAGGGTTAAGTCCTCAGAATCTTCTCTCCCTACACTCACTATTTTGTCAGTCTCATCTTTTCATAATTTCAAAAATCATTTCTCCATTGAAAATTCCCAGATGAATATCTCCATCCTTTACTTCTTCTCTTAGCTCAAGAGCTTTCCACTTAGGCATCTAATTGGCTTCTCAAATTTAGCAAGTTAAAAACCACACTCTTACCCTTCCCTCCGAATGTGCTCCTCACCAAGGCTTCTCCATATCAGTAAATGACAACTCTATATTTCCATTTGCCCCAGCCCAAATCTCTGGAGTCAATCTCTCTCATTCTCTCATAGTCTACCTCAATCTGTCAGCAACTACTGCTCACTGTACCTTTAAAATACATATTTACAAGCCAAACATTTTGCACTTCGTTTACTTCTATCAATTTAGTCCAAATCAATTTTGAATGAATAATTGTAATAACCTTCTAGCTAGTATCCTCATTTCTGCCTTTGTCACCCAACAGTTTATTATCAATATAACTGACTTATAAAGCATACATTCAAATATGTCACTCTTCTACCAAATATTCTAGTGACTTCTCATCTCATTCAGAGTAAAAGCCAAAGTCCTTGCATTGTTCTGCATATCTGGTCCTGATTATACCTCTGCGGTCATCTTTGCTGGTTGCTCCATTCTGGCCATATTGAACACTTTGCTCTCCTCACACTCTGCATAATCTGCCTCCAAAACTTTTGCATTTGTTTCCTCTACAGAACATTTGTTCTACCATAAATGCACATGGCTGGATTCCTGTCTGTCTCTATTGAAGTATAACTAGCTTTCTCAGTGAAGCATTTCCTGGCTCCCATATTTAAAATTCTCTTCCCTATTCCTCCTACTTCCTTTATTTTTCTCTATAACACCTATCAATATCTTACTATATATTTTACTTGTTTATCTGTTGCCTATCTCCTTTTGGTAGAGTATGGATTTCATTCTGTCGTGTTAACTACTGTACTTCAAGGCATTCAATAAATATTGGTTGAATGAGTAACTGAATAAGTGAATGAATGCATGAATATAACAATGCTTCTAATTACCAGATGGCAAAAGACTTTACTGAGACTCAAGGAAAAAAATGACTATATGTGAGAAAAAGAGAAAAAAAAAGTTTTAAATATTTAAAAGAAAACATACCGTGAAATAGAAGACTTTTTATCTCAGAATTCTGTTAATATATTTGAAGAGCTAAAGTGTATATACAAATTGTGTAGGATTCTTTCCTATATTTACAGCTATGTAAGTTACATGAGAATCACTTACTGTTAAGAACATTTGTTCTTCATAAGAGTTTGATGGGATGTTAAGGTGAAGTTCAATGCATCTTCCGATACTTAATTGCTGAAACCAATTTATATAGAATGGAAAACTTGCAAGGCTCCACTCGCAGTAACAGCAATAGAATAAGATAATATAGAACATTTTGTTCAGTGATCCTCATTAATTTTATGGTGTTATTCCTTTATGGGCTGAAATAGATAGCCTAACATTTAAGGCCAACCTGAAGTACCACATAGAGTGCAGACCTGTCACCCATGATGTGGATTTTGCACTTAGATTTTACATGGAATACTGGAGAATTCCATTAGCCCTTAAAGATCCTTTTTCCTATAATCAGTTATTAGCACTTTATATGCTTGTGGGGTTTTTGTACCACACTGTTAATCAGTCTCCTGCCAGTAACTATAAAGTTACTTCTGAAGATCTGATCTTCTTTATTTCAGTGAGTGAAAAGCACCCAGAGACAGCTTGAAGAATTCCAAATGCTGTCCAAGAAACAGACTGAATTAGCTGAGGGAGGAGAAGGGAAGTGGAAAAGCACAGTCACATGAGTTCATGGGCCTGGCTTTTTATCATGCCTACTCTTGGGGCCACATCAGTGGCCTTGCTTTCGTGCCAGGAGCAGTGCAAGTCATAATTAGAATATGGAATATTGCAAAGAAAGGGGAAAAGGCCCCATCTGTGCAGCCACTTTAAGTACAAGCCCAGAACCTGTTTTACAGCTGAGACACAAAGACTGTATTAATACATGTGGTTAGTTCCTTCTCTGTACATACTGTAGATTCATCGTGTCTGCTTTTTCTAGGTGGAGCAAACACAGACATAACATGTTTTGTTCTCTTTTTGCTGTTACACTTCCTTTCTCACCAGATGCAGCAAAACCTTTCCTAAGCCGGTCTGTCTGTACCGCTCGGCATGTTGACACCAATCAGCTTGCAAGTGAGCGGGGCTGTCAGCACTGGATATTTTCTCCTCCATTGTCACTGGTCTAATGACATCCTCTGGTTTATGCGCTTTTCTCTCCAACACCACCATAAGCTAGAGTAACTCGCTCAGTCTGGGTGTTAGGGACCTTTCCTATAATTCATGCCAAGTAAAGGAAATCCCCAGACTTATGGACAAACAGTGCAGCATATGTACAGAGTACTGTGTAGTCTCCATGTGTAAACTTTGCATTTGATACAATGAAATAAAGCATTTCAATGTACATGGTGGTTTTTAATTTTTATTTATTTTTTCAGATAGAAAAGTAATTAGGGATGAGAGAGCCTCGTACAAAGGACCATTATTTCAAAAAATCACCGCAAAATTGAGTTTTATATAATTAGATGGATTTCAGAATCTAGAATGCTACGAGAGCTTAACAGATGATTGTTAATTATTATCACTTTTTGTTACTTATTATTTTAGCACAAGTGTTGACTGAGTCATAATGCTAATGAAGGTCTTTGGGAATCTTCTTTCAGTAGCAATAATTTATCCAGAATTGGTATCAGGATTTGATGAAACATATTAACATGAAAATGCCATAGACACTTTTGTATTTCCAAAGGCCAGTGGGGCCCAGCACATAGTAGGTGTTCCCACATATGTTTTAAACATTTGAACTCAATTTCCTGGTTTTTTATTACCTCTTTGGGTTTTGTTTTGGCCACAGAAGCTACTTGAGAGCTGTATTCTGGCTGCTGTAAAGTTATATGCTTAGAAGCGATGTTTTAGGATTTTGTGCAGCAGTGCTTATCTTTGGAACGTAGCCCTCTTCAGAAGTTTTCCTTGTTAGAATGAGTGAAGCCATTAGAGAACACCAAGCTTCAAGGTGTAATGCTATGGATTCAATGTCTCTAATGGATTTGTTTCCATTCTTATCTTTTAAACTGAGTATATTATTTTGTGTGCACCTTGAGTAATGATAATTTTGTTACAGAGATGTTTGTTTAAACCCAGGTACATTATATTTTAAAGGTGGTACCATTCTCTTGGTACTGGTTAGTGAAGGGTAAAATGCAATGGAAACATTGAGCCATAGCCCACCTTCAAAATAATCACATAGCAGAGCAGTTCTGCATCATCCAATGTGGAAATCATCATATATGAGTAGCGTAATTACATGAAAATAGAGCCAACTAACAACAAATGAGAAGAAATGTTAGGATAAAACATAATTAAGATGGAAACAAGATTTGTTGAGAAATTCCTACAACATTGTAAGTAGAAAGATCTGGGAAAAGGATAAATTATTATGTCTGCTATGATTTTGAATTATAAAAATTGCTTTGTTTTCTTAAGTTGGGTTAGAAGTTTGGTCAGTTTGAGCCTGAAGGCTGTGGACTCTCTACCTGATGATTTATCTTCTGGTTCTTTTCAAATCAATTTTACTATTTTTAAAGAGAATTTCTTCAAAGCTTAACCATGTTATACATGGAAATTATTTTGTGCTTACTAAGGAATCACCTTGCTTTTGTTCCTTGGGTAATATCAGTGCCAAAACAAATAGTTATGGAGAGCTTGTGATGTGCAGGCATTGTACTAGGCAAGTTTCTTCATTGACATTAATAAATACGTAATTTTAAATAAATGATCTCAACATTTTTTTCTCAGGCTAATATGTCAAATAGAAAAATAAGAAAATAGAAGATAATGTCAGCAAGCTGACAGACTAGGAGGTCTCCTGCTCCTACCCCCCCTGAGCAACAATAATTTGGCAACCATCCACAGACAGAAGAGCTTTTGTGGGAATTTGGGAATCCAGGTAGGAGACTGAACCACAGTGGCACCCAAGACCAAGGAGGGCCATTTTGAGAAGGCAAGGTCACGGCCAGGGGCTAACTCACCAACCATAGTCCTGACTATAGACCCAGAAATAGCCCCAACTTGGCTGCAGCCCCCTTTGGCCTTGGATCTGCCACCAGCACCATTCACCAAAGAACCCAGCAGGAGTCATACCCACCTGATTGCCTTGGGTAATAGGCCGGCTGACTGGTGCTAAGTGTATTCCTGTGACCTGACTACTATAGCCCCTCTTAGCTACAGTCTGGAAGCAGACCTGCTACCCAGGGTCCAGGCAAGAGACACACCCATCTGTGGCTCGAGGTAGGCCCACCAACCTCAGTCTCTCCCCAGATCCTGAAATGGCCCTGTAACTTAGCCCTACCTCCTCCCAGCCATGGTCTGAGAGTGGTCCTGCCTACCCAGGGACCTGTTGGGGGAAACACCCATCTGTGCCCCTGGAAGTAGGCCCCCTGACCTGGGTCTAATTGCAAATCTTGAAGCAGCCCTATAGCCAGCTCCAACCCCTCTCAAGCATGATCTGGGACTTATTCTGCTTCTCCAAATACCCAGAGGGTGACACGCTCATTCCTGACCTGCCAATCTCCATGACTCTGCAACCCTATTGCAGAGGCTGAAGCAGCTCTGTGGTACTGGCATAGAAACAGACACACAGACCAATGGAACAGAAAAGAGAACCCCGAAAGAAACCTATGCATATATGGTAAACTAATCATTGACAAGGGCACCAAGAACACACAACAGGGAAAGGATAGCCTCTTCAACAAATGGTTTTTGGAAAACTGAATATTCACATGCAAAAGAATGAAATTGGACCATTATCTTACACTATACAAAAAAAATAAATTCAAAATGTATCAAAAATGTAAGTGTTAAGATCTGGAACTGTAAAACTCCTAAAAGAAAATGTAAGGGAAAAGTTTTTGACATTGGTCTTGGCAATGATTGTTTTGATATTACACCAAAAGCATAGGAAACAAATGCAAAAATAAACAAGTGGGACTGCATTAAACTAAAAAGCTTCTTAGGAAACAATAAAATGAAAAGACAACCTACATAACAGGAGAAAACAAAAAACTTCATCAAGTATCTGATAAGAGGTTAATATCCAAAATATATAAGAAACTCACACAATTCAATAGCATAATAATAATAATAATAACATGAATAAAAATGGGCAAAAGACCCGAATAGATATTTTTCAAAAAAGACGTACTATATATGAAAAGGTACTCAACATCACTACTCATTAGGGATTGGCAACCCAAACCATAGTGAGCTATTTATTACCTTGTATCTGTTGGGATGGTTATTATTAAAAAGACAAGAGATAAGTGTTGGCGAGGGTGTGGAGAAAAGGGAGTTCTTTTACACTGTTGATGGGAAATATAAATGATACAGCTATTATGAAAATAGTATGGAGGTTCTTCAAAAAATTAAAAATAGAACACCATATGAATCACCAGCAATCTCACTTCTGAGTAAATATCTAAAAGAAATGAAATCAGTATCTTAGAAAGATATCAGCCCTCTCATGTTTGTTACAGCATTATTCACAATAGCCAAAATATGGCGACGACCTATGTGTCCATTGAGAGATAAATGGATAAAAGAAATATGGCATATATTTACAATGGAATATTATTCTGCTATAAAACAAGGAAATCCTAACATTTGCGACAACATGGATGAACCTGGAGGACATTATGCAAATTAAATAAGACAGACACAAAACTATAAATACTGCATGATCTCATTTATATATGGAATCTAAAAAAGTTGAACATATAGAACCAGAGAATAGAAAAGCAGTTGCCAAGGGCTGGGGGATGGGAAAAGTTGGGAGAGTTGATGAAAGGGTACAAACATTAAGTTACAAGACAAATAAGTTTTGGGGATCTAATATTCAACATGGTGATTATAGTTAATAATACTGTATTGTATACTTGAAATTTGTTAAGAGAGCAGATCTTATGTATTCTTAACACACACACACACACACACACACACACACACACACACACACAATCTTCTTTTATTCTTTGACCAATAAATATCAAAGATAATGAGCCAACCATTAATCAACAATGTTGTTATTACCAAGCTATTGATGGGTTCTTCCCTACTTACTAGACAAAACCTAGATTCATATGACAGATTCAACCCATGTACTTGCTACAAAATTTCTTCTTTATAAGTACATGAGAAGGGCATATTTTCTAGCTTTCCTTGAGTTTGGCTGCAACCTGGAGTGGATATTGCTGTTGCCCCGCCCATTCCCTCCGATCTCTTCAACTGGTCTGTGTGCCCACACTACAGCTTTGACATACCTTGCCGCTAAGGGCTGGCACCTTGATCTCCAGACATTCCCTTTGGACCCTGGGGTTGCCTCATCTTCAAGATGTGGAAGTACCTTGGACTTATACAACTCTTTTCATCTCACCATACCCAATGGCACAGCCCATCACTAATGACTAAAATTGTACCATGCTTGGATTTCTTATCCTGTTTCTCTCAACCATTACTGATTTCTCCTGGGATTATTTCCTGAACAAATCCTTGGCTCAGGGTCTGCTTCTCAAGAGAAACCAACCTAAAGACAGTTATGGAGTTCTGATGAATGAAACTATGAAAAGAAATGTATCACTTCTGATCTGAGATACTTAAGAGCCAATGTGCCTCATCCGTCTCTTTTATCCTTTGGCAGCAAATTTGGAGGCCATGTTTTGAAAGCATCCTGTATTCTTTAGTCACCTTTGGGGGAGCTTTACTCTGGAGAACTTCTTACCAATTTTAGACTTTTGTAACTGATAAAGAAATCTTTATTATGTGAAGTTAGTGATATATCAAGGTGTTCTTTTTTTTTAAAAGTTACTACAACATAGCCTAGCTATCTTGACTAATAAAAGCTCTTTTGTTGCACTTATATATTAATATTTTATTCCCTTGAATAGGTTTGAAGAACAGTGCATGTGAATTGTATGCTCTTATGTATTCTTTAATGCCTAAGTATAATAAATGTCCTGGATATGTGGAACCGTGGCTGAATGGTCAAGTGGTTAAATGCTCAAATAAATTAATGAAAGAAAAAATGAATGAATATATATATATATATATATATATATATATATATATATATACACACACACACATATATATATGTGCATATATAATAATTGAAAGTAGCAGAAGTACTCCCACAATCCTGGTAGACTGGCTCTATTTCCAATGTCAGAAATAATAGCTCATATAACAGCAAAATCTGTTACCAAGTGAAAATAACCTCATAAAGTCTCATGGTTTTAGAATAGTACCAATACCCAGATTCTTAGAAATACACAGCCAATTTGAAATAGTTGAGTTAGAAAGTCTTATGAGAAGCTGACCAGATTTGTATTTTGGATATTATATTATTTTCTTGGCCTCTGATCCTGGGGAAGTGTTGGCACCTGGCTCCAGTTCCTGCTCTTCAGATTTGCTTCCTGAATGGAGAAATCCTGGGCACCGTTTTCCTTTGTTCAGGTGGTTAATTATGTTTCAGGGTGGTGCTCACAGGGCAGAACACTTTTATAGCTAGTTGCTTCAATCTGGCCTGTTCTGCCAATCCTTGTTCCACTTGTGGTCAGTGAACCCAAACTCTGGAGAGGTTACTTTCCCACCCAAACTGCCCACCCAGGCTGGGAGCTTGAATTTAGCATTTGCTTTCCCTGTCAATTTCAACTTTTTCCATTTGCTTTTACCATCCTCTGGTTCTCATCGAGTTGATCCCAGCATGGTTTTCCCTTAGTTAACTGCTGTGTTGTTCTAGGCATTAATATCATTGTCAGCACAGTTGTGTGAACAAGTTTTATTGGTTATTTTGGGCTGCTTCTGCCTGTAGGAAGACTAAGTCTATAATAGCAATCAAATGCCTTGGAGAATCATTCATTCCATATTTGTCATTTGCCAATTCCACTGAAGAGGATCTCAACTTCCTATTTAAAATATTTACTATTTCTGATTTAAAAATTAGAACATGAAGAAAATGTATTAAAACAAGAAAATAAATTTCCCCATAACCCCATCACTCAGATATAAACAGTTAAAATTTTGATATATTTTTCAGTCTTTTTTATTCCTTAGCATTTATGGATAGTTAGGCATATATAAACACACATGCATACATACCCAAACACTATTTTTCAAAATCAGGACTGCAACACATAAGCAATTTTTTATGTAACCTCATATTTCAAAAATATCCAAAGTCTTTAATTGTTACATGATATGATTCCTAATGACAAAAACAATTTCTTATATAAAAGAATCAACTTACATGCATATCATTCACTTTTTGATGCACATATGGAATGTTTCTCACTTTTTTGGTATTATAAATATTTCCAGATTAACTGTCCATATATATAAATTTGTGCATGTATAATTATTTATTTATGATCATTTTCTAGAATTGGTTTATCTCAGCAAAAATTTATAAAAGCTTTTATGTCTCACGGTTTACTACTCCAGATGTATTTCCTACAATGTTTAACAATGTATTTCACATCTCTTATAGCATTAATAACTATTGATTTTCATGTTTAATATTTTTTCTTTTTCCATTACAGTTGACGTAAAATATATTGGTTTCAGGTGAACAGCATACTGATAGGACATTTATATAACTTGGGAAGTGATCACTCTGATAAATCTAGTATCCATCTGACACCATAGTTATTATAATATAATTGACTATGTTCCTTATGCTATACATCCCCATGATGATTTTGTAACCACCAATTTGCACCTCTTAATCCCTTCACCTTTTTACTCACTCCCTCAGCAAACTTCATATTAGGCAATCATCAAAATGTTCTCTGTAACTATGAGTCTGTTTTGTTTGTTCATTTATATTGTTCTTTAGAGTCTACATGTAAGAAAAGCCATATAGCATTTATCTTTCTCTGTCTGACTTACTCAAGTCAGACCTTACTCAACTCAGCACTTTCTAGGTCCATCCATGTTGTTGCAGATGGCAAGATTTAATTCTCTTTTATGACAGAGTAACATTCCATTGTATATATGTACCACGTATTCTTTATCCAGTCATCCACTGATGGATACCTAGGTTGCCTCCGTATCTTGCCTATTGTAAATAATGCTGCATTGAACATATGGATATATACGAGGCATGATTAAAAAAAATATGGTGAATGTTTAAATTAAAAAATATATTACAGTAAAAGACACATTGCCATTCATCCCTCAAAATACTCCTCCTCACTTTGAACACACTTATCCCATCATTCTTGCCACTTTCTGAAGCAGTTCTGGAAGTCCTCTTTCGTGAGTACCTTTAGTTGCACTGTCATGGCTGCCTCAATGTCCTGAATCAATTCAAAACATTTACCTTTCATGGTAATTTTGACTTTGGGGAAGAGCCAGAAGTCACACGGTGCCAGATCCGGTGAATGAGGTGGATGAGGAAACACCATAATGTTTTTATTTGACAGAAATTGCCATATATAAGAAGTGATGTGAGACATGGAGCATTGTCATGATAGAGGATAAAGTAAAGACACTCATGAAAGAGGACTCCAGAACTGCTTCAGAAAGTGGCAAGAACGATCGGATAAGTGAATTTAAAGTGAAGGGGAGTATTCTGAGGAGGATTAATGGCAATGTGTCTCTTAATGTAATAATTTCTTATTTTAATTTAAACATTCATTATATCTTTTGATCACACCATGTATTTCTTTTCAAATTAGTTTTTTGGATTTCTTTGGATAAATGCCCAGAAGTGAAATTAGTGGGTCCTTCTTCGTCTCTTTGTTTTAAAGTCTATTTTGTTTTGTGTAAGTATTGCTACTCCAGTTTTCAATTTTTTTTCATTTCTATTTTCATAAAATATCTTTTTCCATCCCTTTAGTTTCAGTCTGTGTGTGTCTTTTGATCTGAAGTCAGTCTCTTGTAGACAGCATATGCATAGGTATTGTTTTCTTATCCATTCAGCCACCTTATCTCTTTTGATTAAAGCATTTAATCCATCTACATTGAAAGTAATTATTGCTAGATATGTAGTTATTGTCATTTTATTATCCATATTTCCTCTTTTTTCCTTCTTTTTCTTAAAGAAGTCCCTTTAAAATTTCTTGTAATATTTGTTTGGTGGTGATGAACTCCTTTAACTTTTTCTTGTCTATGAAGGTCATTACCTGTCCTTTGATTCTAAATGATAGCTTTGCTTGATAGAGTAATCTTGGTTGTAGGTCCTCAGTTTTCATTTCTTTGAATATTTTGTGCCAATCCCTTCTGGCTTATAAAGTTATTGTTGAGAAGTCAGCTTATAGTATTATAGAAGTTCCCTTGTATGTAACTAACTGCATTTCTCTTGCTGCTTTTAAGATTTTCTTTTTGTCTTGAACAATTTGGCCCTGTAATTATGATGTGTCTTGATGTGGGCCTCTTTGGGTTCATCTTGTTTGGGACTCTCTGCATTTCCTGTGCTTGCATGTCTATTTCCTTTGCCAGATTAGGGAAGTTTTCTGCCATTCTTTCCTCAAATAGGTTTTCAATTCCTTGCTCTTTCTCTTTTCTTTCTGGTACCCCGATAATGAGAATGTTGGTACACTTGATGTTGAACCAGAGGCCCCTTGAACTGTCCTCATTTTTGGGGTTCTTTTTCCTTTTTGGTGTTTTGATTGGGTGTTTTCTGCTACCTTATCTTATAAATTGCTGATTCCATCCTCTGCTTCATCTAATCTACTATTGAGTCCCTCTCAAGTATTCTTTGTTTCAGGTATTATGTTTTTAATTTCCGACTCTTTCTTTTTTGTGTTTTCTAGCTTCATTTTTATGTTTCCTATTTCTTTGTTGAAGCACTCCCTTAGATTGAGCATCCTTATAACCACTGTTTTGAACTCTGCATCTGGTAGATTGTTTGTCTTCCTCTTGTTTAGTTCTTTTTTGGGAGTTTTGTTCTGTTGTTTTATTTGGGAAATATTTCTTTGTTTCCTCATTTTGGCTGCCTCCCTGTGTTTGTTTCTATGTATTAGGAGGAGCTGCTATGTCTCCTGGTCTTAGTAGAGTGGCCTTATGGAGTAAGTTTACTGTGGGGTCCAGCAATGCCGTCTCCTTGGTCACCTGAGTCAGGTGCTCCAGGTGGGCCCTTTGTGTGTGGTGTGTGTGCCCTCTTGTTGTAGTTGAGCCTCAGTTACTGTTTGCACATCAATGAGAGGGATTGACCCTCAGGCTGATTGGTTGTGAGGACTGGCCATGACTACAGTGGAGGAGCTGTGTGCAGGGGCTGAGCCGAAGGAGCAGGATTCACTTTAGTGGGTCCTTGGTGCCAGCCCAGTGTGTCCTTTGTGTGTGCTGTTTGTGGAGGTGGTCCAGTGCTCAGGCATTGACTGAAGCTGGCCACTGGATTTGCCAGTGCTGGAGCCACCTAGATGGGGGCCCTCTGCAGGCCAAGTTCAGCCACAGCCTGTGCCCTGCCCAGGGTCACCTGGCATGAGCCACAAAGCAACCCATAGATGTCTTCACCCTGTGCTGGGCTCAAGGTGCCTGGGAGAGGCTAAGCTGCTATTCAAGGCCAGCTGCAGCTGGTGCCCGGCGTGGGGCTGCTTAGCAAGAGGTACTGGGCACAATGAGGACACATGCTGCTTGTTTGGGGTCTGTAAACCTTTGAGAGATTTTAGGAAAATCTGCAGCATGAGCCAAGATGGACCATTTGTACAGAAAAGCCACTGGAAGCAGGTTGATGGGCCTGCAAGTTGAGTGGGGTAGGGACTCAGGGAATCACCAGGGCAGGACAGATGTATTAGCCAGTTTGATAGAGACTCAGATATGGCAGCCAAGTGTGTGTGCAGCCTGGGTTGAAGGAGGGCTCAACAAAGAAACAATGGCTTCTACAATTACTTATGTCTGGGAGAAAGCTGCATCTCTAGCCCTCGCTCTGCAGCCAGACAGTTCAGTTCTTTCCTTTTATTATGCTATTTAATTATTGTAGATATCACTGAGTTCACAAGCTCCATTTTCTGTGTGAAAAATAAAATTTTCTAAACTTTCCATAATTCCTTTTGATATTTGACTCTCAATTCCCATTCCTTAGGACAGGTGGAAAGCTTAGTCCTTTTGAAATGTCCATCATAGACTTTTATTATAGATCTAAATAGTTAAACACTGTGTGTGTGTGTGTGTGTGTGTATGTGTGTGTGTGTGTATGTGTGTATGTGTTGGGGGGGTTGTGTGTGACAAATATTGGTTTGCTTGGGATTGAGGGGTTTCCCAGACATGAAACATTCTGT
Organism: Rhinolophus sinicus; assembly: GCF_057876585.1. NCBI lineage: Eukaryota > Metazoa > Chordata > Mammalia > Chiroptera > Rhinolophidae > Rhinolophus > Rhinolophus sinicus. The sequence continues at coordinate 22,980,901 of NC_142504.1, forward strand.
CCTAAGACAGGGAAGTCTGAGGTAACTTGGGATATGTTGTTCATCCTAGATGTATACCCCAGTCTTTGGTTCCTATGGTTATGATAGAGGACTGACAGACTCTTCAAATTCAGTTGCTCACTGCTTCTTCCTACATGCTTGGCAGACAGGGCACTTCTGTGTCCCTTCCAGGGTTCTTGTGTGCCCAACTGAATAACACAGCCCGACATTTACTTATATATGTATTTAATATCTTGACAGCTCTACAGAGGAATTGCTAAAGAAAAAAAATGTGGCTCCCCTGTCTCTGGATTTATCTCTTCCTCTTCACAGCATACTTGGGGCATATCTCCCTAGTTAATGCTAATCTTTCTTCCTCTATGTTTATGATTTTTTGCCCATGAAACCAAGGAACTTTGGCTTTATCATAAAATCCTCTAGCTTCTTTTAAGAGCTTAACTATTTGGGGAAAAAACAAACAAACAATAAAATACTACAATGATGTGTGCCTCATTCCTCTTTTCTGTCCTGCCTTTATGTCTTTCCTGAAATGATCACATATAGAACTGTTTACCTGCTTGACAGTAAAAAGAGTGTTCAAATCTCAACATGGCAACATTAGCTTTGAACACACTGATCCTTACCACACTGTGTCCTCTATAGGAAACCTACTCTATTTTTCTTCAAAACAATGTAATTTGTTTCTTTAAAATTTAAAAAATATTTTTAAACAGAATATTGGAAGCCCTTTTGAGTTGCAGGTTTAAATTTCTTGCCAGCCCAGTAAAAAGGGTCAATTAATCAGCTACCAGGCTGTGATTTAGCTTATGTTCCAAAGTCCAGTGGCCCATGTAAGTGTGATCTATGTTGTTTAGGATCTTTTGGTGGTAATAGACTTATTTACCGTGTATTTTGCCGTGTATAATGCTCACTGTTTTGTCCAAATTTATAAGGGAAAAATAAGGATCCCCATTATACATGGGTAGCACTAATGCCGTATGCATATAAACGCTTTTTATTCTTTTGTTTATGCTTATGAGTTAAAAGTGTAACTCTAGAAATCAATAATGATATCCGTATGCAAAATAATACCCTGGAATATGATCATCAGTTTTGTTGAACTCTCAACAAACTTGCAATGACAAGAGTTCTTGGCCTTCTATGATGTGTAAATATAAATTTACTACTGGTACATAAAATTTTTTGTACCTTGTATCTGTTTTATGTTTTCTAATTATTTGTTACATAAAATTTATTGTACCATATTATGCTTAAAAAAATAAATGCTAAAATTCCTTTATAGTAAAAACAACAACAAAAAAAAAACTACGTAAATGTAAACAAATACAAATTTAAATTAAAAAATTAAAATGAAAGATTTTTTCCCCCTGAAAGTTTGAGCCAAAAACATGGATGCTCACTATACATGGGAGTGCATTATACATGATAAAGTATGGTATCTACTTGAACAACCTGTGTGGCTTTTGCTCTTTCCAAAAAATGTATACTCGTACAATAAATATAAAACATAAAATCAATTATTTTTCTTTAATGGGCATTCCTATACTTTTCTCTGCCTTGTTGTGCAACCTTGCTATATATACAATAACTCCAGACTATTCTCTACCTCAAGAGAGAGTTGAGCAGATTGACTATTTCTTGGGAATAGGTGATCTGAAGTTAATGGGCATAAGAGTTAAAGAGAGAGACTTTTCTTTTTCAGTTTTCTTTAATAATAGAAAACTAGCCCCCTCCATGTAGTTTGTGGAAAATTTCCCTCAGCTACATGCTCTTCCTCACAGATCTGCCTGTGTGACTGCTAGTGCCCATCAGAGGAAAGAGTCCTGATAAGAAAAACAAATGCTCCTGGCATAGTTAAAGCTGCCAGTCATATGATGTTGCTTTTCTTCCTTTATACTTCAGCCCATCCAGCTCCCTGACAATATCAACATAACCATGCCTATGTCATGACTTTAATTCTATTATTTTCAGTTTTTCAACCACATTCAATGTGCATTTTTCTCTAAGCTTACATTCTTCTAAGTGTTTATCATTTCTGGGCATCCTTGGGGTTTCACATTGAGTAGTACAGAATTCTGCCAATCACAATATAAGATACGTATCTAGGAATTAATTTTCATGCCTTCCTTTTTTACAATTGACCTGTATTTGCCTTTCCATTCACTTCTTTTGGCTTTGACTAATTCCGTTAGATTTTATTTACACTTATCTTAACAGATTTATGTAAGTCAATCAAATAAATTCAGCAAGAAACCTAAGATGACTGTAACAATGATTAAATAAACTTTGTTAGCTATGCTGCAGCTGTCTGGTCATCATATTCTTTGCCCAAATGTATTTATAAATGAATGCCTGCATCACAGCTAGCCTGTGGGTATTCTGGGAGAAAATGATTCAAGGACGCCTATTTTACGTCATTTGTTTTTATGGGAAATTACTTACCATGGCTTCTGTTTGGTAGCCCATTTTTGAACCCAGAACTACAATATTAAAACTAAACTGATCATTAAAAACAATCAGACACAGATAAAACTCAAATTACTAAGCTTCTAAAGTACATCAATACTCCAGTCTTCTTTGCTTGTAACGGAATTATAAGGATGCTATTACTTCTTTTTACTACTGGGAGAATATACCCAATAGGGCTAAATAAATTGTCTAAAGTCATTTAGCTCTTAAGAGTCAAATATATTGACTCCAGTTTCAGTGTTCTTTCACTGTACTATTGGTCCCAAATTATTTTGATCACAATACATTTAGGTGCACAAAATCCACTTAAACCTCCCATTTACACTTGTGGACAAAAAAAACAAAAGGGGGGATTTTATGGAAAGTAACTGCGTTGGGTGAGCGGATCATAAATTCCTAGCTGGGCAGGTAGGTGATGGTGGGTATTCATGCCCCAGGCCTATAACTTCTTTAGTAAAAAGTTTATCTTCACCTTAAGCAAGCCCGTCCATTGTTTTTGTGGATCTAGGTTAACACACCCATTGACACAAGTGTAACCACCCTCAAGAGAGCACATAATCTTAACTATCATATAATCCAATCCCCACCTTGCTTTCTCCCACCTTCACATAGTCTTCCTATTGTTCCCTCTTTAATTTCAAATGCATAAAAGAAACTGCAAAACTCATTCTGGGGAGCATTTGAGATCTTGCTTCCCAGCAATTATCTATCATCAGTTTTTGGCAAAAATAAACTCACGTAAAAATTCACTACAGGTTTCGACATTCTTATGTTGACATACTTTTCATATTGGTGAGGGAAGAAGGAGTGATTATGATAAAAATGTGACAGTCTAAGAAAAATGCATTCAAATTGGTTTAAAACTAGAACTTACTAAAAAGTAAGAAGAGCAACTGAAACATATGTTCAACTCCAGAGTAACACAAATAATGCCCTGCCTTCTTTAACACTGCCAAATTTCCAACAGTGTATGTGAGTACCACAGACTTTGCAACACTGGTAAATATGGTCTGGGATGCAGATTTCGTAGAAGAAACAAAATACAAACAAACAGTAAATACTAGGGATGCATCAAGTTGTGTTTATAAATATTACATTTCATGAAGCATAATAACTCGCTGAAAGAGTTATACATAAATGTATACTTGTGAGGAGCTGACCATAAGTTGGTCATAGAACAGAAGAAAAAAAATGCATTTTGGATAATTTTCACCCATTCAGTCAATTCTTTCTGAGCAACAGGAGATCAGTATATACTATGAAAGATCACAGCAGTGTGGTTTTTATATAATTTTAAAACTACGTTCCTTAGAAGAAAAATATCTAGCCAAAGAGATACCTGTGCTGCAATCAGAATAACTAGTTTCTATGGCAATATATACATTAGGATTTAATGAAAGATATAAATAAATAAATAAATAAATAAATAAATAAATAAAGGAATGTAGTACTTATTCATTTTACTATCATGACACAACTTTAATCTGCACATTGATGTTATGTGGGAGTCATTTGGGAAGGTCTATGTGAGGCTTGATGAGAAACATTATTATATTTTCTGTATTTTATTTACCAGTAATAAGAAACATGAAAGCCCAAAGTTTAAATGAATGTTTTAGAAAGTTTTAATGATACTTAAACTTGCTAAATGAAATAACTTTTTTGTGTCAGTTTTGATGCTTGAAATAGCTACATGCAATAATTTCAACTACTACAAATTTTGAATGGCTATGAAGTTGATTTAAATTTTGTTATCTCTTGCAACCATATCTGTAACTCATTTACAGACCACTAATTAGCCATGACACATAGCTTGTAAAATGGTGTATTACTCCATGTTGCTTGGCTTCAAACTGGCATTCTCTTAGAACATTCTCTGTCCTCTAACATTTTGCAATTTAATAAAGATAATGTGGAAAGCAGACCATACAGAGTCTTAAAGGGGTTTGTTTACAGGTCTATTATAACCCTCAATGTAGCTTTTCAATCCCTTGTATGGCTTTTTTCCATTTACACCAGATTTTTTTCTCCAGTTGTGGCTTTAAAAAAATATTTATAAACATTTATTGAGCACTTAGTATGTGTTAAAAATTCACCTCTGTGCTTTGTTTATAAACTAATTACCACAAACCTACATACGATAGGTGGTATGGCTATTCACTTATATTGCAAGGAAACTAAAGAACAGTATGTCCAAGGTTGAAGAGCCAGGCAATGTGGCTCAGCATTTATTCTCTTAACCACAGGCTCTCATACTATTGCTCTTCTGCTTGAAGCCTTCTGAGAGATGAGAAACTAGCTCTCACTGCAGAGACACCCATTCCTTTTTCAGACACTTCTTATGGTTACACCTATTTTTCTTCATGTTGAGCTAATATGTGATTCCTAATAATTGCCAAAGTCTGGATTTTCCTATTAGATCATGGAAATTATGCGTCATTGAAGATGGCTTCAGTGCTGTCCTTGAGCGATTTGAAGACAGCTCTTCAAATTCCAGTTTTTCTCCTTCCATTTTAGTGTGTCCTGTTGGAATGTCTGGGAGTCCCTTCACCTCTCCATTGGTTCTACAGGCATGAATAGTCCTCTTAAGGTACATGACTATGACTTTAGCCTAAAGTTTCTTGTATCCTTTGACTGTCATAGAGCAAGAACACATATATGCTCCTCCATCCAGATACCTAAGCTTCTATTGATGAAAAATCAGATTAGCAGTTTTGGCAGCCTCGTTACAATGTTGATACCAATTTTATGTGAATGGGCCAAAGTATTTCCTGAGGATCTTGTGACGTATAGGGATAATGTTTATTTTATCACTCCACAGTAAGGGAATGTTATGAACTGCAAAGTTCTTCTTTCTGGGTTCTATCCTTTAACCGTGCTCCCTACAAATGAGCCTACCCTTTCAAGTACTCCCTTGCAAGCAGCAGTGACATATGGCATCAACTGTGCGGGTGAGAGAAATAGTGTGACCTCGGTGGGAGGCAATCAGCCAAAACAAATTGGGGGAGAGATGAGAGATTGCAAGACTGAAGGCTCTTGTTTGAACTTGGAGTTGAATGAGACCTGCCCTGGACGAAACTAGCACATGAGACAAATTAAGGAAATAAAATATTTGGAAATGTGCTCTTGGAATAATAGAAGACTTTGAGGTCTGGCTTTTAACCAGGGCCTGGAATTGGTGGTTCTTTGGTCTAAATGAAACATTCAGTCATTACAAACTGAGTAAATATGGTTAAGTCATGTTCAGAAGGAGACTTTGACTCATTCTCAAACTCCTAATTCTCTGAAAACAGAGTATACAATTTTCTAACAATGTAATTTTAATGATATTAGCATGAGATTTTAGTTTTCAACTTTCAAATCATTCTTGACAATTAAACTGAGGATATTCATAAGTAATCTTTAAAGAAAATGTCCATGATGGGTCAGAAAATCTAGAATTGTATCCCACCACTGTTACCAGGCATTTAATAGCTCTCTTCTTTAAATTCTTCCTATTTAAATTAGTATTTTTTCAAAGAATGACAAATAATGTTTCACACAAAAAAATATTTGTAAAGGGTAACCTAATATTTAAGTGTCAGCTATTATCATTATGACACTTCATATTTCCTAAAGATTCTTTTCTAAGTACGAAGTTCTTCAACACTATAAGCAATTGTTAAATTGGGAATCTCCTAAAAATGCTCTTTATTCTAGTATTAGACATTGGTAGCCAACCACCAAACTCTTTCTTCCTTCTTTTCTTCCATAGCATCTAACTGTAAGGATGTTTAGGAACTGTACCAATTACACCTTCTATTGGAGAGTGGCATTTAGAAACAAGTATATGGGCACAAGATGCGCTAATTTGTTAATAGGGTGTCACTGAGGCTAGCCCCATTCAGTGAATAAAGTTAAAAAGAAATACATGTATATATGCAAACTCATGCATGCATATCGACCTATAGCTATTTTTCTATCTATTTATGTGTGTGTGTATGTATGTTTTTTAAAACGAGTCCATTTTGATGCCATCCACACCAATCCAGCACCAGAGGAATCATTGTAACATTCCCTCTTTCCTTATGACAACTTCTCTCGCTGCCGGCTTGAGACCTGGCTCTGATTATCTATAAACTATTTACCAGGACAGAAATTTCCAGAACAAACTAGAACACATTGTTTCAACTTCCTTTGTCTCCATCCCCTTTAATATGATTAAGTGATTTAAATGAAATACTCTTTCTCCTTCCTGCCCCCATTCCCATACCCTGACAGATTTATTTATTTACTTTTTTTAATTTACACTTCATGAAATTTAATTTTTATTATGTGAAATTCTGTGGGTCTTGAAAAATGCATAGACTCATTGGTCCATCACACTTCCATATAGAACTGTCCTATCATTCACAATTCCCTCCCATGCTAGACCTTTATAACATTCTAGTCTCCTATTCCCCAGCTCCTGGCAAACACTGACCTTTTTTTTCACCATATAGTTTGCACCTTTTCATTGACTATAAGCGAAATCATACAATCCTGCCTTTTTGGGTCTGACTTCGTTCACTAAGCCAAATATAGTTGTGATTCATCCATGTTGCCTGAAGCAATAGTTTGCTCATTTTTACTGCAGGTACCCACTGGAATTCCTTTATACCTTCGTCAGTTGAAGAGCACAGGTTGTTTCCATTTCTTAGTGATTATGAACAAAGTTGATCTAAACGCTCATGTCTTTGTATGACTACATTTTCATTTACTCTAGGTAGATAAACAGAAGTGAGATTGCTTGGTCATATCATAGGTTATTTTATATTTTTTAAGAAATCACTGGACTCCTTCCCAGTTTGGAAATGGCTGAGGCATTTTTTAATCCTACCAGCAAAGTACAAGAGTTCCAGCCACTCAGCAAGATCATCACTCTTTGGTATTGCTAGTTGTTTTGACTTTTGATACTCTTATAAGTGTGGAATGATGTCTCATGGGAGTTTTAATTTGCATGTCCCTAATGATTAATGAAATCGAACCTCTTTTCAGATGTTGATTTGCCCTTCTTACATTGTAGTTTGTGAAATATTTGTTCAAACCTTTTACCTATTTTAAAAAATTTGGTTATTAGTTGTTTTTGTTTTTTTATTGTTGAATTTTGAGAGTCCTTTATATATTTTGGAAACAATAGCGCAAAGTTTTTTCTCATTATGATTTGTTCTTTCATTCTCTTACCTGGACATTTTTGCAGAGAGAAATTTTAATTTTAATAAAGTTCAATTTATCAGTCTTCTCTTTTATGCACTTTGCTTTGGTGTCTAATTATAAACATCTTTGCCTGATCCAAATTCACACATACTTTCTTCTATGCTTTCTTCTATAAGTTTTATAGATTTGCTTTTTACATTTAAGTCCATAATCCATTTTCAGATGATTTGGACTAAGGTGTAAGATTTAGGTCAGGTTTCATTATTCTGCATATGGCTGAAGGAATTTAATTTAAAGTTATCTTTAAATTCCAGCCATGAAAGAGAAAACTAACTACTAAGACGCTTTCAGTTGCAAGTGATAATATGCCCCTCTATCACCTTCTGACTACTACCTCAATCTTCTACCCCCCCCCAAAAAAAAAATGCTTAAGGAAAAGAGGTATTTGTTGGCTTATGTAATTGTAAATTGTAGAGATTTGTGACTTTGGCATAGCTGGATCCGTGGCTCAGATAATGCCATAACTCAGTCTCTGTATCTCAGTTTCTCAATTTTTATGCCTTCATAGTATCCTCTTTTCCAAGAAGGAATTTTGCACCTTACGGTGCCCAAAATATTCATGGCACCTTCAAATCCAGTAAAGTTAGTTGCTCTTTCCTAATAGTTCCAAGTAAAGTTCTGGGATTTAGTCTGGCTTGGATGACATGTCTATCCTTGAACAAATCTCTGTTAATATGGTATAATATGGTATAAATGACTTGACAAACTTGGATCATATGCCCAATCCTGTATATAGGACCAATGCCAAACACAGTATAACCACATGCTTGAGACTTGTGGAAGAGTGGCTCCTTCAGGAAAATTAGGGTACTTATATCAGAAGAAGGGGGGAATGGATGCTGGGCTTGTAAAAAGAATCAGTGTTCACTACAAACGACCCCAGCTTAGTGAAACTCAGTGGAAGAACCTGAAATGGACATAAGGGAGACTGGGATTGCTTCAGCTTTATCACCACCGGGTTGTGAGACGTAATCACTTATATTTTTGCAATATAAGAAATGTGATAAATGAGTGAGGTACTCAGAATTCTTTAATAGTATATCCTTATGTAAATTACTGTAACCATAAAACTCTAATACCTAACATATATAAATTAAAAAATTAAAAACCTGTTATCCCTATTTTTACCAAAGAACACGTTTACAGGAACACTTAGATGTTATTGATAACTGGAGCATTAGAAGGGAAAGAGTAGCATGGCTGTGTGAATCTGGGGTATAGAAGATGCTAGTTGAAAAGTCAAATGAAAGGGAAATTGGGAAGTAATTATTGATGTACCAGAATTTTTAACTACAAGAACCCCAAATTTTGTTCCTTAAAAATGAGTTGTTATAGACCTAAAAAATCATATCCTGCACAGTCTCAACTGATGAAGAAGTCACAAAGAGAGTGTTAAAATAAATTTGAAATAAATGTTACTCTCCATGGAAAGAAATGTCAAATGCAGACCTAAGGACGATCCTAGAACCCTCTAGGTTTTCCATTCCTGAGTGAGCTTAGGGAGTTCCTAAAATACTTCATCTAAGCTTGTTTATTGTTAGAGCAAGAATGAGCCACAAATATAAGCAGACTGAGTGTGTATTGTGGGCAAAATGGTCATAAAGTGATAGCACATAGAACCTGAAAGAGCTCTGGACACCTATGCCAGCTCCTTCATTTAACAATAGGCTTGTGATAATCTAGACTATAACACAAGGTCTCTGGCATAGCTCTCAGTATTGTGTGATTTTTTTTCCTCCCAATTTTTTTTAAACAGCTATGTCTATATTTGGTGTATCCCACCACAATATAAGCAATTCTTAAGCCTTATCACCTGGAAGAGTAAACTGATACTGAGAAGTGCTTGAAACCTTTCTTATGTAGTGAGCCAGGAGAGAGCCCAGAGTCTTTGAGTTTACTCAGAGAATGTCATTCAGCAGCTGAGACCATAAACAGCTTTCATTCATTCATCTGGTAAATATTTATCAAGCATCTGTGTCAGCTTCTGAGCTAGGCACTGAGATGACTGTAATAAAGTATTGTCTTACTCCTAGTGACTTTTACATTTAAGTTATTAATATATATATATAATATTAATATATATATATATAATATATATAATATTAATATATATATATATAATATATATAAAATATAATATTAATATAATATATATATATATATATATTAGGGGAAAAAAGGAGAGATGTATCTTTTCAAGAGTGTATTAACATTTCTCAACACAGGTACACACCTATGGCTAGGATGTGTGTTGGATGACATTTACAGCTATGATTTTTTTTTTTTTTAAGGAAAGGGAGATAATAATCACTTCTGATCCTCACTTCCTGAGTGAAGAGATGCAAATATTTTCAGAAAAAAATTTGAGGAACTTCCTGTTGTAAAATAGTTCTTAGAGACTTGGAAGAGTTATTTGCTTACATCAGTTTTTAGGAAGTAATTCATACAAGAACAATTCAATTGCAAAGCCTAGTGTTGTTCCTCAAGCTACACCCTCTCTCCTTCTTGTAGAAAAACACTGCCCAGACTTCCTATTAAATACAATCTTTTCCTAAAACAAGGCAAGTGGTATCAATCTTGAAATAATGGAATGCCATCTGGAGTGATAATTTATAGATGAGAAGCCAGCTAAAAAAACAAGCATTATCATAAAGGAGACTGTACATGCACAAAATGAAGACTATTTCATAGATTCTAACAAATAAACTACTTATAATTTTATTCAAAACATAGAATCTTATTCAAAACTTTCTGAATTGAAAGTCAAAGCAGAAAGGAGAAATGAACAAATAAATATTCTCCAAAATATGTGTATATATACATATATGTGTGTGTATATATCACATATATATATATATATATATACTTATATAAATATATAAACAAAATATATTTATGAAATGTTTCTGAATGTTTAAACATGATTCTATAGAGATGACATTAGAAATTTAGAACTAAGAGGAAAATAGTTTTCAAACACTTTAAAATAATACATTAATTTCGAATGAATTATCAAACTGCTACCTTTTTGCGAACTATTAATAAAATAGCAAATAGTTTCCAACTTGCTGACAATATTTTTTGGTTACTATTGTGAGTTCTCCTGAATTACATTTATGATATTTCCTTCCAGATTATATTTGTAAATCATAAAGGTATTTTAAAATTACTTGTGGAAAGTAATCTGCTAGAGATACGTTAGCCGAAAGAGATAGAAGACTTGATTTTCACACACTCTACTAACTACTGTGTGGTCATACATATGCAAAGACATTGGCAGTTATCTGTATGTGTACTTGAATATGAACATTCATCCTTTGTGTTTCACTGTGACGTTTGTGACAGTAATATAGGCCACCTTGACCTCTGACCTCACCAGAGATTAGAAAGATGTCATGCAGAGTGGCGACAGACTAAATTTCACAACACACCTTCTGATTACAAGAAATCATGCTCCCCACTCGATGCAACGAGTGAGAGAGTTTTGTATTGGGAAGGGTCAGGAAATGGGGACAAGTACCTCAAGACGTGCAGGTCAAAGTTTGAAAGAAAATATGTTTATAAAGATAGAAGAGTAGAGATATGAGTAAAACAAATGTAGAAATACAAATCATGGTAACTGGCACCCATTTTAGAAGGTGCTTCACGAATATGCTCTCATATGGTCACTTTTCGATCTCTATGGAAACTTCAACTAAAATCATTCAGTGAAAAGCTGGAGATTTTAGACCAGAGGTAAGAGATAAGGTGTGACTGAGATTCAACGAAAACATGCTGCTCAGAAATTTACTGTTATCAACCTTGCCCTACTATGTTCTGGAGGAACGCTTTCAAGCTCACATTAATTATTTATGTACATTTTCTAAAAAAATGCTTTCTGTTTATGTATACAGTTTAACAATAGCTATAAATACCAGCTTTTACTTTTAATATTTTTATGAAATCCAGTAAATAATAATTGAATTTTAAGAACATTTTTTCAAGAGGGGTAATATACTGCTGAGTTCTATAAGCTATAAGAATTTTTGTACATCACCATATAAAAATTATCACTTAGAAAATTTTTATGGAATTTGTATATATTAATTTATGAAATTTTGGCATATTCCAAAAGTATTTCCTGTTGCATCTGCTACATGATCATTTTATTTCATGCCCAGGAGAATATACTGTCTGTTCACTACTAATATGGACTAAAAGCAGTTTTTAAAAAATACAAAAGATTTCTCTTGCTCAATGAATTATTTTCCCCTGCATTACTTAACTGATGTGTTCTCATTGATAATTCATATTTTTGTGTTCAAATTTTTCTTGCTTAGCAGAATAGAGATTAACCTTCATATTTGGTTACTATTCATTCACTCTGTATGTTATTTCGTAACGACTATTAATAAGGCTTTGTTTGTTGCTTCAACATTTACTACTGAAAAGAATGGATGTGTCAGATTTATGAATAATTTTTTATAAATTTATAATGTATACATTTTACTTTAAATAGTAATTAGAAAGAATCAAGGTAATCTGAATACGCTGTCCTTATTTCTTTACTGTTTTGACTACAGGGAAGAAAATTCTAGATTTGGTGCCTGAACATTGGGATGACCTTGTGGTGTCAGGCACGGGAACATCAACTTCCATGGGTACTGTTTTGGGGGGAAAAACTGTAATTTAAGTATGCTAAGTAATCTTGATGAAGATTATTCAGATTATATATTTTTCCTCTAAAACATTTTTTAACTAAATGTTTTTTGTCAAATGTGGTTCTATGGACAATCACTAAGTCACATTGATTTGATTTATTCTACATATATGATGCTTTTGGGAGGTAATAAGAGAAATATCTTCTTTTCCTTTTCACATCAATCTCTTTATTGATTATTTGCTCTGTTCTGCCACCAACTTCTGCAACTGCTATATCATCCACAACCATTTCAGCATAGGTTTGTAGAGGATTGATTTGTACTATTCTCTCTTAAATCAAGAGAAATTTAACCTAGAGAAGATTACAAAAATGCAATATCCTATACTAAAGCAACACTGAAAATCACATCAGGCCCCTCTGAAAATAAACTGCTTTCTTATTTACCACTATACTGATGGAGAAATTAGGAGATACTTTAATTAAATGCTATTAAGTTAAGGAATTGGTTTAAAGAATATCAATTGTAGGTGACACTTACAATATTGGATTTGAGAAGAATTCTCCATCCCATTCCCTTTGTAAAACTACAAGCTGTGGGAAATAAGGAAAACAAGGATTATCTTCAACTGAAAGCTCTACAAGGGAAGCCATCATATTACACAACTGAATCATGGTTCAAAGAGGCAGTCTGCACACCCCTTTTTCCACACTGAATTTCAAATGTTTGGCATAAAGCAATACCCAACTGGCATCATTTGACTCCCTATGAACTGTCAGTTAGATAAGGCTAACAGGCTTCTACCACTGACTTTTTCCTCCAGAAAGAATGCCATTTAAACTTCACGTCTCATGGTTTATGTTCAATATATAAGCATTTGAATATCACTCTTGTTTTATGTGTATATTTGAATAACTCCTTATATTGACATACTTTTAAGAAAAATCATCTTTAGAAATTTAAACAAGATGTTCAAGAATGCAAAAGTGGTTTTTAGTAAACTGAGTTGAACTTAAAAGTGATGCTGCGAGGAAAAGAGCAACACAATGTTTCCTAGTGGTTATGTACGATTGTTTTATTAGGTTTGATAAGACTAAACAGTCCAAAGATTTGACAGTCCTGACACCTGGCATATGAAAGATGGAATTCCTGAATGGAAATTATTCTTATTGAACTTCTCTGAAGAGCTTTGGCTGGAAAGAAGTATCTTTTCCAAAGCCAGTACATTCTCGGCACTCCTTCAACTGGCTGAAAAATGAGGTACTGAATTCTTTGCTTAATGGGAAATCTACTGTTGTTTTAATACATATTTTTGGAAACTTTAAAAAAAAATTCTGTCATCACTTTTCTTTTGTGGAAATAAATATGACACCATATGGGAAAAAATGTTATAGCTCCATATGTATAGAATAATACTCTGAATTTAAAGATGAACTAACTCTAAGCTCCATTTAATGATTCAAAAATATTGAAAACAAATACCCATGCAAGTTTATATGCTTCAAGGTTACAATGCAAAAAACCAAGGTAATATGGCTACTGTGTACTTGGCTGTGTTTAGGTAAAATTTAAGGTGTTTATAATATGAATAATAAGGTATTTTTATGTGGCTACATTATTTATCTTAGTGATTCTACTGTGTGATGCACAACAGACCCGTTATTGTACTTCAGTTCAGATATTTATATACAATATAGTTCAAAGAACTGATTCCTATTCTTCCACCTACTGCTTAAAAAACTGTAACACAGAAAACCAAATAAAAAGAGATCATAAATCAAAATAGTACAGATGTTGAAAAGCACAAGTGGTTTTTTTTTTTTTTTTTTTGGTATGCCAATGTATCACATAAATTTTTTAAGCTATGAAATCTATAAAGAAGAGTTTCATGATTGAAAACAAAAAAGGAGAGTACGGATTAATTGAACAAATAAATAAAGGATTCTGTAGAATTGATTTAGAGACCAGTGAAGGAAGCTATGCATTTTGAAAGGTCTAAAATGCAACGTATTTTGTGATTCTGGATTATTGTCTCTACTCAGTCCAAGGCTCAACAGTAGGAGCCAATATGGGGCCTCTACATGAGGTAGGAGCCAACGGATGTCCTGATACATTTGCCTCTTTAACCCATTTGAATATGTTTCATGTAAGTCTAATGTGGTAGTAGGTGATGGACCATGATTCATGAACCCAGAAAAAAGAGCCAAGTGAAATTCTATCCTAGACATGATTAACATCTCTTATCGAAACACTTCAGATGGTAGAGAACTCACTTCCTTCTGAGACATTTTATCTTTGATCCAAACGTAATTTCCCTCTACCTTTTATTCATTTTTCTTTGGCACCTAGAGAAAGATTTATGTCCTGTTCCAGATGGTAGTTTCAAACATATGAAGATAGCATCCATGTTCCTCAGTTTACATGTCCAACTGAATACTGTATTCTACCGTGAAAACCTTCTCAGCTCTTTCTGTCATTTTTAAAATGTGAATTAGTATCATGTGTGTTCCTCATCTTAATTCCACATCTTTAAATGAGTTATTGTTTATCCCAATACATTTTGAAATGTGTCACTTAGCACATCTCTAACACATTCCAATTTTGTGTAGGATAGGGACACTATCACCTCTTACTTACATTACCTATGATCAGAAAACAAAACATTCCCTACAACGTTTACAATGAACCACTCTTCCTCCATATTGCCTGCCATGACTCATCAACAGAATTACCTCATCATTAATAAACTCTCTATAATACATATACACATATATACATATACATACATACATACATATGGAAATTCTATGACAACCTAAAACAATGAGGCATTAGAAAAAGTTTGAACTGAACGAGATGAATGCTTATTTCATTTGAGGGGTTAGGGGCCTTTGTTAGCTATTCATTTGGCAGTTGAGATATTTCCTTTCTTTTTCTTGCAATAATTTATGTATAAGACAGCAAAGTAATTTCTCATCTATAATAGAGTTTCATCTCCACATGAGTTTTTATGCTTTCCAGTTTTCAATTTTATATGATCTAAAGTCTCAAGTAATTGACAGCATAGTCATTTTTACATATTCAATATAAATTGAATACTTGGTTCAATTTCAAACTCCTGTTCAGATGCAGGTATCAAGCTTCAGCCCTTGGGACTCCAGGGAGTATTTCAGAATGGTCCTTGTCTTTTCCCTTTGTAAACTGAAAAATAATATCAGTGGTGAGAAGGC
The DNA here is from genome assembly GCF_057876585.1 of Rhinolophus sinicus. Lineage (NCBI taxonomy): Eukaryota > Metazoa > Chordata > Mammalia > Chiroptera > Rhinolophidae > Rhinolophus > Rhinolophus sinicus. Next base: position 22,996,475 of record NC_142504.1, read on the forward strand.
CCCTCTTCTGTGACTTTTAATTGCATTATTTATACTTCTTCATGCAAATAGGACTCAGATGTAATCACTTGACATCAGATGTTAGAGAAAGAAAGAGGAAAAACACCTTAGGATAAATGATTTTGGCTCCCACCTGTCAGAGTAGCTCTTTAAATAGCCATAGGTTGGTAACTGTGAATATTAGTTTTGTTATATTCAACCTTAATACAAGTTTCTAAATTTCCTTTCGAATGTGTGTGGTATGTCCACGGAATGTTTCAATGGTATTAAAGATTTATTATTTATTGAAAATGTTGTCAGAGCTTTCATAGGCATTGGATAGTGAGATAGTGAAGTTTTTAAAGTCCAGGTCTCCTGGCGCCTTTTGCAGGCTCCAGCCTAAAGCTGATCTAAGCTAGACAAGAGATTTTCATTTAAGCAAGTTGAGAGTTCTAATTAAAATCTTGTTCTGGATATGCTAATAATCGAAATAAGACAATGTTTGTGATGAAGTGACCAATTACATAAAGAATGATGAGAAAGTCAAGGGGGGGTTTAAGTTTTCTTTCATCCAAGATGGCAAATAATTTGCCCACAGAATAAGAGTTAAAGGGGCGCAGGAAGCAAAAGTAAAGTTGCATTTTAATCAGTTACAATCCATGATTCTCCCTAGTTTGGAGGTGGTGGTAGGACCTCAGAGGGTAATAGCTTAGGAAGATCAGACCGTGAGCACTGAAGATGTAAATTTGGGCAAAATGCTCTCTCCTAAGCCTGGTAAGTGACCAGTGGTGCCTCCCACTGGCAGGAGGCCATTCCCACTTGATTAATGTATAGCAACAAATAGAAAATGAAATCCGAGAGACCAGGAAGCCTTTTCAAATGTTCTAGATTATACACAATCCTTGGGACATAGGGATCTGCAATATGAGAGTTCACATTTCTCACCAGTGACATAGTCAGACTTATTTTGATTTAGAAATACATGTTTTGCTATCTAAACGTGTGATTTTATTTAAAAAATGGCACTTGCTTCATTCCATAAATTTGTGGAACAGAAGGAAATGCATGGAAGAAGTTGATTCAGGATGCACACTGGTTAAAAAGGCCAAGGATGGGCAAGTAGTGGGTGAGTATTAAGTCAGCAACGTCTGAAAAGAATTCACAAACAGCCTGGAGTTTCTGTACATCTCCCTGTCTCTGTGGCCCCTAGGACGTATTTCCCTGTCAGCGGTGTAGCTGTACACAGTATAAACCCTGTAAGGGCATTTTAGAAGATTACTAATCTTGCTTCACTTTCCTTCCTGGCAAATTCTCTGTGAGTGGTTATTTTTTATTATTTTTTAGGAGTTTTATGCCTCTAGAAATATACTGCAATTTTATGGCTCTTCCTGATGAGTGAATTTTTCAGCAACCATATGGTGTGTCTGGCTCTGAATCTATCAAAGTCTAATAACCTCCAGAATCTGTGGAGCAGCTTGTTCATTCTGATCTTTCTTAAGCCCTGCTCTATTGATTGTAGTCTTTGATAAGTCAAGTTGTTGAGTTTTCAGTCTCTGCCAGAAGGTTTAAATAAGAAAGTTCGAAAGCCATCCTTTGGGTGAGCATTATTTTGCAAAATTTGCTTTCGCCTATGCCATAGGCACAGTAAATTGATGGCATGACTTTTTCTATTCCTTTGGAATAGTTCAGAAAATATTTGTTTCTCAAGCCTCTACAGGTGAAGTGCTTGAGTCTCCTGGGATAGTCCCACTATCTCTTCTCATTTTATATGTATCGGAATATTTCCCTTCTACCCCAAGCTCAGAGTTTATACTTACTGAAATTTTTTGAAATGTGCTTATCTTTGCAACTTCAGAATTTAATGTAGTAAAATATTAGGTAGTTTCATGAGTTTGTTGAATAACATAAAGCTCTTCTGTTTTTTATCTGTATGATAATCATTTAGTTAATATCAACTATATGGCTAGCATAGCACCTTCCCTGAAGAAATTTAATATCTGGAAGGAGATACTGCTACTACTATCAGTAATTATAGTAATAATAATACTAATATAGGTAAAATTTGTTGAGTGGTCCCTACTTGCTAGGCACTGTTGTAGAATTTTACATGTCAGATGTGAATTAATTCTCATACATACACAAAGGAGTACTTTTATTACCTTCTTTTAACATTAAAGGAAAATGAGAGATGGACAAATTTATTCTCTTGCCCAACACAGATAATAAATGTCACACACAGAGTACACAATGAATTCAAACCTAGGTAGCTCGATTCTTCTGAATTACCCAGCCCTTCTCAACAAGATAGAAAATGCTGGTTAAAATAAAACATTTCTGATGAGAGAGGAGTTCAGCTTCTCAAAGGCGTAGTGATTCTTGCAGACAAAATGGGACTTTATCTTGGGAACAATGTAGATCATTGAGGAGATTTGAGGGGCTGACATAATTGGCTGCAATTTCAGAACACTTTTTCTGGTAGTTGTATGGTGTGCTGGAGGCAGGAAAGGTGAAAAACAGTCAAGTGTTATTCCTATGTTTCTGGTTTATGTTGCTGGGTGAATGGAATATTTATAAGACAGTGGAGGAAAAGTGAGAAAGGTAATGAACTCAGGTTTGAAAATGTGGAGTTGCACTAAAAAGAATCGGGGCTAGAGTAGAATTTGACACTCTATGTGAGACTTGCACAAGAGCTCCAGATGGAGTAAATGAGTCCAAAGAACTGAATGGGATTATCCTTCAAGCATTATAAAATATTGAGGGAAGAGAGCCAAGGACTCACGAAAACTTCAACAGTTATGGGAATCCCAGAAGAAAGGGAGTTGACAAAGTTGTCTGACAAAAATTCTGAATAGTAATGGGAGGAATACAAAACTAGCAGGTGTCTTAAAAGCCAAGAAAGAGGGCATTTCAGGAGACAGGACAACTATTATACATTCTTAAGAAAGGCTTTGTAATCTGATGATTGAAAAGATTCTGTCAGATTTATTTCCAATGAGATTGTTGGCAATCTTGGTATGAGTAATTTCAGCGGAATGATGGATTTCACAAAGCAAGCTGAAGTTGATTGAGGAAAAAACTGTGAGGTGAAGAAGCAGAAAAAGTAAATGTAACAACTCAAAGAAGCTCACCTGTGAAGGGCAGAAGCAAGAATGGGTGCTGGCCCAGAAGCACATGTAAAAATAGTACCAATAAGCTTAGACAAAAAGTATTCCTAATTGATTTTGGCATTAAGAATGTAGGCTAGATCTAGGCATAGGTGTATACATTTTGCAAATGAATATAGTGTCAAGAAGCTGAAGTCCTCTGAAATTATGCCATAGGTTAGAGAAAATGGGGGGGGCAGGGAGATGGTGCTTAAGGAGTTTAGAGATGGCTGAACTAGCTCTTTGTGGAAAAGGAAAAGCAGCTGATCAGGGGAGTGTAAACGGATCAGTAAACCATGTTGAGGAGCAAGCTGAGGCTACAGATCATCGTATGGTCTAGGAGTTGGCACTATTTTCTCCAGAAAAATTCAGCATTCTGGAGAAGGCAGACAACTATGTTCATTCGTGCTTGGACTTTTTCTATACTGGTGACTAAAGAATTCATCAGAGAGGAAGGTAGGTGTATTACTAAGAAAGGAGTTGAAAACATCATTTTTTTCTAGTTTGAGTAGCAGCAGAAAGAAAAGCAAGAACTATTTAATAAATATCAATAATGTACCATGTGTAAGGGGATACAGGCACAAGCAAAATAGCTATGGGTCCTGCCTCCATCACATCAGTAGTTAACATAGAAATAAAAAAAAAAATCATACAAATGTATAATTATTAATTACATTAATTTCTCTGAAAGAAAATTAAAATATGTGGTGAGAGGTGAAAGGACACAAAGGGGGAAATGTTTGAGGTTGGCTATCCTGGAAGCAGACTTGGAGAATGGGAGCCTCCCAAAGAAGGCTTATGGTGGAGTGCTGTCTCTGGAGACTTGTGACCGACCGCATGGGGAAGTGGGCTGGGGCTGAGGGAGAAGCTGGCCATAATGTGGCTACACCTGACACCTCAACTGATCCTCTGGAAAGTGTGGGTGTTAAGATAGCCCTTCAAAGCTGTCCCATGCTGAGGCAAGGGGACAGAGCTTTACACCTTCACATCACACAGTCATTGGCCACAGGTTGCCCCACCCCCTGAGGAGTTTATAACCATGGGCAAGGTGTACCCGCTGCACCTGAGGGAAATTTACGGTAAAGGATATAGCAGTGAGCTTTCAGCAGCCCATATTCCCAATACCTGGAGGTGGTGTATTAGCTGAAAGACGGTATCTGAGGGACGCACCATATAATTGATTATATTCTACCACTAAGTGGTACAGATCTACCAGTACCTTCTAGTAAAGTTTTCCTAGCTGGGAACTGCTCCTCCAGGATTCCTGTTGATGAGAGTCCGGTGACTAATGACAGCAACTGGCTGACTTTAAGTCTTAGTCCTTCTCTCTACTTTGTATTTAGTTCCAGGGCTCACGCTCTCTAGTGGCATTAACGTGCAATACAAAGATCTTCACACTCTATGCCCCACTCCCATAAGTCCATCCACATACTTCTCCCCTCAATTAGTTATCATTATATAATTAAGAAATACGCCTCTTGGATGCCTACGTATCTTGTCTACAGTAATACTGTACTTTCTTAACCCATACCTCTCTGTGGGTGGAGTTCCCTGGCTATGATTCTCATTGTGAAAACCATACCCACTGTTGTTTCTAATAGGTACTTGCTGTCACCTAGCCTCCCATCCCTCTATTCTCCCATCATCCTCATCACTATTATGAAGACTAGAGTCTCTAACAGAACCTCCCAATGTCAGCCATCACCTACAGAAGACATCCTCCACTGAACTTCTCGATAACAATGATGCTTCTCTCACTAGGCATTTCTTACTTATTTGGTAAATGGAATATTCTCCAGGCTCTCCTATGGAACATATTCAACTGGTCGGCTTTCCAGCCTTAGATAGTACATCTACTCTAGAATGGTCACCTCTCTGAATCTTTTGAACTCAACCCCCCAAACACATATACCTGTTATAGCAGTTCTGGCATTTACACTTCCGGAGGGCAGACCATCAATTTTTACAAGTTTCCAAGAGTCATCTTACCCATTTATTAGCACTGTTTCTTGGGATCTTTTAAATCTTATACCACAGAAAATTACCTCACATCAATAAATTTCCTTATCAGATTTATATCATCTTCCCTGAGTACATATATCTCAGAATCCAGTTCTATATAGAGAAATCCCTGCTCTTGTTGAAAGATCTCATTCCTGTACAGGGTGTGCTGAGATCTGACTTTTAAAAAATTTTAAATTGATGATTGATGTGGTTATTGAAATGGTTGCCAGGATTGTAGATGGGAGTAGATGGTTGTAGAAGTAAGCATTGTCTGGTAAGACACCCACCATACTTGAGGCCTCTATGTAATCTTCAAGAAAGGGGAGACATTAAGTTCTATAATAATAAAAAGGGCATGGGGCAATTTTGCAGGCCAAACAGGTTTGGGGGAACTCAGGAATTCAAATTTCTCAACAGCATTTATCTAGAAATCCTCATTCTATACCTTGGGGTTCCTCCTTTGCCTACTTGGGGTCTGACCTTGGCACAAAAGACCTGCTGGGCTGAGAATGCAGCCTTATTTGAAGCTGTGTTATCCTAGGATAAAGTCGTGTCTCTGATCTTCTGATCTGTCTGCCCTCTGCTGCCTGGGATTAAGGTTTCTTTAAATTCAGTCAATAAGGCCCTGTAGCTTTTACATTTTGCATTAAATTGGGGATTATTTCCACCGAGTCTGACATTGTTCTCTTTAATGAATCAATAGAACTCATCAAGTCACCTATTTCCATAGACATTATAGCTACTAATTCTCTCATCCCTCCCATGTGCCTGAAATAGTGTAATAGGTATTATCCCTCTTACTGGTATTCCATCCCAGTTCATCACCAGTGAAATTTTAAGCCAGAGCATGCCAGGCTCTCCCTACACTCCTTCTAACACCAGTGATAGTATCCTTAATGGCACCAGACACTGAGCAGTTCAGCTCTAACCTTTCACTTTACAATTAGCTTCCTAGGACCACTCATGACGCTATCTTAGGTTGAGTCCCAGGAAACAGATTCTGAGGGAAAAAAATTGTGTTCTAAAAGTTTTTAGGTAGAGTTCCAGGGGATATAGCTGTAAAGAAGTAGGGAACTGGACAGAGAAATATTGATTCAATATACAACTGGGGCTTCAATCAATCCTACATGGACATCTGCAGCTCAATTGTCTCACCCTGAGGCAAGGGGGCAGACATTTTTATCTCTGCCTTAGACAAGGTATAGCTTTCTGCAGGTGACCATTTTCAGTGAAAGACTGAGCAGTTGACAGCTGATATTTCCAGCAGTTTACATCACCTCTGAAAAAGGAATCTGGGTGAAGCATGCAGTAACTATTACAGAAGAATTCAAGGTAAGTCTTTTTGTTTTGTGAAGAAATATATAGATAAAGGTCATAAAAAGGAAATGTAAAGGCAAATGATGGGATAAGAGTATCTGAGGCAGAAGAAGAAGAAGAAAAAGAAGGAAGACCAGGTGTGAAGGTTCAGGGGTTAGGAAAGACTTCCAAAGGACTTAAAGAAGTTCACTGTGAGGTAGAGTAAGCAAGGGAGAGAGTGGCTCAAGACATGTCTGGAGAAACAGGCAACAGCTAGGTGATGTAAGAGCCCTTAGGTCTTGTTAAGGAATTTTAACGTAACATAATGGGAAACGTTTGAACCACCAAGAGTCAAGAAGTTGAAGTCAAAGAAACATCATCAGCTCTGACTTCAAAAAAAAAAAAAAAAAAAAAATCTCTTTGGGGGGGAAATATTTAGAACAGTTTGGGAAAAGGCCAGAGTACAATCAAAGAGTCCTCTTAGTGACTGTGAAGATGAAGATCAGTAAAAATATACACAAAATTTATAACAGCCATAGTCCATAGAACTTGATAGCGGGTTAGTTATGAACATTGCAGGATAGGGAAGTATCAAGAAAGACGAACAAAACTCAGCATTCTAGCTTGAAACCCAGGTGGATGATGGTGTGATCTGGCGCCCCTGGTGATGGAGACTGAAGATCTAAAAGAACGAACCTACAGTTGTGTCAGGACGTATAAGATGCCTGATGGTGATATCAAGGCAGTTGAATGTATGGGTATGGGACTCCAATGAGAATACTAGGGCAGAAAAATAAGGTTAGGAGTTATAGATTATACTTAAAACACGGGAAAGGATGAGCTCAAATATGAAGAGGGTGTAGAGTGGCAACATATAAGATTCCAGATAAGAGAAATGAAAAATACTATCAAGTTGGGTAGAGTAGCTAATTTATAAACATTCAGACTTGAGCAATTTCATCTTCGCTTTATGTTCCTTAATTCCATGCGGTCTCTCCTCTCTACCCCAAACTCCTAAACATCCACTTGTTGAGCTTCAGACACTATCAATATGGGGTACTTGGCTGCAGACTGTTGTAAGAATGACACCAGAAACCCTTGTCATTCAACTTGAGTGGGTTCTAAAAAGCCTTGTGTTTAAATCCAAATGTTTGCTCCCACTTTAAAATGTTTCAGAAAGTTCCTTTTGTTTCCCAAGTTGTCTGTATTACAGTTTTATTTCTTTTTAGTTATGCTTATGTCAGAGAAAAATGTTATTAGTCCCATTTTTCTTGTCTTTAACACCAGTCTCTCCTCCTTTTGAACAAAGAAGTGCCTCAGGGTGTGTGAGTGATTTGAATGCAGTGAACATGCCTTATTCATCTTATGGTTGCAATGTTTAACCTAATGTATGGAAAATAAGCAGTAGCCACCAAATATTATTGAATAAATAAATGAATGAAAGCTGAATAAATGACTTGGGAGGTGGTATGGGACATGGGGGAAATTATTATAGCAACAAACAAACAAATAAACAACAACAAAAAAATGCAGTGGTTACTTATAATCCAAGTGTTTAGAAAGGCATTGTACCAGGACAGTGTTTTGTGTAGCCAGCTCTGACTCCTGGGACAGGCAATGGGTTCAGACATGCTGTTATGTATTCTATATACATTAAAGTATGAATTAAATATTTTAAAATAGGCATGTTTCATAACACTGTAAAAGTTCACATGCTAGGATTTTTAACAGTTGTGTGATAAATATAAGGCACCACCACCAAGAATGCCTGAAGTTACAAAAAAAAAAAAAAGGCAGAGAAGAAATGAATCACTTGACATAATATGACTAACAAAAGAAGCAAATATTTTTCTATTAGTCAAATGTCAAAGTATGTAACAAAAATCAAAGCTTCAAAACAAGCAAAACCAAAACAACATTGCTACAGGCAGAAAAGAAGTATCAACCAAATAATAAAAGACTATTTCAAAACGCAGATTTCAACTGTTTTCTATGTTCGCCAGCAAGCTGGTAGCAACTTAGATTTTAACAATTTACTTCCCCAAAGATGATAATTGTGCCAGAAATGTTTGTCGTAAACAACGGGGGAGGAGAAGACTGCAAATGCAGAAGACGACAGAGGTGTCGGGAAGGGGCTGGCTGAAGCCCTACGGGAAACCAAGGTGCTGTGTTTGAGCAATCTGTATTTTCTGAAAACCAGGGGCTGGGATTTTTCCTTTTGCTCTTTTCTTAAGTGAGTTTTCTTACAATTAGAAATACATTTATTAATAAGAAATAAAGCTAAGTAATATAACTTGATCAAAGAAAGTTTAAGTTGTAGGATTTCGTAAGTGAAAACCATCTGAGATTATAAACAAAATATTAGGGTTCTTTTTCCTGTCCAATATTTTTGGGGCATTTTAAAGGGAACTTTTTCATTATTCAAAAAGGAAATGATTAATCTGCTTCCGTCCATTGCCAGATGGTAACATGAGTTTGTAGTTTATTTAAGGACAGCCTTAAATGTGGTGGGAGGCAAATCCTTCCTATTTGTGATGTATCAATAATTTGGTTGAACATAAATTAAATCATGTATATGAAATTACATGACAGATTTGTTTCCTATGTCTTCCCTGAAGTCACCACAAATAAATTGAACCCAAAATCATATTATATGCTGACAACTTTATGAGGCTATTCAAGTATCCTTTCTTGAAACTTTTTAAATAATAACAGAATTTTTTTCTATTTGGATTTTTATACCTTAAATTACACCCAAAATATTTCCATTTGACTATGTACTATCTGTTGCTAATAGATAAATTAACTCAGTTTATATATATAAATTTATATATAAAATTATATATATATATAAAATGATGGTATATATATATGTGTATATATATATGTGTATATATATATATGTATATATATATACACATGTGTATATATATATGTATATATGTTACTCAAATACTTTGAAATGACTCAGAATTTTGGAATAATATTTTTTAAAATATACATTAAATAATAGATAATTAAGTACACACACCCACTCTACCAAAGCCACGAAGATGGAATAAAAATCTATGATCTCTGACATCCAGACAATGGACTCAGTAATAGGAAGAAATGTGCTGTTGAGCCATGCAAAGATATGCAGGAACCTGAAATGCATATTGCTAAGTGACAGGAGCCAGAGCCAATCTGAAAAGGCTACATACTGTATGATTCCAACTCTATGACAATTTAGAAAAGGCAGATAGAGACAAAAAGATCAGTGGTTGTCAAGATTTAGGAGGAGGGAGGGATGATGATCAGGTGGGGCACTAGAGTTTTTTAGGGCAGTGAAACCTTCTGCGCGATGCTTTAATGGCAGATACACGTCATTGTAAGTACTTTAAACCTCATAGATTCTGCAACACAGCGAACCCTAATGTAAATTATAGTCCTCAGTCAATAATCATGTATCAGTGTTGGCTCATTAATTCCAACAAATATATACCAACAAGTAATGCAAGACATTAATAGGAGAAACTGGAGAGATGGGGAATATGAGAAAACTCTGTACTTGCCGCACAATTTTTCTGTAAACCTAAAACTGCTCACAAAATAAAGTCTGTTAATTTTTTAAATCTATGATCTTTTTCCTCCTAGATTTTAAGACATAGTTTGGGGCAGATGTATAACTATTCTTACTAGCGTCCTAGGTTTGCTGTAACAAATTACCACAGACTTGGTGGCTTTAAACAACAGAAATTTATTTTCTCACGGTTCTGAAGGCCAAAAGTCTGAAATCGAGGAGTGGACGAGGGCATGCTCTCTAGAGGGGAGAATCTTTCCAGCTCCTGCTGGCCCCAGGAGTTCCTTGATTCATGGTCAATCTAATCTTTGTCTCCACCCTCACACTGTCTCCTTTTCTCCCTCTCTGGCTCTCCTCTGTGTCTTGTAAAGACACTTGTATTAGATTTAGAACCCACCAGAATAATCCAGGATGATCTCATTTTAAGATCTTCATTCTATCTGCAAAAAGCCCAATTCTAAACAAGGTCACATTCAGAGGTTTAGGGTGTTAGGGTGTGGATATACCTTTTGGGGGGGCCCAACATTCAAGTCATTATATTACCCATGATTTGCATTATAATAGCGCATGAACAGTGAGTGCTCTGGGAAGCAGGTATGAGAACATCATGGCGAACATGACGAGATGAATACTAAAGGTTTGCTACACTGGGGCAGGAGTGTAGTGGTGTGAGAGGCCATGGGACGCTATCTCTGGGGAGAAAAATCTAGGCAACGACAAAACATAGTTAGGGAGTGTCCTTAAAAGCAAGAATGGATTAAGGCTAAAGGGAATGACAGCATATGAGTCTGAGATGTCAGACTGTAGCCAGGTGATAAAGGAGCTGACAATCCTAAGAGAAAAGCATTTGTTCTTCTTCCTATTCATAAAGTTCTTAAAGCCAAGATCAGATTTGTACTTGACAGAGAGGACTACTGGCAACAGAGTTAGGACTTTAGGAAGCCAAGACCAGTGGCGGGGAGATGAGTAGGCCAGATTCAATGAGATCTTACTCTGAGGACTCCATGGTGAGGAGAGCAGAGAAGTGAGACATAAGAGCTGTTTTGGAGGTAGAACAGACAGCATGTGATGGATAATTGGATTTAGGGAACGATGTGAGAGTCAATTTTCAGTTTACGGCTTCAAGACTGCGTTTGATGCCATTATCCAAAGCAGGGACTTTTAGAGGAAGGGAGTGGTTTTATGTAGGGTGTAGAAAGTTATGAGCTAACTTTTGGATATGCTTAATTTTGTTGTCTCTTGTACTCAAGTTCTAAATTTGGTGTATCAAAATGTTTTGCTTCTGAGCAGTAAAGGGCTATGAAAAAAGAAACTTAAGCTTTTATGGAAATCCTCAAAATTACCTTTAGTTTCCTACATGGTTTCCTACTTATGGCTCTGAAAACAAAAGAAATGAGGGAATCACTAAGTATTAAGAAGCTTTTCTGGTTCATAGAGGCAAGAAGATATTTTCCCCTGTGGAGGGGATGCAAGTCTGAATTACGGTTACAAAATAGCATCCCAATCCTATTATAAATAGATTGTACAGAGAATTAGAGCATAAGCTTTCACCAGGGAGGAGGACTTCAAACCCACAGAATGTTGCTTTAGTATCTTTATTTTTATCTTTGCAGAGCTGGTGCAATGAAAGAAGAAATCTACGTTCCAACATAAAAAATAAACATAATATCACTGTGACAGGGACTGATTCAGTATGGAAACATTGACTGTAGAGGCATTCTGGCTTACTTCAAAAGACTTTCAATAACTGCCAAAAGAGTTTATTTGGATAGTTTCAGTTTCATGTGTTTAATCAACTAAAAACTCAATCCAGAGTTGAGAGTGTGACACAGCATGTGTTCTGAAGAGGGTGTACATGTGTTCATATTTTGGGGGGCATAAGTGTGTCTGTACGTCTGGATGTTTGAGCTTGAGCAAAGGTGTGTGTGTATGTGTGTTATAAAATTTTATTGTTTTATATCATTCGCTTCTTTAATAGGCCCCACACTCATAATCTTCACAGCTGTGATCATATCAGGCCTAAATTTCCATGATTTCGGTCACACTTCATCAGGCTCCAGATCTTACAATAGTATGTCACAAAGGGATTCCGCAACTACAGATAAGACTAGAAAGCACAACCGGACAACTGCTTTCCCTCTGGTTCACAGACTTCATTCAGCTTGATGTCACAGGCCCTTCTTTTTAAGGACGACTATGTTCTATCCGTTGGTTTCAAATGTACTCGACTATACATTTGGACATGCTGTTATACAGTAAAAGCAAAATAATGTGTTCTTAAAGGAATTAACCTCTTCGATTTTTCAGTTATTGCAATAGACAAATTTCTCCCCTTAGCCATTCACAGACGAATGTGTTACACCATTGTGATGACCACTGCCTCCTATACCGTTGACTTTTTGAGGTTGGGGGCTGGGACGTCAAACAACGCCTAATCCAGTGTTTCTCCAGTTTTTCTTACATCAGTTATTTGGAGCATTTGATAAAATCGTGGATTCACAGGCCCTGTCCCTGCCTAATAGCAACGTTCAGGAAACTATGACTTTAGCTAGCATTTCGTGAGCCTGTTAAAATTCAGTAAGTCTGGGAAACAACAAACAATCCCTTGTTTTTCAGATATGAAGATTGAGACCAGGGAAAATTACTAATACTATGAAAGATGACCTATTTAGGCCTAGAACACATATCTTTTTTTTCCTAAACCACTGAGCTGGCCCACCTATCTCTTAGGCACACAATGGAGATTCAGATTTGGGCTTCTCAACATAAGTGAGTTTCCAATGGTTCTAGCATGGCACAGTGAATTAGGTCCCATTAATCAGTTCAAGTATACATAGCATACAGGTTAGTGGCTGTATAGAATACAGCGTTCATGACGCCAGAGTTGTGATATTTGTCCCGTTAGTATCACATATAAAGTCAAAAACAAACCAGCATTCTGCTCATCCTGCATCTAACCATGATCCTAGCCAGCTGTCTTGCAAATGTTTGCTGCTGATTCAAAGGGGAGTCAGGTGCTGGCATGTGGGTGACTCAGCACCACTATCCACATAACTCTTGGCTGTGTGCATTGATGACAATGCTTCAGTAGCAACATTTCTGCAGATGAACATCAACTCCTTTTTAAAACCAGTGTCATTTCATATTAACTGTTCTTAGAAGAGTAAGAAGTGTCCCCTGGTCCTCAAGAACTTAAAAATGTGGGTGGGGAACAGGAAAACAAAGACTGACAGAAACAAGAGATTACAGACGAGGCTGTGTGTATAGACCTGTCATTTTGAACTAGGGGTATGACACTGGGTTCCCTCTCAAGCTTCATTCCACTTGTAAGTGCGATAAATTATGTCAATTGATTGAGACAATATTGTGGATAATTTATTGACATCGACAGTCACTTTTACATTATACTGGCATCATTCCTCTAAATGATACACATTCTTTCCTGAAGGGAACAACTCAGTAAATACACATATACATAATTATAGCTCCTTTCCAATTTTTCTAAAACCTCGAGCAAAGAATTATAGACACTATATTCGCCTTTTGTGGAAAATATAAGTAAGACTTATGTTTTCTTCTTAGAAATTTTGTGATTTTGTATAAACTACTCACAATTTTTACATTTCAATTTTCTCAGTCATTAATAGTGATAAAGAGTAACTTGTCTGACAGATATGGTCTCACTTTGGGGCACTAAAGCCAAGTGCTCATCTACCTAGTCATTAAACTATCCTGTATTAACAGTGTAGGAAGTCACTGGGTGGACAGATATTCACCATTTTTTAGTTTGTCACTCCCTTTGTGCAGCTCAGAATGTCCGTTTTGCTTCTGAGTTTACTAGAGTTGACAACTGAGGTAATTGACTTGCTAAGAGATGGAAAGATAAGAATAATCCATATTCGATTTTATCAACCTCTTCCTGTTGTCAGAAAGTTAGCAAATGATAGTATGCACATCAATCAGTGCATTTGTCCCCGAGTCTGTACCTTCAACCTCATCTCTAACACTTGGGGAAATTTTACCATGTGCCAGGGTCTCAGATACACAATTTACTTGCATTAATGTCATTTGATTCTCCCAGCTATCCTATAATATAGGTTAAAGTTTACTCAAATTTTCCAGGAAACATTAAGGTTCAGAACGGACAATTTTTCCCAAATGCTTGTGACTATCAAGTGTAAAACCTGGTATTTGAACACTTTCAATGATACTAGAGGCCACGTTTTTAACCACTTGGCTATACTTTCTTCCGAAGCAGAGCTATGGGACTAGAAACAACTGGAAATACCAACTTGAATGAGGCACCATGGCATGTTTTAGAGACATAAAGGTGTTTGGTGACTCTTCTCTTTCTCCTTATTCTCTAGGTACAACCTTCTTCTAAATTGTTGTTTGGAGGATCAACTAAGGCAAATTACAATGTAATATAAAAGTTTGAGTAATTTGTGAAGAATGAGCCACTGATTACTCAGGAATGGAAAGGGAACTGACATCCATTGAATGCCAGGTACAAGTATCAGGGGTGCCAAAAAAAGTGTATATACATTTCAGGAGATGATATCTATGCTCAATCAGTAGTTCGCCATAACCAGAAGTATCTGGATGCTGATGGTAACCACTTTGAGCACCTCATGTAATTGCAGAAGTCAAACCTGACTTGTATTCATCTTTTGTTATCAGTACATGTTGAGTATTAAAATTAATAGTTTTTTCTTTTCCTAAAATGTATTTTACTTATATTATGACATGTACCTATTGCTATGTTGCATTGGCCCATTTTGCAGATGAGGCATTGGAGTTCTTTAGATTTACCCACTTGCATATCTTCTGATAATAAAAATACACAGATATTGTTCCTGCCCTTCATATGCCCTCTGCCTCGTAGGAAGTCAGATATGAATATATTAATTACAGCAGAGAGAAATAAATGTGACTAAAGGAATTGTGCTGTAAAATATATTTACGGAGACCTTTGATTCACTCATCCAAAAGTTTCAAGTAAAGATCATAAAGATATTTTCATGAGACTCTACTGAGCTCCAGACTTCTCATTTGGAAAATAGACCAATTAAGTAATTTTTAATTCAAGCAATCTAAGGACACCTTAAAATGATACTTTTTGTGGTCCTGGATGACTTTCTCCACAAAACTTCCATGGATGGTGCTGGAAAACATGACCATTTGCAGGGTTAATCAGGTAAAACTTGAAGAGACAGTTTTCTGTAGTCAGAAGTAGTAAAATCAAAGCTATGACATTTTTATCCCATCAGGCTATTCCAGATACAAGGTCTACCTTTTGACAGGATGCCAAGGAGTTAACCATTAAAGTAATGTATCTGGCACCACGATATCTGGCTTTTTAAATACTCTTTTCAATAAAACATAACAACATTGCACTTGAGTTTTCAATTGCATTTCTTTTTGATTGTCTCTGAACAGACACATACTTGATTCACAGGATGCACTTAAGTTTAATGTTCCCAAAACCAAAGACAAAATTTTGTGCTATTTTAAATAACTATTTTAATAGAAAGCATGGACGATAGTAAGAAACATAGTAAAATCTAGTGACTTCCCAATACATTCATAAACTGTCAGCTGTTTTAGGAAAATGCGAAAAACAATGCACAGAGAACCTAGCCCAAACTCAAATCCCAAATATTCCTGAATCAAATATAATTAGAAGGAGCAGTTGAAACTAAAAAAACAAATTCTATATGGAAGACCTATGAATAAAGAAATATTAAAGCCATTCCCAAAGGTTAATGACACTCAAATCTGTGGAGATGACCAGTGTCACTCTGAAATGACATTATCAATACTGAATAGAGAGTAGTATAAGTATTAATCAAATTGATAGATGTAAGGAAGGTTTCAAAGTATTATAAAACTAAATGCCTACATTCTCTATATTCTCTGAGGAAGAGAATGAATGCCACAGAAGCTAATTCTATTCATGTATTCATAAATAATAATATGAATTTACTTTGTTTTATAAATAAATGTTATATTATATTGCTCTGTCTTATAAAGGCATGTTGTAATATTTTTTATCCTCAGTTTCCATAGAGTAAAAAATCATATATGCACTCTCTTGCTCCCAAAGCAAGAAAACAGGACCATTCTTTTCATTGGCATTACAATTCACTATTTTCCCCCCAACATATCACCTCTTTTACTATATCCACATTGAGGGTATTGGAAATGTAAACCAGTCCTCCTGTCTTAGAAACATACATAAGAAGCCTTTCTTTAAAAAAATCATAAAAAAAATAAGTAAACTTTTTTCATATTGGGATCTAGGGCACTGTAAGAAAGGTATTCCAATTGATGGCAGAAAGCCATTATGGGGAAACAAACTGTATATAAGCATGGGACACAGCCTTTGTAGCTCTGAAATAACTTACACAAAGAACTCATATATAAATTTGGCTCACCTCAGCAACACTTTTTCTTTAAATTACACAGAAATCTGAAATGCATTGGGTGTACGTAGGGGCAAACTGTGGCCCTGAGTAAAATGTGTATTTAAAAGGGAAAATGTGGAAGTAATTATTACCCTGATGTATTTACCAGAATGCACAGAATGTATTCAGCATGTCTCGCTTGGGCATTGAGGGTTTTGCAGAACACCTATGATTCTAGAAAGGCAGCATTTGGCATCATGTGATCCAGGAGTTCATGATAAACCACCTTTACCCAGGCATTCTTGCCTTGGAAAGCCTCAACAATCCAGGCTCCTGAGATGGAATGAGATAATTATTTCAAATTAATGAGTCGCCCTATTGCTGGCTTCAACTATTCTCTGGTTCAAAAATGAACAAATCAGTGTTGCAGGCAGGCACGTTAGAGAAACAAACAGGAACATTTGGTTCCTTCCACTTAGAGGCTAAAAAGCAAGACAAAGGAAGGAGTGCTAAGTAACTGCAAAAAAAAGAAAAAAATCTAGTCGGACTTCATGATTACTTTTGGGTCTTTTAAATTGTGCTCATGACTATGACAACATCCATATTTCCTGCTCACCAGACTTAAAAGGAGGCTTTAGTCAGTATTGAGAAGGGTCCATATGCCCCAAAGTGGGGAGTGTGTGTATGGGGTGGGTTGCCATGGACTGGCTACAGTAGATACGCTCTACGAAGTAACCTCAAGTGGGGACAGTGTGCAGTAGGAAGCCGAGCTGGAGACCTTGAGGAAATGTCCAAAGTAAGAAGCTAATGAAAACACAGGAAAATCCCCAGTTTAGAGGTGCAGAGACAGAGCTCCAAGTTGGGTCCTAGAAAAGAAGCTATACTGAAGCAGGCAGATCACACACCACATGGAGTGTCCCTTAGGACTTTGAAGCCCATCAGCACATGTTCCGGGCTTGTATTATGGGACCAGAAGTGTGTAAGCCCAGGACCTGTGGAATTAGCCAAGCAGGATAGGACCCAAGTCTCTGCATTTCTCTTGGCTTCCAGAACAACAGACGATGACCATTGCCTCTTCACAGCAAAGTTTTAGGACACATTTTCACTACCTCTTGTTACTACTCTATGATCACATCTCGCAGCTTTTGTAAGTGAACTTAAGAATAACAGATATACATCAAACACCGAGCTAATGAAGTATAAGGATTTGGGGTTTCTAGATTACATAGAACCTTGAAAGACCAAATCTACTAGAAGAAGGCATGGCTTGAGTGAGTCTAGAAAAGCACTTGGCAGTTTTCTGCTGAGGGCAAATGTTAAAAAGGCCATTCCAGGTAAGGGAGAAACAGCATGTGTCAACAAATTAGCATGCCCAAGGAACAGGAGTCATTTACTATGGATAGACCACAGATTATTTGTGGGGTAGTGGCAGAGGGCCAGAGTAGAAATGTTCAGCCTGAGGCCAGATTATAAAAGAGCTATCTAATCCATGTTATGGATTTTGAACTTTATCTTTTAGACAATGATGAGCAATTGAAGCTCCTAATGTGGGAGGGAGGAAGGTCACAAGTCTAAATTTACACTTCAGAAATCTCACTCTGGCAACAACATGAAATATAGTTTGGAAGTGAGAAAAACTGGAGGTGGGGGAAACCAGTTAGAAAAAGGTTATTGAAACAATTCAGAAAAAAAATTGAGATTATGGAATAAGCAGTGACAGTAGAAGATCAGAGGAAAAGACAGATTCAATAATATTCAGGAGAAAAGCATGGCAGTAGTTATAGAAATGGAACATACGGGAAGTGGTGGCTTTTTGACTGGTGGCATAGAACACAAGAGAAAAAGCAGATTTGTAGTGCAGGGGGTGAAAAAGAGTCCAGGTTAGCTTTTAAAATGAGGTGCCTGTGAAACACTTGGGCAGATTTGCCTGGGATCAGATGGAATTGTTGCTTATAGAAGTATATTCTATTATGCAGTTCACTTTTTGTTGCAAGTGACACCAGCCCAGTTCAAGCTAGTTTAAACCGAATCAAGAGACTTACTGGCCTTTTCAAGTGGACACAGCTGGAATCAAAGATCTAAATGTCCTGTCCTTAGGACTTCTCTCTTAAATCTCCTTCTGCTGTTTAGCTTCAGTTTCAGAGATTCTTTCCATGAGGCAATAAGATGGTTACAGACAGCCCTCATCCTCCATGAGCGGTTACTCAGGAAGAGCGCATACTCTTCCCAGTATCTCTGTCAGAATTTGTAAACTCTGATTAGCCTGATTTGACATGCATTAATGATGTCACCAGGGCACGAAATACTCAGGTTGCCTAACCCTGGGTCACATTCTTAATCCGGAGACCAGGTCTTTGGTGAGGACCTGACTGATGATCCCCAGAGAAGCACATGGGATCGAGAGGGTGAACCTCTACTGGAAGGGGGGTCTGCATGGCAAATTTTGTTCTTACTGAAACTCAATCTCACCATAAGAAGTTAATGAGATACTCAACCTTTCAAGACTTGAGAGGCTTGATACTACCGTGTTTCCCCGAAAATGAGACCTAGCCAGACAATTAGCTCTCATGCATTTTTTGGAGCAGAAATTAATATAAGACCTGGTATTATATTATATTATATCCAATGTTATGTTATGTTATGTTATGTTATATGTTATGTTATGTTATGTTATGTTATGTTATGTTATGTTATGTTATCTTATGTTATGTTTGTTGTTATGTTATGTTATGTTATGTTATGTTATAAGACCCGGTCTTACATTATAGTAAAATAACACCGGGTCTTACATTAATTTTTGCTCCAAAAGACACATTAGAGATGATCGTCTGGCTAGGTCTTATTTTTTGGGGAAACATGGTAAATGCTGTTATCATAAGAAACAATACAACTCTAATGAAATGGCAACATGACTAGAAGTTTCTCCTACAGATGTAGTTGAATTGCTAAACACTGGGAAAAAAAGCAGTCATGGTGATTTAAAACATGTGAACAAGATGAATCTCTTCTAAGTCAGTCCTGCTTTCAAAGGCCCCAGGGCTAGGCCCCATACAATGTTAGGGGAACCAATACATATCTCAAACACCAAAAATACAAAGACCTTTTATTTCTTTATGACCTTTTAAGGAAGATTTTGAAAGTCCAGTAACCAACCAGATGAACAAACAGAATTACTTGGGAGGAATGTTTGGAACCAGACTTCTCCCCGCCCCTACCCCCAGAATACACAGAGGATGCAAGGCTGAGAGAAACCAGTGTGTGTTTAGAGGGGTGGCAGTCAGGGGAAGCAGAGAGGGGAGAAAAATCACAACTCTTGCTCTGGAAGCCAGGAAAAGGAGCCACTTTTGTTTAAGTGGCTGCCTCAAATCACCCCAAGTAGGTGTTTAGTCATTCTGGAGTCTCCAAATAACTGAATTCCATCCCTCCCCCTGCTGGGGCAGTGCAGCTTTTGGAAATGCTTAGAACTGCCTGGAAATTCTGAGTCGGAAAGGTAAGGAGAGTGGGAGGAGACCCTGCCTGCCCTGGTTTCCTAAGGAGCTTGACCAGGTCAGCTCCCTCCGGGCTGGTCAATTCCAGTGGCTGCCCAGCATCCTAAGCCGCAGACCAGCCTCTGCCTTGCCCTGTGCCAGCAGATCCAGATAGTCACTTGGGTTACAGGGAGCAATGCAGCTCAGGGGATAGCCATATTCCTTGAACCTCAGCTGCAGGGTGAGTGCGGGAACAGTCTTCAAGGGCTCTATCTAGTGAGAAGCGGGCAGAGCCATGACTACAGCCTGATTTATAACTTTAAAATATTCAGACACACAGAGAGAGGGCCTCAGGCTTTGCAAATATTAGAAGCAAACCTGTCTCTAGCATTTACCAATTCAAAAGCTTTTATAGTGTAATAAACAGCAAATTTAAAATGAATCTAATTTCGTTCCTGGTGCAAAGAGAAATGTTTATTTCCCAAAAGAAGATTTACTGTTACTGAAAGAATACACAGTTCCAACTTCACTGACTTTGCCTTTTAGGTAGGTTTGCCATTTCTACTCATGTTGGATAAGCCACCACAAGGGACATTTACAGAGTGCCTTTTATACTCTATCTGGTTTGACTCGATATTTTAAAAGCTTATAGTTGTGTTTTGTTTTTGTAATTTTTTTTTTGATATTTTTACGATAAGGAATAGGTTTTTAAGAATTTAGGTGAAATTTGTAACATTTCACTTATAGGGAAAAATCAATGTTTGATCATCGAGCAGGGACAATTTAGGTTCTTGTTCAAGGTCAACTTCAAGTCACTTTTCATAGTCACCTGTTACTGTTCTGCCCTGCCCATTAGCTGATTTGTGGCCCAGCGATGGAGCAGTCCGGAACTTGGCCACCTCAGAAGCTGATTTCCTAACACACTCCCTTCTGTTGCAAGATTTGGTGCCATCCTTAAGGGCCTTTGCCTTGGTTTTTGTCAAAATTTGAAAATGTGAAGGGACAAGAAATATGTAATCTACTTCTATTAATAATGTTATTTTTAACTTTAAAAAGTGTCTCAAGATACAGTAAATATACTCTGTGTTAAATTATACAAATAAAATACAGAAGAAGAATAGGTTGCTTTAAGATAATGTATTTTGACTGGTGTTAGTTTCCAGTACGGGAGACTGTGTTAAAGTTTTCAAAGTTATTTGAAGTCTGTAGATGTTTTCAGTTTTCATAACCTCAAAAACAGATGTCTGAAAAGTCTTATTGTGCTTTTCTACAAATGGTGTATGAGAAGAGTGTTTGCAGAGCACAGATTACCTCAGCCTTATCCTGTGAGTTTCTGTCTTCAGTTGTATCTTTATGGTCTGTGGTACATAAACTTTTTATAGACAGTGGGAGGAGACAGTAGCTGAAGTAAAATTAAGTGTCTTACCATGAGAGAACTTTTATTACAACTTCCTCTGTGACTGAGCAGAACCCCAAAAGAATAGAAAATATTTAGCCACAGAATTCTCTTGAGGCATTTCTAACCAATAAAAATGTTTAATTTTGATGACCATTGGATAAAAAAAAAATCCTTTCTGGTAACTAGTCATACAGCTAAGTGCTGTTAAAATCACATAGAATTTGGGTTCAGATCAAACTGTATCCTTACTACCTATGTGTTCTCAAAGGAATTAGTCTCATCTGTAGATTAGAGAGAAAACACCAACTCAACAGGAATATTCTAAAGAAGTAAATACGACACAGAAGCTGGCATATAATAGGTGATCAACACTAGTTAGTCACACATATATATGCCTGACAATGATTTTCACTTTGATAGTTCAACATTAATAAATTAATACTATTCCAATTAATAGTACATGACATCTGCGATGTGCCCACTTTTAAAAGGCAGCAGCTCATCTGAAGTATTACAGAGATGAAACCATAATGAATGCAATCTGATTTTATACCATATATCTGAACGTATTTTAATACATATAAGCACTGGAAGAAATGACTGTGAATACAGTATCTTCCCATATCATTTAAATTTTTGTCTTTGCTTACTATTATTCTAATAGAAATATACATATTCATATATTAAAATCGTGACAGTATCATTCCAGTTATTTTGGAATTAAGATACTGCTTTTCTCCTCAGTTACTTTATTATGCATTATTAATCTTTTACATCTGACAACTTAAATTTTTTTCCTAGGCTCCCACTTAGTAAATCATATCTAACATGTTTCAAAATTAACCTCAAGTTCATTACCCTTCCTTGAATCCGACCCGCAGCTATTCCTTTTGATTTTGCTATTTCTGTTAATGGTACCATTTTTTCCATGTCACCCAAGCTTTAATTCTTCTTCCTTCAACTTCTTATCCAAACTACTGCTAAGTTATTAAAATATTAATTTGAAACCATTGCACCATAGACCATAGACTTTATATACATTTTATATATATGTATATATGTCTATGTACATACATATAATAGATAACACATATATGGAGAGTTAGTTTATGTATGTATATATGTAAAAGCTAGCAATATACGTGTATAAAAACATATATTAGCTGTCCACATATGTGCTAGTTCATATACATATGTATTTATGTATGTGTGTATATGTATAGATATATACATACACACACACACACACATTTGGTTACTATATGAGATACACAGACCTGTATTACACATTATAGCAATAATGTTTTATTTATTCTAATCTTGCAATCACTCTATGAAGTAGATACTATAATTATTTCCATTTTTCAGACAAGGAAAGAGTTTCTGGAACTATTTAAACTCAAACAAACAAGAAAGGAAAAAAAGGTGTGTTTCAAATCCAGATCAGTTTGACTCCAGAACCTGCATGCTTCACCACCTGTTGCTTCTCATATCTATTCCACCCCTCTTAATCACAATGCCCCTTCTATTCTTGAACTGTTATTAACCTCTGTTACATTTCCCCCTTAATGGGTCTTTACCAATTGTTTGGCCCCTCAATACAATTTACACTTCACCACATGATTCATCCTCCTAAAACATGACTTTGATCTTGTCTTTCGTCTACTTACTTGGAAATTGCTAATGGTTTATTTCAAATTTTCTTTCACCTTTCTTCCATTAATGTATTAGTCAAGGAGGGAGACCCCTAGCAACTGAACCAATAAGATGTGTATATATAGAAGGAGATTTATTTTAAGGAAGTAGCTCTTGCAATTGTGGAGTCTGGCAAGTCCAGTTCTGCAGAGCGGGATGGAAGCTGTACACTTAGGGATGAGTCAATTTTACAGGTTAAGTCCAAATGTTATCAGGCTGAAGACCCAAGAAAGAACAAATGTTGCAGATGAAGTCCAAAGGCAGTCTGCTGCAGAATTCCCCCTTATTCAGGGAAGTCAGCCTTTGTTTAATTTAGGCCTTTAACTGACTGAACGAGGCCCACTCACATTACAGAGGACAATTTGATTTACTCAAAACCAATCAATTTAAATGTAAATATAAAAAGGCCCAAGATGGAGCAATAGGTAAATGCTACATGTACCACCTCCCATGACCACATTACAATTACAACTAAATTATACAACAATCAACCTCAAGAATCATGTGCCTGCTAGTTGAATAGAACCCCTGTAGCTAAGGATATAAAGAGGTCACTTCAAGACTGGTAGGAGGGGCAAAAAAATGAAACTGGCTGACCCCAAACCCACAGGTAGTGGTTGAGCACTAGGAAGGACACTTTGGTGGCAGAGGTCCCTGCTGAAGAGTGAGGAGTCCCAGCCCCACCTGGAATCCCCAGCCCAGGGGTCCTATGCTGGGAAGAGGAGTCCCCACAACATCTGGCATTGAAAATACATGTGGATTTCATCCATCCTTCCTGGTGAGATGGATGGTGGCTGGAAACCCAGCTGTCCCTTTAAAGGGCTAGCACACAGACTCACTCACTTGCAAGCACTCCCCCTGGGCTCTGGTGGAAGAGCAACAACTTGAGAAGGTCCAGAGACATACAGGGAAAGACAGAGTTGTGTGGCTACAAGGTGAGGACTAGAGCGACAGCCACCATTATCCCTGTGTGGAGCCTGCCTCACGAGTAGCCTGCAGGAGGGCACCACCTTTCCTGTGTTGAACTCTCCCCAGATCTGAGGTCACATTGGTCTCATAAAATTCGTGCATGTACCACCTTTGTTACTCCTTGGGACCCCCCCGACCCCGGCCCCCAGCTTGCACAGTATCATGAGGCGCACACTCAGTTCCTGGGTTTCCAGCCCCACCCCACAAGTTGTGGAAGACTTTTATAGTAGCAGACAGCCCATGGCAGCCTGGGAACCGTATGGTGGCAGTAAGATAGCCCCAGCTCATGCTGCAGCCTTTCTTGGGCAGCTCTCAGGGTTCTGCAGGCCTGATGCAAATGATGGCCAGCTGGGGTGTTCTCAGGGCATTTTTCAAAGTGGCCACAGACTCAGGTGTAAGAACTGAATCTATGTTAATCTTGCAAAAACCACAGGCCTCACCCAATGGCTCCCTGGGATCCCACCCAACCCAACTTGGGTGGCATCCCTGGGGGCACTGTCAACACTAGGTCAACAAGTCCAGCCTATGCACCTAAGGAGGCTTTTTCAGCAGCTGAGCCTTATAGTAGCTAGCAGGTGGCAACAGGCTTAGGACAGCCCTGGGCCTTTTGCTAAGCTGCTCCAGGCCTGATACTGGTGGCAGCTGGCCTCGGTTTACAGTGAAGCCACCTCCACATGTCTCTAGGTTTAGCACAGGCAGCATTTAACTGCATATAGCTGCATGGCTCCTACCAGATAGTCCCAGACTGGTCACAGGCAAGGCCGATTGGCCTGCATGGGAGCCCCTCCCAAGAGGGACCAGAAACTACACACCTGGAGGCCAGTCTCAGACCATACCCGAGCACTATTCAATTAGCTCCACAAGTAGCACACCCAAAGGGTGGTCTAAACAGGCACAAGAGTCTGCTGGGGTGAATCCCCCACACAGCACCTCCTACGTTATGGGTATAGCCAATCCTCAAAACCAGTGAGCCTGACAGTCAATCCCACGCAATCATGTGCCAAAAGCAATCAAGGCTCAACTACAACAGGACAATACAAACAACACACATGGGACGTTCCCAGAACACATGCCCAGGTGATCAGGGAGACTGTACCATTGGACCACAAAGGACACCAAGTACATAAAACCACCCAGTAAAGACTGAGAGACATAGGAGATCTATCTAATACATAGAAGCAAACACAGAGAGACAACCAGAATGAGTAAACCAAAAAAAATGTCAAAAATAAAAGAACCAGAAAAACCTCCAGAGACAGAACTAAATGAAATGTAGGCGACCAACCTATCAGAGTTTAAAACACTGGTTATAAGAATGCGTGAGGAGGAGTCTGAGAGGGAGGTCCAAGATGGCGAAGTAGATAAACACTGTGCCCGCTCCCTTCTGTGAACAAATTAAAATTACAACTAAATTATAGAATACTGAACCTGGCGAACCACCTGATGTTTGGCTGAACAAAAGTTTTATAACTTTTTTTTTTTCACAAGGTGAAAGCCACATAAAGAAGAAGCCACTTTGAGACTCATAGGAGGGGTGGAGACGCGAAACTGGCTAACCCCAAACCTTCCTGTGGCAGTTGAGAACTGGGAGGGATATCGGTTGCAAAGGTTTCCCCCGGAGGAGGAGCGAGGGACCCCAGCCCCACACTGGCCTCCCCAGACGAGAGTACTGGTGCCAGGAAGAAGAGCCCCCACAACATTTGGATATGAAAAACAGTGGGGATTCCTACCATCCAGGTTGGACAGAAAGCAGCTGGCAAGACGCGGGAAACCCGCATGAACTCTTAAATGGCAGGCACACAGATTCTCTCATTCCCAGGCACTCACCGTGGGCTCCAGCGGAGGGACAGTACCTCAGAAGGTGTTGGAAACATACGAGGGGCAGGTTGAGTTGTGTGGCTTCTGGAAGAGGGCTGGAGAACAGTCAGCATTTTTTCTGTGTGGGAGTCTCCTCCCTTGCAGCCAGCCGCCATCTTTTCTGTGTTGAGTCTGCCCCCTACACTTACAGTAAATCTGAATCTGATTGGTCTGGAGAACTCTGAAGCTCCAACTTGCTGACTCATTGGGCCCTGGCCTTACTCAACTTCCCCAATGCCGGAGGCCATTTCTCCAAGAGCAGCCAGCCCAGCTCGCATTGCACTGATTCTTGGAAAACTGTCTGAGTCCAACAGACCCCATGTGGGTAGCAACTGGCCTTGGTGTGCTCTGATGTACCTTTTATAAGCAAAGTGGAGTTATCACTTTGTGAGATATATAAATGTCTAATCACTGTGTTGTTTTGTACACCTGAAACTAATAAAAACAAAAAAAGGCAATAAAATAAAATAATCTGTTACTATTGGATAAATAAATAAATAACTGTAAATATCATCAGAATGTTTGCTGAAATATCTGGGCACCTTGCCTAAGTCTATATGATACACAAAATTAACCATCATCGTTATTATTCAACAAGTTCCTTATAATTTAGCAAAACTGGGCACTTGTGGGTCCCCCAAATCTTTCCCATCTTCTTCCTTTTCTTTTCTTTTATTATCTTATTCCTATTTCCTTTGTTTGAACAGCTCACTGCTACTCTCATCATTCCACAAAAGACATGTCGAATGAATGAAGAGAGAAATAAAAGAAAATGAAAAAAATTGTATTCTCTATATCAAAATAACTATTGCCTGAAGTCACAATTAAATAAGGTTTTCAACAAAGGTTAAACCAGCCAGTGTTGAATGGCATTAGAAGCGCTCTCATCACCTGTGACGGCAGCTTGAAGTCATTTGCTGCTTCTATGCCTGATGATCTTTAGATGAATGCAGCCTCTATGGCAGTGGTCCTCACAGTGTGGTCTCTGGATCAGCAGCATCAGCATCCCTTGGGGAGAGCTTGTTTAAAATGCAAATTTTTAGGCTCCATCCCAGACCTATCAAATCAGCATCGAGAGGTGGGGCCCAGCAGTCTGTTTTCACTCACCCTACAAGTAAGTCTGAGAACCATAGCTATGGGGATCATGTCCTTCAAATTGCACTGAGAGACAAAACACACAGAAAAGAAACACGTTGAAGGGGAAATGTAATAGAAGTAACAAGGGTTCAAACCTTCAGGGACATTGTGATTAGAAGGCATGAAATAGATGTGATGAGTAATAGGTGGTTAAGTGCTTATGTCCTGAAATCAGTCTGATCTGGCTTTGAAAGCCCAGCTCTTCCCTTTCCTAATTGTGTGGGCTTAGATAAGATCCAGAAACTCTTTCCTTATCTGGAACCTCACTGTGTGGGGTCAGGAAAAGAGAAGAGAACTCCAATGCGGCCTTTTCCCTTGTAGGGGAAGTTTTCCAAAAAAATAAGTTTCCCTGGGACGAGTTTGGAGCATGTATCTCTGGAGAAATTAACTAGCGTAAGAGCAGTAGATGTTACACTTGGGGGTCCCCACATGCATGAAACTGCCTAGCCAGAGTGCCCCAAATGTAGCCTGCCAATATACAGGCTCTTCCTTCTTGATCTGTTTTTCATGGTACACCTTTAACATAAGACAACTGCCAAGAATTGCTAAAAAGTTTAGAAAAACACTTAATAGAAAAGAAAGCAACGAAAACAAAGAAAAGAAATAAGAACTTGGATGAGGAGCAATGTGGGAAATAAATTTTTAAAAATCTGAATCTTCTGCATGAAGGATAATGGTTTAAATTCGTGTTTGTCCAACCTCTCTCATGAGACACCCCTAATGGTGGAGAAGGTTAGGCTGGGATGGTTCAGGTGAAAGAATCTGTGTCTTCAAATGTTATAATCATGTCAGGACTTAACCCCACACCCAATCTACTGCTCAGAATCTAGCAAAAATAATTCACTCTGGTTTATATTCTAACTGATAAATGCACCCCTATAGGTATACACTGAGCATATTCATAAAATATTACATCCATCAGGGTCCTTTAGCCACAATACTAATTTTACACATGTGAAAATTAAGAGACTTACATGGCTTGTGATCATTTGTGAGCCATCAGATCCAGGTTAGCTGACGTTCAAGTCACTGCATGGTTTGGTATACTGAACAAGCTCTCAGATATTCACAGCGTTGTGCTTTACTTTTCCTTCCTGTGAATCAGAACATAACTAGCTGTTTTCCTATATCAGGAGAACACTGAGAAGAAAGTTAATAACTAAAATATTTTGAATCCTTCCTAATAAGTTATATTAATAACTTGCAACGTAGCAATGTTAGTATTATTGCAAAGTCCAGGTGGAGTCTTTGTAAAGTCAGCTGTAATTACCGTAGGTAAAAGAGGCAGCCAAGTGATTCTATGTGTTAATATTAAATATGTATAAAGGGAAACCTTTTTGGTCTGAATCAAAATGTCCTGATCTATTTGTAATTGTTTACATGAAATTTTAGGCCCAAATGAAAAATAAAATGTAGATTTAGGTGTATACTCTCTATATGGTTAATTATATGAAAGTATCGATGAAGAAATGACAACCTCCAAACACTGTAAGAGTTAAAGGCTTAAAACATTTTGGAAATGATGTTCCTTTTCACAAAATATATTAGTAGTTTCCATTTTTAATTTTACTATTTAAACATAATTGAATGGATCATTTTATCACAAAAATGGGCATTTGAAAAATATTCCTTACAAATGGTCATCACTTACAATTAAGAGGCGAATTATTACATATACTTGCATTTAGGAAAAATAAATAATTGTTGATCAAAGTTTCATAGAATTTTGGGAGGTGCTTTCAAGGTTGTGAAGCAGTTTGATAAGAAACATGTTAATTGGGCAGATGAGTTCTCCCTTTGCCATCAATCCTATAATTTACAATAAGATCCTGAAAAAAAATGTTTTATTTCCCCTCACTTTGGCATGTCATAAAGAAGAAATAAATTTCCTGCAGTTCTTCCTATAATTATTTACTACAGTCGTCCCTCAGTATCTGCCCGCGATTGGTTTCAGGGCCCTCAGTGGATACCAAAATCTGGGGATACTTGTGTCCTTTATGTAAATTGGCATAGTATTTGCATATAATCTATGCACATTCTCCCATATACTTGAAGTCATGTTTGAATTACTTATAATACCTCATACAATGTAAATGCTATGTAAATAGTTGTTATGCTGTATTGTTTAGGGAATGATGACAGGAAAAACAAATCTGTCATCATTCACTACAGATGCAACCATCATAGGCCTAATTACATAGTACACTTCAGCAACAATGTAACTTTTTTTTCAAATATTTTTGATCCATGGTTGCTTGAATTTGCAGATGGGAACCCTATGGAAACACAGTGCTGAGTGTGCATTTTTTCTCATTTAAAACATTACTATATGACAGTGTGGTGCGGGGACAAGAAGGCTTGATGAGAATGCACACCAGAGTTATTTGTTAGACAAACAGTAACTCTCTGGAATTCTGCATCTTCACCTGAAATGTAAAGTGGTGAGGAATAGAGAGCATCATGGCCAGATATGGCTATTACACCCTTAAAATGTGGCTTCTTTTGTTAAGACATGCATCTCTCTCATTTTATTTAATTTTCATTAATTTAAATTTAAATAGCTACATGTGCATAGTGACTACTGTATAGAGTGCCTAATTTGCCAATCTCTAGAGAATCTCCTAGTTTATTCTTTTTTTGATTCTGTGTAGTAATGTTTAATTCTAACCATGTAACCAGATAGGTTGGAAACTTATATCTTTACAGAAATGCTGTTAAAGTCAGATTGTAGAATTAATAATGGAATTTTCTGAAAAACATCTAAATTCATGTTTGGTATGAGATATGTTATGTATCAGAATTCTTTAATAACTAAAAATGAGGAGAAATGCACATAATTTGCTTTACAGTGTGATGACAGGGAATGGTTTCTGTGGAGATAGTCCCAGAGAGCAGTTTCCAGGCTCTCCGACTCACGTGGAAATGTGCTGGCTCAGTTTTTAGATGGCCATCACCTGTAATCAGATGGCCATCCGCTGTGGCTGGGTGGCCATCAGCTGTAACCAATTAGCCATTAGCCACTAATATAACTGCCGTGGCTACACCGGCGGGTTGGTTGGTTGGCAAAGCAGCCGTCGGAGGATTGTGCATTGTGTGGCTCCTGCTTTCTGTGTCTCCAACCAGAATATAGTTGTATGACTCCCCCATCTATGGCTCCATTGGTGTTCTTTTTTTGGCTTCACCATGTCCTGCATTCTTGTGTGGGGAGTGGGACCAGAGTCCCTGCATGACGTTTCTCTGTTGGACAAATGTAGAGCCACAAATCACATCTGTGCTGTATGACTCTGGGCGTGTCACTTTATTAGTTTATACCTTCAATTCTACATCAGCAAAAGAGGACTAACAATAAATATTTTATCAATATAATTATGAGCACCAACTGGGATAATATGTGTGTGGGGGCAGAGCCCCAGAAAGTAGTTTACAGGCTCTCGGCCTCACGTGGAGGGGTGCTGGCTCGGGTAGTAGATGGCCATCAGCTGGGGCTGGTTGGCCGTCAGCTGTAGCCATTGAGCCATTAGCCACTAATATAACTGCTGCGGCTACAAAGGAGAGCCGAGGAGAGTGGAGGAGAGTGAAAGAGAGTCGTCGGTGGGTTGCAGATAAAACGGACAGCAGGTCGCACGTCCAGTGAACCCAGCCTCCAGTGAGACCGTAGTGGTATGACTCCCCTACCTATGGCTCCATGGGTGTTCCTTTTTGGCCTCACCATATCCTGCGTTATGTGGGGAGCGGGACCAGAGACCCTGCAGGCCTCCCAGCACGACAATGTGTTAAACACTTAGCATATTCTCTAGCACAAAGCAGATTCTCGAGATAGTGTATTCTTCCCCTCATAATTTATTTAAGTTAATTTAAAATATACTTTCTATGCAATCTGTATTACAGTCTGGAGAGTAATCATTTATTCTTTACTATTGAATTAGGTTTTGTTTCTTCTTCAAAAAAAACAAACACAAACAATAAAAAACCACAGTGAAGTATAAATCACAAATCAAAGCAGGGCAGAGGTCAAACACTGAACAACAAGAACAAAAAAACGATTCTTCACCTTGAAGGCATTTTTTCCCCAAACCAGCAAGTGAAAAGATTTCCCCACCCACTGTTGGTGCTGGCAAGGAAACCACAACCCATTTGTTTTCCCCCTCATCTCCCTTTGCTCCAAAGTGTTCATTTCTAAGCCTTATTGCTGGGGATGTTAGCTCCCATCCTTCCAAAGAGACCCTATCATTTAAGAAAGGATTCGGGGCGACCAGGTTTTGGCGGTGGCTCCATGCCTCAGCAGGTCTGCCAAGTAAGTATGTGGGAGCAACTTCCGGTTTGGTATAGGCTATGCCCAGGCACCCTCAGTGCCAGCAGCTGTGTGGGGTCCATTCTCACCATGGGCTTCTTGTTCACTGCTGAAGCATTCTTGGAAAGTCAAGTTCCAAAATTAAACAAACAGTACAGATAAATTTTGCAACAACGTGCATTGATGTTTTATAGCATGGTTGCAAGAAGGGTTTAGGGGAAGTAAAACACACCCAGTAACACTGACACACAACAACAACAATATCACCAGGCTTAGTAAAATTAGAACCATATTGATATAGCATTCTCATTCAAAGTGATATTCCACAGAGATCCTTATTTTAAAGAAGCCACAGAGTTTCCTATAATTGTGTTTGCTTTTCTTTTGCTAATCACCAGCTCTAGAATGCTGCTCGTGACTCACCATTTGTGGAGGGGGTCTCTCAGATTTTCTAGTATTTTCAAGGTTTGTGAAAAATAAATTTTACTGTGAAGCTTATGAAACACAATTTAACTAGAATAATTAGTCAATGAATATTTCTTCAAGTAAGATCTATTATCACAAAAATGCATTGAGGAGTCAGGTCATAAGCTGTTGGACAAGTGTATGTCTTGGCTTATGCTGAAATGTTCAGATATTTTTCTCTTGAGGGATAAAAGTGCATTGCTTCCTTTAAGAACCTTTTCCAGTTTTTCAATCCCTCCTACATTCAAGAAGCACATGGTCAATTCAATGGCAACTTGAAAACGTGTGACAGATGTACAATAAAATGCCACACCAATCCTCACACTAAGGGTTCAGAAGGAAAATGAAATCTTTCGAAGTAGAAGAGCTCAGGCAGTCATATTTTCCATACTTTCCTGTATGTCCTACAAGCTCTGGAATGTACTGAGGAATGCATATAGAATGGATTGGTACAAGTATTTTTTCTTCAATTTTCTTCAGATTTTATTGCATTCACAGGGAAATATGAAATCACTAGGTTTATCTTATCCATAGTTATATAGAAACGAACTAACATTTTGATACTTAATGGATATACTGCATTCTATGTCTAAGAAGGAAAACTTTTTTCCTCCCTGGGAAAAATCAAATATAGTTAATGCCAATTATAATGCAACTAAAACCCCAAGTTTGGTTTATGTTGTAGTACTGGAAATCAAAACACATCTTCCCGTGTGTAGGAAATCCAGTAATGCCTCATTTATCAGCATTATTAAAGAATGAGGTGCTCCATGTTAAAAAAAAAAAAAAAAAAAAAAAAGCCCTGATACTTGATACTTGAATTTTATTTCTTTATGTGTGAACTGAAAATGAAAAACACAAAACATAGTTTTCTAAACATCCCTAAAAATATTACATGTTGCCTTCATATGCTATGTGTCCTAAACATAATTTAATCAAGTCTGAAACTGAGCTCAGCCACTTACTAGTTATGTAACTTTGGCGAGTTAGTAAAATCCAGCTCAGCCATTTACTAGGTTTATAATTTTGGCAAATTAGTTAGCCTCTGTTTTCTCATCTGTCAAGCAGAGATAATTATACCTATGTCACAGTTTGAATTAGCTAATCTATATAAAACACCTCGTAAAACGCCTAACACACAGACCTACCCAGCACAGTCTCCTGGCCAGGCCTGTGTATTCTGCAGCCAGACTGTCTGGATTTGAATGTTGCCTTGTCACTTCCTAGCCAGGGAACTTGGATAATCCTTTTAACTTAATGTCACTGTGCCTCAGTTTCCACATCTGTAAAATGGTGATAATAATAGGATGTAAGGATAAAGTAATTCAGGTAAAGCACTTAGGGCAGTGACTACCATGGATAGGCAATGTCCCTTCCAATAAATTATGATTAGTAAAGGTTGTCTGCAACATTTCTGAATGATACAACTGTATATAATTTTGGCAGGGGTGTGTTCATGTTTGTATGTTGGGGAGGTTGTGTACTCTCTTTCCCCTGGTTATTTATGTTTGGTATTTTACTAATATATTTCTAGGTATCCCCTATAAAAAGTTCTCTGAGGTAGGTCAACATCCATTTCTATGCTTTTGCATTTTCTGTGTTGGTTGGCTCGTTTTGTTCTTCTTTCTTGCTTCCCTCATGAAAACATCACACTCATTTCAGCCAAATATTGCAGAAAGCTTGAGGTGGCTGAGGAAATGAGAGGTCCCTTCAGGATCTGCCAGTGCAGCAACAATGATAGCCCAGTAAGAAATTGGTGTTGCTCAGGCAAGTAGTAAATGAAACTTTAGTAGCAGATAAAATGGTTCTTCTCACACTGCTGTGCTCAGATTTGTGCAAGAAGGTTTCTGCCTCTGGCCACACTTCTCCCAAAGAGCAAGAATCTGGGTGGGGTTCAAAGGATGTGCTCACCTAAAATCCACATTCCCCTCTGGTCCACCTCCCATATGCCTGCAATTCCAGAATGCCTTGCCAGAGTACCTTAGCACACTTCCTGATGACTGCACTGGAATACCTTCCCTAGACCCAAGGGTGGCTCTCGGGAAGCTGTGCATGGGGAAAAGGGCAGGGGCAGCCTTCTTCAAGGGCATGTCAGTCTTAAATAATAAGTAAATCAGAAGGGATGAATATGGACTGAAGACCAGAAAAGACTCCCAAAATGGGCTAACTTCTGTGAGACCCTGGGGTTTTCACATGAATTGGAAAAGGTAAACACTCAAATGGACTGCGAATGAATTTTATACTCTTCTGGTAAGTGAAGTCTTAATCAAAATAGAAAAATTAAGTCATGTTCTGAGTCTTCAACTCTAAGTTTATGTTTGAAAATTGGCCCTGCTTTAGAGAGGTTAGGTTTATGTGTGTGGCCCGGAAGGAAAATACCATCACAAGTGCATGGAAGTTTTACAGAAATCGGCATCAGCTCAACATAAAGAATATTTCCTAAGGGAGCTGTAAAACCAGTAGGGGTAATGTGTTCATCAGCTAATATACACGTTCCGGTTCACTTAAAATTTGATATTCTCTTTGCAAATTAATAAATGGCATTTTGAGACATTAACACAAAAATAAAAACATAATGAGTTGCTGTTGTTAACTTAACCTAAATTGATTTAGTCCTTATGAATTATTGGGTTCCTCTTTATTGTGGAAATCATTTCTCAATATATCATATATCAAATTATCACATTGTACACCTTCAATTTACACAGTGTTGTATGTCAATTAGATCTCAATAAATCTTGAAAAAAAATTATTGGATTCCTTTGGCTAGATATCTGTAGCCTCCAACACCTACTATTTAGTATGTTATGATAAAGCAAGTCTTAGGCCAAATTTGGCCACACATATGTTTATTAGCAAGCACACACAAATCAGGAATTCAACCTGAAAACTTGATGAAGTTTCTTTGTTCTTTTGGACACTCTTACAATGAATTTAAACAAAATAGTCCCAGGAGGCAAATGCAAAAACATTCCAGTAGCAGAACTGTTAGTCTGCTAGTCAAAATGGGGACATAGGGCACCATTTTAAGCAATTGAACTAATCCAAGATTCTTATACTTCATTCAACCACAAGCAGAAATGATCAGTCCATATTATCTTACACAATAGTCCTTTCATTACAGAACAATCACTGCTGGCTTTCCTTCGGCTAATCATCATACCATCTGACACTGAGCAGGGATCAAGACTCAGGGTGATTGAATTGCTTATGACCACCATTTTGCAGTGTAGGATTCTGATGGGGATTTTCCGAGTAGTAGTTAACCATCCCTGGGGTGTGTAGTCTTGATTAGGATTCCTCAAATAAACTAGTTGTCCTAGGACACAGATTAAAAATAACACGCACTTTTATATAACTTTATTTAAACTAAAGTAATTTCAGATAATTTATAGAAAATATAACACTTGCTTCATGAAGCCATGAGTCCTTGTTAATGTAAGTGATCAAGCAGATGCTGTAAGATCAGCTGTTATGGTCAAGGCATATAAAGTAGAGCATAGGGAATATAGTCAACAATATTGTAATAAATATGTGTGGTATCAGATGGGTACCGGACTTAGTGGGGTGATCACTTTGTAAGTTGTATAAATATCTAATCACTGTGTTGTACACCTGAGACTAATGTAATATTATATGTCAACTGTAATTGAGAAAACTTTTTTAAATTAAAAAAAAAAAAAAAAAGATTAGCTGTTATGGTCTTTGCCATTGGAGAAAAAAAAATCCCTTCACTGAGTCCTTTTGATCCTCATCCCAAGATCACACATCTCATGGTAAAAGTAGGAATGGAGACTCGTTCTCTTTTTGATCAGAGTTTCTCATTCAAGTTGGCTGCAAGATTTAGCTAGTTATTCAACATATTTATTAATCATTTCTGTTTAAGTCTTATAATTCAGACACCCATTATTTTTCTTACAGAATAGTATGTAAACCTTTCTTTACTATTATTCTCATTTTCGTGAATTTTTATGATAAAATTTATTCTTAAGTTTGGTTTTCTTTTTTATTCTGTGGACTAATGGCAAATCACATTTAAATGAAAAGTGGGTAACAAATATGGTATTGACCTCCTCTAAAATGTTAAATAATAATTACTTTTGTCATTCATTAAGGTCACAGATGAGGCTTTTAGATGCTCTGCGGCTCTCTATTTATACAGTAATTTGGAATATTTGTAATCTGTCAGAATGGCCATATAAAATATCAACATCTTTCATTTTTCTACAGATTAAAAACTATGAATTTTAATATAGCCATATAAAATAAAAAGGTTAATATAAGCATATTTATTCTATTCCGTTAATTAAAAAATACAAAATTAAGCATCATAATTCTAAATTTTAGGGTTTAATGGAAAATAAATATTATGGCTGAATGATATCATTGGTAAAGTCACAACTTTAAAACAATTTGAAACGCTTTACTTTTCACAGTGAAATTCAATTTTTTTTTTTTTTTTATTAGCTAAAACATACTACACAGGACTAAGCTTCAAATTATTCTAAGGTAACTTTTCCATTTCTTTACTGATGAACCTTTCTTCTTCTTGTCATCACCTCCAAGTTTCAGGGAATGTGAAAACCAACAAAAGGAACAAACTGTTCTGTGGTGTCAGGGTTGGTGGTTTTATGGAAACTTAACAGGATCCTTCCTTCTCCTAGCTGCCTGTATATTCTCAATGAGGACAGCTAAAAAAAGGCCAAAACAAATGTTTCCTTTCTGGGGTTTTGAGGCCTCCACTTCCAGTTGAGAAATAAAGGCACACATTTAGTGGGTTTGTCTGTTGCAATAAAAACTACTATTCAAGGTTTGAAGAATAGGATGAGTGAGGAATTTAAAGTCCAAAAGTTTATTTTCCCCCTAAGGAATACATTTTGATAGATTATTGATCAAGATGTCTAATTTAACGTCAGCATACTAGATAATGTCCAAAATCCATTCATATTTTAATGTCTGTACAGTGCTTTGAAAACAGATACCCTACAGTGTGCTGCAGCAGAATCTCAAGGACAGCAGTTTTGTGTTATTTATCATTATAACGCAATGGCCTAGCCAGGAGATCAATGGGTGATTGTTGAATGGGGGCAATCAATCAATGCCTTAAGGCAACTATATCTTCTGTGTAGATACTGTGAAACAAGAGCTGCACTGGTTAGTGTTCAGAAAACAGGTTCTCCTTCTAATCTTATGTCCTGCTATCAAGCCTTAATTTCCTCACTCATGACATGAAATAATGATGTTTGCTTACCCACCTCCAGGTTTTATTTTAAGGCATGAAAGGAGTTATGTTTGTTTTAAAACCAGATGTGCTAGATTGCTACAAAGGCTTAGTATCACTACATCTTATGGGTAAAGTTATCTTTAGGATTCCTAGGCAAAACAAAGATAATGCTTGATATCCCTAAACCCAGCAGGTAAATCTCAGCAACCAGAGCTCCATGATAGGGTCATATATATATTTTTTTAATGAAGTATAATTTCCATGCAATAAGATGCACAGATTTTTGGTGTACAATTTGATAATTCTCAACAAATGTATATACTCATGTAATCATTAGATTAATGAAGATATAACATATTTCTCCCAAACTAGAAAGTTCCCTCCTGCACCATACAACAGCAGCCCATTCTGTTTGTTTATTTTTGTGTTACTGTCTCAGAATGCCATTTATTAATTTGCAAATATAAATATAAAACACAGTATGCACACTTTTGTGTTGGGCATACCTTGTTCAATATAAAGTCTTGGAGATTCATCTTGTATCAGTTTTCTTTTTTTCCTTGCTGAGTAGGATAAATATACCATTATTTGTTTACCCATTCACTTGTTGGTAGACAATTGATTGTTTCTACTATTAGGCTATCATGAATAAAATTTCTATGAATATTCTTATACAAATCTTTTTGTAGAAACATGCTGTAATTTCTCTTAGGTAAATATGGAGGAGAGAAATTGTTTGATCATTAGGTTGGTTTCTCTTTAACTTCACAAGAAAATGACAAACACTTCCTAAGATAGTAGTAACATTTTAAATACTCACAAGCAATAAGTGAATGAAAGTTCAAGTTGTTCTGCGTCCTGTTCAATGTTCAGAATTATTTGTGGTGTGCGTGTGTGTGTGCATGTGTATGCAATTTTGGCAATTGTAGTAGGTGTTTTTTAAGCAGTACTTCATATGGTATTAATTTGCATCTTCTTGATGATAAAAAATATACATGGTCATGCACACATCTTTTTGAAGTCTCCTGCTTATTTTAATTATTCATTTGTCTTCATATTATTATTTTGTAGACGTTCTTTAGGTATTATTAATACAAGTTATTTGTAAGATGTAAATTGTGATTATTTTCCTCTATTCTATGGCTTGATTTTTCATGTTGTGATATCGTTTGTTGAGCAAAATCTTA
The DNA here is from genome assembly GCF_057876585.1 of Rhinolophus sinicus. NCBI lineage: Eukaryota > Metazoa > Chordata > Mammalia > Chiroptera > Rhinolophidae > Rhinolophus > Rhinolophus sinicus. Next base: position 23,034,557 of record NC_142504.1, read on the forward strand.
AAAGTTTTGATTAAGTTTAGTTTATCAATTTTTTTGTTTTACAATTAGTGCTCGTTATTTCTAAAAAAAAATCTTTGCCTAAGTTTGCAAAGATATTTCTCTTATTTTTTCTCAGGACACTTTATAATTTTAGCTTTTACATTTGGCTGACATATCACCTCATGTACATATGGTGTGAGGTTTGGATCAAGGTTTATTTTTTTATTTTTTCATATGTTCATCCAGTTTTTCTGTGTCATTTACTGAAAAATACTTTTTTTCCTCTCATTAAATAACTTCAGCATCTTTTCAAAAATAATTTGACTACATATGTGTCTATATATATAGACTGTATATTGACTATATATACACACACATATACTATATATATATATACACACATATTATATATATATATATATATATATATGTATATGTATATGTATATGTATATGTATATGTATATGTATATGTATATATATTTCTGGACTCTATTCTGATCTGTTAATATATTTATCTATTCTTATGCCAACACCATGTAACATTCTATCTTATATACCATATATTTATAATGTCCTAAGGTCAGAGAGTTAAGTCCTCCAACTTTGTTCAACTTATCAATGTAAACAATATAAACTTGGATACTTCTGAAAACTTATTCTGAACATCTCTGCCTTCACATAGGCGTATTTAGTCCATTTACATTTAATGCCATTGTTGGCACTATTGCGTTTAAGTCTACTATCATTCTATTTTATTTCTATTTAGCTAATCTATTTTTTTGTTCTTTTGTTCTTTCTTTCTTGCATTCCTTTGGAACAATAAAATATTCAAGTGTTTTGTATTATCCCCTTTAATGACTTTTTAATCTATTCCTTATTACTTTATATTTCAGTTATTACTTTTAGACTAGAATATGCATTCCATATGATTATTTTTTGAATTTGAACTCTTCCTCTATATAAGATTGGTAGAAGAGATATTTGGCTATTTGACACTAATATTATTTGTGTTCTAAGCTCGTATTAGGAAGATATTGGAAGACAGGATATTTTCAGAGTGATTACAAGAAAAGAAAGGAAGGTAGTTCTTATAAGAGAAAACAAGAAGTATAGGAATAACAAATATCAGGTAAGACTTAAGCTCCATTTATATTATTTTGAACCGAAGGGTAAGCATACAAATATTTTCTTTAAATTTATCTTGTATTAGATTTTAGACAGGTGGTACTGCACAGTGAGACTTGATCTAAATATAGTGCATACCTGAAGCTACTACAGCTTTCCTAGGAAACTGTCTTACATGAAAAAAATACATATATTTGATTTCAAGCATTTACATTCAAGACTTTTCATTTACATTTTGTTAAGATAAAATGTGCATCACTGTTTTAATTTTACTAGTTCATTCATTCATTGAAGAATTAGCTCAGTTTGCTATGAACATCATCATGACCATTGAGGAAATCTTAAGTCAATTCCTAAAAAGAAGGCCAGGAACAGTTAATGTTCTTTTTTGTTCCTTCAAAGCAAAAGGAGGCCTGGCCTAAATTAAGCTGGGAGTGCTTTTTGCAAAGCATACCAAGCTTTATGGGACTTCAAGCTCAGCATTTTAGGCACAGGATTTCAAACTAAATCACAAGAAAAAAATCCAGCACTATATTACTTCTTTTAAACAACTCAGCATGGTGCAATTTTTCCTTTGGAAATAGAATACAGCTGCTTCCTGGGTCAGGATTATGTTTGAGGATTGTTTTGGTAAACTGAGGTCTTCTTGAAGTACTACTATTCAAATGTATAAAATATAAGTCTTATTACATTAAACACTTACTGAGCTGTAAGAAAAATGAAGAAGAGCGAACTTGTAAGGAAAAATAATAAAATTCCAACTTTCTAATGCATATTCTTAAGAGTTTTTTAAATGCAGCATCTTGGTTTTAGACCATTAAGAGCAATTGAAATCAGATTTTTATTTTTAAGTAAAGGAGCACTCTTTACTAAATAATAATTCACAGTGTAAGAAGAAAGAGTTCTATGAACTATTTCAAGTGTTTAAATACAAATGTATGTTACAACCTAACTTTTTCCAAAACATTTCCTACTTTAAGAGGAACTCAAAACCTTTTTAGCTTATTCTTTATCTTACAGATATATATATATACAGATATATATATATATATATATATATATATATATATATATATATATTTTTTTTTTTTTTTTTAATTTATTTATTTTTACCATAATGCAGATTACCTTATTGTTCATGGTATATTTTTATTCTATATTTTTTAGGAAATTGCTTAGGTTTCCCCCCCCCCAATTACAAGAGTAATAGATACTCATTCAAGAAAAGCTACAGAGAAATGCACAAAAAGTAAAGAATTTAATATATCACTTGATGAGAAATACTCCCTGTTAATATCTTGGTGGACTCTATTTCATACTTTCCCCACACAGATATTTTAATGCCAAACATACACACATATATAGAATATAACAACACACAGGTATATACACATTTGTTTTGATGTGTTCATACTACACTTTCCAAATGTGTATTGTTCTATACCTTAATATTTGTCTTAAGCAGGCTTCAAAAGTGTTACATATCTATATAGATTCACTCAGACTTCTATACCTATTCCACTGAAACTGTTTTATGATAAGATCACTACTATCTTCTAAATGTGCAAGCCTCATTCCTCATTTTATAATACTTGATACGGCAGATCCCTCTCTTTTTCTTAAGCCAGTCTTCATTTGGCTTCCCGAGCCTATTCTAGTTTTATTCTTCTAGCTGTTCCTTCTTAGTCCTGACTGGGTTCTCCTCAATTCTAGTCTCTAAACATTGGAGTGTTCTGGGGCTCAGTCCATACACCTTTTCTCCTCTCTCTCTATACCCATTCCCTTGGTCCTCACATACAGTCCGATGCCTTTAAATGCCATTTATAGGATAACATCTCCCAAGTAGATGTCTCCAGCTTGGCCTTCTCCTCTGAATTCTTGACTGATACATACAACTGACTATTGGCAGCTCTATTTGAAGATTTCATAGGCATCTCAAACTTAAGATTCAAACCTTCAAAGTTCAAGTTCAAATCGGATGGATTCACCAAACCTATTCCTCTTCCCTATCTCAGTAAATGATAACTCCATGTTTACAGTTATTCAAAAAAATAAGACTTGAAGTCATCTTTTAATTATTTTACTGATATCCCACATCCGATCTGATAAAAAATGCTGCTGACTTTCCAAATAAGACCCGGATCTGACCGCTATGACCTCGACCACTGCATCCAGGTCCAGCCCCCTTTTTCACTTGCTTAGATTATTGCAGAGACCTTACAGCTGGTCTCCTTCCTTCTACCTGCAGCTCAGTCTAATCTGTTCTAAACAGTTGTCGCAATAATCTTATTATTACTATAATTTAAGACAGATCACATGCCGTCTCTGTTCCATTCTCCCCAGTGGCCAGAGTCCTTCACTGGCACTTCTTTTCCTATCTGACCTCATCTCCCAGAACTCACCTTTTTTGCTCACGCCAATGCTGACTGCTTGCTCTTTTTCAGAGGCCCTGTTATTAGCTGGTCCCTCTGTGTAGATCGTATTCCTCCAGACACTGTGTAGCCTGTTCTCTGACCTACTTTACATCTTGATACAAATTTCACCCTCTCAGTGGTCCTTCCTTGGCCACACTATTATAAAGTCCATCATCCCAATTCCCTGCTTTATTCTTCTCCTTAGTAGTAACATAATATACTTATGTATATTTACTTAGCACTGGTTGTCTGTCTCTCCAGCTAGAATGTAAGCTCCAGGAGGTAGGGATTTTTCTGTTTTATTCATTTCTCTATGTCCAGTAGATAGAACAGTGCCTAGGATTTTTATGAGCACTTAAATATTTGTTAAGTCAATGAAGAAATAAATGAAGTCACAACATTATTTGTAACTACTAATAGTGTTTCATTACGTGGATACCCTGTTACTTTTTACAATCAGTTCTGGATTGATGTGTGTTTAGGTTGTTTCTGTTTATTATTGTTAACAACATCTGAGCACTCCTTTAAGGTAAATTTCTAGAGGTGGAATTGCTGCATTAAAGGATTGGAGCAGTTTTAAGGTTTTAATTATGTATCTAACAGTCCTCCAGAAAAGATGCAGTCACTCTCCTGAACAGTATACAGCAGATCCTTGAATAGCGTAATTTCGTTTAACGTCATTTTGTTATGGAAAAAAAAAAAAAAAAAGATTCCTGGCAGGGTCACTGTCTGTGTGGGGTTTGCATACCCTCCCCATGTCTGCATGGGTTTTCTCTGGGTCTTCCGGTTTCCTCCCGCATCCCAAAGCTGTGCACGTGAGATAAACTGGCGTGTCTCCCTTGTCCCGTCTGACTGAGTGTGGGTACCTCCTGTGATGGACAGGCATCCTGTCCAGGGTGGGCTGCTGCCTGGAACCTTGAGCTGCTGGGAAGGGCTCTGGTCACTGACAACCCTGAATTGGAATAAGTGGATTGGAAAAGAATGATCTTACTTGTTGTTATTAATCTTTCTCTAATGTATGTATAGCTCACAACTATTTCAATGTGTAATATTTGAAGTGTTTGGGGTCTTTTTTTTTTTTTAGAAGTTCGATGGTGTTTATGTGACCAGAATAATGCCATGGAAATTTAACTCCTGTTTATATCAATGTGCCTATGGTAAATTTGGTTTCCTTATATGTTGTTTCACTTAGTCACAGTTTCCAAGAACCTATCAACAACACTGACGACTTACTATATGTGAGTGCATTGGCTACAGTGAGTATAATCATTCCATCGAATGCTTTTCAATATGATATTAAGAAGTTGGTATCTCAGTGTTGTTTTCCGTTCATGCAACACTTCTCCCAAGTCTAGATGGTAGCATCTCTCTTGGCCAACAAGTGAATGGACTACTTTCTTGAGCACTTGTATAGCACCTTCGGTGATTGCAGTTCCTACACATTTCTCAAATCGAGTTGATTTTTCACATTCATATGTACTTTTCGCCCCTTCCCCAAACTCTGATGATACTCTGCAACTGTGTCACCAATATCAGGATCCAATATCAGGATTGATACTAGTTTTTGGTTTGGGGGGTTTTTTTGCAGAGAAAAAGCAGCAAACAAACAAAACCCACCAACCTAAAACAATCTTTACAAAGAAAGTCACTGTAGCTCCTCTCTGTCATTAGATTGTCAGTGAGTTCCTAAGGTAAGTGCGGGTTTACCCATCCCTTTAGGGATGTGTAAGATGGTCAGGAGTGTGTAGCTGTTCAGTGGGTCTAACATGAGTCTTTCTAACTAAAGCTTATTTGCTTTGGCTGCAATTCTGACAGGCTTTCTTCCTGTGCTCTTGTTAGATTTTTCTGGCTACATTCATAAAATAGAGAGCCTGTGTCATGGCAAATATTGAATTCCCCTATATGATAACTTGTGATTTTAATGAAGTTTTGTTAATCTCTAAAACATGTGCTCTTGTGTGTCTAGTCCTTTTAATCTTCAGTAGCTATTTTTCTGTTGTTATCTAGATGTTACTATCTTGTTTGTCAGTATAGTTCAGATTTTCTGTGTATTCTATTAAAGGATGGCTTACATATATAAACAAATTACCTTTTAAGAAATGTGTTTCTTCCCATGATTTTAGAAATAGGAGTTAGTTACTCTGGTTTAAAGTTGTCATTAATATGGTGGCTGAAATTATACAGGGAGCAGTAATGACAGAGAAACACAATTCTGTATGTGCTTTTGTTTTTTAAGGAAAAAGAATAGATTTTCCCTAAAGCAGCTTTTCCCAAAAAATTTTGGTCTCTGAATAACTTTAAACTATTAAAAATTGTCAACCCCGAAGACCATTATTTTGTTGATTATAACTATTGCTGTTTGTCATAACAAAATTTAAAACTAAGAATTTGAAAAATATCGGTGTTTTTGTTTGTTTAAAGATGAAGTGGACATGATTTACATGTTAATAAAAAGAACATATTTTTATGAATGTTACTATTTTTAAAAATGTTTCAGTTAGAAGGTAACACTACCTTACATTTTTGTAAATGTCTCTAATATACGAATTGATATTAGGTTGGTGCAAAAGTAATTGTGGTTTTCGCAATTATTTTTAACCTTTTAAACCGCAATTACATTTGCACCAACCTAATATAACAACTAGATTCTCAACCTGCTTCTGTATCTAATCTGTTGCAATATCACACAACATATAGCCTCTGGAAAACTCCGACAGCACACTTATGAGAGAATGAAATGAAAAAGACAAGTAACATCATTATTTTCTTATGAAAATAATTTTGACCTCACAGACCTCCAAAGGGTTCCCCAGGGGTCTTCAGACGATACGTGGGGCTCCAATAAAGGGTCAGTATGATCCAGAATATGAAAGAGCATAATATAGGACAAAACTTGGAAAGTTGGAATTTATTAGCCTTGGTTTACGAGTATAATACCTAAATCTGAGAGGAAGCTATATGAGAGATGTTAAGACTTTACTAACAGTTGCTCACTTTTGATGGGCTTATTTCTTTGGTTTACTAATTCGTACCTTCATCTACATTATAAAAAGATTTCCTTTACTTTCTCTGTCACTGGCTTAGGTAGCAGAGACTGTCTTATCAGAACAATTTCCTGTGCTTTACATTGACTTTATTATGTCCTTGATTATTTAATTAAAAATAAAAACAAACAAGAACAAAGCTTCCTCAGTTATGAAAGAACTAAAGTCCGCATGATGATATTATCTTGTAGATTTGTTTTTAAAACCTTTAATTGTCACTTTGATTAAATAAGTATTTAGGAATTATTTCTCAGACACCCAGTATTCTATTTTATTAAAGCGTCCAAATTGTTTCTGACAGCTCTTGATTTTGCCTTCTTGAAATCCATTGCTAAATTCAGAAAAGAATGAATCTATTTTGAGGATGTATTTTATACCTACAACTATTTTTGAGAGTTCTCAGAGGTCTCCTGAGAAATCATAAAGATTTCTTCTACCACCTTCAAATAAGGAGATGTGAGAAACTTTACGTTCATCTGATCTATTACTATTACAAGAGTTGCATAGGAAAAGTTATCAATTCAGAAGAGACACTCAGGCTTTCCTAGATAATATGCATGTAGGTAAAATACTTTTTGTTTAAATATTTCAGAAATATGGGAAGTCCTTGGGAATTTGTCAGTGCCCTCTCCATCCATAATATGTTTTTACACCCAGAGGAAAATTGATGATAAAAATTCCTATAAAATTGGTTATATGCTATATCCCAATAGAGAATTTTATTTTCTTTTGTCTGGATATTATTGATTAATAATGCTATTATTGACTATGGTGATAAATTAACAAAAGCTATTAAGTTTCTAGATAGTTTTGTTTTACTCTGATGCTTGCCTCAAGTCTCTGCCATAATCTACTGGGCACAGTTGTGTCATCAACAAAGGTCTCTGAGACTTTAAATGGTTGACACTTCAAAGAACAGATGTGAGTACAGGCTACAGAGCTGACATCACAGAACAGCTTTCAAAGCATACTACTAGACTGCTTCGTGACATTAGACGACTAACCCAAGATCCAGGAGAATAAGAATTAATTTCCTAGGACTAAATAAACTGATGAAGAACATTTTACTGTGATGATTTGTTTGGAATACTGCTGATATAGTTTTTAGTTTCTATTTTCTAGATAGATGAGAAAACCCTTTCCCTTTCTTCTTAAGCTATCTATAATGCATGCAATTTAGTAAAATATGTTTTTTCAGACTGAAGTACAGCATTTAAAAATAATATTTGGTTCCTCCTGACCACCTGTATTAATTTCCTAAGGTTGCCATAACAAATCATCACAAACTTGGTGGCTTAAAATGACAGAAATTCAACTTGTGACAGTTTTGAGGGCCAGAGGTCTGAAAAAGCAAAATGTCAGTGGGGTTGATTTCTTCAGAAGGTTGTGAGAGAAGACTCTGCCATGCCTCTCTCCTAGTTTTGGATGGTGGCTGGCAGTCTCTGCCTTTGTCCTCACATAGATTTCCCCTCAAGGTGTCTGTGTCTCAAATCCTGTCTCATTTCTTATGTGAAGTCACTAGTCATTGGATTTAGGTCCACCCTAAGCCCAGGATGATTTCGACTCAAAATTCTTCATTACATCTGCACAGAGACTATTTCCAAATAAAGTGTTAGGACTTGGAGACACCTTTTTAGGGGACACAACTGAAGTCACTATACTCCCTCTCTAGAATTCAGGAACTTAGTATGTCTCCTTAATTTTCATGGAAATATTTGCATATAAACAATAAGCATACATACTCCAAGATTTTGCCTGAGGTGTTGTATTTCAGACTGACACTCTTTTAATGAAGTATAACAAACTACCTTTAAGGGAAAAAAAAAAAAAAAGCTTTATTTATGGAGCCAATGCCTTCAAACTTCTCCCTAGAAAACTGGCCCAATATCTGGCTTACAGGGTCCCAGCTTTACCCTAGGATGGAAGGAGAATTCCTAGCAGACTAGGAATCTTTAAAAATTTAGGGAACTTCCAGAAGATAGGAATTCATTTGAATACATATGTACTGTCAGTAGAATCTGGTGGACAGAGATTCTTAGGCTTAGCTTCCTAGACATGGGATAGAAAAATAGTAGTTGTTACAAAGTAAAACCTGAGATTCCTTATGAAAACATCCAGGCAGAAGTTAATTTGTAGGCTTTATAGCTGTTCAGTACTGTGTGCACGACTCAGGAATTGCAAAGCAAAGTCATGGAGCCTGTATAATAAACAAACACTCTTGCTGCTCTTAGGGAAGTAATCAGGTCCAACCTAACAGCCCTTTTTGTTGATCAACAATACTCTTTGAGATTATTATGACTATAAGAGGGATAGAGTGTCAGAAAATATATTAAAGACTTTTAACTGGCAGAAGATTATAAGTGTCCTATCTAGCACACTCTTGGGTTATCTGTGCATTCCATTGTCTTTGAGCTATTTCGTAACTTGGTAATTTGTAGAAATTGGTAGCAATGAAAAGGATTCTTGTGAATAAAAAGTGAATTTGTCTAGTATATCTCTAAGAAGTCAGTTTTGTATTTAATAACCAATTTATTTCAGCCATTCCAATTCTGACTGGCCATATCTATGCTTTGTCTGTCTGTCTGTCGTCTGTCTCTCTCCGGCCCATAGTGTCCTCAGGCGCTTAACCTGCTAAATATCCCTGTCTCTTCCCAGAGGGTGCACCAATGGTACCTAGAGTTTTCAAGGGACTCTAATCACAAGTGGTGTTAATGGTACATACCGTTCCATGACAATTAACTACAGTATTCTTGAATACTATGTGTACTCTTTCCTAAAACTCATCAGCCTGAGAATATGTCTGTGGTCAAGAGTCAGGCTGATTCCTGTTTCCTACCTCCATTATCCCAGTCGTCACACTCACAGTTTTCATTAAGAAGTATAGCTCTTTCCCATAGCAAATCTTACTCTAATATATAGTCTCAATACATAAAACCTTAGGGCATTAAATGAAGGAACATATATAAAAAATAATTTGTATGTTTTATGAAAAAACTAATAATTATTTATCAAAATTTAAAATATGGTTAATTTGATCATTTGAGTATTGATAATCATAAAAGTTAAATTCAGAAGAAACATTTTAACTTTCAAAAACATCATTACAATAAATTTTTAAAATTTCAATTTCAATTCATGTATATGTGTATTGTTTCACAGTTGAAGATGAAAAAAAAAAGAGTGGTTAAAGACTTTCAAATACAAAATATATTTTACATTAGGATGAATTTGAGTGGGGGGGGTTGGTTAGCAGAAAGGAAATGATACGTCAAGGGGATAAAGATAAACTAAAGTGAAAATTCCAAACATTAAAGTGGAGCTTGTTTGGGACTATTTTAAGATAATGATGAGTGTCAAATGGCTATTATATTTGCATTACAACGAACACATTTAGGGAGTATATTCTTAAAAAAATGTATGTTTAAATGTGTCTAAGGCATTACACTGCTAAAAACATTCTTTTAGTAGCAAAAAAAAAAAAAATATGGTAAGACCACTACTTTATGTTATTTCAAGTCTCCAGGCTCTCATGGAAGTAATGACTGGTAATGAGTAATGAATCTGTGCTATTATCTTAGCTAGAGGTTGTGTCAACTTTGGATAACTGCATGTCTTAGTCCATTAAAAAAGCCCCGAAAGCCACAAATTATTCTAATGTGGGAGCTATAAGACTAAATGATAGGCCTGTGGGAAAATTCTTAGTTATAAAATATTTAAAGTCACTCATACCATTAACCTTGGTGTGTAGAGTTGGACTTGTACATAGCAGCACACTACAGAGCACTGATTAATAGTCTGGCAAGCCAACTTACTGAGTTGCATAAAATTATTTACAATTTCCAAACCCCAGTTTCCATTGTTGAAAATAGGGTTTGTCTGTAAAATAGTCCTATCCCTTAAAGTTCTTCTGAGAAATTAATTACATATCAAGAGCTTATTTAGTGTAGTGTCTGAAATATGAAAAACTATTCATTAATTGTTTGGCATTATAATTATTTATGGACATGCTGATTTCTTTCTTTCTTTAAAAACTAACATTTATCCCTAATCAGTAATACATATATTATCTACCATATATTCCTATTTGACTCATTTAGTAGCACTGAGGTCTTTCTCAAATCTTTAGCTACAGAAAATGACTGATGTCAATATGATGCAAACTAAGATTTCTGTGATGCATGCATTGGAAGACAAAAATAATCTGTTTGCAGAAAATAGTAGTTAAGAACCGGAATTTAATAAAAAAGTTGGCCACTTCTTTGTTTTTCCTCCCACTGTTACACAGAAATAATCAAGAAGGAGCATAAGGTTAATTACTCACTACTATTTAAACAACAAGGTAGCTTTCCTTTTTATTGTACTGTACTCCATTAGTTCCCTTCAGCCTAAAGACATTGTCTTGATGACAAAGATAGAATATAACACCTTTACTTTGAATGTGATTTTCAATATTAAGGAATACACAGAAGACAGGCCCCAAGCTTCAATATAATATTCATTTTAGAAGCCCAAATTCTTCATTAATATGTCATTTGGGACATAATTAAATTTATAATTATACAGACTCACACACGTAACATATATTCAAGTATTTCAGAGATGTGGAAATGTTTTAGTTTGGAAAACTTACTCTATTGGAGCACACGGTCCTCTGATAATTTTATACCTGTATATAATGAAAGTTATTAATAAATAAAAATCTCCAAATGGTTTGCCAAATTCAATCATATCATGCATAAATTTTGTCCACCAAAGCTATTAATCTATGTTGTCCTTGTCCAGTGACTATTACTAAAACCAATTAGACTGGTTTGAAACCTATTTCCTGGTGGATTGGGAAATGTGTGCATTCACGCCCGATGAGAGATGTAATGCTTTTGGAGTCTCAAGAGTTTCAAATACCTGTGTAGAATGATCATTAGAATTCTTCTCTAACACTCATCAAATTGGAGAGTAGCAGGAGGCACAGAGAGTTTTCAGCTTGCTAATCATACTTAAGATTATACCACTCATTGGCTTTCATTTTAAGCTAGGATAAGAAATCAACTATAATCACAAAAACAAGTTGTTTAATTAGTCTGCATTCCACGTGCTGAACAGATATGATAAAGTGGTACCTACCTGAAGGAAAAGGAAAGCCAAGCACTTACATTTGGCCTTTTTTCTCATAAAATCATGGTCATTTTCCAGTTCTCATCTGACTCTACCAATTCGTGGTATTTGACATACTCACTCATTCCTTTTGCATTGAAACACCTTCACTTGGCCTCTTCTAATCTTCTTCCCTAGATGACGTTCATATTCCCTAACTGCTAAACATTAATGTGCCCAGCAGCCAGTCTTAAACCTCTGCTTTATCTGTACTCACTCCCCAGATGAATTTATCCTGGCCTACAACTTTCAATGCATTCACATTCTGATATTTTCAAATTTAGATCTTTAATTTCACCCTCTTTCTTAAGCTCTAGGGTTATGTACCCAACCACTCAACACTTCTCCATGGATGTCTAAAAACATCTGATTTTTTTTTTTTTAAAAAAAACTAACTACAAATTTGAAAATTGTTAATTTGAAAATTGAACTTGTAATTCTACCCTCCCCCCACCCTCCGCAAAATAGCCCATGTTGCAGCTTCCACAATCTTAGAGAAAGAGGCCTGTTTATCCAGGTAAAAATCATGGAATAATTTTTGACATCATTCTCATACTCCATAGCCAATATTTCAGTAATATTCAGAATATATTCAGAATTAGGCAACTTCTCACTACCGTCATGTTGTCTTCCGAATGTAAGTCAACGTTTTCTCTCACTTGGACTGTTGCATTTGCCTCCTAACATGTCCCCTTACCTCTAATCTTGCCTCCCTATAGTCTATTTTCTCACTTCAGTGAGACTGTCACACCTGTACACAAAATTAGGCAAAAGAGGAAAGTCCAAAGTCTTTATGTGGCCTGTGACACCCTACATAGACTGCATCTCTATGTCTGCCCACAAGTCACGTATGTTCCCTCTCTGTCTTCATCTTCTACCATTCTTTTCACTCACTCCACTCCAAACACACGTGTTTTGTTTTGTTTTTTGTTTTTTTGTTTGTTTGTTTTGTTTTGTTTTCTTCTAACACATCAGAGATGGCCTCACCTCAGGGCCTTTGCATGTTATGTTCCTGCTGCCTGGAAGACTTTTTCTCCAGATAATTTCATAACTGCTTCTTTAGTTCTTTTGGGTTTCTGCTAACATGTCCTTTCTTCCCTGGTAAGACTTTATATAAAATCATTGACCCCCACCCCCCCAACACCGTTCACTTACTCTCCCTTACTTATGTACTTTTCATCACAGCACTTCTTAATATTTACTTAAAATATTTTTCTGCCTTGACATGAAAATATGCACACCATCTGACATATTATATATTAACCTGTTTATTTGTTTATTGCCTTTCTTCTTCTTTGTAACTTGTTATTGGAGATTTTGTTTGCTTTTCTATCTCTATAGCCTAGAAGAGTGACTGACACAGCGTACATGCTCAACTAACTTCCTATTGTCTGACCCCAATTCTGGTACATAAAAGTCACTGAAAATGCCTTCCTCTGTGCTTATTATCTTCAATGAAACACCTTCTGGAAGGCAAAAATGGAATAGTAGGGCTTCTGAAAAGTGATCCTGGGTAATCATTAGAGCCAATATTGACGTGGGGTATTTTCAAGTCCTTTCACACTGATTTAAAGCTTCTGTATCAGGTAGCAAGCTTTTACAGCATATGTGCAATGGAAAATCCAACTTGACCTGGCTCAAATGACGAGAGGACTTCCAGAGGCGGTACGTCCAGAGGTAGAATCATTGAGCCCTCAGCCCCACAACACCTTTGCTCTGTCCTGTGCAGTGCTGGCTGCATCCTCAGGATGCTCATTTTTGTGCTCCTGGACTGGGTACCTGAGGCACTAAAGTCACGTGTGTTTTGGTCATGAGAGAGAGAGAGGCTTCCTGTATCCCTCTCAGCAGGTCCATGAAGAGCTTCTCATGACCCTCCAGAAATCTTTATATTGTTTCGGTCAAAGAAGAGTCACATGCCCATATTTGACTCCACTGCTAATAAGGAAGGGAAGTTCCCCATAGACAATCCAGGCTCACCGATGAGCAGAAGGTGGTGTAGTTAACTTTCTCTTGAGACATGCAGGCTACATGAAAGAAGTCAGAAAGCTGAACTAACTCAGACTTAGGCTTCTCTAGGAGGTTAAAGGAAGAATGTCTGCTAATCAGGTGGTCAAAAACTTTCACTATTGTCTGAAACCAAAGACTAAGGGGCAGTGCCTTGAAAGCTAAGAGACAGCAATGATCATAACTGGTGAGACAGGCAGTTAGATGTCGTGTGTGTGTGTGTGTGTGTGTGTGTGTGTGTGTGTGTGTGTGTTTTATTATTATCATTATTTTGTACATTATGATGTCTTGACATCTTAAAAACCTTTCTAGGTGGGAAGAAATTGCCCCTCTTGGTGCTAGCCAATTCTTAGGATAGCAAAGGGTCCAGCCAGGAGCATATATTTGGAATGCAAACTGAGCAAGCCAGAGCCCTACCTCCTCTATTTGGCCCATGTACCTCAGGAGAAAACATTCCTCTGCCTTAATCATCCCAGAGCCAGGTACCAGGCAGTTAGAGACCACCCTTGTAGCTACATAAAGCCCACTGAAATTATTCCAACTAGCCAGTCCTAAACAGTTCACCCTGTCATGCCTTGCCTTTCCCACGGAAACCCCAGTAAAGGCTCTGGCCTTTCTTCTCTCCTGTCTTCTGCCTCTTGACCTCCTGGTGTCTCTCCCATGTGGCCCTGTCTGGTGTGCTGTGTTTCTGGGACCTGTGAGTATAATTAACTCTGTTTTCTTGAGCCTCTCCTGTGTTTCCTCTTGTAGTCGTACCTGACTGACCATCACATAAAAAATTCACAACATGGGGCTTTTCCAGAGAGTGAGGGTTTGTGGAGAAGGCTACAGGCACATTTATTGTTTCTTTGCTCTGGTCTTGGTCAGTTTACTGCTCCAAACTACTGAATGAATGAAGTGTGAATGAAGTCGATTTTTTTCCATTGACTTTTTTTTTTTCAAACTCCTGTGATACTAAGGGTAAAAGTACAGATTTTTAAAAATGTTTCATTGCTTTCCACTTCTAGCTCGTCAATAAAGAAAATCAAACACGGATTTATGGATAGGAATGATTTGGTTCAAAATCCAGACTTCACCACTTATTAACAATATACACTTTGTGGAGTTACTTTATCCCTTTGAGATTCATGTTTTTATTCATTAACATGTCTACAGAGCTTCCTTCAGTGGCATTTAATCCAGTGTTTGAAAAAGTGTGTGTAAAAAAAACAACAACCCTGATTTAAAGTAGATAATCTGTGAACACTGGTCTCTGTCTCTTTCCTTTTTAGCAAGGCATGCAGCTACAAGGAAATGTTGAGAGTTCCTAAAAGTCTACAACTTTCCATCAAATAATGGGAAAGGGAGAGATAGGTAAACTTTCTTTGTTTCTAGATTATAAGTCATAAGACTTGTTTAATTGGTAAATTTCTATCAACAAAGTACTATTCAATAAATAATTATTTTCAGTTGATGGTCTGATTCCCTTTTTTGCTTGACTTTATTGAAAACAAGATAACCCACTAATTATTTGGCAATAATCCAGCCTTTAATTCTAAATTGTAAATATATTAATACATCTTTCTTATAATTATAAAGATTTTCTAAGACTAAAAATAATGCAATTAACATGTTAATTTATATGGTTTAACTTCTTTCACATCCTCATACTGTATTTGAGAGTTGAACTATCTTGTAACTATATTGATTAGAAAAAGTTAGGGGGCATGATGTCTTGTGTTACTTAAAATTAAATTTTAACATAATATCTTTTCCTTTTATATACATCTCTGTGCCCGTGCCCATTGCCTCTTCCCAGATTCTTGCTGCTTACTCACTGTTGACCCAATCTCCTGGTGACCATAATGACCCATGGATGTAAAATGAGCTGTCAGCAGTATTTTCACAGCCACTTTGTGAAATTAGAGCATTGTCAAAAAAAAAAAAAAAAAGAAATATAGGGGAAGGGAAAAAACAAAACTTGACATGATTCATCCAGGTAAGAGCTGGATAAATTTCCTGTGTCTTTCCAGATAATTCCTTTTCCTTCTTCCCAAAACAAAGGCCAATAATGCTAGAAGCCCCACAATTCCCTTCGGTACCACCTACTTGCCTTCATTGTAAGGATATGGGAAGGGAAAACTTTCCATTTTTTTTAAGCACTCAAAACTCTGAAACTAGCCTTGACCTTCTGCCAGTATAAATGAATTGCTTTAAGATAGTAGCTATTTCACAAAAATAATTAATTGGAATTCCCAGGCCAGATGACATTAGTGCTAGAGAATCCAAATACTGAAGCTTGCTGCAGGTCAACCACTGACCAGAACAGGGAGGAGAAAAAGGAAAAAAAAGCAAACAAAGGAAAAAGCAGGCCCAAAGACTAAAGAAAACACTTTGTATTAGATGATTCCTCATCTTTTAGAATCCTGTATAATGTCTAATGATTTCACTCTTCATGCCTTAGTCTGTCCCAGCAGTACCAACTGTGCTTTTCTTGGCATCCTTTACAATTTACTCTAATCTCAGTACAAGTTTCCTAGTGGAATCCTGTCTAGCACCCAGTTACACTTAGCGGAGCCAAAGTTCTCAATCCCTCAATCACTTAAACCAGCCAGGGGCTCCTCTGACTGGCACACATGTTTTCCCCACCAGAGCCATGATTCTCTGTTGATTTGTGCTGATTCTACACACACTGCTGGTTGCAAGTTCATATTTGGATCCAGGCAGTACGATCTGTTCAGATTCCAAGGCCCATTAAACTTCATCATCTTGAAGTTCACTGGCATAGTTATTATTTTCAAGAACACTTAAAAGTATGAAACACACATTCCACATTTACTAAGTATAACTTTCATCACCAAGAGAATTTCCATATTCAAAATATGAGCTTAGATTTGATCTATGCTTTATGAAAGGAATTCTTCTAAAGAAAGTCTCCATTTCAGTTGAATAAACACTCTTTTATTTGTATTTTCTCAACATATTAATTTTTACAAAAAGGGGAAACATGAAAATGAGAAATTAGAAGATTAATTTATAGAGATAACTTTAAACACCACCTCATGCTATCCTAGCCTTATATCAATTTCAGGTGATACTCTGGAGAACAGTGAGGCTCCCATAACAATGTTTTTTATAAAGTCTGTTGTTGTTGTTGTTTTTCTTTTTAACATACCAAGAGGAATCAAGTGAATAAATGCATCTAGCAATATTTGTACTTGAGGCATTACTTCTTTGGGGATTTGTGAATCTTCAAACTACAATACTGTTTCACTACAGATATGAATCCAATGTTTACATATTTAAAGTTGACATATTAACCCAAAGAAAAAGAAAAATAAATAATTCTATCTTTTGCATGCAATTCACTGAACAGTGCTAAAGTGAATAAACAACAGGTAGAATCGCAAATTTCCAAGTAGTTTCTAAATAGGATTTATTTCCTTTTGCATGAGGCTTTTTTCCTTCTTCCCTAGGAAATCAGTCCCTGATATAGCTCCACTGTCAGATCTATACCCAGAGGTCTGAAAAATGTCACAGATAGAGTATAATGTGAATAAAAGAAATAATGCTTGTAACAAGCAGCAGCAACAACAACAAAGTGTGGTAATGGTAATAAATAAGTGCCAAAATATGTCTCTTGGGCTGTAGTAGGCACGAGGTCTTCTTGATTACAATAGATAAGTAAATAAATATCTGGACATAGAAACATTTAAAATTAGACTACATTAGTTTACTTTTAAATTACTTAGCTACTTCAAATTATTATTTAGCTGAGTCCTCTAGAAGCATATATAAGAAGGACCCATGAAGTAATGGTTAATTCAGGCCAAGCACACATCATGGTTCAGATGTGCTGATCTATGTTTGTAGAAAAGCATCCCTTAACATCCTAATGCATTATTTTATACTTAAAAGGATTTTGGTGTATGGGGGTAACTTTCAGATGTTTCTGATATTGTAAATATATATGATAGATAGATGATAGAGTATTCCATGAGTCTCATTATTCTTTCCCCGTGTTCTACGTAGTATTTCCAAAGGGAATAGAAGCAATGCACACAAGTTGTGGCCATTTTCTTAATCCACAAAGTCAAAGGACTCTGCTACCTGACCAGCATGCATCTCTTCTACTCTGCTTATCCCCCACCTCAACCCCACCCCCAGCAAACCACTACAAATGACATTTAAACTATTCCAGTGTATTTTATGGTCAATCACAATGAACAAAGGGTGCTAATGTGTTGCTGAATATCTCTGGGGTCTTTTAAACAAAGTCTTCCAACAGATTCCAGAAGAACAAAAATATCTGGGGCATATGTTTTAGACCCTTTATTTACACTAATTTTGAGAAGTGGCTGTCTTGCAGTAGTACTGAAATCCTAAACTACCTAGGGAATGCCAGGTAAATGCTAATTCTGAACATATTAAGGAGAAACAAAGAGAAAACTTCACCATGACTGTCTCACCCTGTTTCAAAGCTGATCCTATATAGGCAAAGAGATTCTTATTCTTTACTACCGTGTTTCCCTGAAAATAAGACCTAACCAGACAATCAGCTCTCAAATGACTTTTGGAGCAAAAATTAATATAAGATCTGGTTTATATTATATTATATTATATTATCATATTATATTAAAGATCCGGTCTTATAGTAAAATAAGACCGGGTCTTATGTTAATTTGTGCTACGAAAGGCTCATTAGAGCTGATTGTCTGACTAGGTTTTATTTTCGGGTAAACACGGTAAGATGTATAATTTCGTGACAGAGCTACCACTGTTTTTTCAGTCTGAAAACCATCAGCAGCAACTCAGATATTGTTTTGAGCTGTAAAATCACTTTACCAGCTAGTATGATTCTGTGCTATCTAATGATATATCCACAGCGAGGAGATATTATGGATCATGTAATGCATTTGTGATTTTTATACTACCTTTATAATGATCTAGTTCTTATTTATGAGATTCTAATTATTTCAAAATAAATTATTTGTCAGTATAGTATAAGGGTCATCATGTTAAATGTTAACTTCCTATAATGATTTAAGGTATGTTTTCCTATATTAAATCAATTGGAAGTGTTTCATCTTTTACTCAGAATTATTAGGATCTTTGCCAAGTGGAATGTAATTGAAATAAGAAACTTTTAGTGAGTTCCTACATTTTAATGATTTCAGAATTGATTCTGGGTATAATCAATAAAAAGTCACACATCCAAAAATGTAGCACACTGTGCATGGAACAATAGAGAGCAGTGGACACTTTGGTTAAAATCACTAACAGAATAAATACACATCTTGATTGGTCAATCAGATAAATAGTCCAAAGGGGTCCTTTTACCCTCTGTAAAAAGAGGGGCTAGCTCTGGATGAAAACACCAGCATTGTTAAAGATAAAACTTAGAAACATATGTCAAGGAATTCCTTGCATAAAGCGTAGCTGAAGACAGTCCGTTTTATTAAAACTAGTATGCCAAGCGCTTTTGTCACTTCCAGTTCTTTTATCACCTTGCAGTCTTCCTACTGATCAATTGCCTGTTCAAATGTTCCTTTTTGTTTCCCCCTAGAGAAGGCAACTTCATTTCTCTTGAAAATAGCTCCATTTCCTGTTTTGTGGCTTGGGGTCCTGAAGCTTAGACCTTCTTATACTTCCATCAAAAGGTGTCATTAATTCTAGGGCACTTGACAACCATGTTTTCTTCAAAGACACTGAGAAAGTGGATGGAGATTACTGACCACCTCTCACCCCCCTGCCCCCGCCCAACCCCTGCCATTGCAAGATTTTTCTATTTTTATGTCTGGATGAACGTTTCTACAAAACAAATTTATTATGCACCTTTTAAGTCTGGTTCTAGGGAGATTATGCCTACTTTTCCTTTCTAAAAGTGACATAGCTAGGTGCAAAGAACGTAGTTATGATTGCACTATAATTAAGGGTGTATATAATTAATCATCCAAACCTGAACACTTTTGAGAATGAAACAAGGCACGTATGGTTACCCTAACTGTATCTTTGTGAGCTGAGGGGCTGGCAGTGCAATTTAGGATAGTCTGGGAGTGAAAGGTAGAAATAAAATTAACTACTAACTATATGTTTATAATCTTCTTAGAATACAATTACAATATAAAATAGTTTTTGAATGTAGAGTCGGGTTTTTAAGAATTAGAATACTCCACCAAAGGAATAAAAGTGTTTTTCTTTAACTGCTTGAATTGTCCACTCAGTGTTAGGCATGGTTCAGTGAATCAGGGACATGCTGGCTAAACATTTTTAAATGGGATTCTAGTCTATAGAGCTTTTCAGTGTCTTTTTTACATCTGTAACTACCATTGACCTCCATGGAAGGCTGCTTTAAGTCTGGTTCCTCAGAGGCAGACCCTGCAATGAACATTTACGTGTATGTACAAGTGATTTACCAAGAAAAGCCTCCCAGAACTTACTTGCTTCTTTTCTTCGTTTCCTTCCATCCTTTTTACATACTAGAAGGTAGAATGGAAGCAATGTTATAAATAGTGGAAGATACAATGTAGTATGAAAGTTCAGGGGATAAAAAAGATCCCAAAGATTCTTAAGGATGATATCAGGGAAGCATAAAGTAGGTAATCTAGGCCAGTAGAACACGTAGGATTGGATGGATGGAAATGGGAGGAGAGGGAGATGTGAATCAGATAATATTCCTCTGCGTACAGATTGCAATGGCTTCTTTACATTGGAAATAAAATTAAGTCAAACTTTATTTCATGCAAGATCAGGCTCCACCTACTTCTCTGACCTCTTTTCACGTCAGTCTTCACTAAGCCACCTACACTGGTCTTCTTTCACTTCCCTATACATGCCGAACTCAGTCCCATCTTAGGAATTTTGCAGTAGCTATGCACTCTGGAAAAGTCTTAAGGGAACACTGTAGAGTCATGTAGTTTTTCTATATCCTGATTGGACTGGTTGCTACATGGGCATATGTACTTACAAAAATTCAGCAAACTGTACACTGCAAATAAGTATGTTCTATTGTATGTGAAATATACCTCAAGAAAGTTGATTTCAAGGAAAAAAAAACCCTCTAACTCAGTTATAGAGGGCATCAATAAAGTAGAATAGACCTCAAAGTATTTGTTTTAAGAAGAATTTTGCAAACACTTATCAATTATTTAAAGTGAATTGGTAAAATTCAGTTTTTTTGGTATGTAGAAACTGATTTTCCCAGGCTTCAAACATAAATAAATGGATATGAGTTATAGTCTAAAGGAAGTGGAATTTGGCAAGGAGCATATAGCATGAACTTAAAACTGGGTGGTGGACTGAAAATTCAATAGGGAGATATCACAGACTTCATCTATGATTTTCATCCAGGAACAGATCCAGACAGCTGTAGACTGTGTAGGGGGCCCTTTAAAATACAGTTACAAAAATCTATTAAAAAAAACACAACTGATTTCTGTTAAATTTCTTAAGTCAGATCTCAGTTCATCACAGCAAAACAAAACAAAACAAAACAAAAACCCTTCGCTTCTTCTCTCACAACCCATTCTGTATACAAGTAAAAGACATACAAGTAAAGGAAATAAGCTAAGACATAAGGAAAGTATATACTACTGAGAAGAAACTGAATTATAAGAAAAATGAAATTTCTAGTGGTGTTTTTTAATTTTCTTCCTTTGGCTGTGGCCTTGATGAAAAGGAAAGGGAAGAATTTGTGCAGTTGGTTCACTACCCCCCAGGTTTTTAGAATTATGTAAGGATAATAGTATTTCCCCACCCATCCCCTGAGGAGCTTTTAAGACTAGCATCTGTGAGGTGCATTTCCTAGATAAATGCGAACTGCCCTTTGACTCTCTTCAAGATAAGAAAACATTGACCCTTTCAACCAAGTTATTTATGACATTCACATAATGCGAAACAGTGCTGAGACCTGTGAGGAACGCCCAGAAGTACATATACTGAAGGCAGTTAAGATTCCCCTCTGCTACTATCCAGGAGAGACCACCACACAAGTCGAACAATGCCCAAGGCTCATTAAAAAGTTTGATGAATTTAATACAATTCAAATTAAAGACAATCTCAGGGGAACATATTTAGAAAAGAAAACCAGATGGGGCTCCAGTGTAGAGCATCCAGGGAGCCAGTGTGGGATGCCTTATAATCTTAGAGATTCTGGAGACATGAGAAAATGTGATTTATCTTTTTTGGCAAATTAACATACAAAATGTGTTGGTGGCATAATATTGAGTTTCAGATTTCATGATGAAATTTTCCAGATTGTTAACAAAACAAAACAAAACACTGAATATTGAAAGGGTCATCCCCCTCCCCCCTTTTGATAAGACTTGCCAAAGTAAAGGGGGAAAAAAATAAAAGGAAAGAAAAAAAAATGCACACAATATATCAACATTAGCTATCAAGTGGGAAATGTCAAGATGTGTGCCACCAAGAAAATAAAGACAGATCTGAATGTCAACTCGACCAATCACTGTCCTTTTCTTAGTATGGGATAATAATGCTAAATGATGACTTTGTACAGGAGACTGGAGAGTCGGCGAGTGCGGATTCTTTCAACAAAGAGTGTAGAGAATGAAAGAACATAAAACCCAACTAGCTGTTTTTAAAAAATGACATAAAGTTTAAATGTAAACCCAGATACAGTGAATCTGGGGTTGTCAATTTGATTTAGCCATGGTGGCATTGCCATTTGTGAAATTAACCCTGACTCAACTTAGGTATAGTTTAAGTCCAACTGTTTCTCTCCAGTCACACAAGTGTTGCTAACTCTGAGGAAATGATGGAAAGTTTTTGGTTTATTTTGTTCTGTTTTGCAGCATCTCATGAAAACATTCTTAAAATTTGGCACTGATCAGTTGTATTAGTAATATTTTACTTTGAAAATTTTAGTAAGCTCAAACCCAGGACAAGTATTCTCAAACAGAGCAAGTACTTTGCACTTTCAGTGTGCTCCCTTCCCCAAAAAATATAAAATAGTACAAATTAAATTAAAGTCACTTGAAATTCTGTCACTCACATAGAATCATATAAGAAATCTATCACAAAATGAGATCCTACTCTACATCTAATTGAACACATTTTCCTTTATTATATATAAAAATAGCTTTTCATGTTATAACATGAAGACTAAAATAAAAATTTTTAATAGCAACTTGATACATTGTCTGGGTACACCATAACTGAGCCAATAAATAGACCATCTTAGTTCATTTTGGTTGTTTCCAAATTTTTCTGTGCTTAAACACAATAATAGGATGAATATATGGAGTTACTAGAATAACTGATATGCATTTTAATTTTATTTATGGGATCTCAAGGAATAAGCAAAACTAAAGAATTAAGGATTGACTCAATAGTTTTAATTTCATGGTGTACAATATATAATGTATCAGAATTCCATTCTGTCCCATATTTCTTTATCCAATCTTATTGACACAAACTGGTAAAAGAAATAGGAATTCTTTAGAGAGTAACTAGAACACAGGAAGCCTAATATCACCTACAACAACCTTACTAGAAACCTAAGGAAAAATTTGTGTCACATAAAAATAAGTAACTCAACTATAGCTCACACTGCCAAGCTGGAATGAAAAATGAGGGATGAGAGAGATTGTCAAAGGGAGGTATAAGATCATATTTAAAGGACAGCAAGGGATTCACGAACTATAGCAGGTTAATATCTAAAAACAAAGCTGCACTGAGCAAATAAAGAATATGTTCTATATTCAATTGACAGACCAGATATAAAGAAGTCATCAGGGATCCTGGTGAAACTTTTGGTTAGAATGTGCAAACTGTCACGCTAAGCTGACTTGCGGTGCAAAGACTAATGGTTTCCTATACACAGCGTCCACTGGGAGGAAATTGGAAGCAACCAGGGGACTTCAGAGTGGTGATTAGTTTCCCCATACTTATCAGGATGGCAGCACCTGGACAAAATGATAGTGGGGTGGATTTCGAGAAAAATATAACTTTTGGGAAGATATTAACATGGCTTCTACAAGAGGAAAATAATGCTCCACTAATTGATTCAATCAACATTGTATATTCCTACTGATTAATCCTCTAAAATAATACATCATGTCCCTTCCTCTCCTTATTGTTGCTGCTCTCACAGCTTAAAGCAATGAATTAGATTTTTCAGATAATCTGCAAATAACCTCACTTCCCATAGTACATCCTTTATTCCATCAGTGGAGTAACGTCTCCAGGACCTTTTCTGCTTGCACATGTTTAATTACTCAGACTTCAGGATTAAAAAAAGAGCTCTCCACCATAGTTCCGAAGGCCTTCTGCAATATGGCCTTTTCTGGTCTCACCTTGCTCCATGGCACCTCTCCAGAAATGCCTGACAAACTACATGCAGTTCATCACACTGGGATGCTGCTGTGTGCCTCCATATCTTAGCATGTGCTATTTTTTTTTTTTTTTTTCTTCTCAAAATACACCTCCTGTCCCTTGACAGCCAAGTTATTGTCTTTGGAGACTGCTTAAGTGGCCATCTCAGTTAAACCTACAAAGGCCTCCCTCCAAGGGAGAGTTAGAAGTTTGTCCCTCTGTAGTCTCATTAAAGCATTTAGCCAATTACAAAGGTGAAGCTTCTTAAGGGCTAGAGGAGCTTTCCTGCTATGTGAGCACATAGTCACTTACAGTGCCTAGCACCTAGCAAGTTCTCAACAAAGATTTATTGAATAAACGAATCTCTTAGGTTCTGCAGAGGTGGTATCGACAAAAGAGAAGGTAATCTTATTTCTAGTTTCAAAAAGGCTTTGAAAGTGCATATCCTATAAGTGGTCAAACAACAATTTAAAAAAAACAACAACTGGGTTTCCTTGTTATTATGAAAACTGTTTTGTCTTAAATACGGAAGTGGCTTAATGACAGGAAGCAATGTGTAGGAATAAATGATCATTTCTCTACTTAGAAAAGCGTTAGTGTCAAGTTTTCCTAGGAACTTCTGCTGGAACAAAATCTCAACCAACATGTTAAATATATAGATTAAAAAAAAAAAAAAGACAGAGGGAATTCCTTAAGGTATTTTTTTTAAAATAATAGGTCTTCTGTGTAGTGAAATACTAAGTTGACAGACATAAGTAACATGCAAGAATATAATGAACGCAATGAAAACGACAAATAATAGCACTTGACTTGACCTGAGAAAATAAAGGTTAAAGAAAAATTCGCTCATCCAATTTATTTTGAGTACCTATTATATACAAAATCCTATTTTAAGAGTGCAGGGGCTACGAAAGTGAACAAGACTGAGTCCTCATACTTACTTTAATACATTAATACAAATATTAAAGTGAAATGCATTAAGCTTTAAATAATAAAGTTTTATAGATGTTTAGAAGAGTAGGGATAATCTTTAGTTGGAAGAATTGGGAGCTTCGGGAAAAAAAATATGTGATATGAGCAGCTAATGATGTTTAGATGTAATTCTTAAAGCTTTGTGGAGATTAACAAGGGAGGTAATTTTAAATGAAAATTAAACGAGAAAGAAGGGTCAACTATAACTTTATAAATACAATTAGACTAAAAAGAAATAATTGAAAACAAAGAAAATACTCAGAAAGTTGACTGGATGTGAGAAAAAGGACAAGATGAGTAAGGTAGAGGGTAAAAATGAATTTATTCACTACTACACTGTGAATTATAAATTGTGACCTACAAAAAAAGATCATAAAGGTCTGGAGAACTCAGAATGTTGCTGCAATGGAAGCAGCAGCAACAACAAAACCATGCAATTATGCATTATAAATTTTATTGGAAATAAATAATTTTATTGGCAATAAAGCATTTTATTCAAAATAAACCACTAATTGGGATTCAACTGTCATATAAAGCAATGGGGTTATTGTACTTGAACGAATCTTACATTTTAAGCACTTATAGTTTGCAATTTATTTCATGTACATGGTTCTCATATCAGGTAAAAAAATAGGTGTTGTCTTTCTCATTTTATGGGTAGCAGGACATAGATCTAAGTAGTTTAAATAACTTTGTTCAAGCTTGCATAACTAGTAAGAGATAGGCAAATCCAGGAATAGAACCTCAATTTCTATAGGCAAATTCAATTTCCTATTACTTGTTCCATTTAGCACTCAAGGGAGATATAGATACAAAGAACGAGAAAAGGTCCTAAAAGGGTATCACTAAAATAATCAAGAAAATAATTTTTCCTTTAGAAGGAGAAACTAAAAAAGTATGCATATTAGAAATCTAGTTTGGAAAACAGTAAATTTTGTTAATAAAATTATACATGTTGCAAATACAGTGAAGATGGCTTAGGTAATGAAATTCAGACACCTAGAACAGGAAGATAGTCTAGATCAGAAGTTATAAACACACACCCTCTTGGCCACATCTGTTTTCTAGACATTTTTTGCATGACATTCACAGTGTATTTTAATATGATATTTTAAGTAGTCACAATTTTGAAATGGGGAGATTTTATAGAAAGATCCATATTTGCAGTTTTGTTGGAAAATCAGAAGCTCTGGAAAAAATAGGCTTTGACCCGATAGAACATTCAGCCTGACTGAATAGGAGCTTGCTTTACCCTTTTAGAGAAGAATCTGTTCTCTGCTTCAACACATAGCCCCTGATGTACACTACAAGGGTACACTACTCCCCAGTGGATTATACTCAGCCTGCTTTATACCCTTTTATTACTTAGTAAGCATCTGAGTGTTGGCCACTGCTCCAGAATCTAAGCAGAAATGTTTGAGGTGCCAGTTGACGCTAATGGCAGGCAAGTCAGTTATACTCTCCTTCAAAAGAATTCTTTGGGTATGCTAACAAAAAACGAACATTGAATGGGATTTTAGAAGACACGTTTTACCCATAAAAATGGACTTCCATGTTAATGGCAGAGCTCCAGGGGGGTGGGAAATCTAAGAAGTCCGTCTTCTAAAGAACATGACCTGGCTCTTTCTGAAGCCAAGTTTTTTATTCTTCTTTAGATTCCATGAGATTCAGATTCATTCATTTACCCTATAAATATTTACTGAGTTCTCACTGTATGCCAGCTACTGTTTTAGTTCCTAGGGCAAAAGCATTGAATAAAATGGTCTAAAACCCCTGCTTGTGGACCTTACATTTAGTGAGAATAGACAAAAAATAAACAGTATCAATAAGTAAACATATCGTAGGTTCAATTGGGAATGTGTAGGGATTTGTAATTGTATTAAGGGAGACCATGGAAGGTCTCATTGAGAAAGTGACACTTGAATAACAATTTGCGGGAAGAAAAGGAAAATCACAATGTAGCTGAGGCAAGAGTATTTCCAGAAAGAGGGTCCCCAAATTATTACTATAAATTGTCCTTTGTGTTTGTTAGTTCAACTTTTTCCCTGCTACTTAAAACCAAGAGACTTCACCATTTTGACCTGTGAGTATGGCATATCTGATAATTCCAAAGTTATAAAATTTAAGGTATATTTTAATGTGTCAGGGCAAGGGCATTATGGAATATTGAAGTACTGAATAAGTTTAGTATTTAAAGTTCTTTTGTTTTTATCAACTCTACTCTGCATGCAAGATTTTCTTTTCTTTTTCTTTTTTTTTTTTTAAAGTACCAAAGAGCTGTGTTCTCAGAAGCAAACCATTATTACCGGGGGGAAAAAAAAAAGAAAGAATTTGGGCTTTTTCTTAAAGTGAGGCAAGGGAGAAAACATTTTCATATTTATCCCTCATTTTGGGGCTTCTCCGAAGGCTCCTAGATTAATTATCATTTTTTTAAAAAAGTAAGAAAATAAATTATTTATTTTGCACTGAGCATGGTCAGATATTTTAACATTTATTTGCCTTATAAAAACATCATTGCACCAACGAGTAGACTGAGATTCAGGCTAAATAACTTATGCAAGTTTATACAGCTAAGAAAAAAAGAAAGCCAGGATTCCACCTCACCTGATTTTAAAGTTGTGTTTCTGTATTATGAAAAAATCAGAAGGTTGTTTTAGACCATAATGTGATCATAACCACTTAACCACAATGGCACTTACTTAAGGTGGCTCTTTAATATAGCACTAAGAAAGAAATTCACACTAATTTTTGGCAGCATTGTGTGATGCAGATGGAAATATATGAAGGGCAGATTCATAAATAAATTGCTATTGAAAAAGGTGTTTTTTACTGACTGATGTCTTCCTGCAGATTTATCTATGTACCATTAGACATCACGCCTTTCTTGCAGGAGACTTCTGGAAAAATTCCCGAAACAGCAGTTAACAGTTTCTATATGCAGAAAACTAGAGGAACAAGAAATAAAGAAAAAGAGAGACGGGAAAAAAGAAAAAAAAAGGCTGAGTTCCCAATGGATTCCATTGTGCTCAGGACACGGCAACCAAACACTGCTCTCTGCAAAAGAAATGTCAGGCCATGGTGCTTTAGAGGACCATGCAGCCCTCTCACGTAACTGTTCTGATGAGGTGTCACCTATTTCCATCCAAAAGCTGTTGTAATATGATAATACCTTTGGGATAAGGCACTTTTCTGTCTATGAAATTATTGAATGCAGGCCTTATTCACCTCTCTACATTAGGCTTGGATGCTCAAAATCTGACTTTAGGCCCTGCAGAAACGAGAGGAGACATCCAGCATATGAAAATCTTCCATCTGGAAAACTCCTTAATGGGAAATAGATGAACTAGATGATCCAGTAAGGTCCTCCACATCTTTAATTTCCATGATTCTGCCTAGGAAGTATTCTGGAACTTTCCTAACCCAAGGCAGATTCCACTGATTGCTAAGGTGGGGAGGGGAGAAGGGGTAATTGGCATTGAAACAAGGAAAGGAGCTGTCCTTGATTGCTACAGAAAGATGGAAAGCCCAGGGCAGGAGGAAATGGGGGTAATTGATCTCACACCATCTTATCTTGCTGAAATACCAGAAGAGAGGAATGGAAGCACCAGGCTGCCAATTTGCTGACTCTTCTGGCAATGGAATGGTCACTGAAACTATCCTCCCAGTAATTATCTGTTAAGAAACAGACTCACTTTCCTCTTTAGGACTCAAGGCCTGTTCTTACATAAAATAAGCAATTAAGTAAATGCTTTTTGGTTCTCCGTCACTTCTTTAACTTCAGTTTCTAATCTGCTTGTTGTTAACTGCCCATGTCCTTAAGAGACAGAAGTAATAACTGGCTGCAGAAGACCTCAATGTGGGGAAACCAGAAAAGGGTTTGCACTATTTGCTAAAGAAGGTATAGGAAGTGATCTGTATCATTTATGAAATGTTGTTGCAAATATTAATGAAAATATTGCAGTTTCAACTACATTTGAGTTTAGGAATATAAAACATAAACTCTTGCTACTTCATCTTCATAGTTACCAATGTGATTCAATCTCATGGAAACTATGATGACAAAACCGGTATTTCAAACCAGATCTATCTTCCCCAGACTCAGCCAACACACTGCACCATTTAGAAATGGAAATTAGGGCCTTTCCATTTTATTGGCTTTGTAAACTGGTCGTATCATTAGTAAGGCAATTTTATATTTGGAATTAAACATATTTTCTATTCGTTTTGATCTCTAGGATTTTGAACCCTTTATGCTTGAGATTATCAGAAGTCCCTGAGTGCTCACTTCTTTTCCCTCTTTTATGACCTTTATGTACAAAGGCATTGTAGGCCCTGCCCTTGCTTTCCAGGAATTTATTTCTGATTCTTCCATTTTGTGAAATCCCGTTACAGAAAAATAATCACTCATATTATACATATTTCTATGTCTTTAAAAGCGTTTCAATGTTAAGAAAATATATTTTCTACACAAAGATGAAATGAGGTATTTCCTGAAATAGAATTTTTAGCTGACTGTGACATTGTCTTTTATTTAGCCTTCTTATCTAGCATTCTTAAATGAGGGTAAGTTAGTTTTTTGTTGGTCTTTTTTTTTTTTTTTTAACTCTTTGTATCTACCTAAGAGAAGAAACCTCCAATCTCCTGACCTATTCCAGAGCCTAAAATAATAATTTTTTTTTTTAAAAAAAATAATGTTTTTAGAAAATAGGATGTCTGAGGAAAACTGTAATTCAAGAATCAGTGAAGTATGTGAATCAGTGTCCTAGTGTAGGCTCCATTTTTGCTACTCACATGTTGTCTTTCATGATTGTGTTACTAACAGAAAGTGGCAGCTGTGACTGATTTTGAAAATATTAATGTGTGACCCCTTGAATTTTCTTACTCCATATGCTAGGAGCCATTATCTAGGTATAATATACATATGCTGTGAAGAGTCCTCAATGGCCTCTGCTTGTAAAGGACCAACTCATTGTGATCATTGCATATGGAAGCAGCTCTTGCCTCATCTGATATGTTCAGCTCTGGATCCCCAACATTTAGCACTCTGGGAGACACAACAAGTGTTTTTGAAATGTTGACTGAATAAACTGAATGAATAAATGAAGTATGTTCATGTATCAACAATACTATAATTTTTCTTTTCCTGTTACAGAGCTACCAGCTGTTCGTAGAACAGTGAAGGTTGAACTGTATTAATATAAATAAACATTGTCTGCCCCTAATTATACGTGTGACCTTGTGCAGGGGACTTCCCTCTCTAGACCCCGGTTTCCTCCTCTTTTACAGAGAAGGAATTAAACTAGGTAATCTCCAAAGTCCCTTCCTGTTATTCCATACAGTGATTAGTGTGTGATGACATAGCACACGTTCTAGTATAATTTACAATGTTGGGGGAGGCGGAATTTCCACTCACTCCTCCTCAAAGAGGACATGAGATGAGTTTAATAGGCGAGTGCAGAATGCCAAAATAAGGATTTTCTCCCATTCACAGCCTGCTAGGTTTTTTTCCCGTTTTGTTTTGTTTCTTTACATTTCCAGTGGCTAAGAGGGTTAAGAGTGGAATTAAGAGCATCAAAAAATATATTTTCTTAATGGCGGAAAATATGTTATTTAGACCAATTAAGGGGATAATTGTTGATTTTATTCACAGGAAGGACAGTGCTTTTCATATTCATGAAATATTAGTGACTCCAGACCCATTTAATTTCCACACATCTGTTAAGTATAGAAAAAAGAAACCTAATGATCTAACAGAAAAATACACTTAAGGCTAACATTTGGTTCACAGACCTATCTTTCTGTTTGCCAAAATGAAGTTACTGAAGCTTTCGTAGTAATTGTTGTGACTGAGCACAGCAACGGGACTTATGTATATTAATGCTGGTATGTATACACATGTATTTGCGCCTCCTAAGCCCATATTAGAACCTGCTATTTATTTCCTGAATGAGACCTAAATTAGATAGTGATACTCTGTGATGCTGCTGAGAAATGGATGTACAATGTGTTCTTGTTTAAAAGAGAGACAATGAGTAGACAAAGACACAAGAGCATTCAATTACTATACCCCGATTTATTTTTTAGCACAGTTCTTGCTGAAAGGTCTTTCAGGAAAACAAAGACATCCAGAAAGTAACCCCCAGTCTCTGTGGACAGCTTTGTTCACTGACAGCCTGCTTGGTGAGCAGTGCACAAACTCCTGGGCGTAGAGCCCTGGTCCAATTCTATTCCCTTCTACAACTACTTGGTGAAACCTCCTCAGTTTCTCATCTGTAAAATGGGGTTAGTATAGAATGGTCATGAGGATCAAATGAGAACGATGTGAGTATACAAAGAAACAGTGGGAAAGGGCATGGAGAGGTCACCGTTAAGTCCACACCAAAAAAGTTACTCTGTATTACTGTTTTTACTTCTCACAAATTTCATAACGCCCTTGGCTATCACTAGGCAAATATGAAAATTACCTTGTCACAGTAGCTCACAATATTTATTTACCTATGTTATAACATAATCCAAATTATAAACTTGCCATCACCAACAACAACCACGGCAGCTGTCCCTACCCTCACCTCCAGGTAACAACATTATGAAGGAATTACCCCTGTGTGGGGAAGAAACTGTACGTTCAATATTATTATAATATAAGAAATACAATTTGTACATGAAATAAGTACATAAATTGTGAAATATATGTGCAGACTAACTTGTTTCGCAATAGTCTAAACACTGCAAATGTTAAGTATAAATCAAAACAAAGATAAAATATGAATGCCAATTTTTTTGCGAAATTGATCATACCACATCAGATTATAAACTTCCAATTTTAACACTTCTACTTCTGACTTAGGAAAAACTTTATAATGTGTGCATCATGGAAAGCCAGTGCATTTGCTCCCCACCCACTCTGCACTACTACTTCTTGATGGTACTACCTGGGCAGGATAAAACCACTCTGAGATGATATGATTGATCTGGATCAGCAAGAAGGGAAATCACCATATTCCAAATAGCTCCCTTCCATCTTTATCTTCCCCAACAATATAGGATTTGTTTTTCTGCAAAGCTCTTTCCAGAACTGGCAATTTAAAAAAAAATGAAAATTGGGTATCTCTACCTCTTGAAAAGCTTTTAATGACTGCTTTCGTTAATAACCAATCACAGCTGAGAAATCACTCGTCTACACCTCCCTATGTAGATCCATCTCTTTTTTCTCCACAAACTATTCGTTGTTACCCTTTACCAAACATATGTGATCAGAAGCCAGTGCTGAGAATCTTGCAGTTGGTCAATTCTCCTGGTTAGGTTCCCAGCCTCCTCTCCTTTACACTGCCTTGGTGTCAAAATAGTCTGCTGATTTACCTACTGAACTTCTATAAAGAAAAAAGCTGTTCCATACAGTATGAAGACATACATAGTTCTACTAGGGAAACTAAATCTAAGCACACAGAAATGTGAATAAGAATCCAGAACAGTAGAAGATAAATGTCGGGTCAAAGGTATGGATGTAAAGTGTGTCTTCTATGAATTTCCCCAGCCTGGTTAGTTTGGGGGTGGGCGGAGGAAATAAATGTGCTCCCTCTAAAAGTAAAGCCCAAATTTGGAAGGTTCTACCTCCACATGCATGATTTCAGGAACTTACTTCATCCTTAAAAAAACAAGACAAACGAAAAAACCACGTTACTTGGTTATTCCTTGGAGTTTCAATCACACCTGATTGGTGTGCAAAATTATGACTGTTCAGGTACTTCAGCCTCAGTTTTCACTTTGCAATCAAGTACCCTCAAGCCACCTAAAGGAGGGTGCTGGCACTGACTCAGGGCTCTTCTGAAAAACTAAGGCAGTGCACCACACAGCCTTCTTTTGACTAACTTTAAT
Source organism: Rhinolophus sinicus (assembly GCF_057876585.1). Taxonomy (NCBI): domain Eukaryota; kingdom Metazoa; phylum Chordata; class Mammalia; order Chiroptera; family Rhinolophidae; genus Rhinolophus; species Rhinolophus sinicus. The sequence continues at coordinate 23,067,437 of NC_142504.1, forward strand.
AAGATGTAACAACATGTTCCATGGCTAAAACCATATTTAATAATTTGAATCAATATTGAGAGTCTTTTCTACATATCTCTTACCTCCTTAATGTCCCTTTAATCGAATTCTTAAATATATGAGTTTATATACTCATTAAAGATAAATTTCAAAGTAAGAGAATTATAGTTGATCTCATTAAACAGTTTCAAATAAAAGTTATGAAAGATCTTTTTAACTATAAATGTGTGAATTTGACAACTACTACTTGTAAACTCTAACAGAAGGATGTGGCATTTAAATTTTTGCCAATCAATTATACTGCTATATTTTAGCCACTCTAATTCAATTCTGGAAATGTTGATTGTGTACAGCTGTAAAAGGGAAATCATGTAAAATATACAATAACTATTTAGATTTAAGAACTGTTACTTTATAAAATACATACGTCAAATATCCATGATTGTCATACTTGTATCCCTCCTACCTACTCAGGCTAGTATAGATTGTGTGATCAATTGTATTTTCTAAATTAATTTTTTAAGATTTTGATAATACAGCTAAATATAGCTAACATACAATATTATATTAGTTTCAGATGTACACCATATCTACTCAACATTTATATACCTAAAGACGTGATCACCATGGTAAATCCAGCAACTACAATATTGACTATATGTCCTATGCAGTATATTACATTCCCAAGATTTACTCGTTTTATACCTAAAGATTTGAACCTCTTATTCCTCTTCACATTTCCCTCCCTTTTTTAATTTTTCAATTACAGTTGACATTCAGTATTATTTTGTATTAATTTCAGGCGTACAGCATAGTGGTTAGACATTTATATAATTTAAGAAGTGATCTCCTTGACTAGTCTAGTACCCACCTGGCACTATACACAGTTATTACCATATTATTGACTATATACCCTATGCTTTACTTTATATCCCCATGATTATTTGTAACTATCAATTTGTATTTCTTAATCTATTCTCCTTTTTCACCCAACCCCCCTCCCATATGGCAACCATCAAAATGTTCTCTGTATGTCTGAGTTTGTTTCTGTTCCATTTGTTAATTTTGTTCTTTAGATTCCACTTATAAGTAAAATAATACGTTTGTCTTTCTCTGTCTGACTTACTACACTCAGCATAATACCCTCTAGGTCCAACCATATCATTACAGATGGCAAGGTATCATTCTTTTTTTTTTTATGGCTGAGTAATATTCCTTGCATAAATGTACCACCTATTCTTTATTCATTCATCTAAGCTTGCCTTCATATCTTAGCTATTGTAAATAATGCTGCAATGAACATATGGATGCACATGTCTCCTCAAAGGAGCATTTTGGGTTTCTTCAGATAAATAACCAGAAGTGGGATTACTAGGTTCTTCTTTGTTTCCAGTTATAGCCTTTGTTTTAAAATCTGTTTTGTCTGGTAAAAGTATTGCTACCCAGCTTTTTTTTTTTTTTTTTTTTTTCCATTTCCATGGAATATCTTTTTGCATCCCTTTACTTTCAGTCTCTGTGTGTTTTTCAATCTGAAGTGAGTCTGTTGTTGGCAACATATATAAGGGTCTTGTTTTCTTATCTATTCAGCCACATTATCTTTTGGTTGGAGCATTTAATCCATTTACATTTAAAGTATTTGTGGATAGATATGTAGTTATTGCCATTCTATTATTCATATTTTTTATTTGTTTTTCATCTTAAAGAAGTTTCTCCTACATTCCTTGTAATGCGATACTGGTTTGGTGGTGATGAGCTCCTTTAGCTTTTTCTTGTCTGGGAAGCTCTTTATCTTTCCTTCAATTCTAAATGATAGCTTTATTGGGTATAATGATCTTGGCTGTAGGTCCTTGCTTTTCATCACTTTCAAGATTTCATGCCAATCCCTTCTGTCCTGCAAAGTTTCTGTTGAGAAATCAGCTGACACTCTTATGGGAGCTCTTGTAGGTAACTAACTGCTTTTCTCCTTCTGATTTAAAGATTCTCTCATTGTCTTTAACTTTTGGCATTTTAATTATGATGTGTCTTGGTGTGGGCCTCTTTGTGTTCATCTTGTTTGGGACTCTGTGCTTCCTGGGCTTAAATATCCATTTTCTACACCAGCTTAGGAAAGATTTCCATCATTGTTTCTTCAAATGGGTTTTCAATTCCTTGCTCTCTCTCTTCTCCTTCTGCACCCCTGTGATATGAATGTTGGTATGCTTGATGCTATCCCAGAGGCCCCTTAATCTGTCCTCATTTTTTTGGGGTGTTCTTTTTTCTTTTTGCTGTTATGAATGGACATTTTCTGCTACCTTATCTTCTAAATCACTGATTCGATCCTCTACTTCATCTTATCTACTGTTGATTCCCTCTAATGTAGTCTTCATTTCAGTTTATTCTTCATTTCTGACTGGTTCTTTTTGTTTCCTATCTCCATTTTTATGTTTCCTATCTCTTTGTTGAAGTTCTCCCTGAGATCACTGAGCATCCTTATAATGAGTGTTTGGAACTCTGCATCTGGTAGATTGCTTGTCTTCACTTTGTTTAATTCTTTTTGTGGAACTTTGTCCTGGTTTTTTATTTGGGATATGTTTCTTTGTCTTCCAATTATGGCTGCCTCCCTGGGCTTGTTTCTATGTATTAGTTAGGGCTACTATGTCTTCCGGTCTTAGTAAAGTGGCCTTATGTAGTAGGTGACCTGTGAGATCCAGTGGTGCAGTCTCCCCAGTCACTAGAATCAGGTGCTCCAGGTATGTCCCTTGTGTGGGTTGTGTGTGCCCTCCTGAGCCTTGGTTGCTGTTCCATCCCCCAGCTTGTAGCAACCACCATTCTACTTCAGTACTCATGATTTTGAGTACTCTAAGTGTCTCCTATAAGTGGAATCACACATTATTTGTTTTTTGGTGACTGGCTTATTTCACTTAGCATTACGTCCTTAAAGTTCATCAGTGTTGTGGAATAGGTCAGAATTTTCTTCCTGTTTAATGCTGAATAATATTCCATGTATGTATATACCACATTTTGCTTATCTACTCAGACACTACTTTCAATTCTGAGTATATACTCAGAACTGAAACTGTTGTATCATATGGTAATTTTATTTTTAATTTTTTTGGGAACTATCCTTCTGTTTCCACAGTAGTTATGCCATTTTACATTTCCACCAACAGCATACAAGTGTTCCAATTTCTCCAACTTCCTCACAAACACTTGTAATCTTCTGGTTGTTTTTTTGTTTGTTTTGTTTTGTTTTCTTTTTTGTTTGTTTGTTTGTTTCTTTTTTTATAGTAGCCATACTAATGCTGGTGAGGTGGGGTTTTATTTTAGTTTTGATATATATTTCCATAATGATTAGTGATGTTAAGCTCTAATTATATTTTTAAATAGTATAGGTATAAAACCCTTTTCCCTTCTACTTCACAATTCTAAGAAAAAACAGCTAAATAAAAAGGAAATTCCAAACTGTGAGCATAATTTTACCACTATAAGTTTATTTTTTAAAGGATTAATATAAATTTGAAGAAAACAGGTTAATGAGAACAAGTTAGTTTATTTTATATTTAGTCTAAAGCTTTCCAAAGTAGCAATTAAACTCTTTATTGAGTTCACACCATTCATTCATTCTTTCATTCATTCAGCAATTACAAATTGAGGATATCATTTGTGTTTCACTCTGCTAGTTTCTGGGAATGTGTACATAAAACCCCACAGTTCCTTCCCTCTAATAACCTATCTTTAGTTTATGGGGCATTATTTTTCTTTAGCCAAGTACAGGTCAAAATAGAGAAGTGCCATGTAGTCCTACTAAGATTTCAGAGAAATCCAGTTCAAATATTTTCTCTTTGTATTTACCAGAGGAGTACCTAGAAAATGTTCCTTAAACTGAGTTTCCTCATCTGAAAAAACAGGGGTAATTATTCTTACTCAAGATTTTTGTGGATTAACCAATGGGCAGTGCAAATTGGTAAAATGGGTGTAGACATCCCGATAATGACTTTAACAATCTTTTATTGGCACATATATAGCTAAGAGTTTATGACTCTCTTGTTCCAGCAAAGAAAAATAGAGGTTTCCATTAATTTAGAGATTCTCACAATCATAATTTATCTTGAATAGTCATCGAAAAAAAGTCAGTAAGTGGAAGTAAACTCTGCTGTCAGTATTTAGAAGTTCCATGAAACAAAAAGTACCTGGAAAAATGTAGACATGAGGGATGTAAAATTGTTTACTGAGACATGTACTTTAGAATTGTACATCATCCAACATATTCACAATTTTCTTAAAGAGATAAAATGGATCTCAGGATCTCCTATCTGGATTCTAATATTATTCAATGTATTAATTTATTTAAAGAAGGAAAATCTGCCCTTCTTGAAAAAATGTGCTGGTCACAAGGAGTTGGACCATTCTTACCCTAGACAGCAAATTCTCATTGCAAATTCATTAACTGGTTGGATTCTTAGGTGGCTTGCCTACAGGTAAGAAAAAGTTGATGTGTGGATGAGGGCAGCCTCCTTTTAACACTCCTTTTAACAATAAATACATGTCATTGTAGAACTGTAAGTTAATAATTTGTTTTTCTGGTATTATATGGCAGTCTCACAATCCTGTTGATGCTATTTGTTTTTGTTATGTAATATTAAAAAAGCAATTAAGGTTTGCGATGTTAAAATCAAAGCTTGATCCTGGACACTGACATCAAGATGATTGGACACAAGAAAGGAATTAATGCACCTGAGGAAGTGCCTTCCCCATCCCCCATCCAGGGTATTCTAATCCCTTCAGCACTAGCCCATGCACCTGGGAACAATCCAGTTATTTTCTAAAGCTTAAAAAATTTCTACAAACCTGGTTTGGCAATTTTCTATACATTTTGTTAAAATATTTTGTCAATTATTATTTTCCAAATACTAATTTAGAATTTTTTTTCCTCATCTGAACACTGGGTAATTCTAGAAGAAGAAGAAAAAAAAACAAACTATTGTATTTGAATAATTATGTTTACAAATTTTGATGCTCTGCCTTTATATATTAGCCTAAATTAGTCTATACAGATATCATAAAAGTATGATTCTGGGTCAAAAATAAAAACTTAGGCCAGGTGTGAAGATTTGTTAGTGTTTACTGTACGATATAAAAATGCAAAAAAAAAAAAAAAAACTGAAGTAGAAAAACTGTGCTGAAATATATTTACTGTTTGTTTGTTTTGATAATTCAGTAGTAGATAGTCATTATGGTTTATTTTCCCTTGAAGCATATTTTGTCTTTAAGTTATTTTGGTGTATAGGAATAGAGTACTTTCACATTTGTACTCTTTTTTTCTCAATTAAACTACAGTTGCATTGTTCATCCTTATATTTTTCTCTTTATTGGAATGCTTCTTGAAGTTTTCTTTCAGATTTTTAAGTTTCATATTCTACAGTAGAATTTGCTTGCTTCTCTAGTCTGCTGCCAGGGAGTTAAATATAATAGTAAAGCTCTTGAAAAATGGAAAATAGGAAAAATTGAAAATTGGAATCCTGTAGGTTTGTTTTATTTTGTTTTTTTGAGAAAATGTTTGTGTACCTGTGTGCTTTGGGGATTTGACATTAGTCATTTCGTTGACCCTAGGAGAGGATGTGGCCTGAATCGTCTCAAATAAGGTCACTTTCATTGTTAAATTTTATTGTATTCTTTGTGTAAACCTGATTTTAAAAATTCCACCTATCTTAATTGTTTCTGCCTCTATGAGGATATATATATATATATATATATATATATATATATATATATATATATATAGTTTAACTTTATCAATCCCTGTACCTATTTGTTAACATTTCCTTAAATGTGTTTTCTCCAGATGTTGAAAGTAAAAAAGCCCTTGTTATTTTTTCCATTGTCACTCTTTACTACTTTCCATAGGCGGCATATTGTGCACGCCAAGGACTGGAGGAAATAACAGATGTGTGAGCCCCAAATTATAGGCACAAAAATAACTTTCATAAAATAGGTTTTAAATGATACTACTTTCCAAAAAGCCAGCTCTAATTGACTCAAGCCTAGAAAGCAGCAACTTTAGGGAACATCAGACACACGTCCACTGATTCCAGAAAGTGCTCCACAGTGTGACATTAGCTGGGATGATGACATTCCCAGCTTGCTGCCAGCACATTCCAGGAGGCAGCCTGGGCATTTTGGTACCATTCAAGCCAGTCTCCTCAACAGTATTGTTCTGACACCGCTGAGATGCTATTTTATTTATAAAACAACTCCTGAGAATGCCAACAAAATTGCTCACCAGCAACAGATAAAAGAAAAAACAGAGAGGCAGAGAAATAAGAGGGGAAACTCCTCCAGTTTTTTCTTTGAACACAGACAGAATCCTCACCCCCGGATTACTGACTGGAGAAGCCAGGGTTCCTGCTGTTCGCAGAATGTTACAGATGGCTGCCTGGGCAGGAAGCCCTCCCCCTTCCGTTTACGGTGCTCTGGGGAATGCAGGGGGCCTGGAACCAGCCCTCTCCTTCCCTTCCAAACCTCTTCTTCAAACCCCTACTGAGTAGGAAAAAAAGAGAGGGAGAGAGAAGGAAAAAAAAAAAAAGAAACACACACACACACACACACACACACACACACACACACAAAAAAAAAAAACGCCTGTCCCTGGAAACATTTCTGCCAGTCTGTATTTTTTGTTTTTGTTTTTGTTTTTAAATGGCATCTTGAATTAACCTCTTCACTCCCGATTAGAATTGCGATTTATAACTTTGCCGGCATCTCTTTAATGTCCTGAATCAATTCCACCAGTTCATTGAAGTGCCCTACCATTTGGGTTGAATTAAAATGGCACTTTTGAGTTATGCAACAATTGCAAGTAAGCAAAAGCAGGTTTGAATTCTGAAATAATTAAAGTATTTTAGCACATCAAATATTGTATTAATAGTGTTCTCTAGTTCCATTTTTTAAAAAAATCACATCTTAAAAGTTTTGTGCTTCTCCTACTTTTTGGTGCAATTTCTTTTTTAAAAATATAAATTTTAAAAGTACCTTGCCTTTATTTTTGACCTATTTAAAAGGGAGTTATTTTCATAATCATAGTTTTTCAATTATAATTTAAAGGCAATTTCATTATCATAGCTCTATTTTTACATATTTTAAGGCATACTATATTTGTTTAATAAAGTATGGCTTTTTTTGAAGATAGCTCTTACTTTTGACTTTTGACTTACAAAGCTAGATAATTCAGCTAATATGTGCATCCTTCCAAAGAGGAAGCATAAACCAAATACTTTATGCTAAAATATAAAATGCAGTGTTGTTTCTAACAACTGCCATTACAGTAGAAACAAAATATGCCACAGGAGGAATATATATTTATTCTGAAATATTTATATTACACTTATTTGATTCAAAAAAAATTGTAGGGGAGGAAAAATAATTTTCCCTCTACACTTCTCTGTTCTTGGCTGAGACACTCCCCGCCCCCCAATAAAAAAACAGATTAACATGAAAAAAACAAACAAAAGTTTAATAACATGTACACCTCCGGTATACATGGGAGACCCAGGAAAACTGAGAAACTTACATTGGAGAATCAGGAAAATTGAGTAACTCTCTGAAATGGTTCAAGCCATCACCTTAAATACAGATCTCTAGCTAAAGACAAGAGATGTTGGGGAATAGAGTAGCCATTTATGGGAGGTTATCAAGATAAGCACAGTAAACAAGAGTATGGTCATTACACAGATTTAGGTCAGTGCCTTCTCCATGGATACGTTTCTAGAGATTTAGAATTATCCTTCTCTTCCTGGTACAGAGAGGGAGACACCTTTACAAATGGGTATTTCCCTTATACAAGTAAATCTTTTACAAAAGGATAACTTCTACTTAGTTGTCAGAGCTTTTCCTAGATCTGCTGTTTCTTAAAAATAGTCAAACTAAAATAATCATATGCCAAAAAGACATACGTTAGGATGGCACATTCTGCTCCCCTTCAAAAGTTACAGACCGCCCAAACTCTATAAGACCAATGATAAAATGCTTAGGTATTTCATCATATCAAAAATAAAAAAGTCTGACCAACTATAGTTAATACTCCATAAAACAGACAAATAAAGGCTTAAAGAAGAGAAACTATTGAAAATGCAATTTAAGAATGTAACAGATGGAAGACTTAACAAGAAAAGAACTCCTTAATTTCATATTAAGAAATCCAGATATTCTGTGATTGACTACATTTATATATTGATTAATTCAGCAAATATTAAATGCCTTCTGACTTGCAAGAACCATGCTGGATAGTAAGGATTCAATCATAAGTAAAACGCACTATGTGCCTTCAAGAAACCGACAGTTGGGTGGAGGACATGACACTCTGAGTTTCCATCACTTTCTATGTAAAGCCCTTTTATCTAGAGACTTAGAAAGGCTACATAAAGACAAATCAGTTCAACCAGGTCTCAGCTGAACAATTTCCCAGTCGCTACACCTGGCATCCATTCTGATTAGTCACTGCATCTGTTCTGGTTAGTCCCAAAGCTGTACCATTCATTAAATATTTTTAATAGCATGGCTGTTTAGACACACTAAAAAATGTAATCACTCAGGATTTCTTCTGTGGACCCTGAGAAGAAAGATTCATTTCATGTAAACCCCGAGAAGGAATTAATCTTCTGTGGACTCCCAATGATCAACCAAGGTCCCAAATTTTGTGACTAGTAAGAGTCTAGTGGGCATTTGATAAGGGATCCTCACATACTCTGCACACCGGGAAGAAGCTCAGACTGAACTCTAGGCTTTCCACACTATGCCCTGCTTGTTCATGCTGTCTGAGTCAACCATTTCAGGGCAACCTTGGTTTCATCTTTCTACCAAACGACCGAACCAGCCCCGTCCAATCAGAACTGCACAATTCAGATACCTCATTTACTTAAAATGAACCTGACAACCTGGCTGATAAAAGGTGGCCTCCCCTTTGTCTCAGTGGAACACAACTTCAGTTGCTACCTGAATCTGTGTCTCCCAGGCTGAAGTTCATTTTTGCTCAAAATATATGCCTTTTATTCTTTATTATAGTCCAAAATTAATTTTTTTTTACATTTCAAACTTTTAAAAAACGTATTTTACACATACACACACACACACACACTCCATTTCCAGCAAAATTCAAACGCATACATAAACAAAAAATAAGAAAAATACATTGAGTTTCTGAGAAATGTTTTTTCTTTGAGAAAAAGAAAGAAATGTGAGTTGGAAGCCTCAACTATTTTTGCGCTACCCTTAGATATTATTGTGTTAGGAAGTGATGCTCAGAAGTACAACAGTCTTGCAATTTGGAGGAAAAGCTAATGTCAGAGGTGTTTACCAGGGACCCTGCAAACTTGAGCTACTTAATTACCATTTGGGATGGACAACCTGCGAATTTCTTACGTAAGCTATATTGATATCGCTCCCTGTTTAACCTAATTTTGTTTTGGGAAACTTAAGAGCATTCAAAAGCATGTGAACTGAAATAATATATTTAAAGGAAGTAGGGTGACTTTTGTTTCCTAGGAATAAAAATTGGATGGCTACACTTACATTCAAAATAAAGGATGCCGTAGTATATATTTAATTCATGCAGGTTTTCAAGTCATAAAACTTCTTGGGAGGCACATTAAACTATAAAATCTAGATTCTATAATTGAGTATTGGTTCTTGGATAAATGGGCCTCTTCTCTGCTTTCTTGTATTTCAAAGTTTATCTGACTTTGATAGCTAACTTCAGGTGACTCTCAGCTTGCTGGTTTCAGAATCAGTGGTGCAGTATATAATCATACCTTGAAATTTGATCAACCACAACATAAAACACTCAATAGAGATATAAGCCAACTCATATAAGTGAGAACCCAAGCCAAAGCCAAAATTTCCATCTCCATGTGTAATTGTCATTGACTCTAAACATGTATTTGAGAGGAAAGCAGAAGGCCTATTGGGCAAATTAGAGCCTGTCGTCTTCAGCTCACTAGCTGTATCATAACCATTTTCACATAATACATTCCAAAATTCAGTCAAATGGAAGCATCCAGAAAAAGGAGGCATTCTATTTTCATGGCACTTTTTGTCTTCTAGCCTACAGACTTCCTTTGCTATAGTACAATTAGTTCCAGTTCATATGAAGACAATGATATATAAGAATATATGTATTTGGGGAATCTGAACACCTTATGTCATGTAGTTTATTGCTAAATTATTAGGGCTCAGGGGTTTTAAAAGATGCAGTGATTTCCTAAGCACAGAAGAAAATTACACAGCTAGATATCCTCAATAAAAGATAAGCAAAAAATAACTGTGTATATGGATGGGTATGTTCTGTGTGAATGATCTCATTTATTATATTTTTTTACTGGATAGATGAATAGAAAGAATCATAATAAAGATACATGAAAGTGGAAAAAGAACCTACGTTGTTTTAGCATAATAGATAAAACATGAAGTGTGTTTCAAGGAAAAAAATCAAGTCACACTGGAAATGCTTTAAATGTCTACATATGTAATGATTCAGCAAAGCCCAATGCGCTAATGACGGCCCATTGCCACATGCCACAATGCTGCAAAGCAAAGCCATTCCTTTAAGTTGCCCCTATCCAAGTCCATTAAGAAATAATGGTTCTAAGATGAAAGTCTTGTTAGGGTTTCAATGAAAATGTTTGGCACACTATGATGAAAAGTCAACAATCTGCTTTTAACGAGAGACACTGGAAAAACGTTGGTTAACATACCACTGAAAATATTAATTCTCCTTAATGGCAGGATGCAACATAGCTTTTTATAGTTTTTGATCCATGTCATAAATTTGGCTATGACAAAGGGGATACTCCGGCTTTAACTCATTGGCAAGAACACTAGCTATTTTCCAGGCCTAAAAGGTTTGGTCCTTAGTATTCTTTGTAATGCACCAAAGGGCCAGCTTTCTATTCTTGGAGGGATAGGCTGTCTGTGTGCATGCATACATGTGTGCGTGCGTGCGTGTGCAGGCATGCACATGTTTGCACGTGCTTGCACATGCATGCATGTGCATGTGTGAGTTTACAGACAATCTGCGTGTGTCGTCAGTATGAGTAGTTTTCTTTGAACTGTTGGAGACAGAAAATAAGGAAAAATATTACAAGTCCCAAGATTAGGTATCATTGCCAGAATTCCCGAATTTGCAATCAGTGAGGAAGAAAACAGCCTTACAAACCACAATAACTTGATTACTATATGACTGATAATATGCTATCCACTTCAACTGGACGTGGTTTAAAAAAGTATATTTTTCTTACACTTTTTTTCAGATTTTAAAGATGTGAGAATGAGAGGGGAAAGTGGTTCTCTCATTAGCTGAGAGCAATGAATTTTGGCTTCACAACTTACATTTCAAAGCAGTGTTTCTTATTCAAAATCCTCCAGTAGTATCCTCTTTTAGTAAAATATATATACACACGTGATAAATATAACTTCAGTGAAAGAGTGTAACATCTTATCCCTAAAATCATCTTTCTCCTCTGACAGTGACTGTTTGTTTTTCCTTAACAGTATTGAAAGGAAACAGATTTTTTAATTAGGATAACTACAGTGATATTTACTAAAGGGATAATCTTTGTTGCTAGGATAGAAGGGTACATAGCAGGTCCTCGAATAACGTCATTCCATTCAACATTTCATTATAACAATGAGAAAAAAAAATCAACTGCCAGCGAGGGCTACCATCTATGTTTGCATGTTCTCCCCATGTCTGTGTGGGTTTTTTCTCAGGACTCCAGTTTCCTCCCACATCCCAAAGCTGTGCATGTGAGATGAACTGGCGTGTCTCCATTGCCCCCATATGAGTAAGTGTGGGTGTGTATGTGATACACCCTGCAATAGAAAGGGGTCCTGTCCAGAATGGGATCCTGCCTTGTGCCGTCAGCTGCCAGATAAGCTCTGGCCACAAGTGACTCTGAACTGGGCTAACTGGATTGGAAAAGAATGATATTACCTGTTTTCATTAGTCTTTCTTAAATGTACGCATAGCTCACCTTTATTTCAATGTTTGATGTTTGAAGTGTTTGGGATCTTTAGTGATGTTTTTGTGACCAGAAATATGCCGTAGGAACTCACCTTTTGTTTATATCAATTAACCCGTGGTAAAAGTGGGTTCTTTATATGTTGGTCTGTTTAAAGTCACAGTTTCCAAGAACCCATCAATGACATTAAGTGAGGACTTACTGTAATTGCAATCGGATTTTAAGTTTATTCCTGCCGGTTTTGGATTCTTCTTCAACAAAAATACCTCATAAATTTAAAATGTGCTAATAGATTTTTATTTCCTCTATTTTAAATTTCATTGTGGATTCTATGTCTTAGAGCAATGAATGAGAACAAAGATGAAATGGGAACTTCATATACAGGAAAAATATAAAACAGCTTGTCACCAGAACAACTTAAAATTTTTTTATGAATAGGAACAGGAGTAGAGTGAACTATAATGCTGCTTCCTTATACAAGCAATTCTTAAACTTTCATAAGCATAAGAATCACTTAGTGGATGTGGGAATAGAGGACTTGGGAAAAATCAAAAATTTACTCTCAGATTTTAACTCAGTAAGTCTAGGGTGGGGCCCAGAAATCTGCATTTTAAATAACTTTCTCTCTACCCTTTGATACTAATGTCAGTGGTCATTTCCTCAATTTTAAGAAAACCCTATTTTATAACCTATGAAGAATTAAATTTTGCACAAAAAGTGTTAGTCTTATTCATGTCCCTACTGGTTTTGCTGTTAAAGGAATAACTTCATACTCACACTCCAAAAAAGTGTCATCCTTCAAAAGACAGAGCTCTCTCCAACGTAAGTTCCTGTGCTGGCTTGACAAACACCTGGAGATAATGTTGAAAAGAGAATATTAATATCACAGTGATGATTAAATTCAATTCAAGGTCCCTTCTAATCCTGACCTTTTCATCACAAGTCTTATAAATGTTCAGTGCTCATGTGTAAGACAAAGGAAAAGGGACAATAAAACACTGGTTGTTTCTTCCTTCTTCTTCTTCTTTTTTTTTTTTTGTATTTCTTAAACAAGACGTGATGGAGAACTAACATCATACACCTTTTTTTAGTAACCTGTAGTTGCACAGGGTTGGAATAATCTTACTCTTCAATCAATGCATTTTTTTTATTTTTAGTTTATATGTAATCTTACAAAATATGTATCGTTGTTAGGGTGTACATATATTTAGTGGACATACATAGCACTACATTCTATATCACATTCTCCTCTGTACTTTTCATTGATCAGTATGTCTTTACGGTCAGATTGCATTGCAGTGAGTAATCTAATCTACAAGTTCTAAGTGCTCCACAGTTCATGTTGTGGATCCTCCACGTTCTCCCTATCCATTTTTCCAGGATGGTGTCCCAACTGCCTCCAAATCCCCACCACTAAAAAGGTGCTCCAATGGATATGCTCTTACATACCCTTTGATGGACCTGCATACATCGATTTCAAGGCAGATGCTACCAATTTATATATTTAAAACAAACTTTAGCAAAGGAGAATTTATTGGGGTTTCAAAATTACTGTCGTTCATTTGGTAACCTTAGGAACACTGAAAAAAATCTATTTATGACAACCTCATGAGATGTATAGTTCACTTGTGAAATAATTGCTATCATTCTCCCATTCTCCCTGTAGTGTTCTCTAGAATGATGAGCAGATTTAAACAAGAGAGGAAAAAAAGAGAGAAAAGAAAAATATTCTCTGTATTGCTTTAGGTGAAAGAGAAATAAATCCTACTTCCCCCCAAATCTACTTAAATTAACTTGACTGTAAACATAGTCTTTTCACCTGGTTATCAATCCAAATATAAGATTAGTTTGAATCAAATTTAGTGAATAATTGATTTTTTTTTTAAATGTATAGCTTTAGCAATTTTTGAATTTTATATTTAAATACCAGTATTTTAAATTCATACATCTTTCAATAAGGCATATGTTGAATAGATCAGTTTGTTGTATTCATATTTATTGAATGAACTGTCACATCCTTGCATTTAATGAAGTGTTACTGTAATTTGATTGTTTATCTGGTGGTTCTGTCTTTATATTTGGAATTGTCCTGCCAGTAAATACACAAAAGCTGCTATGCAGAGGTCAGCAAATATCTTTAAAAACTTAAGAGCAACTTAAAGAAACCTTGAGAGCACAAATTAGAGACTCCTTGCACAGGCCCCTGAAAACATAATCCATGTGGCCATTCTGTTCTTAATTTGAATTCTGCATGCTTTTGGCTGTTCAATGTCCAGAATGATGGCTTAAGTAGCATGTTCTGATAAAATGAGGTTTCACATAATATATTTTAACAAATTGGCAAAGGCGTCCTTATTGATTAAGCACTCACTTCAATGAGACAGGGAAAAAAGAAGACGTTTTAGTGGAAGCGAAGATTTGAAAGCATGTAGGAAGTCAATGTGGAAATGCAATTTGAGAAAGATGGAGCAGAAAGGGTATCTCTGCCTTTGAGTTTGATGGAGACATAAGAAAGTTTCTCGGTTAACCTGAAATGCGTGATGCATTTATTTTTCACTGTACTACAATCCCCACCACTGACTGGGTCATGTACAAACTTACTGTAGACTTAGTTCTAATATGTTGTGCATCAGGTAGCTAATCATTGACAGAAGAGGCTTTAAAAGTTATTAAATACAGCAAATATTTTCTCACTGACTCGTCATTACCCTCTAAGGAAGGTGTAATTCACTACATTTTACTGATAAGGGAACTAATGTTTGAAGAAGTGGGAGATGCTTTGTGGTGATATTGAACGTCATGATACTCTGGAACTTCAATGACACAGGATATCCCTAAAAAGTTTGTGCTCTCATTCGTGGGCCAAACACTAAGTGGTTTTCAAATCTTGAGGACCTCAAAAGTAGGTTTGACTCGTGGAATTTTTATTGAAAAAAAGTCAGGAATCACAAAGAAAAACAGTATTTTATTGGCTTATTCAAAAAACACAATAGTTATTTTGAAAGGGAAATAACAGATAAACATTGTTTATATAAGGGTAATTCAGAATTACTTGGCTGCACTCATGTTTGTTGATAAAGCTGAAATGAACTTTCACTTAGATATACTTTGAAGCCCAGCTTCTGGCCTGGTTCCAAGGGTGGAGTGAAGGAGAAATCTGTCAGCAGTCGGTTCTGATTGTATTCAGAGTCTTATTCTGAGTACAGAAGACACCATATTTCCTTCCTTGCACAGATCCAAAGAAAGGCAAGATCTATCCCAGCCGTTTGTAACACCTTTTAAATTTTCTCTTCCTTTCTGATAGGCAGGCAGGAGGGACGAGGGCTGTGATAGTGCTATTTAAAGAGCTTTTCATTAATGTGTCATATATACTGAAACTAACTTGATACCCATGTTCTTCATTAGGCCAGGGAGACTCTGCCGCCCTCATCATTTGCAGGGTCATCTCTAGAGACTAGTTGGTTTTTGACAGGCCAGGTTTTAAACACACCACATAGATGTCTAAAGCCTACACAAATGTCTGCCCAAAGTCCATTTTGCAATCAGCTTGTTGACAGGGCCCCATAGTTCTAGCATTTCACTCCTATTCAATAGAAATTCATATAATTTACATAGCTTTAATATATGCATAGTGAATCTCTAAGAAAGGGATAAGAAATACATAGCATTGCTCAAACATATTTGATTTCAGAATGCTGGGAGGCTAGTAGTCACTTGTTTTGTTTTGTCTCTGAACTTAGTGCTATTTGAGTGATGTGAGAAAGCAAACCAATGAATAAACTAAAGTAGAATGACATTAATTAATTTGATTCCAGTTCTACAGTGGTTTTCAATCTCGGTTTCATGATAGAATCATCTGGCAAGATTTTGAAAATACTAATTTCCAGGCCAGCACCAGATCAGCTAAATCAAAATCTTTAGATTACATAGGAGCAATTTGTGAAAGTTCCCCTGGTACTGCCAGCACTGAGAATTAATGAGCTAAGTAATCATTTCTAAAAAACAAAAAAAGTGAAGCAATATATGTCTCTTTAAAGTTTCAAAACCTAGGAGTTTATTTACCTAGTGACAGATAAGT
Source organism: Rhinolophus sinicus (assembly GCF_057876585.1). NCBI lineage: Eukaryota > Metazoa > Chordata > Mammalia > Chiroptera > Rhinolophidae > Rhinolophus > Rhinolophus sinicus. Next base: position 23,083,505 of record NC_142504.1, read on the forward strand.
CTGTCGGTACTTACTGAATTCAAACTTCATGTGCACGTACAGTATAGTGTATCTTAGGTTAACCCTTCATAACCTTACTCAACAAAGTGTGTTTCAAAGGTCTAGAAACTTGCTAGAAATACAGAATCTTAGAATCCCCTCTGAGAACCACTGAACTGTAATGTGTCTTTTAACAAGACTTCCTCAGGAGGTTTGCATTCAAGATTGGGGGAAAAAAATCAATATATAATTTCAGCTATAGGAAAATCTTTTGAAGTTAGGGGTTTACCATTTTTGTGATCCAATTTTACACAAGGAAATGAAATGAGCACTGTGTTAAGAAGGGGAATGGAGGATATTGCCCCCCAAATTTATAATGTGCAGGAAGACAATCAGTGGCGGGCTTTCTTAAGATGATTCATAGATATTTTCATCATTAATTCTTTTCATCTGACACCTAGTTTCATTTCGTAATGAACTTGCTATCTTTTCACATATGCTTTCTTTCTTTGGCACTACATAGAATTTTTTCATTCTATGTAAGAAAATTGCAACAGAAGGCAATAAGGCCAACTATTGAGGAATGAGGGGATTTGGTGATTGGCAACTGGTGACTGAGAAATTTAGGCAGCAGAAGATTGAGTTTCCAACACTGAGATTCAAAGTTCAGACAATCAGAGTCGTCATACTGACTCTTCAGCAAAATATCCTTAACTTGTATGTGGGATTAATTTGCATTAATTCTTTTCCTTATATTTCTCCTCAGTCTCACCCGACTCTTCTTTGTAAATGGAGACAAGGTGGAGAGAAGTAGGCCGGTAAACTCTTCTTAGAGGATCTAGGGATATTTAATCTTCAAAAAGTACATCCCTGAGAAGACCTTTGTTATACAAAGTTTTGGTGCACAGCAAGGTAGAAACTCTTTAGTCTGACTACTGCTTCTTAGTACACTTTGAGTGGACTGCCCCCACCCCCCAAAATAAGGTTTCTGCTAAAACCTCTCCCTTTCTAACATCCCCCAAATAGTTAACACTTTTAAATAAATAACTAACACTTATTTACATACTCATATTTACCAGGAACTAAGTACTATATATGTATTAATTCGTCAGATTTTCATAAGAAACCCATGAGGACACTGAAGCACAATTTTTCATAAATGAACTTAGTTTTTTAGAACAGTTTTAAATTTATACAAAAACCCCATACCCCGGGGTATTATTAACATAATAATTAACATCTTACATTAGTATGGTTCACATAAGGAACCGTTATGAATATGTTATTCTTAGCTAATGTTCACACTTTATTCAGATTTCTTTAGTTCTTAATGTCCTTTTAATATTCTGAGCATGAGATTTTTAAACTTCCAAGATTACACAATAGTAGTTGATATAACTTGTCTTCAAATCTTGACCAACTCCAGAGGCCCAAATTTCAGTACTACTTTATACTGCCGTATAAGAAAAAGCTATGCCCATTAAATGAGACTAGAAAAGAAACTACACTAATTTAAAAGGGTGTGGAAAAAAGGGTCTTTACTGTAGTCCTGGGAATGCCAGTACAATCTGAGGAAGTTCCTGATTCTGTGGAGAGCTTACATATGGCATTTGTGGTCAAAGAGATCATTTCACATCCATCATTTACAAATAGTCAGGCTTCAGTTTCTTTTCTGGAAATGGGTATAGTATCAATATTTAAGGGCTGTTCAGAGGATTTTTGCAAAGAGGAAGGAACTATTACTCATTGAGTATCTTTTATACGCCAAATGCTAAACTACTTAAACTATATATATATATGAACTTAGTTTTTTATATATATATATACACATATTTTTTCACTTTCTTTCATATCCTATACCCATGTGTCTATGCTCACTATTTGTAAAGAGAATTTTCATTACTGAAAGGTGATAAAATGTAGAAATGGCCTCACAAGTGAAAAGTGGGATATTTCTCTATGCTTTGAGGAAGTTGACTGGCCACCATCCTGCATGATTTTATCATTGGCTTTATGACAGTATCACCAGACTTGATCCAAATGTGCATTTAAGACCACTTCAGTTCTAATTTTATAATATGCTATCTCCCTACCTCAGTTTCAGAATATTAAATAACTGATATGCGAGTCCCAGAAGAATGAATTCCTACACAAGGATTAACTCAATATTTTGAGGCTTCTTTCCAAGAGTTGGTCTTGTTTTCCAAAAGAGATTTGGCTCCTAGTAAGTTTTTACTGTTTCCTCGTGCTTGTATCAGCATTGGGAAAAGGGAATTCATCTTTCATACACATAATACGGCTTTGGCAAAAAAGGAGAAAAGTCTGTCCATCCAGAAAGAAAAATTTACACACTCCCACATGTTCATGCCACCCACATGCAAAAGTCCGATCCTGGGAGTTGCCTTTAGAATTGTCATCATATTCTGATATGGATACTGGGGCGAAGATATACACATATCCAGCAGTCTCAAGCCCAGTGAGCTGCTCTTCCATTGCTATTCTGTCACATTTTTTTCTTTCCTTCCCTGTCACTATATCTATAGCTCTTAATACGTCTATGTTATGAATGTTGTAAGATGATTAATTAATTCAACTGAAATGTGCAAAATGTGTTAAAGCCACAAAAAGGCATTTAAAAATTAGATATCTGTTTTAAACTTTGTTTGAGTAGAGTTCATAAAATTTAATTTTTTCCAAAAATTGTAAATATAAATAGAAGCCTAATTTATAAATATGAATTATTTCCCACTTAAGGTACCCATGAAGGGAAACTTATCTGATCATACATCAATGGATTTAGAAAATCAAATTATTTGAGTATAGGGCTAAAAGAGGACCATGAAATGTAAAATTCATTTAGAAATACCTTAACCGTTCCTAATAATATTGTTAAAATTTTCCAGAAAAGAGATTTTATGACTTTCTGTAGTAATGTGATATATTTTCTTAAATCCTTCCTGTCTTGTGTTCGTATCTCAAGGGAAACAGAGGATTATCATTTCCCATTAATATCCCAACAAACATACACTAGCTCTGCAAAAGAGGGTAAGTAACTTACATGAGATCTGACTGCCAGTGTGTGTTAAGATGTATAAGAATAGAGACCAAGAAGTCCTTTGCATCTGGGTGGCAGTATAGCCAATAAAGAGTACAGGCTGTGGACATATACAACTTGAATTGTCTGGTGCTGCTACCTTTTATTATTTATTTTAACAGCATAATCTTAGAAAATTACTTATCCTGTCTGTCATTCTGTTTCCTCATCTTTCATTGAGGTAATGGTAGATGAACTCATATATTTTAAGGGGACAGAAACATACTTAATAAGTGGGATTTGTATTATTTCCTATGTAACAGACATGGCACTTCTAGAGATATTTTAAATCTTTAGTCTCCATTTAATCTCCTTATATATCATTCATGAGCCATGCTTATTCCCATTTTATGGGTGAAGAAGTAGGGTAAAGTGGAATTAGAAACCTGCCCAAGAGGACTCCATTAAACAGTGGCAGAGTGAGAGTTGAACTTCGGGTTATGTCACTTCAAAACCCATTTTACCATCTGCCTCCATGATCAGGCAATTAACATCTCTCCCTAGAAATTATACCATTGAAGCTCATTCTGTATACCCTGTGAATCGGTCTAATTTTCTTTATAATTATTTTAACTCTATTAGGAAAACTATTAATTAAATTCTCTTCAACTCAGTTTAATGATACAATGAGAATGTCAGGCTTTTTTTTAAAAAAAGAATATGTAAAGTACCTTAAAATGAAGACCAATTATTAAGTCTTTTACAGCAAGCATGTGTTGAGTACTACTATGTGAATAATGCTGTAGGTAAAATGAGTATCAAAAAGTATTAATGCTAAGTACCACTTTTGAAGGTATTATCTAAGTAGAAGAGATTAGACAACTCCTCAAAATTAGATAATTTTGAATATTTTATCATATATTGACTACTAACTTATCTAATTACTAACATGAGTAACAAAGGAAAGAAATATTTACAGAAGTTACAGTGGCTTTAGGTAGATCAATAAAATAAGTAAGTTATGAGCTAAGAATAAAATAATGAAGATAATTTACCTACAACATACAAAACATTCCAGACTAACGGTATAGAGTGAGGGACAGTATATAGGTAGAATCAAGTATGGCTTATTTAGAAAAAAAAATGAGGAAATAATCTCATTGGAGCAAAAAAGTGAGTTGAGAAGCTATCTAAGCTGAAACTATAAAAACTATTTCCAAAGCATACCATGACCAACTTGGATGATTAATTGCAATGTTTCCATTTTATCCTATAAGCAATTTGGGTCCACTGACAGTTTTTGAGGCAGGAATATTATGTAATGAAATCAGTATTTTAGAGAGATTTTTAAATGATTCTAGGTTTAATACTAAATTATTTTAATCCTTTTCCTCCCATCGAAATTTGGCAGAGGAAGGAACATAGGGATAGAATTATGTAAACAGTGTCAGAGTAAGACAGTGTCAACTTCTAGTCTGAAATTTCTGTGCATAATGGTTTAGAGGAAGAGATAATAAAGATCACTGACATGTTACTGGTGACAAGTGATGGAAGACTAAAGCATTGTGTGGACATGGGTAGAAATATCCTGAAGAATTAGCAAGAAATTTTGAGGAAAATGTCAAGAACAGTCACACAAACGTCACCAAAAAGCTACTTTCCCTATGAATGAGATTATTAGAGTGCAACAGCTAGATCATAGAAGGGACATTGAAAGGATGCATTATAAATACACAGAAACACCTTTATCTGTGCTGGGAACTGGAGAATGGTAAGGCCCTCCTAATAGAAACTGAAGAATTCTTGCTAAAAACACTGAAAATAAGACTAACTGATTTCAAACATTAAAGAATCCACCATTTCATTTCCCTTCCTGCACTCCCACACTAACACTTTGCATATGAAGGATAATTATATGAAACCTAGCAGTATCTTATTAATAGTCTCTATTTTAGAAGAGTGAAATTCTGTCAAGAAAATTTGAGAAAGGCATAACTATGTAAATAGGGCAGGTAGTCATGAAGATAAAAATCTAATGTCAGAGAAAAATGTGTGGAAAAGGAAAACATGGTTGCTGAATTTAACACTCTAAATGAGGTAATAGAAAATGTATCTGGCATTGTAGAAAATAGATGAAACGGAGTCAAGCTCCAGAAAGTCTCTCACAAAATGGAAGAAAATGGCTAAAATGTGAAAACCAATGAGAAACATTAAGATATATGTGACAGACTAAAGAATTTCAATGTGTAAAATAAAGTTTACGAAAAGATCATGGAATTGACAAAATAAGCAAAAGTTAGACAACAGAATATATTTTTCCTGAATTGTTGAAAAATATACTCAACATATAAGAGATTGTCAAGTTTCAGAAAAAATAAGGCAGATAAGTTGTTATCTACACATAACCTCATGAAAGTTTCAGATTTTAGGATTAACTTCTAAAACTACTATAAGCATCCAGACACACACACACAAAGTTTTGAATTTTAGGATAAACTTCTAAAACTACTACAAACATGCCAGAAAACAATGGAGTCATGCTTTCAATGCATGGGAAAATTCTATGACAAGGCAAATTCATTTATGTGCATGACGAGTAGGTGGGCATTATCAGACATGCAAGGGATTAGGGAGCATGTAATCCACATACTTTTCTGTTAAAGAAGACTCAAAAACATACCATAGTGGATTGGAGAATAACACAAAATTTCAAGACTGTGGAAAATAATGGTATGAAAGAAATTGTGGTGCACCATAAAACAAGGAAACATAGACTTAAGTCTAAATAATCATTTTCAGAAGTTATATAACAATATGTTGAAAAAATTCTTACATTATTGTACATGTAATATAAACATAATAATTTAATATTAATTTGCATATATTAACCAAAATAAGAGGTTTTGAAAAATAAGAGGGAGATAAGAAATAAAATAAAACTGAGCTAGAATTATTATTTTTTTCAAAAGATTTTACATAGGTTCTTTTTCATTCTTGACATTGATAATTAGATAACATTGGTTTAAATATTTTTAAGTAAAAAAAGATACATGACACAGCTATAACAGTCTTACTTGAATCTGGATGTGTATATGGGGCTTCTTTGAGCTCTTTTAATTTTGAGTATGTTTTTAAATGATCATGCTGAAAATCTCAAAACTGAAAATCTCAAAACTCACCCAAAGAGTTCTTTCCTTATGGAATGCAACAAGTGGACTGGTAATTCAACAGAGAAAGAATTCAAATATAATTATTCTATTAAGTAACTGATGCTAAATATTTTTCCTGTGGTTAAGAGATTGTTTAATAACAAAAAAATAACCACAACTTCCATAAGAAGCAGGATCTCAAGTGTTCATATTACAGTACTACAAAAGACGCCAAACAGCCAAAGCAATTTTGAGAAAGAAAAATAATGCTAAAGGCATCACAGCTTCCTGATTTCAAACTATATTACAAAACTATATTAATCAAACAGTATGGCATTGGCATAAAACCAGACACATAGATTAATGGAACAAAATAGAGAGCCCAGAATATACAATGGGAAAAGAACAGTTGCTTCAATAAATGTTGATGGGAAAACTGGATAGCCACATGCAAAAGAATGAAACTACACCCCTATTTTGCACCATACACAGTAGACAACTCAAAATAGACTGAAAATTTGAAATTAAGACATGAAACAATAAAACTCCTAGGGGTAAACTACTTGAGATTGGTCTTAACAATAACTTTTTTTTTTTTTTCTTTTGAGAAGGATTTTCTATCATTTGAGACAACATGGATTTGGCACCAAAAGCAAAGGCAACAAAAGCAAAAATAAGTAGGACTACATCAAACCAAAGCTTCTGCACGGCATAAGAAACTATCAACAAAGTGAAAAGGCAACCTATGGAACAGGCAAAACTATTTCCAAACCACATATCTATCAGGGATTAACATCCAAAATATACAAAGAACTCATATAACTCAATAGAAAAAACCAAATAACCCAATTAGAAATTGGGCAAAGTACCTGAATAGACATTTTTCCAAAGGAGAAATACAAAAGGTATATGAAAAGGAGGTCAAAATCACTAATCATCAAGAAAATGCAAATCAAAACCACAATGAGATATCACCTGTTAGGTGACAGCTGTTAGGGATGCTATTATCAAAATGACAAGAGTTAACAAATGTTGGTGATGATGTGGAGAAAGGGGAACCTTTTTACTCTGCTGGTGAGAATGTAAACTGGAGCAGCCACTGTGGAAAACAGTATAGAGGTTCCTCAATAAGTTAAAAATAGAACTACCAGATGATCCAGCAAACCCACTTCTGAGTATAGATCTGAAGGAAACAAAACCATTATTTGAAAGAGATATCTGTACTCCCATGTTCATTGCAGCATTGTTCACAATAGCCAATCTATGAAAACAACCTAAGTGTCTGTCAATGGATAAATGTATCAAGAATATATATATTTTAAGGTTGAATAATATTCCATCATATATGATGGAATATTATTCAACCTTAAAAAAGGATTTTCTGTCATTCGAGAAAACACGGATGGAACTGGAAGGCATTATGCTAGGTGAAATAAGTCAAACAGAGATAGACAAATATTGCATGGTATCACATACGTGGAATCTGGAAAAAACAAAAAAAAAGTCAAACTTAGAGAAACAGAGAGTAGAAAAGTAGTTGCCAGGGGCTGGGGTGTGGGGAAATAGGGAGAAGTTAGTAAATGGACATAAACTTTCCGTTATAAGATGAATAAGGTCTGACTACAGATGACACCACTGTATTGCATAATTGAAATCCATTAAGAGTAGAGCGTAAATATTCTCACACATACACAGATATGTGAGGTGATGAATATGTTAATTAACTCAATGAGAGGAATCCTTTCACCATGTATACAGATATCAAGTCATATTGTACACTCTAAAGATCTTATAATTTTGTCAATTGAACCTCAATAAAGATGAAAAAAGTATTTGTATTTCTATTATAAAGACAAGTGCAAAGAAAATATGGTCTAATTAGCAAAAGGCAGGAGGAGGAAAAGCTTACTTAAAAATTTAAAATAGAAAGCAAAGAGGATGACAGAATAAAGACCAAACTTAGATACTAGTTGTAAAAACATATAAACAGGTTAAATTTCTCTATTAAAATTTAACAAAAAATAAAAATCTGGCCTTTTCTATTTTAAAAAGACACTCATAAAGGAATGGTAGAAAAGGTTTAAAAATAAAAGAATGGGCAGGTAAATGCAACAAAAGAATGAATAGGCAGGCATTATTAACATCACTGAAAGAATTATAGTACAAATAATTAAAGCAATAACAAAGGACCTAACGTGCAAATAATAAAATGGACAATAAATATATATAGGATATTCACAAAAGATATCTAAATCACCATTTCATATGTGAAATAATGTTTACTCCTCCAGTTCTTGGTGGAATGTAAATTTGTACAATTCTAGAGAACACTATTAGGGAAAAAAACAACAACAAAATTTTAACAATATATGTAGTCTTTTACTCAAGAATTCCTGGACTAGGAATTTGACTTAAGGAAATAATCATAAATGAATACAAAGATTTGGATGAACAGATGTTCACTTAAGCTCTTTGTTTATAATAATAAATGGGAAACAACTAAATGTTCAACAAGAGACTTCTTAAATCAAGTATAATATGTCCTTAGGATGAAATATGATGAAATATTATTCAACCTTTAAAGATTATAATTTAGAAGAATATTTAATGACGAGAAAATGTCCCCATATATTAAGTTTATAAAACTGATGTAATGGGGAAACAAGAAGATGTGAAATACATGTATAACAATGCGGTGATGATAATATTTCAAAATTCTAGTGGATATGTTTTTCATCCCTCTCCTTATAATACATCCCATTACTTATCTTTTCCCCCAGCACCCACCAGGTATCTTAAGTCCCAGCTATGCAGAACACCAGATGACAAATTCTTGCATATATGGCACAGGAAGTGGCCTAGATCTGAGGTCACAATTGAGAAGTTAACACTGCCTTGCTCTGCTGAGAACTGTAGCACTCGAACAACCCATCTCTATTTTAGTTCCTTTCACCAAATACAGGTGTGAAGAGGGGACTAAAATAATTTGTGTTAAGCCTATAATTAAGAAATACTTGAATTTAAATGATTATTGGGGATATAAGTATATATACACACACACCTCTCTCTCTCTCTCTCTCTCTCTCTCTCTCTCTCTCTCTCTCTCTCTGTCTCTCTCTCTCTCTCTCTCTGTATATATATATATATATATATATATATATATATATATATACATATATATGTATATATATGTATACATATATATACATTTTTTTTTCCTTCATCAGGCAAATAATTTACTGGCATTCAGAAAATAAATTGAGCTGAAGTTTATGAAGTTGCATTTCTTACACACCCGTATTTTTCATGAATAAATTTATATTTGCTACACTGAAACACATTTACTGGCAGTTATTTTGAAAAATAACCATATATTCAAAAATTTGGTGACAAGAGTGGCATTGTTTTATATTTTTGGAAATCTCTTTGATGTCTTAATTGAACACAGTTGGATTCTTACTTTTTTTTTCCTATAGCTAATCTGTAGCAGTATGATTTTTTTTTTATTGATGTATATAAAGAAAATCTGTTTTCCCACAGATATGGAATTGGAAAAGGGAGGAAATTTTCAGATAATTGCAAATACTCTCCTTTGATACTACATCAAAATCTGACAAGGAGTAGTTTCTTAACAGTTAGTTGGAATGTAGAATCTGAAGTCACATCAATCAACTTTTCTTACCCGGTTATATTAAAATCCACCAGTTTTTCTTACACTTTAAATGACTATTTTACTCAAATGTGATTTTGTCAGTTCATACAGTCATCATTCGGAAAACAGATTGCTGATTTATGTAGCTTTTCTAAAGGTTGACATATTTCATTATACATTATTAAAAAGTGACAATCATTAATGTCCTTACCAATTGCATCAGCAAAGTGTTTAAAGTATCAGGAAACTACAAAACTCATGGTGGTGGATGAAAATTTTCCAAGCTACTCATTTTCTTTTGACAGCTCTAATTTTATCACAATTACTGTCAGTTGTTTTTCTCAAAATGCCAGGCTTATTTTATTAATTTTTGAGGATATGTCTGCCCAGTAACCACGTCTGAAGAATCAGTTTGTGGGTCAATTATTATTTCAAGTAAAGATGATGTTCCATGATGTCATTTGAGGTCATTCTAGAAGGAATAATAGGATTATAATCAGCCTTAAAAACAAAAATGGCATTCTAAGTAGCAAGCTGAAAAAAGATACAAATGCACTAAAGTGTGTCGCATCCTGTGGACCCTGCAATTATACTATTTTATCTGGAGCATAGAATTGAAAATCAGAGCAAAGATGGAAGAAGCTGAAGGTAGAGGAGATTTTGTAAGTTATTACAGAATATTGAATGTGATGTTAAAAATTTGATCTGCTATTTACTTACTGAATCATAACTACTCTATTAAAATTTGGATTATCGATCATAAAACATGGTAATATGTTCTTTACATATTCAGCGGTGTATTTCATTAGATCTTCATTTAGGATTGCAACATTTGTCCTTGGAAAAGCCTGCATAGAGATGTAAAATGAGGCATTATATAATATTACATCTGCTCTCCTACAAGCCTGAAAGTCTTTTTGATAATTAGAAACATTTTTATCTCTTTTGGCTAAGTTATTGAATTCTCTAGAGACAAGTACAATCAGCATACATTTCACCCAAAGTCTGAAAGGGCAGTCCTTGGAAATAGCTATCTAGACTCAACTTCTTTCAGTTACTTAAAATGGAGCATTCAGTTTGAGACTTTCTGGCCTATAGCTCGTTCTATATATCGGTGTCTACATTTTCACTTAGATACTAAGGAGCTTTCTCAGTTGTACTCCATATTAATGTTTAGCTCTGACACTGCCTTAACAAGATGAGTTGAAGATAAATATATATATATATATCAAAGTGGGCAAAAAATTCTTTGCTGCTTAAAGTGTTTCTAACTCAATCTAAACTTCACCAATAGCTACATGCTTTCTTTTTGTGATTGTTGGATCAGATAGGAGTTTTATCCAAACTATTTATCCTAATCAGCAGTTGGATGAGGAGAATGTTAAATAAACGATCTTATTTTGATTCTTTCTCTGGATGTTTACCAGGCTGTTGACAAAACCCAGAGAATGTTTAATGACTTGGTGGGGGAACTTGAAACAGAAGTGGGAACTGCTCTCAAGGAGACTCATTTGCTATTTTTTTTTTTTTTTCCAGTGCAACAAAAGGGAAATGATGACAGGCCACCTCTTGGTACCCAGTTTGAATTAGAAAATTCATCATGCTCCTTGTCGAGAGTTCAATTCTCTCACATTGAATTGAATAAACATTCTCAATGAAAGCCAGAAGGACACAGATAAAATTCAGATGTCTTTAAAAAGAAACTTTACATAGAGGATGGAAGGGGATAGGCTTTCCAAAGTCTCACACATGGACTTATGCAAGGTTGCTTGTGTTGTGCCAAGAAATAAGGCGTGTGGCCTCAGCACTGCATTATGACGAAACCCTATGGTCACAAACTTAAGAGAGTTATCTCCTAGGAATGTGGTGATAAATAAGCCATTATAATATTAACCAAGGAAACGGTTTGGATGCACATCCATTAAAGGAATTACTGGAGTTATTCAATTTTAAATCCTTATTAATCTTTTTATATCTTGGGTAATACCAATTCCCTAAAGTATGCTATTTAAAGCTTAGGGAAAATGCATCCTCAAGGACCTACTGCAAGCAAAGAAGCTGTTTTCAACATCTGGGAATAAAAATCACCACCAAATATAGATCATTGGGTCAACTTGCTTTGGGAAATGGTGAAATTAAAAAACGTGAGTTACAACATTTGCATGAGCTTGCTGGCTTCATGGTAACTAATTTAGAGTCTATTCCTGGATGATGACTGGGAAAGTACAGATGTGATCAGGGTATCATTTTTTGTAACTGCCAGCAAAAGTCTGGAAATAAGTTAGTGGACCAATCATTTGTTTCAGTGTCTTCTTGATTTATTTCATTTTCTCCCATTGATATCAAAAGCCAACTGAAGTAACATTTTTCTTATTTCCTGTCGAAAGAACCTCACCTATGACTACAATGAACTTGAATTTTGTATTGAGTTGCTGCCCTCTCTTCAGAACAATGAAAACCAAGACCAAATTTCTCTGGACCTAGGATGTGTGCACCATTTTCATAGAGGAATTACTCCAAACATTCTCAGTCAATTATTTAGCATTGACACTTCAATGCTCTGATTTTTAATCAGGTGTTATTTAATCATTTTCCCACCTAGATTTTGCTCTCACTATGATTGAATGTGTCCTTTTACTTCTCAATTAAGCTTCACTAAAGAATGGCCACTATCCTAACCTTTGGTAGTATTTCTCTAACCCAACAATAACTCAACCCAAATTGTTCTCATGGACAATGGCTTTCTCATTGCGCTGTTCTACTGCACTGAGCACATTATATCACTCACTCCTTGAAATAATTTCTTAAAATGACTCTTGGAGATCTTTGTTCCTCACTCACTCTTTCTTATCTCCTTTCTGGACACCTGTCTTCTTCCACCAACCCTTCATTTTGAGGTCCCCCAGGACTTTGTTATCTGCTCATTATTTTTTCCCTTCTCTATGCTCTCTCTGTTTACAATTTTCATTCTCATCACACATACACACACCCTGCCAGCCAGAATTCCTCTGTTAAGCAACAGCAAGAGTCTTCTTGTCCAGCTGCATCCTGCATATATCCATTTGGCTTGCACATAAATAACTCAAATTCAACATGTGCAAAGTTGAACTTTCCCACTGATATTTCTCCTCTCAATGTTCAAAAACTGTATTGGTTGCACTACCAGTTTTAGAAACCTGAGAGTTTCTAGAACTTGCCTATTCCCTCTCTGTCATCCCAATAAATCTTACACTCCTGACAGTTTTATATATGAAATATTTGTTTAATCTCTTCTAGTTTCCTCCACCCAACCACAACTTTTCTAAATTGGGCTTTCATCATCTTTTTCTTGGATGACTGTTAATAGCATCTTATGTGGTGTCCTTCTACCCAATATTGTGTTGTTGTTCTTTAAATTATTTCCTATATTGTAGTCAGCAAAATCTAAAACAAAAAATATGGCCCTATCCTACCCTGCTTAATAGTCATTAACAGCATACAAGGTACAAGCACCTAAATATATAGAATATTTAAATACTTATAGTTAGGAACTGGGGTTGATATTTGTATAATAGAAAAACTAAAAATGGTATTAGAGTTGCTTATACAAGAGAGACCTACATTTACATCTCATTAAAATTCTGCAGATAGGCAGATTTAGGCGGAGATGGAGGTTTCACAATATCATCAAAGACCAGGGATCCGTTTTTCTTGCTCTGCCATGTTTAGCACAAGATTTTAATTTTCAGGATCACTTTATAATTCAAGGTGGTTGCTGGAGCTCCAGCCATCTATGTGTTTCAGGTAGCAGAAAGAAAAGATACAGAGTGAGGGTGAAGACAACTTCTAAGGATTTTTTTTCTTAAAGTGATACATAACGGTAATAGAAAATAAAAATGAGAATTTTATAAGATGGGCTCCAAATAGTGAGATATTCTTATTTATTAATTTTATTATATCATTCATATTCTAGTATTTTAAATTTATATTCTAGTATCTTATTATATTCTATTTTTAAATTTTATTTTATTAAATTTATTGGGGTGACAATTGTTAGTGAAATTACATAGATTTCAGGTGTACAATTCTGTATTACATCATCTATAAATCCCATTGTGTGTTCATCACCCAGAGTCAGTTCTCCTTCCATCACCATATATTTGATCCCCCTTACCTTCATCTCCCACCCCCCACCCCCCTTATATTCTAGTAACAGATTTTTCAATAACAATTATTTCTCAGTTATTGGTTACCTTGCTCCCTTAAAAAATGATTTTGAAAATTAAATTGCGTTATGTATAAAATGATAAAAACAATGCATAACACATAGAAGATACTAAATTAACCATATATTTTTTTTATTGTTAATGACACTCAAAGATGAGAAAAGACCCTAGAAGATCTCAGCATGTAAGTTACTCTAAGAATGATTTACTCTGGGTTATTTAAAATATCTAATCATTTTGTAGATATTTCACCCTCCATTGTTCTTTCTTATCCTATGCTAGCTAGATCTAAAGGTCTCCACATATTTGACCAGGAAAATAAAAAGAATGGAAGAGTGGAATGGAGAGGAACATTGGGGCATCAGAAGAAAAGGGTACACGTGTCAATTGTAAGGTTCAAGAATAAAGATCTACAGGGCTACCCAATGAAGAAGCGTTGAGCAACGTAAAGCTAACATAAAATCAAAGCAACCCAAATTCCCTGACCAAAATGAATACTTTCAATAAGAGCTGGAAAATCTACTTGGTATTGTCTTCTAGAATTTGCACATGTTCTCAATCACCAATGTTGTTTTCTGTTAATAGCACATAAAGTCATCCTTTCTGATAAAAAGAGGCAAAAATTAGTAAATAGTCAAACATTAACTAATAATACTTTCTTGGTTTCCTTATTCAGTGAACTAATATTTTGTAACCATTTTGTTCAAAACAACCTCCATTATAAATTTATTGTGAAGAATAGCATGATTAGAAAAATACGATGACAACAATAAATTATATACAAAGTGACTAAAACATTGCCAAGTATATTTTGAAACCCTGATATGTAATTATTATTATATTATGATGATGAATCTGTGTGATGTTACTATTTATCAATTTGTATTTTAGGAAAAATGTTTCATAGAATGTTTTTATAATAGGATGGTGAGTGGGAATTTTTAGTTCCTCTGGATTTTATCACTAGAATTGAAAGATAGGGACAAATTGCTGGTCCTGGCCCATCCTAAAAAGAACCAGATGTGTTGGAAAAAACACACTGCAGTATTTAATGGTAAAGAGATTCACTCACTCTCTCCAACTTTCAGGTGATAGATTAGATAGATACATAGATAGATAGGGTGATAAAATAAAATGTAGCAATATGTGAATCTGGGCGTTTAGGAGTTTCCTACTAAAATATCCTTTAAATTTTCTAGAAGTTGGAATTACATCTAAATTAAAACTTACCAAATTTTTTTTTAATTAAAAATTATGGGTCAGATCCACTTACAATCTTCTTAGAAAGATACTAAATTAGTTCTGCTACCTCCAAACATCCTTTATCACGTCTCCCTATAAACTTTTATAAGCATAGAGTAAATGGAAAGAATGAAGTCATGATTCATTGGGATATCATTCATTAGAAATTTTTTAAATTTACTGGGGTGACCATGGTTAGTAAAATTACATAGATTTCAAGTATACAATTCTGTAATACATCATCTATGTGTCACATCGTGTGTTCACCATCCAGAATCAGTTCCCCTTCCATCACCATATATGTGATCTCCTTTACTCTCACCTACCACCCCCTTCCCCCCTTACCCTCTGGTAACCACTAAACTATTGTCTTGTCTATGAGTTTTTGTTTATTTGTTTGTCTTGTTCCTTTGTTGCTTTCAGTTTTATATTCCACATATCAGTGAAGTCATATGGTTCTCGACTTTTTCTGTGTTCCTTCCTTCCCCTAAGATGTAGGAGGTGAATGAAATAATTTCTGCCTGCAGTCTTGTGAGGGGTTCCATTACAGCCACTTAACAAAGATTGGGAACAAAGTGAGGAATTGGACATTTGCTTTTGCAGAGAGTTAGCCAGTGTGCTTTTTGTGCCTTTTTAGTTGGGGGAAAAGGGAACTGGAGAGTAAAAGTAGGAGAGAGAGAGAGGGAAAGGGAGAGGGGAGAAGGGAGAAGAGAGAAGGGAGAAGAGCAGAGAGCTTAGTAAGGCTTAGTATGGCTTACATGCTTAGTATGGCTTTGCCAAGTCAAATGCATGAAGAAGACAGCTAGTCTTGCATGATCTTGCCAGGACCACCCTTTGTTCAAATTCTGATTCTCTCATGGGACTTACAGATAATTTCTTTCCAAACCTTGCTGAAAGTCTCCCCCTGCACTTTCCCTGACCTGGGAGACCCACTTCCAATTCTTCTCTTCCAATACTGCTGTCAGCTCTTGCCGTGGTGGTGAGGCCCATCACCAGCAGCCAGTGTGTGGGGTAGTTGGGAGTATCAGCCTTTTCTGAAACAGGCTTTACGACCTGAAGAGGATGTCTGAGCCCAAATTGTTTACATCCTTTTGTCTGCTGATTTCCGAACAATCCAAAAAATCTCACTGAACTCACACTTTCTTTTACACATAAAATATCAGAAACAAGCGAATCTGGCTATGATCTAATATGACAAATAAATTACATTACCTTTTAAGGAATGGAATTAGTATTTTATAGAATAAAGGCTTTAGATTCTTAGGTTTTTATAATCATATCCTAATGTTCTTGCTGTAGAATGAGATAAAATATTTATTTCACTATTAATATTCTTTAAACACTCTTACTTTCATGCTCAAAACAATTTCTGGCTCCTCACTCCCTGTAATATCCAGAGCCATGAGCTTGCGTTAAAGGCTCTGTGCATCTCAAGGCAGTCACTCCTGACCAGTATTTCACTATTCCCCACATGAATTATCTACCCTACCCTGTGAATTCCTTCTTCATACTGTCTCTGGTATTTGTCTGCTTTATATTCCCACAGCTGAAAACTCTAGTCTATTCCATTGTAACTTCCCATCTGGATTATTACAACACCCTACTTAAGTAGTCTTGTCTAAGCTGTTCTCAAACTATACTGCAGGCTGCTACCAGATAATTCTTCCTAAAGCATGACTTTAACCATGTACCCTGTTCGAAACCCATCAATGACTCCTAATTCTCAAGGATAGAATCATCACTTCAAGAATTTTCCATGCCTGACTCCACAGCAATGTGTCAACTTTCTTTACTTTCCAAAAATGCTCCCCATCTACCCATTTTTGTTTTCCCTTTCCATACAATGTAACTTACATGTTCCTAACTGCTTTGTAGAATTCCCCGGTTTATCTGGGATGGCTTCTTGTTTTTACCTACAGAAATCCTCCTCATTCTTTAAGGCCAATTTTTCTTTCCCTATCTTTACGTAGATTTCCAGAGAATACATATTCACCTAGTAGTTTCCATTTATGAAGTTTGTTAAATTTGGTCGCTTTTCTGGCTATTTAGAGGACAGTATTTGTAAAAGATGCATAGACTCTGGAATAACAGGAGCCTAGTTTGAGTTCCAGGTCTACCATTTACTACCCATGAAGTGGGGCAAACTACATCACTGTTCTGAGTTTCATTTGCTTCATCAGTATAAATAAGAGTATTATATTTTTTATAATATGTTATGTAGTCTTGTGTTTCCAAATATAGTCTTATAGAAAACAGAATTTCATGTCTTACTTGTATAGTCTATATCGCCCAATGTCTAGAACTGTTCACAGTAGATGCACACAACCAGATTCTTCTAGTCCTATGATCTTCCATCTGGGGTACCTAGGAACCTAGGGAGTACATAAAGATTTTCCAAGTAATACATGGACATGGATAGCTTAAAAATTAGGGAATATTTCCAGATCCTCAAGTTCCATCTACGCTCTTCCCTACGAGTCATCTAAGAAAGGGCCTATAGTCAAGAAATTAATGGCTATTTTTCTGTTTTACAACAGAAAGACTGAATATTTCTTTCATTGATAACTCATGGTGTTCAAACTTTCAGGGAGCTGAAAAAAGAAACAAACTCAAAATATTCTAAATAATTGGTATTATGACATCAATGAAAATGAATGACACTATTAACAAACTATTTTTTGCATATTCGATAACTTCAAATTCTTTGCAACGAGGAACACTGAAGTAGACTGCAGTCTAGTTGTCCACTTATAGATAATCAAAAATAATATTTAATGAGAAATCACCATATCATTTTTGGCATATAACTCAGAGGGTGTAAAAGAACTGAATGACGCAGCTAAAATAGAACTCCTTCAATTCAGTTTTTCTTATTTATGACCACACGGTTCCTCAGGGTCTCGACCTATAAAAATGAAAAACGGTAGCTAATAGATGTTGAAACCCATCTTGTATTCTAGCAATAAAAAATATTTGTTCAAATATACAAGAACTAAATTAAAAAAAATAAAAGCCTTCTCCATTCCATTAAGGAATGCATTTCATAAAACACTCACTTTAAAAGTTTGATAATTAACAAATGTGTAACATATATTACTTGGATAAATTTTTAGGATAATGGCAAAAATTATAATAATATGCAGAAGAAAACACATTTTTTTTTCTTTTATTAGGGAATATTGGGGAACAGTATGTTTTTCCAGGGCCCATCAGTTCCAAGTCATTGTCCTTCAATCTAGTTGTGGAGGGTGCAGCTCAGCTCCAAGTACAGTCGATGTTTTCGAACTGGCAACCTTGTTGCTAACAGCTCACACTCTAACCAACTGAGCCATCCAGCCACCCCAAAGAAAACACTTTTTAAAATTTAGAACACTGTACCCCAGAAAACGAAGATAAAACTTAACTTGTAACTTCAATGTCTATTGTTGTGGCAAAGAAGTATAACATAGAAATCAATAAAATAATATTACATTATGTAAAATATATTACATTATGACAAAATCATCCCTGATGGAAATTAGGATAAAAAGGAGCTAGTATGCATATTAAAAAAAAGATTATATCATCAAATTGCTATGATATTTATTAAAACATTAAACATTTAAAATTGTGGGGAGATTGTTTAATGTCAATTTTTGCAATATCCTAGGTATCATATCTCTTGCAAAAAGTATTTAAACATTTGGTAAAAATATTCAGATACTAACTTGATACTGTGCAAAGATACATATCCTTTACAAAAAAAATTAGTGGGAATTAGAAAGAAAACATGCTTTCAAAGACAGCATTTTAATTCAGCCTATTCTTTCTTACAAATTAATTCTTGCAATTAGGTGAGAATCTAGTGTACATAAAAAACACACAAGAAAGAAAATAGCATTTTTTGGTAAGCCATATTGGTAATCTTTCATCACATAAATTATCACTAGAAAATAAAGAAAGCAATTATGCTTCCTATCCAGAAGGAGAAATCAGGGCAAGACTTACCTTCCTGTTATAGACAACTAGAAAACTGGACAAAATATATAAAACAACTTTTTGTAGACATTGGACAATCATCATTACAAGACTATTATCTTGATATTAAGAGAAAGTAAACAAATGGGATGAGTCACATTATCTCTGTGGCTTTCCCTCCAGAGGCACTTTGTAATAATGCAGGGAGCAGAATCCCAGCTACACAATGGTGATCTACCTGAAAGGGCAGAGCTCAAATTTCAGGGAGGTGGAGGAGGCTAGAAACTGAAGAGTGGAGTGTAAGAAAATGGGGGATATACAAGGAAAGAATCCCAGAAATCTGCATAGAACACCCTTGAATCTGTTGTTGAATTCTAAGTTCCCTGTGCACAGAAAAAAATCAACAAGTCCAGGAAAAGAAACACCTGAGCCATGTAAGCTAAAAACTATGTAGAGTTTGTACAAGGCTGGAAGACTTTTAAGTTTCGGACAGCCAGAATAAAGAGATTACATTGAACACTCAGGACACAGTAGTACAGCAGAAGGATGCAGTACTAGGAGAAAACAAATCCCAGAGTAAAACTACCTTAAACTTGCACTAATAAAACATAAAAACAACCATCAATATAAGTAATTTAACTATATGCGAAAGTCTAACAGACTTTCTTTTTCATTTTTTAATTACAGTTACAATTCACTATTATATTAGTTTCAGGTGTACAGAATAGTGGTTAGACATTTATATAACTTACGAAGTGATCCCGCCATTAGTCTGGTACCCACCTGGAACTATACATAGTTACTACAATATTATTGACTATATGCCTTGTGCTGTGTATTACATACCCACGACTATTTTGTAACTACCAATTTGTACTTCTTAATCCCTTACTATTTTTACCTAGCCCCCTACATCCCCTCCAGTCTGGCACCAACAGTTTGTTCTCTTATTTCTGCTTTGTTTGTTTGCTTATTTTCTTCTTTAGACTCTGCATATAAGTGAGATCATATGGTATTTGTCTTTCTCTGTCTGACTTATTTCATTTAGCATAATACCCTCTTGGTCCATCTATGTTGTTGCAAATGGTAAGATTTAATTCTTCTTTATGGCTAATAATATTCCATTATATATATGTGCCACATCTTCAATTATGCAATTGACTACTGATGGACAACTTATGTTGCTTCCACACTGTGGATATTGTAAATAACACTGCAATGAACATAGGGGTGCATATCTCTTTTCAATTTAGTGTTTTGGATTTCTTCAGATATATAAGCAGAAGTAGAACTCCTGGGTCATAGTTTAAATTTCTCGAGGAACCTCCATACTGTTTTCCACAGTGGCTGCACCAAATTGCCATCACACCGACAGCTTTTATAATAATTTTTAAAGAACTACAATACTCAACAATTTAAACTTACAAATGTACAACATCTAATAAAAATGAGTAGACACATGGAGAAAAAGGAAAACGTTACCTATAACCAGTAATAGAAACAAACTCAAAAATGACAGATAAGATAAAAATAACAATAATGATTTAAAAAAGGATTATTATAAATATCTTCAAGTATTTAAAGAAATATATGAACCTATGAGTAAAGAAATTGTAAGTGAGTAGGTGATACAGAAGAACCTAAAATAACTTATAGAAATAAAAATATAATGTGTAAAATAAACAAATTTCCTGGATGAGATTAATAACAGATTAGACACTACAAAAGAAGAGATGAGTAAACTTAAGATGTAGTACCAGGAACTACAAAATAAAGTCCAGACAAGGAAAGAAAAAAAAAAAAAGACTGAAAAAGACTTAAACATACACTCAAGGATTAGTGAGGTAATATCAAAGTGTTATTTGAGTCCCAGAGGTGAGAAACATAAGAAATACACAGTCCCCAACTTATGATGGTTCAACTTACGATTTTTCCATTTTACAATGGTGTGAAAGCAATACATACAGCAGAAATTAATGAGCCTAAGCTATTATGTTCAGTGGATTAGGTGTATTAAAGCATGTTCGATTTACAATATTTTTAATATATGAGGGGTTTATTGGGATCTAACCCCATAATAAGTGAGCTGATTAGCAATCTTAATTCCATCTTCTGCAACCTTAATTTTCCTTTGCCACATAAGGTATTGTAGTCACAGGTTTGGGGTTAGGGTGTGCCTATCTTTTGGTGCCATCATTCTTCCTACCACAAATAACAAAGTGCATCATAATCAATTGCTGAAAACAAACAACAAAAAGAAAAATTTCAGAAGCAGAGAGAAAAAACAGTGTATGTTATCAAAAATAAATCTGACAGTAGACTTCTACTAGGAAACCTCATAAGACAGTAGACAATGGGATGATATTGTTAAAGTACTGAAAAGGAATAACATAAATACAACAGAAACATTTTGTTAATATGTAGACAAAATAAAAATGGGATAAAAAAGAAAGACAACTTGTTGCCAAAAGATACTACAAGATATGTTAAAGGTGTTCTCTGACAAGAGAAAAAAGAACAAAGATAAAAACTTGCATCTAGGAGTTAAGAGCACTGGAAATGGTAAATACATGGGTAGATATATAATATTTTTTCATATTACTGATTTCTTTAAAAGATAATTGAATTTTAAAGCAAAATTAATAACAATGAATTGTGGGGGTTACATAGCACATGTAAGAAAAAACTATAAAAACAACTGAATAAAAGGGAAATCAAAGTATATCATAGTAAGGTTCTTATATATATATGAATTGACATAAGACTATTTGAAGTTATCTTACAATATGTTAAATTTATATAGATGTAACCCTAGACCAAGCTAAAATTTTTTAAAACATGATATATGCATAATGACATAATAATAGAAATCAAATAGAATATGGAAAAGTACACATGCGCATAATTCAAAAGAATACAGGAAAGGAGAAAAAAGGAACAAAAAGTGAGTGAATAATGTTGAACGTTACTGAAAATATGGTAAATTTATACTCAAATATATTGATAGTTACAACAAACATAAATTGATTAAAAATCCAATTAAAAGGTCAAGATGTCAGACTGAATATAAAAAAAAGCATAGTATGACTATATGCTGTTTATAAGAAACCCATTTAGTATTTTTTATAATGGCTAATTTACAGTATAAGGAGCAAATGAGATATAACATTTAAACTCTAATCAACCTAAATTGGGAATAGTTATATTAAAATCAGACAAACTAGATTTTAATCAAAGACTGTCATCAGGGTAAAGAGAAAAATTTCATAATTATGAAGTCATTATATGAAGAATATATGTAACATTATATTAATATATTTATTGTTTAGTATTAAATAACATAAATAAGTGTACCTATGAGCATTAATATATTTATACTTTATAAATATATAAGTATTTATTACATAATTATTTATTATTTTAAAATGAATAATTTAATTCAACATGTTCACAAATTAAAAAAAGAATACCACATGATTACCTAAATAGATGGTACAATTCAACACTCATTTATGGCACAAACTTAGAGAATTTTTCTCTTTCCTCCCACATTTATTATTTGAAATCTTCTGAATGGAAGAGCTGTCTTTTCTTTCCCATATATTTATTTTTTAGTTGTTTATTTATATTAATATAGATACATAAATATTTACCATAGTCTCCCCTTATCCACTAGGGATACATTCCAAGACCCCCAGAAGATGCCTGAAGCACCAGATAGTACCAAACCCTATCTATACCATGTTTTTATCCTATGCATACACACCTCCGATAAAGTTTAACTTATAAATTAGGCACAGTAAGAGATTAACAACAATAAATAATAATAAAATAGAGCAATTATAACAATATACTGTAGTAAAAGTTATTATGATTTTGAAAAACTTCCACTCACTCATTTAATCCCTTTTCCATCTTAACTAAGTATTTTTATGTACTGTGGTCATAACTTTTGCAGTTGAGGTACTACAACAAACCTAGAATGAATTTCTTCTTCCTTCTTTATAATTTCATAGTATAGAAGATTTGTTCTGACCATAGATCTTAGCAACCTCCACGTACAATATTTTTTCTTTCCTTATTAAATTGAGAACTTTCACCTTTTCACTCGAAGAAAACACTTTATGACTTCTCCTTGTCATATCTGAATTGCCATCATCACTACTCTTGCACTTTGGGAACATTAGGTAAAACAAGGGTTACTTGAACAAAAGCCCTGTGGTACCATGACAGTTGATCCCATAACTGAGTTGGCTACTGACAGGGAGGTAGTGTATGCAGCATGCATAGAGAGGACAAAGGGACGATTCACATTCTGGGTGGGATGGAGTGGGAGGGTAAGAGATTTCATCATGGTACTCAGAACAGAGAACAATTTAAAACTTATAAATTGTTTACTTATACTACCTGATTTCAAATAAATATGTATTATATATATATATATATATATATATATAATAGATATTATATATATATAATATATATAATATCTATTATATATAATATGTATTTATTTTAAATCAAGTAGTATAAGTGTGTGTGTATATATATGTATCAAGAAAGAATAAAGTAGAGTGCATCAAAATAAACACATACATACACATACATGGTTAATCAATGTTGACAAATATGCCAAGGTAGTTAAATGGGAAAATATTTCTTTTTAAAAATGGTACAGGTACAACTAAATATCCATTTGAAAAGTATATACTGCAATCCTTACCTTACATTCTATATGCAAAATTAATTTCAAATGCATCAAAGACATGCTATAGAAATTAAAACTATAAAAACTTCCATAAAGACAGAAGGAAATCTTTGTGACCTTGGGGTAGGTAGAGGTCTCTTGATACCCAAAATGTATGAATCACAAAAGCAGAAAAATCAATAATTGGACTTGATTGAAATTAAAAAAGTCTATTCTTCAAAAGACACAATTAAGGAGGAGAAAGACCCGAAGAAAATATTCACAATACATATTTCTTACAAAGGACTGGTTTCTAGAATATATAAGAATTCTTACATTTTAAGAAGACAAACAAATCCATTTAAATGCATAAAATATTTTATAAACTTTTAATAAAAGAAGATTTGTGAAAGACCAATAAGCACATTACAAGTTTCTCAAGATCATAAGTCATTGAAATCATAATGAGATACACAACACATCCTCTAAAAGGGTTAAAATTAAAACGACTGACAGGAATTCTGCATCTGCCCATAAAGGATTAACTGCTACGGGCATTGCATTCTCAATATAAACAGAAAACAGGACAAAATATTTCCAAGAACTGTTTCCAGACATTGAACAACAGACAGTGGAGGCCTGGGAACCCTGAGAGAAGGGAAACAAACAAGGTTAGCCCTATAAATGCTCCAGTGTACTTCCTGGAAGCAATTTCCAGTCCTCAGGGTAGGAAGGATGAGCCCAAATGGAGCCTGGTGAACTTGTGGATTTTCAGATTAAAAAAACAGACATTAGAATTTGGGGAAGCCAAGGTGGCTGGAATTTGTGAATCAGGAGAGGGGAGGGGAGGGGAGGGGAGGGGAGGGGAGGGGAGGGGAGGGGAGGGGAGGGGAGGGGAGGGGAGGGGAGGGGAGGGGAGGGGAGGGGAGGGGAGGGGAGGGGAGGGGAGGGGAGGGGAGGGGAGGGGAGGGGAGGGGAGGGGAGGGGAGGGGAGGGGAGGGGAGGGGAGGGGAGGGGAGGGGAGGGGAGGGGAGGGGAGGGGAGGGGAGGGAAGGGAAGGGAAGGGAAGGGAAGGGAAGGGAAGGGAAGGGAAGGGAAGGGAAGGGAAGGGAAGGGAAGCTGTACAAAGAGAGAGCCTTTTCTTTAGAAATGTGCAAGCTGACTCTAAAACATATGGAAATTCAAAGGACACAGAATGCTAATCAACTTTGAAATAGATTTAAAAGCTAAAGTTAACACAATACCAGAATTCAAGAATTTAATAAAGGTACAATAATCAAGACATTGTGATGTTACCATGTTTCCCCGAAAATAAGACCTAGCCGGACAATGAGCTTTAATGGGTCTTTTGGAGCAAATATTAATATAAGAACCAGTCTTATATAATATATAATAATATAATATACTATATATAAATATATACATAATATAATATAATACAATATATAATAATATATAATAATATAAGACCAAGTATTATATTATATAATATTATTTTATTATATTATATTATATAAGACCCGGTCTTATAGTAAAATAAGACCGGGTCTTATATTATATTTTGCTCCAAAAGACGCATGAGCTGATTGTCCAGCTAGGTCTTATTTTCGGGGAAACACGGTAGTGTCAAGAATGTGCAAATAGATCAGTGAGACAGAATAGGGAATCTAGAAATGCATGTACAAACAACTGATTTTTGTCAAAATTGTCAAGACAGTTAATGGGTGAAGAACAGATTTTTCAAAAACAGATAATGGAACAACTGAATAATCATACAGAAAAAATAAAATAAAATGGACCTGAACCCTTACCCCACACTTCAAAAAGACTGGAGATGTAAATGTTGCTAAAACTATACAACTTCCAGAAGAAAACATAGTAGAAAATCATCATAACCTTGGGGTCGGCAAAGATTTCTTAGAATTTCTAAAGCTAATCTGTAATGAAGGGGGGAAACACACACACACACACACACACACACACACACACACACACAATTGACTTCATCAAATTCAACTTTTAGATACTATTTTTTAAAAATGAAAAGGCAAGTCAAGTCACTAGGAAAAATACTTGCAAAACAATGATCTGATAAGTGTCTTGTATCTAGAGTATGTAAAGAACATAAAATTCAGTAAGACAAAATAAAACTAAAAATGGGCAGAAGATTTGAATGGACATTTCACTGAAAAAGGTGTGAAAATGACAAATAAGCACATAAAAAGTTACTGAACATCATAAATCATTACGGAAATGAATATTAAAATCACAATGAAATACATATTATTACCTCCTCACTGCAATAGTGTCATATTTAAAAAAATTATTCCTAACTCAATGTCATAAAGCATTTCCTCTGTTTTGTTTACAAAATTGTATATTTTTAGGTTCACATTTAGATCTATGATCCATATTGAGTTAATTTGTATATACATATTAATATGTATCTATATACAAATTATATATGTATAGATACATATTAATATATACAAATTAATATGTATCTATACATATTATACATGTATACATATATACACATATA
Source organism: Rhinolophus sinicus (assembly GCF_057876585.1). Taxonomy (NCBI): domain Eukaryota; kingdom Metazoa; phylum Chordata; class Mammalia; order Chiroptera; family Rhinolophidae; genus Rhinolophus; species Rhinolophus sinicus. Next base: position 23,109,952 of record NC_142504.1, read on the forward strand.
TATACACATATATATATGTGAGGTATGCACAGAATTTTACATTTTCATAATAATAGCCAATTGTTCCAGCACCATTTATGTTTCCTTTTTCCATTGACTTGCTTTTGCATGTTTGCCAAAAATCAATTATCCATATATATGTGGTTCTATTTCTGGATTCTTTATTGTATTTAATTGCTATATATATTTGTCTATTTTGATGCCAGTACCACACTGTCCTGATTAATATAGTTTTATAGTAAGTCTTGAAATCAAGTGTTAGTCCTTCAACTACTTCATTGTTTTCAAAAATTGTTTTGGCTCTTCTAGATCATTACTGTATAAAATTTTAAATCAGTTTAGCACTTTTCACAAGAATACATTGCTGAGACTTTGGTTATAATTTCTTTGAATCTATAAATTATTTTGGGGAGAATTTACATATTAAAATAGCGGTTGCTTCGACCCCTGCTCAATGTATGACTCACCATTTAATGAGAGATTTAATTTCTTCCAGCAATGCTTTATAGTTATTATACAGGTCTAGCATATCTTTTTTTCTGATTTATCCCTATTTTTTTCATATGCTCTTGCTGTGTATAAGGCATTATCAATCTAAACATCCAAAGTAAATTAGGTTGGAAGTCCACCCTGTTTCTGCGGGCTGGCCACGACTGCCAGGAACGAGACCACTTCCTTTAGATAGAGCTTTAAAAAGAGCATCACCGTTCTAGCTAAAGAAAAAATATCTTGAGGGAGGATTCCAACTGTCCTGGCTTGTTTTATATATGCAATTCTGACTTTATCTATCAGGAGGGCTTTAGGTAGTTAAATAGAAGATAACTTCATAATAGTGGCTTAAACAATTGGAGGATATCACCCGCCCCCCAAAAATAAATAAATAACAACAAAAAACAAACAAAAAACAAGGAAACACAGTTTCCCTGGCCAGTGAAATGTCTGAAAAACCCAGGCTCTTTCCATATTTCTGTTCTAACATCCTTGATGTTGGTTTATATCCCGATGTCTGTTCATTGCTTTATGGTTACAGAATGGGTGCTGCATTCCAGGTATTACATTTGAAAGTCAGGCTCCAAAGAGAACAATGGGCAAAAAGACAAGGCACCTGACTCTGTTCTTTCTTTATCAGGGAAGCAAAATCATTCCTAGCAGCCCTATTCCGCAAACTTACACCTCACTGACCAGAAGTGCGTCACATAGCTGCTCTTAGGCACACGGAAGTCTGGCACAAGGATTATTTGATCCCTTCCAACCTCCGTGATTGAGTACTGGGTGAGCCAAACTACAATTCTGCCACACTGACCAACAACTATGCTGACAGAGAGGAAAGCGTTATTATTCCAGCCTGGATTATGGACCTATCTCTGTAGTTAGGGGAGGGCACGATTTATATTCATAAGAAAAAAGGTCAGCACATGACTAGATTGGCAGCAATAATAGTTATTGAATATTGACAGAATTAAGGCAAATCTCTGAAATTTCTCTCTTGGGATAATATCAATTGAGTTGAGTTCTCCGGAACATTTCCTTTTATTTTAACTGGATGGGGAGCTGACTAGAATGACATACCTTATCCACTCGTAAGGTTTAGTGAGATTTCTCTATGGACTTGTCATAGTCAGTAAATTACTTAACTCTTGGAAGCCTCAGTTTCTACATTTGTAAAATGGGGATAGTTACACTCAATGCTCATAGTATTGGGGGGGATTAAATGATATAACATATACAGCACCTACTTTCTACCTGCCATTTAAAAATGTCCACTTTCTTCCCAATTGCTTCTTTTCCTACTTTCCCCCTTTTTTCCTTTTGATTAGATTTAAAGCATCTCCCAAGGTCCTATTTGTGCTCTTCCCACAGGATTTCTTAAATGCCAAGTTCAGTCCAGATTTTCAGAAGTTTGCATAATATTTGTGAAAGAGCCATGGAAACGTATATGTCTGGCCAAATGACCCTAACTTTCCCAGGTCTAACCAAGTTGTAGAGTTGGGAAGCCCTTCTCAGCCTAGCTGTGTTTAGGATATGAACTTCCTCATGATTCTGAGATTGCTCTGTACACAGTATAGGTCAACTCAAAAAATTTCTTCAGAAAGGCCTTCCTTGATCCTTAGTATATTCATACATTTTATAACCCTTATATTACCACATACCTCTCTTTTCTGGTATTCATAGCAATTCCAATTTTGCATCTGTGTGCCTTGCCTGTTTTTAAATTTAGATTTCTCTCTCTGAAGAAAGTGACAGTATTTTCTTCCGCTCACTACTGTATCCTAAGTACCTAGGCCAGAGGTAAGAGATGGAGAACATTCCAGAAGGAATCAAGTACCTTTCTGAGATTTCTCTGAAACATATCTTCATCCCTTCCCTTCCCACAACTTTATTTATCAATATTGATTTGGATTCTAGGACTTAGGAAGCTGCCTTTGTGATCAAGAAAGCAGAAATTAGGTTTCTCTACCACTACTGACTTAAGGTCTTACTTCCAAGTACTCACTCCCTTATATATTCATTCACTTGCTGAAATAATTTTATGGAAAAAAATATCCCAGGTGGCTTTCATTTTTATTTTCAAAAATGACAGGATCTATTTGCAAAAGGTGGAGTTTGGGGTAAAAGGCTCTCAAAATGCATTTCCACTCAAGCTGGTAAACTCTAATACAATATGCAGTTGAATGGACATTTCCTGTCCTGCAGCCACAGAAGAATGACAATGCAAGCTCATGATTGTGTGTTGGGGCCTTGCATTGAAAGTTAGGCCTTCTAAGAGCTGTGCTAAGAGGTTTCTTCACTGTCTACCACCTCCTATTTGGAAACCCATTTGACTTTTTCCATTAGTGTTTTTCTTCTTTTTGAAGTGTTGTAATTCAGCCTCAGTGTGTGGTCTGGCTTCATTCTCACTAAGGCAGAGACTGGAAGCACTGAGCCAAACTGTGGTGGGCCAATGATAAAAATTGCTTCTATTTTCCACTTTAATAACAATTGTTTTTACTTTAACAACTTTGAGGCTGGGGGTGGGGGCAGGGGTAGATTTTGAATATCATGAATAAAAAAATAAATACAAGTAAAGGGATAAATCTATGGGAAATGACAGACAAGAGGAAAAATAACTGTATAACACTATTATTATTTCTAAATCTTAAGTTTTTTGAACTGCTCTGTGTGATTTGTCAAGAGTCATCAAATTGGTATGTGCTACAACTTTGCCACTACAAACCCACTTTCTCTGCTTCCTAGTGTATTATACTTCCTTTAAGATTTTAATTTGGGCTTGAATTCATATCCGTCCATAAGTTAGCCACTCTTGAACCTGAACCAACTCCTGACAACACTTTTTGAATAAATTAATGGTAATACGTAGAAATTTAATACCTGATGCTGCATTTGTTGCCTTTCTGGTCACCCGTAATTGGATGATTATAGAAATCTATTGTAGAGTACAGAGTGTGATGCTTCTCTCACTATGTTGAAATTCATGTTCATAATATAAATTATGTAGTAAATGCAAGAACAAACATGTGGCTATGAACTAAAATATGTTCACTCTAAGATTAATGTTGAAACGTTAGACTAATCATTTGTTTTTACGGCCTCAACTTTTAAGGTCTGCTAAATGGGATAATGATCCCTGTCTCCACCTATATTAAATAATTAAAGAATTATTGTCTATAATGTGATTCGAAAGTCATCTGGTCCCCAGATGCACTGCTTTTTATAATAAGAATAGACCTAGATAATCAACTTTATATTTACTATGTAGCTCAATATTCAACTTAGGCTAAATTCAGATTTAAACCACTATCACTTATCCCATCATTTTGTAAGAACAATTTGCCAACAACTCACATTCACACTATTTTTATTAATTGTACCCACAGATCCTGAGGTTGTGTCTCCTTCCTATATGGTTGATAATTTACTCTGCCCCTCAGGATCTTCAGCTTTAATTCACCCATACTTTGAATTAATTTTTTAAATCATTATTGTAGGTGTTCACGCCATTTGTTTATTTATCTATATATTTATTCAACTTGTATTTATTGAACACATTATAATATGTACAAGGCCTTGGAGATACACCAAAAATAAGACATCAAAGTCCCTGCCTTTGAGTAGTTATGTTTTGGGTAGGACTATGTCCGTTATGAAGAAAAAGAAAGAAACTATTGGATAGGAAGAGATAAGATGGAAGATAGCCCCTTTAAGGAGGTATCAGTTGAAGGAAGAGCTAAAATATGTGAAAAACCAGGCACCATGAAGACACGGGGGAAGAGCATTCCAGGCAGAGGCAAGAGGAAGGCTGAAGGCTAAAGGAGCAAGGAGAGAGAGGTAGGATCGGAATTCTGGGCAGTTAGGCAAGGGCTAGATCCCATGGGCACATGGTAAGCAGTGAGGATTTCATGCAGAGTGTGACACGTTTGAGTAAAGGAAGCTTCTGTGGTGTTAGTTTCTAATACTATAATTGCCTATCTGTTTCTTTGAAAAAAATCAGAAAACTCTGTTAATAAATATATATTAAAGGTATTCTTTGTGCAGAACATTAGGCTCAATTTGTGAGGAAATAAAGAATACAGTTAGAACTCTGGCCTCCAAAATCTGATAGTATATTAGAGCAAATGACTCAGAAACAGGTAAAAAGATGGGGAAGGGAAAATTGGATGAAAGTGGTCCAAAGGCACAAGCTTCCAGTTAGAGGATAGATAAGCATTAGGTATGTAAAGTACAACACAATGGCTATATTTAACACTTCTGTGTGATATATATCAACATTGTTAGAAGAGTAGATCTGAAGAGTTCTTAACACAGGGAAAAAATATATTATTTTGCTTTGTTTGATTTTTTTGAGGGATATTTTTATTTCGGTATCTATATGAGATGATGGTGGTTAACAAACTTATCGTGGTAATCATTTCACAATATATGTAACTCAAATCATTATGCTGTACACCCTAAACTTATACAGTGTTGCATGTAAAATATTTCTCAATAAAACTAGAAAACAATGCTTTACATAAGGAGACTGTACATGTCAAATTAATGATATGGAATACAAACCATATTTTCTCTCCATTAAAAAATAATATTTCTTTTTTTAAAAATAATATTTGGCTAAGTTTTTCAAATTATTGTCTATTTTATTAAGATTAATCTAATATTTTTAAAAATCTATGTTTAATCTCCAAAATTTGGATAACATGCATGTCTTTACCTCTCTGTTTTCTCTTCCTTTTTGGTTATTGGGGGGTTGGGGGAGTGGGGGAATTGACATGTTTTGTAATTTTTTATTGAATGCTGGACAGTATGAAGAAAAAAATTGTAGAGGCTCTAGATATCTTCCTAGAAAGAGGACTTAGTGTGTTTGTTTTCCAACCCACATTTAACTACAGGCAGATCACTTTTATCCAGGCAAAACTGACCTATTTTTAGTTTGGTTTTATACCTTGTATAAAATGTTTGCAGGACTCTTAATGCAAAGAGGCTTTAGTGTTTAAATGAGATCATTCTTATTTGGGGGATCTGAACACTGCTTTTTGTCCCTCTATCGTCATGAGATTTTCAAAATCTCGGCTAAGATTTTAGCTTCTGAGCAGAGTTTCAGTCAGTGAATTCTTAGAGTAGAAATCATATGCAGACTTTCAGACTTACTTTTCTGAAATCCCCTGATTTTGACCTCCTCAAATCATGGCTCTTCTGGTAATCCTGAAGTACAATTTTTTTGTCTTCTTGTAGTTTCTAGGCTGCTGCTTTGTGATCAGTTTCTAAATTCAGGGCTAGGAGCTGGAAGTCAAGGTTGAAAAGTGGAGACAAATGTAGGGTTTATTTTAATACACTTGCTTTTCCTTCAGGAATTTGATCCTTTATATCTTGTTGCTTTAGTTATTGGATAATAATTTTAAACAGTTGTCCTTTTTTGTTTTATTTTCTTTCATTTTACTCAGTTTTAATAGTTGATCTCAGTGGGAGGTTTTGTTTAATACCAACTATTGCATCGCAGCAAGAAACCCTAAGTTATAAATATAGCTTCAAACATATAAAATGATATTAAAGAAAAAAATCCTGCTTTATTTCATTATTGCACTTTTAAATTTTTCTGCATATTTACTGAATTTTACAATCTCCAGACATAACACATAAGAAACTTCATAATCTGACTCTAAGCTACTTTTCCAACGTCATCCCCCAACACATCCCTAAAAGAAGCTGAACTTCTCAAAATTTCAAAAATATTTCATGCATTTCCTCATAGCTACATTTTTGCATGTTTTTATATGCTCAGAACTAAGCTTCTCAACTGGAATATTTGTATACAGCCAGTGGATTAAAGATGTGATCCCCTTAGCTCATGGGGTAGCTAGTCAGAGACAGGGGTGGCCGGCGTACTCAAGAAAGTAGCTTCCATTTGAGAGTGATTTCCTCATTTCCCACAGTGTGCTATAAAAATATTATATGTGCTATGATATGAATAAACTTGGAAGTAGTGGCCAAGAATATTTTCCTCCACACTCTTTCACATCCCCATATACAATCAATTTTTTTTCCATGCAAGGTTTTGCTCATTATTTAAGACACTGCACAAGTGTCATCTCCTTTCCACTCACTTTATTCATTTCTATAATAACATAATTTTGTAATTTTGTGGCTTTTGATATTGTACCAAATGTACGGGTTTTCAAGCTAGCAAAAGTAAATTTGAATCATACATGAGGTCTTGTGGTCTTTGGTAAGTTTTCTCTGAATGTCAGTTGTCACATCTGTAAAATGAGGAAAATACTACCTATCTCATTATTTTTAAAAATACTTATTGAATGCATGTTTTATGCTAACCACTGAATTGGGCATTGGATTAAGAGAGATAATGTGAATGTTTATAGCAATAACACTGGAAATAGTATATTGTAGTCGCTTAATTTTAAATTATACTTTTCATTATTAATACCAATAAATTAGACTGATAACAGTTGTCAAAGGAGGAAAATCAATTTATAGAGGTTCCAAATTTTAGAGCCTGAGTAAATATGTAAATTGTACCTTGCAACATTTGGTCCTCTAAGCTCTGATTCTATAGGCGAGTTAACAGTCTTCTTTGACACACTTTATTCATGAAATTCATTAATTTGAATAGAGCATCTAAAAATCCTATGTGTATTAAGTTTGTTTCCCAATTCATGATTATCTTTATTGGAGTGGCTCATTCATCTAACCCTGTAGGTTGTCAAGAACGTAGGCCATTAGTCAGGCAGACCTGGGTTTGAACCCTGACTCTACCATTTATTAGTTTGTTCACAGCATGTTTATTGGTTAGTTAACTAATTGAGGCTCAAGCTTCATCATCTGTACAAACTGATATGATAATTGCATATGCCTTGCAGGAGTGTTGTGAGAATGGTGTGGGGGGGAGGGGGCGGCTCTACATGTAAAACTACATGGCATGGCACATAGATAGTGCTCAATAACTTCTAGCTATCATTATTTTCCCAATCTTATGCTCTTTTCCAAGAGTCCTAATGCATTAGCCAAGGAGTAATTTAATTTATTTCCTTCTTCCACCCCCATTTTCCAGAGTCTTCAATCCCAGGTGAGGATGTTGGAAAGGTTTTCTTTGTGAAATGTATTTGGGCAGGCCAGTTATTCCCCATAAATCAAGTACCCCCTTGAGATTCCCCAGTTTTTAAAAGCATGGGAATGTGGGTAGTCTTGGCTTCACGGCCTTTGTCCGGTGTGTAGGATGTCCTGGCAGTCCATCCACTTGAGCCTGAAATTTGGCCTTGGGGCTGGGTCCTGTTCACTTCCTCCTAAGTAGACTTTCAGGCCAGGAAAATGTTGTAATAGAGTTTCTTCTTTCCAGAAAACCCCTAGAGATTCCTTCTCTTGGACTTGAGGGTAGACATTCAAATACTGCCTTCCTGGGATGGTTTTTAGTTTAGCCGAAGATTAAATTCTTTAAATCGTCTGCCTTAATATGTCCAACCCTTCTATTCATTCTGTATTTGAACCCAATGTCAGGGGGCTGTTTATATTTAAACCCCTTCCAGAAACCCATATTCTTTTCCTTTGTAATTTTTTAACCTACTTTGTGTGTGTGTGTGTGTGTGTGTGTGTGTGTGTGTGTGTGTTAGGCTCTTTAGTTGCTTGCTGACTTCCATTTAAATGTTTAATCTTTTATTTTATATTTTAATATATGCACTAGGGCACAATGAGGATATATATATATATATATATATATATATATATATATATATATCAACATGAAAGGCAGAGAAAAACTACTTTGGACCAAGAACAAATTATGCAGGAAATGGACATGGAAAAGACCCATTTTAAGTTTAGCTGGTAAAAGCATAAGCTTTTTAGGAGGGGAGAAAGTGCTTCCAGAGGACAGCCCTAGTAAAAGAAGAGACTCCCCTGGCCCTTATTCACAGTCTTTTTATTTTAGGCTGTGTTCCTGAGTGCAGTGTGAAAAATGGATGAAGAGTGATAATTAGGTCAATTTATTGTTGAGACCCATAGGTCATGGAGCAGAAAAATTTAAATATACTGAGGGATGCATGCAATGACACAAATGACTGCACTACTTCCTAAAGGGTAACCTCTACAAAGCACCATTTCTTAGAAGCCCTTCACTCATCTACACCCTGCATTTGTTGTTTTCTGGTTTGAGGGCACAGAGAAGGGCCTATGCAAAGGATTTCCCCCAAGTACACAGAGGGGACCTTGGAAGATATATATGCTAATCCTAAGAGAGTTCAAAAAAGTATTAGAGCTGACGACTACAAAGGAGAATGTTTCTCTCTTTAGCTAAGTGAGGCATGCATTTCTTTGGGGAAAGGAAAAATTCTATCTATATAATCCAGAGGTATTTTCCATTTTCCCTTTTATACCTTCAATCACCTTTACAGATGTGCTAAAAAATAATGTAGTAAGAACTGAATTCTCTGAAGGGTAGTCAGTGACTTTAGAATAAGGGCTTAAGAAGGGTCATGCATAGATACTGCCTCAACTTTGACTACGAAGTTGCAAAGCTTCACCCTTCCTCTCTCTATACTTCCATCACTTTCCCAGTTACTACATTCTATAAGAGATCTAGCATGTATGTCATGCAGACAGAACATGGGAGAAGTATTAGTTAATTAAATAGGGCTGATCCATGTCCCGGGGCAGTGAAGAATCAAATACTCTGCCAGAAGCTTTACATCCAACTTTGCCTACCATCTTTACTCTCACCTTCTACCTACTTTTCTCTCTAATGTGTATGAAGGCCTGATTTGTTACTTGGAAAGGTTACTGGACACTTCTTCTAAAATGTTCTTACGTGAGGTTTTATATTCCCTGAAGTTTGACATTTCCTGAATCTTCATTAATTCTGATGGCTGGGAAATTATCACCTGGTGAAATCTGTAAAATCAAAGTAGCCATGGATCTCTCTTAAATACCAGCTTTAAAATGCTTAAGGAGCCTGGCAAACTAATTGGCTTTTCTCTATATTCCTTCTCATAGAACAGTCAAAACCTAATACTGGGAAGACTTCCAGAAGAATTTCATCAAATAATAAGCAGATTATTCAGAGATCTGCAATGATATCTTCAGACCCAAGTACAGAGGCACTTTCTTGAAATGATTACAATGGAAGAGAGATTCAAACTGACAATAAATATTTTTATAATTTCCAATAATAACAGTGACATAAATATTATGTTGGCTAGTGAAGGGTATTTTATTGTTTTCAATATTTTGACTAATAAAATTTATGAATGCCTTATTTAAACATATTACAAATGCTATTAGTACTGAAATATTTTTATGTTAACCACACCTTTGACGGATAACATTGCTGTACTCTTTTTAAAAGCTAAGCCAACTTGGTGCTGGGCTAAACCTATTTTGTACCCTGACTCATTGTCAATCCATATCTAAGACTACGCCTATGAGATCAATATGTAGTGTTGAAATCACTATTTATAGTTCCCTACATACTTATCCTTCGATAGGCTTCATTAATCTCTTTTAATCAAAGTTTGGTTTGTAGACTATGTTGTGGGCACGCTTGTCCCTGTGAGCTAGAGAAAAAGAGCTTCTCCAGAGATTTCTAAGTAATTATTACACCATCTTGGTAAAAGATTCATATTGTCAATTACTAGAATTATAGAGAGATCCGAAACAGAAAACTTGAACTTGAGCCTTCTGTGGAGAGAAACTGAAAGCAAAGAAAATCTAAATAAAATCAATGTACAAAGTATAAGGAAAGAAATCATGCTCCAATGCTTGTATGTGGTTTGTCAAAACTAGGATTTGACAAAGACCTGAAACAGAACTAGGCAAAGTTCTGTTACAGGTAAATCTCCTGGTTTAACAAGCCAGGATTTATTTTAAGAAGTCTAATTTTGCCAGGGCAGGCAAGAGGACCTTAAAAAGAGTCTTTCACAGCTTATGCCTTCCCTGAGTTGCATCTCTTACTAAAGAGCCTGAACATTTAAATCATAAAACCAAACTATAACATCAATTGTTTTCAAGTAATAAAAGATGTTAATGCAATTTTTATAGTGCAATGGCTCTCATATGTCAGCACAGGCTAATGTTTTATATTATAAACCATAACTGGTCTCTGAAATTAATACATATGTAATTTGGAAGTATTTTTCTATCTTTTGGAATATATAAAATGAATAATCTATTTTACTAGGCTTAACATTTTATATCTTCTGGTGATCAAAGAGAACAAAATAAAAACATTTTCTTGAAAGCACAGTTTTAAGAACCATGAATCCCTATATATATTCTCAACTTTTTAAACTGAAGTGGGAATCTCTCTTTTTCCAATTTCTTTCTTTCAACTTATGTCCCAGTTAAACTCAACAAATAATTACTGAATGCAGCAATGCTCTTAGCACTCTGTTCATAGGAACAGTATGAGCAATAACAACAAAAGTTATGGTTTCCATTAGGCATATACAATTTTGTTACAGAGAAAAATGTAAGTACAAGTTAAATAGATAACAGTATAAAACTATATGCCAAACAGGGTCCAAAGAAGCAGATATAATAATACTACAGGTAATATTAGAGAAATTTTGCAGAACAGTTGAGGTACCAAAGGACAGTATACAAAAAAAAAAAAAAAAAAGATAGATTTTAAAGGGACTACTTTAAAAATTCAATTTAGTAAACCTGACAACAATCACTAAATGGATTCTTGTACAGATTATTACTTTTTTAATTACTAAAAAAAAAGTTTTAATTGCTAAGCCTTGGCAGGGGTTAATTTAAAAAATAATGCAATGTCTCTACTTTTCGCTGAGTGATGAGCACCTTTGGAGCAGAACCTGACTAATATGTATGTTTGTACTTTGTATTTGTGCTTCACAAGTGCCAGGCTCTGTGCTTAGCACATTTCATATATTACTCTTATACATCCTCACAAGTGTAATTTCCATTTCACATATGAGGAAACTAAGGCCAAGAGTGAGTAACTAAATTGAGTATAGTCCCGTGTCATAAAAGTAGTAAAGTTGGTCTTCAAAGCATGATGATCTGACTCATAAACTTGTAATCCAACTTCTAAATTAACATATACAAAATGTTTGACAGATTTCTGCTTCTGAGTATAACAAAGTAGGTTGTATCACACTAATACTGCTGCTTAGGCTAACTACTAAAAAACAAATAAATAAAATGTAAAACACAAAAAGCAAAAACAGCTAATTTGAGGAATTGGAAAACAGCCAAGGAGATCTAGGAGAGAAGATACATGCATCAAAATAAGTTATACATTTACCACTACTCTTTTGTCCTTGGGACATTTGCTAATTCAAAGCACTAATCACAGAGACTAGGTGAAAATATAAATGTAAAGCAACCGGACTGGGTTCAGGAGATAGAAAAAATGGAATTCAAGCCTATCAAGACAGCCAAAATGTGTGATTCCAAGATTCCAGCTAATACAGAAAATCATAGAGAAATGAGCTCAGTGTTCTCTGTGTAATTCCCCTTAAGGGATTTCCTAACTCCTAAGCTACCCTAGTGTGGGCCAAATTTAAAAGAAAATAAAAAGGAAAATAACTGATAACAAGTTAAAAAAATAAAATACATTTTTCTCACAATGTTACAGAGAAAAAAAATTAAAATTTAGTGCCCACCAAGGAGAAAGGGGTCTCATAAACTGAGTTCCTTGTAAATGATTCTTTTTAGGTTTTAAAGCACAGCAGATACAATCCAGCCTTCAAAAAACACGGAAATCTAAACAAAAAATTATTTCAATTTTTAATCGAAATAACATAACCTACCCATATTCTAATTTATTCTGAGATAAAGATTAAATATCTGGTACAAGGGAAAGACTCCATGCATTTTTATATATAAGGTTTACCACACAATAAAAATTACCAGGCACGTGAGAAGTTAGAACCAAATGATTGAAAATCAAGAAAAGAAACCCCCAAATAATAGAAACAGATATATAGGTGACTGGTATTGGACTTAACAGATATGAATTTTAGAATAATTATGGTTAATATACTTAAGAATAAAAGATACAAGGTAGAGAATTTCACTATAGAAGTGGAATCTATAAAATAGAATCAACTGGAAATTCTGCAACTAAAAAATGCAATAACTGAAATTAGGTAATAAATATTATAAACTGCAAGCAGGATATATGCAATAAAAGCCTCACATAATTATGGGCTGGAAAATTCTTAACAACCAAAATCTAAGAGATTATTTTAAAAGCAACCAGGAAAAACAACCACATTACATTCATAGATGCGACAGTACATTGAGAGTCAACTTTTCAGCAGACAAAAGACCGTGGAATGACATCTTTAAGGTTCTGAAAGCAGTAGTAGCAATCTACATTCCATAATTATCAAAAGTAAACATCACAAATGAAGGGGAAATACATATAATTTTCAGACCAAAAAAATGTATTGGTAACAGATTAGTATTAAAATAAATATTAAAGGAAATTTTTCTGGAAGAAGGAAAATGATCCAAGATTAAATCATGGTAATGGAAGCAGGAATAAAAACCAATAGAAAGGTTAAATATAAGGGTAAATATAAGTGAATATTGACTATAAAAAGCAATGGTAACAATATTTTACATGGTGTAAAATATATGCAGGTTTAAAATGTTGCCAAAATAGAAAAAAAAAAAAAAGGATGGAAGATAGTTAAATGGAGTTCAGATAAATAAGATCCTTGTATTTCTGGAAAGTGGTAAATGTATTCATTTGCTATTACATCAAAGAAAAATCCTGCAATCTCCAGGGTAACAGCAAAACATAATTAAGGAATATGTAACTAACAAACTAAGAGAGGGAAAATAAAATAATAAAACAGAACAAAAACATAAAAAACACAAAAGTATTAGGAAAATAGGAAACATATAATAATGTACTAAATCCAAATAGAAATAGATCAGTAAAACTTTAAATGTAAATTCATAAAATGATCCAGTAAGAATTGAAACTTTTCAGTCTGGATAAAAGAATAAATAAAACTCAACTATAAACCGTATAAGAAACAGCCCTTGAAAGTTTAAAAGTAAAAATGTTAGACATCTGCCATGCATATTCAAACACAAGAAGCTGAAATGGCTATACTAATATCTGATAAAACAGACTTTAAAGCAGGAAGTATTACTAGAGACATAGAAAGACATTTCATAATGATGAACTTATCAATCCAACAGGAAGATACCACAATTCTAAATTCTTCTGGGAGATTTTGATTACCCGACCTTCAGAAACTGATTAAAAAAAGAAAAAAGCAGGCAAATATCTTAAAAATAAAGATTAATAATAAAATTATTAATTCATGAATTTAGTGTGAATTTTACAGCATACTTAACCTTTCATAATACAAACTTGTCAAGTATTACACAAGCCTCTCTCTCTCACCCTCTTCTTCTCTCCCTTTCTCAGCCCCCACATCCAATCTATCAGAATCCTATTGGTTTTACCTTTTAAATACATTGCCTCACCATTGCACCTGCTACCACCTGGGTCTGAGCCACCATTACACCTCGCTTGTATGAGTGGCATAGCTCTTAACCAATCTTTCGGCTTTTAACTTTCTCTCCTACTGTTTAGTCCTAGATTACTGATGACCTATTTCAAAGTATAATAGAGTCCTTACAGTGGCTTATAAGACCTTTCTTTATTTGCCCAGAGGAATTATCTCCCTTCTTCTGTTCTGCTTCATCCTCAATGGCCTCAATGATAATCTTCCAACGTGCTAGGCACACTGTCACCTTAAAGTCTTTCTAACTTTTCTTTCTGCCTAGAATTCTCTTCCCCATATATCCACTCGGTGAGGTTCCTCATTTCTCTCAAGTATTTCCTCAAATTTCACCTTCTCAGTGAAGACTACTGCAGTAGATTTTATTATCAGAATCCACTTCCTCTCCCAAATGTAAGGTTGGGCTTGGCTACCTGACTTGTATTCACTAATGACATGTAAGTGAGAAAGCACTTTGATGGGTTTTGCTTTGTTATATTCCTTTTTCATCCACTATGACAACTAGGAAAATACTGCTCTTGCTACATTACTCTGTGTACAAGAGAAAGGATGACTGCCATGAACAAAGCTCTCTGCCAACCAATAGTGGACATTCATGATGAGCGAAACAAAACTCTGTATCACTATATATCAATATTATTTGGAATTGTTTGTTACTACAGTACAGCCTAGCCTATGCTCTCTACATTGTAAATTACTATCCCCTCTCCTGCCTCCCCTGTCCTAAGACCTTGATCTACTTTAGTCTTTAACCATAGCAGATATCACCTTCCATCTTTTGTGAAATCACCTCAAGCATCTCTTGTGCTTCTACACAGGTTGCTGGGTATATGAAGAATGAAAAGTTCTGATAGCTCTATAACTGGGACATGTATCAGAGTTATGTTTGCAGAAAGTAATCCCAAGAGAGAAGTTTGTGTCCCTCTCTGAGCGAAAGAAAATATCTTGCTTATTGCTTGTTATAAAATGGTGATTTTCTCACACTCAGTGTTCCTGAGTTGTGATTCCTGAGTTGTGATACAACTCTACTGTGTACACAGCATCCATCTGGTTTCAGCTGCATAATTCCCATGCAAAATAAGCTAATGTTCATACTGCCTCCTGTGCTGGGCATAAAAGAGAACCGTGTCTCTGACCCAATAGCTTCATGTCTTCGGCCAGCAACTGTGAAACAGTAACAGGGAATCTATCTTATTAGTTTCCAAGTAGATAAAATCCCAGATTATGCCACCACATTATATTATTAACTTAGTCATTATGTTTATTACTAATTCTTTGTCTCTTCACACTAAAACGTAATCTTCTTAAAAGTACAGATCCTTGATTTATGACCAGCCATTAGACTAAGCCTGGCACATAAGAAAATACTCAGTAAGTATTTCTTGATTAAATGAAGGAACAATGAACAAACTTCATCATAAAATAGTAAACACCTAAACTTGGTTGTATTTAAGCTTCCATGCTGGGAGTAGGAAAATATATTGGATAATTTCTATGTTCTATTCTTATGATTATATAATGCTATGACTAGTTTATAAGCAACAATACTATAAAAATTACAAAAAGTAGAGTTAAAATATAAGGCATGCATGAGAATCCTGCCTCCAAGTAATTCAGGAACATGACATAATTTTTTTTCATAAATTTATATAGAAATGTGCCATTTGGATACATTTCATCATTAATATGGTGTGTGTGTGTGTGTGTGTGTGTGTGTACTGAAGGAACCATAAGAATGGTTGAGACCAAAATGAAACAATTTCTTGCACCTGAATTGATATATTTGGCAGAGTTGTGGTTAAGTTTAAAAAAGGGATATAATTTAATCTTTTTAAGTTGAAAATGGGTTCTTTTGACACTTGAGATGGAAATATGAAAATTCATGTTTACCTTGGTGAATGGTTGGCAGCAAAGCAAGACTGTTGCAGATATTTTATCTCAGGGGAGTAGGTGGGTTTAACATCTGAAAGGAAGAAGTTAGAGCTCATCATTTGGGTAGAGTAGGAGGAAATGAAAACTCAGGGATGGGTCAGAACATCTTTAACAAGAAGGAGGATTTTGGCAAGTAACTAGATAAAATTCCAGATGGGTTGGTGCCTGGGTGAAGTACTACAGAATAATGGACTGTAGATGAGAGGAAGTTCAGTAACTCATTGCGTGGAGTCGGATTAGGTAAAATGAAAAACTTCTGAAGGCTTTTTTTTCTGTGGTGGAGGAAGTGTAGAGGATAGGAAGGAACACATCTTATTTCCTGAAGTTCTTTTCTAATTACCTAGAAAACCATATTTATGTTTCCTGAAATACTGTAGTCAGAAGCAAATTATCTCCATTACAAAAGCCATAGAAAATCTTTGATGTCAAACAAATCATCTCAGACATCAAAGTTTGACAAGCCAGGGTTCTTCTGAAAAGACTAAGAAAGTGTAAATTAGTTTCCTTTATTGCTTCTCTTGAATAACTTACTCTCAGAAACTTCTGCAATCCCAAATTTTCAGATAAAGCTAAAGGAATATAATAATTTGCTTGCACTCAACATATTCCATATTTCCTCAGAAATGTGAACTGCCATGACACATAAAGATAAAAGAGAAAGGGGGGATTATATTATCTGATTTCTTGTAGTAAAAGTCTTATGTTCATGACAGGGCAAGAGCTTTCTACACTACTTCAAAAAAGAAAAGGATTTTAGATTATGGTGTTCAGATGACAACAATAGACAATTGATAAGGTCGATAAAGAGAACTGTTAGAAGATGTCAGACTATTAAAATCCTTCTGGCTTGCTTCCTGAGTAAATCTGTTAAAAGACAAGACAAACTATTTTTAAGTTGATAATTAAACTCAACAGCATTAGAAAATGAAAACAATGCCTGTCTGGCCCAACGCCCACAGAAACAGGCTATGCAGGGTATGACTCAAAGGATCATACTATAGGAGCCCTGCGTGGTGGATTAGAAATTAATAGGGATTTCTGTAGAACAGAAAGCAGGTAGAATCAGACTGATTGTAAAACTGCAGCGTAACATGGTACAAAGCACTTACAGATAAGCTACCATGGAGGATAGATCAAAGTAACTGAACGTAAGGAGCAGAATGATACCCAGGGGATCTATGGGGGTGACTCAATGTAAACTTCACAGGAACTAGACCCTCCTGTCTCTTCTGTTGGCTAATCAAGAGGAACCAAAGGTATTCGGAATATTCTAGATATCTAGCAACTCTTTAAATGGAGAAGGAGCCCCATATCCAGAAGACAGACTGTAATTACACTTCATACAGGCATATTCTATCCATTTCCCACAATCATGCAAATACATACAATCAGAAGCAATTCTCATAAAATGTGAACAGGTGTTATCAAATAAAACAATGAGAAAACAGTAATGAACAACCAGATATATGTAGAAAATACAATAATCAGAATACCATTGAAGAATATTTCTTCCATAAAAATTATCACCTTCAAAGTAAATGTACATACAATAAAATCCAGACACAAATGAAGGAAGAACTACCTGCTGAAATTCATGCTAAAATGTAGAATTCTGAGGGTAAAAAGCGAAAAGCTTCTCGCAAGAAAAAAGCAACTTAGCTACAAACTAAAAAGAATTAAATTTGAATCAGGCATCTTTCCCAACAGGAGATGCTATAGCACATGAAGCAGTATTTATCAAATTCAGGGAATAAAATGTTAATTTAAGACTTAATCTTATATCCAGACATACCATCAATTGATGAAAAGAGTAAAATAAAGCCATTATAAAATATATGTGTAAATTTCCCTAATCACAGACCTTCCAAAAGAGAACTACTAGAAGATTATTTCCAGCAAAATTAAAAACAAATCCAATAAATAGGATTAAAAGTGGTAATAAACATATGGTAAAAAAACAAACAAACAAAAAACAAAACAAAACAACAACAAAAACAAAAAAACACACTAAATGTTAAGACTAAGAGTTGGTTTCCAATGTGAAATTCAATAATAAAATAGGGACCTAAAATCCAGATGCATTGAATCTAGGAGTAAAGGGAAATTTAGAAATAGGGAAATAAAAGTATGCAAAGTTTTGAAAGACAGAAAATTGGCTTAAGGGACAGGATATTGCTTAATTCTAGACTCTGATAGAAAAACTTAAGTTCAAAGCTACAAAATAATAATTTTCACTAGAACACAAGAAGTAGCAGGATAATCTCAAAATAACTTCAGGGGAAAAAGGGAAAAATCAAAAGAACAAAGGCAGAAAGGGATAAAAGTGATCAAGAGCTTGGTAAATAGAAAATACAAAATATGAGTGCAGAAAGACATCCGAGCATATAGCCAAAATTAACATGAGTGGATTAAAATCTATTATGAAGATCAAGATTCACAGATTACCCTGACATTCTAATAATGTAGACTTACTACTGTGATCAAAGAAACTTTTGACATGAGAAGTAATTTAACAGCTAAATACAGAAGAAAGTAGGCAGAGCAATAAAAATAAATAAATAAATAAATAAATAAATAAATAAATAAAATACATTTCAATGTGAAAACCAATAAGTGGAACAAAGAGAAATAATTTTTTTTGACCAAAGGTGAACTTCAGCAAGATGTTCCGGGCATTAACCTTTCTAAGAGCTTTGAAAAATATGAGGAGAATTAACAAATAAAAGTGTCTAGAGAAATTTTAAGACAAATGAAAAACATGATTATACAAATGTACATACTAAAAGAACAAAATAACATTTGTTTTTTCAAAAAGTTGGGGAATTCACAAATTTGCTAGGGCACTAAGCCACAGAGGAGAGAAAAATCTCTATTGATTTCAAAAAGCAGAGACCGTGCGGCCTACATTGTATTTTTAAAATCACAATCAATGTATCTACTTATTAATTTTAAAATAAATTTCATTTTAATATAAATCTTGGAATAATGAAATCAAGATGAAAATAAGACACTCTTTAGGAAAAAAAGATAGGAATACTATATATTAAACTCTCTGGGAGGTAACCAAAGTCATGCTCAAAAGAAAATGTTAACCCAAAATGGATTTATTAAAAAGAAAATATAAAAATAAATTATCCAAGCTTCATATTAATAAAGTAGAATGAAAACAATCTAATGTAGAAGAAAGAAATGGATAACACAATTTTTAAGAAAGAGT
Source organism: Rhinolophus sinicus (assembly GCF_057876585.1). Taxonomy (NCBI): domain Eukaryota; kingdom Metazoa; phylum Chordata; class Mammalia; order Chiroptera; family Rhinolophidae; genus Rhinolophus; species Rhinolophus sinicus. The sequence continues at coordinate 23,129,113 of NC_142504.1, forward strand.
ATCTATGATAAAAATGCCAAAAGCTACCATTGGATGAGAATGTTAAATAGACACAGTGTGGCAAGACTAATAAATAAAAAGATAAAACAGCAAAAACACCAGTAAATAATATTAGGAATTAGAAATATAGCATAACTACAGATACAAGTATTATTAAATTGATAAGAAAAACATATGAAGAACCCATAGAACTGGGTTGAACTATGTCACTTCAAATTCATGTTGAAGTCCGAACCCCCAATACCTCAGGATGTGTCCTTATTTGCAGACAGGGTCTTAGACAGGTACAAGTTGCAATGAGGTCATTAGGATGGGATGGGACCTGATCCAACATGACTGATGTTCATATAAAAAGGGGAGATCAGATTGCAGAAACAGGCATAAAGAAAAGATGACGCAGGACAGAGAGGGAGAAGACAGCCATCTCCAAGCCAAGGAGAGAGGCCTGGATCAGATCTTTTCCACACAGCCCTCAACAAAACCCAACCCTGCCCACATCTTGGACTTCCAGTCTCCAGAAATATGAGATAATAATTTCTGTTGTTTAAGCCACCCAGTTTGTGATATATTTTACTGCAACCCTATAAACTAATACAAACTGTTTACAAATATATTTGAAAATGTAGACAAAATAGATCCTTTTTCTACGAAAAAATAATCTAAGTTATCATTATAGTTGGTTCAAGAATTAGGGAAGAATTAGGGTAGAGAAATCTCAACATACCAATAATCACTGAAGTAATCAAAGACTGCTGAAGATCAATGTCCATAAAATACTTCCAGGTCACATAATTTTTATCAATGAGTTCTATTCAAGGAATAGATGATTCCAATATTTTATACACTGATGTTAGATAGCAAAAATAGATGGAAATAGATATAAAACTTCCTAATTAATTTTGCAAAATTAGCGTAATCCTGAAACAAACAAACCAAAAAAATACAAACAGATAAAAATGTCTATTGGTTAATTTTATTTATGAACTTGTATGAAAAAACTCCTATGTAGAATGTTAGTATTTTGAATCAAGCAACATATTAAAAGAACACCGCATCATCAACTGTTTCTTCCAGGAATGTAAGAATGTTTCAGCATGAGGAAATATTATTATGTAAGTCACAGCAGGAAAAGACTGAAGAAAAAATAATATGATTTTCTCAATAGATGGTCAAAACAAAAATATTCCAAACTCAATTTTAATGGAATTTGCTAGCCAGACGGAAATAGAAGAAAACTTTCTGAAATGATAAATGTTATCTAATAGAAATCCCAGAAAGCAACATACTATTTGTAAATCAGTAAAAAGAATCTCATTGAATTTAAGAATAAGATAAATGTTCATTATCACCACTACTTTTAAGCATTGCAGGGAGATCCCAAGCAATGCACTCACATAAGAAAAAAAGGACAAAGGTATAAATAGATAGGAAAGGACAAGACTCTCATCATTTGCAGGTGATATATCTTCACAAGTGTATTTGTTTCCTAGGGCTGTCATAAAATGTACCATAAACTAGATGGTGCAACAGAACAAGAATTTATTCTCTCACAGTTCTGTAGACTAGATGTGAAAAATCAGGGACCTGCTCCTTCTGTGTGCTGTAGGGAAGAATCCTTTCTTGCCTCTACCGAGTCTCTGGAGATGACTTTCCATCTTTGGTTTTCCTTTTCTATGTCACTGCAACATTTTCCTGTGTAGTCACATGGCATTCTCCCTGTTTTTCTCTGTCTTCACATGGTGTTTTGCTTTTTAAAGGACACCAGTTATATTGGGTTAGGGCCACATTACTGCCCTCACCTTAACTTGATTACATTTGCAAAGACCCTATTTCTAATAAGGTTACATTATGAGGTACAACTGGAGGGTTAGGACCTCAAAAATATCGTCTGGGGGGGGCATAATTCAACCCATAAAAAATAGGTATATACAGAATCAACTGAGAAACCATTAGAACTAATAAGCAAGTTGAAAAATGTGACCATATACAGTACCAGCACCAATTATTTATTTTCCTTAGACCAAAGGTAGAAAAAAGAGAGGGGACGGTGTCTCCCATAAACAAGAACAACAACATAACAAAAATCTTAAAATAAACATTTAAAAAAGTTATCATTATATGGAAAAAAAATTTACCAGTGGGCATAAAAGTCTGAATAATAGGGAAAACATTTAATGTTCCTGGATGGAAAGATAAAATAAAGTAACAACACTCATTCAATACAAGTTAATATATAAATTCAGTTATAAGGGAAATCAAGACAGCAATTTTTTTTTTCATGAAAAATAACAAGTTTATTTCAAGATCAAAAAGAAGACAAAACTGCAAAATAAAAGATCAAGAGTTTATCGAAAAATAAGAACACCAAAGGGGAGTACTTGCCCTATGACTTGATAGTATCAATCACAGAATTAGTAAAGGTAGTAATAGATACCACTTATGTGTCAGCTATTCTCCTAAAAGCTTTATATATATATATATATTACGTCACTTAATATAATTAGGAGCTCTTACTACCTTAATTTGACAAATGAAGCATTTGAGGAACTAGATGAGTAAGTATATTGCCTAATATCACACCATTAGTAACTGTGTGGTCTCATTCTAGAGCCCCCATCCTTGATCAATATCTGATAATCAAATATATTATATAACAAAGTAATTAAAACCATTTGGTATTAGCATAAGCATAGACATATAAGTAATGGGGCAGTAGAGTCCAGACACTGACCTGTGTTAATGTGGGATTTGAAGATTTTTCCAAGTCATTATGAAAACTAACATGTAAATTCCTTATCCATTTAGCAAAATTGAAGTTAGATCTTACCTCATACTATTCAGGGCATATAGAAACGTGAAACTATAAATAAATTACCAGACATACGAGAACTTGTTTTATAATGCACTTGTTTTTAACAGACGTAATTTTCTAGAGCAGTTTTGGTTCAGAACAAAATTGAGCTGAAAGTGTTCTCTCATATTCCCTGCCCCCGCACAGGCACAGATGCCCACTGTCAATATCCCACACCTGAGTGGTAGTATATTTGTTACAATGAACTAACCCTATTTGACACATCATTACCATCCAAAGTCCAGACTTTATATTAGGGTTTGTTCTTGTACATTCTAGGGGTTTTTGACAAATGTATGACATGCATCCACCACTATAGCATTCTGTAGAATCATTTTACGGTCCTGAAAATATTTTGTGTTCTGCTGATTCATCCCTCCCTCCTCACAACCCCTGGCAACCACTGATCTTTTCACTGTCACCACAGATTTGCCTTTTCAAGTATGTCAGATACTTGGAATTATACAGTGTGTAGACTTTCCAGATTGGTTTCTTCCAATTAACAGTGTGCATTTAAGTTTTCTCTGTGTCTTTTCATGGCTTAATATCTACACATGAATATTTACACATGGCTTAATAGCTCATTTTTTTCTTTAGTAATGAACATCCCATTGTGTAAATGCACCATAGTTTATGTATCCATTCACTATGAAGGACATCTTGGTTGCTTTCAAATATTGGCAATTATTAATAGAGTTCCTATAAAAGTACACGTGAAAGTTTTTGCATGGATGTGCATTTTCAGTTCATTTCTGTATATACCAAAGAGCACAACTGCTGAATTATATGGTAATAGTATGCTTAGTTTTGTAAAAAGCTGCCAAACTGTCTTCCAATTGGCTGTACCATTTTGTATTCCCACCAGCAATGAAAATTCCTGTTATAATTTTCCTCTATAATCTAATTTCTTCACAGCAATTATCTTATTTATTTATTTGTTTATTTATTCTTAGTCTATCTTCCCTTACTGGAATGTCTTGTTTACTATTAATTTCCTAGGACATAAAACCGTGACTAACTTAAGTTACAATAAGTGCCTTTAATAAATATAATCGTTCATTGAACAAATAAATAATTTAGTCCAACTACCCCAAGTTGATACTATAGAGAGAGCTCTGATAAAAATAAATAGAAAACTAAAAACAAGCTAAAGGATACAAGTATACAAAAAGGAAATTAAAAGTAATATATAGTCAATAAACACATTAAAAGAAGCTCAAATTCACTTATAATAAGTGAAAGACAAATAAAAAAAGGATAAAAAATATTTGTATCCATAGTATTGAAAACAATTTAATGGATAATAATGTGTCGACATAATTATGGGAAAACAGGCACTTTCACATAGTCTTAGTGAAAATGCAAATTGGTAGTTTGTAGTCTATTACAAAATAAATATTTACAGAACAAATAAGGGAATGAAAAATATAGCTAACCCTTTTTCCCAAAACTCTACTGGTACTCTTATCTCACAAAAGGGGCTGTCTAGTTGTGTCACGTATACTGCAATGATTTACAAGATGTCTTTACGAGTTACTTCTATAATTTAAACAAATTTTTAAAAAGCGAAATGAATAGTTAATTATTCTAATCCTATACCCGAATATGTGCATACTTTACCAATTTGCTTAGTAAGAACCTTAATTCGAAGGGCTGATTCAAAAAAATATTAAGTATAAGAAATTATTTTGCCATTGGAGATATAGTGTGTGTGTGTGTGTGTGACAGAGAAAGAACTGTAAACTTCTTAATATTGAATTTTCCAATATATTTATATATTAATTTCATTTTACATTAAAAAGTTATTCCTAGATGGCAAATTATTTTCTTTAATAGTATGTTCTCTTGAGAACATGAATTACAGGTTTTAGGGCCTAAATCTTGGAATTATCTAATGTTATCTGAATAAAGAATTAATTAACCATTAAAGCCCCCCCCCCATTCTCTCTCCTGCTCAATTGTGTGAAGAAATAGGAAATGATTAGAACACAAAGGATTTCCCTATCATTCTTCCAAACCTAGTTTCCTTTACTCACCATGCCAGTGTACATTTTGAAAGTTCCTAGAAAGACCTGTTTCACATATTCCTTTCAATCTCCAGAATGTGATGTATTTAACTCAAATGTTGTGCGAAGATGATCCCTAATGATGTTAACAATATAGATTTGCTAGTTTTGTTTTTTTATTATTAACAAAGACAATATTTTGGTCATAATTGTTACAAATGAATACTTTGTGTTTTTTAAATTCACAATTAAATTATACAAACTAGAAGAAAGTGAAAAAGGTCAAGCAAAAGTTTTAAATTCAATTAGATATTTATTTTTCTTCTTTCTAATAGGTCTAATAAAAGGAAATAATCCAGTGGATTAACAAAACTGCATATATTTAAATAATGAAATGACATTGTTCTGAATATATGGTATCTTTACTAAGATAAAAGAAAGGTTATGCCTTTTCAGCTATTTAAACAATTCACAACTGCTCAGTTTTGTTATCCTGATTTGGCTTCATAGCTAACATAATTTCTGAAATCTGCTTTCTGAGATTAGCAGTGCTCTCTCCCCTAATTTGAACAAAAATAATTGGAAAGGCACATGTACGAGCTTCCAGTTTATACAAGTTCATTTATTTGAAATCCCTTGAGCTCCTCCAATTAGAAAACAAGTTTTTGAGTTAATATCCTTCAATTGTTAAAAACTTGCGTCACTGTGAGAGCACAGTGAAACGTAAAGGTCCCAGCACACTGGTAGTTGATTGTGAAGGGATGTGATTGTTCCACATTTAGACTGGAAAGGGTTAGGAACTCTACTTCCCAATGTGGTTAATGAATGAAAGGAAAATTGGACTCCTGAGCCAGAGTCAATGACCTAAGGGAGTGAAAAATGTTCGCAGGTTAACAAGGGCAACTGTTCCTTGCCATAATTCCCAGAGGAGGTAAATGACAAAAGGGCCAATAAACTTCTGTCTTTGTATTATTTATTAATCCATTTTCTTCCTAGGAAAAATAACTTGGCATAGCTCTGAAGATACTAGGGCTGAACATCTTAAACTCTGCTTGTTCCCTCTTGATACTGATTCACACATTCATTATTCCAGTTCTGTTTTAACAATTCATTTGGCATGGTTAATTTAGATGTACTAAGAGATTAATTTCTCATCCAATGAAATTTTAAATGTTAAGGATGTCACGTTCCTTTACATAATCAGCAAAATTGAAATCAAAGCTGCCAATTTTATAGTAATCAAGTAGAATTGATTTTATAGTAATCAATTCTTTGTTATCTAATTGATACAAGTGGCCATGGAGAGTTCTTTCCCCTTAAAGTGGGGATTGTTTCAAATGTTTGCTTAAAAATATTGTATTTTCTGAACTGAAGAGAGTTTTCATAACCATAGCCAAGACACCACCCCTGGTCATGTTCACAAACACAAATGCCCTGATTGGCTGTTGATGAGTCATTCCTGGTGAGGAATCTTATCTTAACACCTGCCTTATCTTTACATCCTTTTCAACTTCTTCTAGAAAAACAATAACAAAAAAGAAAAAAAATATTTGGGACCAGTCCAGTTTTTAAACACCTGCCTTAGAGATAAAGACTGTAATTTTAGGCATTTATAATGTCTTTACTTTTGGCCTGGAATTTGTTCTGCCTGTTTAAGCATCTGCTGACTTTCTCAAATATGTGCTTTGCCTGGGAATTACTTCAGTGTAGTAAATTACAAAATGACAAGATCATCTCTGTTTCCACGGAAAAATGTGTGCATCAGAAAATCTCTGAAGCTCTACTAGCTTCACAGTAAATTAATTTTATGAGTTGAAGAAACATTACAACACCATCTCTAATGAATCAGTCAATAATCCTTTATGACGTAATTCTAGTCTGATATTGATAATCTTCAAATGAAAGTTAAAGAGGATATCTCAGGTTTATGTGACCACTGTGAACCAAAGTAGAACTATTAAAAAATAAATAAATTACAGACAGGAACTACACAGCTGGAAACCAGAAGCACCAGTTTTACTTGGGCTATTAAGAAAAGTCACAGTTAACTGAATAAAAAATATTTATTCTACCTCATTTATTTTTCCCTTGGTATTTAGATGTGTCCCAAATCGGTACCTATGAAGGGATTATTATAAAGGCATAAATTTGTTTTAAAACCATGAGTTAATTTGTTATGTAAATAGCACAAATTAAAGCAATTACATAATTTATCCTATTATATTAATTAGTTATGTTGATTTTTTAAATATGTACTTTCCTCCTCATGTGTACATGCTCTGACATTAGACAGTCCTAGCCTGAGGCTCACTTAGCTAAACTCTAGGCAATCAGAAACTATCTGGAAGGAAACAGTAGGGAAAGTGTCTCAGCAAAATTAACCAGCTTCAGAGAGCTTGCCTTGCAAAACCAAATTAACTAAGTGATGGCAAATGTCATAATACTGAAAACAAAGTTTTAAAAAAATAAATAAAAACCCTAAATAGCTTCATAAGGTCCTTTTTATGTTTTGCTTTCTGGGAGTGAGCTGGCACTGGCTTGATGAAAAGGAATGATAGAAAAAGGCAAACAAGTCAGTAAAGGGCAGAGGAAAGAATGTGAGAGGTGGTTAAAACTATTATGTCAGTGAGTGTGCTCAAGAGATCTTTTTCAATGACAAGGCTCAAACAATAACAAGTATTATTGAAGATGCAGAGACACTGGAACCCTCATTCATTGCCGAGGATATGAAATATTTCTGCCATTTTGGAAAAGAGTCTGGCACTTTCTCAAAAGGTTAAACATAGAGCTAGCATATGAGCCAATAATTCCTCTCCTAGATTATATATATATATATATGTTATGTACACATATATGTGTTATGTACACATTATGTACATATATATGCACACATATATGTTATGGACTGAATTGTAATCAATTCATTGCCACCACAGGCCCAGAGTGACCAGCCAGAGGGGCAAGGCTGTCTCCTCCTAGCTTACAGAAGGTGAGGCCACTTCATTGGGTTCAGCAGGCTTGGCTCTTCCTGCTCAGGGCCCTTGGGGCAAGGCCGCAGTCCATGGCTGAAAGTACAGGGCCTCCAGCCAGGGCCAAGGGGGTGGAGCTGCTGCCCCTGATGGTGAGGTCTCACTCCAGTGCACATGGATGGTGGGGCCACCACTTTGTGGGCCCAGAGGGCAGAGAGGATCTAGTCAAAGAGGATTATTCTGATGCTGTAACAGCTAATGTAACAGCTAATGAAATCTGCCTTGCTGGGCTTTAGAACTACTTGAGATCCGATACTCCTTTCTTCTTTATAATTTTCCCTTTTGGAATGGAAATATCTTTCCTGTGCCTGTCCCATCACTGTATTTTAGAAGCACATAACATGTCTGCTTTTACAGATACACAGTTGGAAAGAAATTCTATTTTAGAATGAATCATACCTTGGTCTTTACTTACACTTTCAATGATATTTAGATGAGACTTGGGACTTGAAGTTGATACTGGAATGGGTTAACTTCTGGGGCTACTGGGATGAGATGAATACATTTCACATGTAAGAGGGACATGAATTTTCCAGGGCCAGAGGATAGAAAATTATGAACTTAATTTCCCCCACCCCCACTCCCTCACAAAGGCATATGTTAAAGTTGTAACCCCCAATGTGACTCAACTTGAAGATGAGACCTTTAATGAAATAATTAATGTTAAGTGAGGTCACAAGGATGAGGCCCTAATCTAAATGGACTGGTGTCCTTGTAAGAGGAGGAAGAGACAACCAGGGGTATATGTGGACAGAAAGAAGACTATGTGAGGACACAGTGAGAAGGTAGCCATCTGCAAGTGAAAAGAGATTTTTATCAGAAACCAACCCTGCTAGCACCTTGATTTTAGACTTCTAGCCACTGTAACTGTGAGAAAATACACTGCTGTTGTTCAAGCCCCCCAGTTCGTTGCACTGTTATGGAAGGTTGAGCAGATGGATATAATACTCAAGGTGTGACGATATGTCTAAACAAAAAACTGCACATGAATTCCACAGAAGCATTGTTCATAACATCAAAATGGGGAAATAACCCAAATGTCAATTAACTGGTGAATGGATAAACAAAATGTGGTATATGCCTACAATGGAATATTATGTGGCAATAAAAAGAAATTAAGTACTGATACAAACTATGACACACATGAGCTTTGAAAATACTATGCTAAGCAACAGGTAGTCACAAAATACCATCTTTTGTACGGTTCCATTTATACGAAAGGTCCAGAAAAGCCAAGTCTATGAGGAAAGACATAAATTGGTGGTTGCCTGTGTCTTGTGAGGGTGGATAAGGGGAGTGACTGTTAATGGGTATGGATTTTATTTTTGGGGTGCTGAAAACGTTCTAAACTTAAAGACTGTAATGATGTTTGCACACGTCTGTGGATACACTGAACATTATTCATATGCACATTTTAAATTGGTGAATTTTATGTAACATGAATTTTATATCGATACATTTCTTAACTGGCACCATCCAAGCCCACACTAATACTGATATGTCTGGTTCATAGACACTATACCCAATAGCACTGTATATTCAGGCACAAATCTATCTGAAATGGAAAGAGTACCTCTGATTCCTCCTTCTAGTCCTAAAAGGTTCTGACAAATGCTTCATTTTCCTCTTTTTATATTCTATTCTTCCTATCTTTACTTTCCCTTCCCTTTATTTCTCTGACTGAAAAATTTATTCCTGGAAGCATTAGGTTAGGCAGAACAAGGTAAGCAAGCATGTAGGCATTGTAATTGGTGATATGAGGAACACAGAGGGGTGCTCAAGTGTGATGAGGAGAGTGCCCGCGAAGCAGGGGTGCTTTGGAAATACTGTCTAAGTTCTACTGTGCTAAGAAGGGTGTCTACATGAGTGTCACCATGGCATGAGGTGTCAGAGCCTAAGAAAGGTGAGAGAACATCCCTGTAGCAGGGCTGCCCCACACAGAGTATCAGAACGCTAGTGGGATGGTAAAGAATGTACAGAGGGCAAAGTCCTAATGTGGGGAGTCAGGGGGAGCAGAGTGAAGAGTGTGTTCCTGAGGAGGCACAGCGTGGTGTGAGATGTTAGAAGCCAATATGGGCAAGGATGTCCAAGCAAGTGAGACAGGCTGTGGTGGGTGATTAGAATCTGAGCCAGGTGAGGAAGGCATTCTTGTAGGACAGGTCAGCATGAGTTGCTGGAACTCAAGTATGCTAAACAGAGTTTCTATGCAAGAAAGTGCGTGGCCACAGAGTCAGAGCCTCAGCAGGTTGAGGAGGGTGATCGAATGGAGAGGCTGCATAGTCTGAGGTGTTTATGCCCAAGAAAGGTGAGGAAAGCCTCCATATGGAGGAGGCATCGCGAGTCACAGCTCAGATGGGGTGAGGAGGTATCCACAGGATGATATGATGGCACTGGGGATGAAAAATTGTTTATATCCAGGGGAAATGATCAAATAGATATATTAAAGATAATGGGAGCCACAATTCTCACTGTAAGAGAAATAATTTACAAATATCAAAATGGAAAAAGCTACGATAAATTCTGTTCTGTTACATAGGAATTGGAGGTATCAACTCATGATTTTATCTGTGTGTAGTATGGCCATGATAAAGAACATGCGAGATGTATGCGTGGATTATATCAGTTCTCAAACTTTAATGTGCTTAAGAATCACCTGGCATGATTTTTAAAATGATTCTAAAGCATCAGTCCATGAAATTCGAAAAATAGACCATGATTAAATAGGTTTGTCTTAGAAATGCAAGGTTGGTTTAACATCTGAAAATCAATGTAGTTCACTACATTAACAGAACTAAAGAAAAAAAGACTAGGTGATTATATTAGTTGACAGAAAAAAAAATACAGCTGATAAAATGTAATGCCTTTCATGATAAAAAGTAGCATACAAGCAATAGCAAGCAACGTCACTAATTTGATTTATGACATTTACAATTACCCTATATTAGTCTAGACAAAAGTTTCTTAGAATTGTCCTGCAAATGGACACTCTTCCTTAGCAATCATCCTTCCTTACTCCTTTCCATCAAAGTATCAGATTTGAACTGTGGTCTGAAAGCTATTCAGTCTTCTCTGATACTATCCTTTATCCTTCACAGTCATGTCCACCAATAAATCTTTTGCACACCTTATATAATTTTAATGTTTGATTTTCAGAGGACCTGAATTATGAACACATAGTTCTACAAAACACTCATGTACAAACGTTAATGACAGCTATATTCTTAATAGCTCCTTAATGGAAACAACCCCGATTCCTATAAATAGGATGGATAACTGATAAATTATGTTATGTGTAATGGTACACAAGGTTATTAATATCCCTTATACTGATAATATTTATTATGTGTAAAATGGAGACATGATAACAATAGTTCCTATATCATGGGTTTTAGGCAAGATCAAATGTGTTCATGAATGTGAGGTGCTTAATAATTCTTAGATTTGGTCATTCTACCACAGACACAGAAATGACCAAGTATCATTATGAGCATAATTATAAAATCTTTTTTAAAAATTGATTTTTAAATTTGCTGAATTAACTTTCCTTAAACGAAATGTTCATATGTTTCTTCCTGCTTAAAAACTTAGAGTGACTTTATATTTATGCTCAAGAACATATGTGTATAATTTCCATCCTTTTAAATTTATGGAGATTTTTAAGGGTCTGCCATATTATGTATCCTGGAAAACATTCCATGTGCAGTAGAAAACAGTATGTATTTTGCTGTTGTTGGGCTGTGATCGATAGATAGAGATCTGTTAAAGCTAGTTGGTTTATAGTGGTGTTCATTTTTTTTTCCTTTTTAATATTCTGCCTAGTTCTTCTACCCATTACTGCAAGTGGGGCGTGGAAGTTTCCAAATATTGTCTATGACTCTCAACTCTCTCACCCAATTATTGAGCAAATATTCAAGTAGTTCATACTATGTGGCCGACATTTTTATCAACTTTCAATTTTTGAAACCCTATGCTTAGACAAGGAAGTTTGGAGGAAGGAGATAGTAATTTGAAGGATCGTGGTGCTGGCTGCTTTTAATCAGAGAAGACTAAATTTGGATAATTTTCCTTTCTCCCTTCTCCAGCAAATGATAAATGACTTTTGTTCCCTTTTCTTTCCTGGTGAGGAAAATCCCCTTTAGCTTAGTAATGCCTCTGAGTGCACTAAGAGTTAATGGTTCAGAGCTCAAAGGAAAAGACTTGGCATGGGCAGGGATGGGAGGAGAATTATGCAGCCAAAATATTTCTCTTCGTTTTTTTCCCTCCAACTCTGGGAAGGGAGAAAACATAAAACTGAGTATTATATTAAGTATTAGACAAGGATAATATTTTCACTCTATGATTAAAGGGTAATGGAGCTATTGTGATGATGTCAGGTATAACAAACTAAATAAATTATAAGAAGTAATCCTGTTTGTAGGAAGTTATAGTGCTCGACATGTCATATCTTTTCCATTTGTAGTTTCCCTAACTTTCTGATTTGTTTCCAACAAAAATCAATGTTGGTAAGATGAATAAAAACCTAAGCATGGGAAGAACTTGATGGATAGTTTTCTGTGGTGTGCATGGAAAAATCCTCTTCAGGAAAAAATCCAAATTACTAACTGGAAAAGGGTGGAGAGAATAATTCATGTCAGTAAAAAATTATGAAAAATCAAAAGGTCAGAACTTTGGATATTTGTAAGTTAAGGTGTATTTTGACATGTCCTGGAGATACTCAAAAACTACAGTTGAACTGAGTTATTTCCAATGAAATTACTTGGCTCAAATAATTTCCTATTTCATTACCTTGCTAGCCACAGGACAAGTGAAACATACCAGCGCAACTAGTAAGCCAAATTACACAATATTTTTGGGAAACCTTGAATCATGACAGTGTAAACTATATTGCATCCATGTTTCTCTTCATGTACCATTATTGTAATCAACAATTAGATGTGTAAAGTAACCAAAACTGTTTTTAAACTTTCTTATACCCTTTCTTCCACACTTAGAAATGTAGTCTAACTTCTCATACAAGAAATGTATTTGTGACAGATATCAATTTTGCTTAGTTTAAAATTTAAACTTAAAACATACAAATAGTAAATGCTGGCTTTTCTGTCACTCATTTAAAATACTACTAATTGATTAAAAGTGGCATTAATACTAAAAATTACTTGGGGCAAGTTATTATCTATCAGTTATCTGGTATTTAGGGAAACAAATGTGCTTATCTGAAACATATTAAATTCCCATTTCTTTTGCATTATCTGGCACCCCAGTTATTATATATATATATATATATATATATATATATATATATATATATATATATATATATATATATATATCACATACATCACATACATAATTATTATATGTGGTAATATAATCATATAAAATTACATGATATACATTTTAGTTCAGTTTACTTCAGACATTTTATACACACACACACCCTCATCTTATTGATTTGCAAGTACAATATATATAAACATAAAAGCTCAATGAAGAAAGTATGACGAAGCTACAACACGAAGGTAATTGTTGGTAGCTCTTTTAGAAAATATACTTTTATGCATTTCCCTTTGTGTAGATTAGTATACAAGCAATGATATTAATACAAACTCCTTATAACCTTTTAACTTAAATATTAACATTGTTCTAAGTCACTAAATTTTCTTTTATAGTATCATTCTTTTTTGCTGCAATATTTAAATAAAATAGTCTACCTTGTCTCCCAGAGGCAAAAATTGCTAACCCTTCCTAATCTGCATGAAAGTATTATTAGTCCCCCTTTAGAGTGAAGAAAGTGAGTTACACAGAGCTTAATTTACTTATGCATGTTTACACAACTAGCTAGAGTTTGAGGTTGGACTTTGGATTCTGCCCACTTATTTTCTTCCCTTTTTTAACACATATTTTTGAGTGTCCACTATATGCCAGGCAATGTGCTGTACACCAGAAATTTAACCAGTAGAAGACCCCAACAAAGGAAATGGATATCCCTGCCCCTTTGGAGATTAATGCCTAGTGATGTTTGAATTAGGCATCAAATGTTGTGCCATGGTTGGCCAAAAATAGTATTTCTAATAATACTAAAAAGGAACATAAAAAGGGTGATCAGAAGAGATAGCTGTCCCAGGGTGGGCTTTTGGCATGGGGACCGGGCAGGGAGTGAGGGATGTAAAGAAGTTATGTATTAGAATAACTCCTATAGAGAAAAAGGTCATGGATTCAAAGAAACAAAAAAATATAATAGAAGTAGTGGCTGAAATACCAGTCTGCATCAGGATATTCTGGCCAGAAGTAACGTGGGGAATGAGTTCAAAAGTGAGTTTAGAAAGAAAGTTTCTCTAAGGCAGGTCAATATTTGGAATAGGTAGTTTAAATCCTTAGGTTACAAGAATTAAATTCAGAAGGTAGAACTCCAGTTGGTTTTAATTTTAGAAAGGGGGGCGAGCAAGAGCATGACATATTGTAGCCCTAGATGATGGTACAGGAGTGGCTAAGCTTATAAAAACAAAATTCAGACTTAGGGGCGTGTGTCGAGGGTATTGTTAGATTGTAAGGAAAGAGAAGCCCTAGGATAGAGCAGGACAGAGTTAACTTCTCTGGTTTATATCTCCTTATATCATCATTGACCAACCTCCAGATTAGTTCCATACCCAGGAAATGCCAAAATACACAGGTGTCCTCTAAGTGGTCTTAGCTATACGGAGGGAGGATGGAGGTATCCAAAAATCAGACAGATCATTATAATAAACAGGAACAACAAAAAAGGAGAAAAATAAGATTTGGAGAAACACCCATGGGACTTTTTTCCTTTCTTAAATTTCTGAGTGACTAATTTGTCCCTGGATACCACAAACATCAATTACTCATTCCAAAACTGCTTAGAACATTTTTTTTTAGTTTTTTAAAAACATTTTTCATCATTAGTCCCAGTTTATATAAGCAGAGGTTAGATATAGCCCCTCTGAGCATTCTTATTTTATGATATACAGGATGTTGTATTTTTGAATTGGGTAAATTTCCATTTATTTTATGTTTAGGCCTCCCAGGATCTTGTCTGTAATCCTGAAGAAACGCAACTCGATTCCACTCCATAACTTACATAACATGTAAGTTATGGCATTCTCATAAATGTTTACTTTGGCTACCCAAGACAAGGAGCAAAAAAGAGATACCCCACCGAGTGGTCAGCAACAGGAGATGAGAAACCTCTAGTTAGATCCAAGAGGGAGAGTAAGGCATATATTACAGCAAAGCGGTTTCAATATAGCTGTCACGGTTTCAAGTACATTGTTGTGGTTAAGAGCATAGACTCCAAGAGTAGGATAATTGGGTTTCAATCCCAGCTCTGCTACTTACTGGCTGTACAATGTAATGAAGTCACTTAACCTATCTGCATCTCTCCTTGCTTATTAGTAAAATGAACATATAACATTAGGACCTATTTCAAAGGATATTATAACAATCACAGGAGTTAATATATGTAAAGTGCTTTGACCAGAACACTGCAACTCTGATGACGATGGTGGTGATGACGATGGTGCTGATAATGGTGGTAGTGAGGCACTGTATAGGATTTAGCTGTAGGTAATCCTAACATGGGCAAAACAGAAGTGTGCCCATCCATTTTCTGCTCAAATAACTAGAATGACAGAAACTAAACAGATTCATCAAACTCATTGACAACTCTTTATTAAAAATTCAGATACAGATAACCACAGGTAGAAGAAGTCATATAACTGGCATTTTGAACAAAAACAGAACTAACTAACGTGATAGCTAAAATACCTAATAGCAGTGTAACAGCCTTGAGGAAGGGGGCACCTAGTATGCCCTCTATACCATAAATATTCCGTTGACACATGCCACTTTGCCACCGTTAGGCAAAGTGTGGAGTACAGACCAAAAGATGCCTCATCAAGTTTGATCAGATCAGGGGGGGCAATTAAGTTTTTGCTCTTCTTTTTCAGATATCACATTTAGCATTGGTTTTTCCCCAAGTTTTACTGTACCTTCACTTATATTGTTTGAATTCAGAATGAACAAAACCACTGTGCTGTCCCCAAAATTCTCCAGTTTTTGAGTTGATAGGCAAGATGAGCTCCATTTCACTGCTTCTCTTACTTAATAAACTACCAAGTTTAGTTCTATTGTTTCAGTTAAAAAGTGACCTCATGCTTGCTGACACATGTTCAGTGGTTATACAAGAAATGTTGATATTTTGTCTTTCGTGCATCAAGTCAGTCTTCTTTTCTCACTCTCTTGCAGTTCCGCCCTCCAATTTCTTTGAAGCTACTGTCCATTTGACATGAAAAATGTAAAGTCTTGTGCCTAATTATTTCAAGGGGAGGTGAAAAAAAAATCTCTAATATGGTATGATTAACTCCATCTGCTTCAGCTAAAGCAATTGCACACTTCAGAATTTCTCTGCAGTGACAACTTTTCAGCAATTCACTTTTGTTAAACATTGCATTCCGTTCCTCCTTTGCTGAACTGATTTTTCTATATATCTTCAAAGAATTAACCCTATCCCACAGCATACTTTTAAGATCATAACTTTTCTATAACAGAGAAATTTTATATAACAGAGTTGTCTTTGTTAGTTTTTACAAAATTATTATCACCCCTTTTGTCATTATTCAGGTTTGTAGCCACCGATTCTTTAAGTTCCCATCAAAAAAGTGAATGACTCCACCATGGTCGACTCTCCCATTCAAAATCTGAGGGGAAGAACTGTTTTGGGGGCTTGTGGAGAGCTACTCATATCATTGATATATGATTATTCTCTCTACTATTCAGCTTCATATCTGGAATGTCTGTCCTCTTGCCATCAGAACTGTTTGCAACCAAGCTCCTGAGACTTTTGCACCTACCCCCACAGCTATGACCAGATCCTAGATGTTCTACTTATGACCTGTGTAATCTTAGATAGGTTCTTTAGACTTCTTAAACCTCGGACTTCTTATATGTTAATGCTGGAATAGTCCTGGTAGGGTTGTTATAAGGACTGAGATAAATTAAAGTGATCCACATAATGCCTGACACATAGAAAGTATTCAATAAATGATTGCTATTAGTAGGGCTGAAAATATGCACTCTTCAAAAGTCTCTGTGAAATGACAAGTGATTTAGATTCAATTATTTTGCACTGGAGTATAATAAAATGGTAAGGAACTGCAATTTGCTCATGGCTTGAAGTAAATAGAACTTTACAAATACACACATGAAGTTACAATCTTTTTGTTTACCGCTATATACCAAGTGCTTAGAAGAGTACTTGAAACACAATATTTACTCAGTATTTATTAAATAGTTATGAACTACAGAGCGAATATCCTCTGTTAAGAGAGAAGGATAAAATATGCAATATCCAATAAAATAAACGAAAGCTATGCTGGCAATTTGGATTTTCCCAAATTGAAGAAATAAAAGGTATTTGTCAATAATACTGAAGCTCTACTTTGTTTTTCCCTTGGTTAGTGATCAATGAATATTTACTTCCTCAGTCAAAATCTAGGAGAACAAACATTATGTGGCAGTTAATACATTCCCTTCTATTTGGAACTGTCCAAGGCCATTTGCTGTGCTGTGTCCTGGTTTTGCTTCCCAAATTTGGCTTCAAATCTCCTTACCCATATATGCCTCTGTCATCCAGCAATTTAACTTCACACCCAGAGTTCCTTTTAAGAGAAAGGCCATTTTTCCAATTTTCTTTTTTTTTCTAATTCAAAGGCTCATCAAGATGCTGCTTTATAAATTCTCTCCTCTATCTCTGCTTTCAGCACTGGACATTGTAAATTATTGGTAATTAAAACTCTGTCTTTTTGTCCAATTAGGCTTCCAGGCCACTGGTCACAGAATGCACCTCTCTTATTGCTGGGTGGGGGAATTAATTTAAAATAGTCTTGTAAAAAAAATGTATTGAGGTACATGTACTTTACATATTATAAAGCTCACCCATTTCAAGTGTAGAATTTAATGGTTACTAACATTACCAAGTGGTGTAATCATCACCATAAATCAGTTTTAGAACATTTTTATTCCTCCAGTAATATCACTCTCGCCCATTTACAGTTAATCTCCATTCCAATAGCCAGCTTCAGGCAACCATTAATCTACTTTCTGTCTCTAAAAATTTGCCTTTTCTGGATATTTCATATAAATAGAAGCATACAATATGTGGTCTCTTGTGTCTGGTTTATTTCATTTAGTACAATGTTTTGAAGTTCATCCATGACATAGCATATGTCAATAGATTTTATTGCAGAATAGTATCTCTTTGTATGGATATGCCACATTTTTTTAATCTACATTTATTTTGTCTATGGACTTGATGGACAGTTTTGGATATGACGAATAATGTAAACATGAACATGTCCTTGTGTAGACATGTTCTCAGTTCTCTTGTATAGATATTCAGGAATAGAATTACTGGATCATATGATAATTTATTTTTAACTTCTTGAGAAACTGTTAAACTATTGTCCAGTGGTTGCACAAATTTACATTCCCACCACCAATGTTTTTCCACATATCCACCAACATTTGTTATTGTCTGTCTTATTTATCATATCATTCTAGTATGTATAAAATGGTATCTTACAGTGGTTTTAAATTGCACTTCTGTGGACAAGGGGATAGGAGTAAGCTAAGTTAAACAACAAAGACTCCACTGTTTTTACTGAAGTTCAGTAGTTTTTCTTGAGTCATCATTATTGAGATTGTTGTCAGCCTATGGTTAATTGCCAGAGTTCTGAAAAAGTTAATGTTGCTGATATCTTGTTGCTTTTGTGGAGAACAGGATTTACCAAGGTTCTTACTCCACCATTACAGAAGTCCTAACTCAAATATAAAAATATTGTTGTAGAGAGATTTTTTTCCCCATTCTAACGTTATAAATTCCATCATTACTCAGAGATTTGTTAATTATCCCCTACATTTTTCTTTTTTTTAAATTATTTGACTTCACAACATTGAAATTTTTCTCCATCAGAAAATTATTTTGATAAACGCTAATTGTCTAACCACCATATGTTTGTTAAATAATACTTCCCTGCTCCACACGTTTGTCATGTATAAGCATTTTTCAACATTGTATTTTTATTAAAAGTGATACTTTTATTTATAAATTCAAAAAACACAGAAAAGTTAGAAGAGAAAATATCTCATTGAAATGCCACTGAAATAATATTACCTATTTATATTATTTATCTATCTCACTACTTATGTTTTCTAAAGTTTCACCTGGTTATAATTTTTACATGCTTACACTGGCCAATGAATACAGAGACATCCAATAATCACATGAAAAATTATCCTCCCATAAAGTTTCCTTTATTCTAACTTTCAATTATTGTGAAAACGCCATCATGATGATGATGGTGATGATGATGATATCAAAAGTAATAATAACACTTACATAGTGTCTATTATGTCTAGGCTTTGTCCTAAGTACTTACTCATTTATTTTCACATTAAATTTATGAGGTAGGAACTATCGTGATCCTCATTTCACAAATGAAAAAACTGAGATACCACAAGGTTAAATAACTTATCCATGGTCTCTCAGCTAGAAAATCGTGGAGTTGGTATTCTAGCTACAGAGTCTTTGTTGCTAAATCACACTGCTATCCTTGCTTTACATGAGTTAACTAAGGTACCAAAGGAGTTAAGAGTTGTTCAACCATCCACAGGTTTGATATTACCTCAACTAAATGGGTATGGGGAGGAATGTTGAGATGTGGGGCAAGGGAAAAACAAAGAAAATGTTATCACTGGAGTAACCAGAAGTGCAGCAGAACATTCCATGAGAGAAGAGTCAAATTTAAATATTTGCTAAAGCAAGATTATGACAGTTCTAGATAAGTAAAAATGTTCCCTTCCCCTATCTCTCTTTTCTTCCAGCTCCTTTTTCCCTGGAGAGGATAGAAATGTGGGTTAGTAAGCTGAGGGGAGCAGGGGAGTAATGACTGGCAAAATAGAGAAAATGAAGACACCTTCCCTTTTTCACTGCAGGCTCCATAACTAAATAGGTACATCAAGGGAGGGTTGAGAGAGGGGATTACTGATTCTAATGAAATTGGGTTTTGACATTTACCTGGGTCTGGACATATTAATTACTGAAATAACACCAGACAAAGAAATTAGGACTACCTTAATATCACAAAAAAGCAGGAAATAACTAACCCCATGGAAAAGATTTGAATAGGCAAAGGGGAAATACAACTGTTTTCTGTTTGTACTATATGGAGACATTCTTTCACTGTACAGGAACTCTATGGTGTTTAGCATCATCCAAAATCAGGGTCCATTTTAACCATAAACTCCCTTCATGAATATACCCATTAACTTCAAGATACAGTTTAAGTGTGAGTACCAGGATCACAAAGGGCAGGAGATCAGTGTCCCGGCTAAAAGAGTCAGGAAGAGAGTAAATTCCATCTTCCTGAAACTTTTTCTTCTATTCAAGCCCTCAATGGACTGGATGATACCCACACACATTGAGATGGACCATCTGCTTTACTCAGTCCACCAATTTAAATGCTAATCTCTTCCAGAAACATCCTCACAAAGACATCCAGAAATAATGTTTACTCAGCTATCTGGGCATCCCCTGGCCCAGTCAAACTGAAATATAAAATTAACTGCCACAGGAAGCATATACTGTGAATACATTTTTTATCTGGCATCCTACACTCAACATAATTGTTTTGATATTCATCCATGTTACAGAGTAGAATTCCATTGCATGGATATTCTACAATTTATTCATTTACATTTTGATGAACATTTAGGTTGTTTTCAAGTTACTACTATGAATAGCACTGCTGTAAACATTTGTATACAATCTTTATATGGACATCTGCTTTTATTTCTCTTGGATAAATGCCTAGTTGTTAAATGCCTGGATCATAATGTGTGCATGTTTAATATTCTAAGAAACTTCCAGTTTTATCAAGTGGTTGCCCAATGTTTACATTACTACCTGCAGTGTATGAGAATTCTAATTATTCTTCTTCCTCACCAATACTTGTTATTATCTAAGTAATGGTTTCTCATTGTAATGTTAATATGAATTTCCTTAATGATTCATGATGTTGGGTATCTTTTCATATGCTTATTTGCCATCACCAGAGTACAGCTAATAATCCACCAAGGATATAAATTGGAATCATAAAGCTACTAAACACAAAAGAAGGCAAAAAATAAAAAGGAAAAGGGGAAAAAAGAAAAAAAAAATGGGACAATTGGAAAATAACAAGGAAGTAGTTTAATCAGTATCAATAATCACATTCAATATAAATGCTCTAAACACCCAAACTAAAAGACAGAGATCTCTAGCTTGCATAAAACAGCAATATCCAACTGCCATTGTCTAAATGAAATCCACTTTAAATATAAAGACAGTAAATATAAAGACAGTGAAAATTAATGAAATAAAATATATCACACACTAACATTAGTGAAAACAATGCCACTATTGCTGTAGTAATTTCAGACATAACATATTTCAGAACTAAGAATATTAAAAGGGACAAAGAGGGTCATTTCATAATGATAAAGGTGGTCAATGCATCCAGAGAGTATAATGGACCAAATATGTGTGCACCAAGTAATAGAGCTTCAAAATATATGAAGAACAAACTGAAGATACTGCAAGAAAAAAATATAGACAAGTCCACACACATAGACCCACATTGCATCTTTCACTCAGTGATTGATAGAACAAATAGATACAACATTCTTAAGGATATAGAAATCAGGAACAAAACTACCAACACAAAATAATTGATATTTATGAGATACACCATTCAACAACAGAATACACATTAATTTCAATTACACACAGAACATTGACCAAGAAAGGCTATATACTGGACCATAAAAAATTCTCCTTAGAATGTTTGAAATTATACCAAGTTTTTTAAAAGACAAACTTTTAAGTAATCCATGGGTCAAAGAATACATGAAAGAAGAAATTAGAAGGTATTCTGAACTGAATAAAAATGAAATACAACATATCAAAAAATGTGAGATGCAGCTAAAACTGCATTGAGAGAAAAAAATACACTAAATACCTACATTAAAAAAAGAAGAAAATTATCAAAACTTGAGAAAATTAATCCCAAAAGGAAACAGAAGAAATGAAATAAATGTAAAAAGTAGAAATAAGCGGAAACACAAAAAAATATACAAAAGAAATAAAAGTGAAAGCTTCTTCTTTGAGAAGACCAATAAAACTGATAAACATCTAACCACAATTGATAAAGAAAATAAGAGGAAAGACACAAATTACGAAATTAGGGGTGAAAGAGGTAATGTCACTACAAATCTTATATACATTCAAAGGATAACAAGGGAATATAATTAATTTTACACCAATAAATTTGACAATTTGGATGAAATTCAAAACTTCCTTGAAAGACACAAACCAATGAACCTCACTTAAAAAGAAATAGGTCCATCCTCTCTAGGTTGTGACAACATGGATAAACCTAGAGGGTATTATGTTAAGCGAAATAAGTTGGATGGAGAAAGACAAATACCGTATGATTTCATTAATATTTGGAATCTAAAACACACACACACACACACACACACACAAAACAAAAATGAACAAACAAAATGAAACAGAATCAAACTCCTAGGTAAAAAGAACAATGTAATGGTTGCTAGAGAGTAGGGTAGAAGGATGAGAGGAAAGGTGAAGGGGATTAAGAAGTACAAACTTTCAGTCATAAAATAAGTCATGGGGATGTAAAGTACAACATAGGGAATATAGTCAATAAATGGTAATAACTATGTATGGTGACAGATGATACCTAGAGTTATTGTGCTGATTACATCGTAAGGTATATAAATGTTGAATCACTATGTTCTACACCTGAAACTAATATAACATTGTATGTCAATTATAATTAAAAAGAAAAATTTTAAAATAAATATGTCAATAGCCTTAAATCTATTTTAAAAATTGAATTATTAGTTAACGTCTTCCCATAAAGAAAAATCCAGGATGAGACAGCTTCACTGAAAAATTCTACCAAACATTTAAGGAAAGAATAATACCAATTCTACAAAAACTCTTCAAGAAAATTAAAGAGGAAGGAACACTTCTTAACTCTATGAGGCCATTATGATAATGATGTCCAAATCATATAAAAATATTACAAGAAAAGAAAACTCGAATTAATATCTTTTGGGAACATAGTTGTAAAAATTCCTAATAAAATTTTAGCAAATCAAATCCAACAATGTGTAAATGGGGTTTATCCTAGGGATGTCTGCTTAGTTTAACATTTGAAAATTAACCAATGTAATTCTTCCTTATTAACAGCTGAAAAAGGTAAAACCATGTGATCATCTGAATAGTTGCAGAAAAAGAGTTTGACATAATACACCATCTACTCCTAATAAAAACTTTCAGCAAACTAAGAATAGACGTGAACTTCAAATCATAATAGGACAATGAGTTGGCTTACGATTGGACTGGAAAAGTTCTTTATCTCTGGGGATGCCTGGATTCCTGGATTGTGACCTTTGGACCAGGTATGGGCAGTGGATATTATGTACTATTTAAGGTTTGAAACTCTCCAGATGCCCCTTGTGATCAGTTTCTTTACTGATGCTTGCAAATGGCCTAACCACTTCGACAAGCCTACTTGACCAATTAAATGGCCAAAAAAAAGGCCTTAGAAACTCTCCTGAAGCCAAAATTCCTTGCACAGATCAACTGGTTCAAACAGGAGACCGCACAATACATGCATATGAATAGTAGCACTGGGAAAATCCCTTGTGGAATGTCTCTGAGACACCTGCTGCTTGCCTACAGTCTTTCATTTTCTGTACCTTCTCCTTGGCTTCTAAATAATAGTTTCATATGTGTATGCTCTGTGGAGTCTGGTGAATCCTTTTAAATATCCCTAATGGGAAAAATCATTGCAACCTGATAAAGGGCATCTACAAAAACTAACAGCTTATATTCAATGGTGAAAGAGTACTTTTTCTCTAAGATTAGGAACAAATCAAGGTGGTACATTCTTGTTATGTCTATTCAACATTATACTAGAGATTCTAAACAGTGCACTAAGGTAGAAAAAGAAATAAGAGGCAATTGTCTGTGTAGGAAATCCTATAAAATCTACAAAGAAAGTTATCAGAACTAGCAAATGAGTTTAATCAGATTGCAAGGATACAAAACCAATTTACGAAATGAATTATATTTCTATTACATTAGCAGTGGATAATTGCAAACTAAAATTGTGAAAATAATGCCACTTACAACAATATCAAATATATGAAATATTTACATATAAATTTGACAGAAGAGGTCTAAGTCCTATACACTGAAAATGATAAGATATACTTAGGATAAAATAGACCTGGATAGAGAAATACCTTACATTCATAATTTAGATGACTCAATATTGTTAAGACATCAATTCTCCACAAATTCATCTTTGGATTCAATGCAATCCCAATAGACCTTATTTTTTAAATTAACCATTTGTTTATAAAATTTTATATGGACATACAAAATGTTTGGTTTTCAAAAAAACTGTTACAAAAACAAAAAAAGCACGCAAAAGACTGGGAAAAATATTTGCAAGACATATATCTGAGAACAAACTTGTATCTCAAATATATAAATAATTCCTTTAATTCAATAATTAGAAGATAACACAATTTTAAAATGAGTAAAAGATTTTAAAAGACACCTTTGATTTGATTTTTATCTTTTTATGTGGGTAAGCCCTGCTTAGTTCACATTTCTTTAAGCTGCCAACACCAATCACAGTTAATAAAGATGTTTTAAATATGTCCAAACCTATAGAGAAGGATTTAAATGAAATCTGCTCTCATAAAATTTGTATTTTTTCTAGTCTTTATGAAAGTTATCAATGGAACAAACTAATGTAAATATTCATACTACTATAGTTCAGTGATGCTATAACACTCTTCCTGTTGGATTCTGGTGCCTTTTTTGTTTGGTAGTCTAGACATAGCCTGTGTTTCTTAGACATGTTTATAAATGAATCCGAAAGGTGGTCTAAATAAAGGCATTACTGAAATACAAAGCATCTTTTTGTTATACATTGTTGTTATTAAGAAAAGATTCCAAAAGAGGGCTTCTGGCAATGAGTCATACATTCTGACAGATGTTTTCTACAGATGAGAGTCCAGCTCCACCTTTCCCAAAAATTTAAGTTTTAGGAGAGGTCTTTCTTTCAGAGCCCTTGGGAAATAAGTTGTAGTGTAGAACTGTGTTTCTTAAAACCACTCCTATCATTGTTTGAAATCCGATGGCAAAGGTCTTTTCTGGTAAATAAATGATTTTAAAACTTTAAAACTTTCAACATAATTTGTTCCTTGATTCAAAACTACAGCCTTGCAAGAGAACTTGAAAAACTAAGGAACAGGAACATTAAGAAAGTTAATTTACCTCATAAATGAGAAATTGAGTGTGAAAACAAAGATTCTTTGTGTTGTAAAATATGGAAGAGGCTTAAGAAATTACCTGATCCAATCCTCTTCTTTCATACACATGGAAACTGAGGCCCAGACTGAGTAGGTGTGAGGAGCCCGAAGTGCAGACCAACAAACAACGATTCTTCTAGTTCAGTGTTCTTCCCATTACACCTTCTGGAATGACAGAAGGAAATAATCTCTGACAACATAATTTAGACCCTTAGAGAAGTCAAATAAATATCCCACCATCATATAGCTAGTAAGTGGCAATTCTGGGACAAGAATCTAGATATCTGAGACCCCAAAGCACATAATTTATACTATACCACTACAGTCTGTCTATATTGTTATAAAACCAATTCAAATACATTTTTCTAAAATCATGTTTGAATTTCATGAAAGAAACTTCCTGGTTTGGTTTATCACTGCCTTCTTTAGCATATCATAACTGTACAATAAATATTAGATATTTATTCAAATGCATACATATTGATTTGATTTTAATGTGCATCATGTTTAACCTGAATGCACACCATCTATGCCCTTACAAGACAATGGCTATAATTCTCTGACAGCAGGACTTATCTACCCTGAAATTCTCTTAGATATGTCTTTTTCATAACCCAAGATGCTCTGGTGTGGTGAAGAATATTTCTAGATGATCTAATTTACTCATAGGAAAAATAATTTAAAAAATGGTGTAGATATCTATTAATATATGAGTACAGACATATTTGACTCTACCCACTGATTTCATTTTCCTAGAGGAATTAGGAGAGATTGGGCTGAAAGAAACATGAAAAATGAGTGATGGAAAATTTCCCTTGTATAAATATATTTAATTCCCTTAGCAATTTGGGATTTCCTCCTTGAGTATCTCATTGTCTATTTCTCTTTCCTCAGTCCTCATCTTTTTTTAAAAACTAAATTTGGGGTGACATTAGTTAGTATAATAAAATTATATAGGTTTCAAGTGTACATTTCTATAATACATCATTTATATATTGCATTGTGTGTGACCCACCCAGAGTCAGTTCTCCTTCCATCACCATATATTTGACCCTCTTCTCCCTGTTCTACCACCACTCCATCCCCTTACCTTCTGGTAACCACTAAACTGTTGTGTGTTTCTGTGAGTTTTTGTTTCTTTGTCTTGTTTGTTTTTTTGCTTTCAGTTTTATATCCCACATAAGTGAGGTGACATGGTTCTCTACTTAAGATTATCATGCTAAGCGACATAAGTCAGTCCTCATCTTTTAAAACATAGTCACTGAAATCTGATTGTTGCCTGCAAATCTAGTCCTAAACTCCCATTAGAATCACTATGATATTGATAATCAATATGGTCGTGAAACAATATTTTGTAGGGAGATAACACAGTACATATGTTTACACATGCCTCTAACAAGTATGCTAAAAATAGCCTGTGCCTTAAATATATAGCTTATGAAGAACTGTACAAAACACATTACTTCTGGCAAGCATAATCTCAATATTCTTATTCTTTATAAATATTTCAATTATGTCTGCTAAGTACTTTTAAAATTGTGTTTAACATACTGCAATGATTAAAAGCAGACAGTCCAAAGCTGACATATTTTACGTTTTTAAAATCTAGCATGTGTGCATTGTGGATTTGTTGTAATTTTATATGCATTTAAATAAATGAGGTCTATTTCTCCACATAGTTCTTGCTTAATGTACATTCCAAATAGGAAAATCAATTGTGGTTTCTTTAATGTATTTTTAATCATTCAAGTACCATTGTTTAAAACAAAAAGTTTAAAATATATTCAAACAGAAGAACAAATTTAATTAATCTTAATAAATTACACCAAGGTAAAGATTTAGTAGCATATTAATAAAGAGTAGCTGTTATAGTAAAATATGGGAAATAAAATAGTAAATAATTTACTAAAATAGCATAGTAAAATAAAAAAATGAGTAATAGAAATGATTATGCAAACTAATGTAAGAATTATAAATGAACAGCGAGCATAAAAAAGATCCTCATCTTTACTAATTTTATATAATTAAAATAATGCTAAACTTTTTACCTAGGTACTTAATTAAATTAAAAACTGATAGCATTCTGTGCCGGTTACGATGTGGTAAAAAGTCCACTCATAAAATATTTGGCGTGAGTAGATACGGGTTTTGGAAGAGTAATCTGCAGTACATATATAATTTTTAAGTTTGCCTACTCTCTGCCCCAGTATTTTAACCTCTAAGAATCTATTCTTCGGTTTTACTAGCCCAACCATAATAGCATGCACACGTGCGCACATGTACATACACATTCATACCCTCATGCAGAGCAATATTCCTGCATGCTATCAGGGCTTAAAATTATCCCGTATATTATCCAGCTTTTGAAACATGGGTAAGGGATAAGAGGACACAGTACCCCCCAAAACAATACAAAGACCACAGTAAGACCAGCTAAAATATTAATTTGTGGTTGCGATGCTAAGCTATACACTTAGGAGACCTGTCTAAAACAAAACAGGAAGATGATTCACTTGAATAAAAAAAGATCTCTCTCACATCTTTGCTCACAATTTGATTATACCACTAGTAAAATATAAATTATTTTTCTTTCCCTCATCAAGAAAATAAACACTTTCCAATTTTCCTATTGCTCCCGATGACACCATAATTTTTATTCCACTAGACTCAACATTTAGAATTGTCAGTAACTCTTTTCTCCTTTACCAACTTCCACAAATCTTGACAATTATAACCTAAGTTCACAGGTCTTTATTTTGTTCTAATTACTAAAATAGGCTTGTTGATCCTTCTGATCAACACAGAAGTCTCAAGAGATTATTCTTTCAAATTAATTTTTTTTTTTTTTTAACAAAGTCTCTACTTCCCAAGAACATTAGCTGTGATGAAATGTTGTCTCTTAGATGTCACAGTCCCTGACTATCCAATCTCAGATGGTTTGCATTGCCACTAGCCTGGAGAATTTTCCTTCTTCAACTCCAGAAATTGAGGAAAGTATAATAAAGCAGAGTATCTAAGAGCATAGCCTCTAAAACAAGACTGAATTAGTTTTGCAATTTGCACCTATATGAAGCTATATGACTTTAGACATGTGATTTAGTCACTGTAACCTAGGTTTACTTACCCATAAAATAGGCATAAGAATATCTAATACTTTTTTATTTCATAAAATTCATAAAGTTGTTAGAATTCAATGTTATCTTTCATATAAAGTTTGTTATTGTTTCGATACATGGGCTGGCACATAAATATTAATAGTCATTATCATTCTTGTCATTCCTAATGACAGCATTTTTCTTTTATATTTATGTATTTACCAGTGTATGCATGTAACCTTTTAAGAGTATACAAAATATTTTTGTTCATGTAAAGAGTATGCTATATACAAGAAGAAATAACTTACTGATATGAAGTAATAGTAACTTTCAAAATGTTTTCCTCATCTTTGAAGTTCTCCTTGTTTTTGCTTCCATTACATAGGCCTGTGACGTTCTTTTAAAAGTTAGATTTTTTTGGATGAAAATCCTTCCTTGGAAATTTTTCACTCCAAGACTAAAGCGCTTTTTACCAAAACAAAATCAAAGTGCACCTTTATCTAGACACCTATATTCTGGAACTCTCTATTATTCTCCCTAGTTAAGGCCAGTGTTGTTTTAATAAAAAAAAAGTCACTAACGAAAAATGTTTAGCACGAATACGGGGAAATCGCTTCAAAGTAATTCGAAGGAAATGTAGAAAGTTGCCCCGTAGTTGCCCTGGGGCAGCAGGGCCAACGTCCCCTTGCTGGGGGTCTGGACGCCCTTGTCCCAGTGGGAGAGGGCGCAGGCAGGGGCGACAGCAGGACGTGGGCACTAGCAAGAGGCTGCAGGCCTGGGCAGCCGTAAATGACCCGGTCAGGCCTGGTT
Organism: Rhinolophus sinicus; assembly: GCF_057876585.1. NCBI lineage: Eukaryota > Metazoa > Chordata > Mammalia > Chiroptera > Rhinolophidae > Rhinolophus > Rhinolophus sinicus. The sequence goes on from NC_142504.1 coordinate 23,158,376, forward strand.
TGGCTGCTGCCCATCAGGCATGGGGGTGAGCCGCTCCTTCAGCAAGGCTGCCCTGGAAAGCCCGGGGCGGACGCTGTAGATGTAAAGTGCGAGAAGGGCCCCGGGCTGCCACTCATCAGGCCTGCGGGCCTGCGCCGGGCAGAAGTCCTCTCCATGGAGCCGGCTGCAGCGCTGGGGCAGGGCGAGCACGCCAGGCCCCTTCTGCTTCCGCTTCCGTTTCTACTTGGGGGTTGGGGGGGGGGGGCAGTCTCCACGCTAAGTTAGCCTGCTAATTCTATTTATGCTCTCTCTGTCAGTCATTCATTTGCTAACATATTTTTCTCTTTGATTATCAGCTTTTACACTGCAGAAATTGGCCACTGGGCATCAGAATATATATAACATTAAGATTTCAGTGTTCAAGAACCTCTGAATATTTCTGACATTGTTAGTATGAACGATTCAAAGAAAGGCAAATTAACCCCTGGCCATCCAATAAACTGAATAATTGTGGGGACAGAGTCCCAGAGAGCAGTTTCCAGGCTCTCGGCCTTGAATGGAAAGGTGCTGACTCAGGTAGTGGATGGCCGTCAGCTGTGGCTAGTTCGCCCTCAGCTGTAACCGGTTAGCCAATTAGCCACTGGCTGCCCCACACAACAATAACTGAAGTCAAATGTCTGTTCTTGTCTACTCGAGACTCTATGTAATGCAGGGTCTCAGCTCCCACCCCCCCTCACAAGAACACAGGATATGGTGAGGCCAAAAAGGAATACCAATGGAACCATAGATAGGGGAGTCATACCACTATATTCTCGCTGGTGGCTGGGTTGGAGACACAGGAAGCAGGAGCCATACAATTAGCAGCCTGCCTTCCGCTTCTCTGCCAACCAACCAACCCCTTGCTAACTGCAATCCGCGCTTGCTAGCTTAGCCACGGCAGTTATATCAGTGGCTAGTGGCTAACCAGTAACAGCTGATGGCCACCCAGCCATAGCAGATGGCCATCTAATAACTGAACCAGCACCTTTTATATGAGGCTGAGAACCTGGAAACTGCTCTCTGGGACTCTGTCCCCACACCATATTCGAGTCAACAGATACTGTGGGCCAGAACAACTTCTCTGCAAAGAAGGCATGGAAAAGACAGAGGAATTAACTGGCACATTAGCTGTAATCTTTCCCTAAACCTCCACCAACCCTAAAATTAATAACTCAAGAGAATCATCACTGATCAGGCAGTCATAGGCACTAGAGTGCTATTATGTCTTCTGTTACGCTAAGTGTAGCTCGGTGTTCTTTTTTTTTCCCCATTAATCTTCTGTATTAATACGAACGGTATCTTTTAAACATTAAACATCCGTATAAGACCTATTCAGATCCCCTATGTAATGCAAAGGGGAATTGAGTTTAGGGGAATGAGAATTTAGTAAGAAAATATCAAGGAATTAAAAAGAAATTGGGGAAAATGGTTTCCTGTTCAAACTCCTTCACCATGTGCCTCAGCCTCCAAGTCTGAATAGAATTCCAGTACTGTGGGGACAGAACCCCAAAAAGCAGTTTCCAGGCTCTCAGCCTCACATAGAAAGCTGCTGGCTCAGGTAGTAAATGGCCATCAACTGTGATTGGATGGCCATCAGCTGTGGCTAGTTGGCCGTCAGCTGTAACCAGTGAGCCATTGGCCACTAATATAACTGCTGTGGCTAGGCTAGCAGGAAAATGGGGGCTAGCAAGAAGATGGTGGTTGAGCCTGCAAGCGGTGCAGCGAGGATTGTGAACAGTGTGGCTCCTGCTTCCTGTGTCTCCAACCCAGCCGCCAGAGAGAATATCGTGGTATGACTTCCCTTTCTATGGCTCTGTGGGTGTTCCTTTTTGGCCTCACTGTGTCCTGCGTTCTTATGTGAGGAGCGGGACCAGAGACCCCGCAGGACGCCCTCCACGACAAATGGCGCAGCGAGCAGGGTCCCCCACACAACAAGTACATTCTTTTCAAGAGGAGATCAGACATTGATGGTAAGGAATCCAATGATTCCTTCTCTTCCTATTGGTCCGCATAGGCATTACAGAAAAACCATATTCCCAAACTAAAACACAAGGAAAGAACAATCTTTTCAAATGCATCATTCTTTCCACATTTGAATACTCAGTGCATATTGAGCATGCAGCATCCCTGCCCCGGAAGTTGTTTGCAGAAATGGTACACAAATCGAATAAAAAGTCAGGCCATTTTAGTATTCCACCTGATAAACTCAAGACTGCAGTTGGCCTCTGACACGTTAGAATCAGACGGGAGATTTTATAACTTACTGTTGCCCAAGATCCACCCCTGCCCAATTTAATCAGAATCATTGGTTAGGGGTTCATACATTGGTATTTTTTTTAAAGTTACCCTAGTGATTCTCATGTGTAGCCAGGTTTGAGAAGCACAGGCGAGTCCTTAGGGAAATAAAAGTTATTAAGAACACATGGGAAGCAGATTCTATCCAGCTGGCTATATTTCTCCAAACTTAAAAAAAAAAAAAAAAGAAAAAATAGAGGAAGTCAGGAAAACCCAAGTATTCAAGAAACCATGGAAAAGAGAGCTAAGTGGGGAGCCTAGTTGCTTCATAGGTAGGGCTGTCACTCAATTATAGTTTCCAAAGCTATTCTCCACCTCAGGTATGGGGCAGAGGCCACTAAATTCAAATTGCACTGTTCTAGATTACATACCTTGTTTAAATACAAAGAAACAAGCACAGCATATTATCCTTACTGAGATACTGTATGTAGCTAAGATTTAGTCATAAATTAACGCTATTGATATTGGGATTTTTCAGGGACTGCTATCAAGATATACAAAGGAGAAGGAACACTGATAATTGTCAGCTGATGAGTTATAGTGTCATTTTTTAAAGAGTGGCCTTAGTCAAGTCCCTTAATCAAAATACCTCTTAATTTCCTTGTTTCTAAAGTTAATGGAGTTGATCTATTTGTTTACTCAATCATCCATTCATATATTTAGTGAACTTATATTGATCTAGTCATGCATTATTCCAGGGTTAGGGTTACTAAATGGATCAAGCATGCTTTCTGCCTTTAAAGTCTTACAGACTAGTGAATTGCAAGTAAGTGATTACAGTCCAGTGAGAGTAGAAAACCTGGGGAGATAAGTAGAGGGGCTCAAGAGGTTAGGAAAGACCTCCTATAGGAGTGCCATTTTAATAGGTATTAAAAAAATGAATGAGAATTTCTAAACATACGAGATTGGGAGATAGAAGTGGGGGACTGAGAGATAAAGAACACAAGGCCTTTAAAATACCTGTCATCAGTCAACTGTGGTTCAATTTCAGGTCTGAGATAGAAAACTGAGGAGATGAAGTCTCATCATGAGGGATTGTTGTTGAGGACCAGAGTATATTTTCACTCAATGATGATGGGATACTCACATTGGAAACATAGATCTGATAACTATGGAAAGAGTGAATTGAAGAATTGTGAGACTGAGGTTAGGGACACAGTTTAAGAGTGAAGCAATAATCTGGAGGAGAAATTTTGATGGCCTGAACTAAGAGTTTTCCTGGTAATAAAATTCTAATTCTGTGTTAGAGAGAAAGAGAGAGAGACAGAGAGAAACTCATAATCTCAGCCGCAAAAAAATAATATCTACAAAGTATTTTTAATGGCATTTTCATAGTACAAATAAATAATGTGAGAATGAAAAAACCTATAGAGATGTTGACTGATTGTACAGGATTTGAAGATACCCACAGATTTCTAAAAAGCTCTATACATCTTTACTTATCTCATCTCTAATATAGCCTTGGGGATTTTCAGAAAAACAGCATGTAATGTCAACTCTGTACTTAAACTGTAAGAATCAAACCCTTGGGAACTATCAAGTTATCAGTCTTTACTACTGAAAACATAACACAGTTTAAGTAGAGCTACTCTAAATGGTTCAGATTACATTTAGGTAATATTTTGAGTGAGATGAAGACAGAGAGATTTTCACCCAACTGACTAGTTTAAATTGCCTACATTTGCGTCCCAGATTGTTTTTTGTGAAGTCAACCAAGGGTATAAAACGCTTCCTTTCCAAAAAGGAAAAGGCCTTTATATTGCGGAGGTCTGGACACATGCAAACTGAATACTCTTTATTTCTAAAAGAAAAACAACTGGAACATTATTTGTGGCCCTTTAAACTTCTTTATAAAGTTTTTAAAGAAGTAAACCAAATAGAGCTGTGTGATGCAACAAATATTTCTTTTGTTCATTTTACTTGTAGTACATAATGGAGATTGTATATGAAAGAAGAAATAACCTTGAGGTAAATAACTAATGTGTACAACATTTTATTGTTTATGCTTATAAGCAAATGACCTTTCTGGATTTTTAGAATTAGATTCAAGTGCCAAAGCCAATTCAATTATCCATGAAAACATTTGTGTTTCATCTTGGAAACTTGCTTACCCTTCAGTCTCACAGTTTGTACTAGTTCTCTAGTTTTCATAGCCTCTTCTGCTTTTCTAACTGTGCAGTGAGAAGAGAGACAAGTTGAGCCCCAAAAGGACATTTATTTTTAAAAGCTCAAATAATTTCTCTGCTTCTGTCAGAAGAGGAGGCGGAGAAAGAGGCAGAGGAAGAGGAAGGAAGGAAGTGAGAAGGTTGCCAATTGACTATTAGTTTTGGAAAGGAAAATTTATACTACAGGCCCATGAGAGAGTTCAATGTCTTTAGACAAAAGCAGGACTCCAAGGTAAAATTTAGAATAATGTGCTTCCCATTCCACAGGTTCCAAACTTAATGACTATATGAAAACATCTTATGATAATGATTTAATGATTTAGTAATAAGTTTCATTTTAATTATTTTCAACTACCACAAGAGAAAAATAAAGACGAACCTTCTAGTCTTTTAAATGTCAAGCTCAGATCTGTACTGGGATACACTGTAGGATTTTTCTTTATCTTGAATACCATGAGGTAGCCATTGTATACAGAAAAAAATCATAAAGGTATTCAGTGCGTGACACACTATCCCAGTTCGAAAAACATGGACAAACTATGGCCAGTATTTTACACTGAAGAAAATGTTGGACATGATTAAAATGAATTGAATTTTCAAAAAGTAATTAGCTTAGGAAGCTGTGTTTTTGTGTGACACATAAATCTATATTTAGCAATTCATGGACTACGATACTTTTGGCTAACTGGAAACCATCTACATCATTTATTATGAAGCCATAGAAAAAGTATAAAATTATGAGTTCAAAATCAAATGTTTCATATTAGACACAACGGTATATTACATGGTTTCAAAAATCATTTGAGCTATTTACAGCCAGAGGCTTTGTTTTAGAATCTTTTTTTCCATTGCAGTTTGAACTGCAACTAGTAGATGGCGCTGACAGGGTGTGATTCGTTGTCTCGAACTGAAAACATTCTTCCATTCTTTACTCAGAATTTCAAAGCCAGTTCCACATTTTGCAGAATTTGTTTGAAGAATGTTCTTAGGTATTAAACATACCAATTATTGACTTTCCAGGTAATTCTCAGAAATGTAACTGTGTTTTGTGAATTATTATACTTTTGGTGGGCTGTTGTTCCAGATAATTAAGACATCTAAATCTGGTGTACCTGACAAACCTTCACTTCTCCAACACTTAGGCATATTTTCCAATTTTTCTTTTTTTAAGTTGGTTTTTGTTTTTGTATTCCCGCCCCCCCACACACACACACTTTTCCCAACCCCCTCCCGGCCATACATCTGGGTCTCACTGATAGAACACATAGGTGTGGGGAGTAGAAGGTCTTTAGGAAAACGGCTTTCTTGTCTGTAGCTGTAACTGCATGTAGTTCCAGTGAAATTTTTTCATGCCAGAACATCTGAACCTTTAAAATCATGCAGAGATATAACAATAAAAATAAATTATGTGGTGCAGCATTCTTTTGTATCACCTTTGGCCGCATAACTTGTTAAGACTACCGTGTTCACATGCTTAAGAGGTTAGTGAATAATTTTAAAATGTAAGGGAAGGGATTCTGAAGTTTATAGGAAAGGCAAGTAATTCAGAGGAAAAAAATAAAAAAGAAGAGGAACAAAACAAGGAAATATATCTTTCAGGTTTAATTTCCTTACTGGTGGAGTCAGCCATTTTTGTGGTTCAGTCACCACAAGATCAAAACATCTGTCCAGTGGAAAAATAGGGATTTTCCACATGTACATATTATGAATCATTTCATAACAACAACAACAACAATAAAACACTTCTAAGAAGTCTGTTTCTACATCTACTCTGTTATTAGTAATTAAAATGTAATTATCTGAAGGAGTTATACCCTGTTGGTTTATTTCTACATTTAAAATATAAATTTTAAAACATACGTATATGAAAATTGTCAAAACATCTTGGTTCAAAGGAATACAAAGTTAATAAGGCTCATCTGTCACCTAAGGATGTCTATTTTCTAATAGTTATAACTGAAAAAAATTATAAAGATCATCTAAAGTGTGTACTTTTAGATTGGCATTCCATAACTAAAAGCAGATAAGGAATATTCTTGAATATTCCTGTATCTTCTTATTTCTCTATAAAGATCACATGGTATATAATACTGGCCATGTATAAACTGTGTACTCAAGAAGCATTCTAAATTTGAGTCACTATATCATTTAATATGATTTATATCATTTTAGTATAACATTACAACGTTTTTAATGTAAGAAGTAGAGTTTAACATTCTGACTTTTAAAATTTTAAAATTCAATTTGGGAAGTCTCTAAGTATTTATTCCTTGCCAAAATATGAAAATAGAAAAAGAGGCAATGTGAAAAAGAGTATTTTTATTATCTAAATTAAATATGTCATTAGAATATTTTCTTTGCCTCTGCAGATTACTTTTATTTCCAACTATAACCCAAACACTCAAAATGCATTGTATCATGGGGAAGTGTGTGACTCAGTTAAATATGTCATCTTTAGTATCTGCTATATTGGAAGAAATGTTATACAGTGTGAAATGGTGGTTCATATTCACTGCTGAAAATCAAATGAAAGTTAAAATTCCCAAAGGGAGGCAAGAATTTGGGAACCCAAATATATATCCTTGTGATATCAGGACACAAATGTGGGAAAAAATGAGACAGTAGTCATAAAACCTACCCTTCTTTGTTTACATAGAACCATGATCTTTCTTATTGGATTTTAAATCAATCAATGGCTTTCAATCACCCATTAAGTTTACACAATTTTTTTTCTATTATGGTAGTGTTTGGGAAAAGTTTATATGCACATGTATGTATTAATTGAATATACTCAAATATATTTACATATGCACTTAGAATATATACTTAGAGTTCTATAATACCCAAGGTCTAAATTATTCCAAGGCTATTTGAAGATTTGTCATCATAGTAATGACAATCATAAATCATGAACATGAGAATGTCCTAGCTACATCAGCCCCCAAACTACAAGCCTGAATGAGTTTTTCTCATCCAATAATAAGTATTTTATAAACTCCAAGATTGGGTGTGTTCAATGTGATTTGTCTTTTTAAAAAGAAACACTATTTAAAACAATAGATATTCTACTTACGGAAAACTGGAAATATGTCTCTGAATAAATAAATTATATGGGAAATGCAATCATCTAGAAACTGGTTTTCAAAGCAACTATCATTTTCAAGGAAAAAGCCGAATATTATTCGGTTGGTGCAAAAATAATTGTGGTTTAAAAGGTTAAAAATAATTGCAAAAACCGCAATTACTTTTGCACCAACCTAATGCTGTATGAACATAGTTAAGATTGGATTATAACCAGATTACTACTTTGCAAACCATCAGCTGATATCATATTGTTAAATGCCTCCAACTTTAATGATAATTTTGTAGGTAGAGGTTGTCAAAAATAAAAACCCTTTATTTTTACCTAATTAGTTCAAGAAAATCTTTTTTTGTGGTTGAATGTACTAAGCACCATATTACAAATATAAATGTTAAATTTTTAAGGTGTTAGGAGAAATACCAAAATGTCTTTAAACCAAACTTTATTTCATACCAAAATATTGTATATTCAAGTATTCTAAATTTAAAATCAAAACAATTGGTTAGAATTTGATAAGAAGTCAGAAATTTAGCCTAGTGCTTCGGAGTGTCCATTTGTATTTCATCAGCTATGCCAATGTTATTTTAATTCAATCCATGACTTTCTTCTTAATAGGAACTCAATTTTTGACTGTTGATTCATTGACATAAATAAATATTAATATTAAATAACATGAAATTAAATATTATTTTCTATACCTGTGATAATGCAGATTTTTAAATGACATGTAGTAGTTATAGATGTCAAAGTTTAATGTATATGATTAGTAATAAAATGTCTCTTAAAATTTCTCTGTACCTAAGGCTGGACTCAAATACATATTTTAGTGCACTTTTTCAAATACAGCTTTGCTTTCTTTAAATTAGGAAGGCATCTTATGAATTTAAAATAAAACTTATGAAATTTGTATACGAAGAAAGTGCTATTTTAAATCATATTTTCTATTTATTTTTATGGCAGAAATACATTATACCCTCTCCTGATTTATATTCCACTTTGATGTAGTAAGTATACACACACACACATCTTTATTACTAAGGATATATATCCTAATTATTAAGACAAATGAAATATTCTCTGTCTCTGTCTCTGTCTCTCTCTCTCTATATATATATGTATACATATATCTAAATAAGTAGATAGGTATATAGAATATCTCTATAGACACTCATATATTTATATCTATCTACAGAGAATGGATATAGACAACTATATTGTCTAGTATCTAATATATGCCTTATATCTTATGTCTAGAGATTATCTATCTATCTATCTATCTATCTATCTATCTATCTATCTATCTATCTATTTGGAGAGACAGAGAGACAGTCAGAGAATATTTCATTTGTCTTAATAATTAGAATATAAGTTATCTATGTTTTGAAAGTAAGAAAACCTTACCACAGCACATCCAATTGGAGAAATAATACTCATATTAAATCAATTGTGATGATTAAAATAATTGAAATTCATTATTTTCCATTTTATGAGAGAGAACAGCCTTTAAATTGAAAAAAAGAATAACTTTAACCTACACATTTTAATCCCACCCATATTCAGATAATTGGCAATTAATAAATCTACGCTTCTTTTATTCTCCTTTTCTTGCAAGTTGGAATACATCCATGTAGTGCTTAATATATATTTGTTGAACAAATGAATAAAACCAATGATATCAGTGGCAGTTGTATTTACAACCTGACCCACAATGTTTTGCTTAGCCTATGTATTTGCATAAAAAATAATTCTCTACTAGACTACAAAAAATCACTAAACATAAGGAAAACTCAGTCAAAATGTTATGCTTAGATGCCCTGATCACACCCCAGCCATGACGCTGGCATAGAAGAACCTACCTGGTTGCAGTATTGGTATTTCATGAGCTCTAAGCTACTGTTGGTGACACCACATCTTGGATAAGGGTCTGGGAGGACCAGAGAAGAGGTGGAGCTGCAGGTTGGAAGGAAGGCTCTATTAAGAGCACTTCTCTGCCCAAGAATCTTCCTGTCACCTTTTATCTGTGTTCCTCTGAGGCCATGAATTTGGCTGCATAATTACCCTATGTTGGCTCTGTCTGTTCCTACCAGACTCCTTTTTCTCTCCTTCCATAAACAGAATGAATTCAACAGCTTTTTTTCTGCTCTTGTGTCCTTGAAGCCCACTGATGTCTTAAAAAATCTTCATACTTTTTAAGAAATGGTAAGAAAAAACTGTGTAACGAGAGCTCCATTTTTTTCTCCTTCTGATTCTTCCCCTCCCCCCCTTTTTTTCTGTCTTCCCCATTAAGAATATAGACATATAAGCCCACGGAATAATAATTATAAAAGATACAGAAACGAGTTGAGGTTCCTGTGGTAGGTCCTGTGTACTCAGTGCCACACTAACCAGCAGTGGATCTGATGATTTTCTTATATCTTGGAGTATCACCTCTGAAGGAAGAAGGATGGGATGAGATCCATATTCTCATGGGAGGTAATGTGGGCTCCGTAAAAGACAAGAGTGTACTCTCCTCACCTTTATCATGCGTTTTGTCACTCTCATTCCTGATGTGGTAAATCTTGCCCTTGTCCAGAATTAAGATGAAGAAATGTGACCATCCAAGAAATTAAATGGAGTGAGACATGTGACTAACCCAGAATTTGGAAGAAGAAACATGACTAGGGCTAAAGGAAACACAATGTAGATATTGTAGTTGTGTGTGTGTGTGTGTTTAAGTGTGTAGATATTGTAGAAAATATCAGAGTTTAAGTGACAAGAGAGAAAACAATCAAATGTAATAGAGAAGAAATGTTGGAAATACCCTGGAATATCATCCTGGAAGAGGAAAAGATTTCCAAATCCCTAGGCTGGAAGGAAGAATGTTAATGCTTAGTGATATTTAGATTTAAGGGATATATTTAAATTGGATTGATGAAAATTTGGAATGTGTCTTCACTTTTAATTTTGCACTGATTTCCTTTAAAAATTTACCTTTTTTTTTTTTTTTTTCAGGCACATTAGATCATTTCCCAATATGTTCACAGGAAGTTTCAAGAGTTTGAGCTTCCAAAAATAACACAAAAATGATAACACAACATGTCAACATAAAGTGATGACTCTACACATTGGCAGAACCATGATATAACAATAGTCAAATACTCTTGCTTGAAAAATAATGATTTTTTTCCCATGTGACAAATTTGAGTTTTATTTCTAAAAAAAAATTATTTTCATCTTCACTTTTCCATACTTTCAGCCCTTGCCCTGCCAACAAATTCTAAACTAACTTTAGTAGAAAAATTTGTCAAATTAGTGCTTATAGTTTTTTTCAGAAATGCAGAACCCCTGTATGCACTCAAAGTGTGAGATTTTCCCCTGAAATTAAAAACAAAAACCAAACAAACAAAAAACTGGAATGCATTTTAAAGAAACATAGATCCTATATTACCAACTTTCTAATTCACGTCAATTTATATCTAAGAAGTAACATCAGTCCATTCTTGTTTTAGAATTATTCTGATTCAGTTCATTGTGTTGCAACAATAAATAAAATAATTTTTAATAATATCATCATGATACAATGTAAATAAGAGGAGTATTAAGGTAACATTATGTGACTTCAAGTGCACAGTTTTCACAAATCAGTAGTCTGACTCATTCTTACCATAGTTTATACTACGCACAGTACTGTGTGTGTGTGTGTGTGTGTGTGTGTGTGTGTATGTGTATGTGTGTGTAAAATAAAGGCTGGTTCACTGCCTCAAATTTTTCTCATAGTACAATGGCTCCCCTAAGAGGGTTATAATATTCCATTGACTGGTTTGTGGATTCATTTGCTGTGAGTTATTTCTGGCCAGTGGAAAGCATGCAGTTCACTTTTGGGTATTATTCAAGCAGACACTCTATGATTTTACCAGAGATTGTTTCTGTAAGAATAAATCTGTATACTATTTACTAGTCAAAAACAGAGCATGCTGCAATAATAGAATCAGTGGGGGATTGGAAAATGGATCAAGGGTTGAGAGGGAAAAAAAAGGGGAAATCTGCTTATGTCAATAATATAAGTAATCTATCTAGGATAGAAAAAAAAAAGTTCTTTTAAGCCCCCAAAAGGATAAGCTATTGAAATAGTGTGTGCATGGAGCTATGTCCAGGAAAACTTTAATCGATTTAACTTCTTTACACACATACTTAACTTTCTTCTCTATACACATACTTTTTTTGTCAATGATTTCTGTTCCCCTCATTTCTGGGTATATTTCATTATTTTTAACACCATCGTGTTGTGCTTGATTTAGGAAGAGACATAAATATGCAGTTCTCAAAATCCTGGAAAAATTTGTCTATTTACCTTCTCATATAGATGAAAAAAGAACATGTGTATTCATGCAGGTACATATATACACACACATATTCATGACAGCTTTTGGCTTTTCATCCTAAGAATGCACAGTGAAAAGGATGTACTTTGCCTATTGAGGAAAAGACATTTAATGTGTCACAATATCACACAATGGCTCTTAACCTTTTATATCACACACATTTTTATAGTAAATATTCATTTTTCATATTTAAAGAATGGATAGTTATGTTCTAAATTAAGCCCCTAGACTTAGAATATTTTTTAGCTATAATGCTTGAAGAGGATATACAGTGACTAATACACCAATTGTTAAAATTAAAGCCAAATGAACATGATAGATATTTATTTTCCTTTCATCATTTCTGTAAAGCAATAGTTTCAATTTTATGTAGTTAATATGCCATCCTTTTTACAGACAGCATATTTTTTGTTGTTGTTTAGGTTTAGGTGTGAATTTGTCTAATAAATAACTACTAATACTATTGAAGTTAATAGTGAAATCACTATTTACTATTTCTCAAGATATTATTCAGTAAGCTATAATTTAAAATGTGATAGGGGAATGCTGATTTCTATAAAAATGTTGTATTGTATATTTGTCTGATGCTTTTATAAAGATGCCTGATGACTTTACTCTTTTTATAAACTTTGTGGTTATAATTCTTGATTATTTGGCCATAATGGGTACTCCTAAGGTTAACTGTGCAGTGTATTGTTTCAAATAAATGTGATAAACTTTTCAAAGTTTTTATCACAAAAAACAGGTCACAAAACAAGCATTAAAACCTTAATACAACTGAACATCCACATACAAAAAAAAAAACACGAATCTAGATACAAACCTTACATCTTTCACAAAAATTAACTCAAAATGGACCACAGACCTAAATATAAAATGCAAAATTATAAAATTCCTAGAAGATAACCTAAGAAAATATTTAGATGACCTTGGATATGATGATTCTTTTTAGATACAAAACCAAAGGCACAGTCCATTAAAAAAAAAAGTTTAATAAGCTGAACTTCATAAAAACAAGCAAACAAACAAACAACAACAACAACAACAACTGCTCTATGAATGACAACGTAAAGAGATGAGAAGACAAGCCACAGACTGGGAGAAAATATTTGGAAAAGACACATCTGATAAAGGACTATTGTCCAAAATATACAATGAATTCTTAAAACTTAGCAATAAGAACATAAATCAATTTAAAAATGGGCCAAAACCTGAATGTACAGCTCACCAAAGAAGACATATAGATGGCAAATAAGCATATGAAAAGATGCTCAACTTCATATATTATTAGGGAATTGAAAATTGAAACAGCAGTGAATTACCACTACAAACCTATTAAAATAACAGAAATCCATAACACTGACAGCACCAAATGCTGGCCAGAACATGAAGCAACAATAGAATCTCTCCTTTGTACATCCAGTTTGGAAGACACTTTGGCAGTTTCTTACAAAACTAAACATAGTCTTACCATACCATCCAGCAAATCACACTGCTTGGTATTTACTGAAAATAAGTTAAAAACATGTCCACACACACACGCACACAGAAACAAAAACTGCACACAGATGTTTATAGCAGTTTTATTCATAATTGCCCAAAGTTGGAAGCAACCAAGATGTCCTTCAGCGGGTGCATGGATAAACTGTGATAAATCCACACAATGGCATCATTTTTAGTGCTAAGAAAGAAAAGAGCTAACAAGACATGAAAAGACGTGGAAGAATCTAAAATGCATATTACTAAGTGACAGAAACCAATCTGAAATGGTTTCATACCATACAATTCCAACTACATGACATTCTAGGAAAGGCAAAACTATGGAGACAGTAAAAAGATCAGTGGTTGCTAGGGATTGTGGAGCGCTAGGGATGAAGAGGCAGACCACAAAGGATTTTTAGGGCAGTAAAACTTTTCTGTATGATACTCGAATGGTGGACACAGGTCATTATACATTAGTCAAAACCCATAAAATGTACAATAGTAAGAGCGAACCCTAAGGTAAACTGTAAACTTTGGGTAATACTGATGTGTTGATGTAGATTCATCAATTTTAAGAAAAATATCATGATAGTAGGAGGCATTGATAGTGGGGGAGGGTGTGTGTGTGTGTGTGTGTGTGTGTGTGTGTGTGTGTGTAGTCAGGAGTTAGATGGTTAGATGGGAACTCTGTACTTTCTGCTCATTTGCTATGAACCTAAAAAATAAAGTCTATTTAAAAAACAAAACAGAACAAAACCTTAGTACTATGTTTCCTTTAAGGAACCAAGTATATTGAACTATATAAACAATAAATAAATAAATGTAGCTACAAAAAAACCTTCCTTCCCAAGTCTCAAAGTACATTATAGATATCACCTCATAACTATTATGTTCTTGAAACTTTCTTAGTACTTCACAGTTTTTGTTAATTATCAGCATACAATTGTTGAAGTAGATTATAGTGCTTCATTTTATTTTATGAATGAGAAACAACTACATGGTAGGACTAAGTCTTGATTTGGGGAATGATGCAAAAAGGGATAAAAGAGATCTTGGAAATTCACATATGATTTGAAATTTTTATTTTACCTACTAATTTCAACCTTCTTCTAAAATCACTTTTCAGAGCTAATAACCAATATAGGGCAAATTCTGTTTGATTTGTAATGCTTTCTTTCCCTCTCCCTGCCCTTATTTTGGAGACTGCTAATCAACAATGAAAAAGCCAAAAGGTATATATGAAAATAGGCATAAAAGTAAATAAATGAGTTTGTATTTCTCAAAACTAGGCAATTGACATTTAACTGAAATCAGCACAAGTTTAGGAGTTGAAAGTTTGCAAGCATTGAAACTAACTAGTGCTGAGATATATGAAAGAAATCTGATTTCTAAATGTGGTTGAAGTCAATTTAGCTTTACATAACAATTTTCCATAGTAGGTATTCAATTTTAATAATTCACCATTGATTTTTTCTTTCCTTCTTTTTTTTTTTTTTTTTTGCTTTGCAGAGCAAGGAGAGTGTTATTCAACATGTATACCCTTTGAAACAATCGATTCTGTTTCAGGTAATCTGTAATTCTGTGACCTATAATGATTAATATTCACTCATAGACTTCCCAAATAGAATTTAGAATCCATGACTAATATAAATGGAATTGGACAGATGACTAGGCAAACCCCTTCCACTATGAGAAACAATAGCAGCAAGTATTCAATATATTTCAACTAAATTAATGTGTGAATTTCCTAGTGGCATTATGAATGGACATTCCCAAAATGTTCCCACAAATTAACCTGAGAATCTTCTTTTAACATCTGAAGTATTTTTAACCCCTAGGATGAAAAAATAGTAACATTTTTGTTCTTACTAATGGTGATTTTTTTGATGGTAAATATGTATTAATAATACTCAACATGCAGTGTTCTAGGAACCATTCCATTTGTAATTCTTTAAGAATCCTGCTGCTGAATGAAATGGGAACTGTTATAACCACAATTTTCCTGCAGAACTGTATTATGAATGGTCTTTTTCTAAGCGGCATTTCCATCACATGGATTGAATTTTAAACTCTTTTTTTCAATGACCAATCAGACGTTATAAAATAGTTATGCTACTGACTTGGTATGTGTTCAATGTCAAGTCACTTTTTTTCCATTGACAGCTTGAGAATATTTTAAAACCGCTAAAAAAATTTAAACTTGTGTCTCAAAGGGACTTCCTGAAGTTAGACTGCTTTTAATTTTCTCATTCTATTTAGTGAATACCTACCTGCCTTTCCTTGGATATTGAACTAAAGTAAAACTTATGGATATTTTTTATTTTTAGTGTTTTTATTTTGGAGATCAGATAAGAAAGAAAACTTCTGTATACTAAATAGTTGAATAAAGAATAACAACAAAAGGGAGATCTATTTATAATTAGACTTTAAATATTCATAAATATATACTTGCAAGAATCTATCTTTTTAATTATGCATTCAATTATTCATGGTAATGGAGCATTATTTAAGGAAAGAATGATTTGCTCTATTCCTTTGAGAGTATTGGAGATTCTGGAAGTGTAATTTAAGATGTAGTGGCCTGATGCTACCATCCATATGGCCATTTCTGAGCATCCCATTGAGTAATGTTTCTCCTAAAGGCCAACACTGTAGTATTTACCTCAGTACAACAACACCTCCTGTAGAGTCCAGCACACAGTAGGCATTTAATAGCTATTCAATTGAATTCAAATAACCACCTTTTGAAACTCAACCTTGTTTTCATCAACAAATTTTGACCACTGACTTTGTATAAGGTACTCTTTCAGGTACTTATGCCATAAAGGTGAAAACATAGTTAAATCCTCAAAAATTATGCTTAGTAGAGAAGAAAGACAAATATGTAGTAATAATCGGATGTGGCAGGTGATATGCTAGAGCAGCGGTCTCAACCCTGACTATCCATTAGAATCACCTAGATTTAAAAAAAAAAAAAAAAAAAAAAATTCCTATGTCCAGGCTCCATCCTAAACCAATTGAATCAGAGCATTTGGAAGTGGTTTCAAGCCATCAGTATTTTGAAATTGTCTACCAAGGAATCCCAATGTGCAGGAAGTTGAGAAGTACTGTGCTTGAGGCAAGCAAGGCCATAGGAAAAGTGTTCTTAATTCAGCCTGGTAGTGTCACAGAAACATGTCCAGAAAAGTTGGTACTTAATCGTTAACCTTTAACCTTTAAGTAATGCTTAAGATTAGTCAAATGAAGACAAGGTGAAGAGCAATCTTGGCAAAGGGAAAAACTGGCTAATGAGGACAAGCAGGACACATTAAGGAAATCAGAGGTAATTTGTTGTGATTAGCATTTAGAGTATGTGTAGGTAAATCTGGGGCTATAATATGCAAACATTAGATATGCTACATAAAGGGAACATGTGATTAACTCTCAATATTCATTATAGTCCAGAAAATGATTCTCCAAATACTGATAAGCCTATGTTGCAATTTCATTCTTTCTCTAATAATTGGCTTAGGAATAAGTGGATCTAAACAAGTTGAAATCAATGGGAAACTTCCTCTACCTCCATGGAAAAGAGAAACAACTTTTTCTCCAGCTAAACGCATGATGGGAATTATGTTCCACAAATACTGCTAGAGACCCTCTTGCAACCATGAGAGGAACCACATTGAAAATAATTAGCTAATACAAGGCAGAGCCAAACAATCTGAGAAGCAGGGATGGAACCCTGAGGTACCCTAGCCCAGAGCCCACACTATCTCTAAACTCTTTGTTATGTAAAATTTTAAATGTTCCGCTTGTTAAGCCACTTTGAATCTGCATCTCTTGAGGCAAGTTCATCCCAATGGATTCATCAAAGCAAAGGATTTTTATTTTGAAAGCAAAAAGGAGGTATTGTGGCAATTTAGAAAGGGGGGAGGAGGTTGAAGAGGAATACAACATTGTTTAACCTGAAAATGGGATCTTTCTATATGTCAGGCATTGTGTGTGTGCTTTATACATGTATAAAAAATATTATAAACAGATTTGGGTTTTATTCTCCGGCTGCAGTAGGTAGGTTGGATTTAACAATGTCTAAAGTAGAAGTAAAAGAACATAGAACATGTTTTACAAACTATGTATAGTGATGATTATGAAGGGAAAGATAGTCAAAACACTTGACAAGAATTGATAAGATTTGACAGCTAGTAGAATTTTATGGGTAAGAGAAATGGAAGATTCTAGAATAATCTACTTCTTAGAAATAGTTGACTTTGTCTAAGTGAGGATGGATTAAGCTGAATGTGAAACACTGGCTTATTGGCCCTGGTTTGGTCATGAACTTAACTTAGAGCAAATGTTACAGGGTAAAGTTACTCAAGTTTCCTAGTTACTCTGTGAATCAAGTGAGGGTCAACAATTGTAAATTGTAAATTAGAAGATTTCATGCCACAAAGAAAATGCGTTTTATCAAAATCTCAATGGAATCCCAGGGAAAGTAGATCCTGAAATATTTTTATCTAGCAGGTATAGTAAATAAAAATGAAATGCCTTTTTCTTATTTTACTTTAATTATGCAAACTTTGATCGAGAGTCTTCTTATATCATGTATTATAGTTAAATTTTTATTTCAAAGTGTATAAAAATATGTTCATATTTTTCAGTAATCTTAGTTTCCCAGCTTTCATTCCTCATGCAATTTTCCCTTAAACAGGAATTGTCCTTCCACAGGAATTTTCATTACTTTCAGTTAATGAAGTACAAAGAGTATACTTTCTTGGTATAATGTTTTTTCTCGTAAATTAGTTTCCATAGATTTATATTCTATACCTTTACATTGTACATATCACACATTATTACATATTGACTTTTATTTAGCATCAACAACACAGTGGCATTACTATTTTCCATCAGTATTTTCTATATAGGAATCTATTGATATTGCTTACTAGTGTTTTTGAAATTCAGTCCAGGATCTTGGGTTTATCACATTATTACAATTTTAAAGTTAGTACAATTTGAGTAACAGAGCTAAAATAAATGCAGCTGAAAGAATGTGCTTTAAAACCAAGTTACTTTTTAAAAATATTTTGAATTCTGTGTATTTCTATCTCCTCAAGAGCTATGAATCAGGGATTTCTCAAATTCACTAAACTAACATTTGGAATAGGCTTTAGTATGTTATTTTTACATTGTTACCCTTTATACTATTTCAGAAAACTCATTCATAAGCATAGCTTCAATGATCATTTGGCAACTACACCTTACTTTTATTCTTACTTCTAATACAAGCTCCAATTCATCTAATAAAAAACATCTATTCAATACGCAACCATTAGCTCAAATTCCATGTATTTAATATACAACTCACCACCTTCTTCTCTAGATGGGGTTCCTTTTTGAGGTGCCCTATTCTGTCAACTATAACATTGTCCTAGTTCCAAGGATGGATACTGTGGCCATCAATAACTACTTCTTTGATCCTAAAAGTTGACATCATCAGTTGACAATTCCTATCTAACTTGCTTTCCTAAACAATGCACAAGCATTCCCTCTAAATGAAATTCCAAACTCCCTTAAAATTTATGCAGCTTTATCTTTCTACAGAGCCTTTGCAGGTCATTCTGATATGTAAAGCCTTTTTTTTATTTTACATTCATAAATTACAAAAGGATATCTATCTATCTATCTATCCATCCATCCATCCATCCATCCATCCATCCTATCGCTCTATCTCTCTATATCTATATCTATATCTATATCTATATCATCTATATCTAATCCTTGGATTACTACAATCATAAATTACAAAAGGATATCTATCTATCTATCTATATATGTATACATATGTATATATACATATATATATCCTATCTATCTATCTGTCTGTCTGTCTGTCTGTCTGTCTGTCTCTATCTATCTATCTATCTATCTATCTATCTATCTATCTATCTATCTCCTTGGATTATTATTAACTAGCTACTTTCTGGGTATAAATCCTATCTTACTAAAAATACAGCAAATTTCCTCAGGACAAGAATGTGTGTATACTTTTAAAATATTACCTTTATAACTGAGCATTTCTTTGGAGTTATTTAGAATTTTGAGGTCTGACTTTACTTGAATTACTAGATTATTTACATTCTTCTAGCAAGCTAGATAAGTGTTTAGTAATTAAAACTTGAAATATTTTAGTACAGAATAAACAATTATTTACGTATAAAATATATTTAAAATAAAATGATGAGGTCCAATGGGAAAAGGTGTAGCAGAAGAAAATATCTATAACAATATTTTTTTAAACCCTCACTTATTTCAAACAAGAATCAATACAACCATATACTCGCAAATGTAAGAATCTGTGTATCCTTTCATGCCTATTGAAGCAAGCATTGATACCTGTTTTAAAATATATAGAAATACATTTTATTTAAAGGCATATTTGTTAACATTTTAGCCTGCGTTTTTCACTATAGAATCAAATTGTTAAAATTGACTTTATGGCTTTCATTTACACTAAACATAGTAGTACAATACACATACTGCATACATACATTATCTCTCAGATAAACCATTAATCCTTGTCTCTAAGAAATACATAAAATGGTTTTCATTTTATTTCAGTTAATAATTTTTGCTCAATATTGACATATTTTATTAAAAGTATAATTTACTTTTATGGCACATGGTTAATATTACTTCCAGGTTATATAATTGTCAAAATATGATGTTAAGAAAAGAACAATTGTGGACATCTGTAATAAACATATATTCCTAAAAACTCTAATATTATTTCAGTCTAACCTTGAATTTTGTAACTCCTTCTATGAATATGCCTGAAATAGAGAAAAAATTATTCTTACTGAGAAACACTTTAAATATCTTGTCTGCGTTCATACACATACCCACATACACATTTTTAAGAGTGAGTCTTGAAATATAAGATTTTAAATTAGGTACTTAAATTAGATACAATGATGAAAATACCAAGTGCATACATGTGAGTATATACGTAGCAAGTCAAGTAAGAATCATCATTTTAATTGATATTATTTTGATGATTTAAGGTAACTTACAGAGACAATATAGAAATAAAGGAGTGTGAAACTTTAATGATTGGCTAATAAGGTCCAAATACTGCACAAGTCCTTCACATGCTCAATCTTATCTAATCACAACTACGTACAATGTTCTATTTCCGTGAAGGAAACTGAGGCTCACAGGTTAAGCTACCTTCCCAAAGTCATTTGATAGTAAATAGTGGAGCAGAAATGCAATCCTTGCCTTGTCAAATTCTACAGCCCACGCAGAGCATGTACTTAAATGTCATACATGTTCAATTTTTCAATGAAAACTTGTCAAGCGACATCATGATAAGGTTAATTTTAAAAAATAAACAAGTGGTGCATATTCATATTCTTCATACCTCCTTTGGAAATGCTGAGCTGAGGGCAAATTTTATAGTGTAACTTTATTACACTCACCTTTGGATCCAAACCATATTTGACCCATTAAAACTGAAATATATGGCCTATTTTAGAACCACATATTCCCATCACAGTGTCAGGTATATATATTTTTAAGACCTTCTATTACTACAGCTGCAATGTGTCAAACATAATAAAATTTTTGAATGGCAACAAAATAAGTCAAGACAAAAAGAGAGATCCATTATTGACATTTATCAAATAAAATGTAAAATGATGTGTTTTTCTTCATCTAACATGCATTTTTATACCTATACAATCTTGAAACTTTTCTCCTCCTTATAACTGCAATTTTTGCCACAAACCTTTCAGCTACATGATCATTTTACAATAAAAATACATATCCACTAAAGATCATGGAACAAAAGTCTTCCTAGTATAGGAGGATAATTATTTTATGAGAAAATATTTAATTATATATGATTTCTTTGGCATTAATTAAAATGTTCTTTTATAGTATAAGAATATTGAAGCCTTAGTAGATGGTGGAACTTAGAAATAATGTAATAATTTATAGCCAACAGAAAATATTTTCTGTTCATTTTTTAAGTGTAAATTTTTAATAGTGCCTCAGTAGTATATATTTTGTAAGAAGACTTTTCTGGGCAGTTACTTTTAGTTAACCTTGGTTATACAGAATAAAAGAGCAATCTTTTAAAAATTTAAGGGGACAATAAAATAGTATTTCACGTATACATTTTTATAGGAAGCAGCTTAGTCTACTTTCTCAATCTTCAGATCAGTTCTTTAAAGATGTAAATATATATTAACTTAGACTACTTAAAAATTTGGCGTCAAATTATTAACAGTGAATTAATTTTATAATTGAACAAAATATGAAATAAATTTTGCTTATTTTTTTATCCAACTAGAAAGCATGCACGTTAAAAATTAGCATTTTTATAATAAAATGTGCATGCAGTAATAACAAAGGGGTAGAAGACACTCAATGTGGGATATTTATATTACAAGTGCTTCAGTAATTACACTTTCATTATCCCCAGATAAAATCCATTATATATACACTAATATAGGTAGTGCTCTGTGATTGTATACATGTGCCCTTGTATATGACCTTGGCTACTGTGGAAATATAACATGATTTATAGATCTGTGAGGGCCATACTACATTCCTTCTCTACATACCACAGAAGGAACTATCTTGCTTTGATTATCAGTTGTGGCTTGACTGAGTGTAGCTCTGATGAGATTTGGAGGGAAAGACATGATAAATAATGAACAATGCAATGGTAAATTTCTTGCTTTGTTCATCTGCATGTTTCAGGCTAAAGAACTATATTGGGTCTACAATCATAAACAAATTTTTAGAACTATTTTCTGATCAAAATAGAACCATGTCAATGTGATTTATAGATGATGTATTATAGAATTGTATACTTGAAACCTATGTAATTTTATTAATCATTGTCACCCCTATACATTTAATTTTTAAAAAGCAATAAAATACATATTGTTAATTAAAAAATAGAACCATGTCCAATTTTCATTCTATATGTTATACTCTAATAAAGAATTTTGGAAAATATGGAACTGTGCTACCATGTTTAAGGGATTTTCATCTAGATTTTGTGACTTCCTGTATTTTGAATATTATTTATATTTATAGCTTCTCCCTCCCCAGCTAAATAAAATATGTAACTATAAATGAGAGAGACCTCTTCAGATGCTTAATGAGAGTTTAAGATGGATAAAAAAAAATAATAGCAAACATCAATGCTGCTTTTTAATGTAGTATCAGGTTTGTTGGCTATCTGAGATTTAAATTTTGTCACATCCCATTAACAAATCCTTATTCATTTAACTTAGGACCTTATGGGTCATTCATAAGTTGCCCATAGCCTTTGTATCTGTCTTTACGTAATGGTAATTGAACTAAGTGAGCTCTAAACTCTCTTCCAGGTCTAAGACTTGTTTATAATTTTACATTTCAATGAATTTTCACCCTGGTTTAAACTCGGATGATGTCAAAGGTATTTTGACATTAAAGATGCCAATAATACTATCTAAGTGATATACTAGACAAAGAGGAGGGTGGAAAAGAGGGAAAGAAAGAAGGAGAGAGACGGGATAGGGAGAAAGACGATGTTTGTTGAAATGGATGTTAAACTGTATTTTCTTGTGCAATATATTCAATATCAAGTAAAGAAAGAAAACTTCTTTGGTTATGTGTTAGACATTTGAATGTGCTATTTTTGTGTTGTTAGTTAAATATAACATATTTCCAAAACTGGTATCCAATGGGAGAAAAGGTTAACAGTTTGAGCTCTGTAGTGTGTGTGAAAATCTGAAGATGCTGAAAATGTAAAATTGCGCTTTTACCAAGTAACAGCTCATGCTTCTTAGACAATAGAAGGTGTCATGTAACACTCTGAACTTTTACTTGTCATACCTTAATAGGAGAACACCTTCCACTGTTCTAAACCCCACTAAAGACTACACCTTGCCACTGGAAAAAAAAAAAAAAAAGTCCCTCAGTCAATCTCTACTTTCACAGATGGGAGAAGAATTGGTTTCAAATTTACTATAACTCAAACCATTAAGGACTATATTTATCCAAGACAACACCTTGGTTCATACTCCAGACACTGCCAGTGTGAACTCTCAGTCTTAGGTGTAATGCACTCCATATGCTTCACGTACTACATAGGCAGACAATTGAATCTTTCACATTTGAGTTAGTTCAGATTAGTTCCAAATTGGAGATAGCACAATAATACAGTTTTAGAGGAATGGATGCTATGCTATTTAAAAAGAGGAACAATAGGTGGTTTCTAAGACAGATACAGCAAAGATAATCAATGCATTTGACACAGCTACTACTTATTCAATAATTATGTGATGATTATGTCTAAACCTAATGGAACTATTTAACATGTAAAAAGTTTATTCTACCCACAAAAGATTTTTCTATATAATAGAGCATCTTTTAAATGTATAGAAATAACAATGTCATTTTGCTCATTACAAAAATGTTATACCTTCATTACATAAAATTATAGAACAACTTTCAAATATTTGAAGAAATAATACAAATACCTATTAATCTCACCAACCAGAGATAACATTAATTAAACTGTTCTCATTTTGAGTATATCTTTTGATATCACATGTATGTATACATGGCATATATAACGTACATAACATATATAACATACATAACAAAAGATGTGGTTGTATTTGGATCATTGTTTACAAATGTGTGTAACTTGCTTTTTTTCCTTAACATTATAGCAGAATTGATTTCCTGTATTCTTATTTATTTTAGGACATGAGTTTTAATAGTTGCTCTGTGTTTATCACAATGATTTACTGTAAAGCACTTAGTCAATTTTTATTATTTGATATATATTTTCAATGTAATAAATATCACTTCAGAGACTTGATTATACACAAACTTTTTGATCTATCTCATTATTTCCTTTGAATATATTGATTCATCTGGGATTAATGAATCAAAATTTAACATTTTACTTACTGCTAATTTAATTTTGGCAATATGTCTTAATTACACTCTTAACAGCAGTGTATAAGATTTATTATTTTCCTAAAATCTTGTCACCATAACCTATTTGTTTTTAAAATTCTGTCAGTTTGGTAAATGTAAAATGCTATCTTCATTAACTGGAATTTTCATTACAAGTAACTTTACGGTGGTTTCATATTTCTTGATCATATATATTTCTTCTTTGATAATTTAGCAATTTGTGTCCTTGACCCTCCTTTCCTTATCAGGCTATCTGTTTTCTTAGCACTGAATTATATACATATTAGATCCGTTTTAGATTCTATTTAGTAACATTGTGCTGTTCAGACCTTACAGAGATGTCCTTTGCATAGCTATTTTTTTTCTAATTTTGAGTCTTGATAAATACAGGATTATTATATTAAAATTTTCACCATTGAAAGTATTTCTACACTTAGTTTATGGCAATCTAACTTTATGTTTAAAAAAATTTAAAAATCTGAAGGACTGCATGACTAGACACTTGAAGACAGAAATAAAGGAAAATAATGTGGCTCAAATATTTGCTTCAGGAGTATGCTTATCAAATGAATTAACAGACCAAGAAAACAGAGGTATGGCATTTCAGGGGCCATTTTACTGTATGGATTGTACATATTAGAGACATCAGTGGTTTTCAGGTTGTGTCCCTAGATTTTTGTTTGTTTCTTTGTAAGTGCCACACACAAACCTGTGTTCGGTGCGGAGAAGGGAAAACACTAAACAAGTGGTACAAGGTCCCTTTTACCTGCTTCATCAAAACTGCTCTGCTGTTCACCGCCACTTCATATAGTTAGGGCCTATAATGAACTTCCTTTGAGAAAACAAGGGTTCTTCGGATTATTAAGGTTTGGAAACTACTGCTTTAGAATGTTTCATATATTAATGTTCAATTACCTTTTTACCTCAGATTTTACTGTAAATCACTACTAAACTTTTCTGAAACTAGAAAGAGATTCAGTTCTAAAATAATGTAGATTTTAATCAACTCTATAAGATATAAGATTCATATGTATCTACTACAGCTCTGTCAGATTCTTCAGGTATAGATGATATAGTGATGTCTGGACCTTACCTATGTAATAATTAGTTTACTTTTAGCATAATTTATATATACTCAGTATATGAATTAAGCATAAGTTATGTACATAGAGCTTAAATCTTAAATTCTACGATGTTATTTGTTTAAAGAATATTTTGTTTCATTGTTAATATGTCTAATTGTTTGTAGTTGAGAGAGTTATATATTTCAACAGAATTGAGGGTAGGATTAATCCAGTTGTTATTATCCCACTAAACATCCGTTGTTAAAGCAATGTTCATTACTAGAGCATGGTGCTAATAACACCTAGGTTGCCGGTTCGATTCCTACGTGGGCCACTGTTATATCAATTGCTTACATGACGTTATATAAATGAACATGTTTATTTAGAGATGAGGAAACCTAGACACAAAAAAGTTAATTAACCTTGTGGCGATCAGAGTGCTAGTAAGTGACAAAAACAAGATACAACCTAAGGTTTCATCTCCAGAGTCAATGCTTTGAAACATTACAGAATGGACAGAATTGGTTGAAAATAAAATACAGTATGTGACAGAGAACAAACCTAAGTTACACACAGAGATTGGTGTCCCAACATAACAGCAGACACTTGAAGGCAAACTTCCCAAAGAATTTGAACCACTGTCATTACATATGGACAAAACAGTTGTTCTAATTCCAATGAAAATTAGGAATAAACCTCTGCTCTAGAGCAAAAACCAAAGCAAAACATACAAACAAAACAGAGCAAAACCGAAGCTAGGCTGAGCATCTTATCACTGAAATTTTCTTTGCAAATAATGTTGCAGTTACACTTTCCTGCTGTGATATAGCTGCTCTGGGGGAACTGCGTCTAATGATAAAGTAAAACTTGCAGATTCAGTGCCCTGTTGAGTATATTTATTGAGTTTACTCTATGCCAGACACTGTGCTAGAAAACACTGACATAATACATCAGAAGGACTCAAGGAATATATCGTTTAGTGGTGGGAATTGGGCCTCTGGGGAACAAATTTGAAGTTTGCCAAAGCCTGCCATGGCAGAAACGTTTACTGTTCCCCAAATAGCCATGCACTCCACAATATTTTCCAGTCCCCTTGTGGGTATATTGGGCTTTGTTCTGGTCTACCAGCTCTGAGTAGAAATGGCATGTATGACCTCTGCATCAAAGTACGAAGACCAAGAATGTGACCCCCCCACCTCTGTTTTCCCCTGCTGTGGTACTTCGGGGAAACCTGTTGAGATGACTAAGTCACAAGACCAGTTGCTGCCTGGAGAGACAATTATCTTGTATCAGAATTTGCAGGCCTGAGAACTAAACTTTTGCTAAGGCAATGTGACATCAAGGTTATTAATTCATTGTGACAGCATTGTCTGGTCCATCATGAATATTACATATGGTTCTTCTTTCTCCACAAGGCTGTTGCTAAATGAACTCTTTCAAGCATATCAACAGTTAATGAACGGCGATGTTCCTGATACACAGAGGAGTAACCAAATGTCTTCAAATAGGATATTTTGCCACTCCAGGAATTTCCTGTGTTTCCTTGAGCTCTTGTTCTGGAGGATTCCAGGTGTGGTACCACATTGTGAAGCTCCTAACCACGAGGTCAAGAGGATCAACTTACAGAGATATTTCAGGTCCTACATCATTTTGACAGATATATATGTAATTCGGTACCTATTTGTGCAGGGAGGAATAAAAGAGAAAAAGTTAAATGACATCCTCTAGATCAGTGCTGTCCCAGAGAAATGTAATGCAAGCCACGTATGTAATTTTAAATGTTCTAGTAGCTACATTAAAAAGGAAAAAAAAAAGGAAGAAAAATAAAACTAAATTTAAGATCGTTCATTTAGCTCAATGTACCCAACAATGATCATTTTGACTTGTAACCAAATAAAAGCCTATCAATTCCACATGAAATCTTAGAAATCTGATGTGCGTTTTAATCTTAAAGCACACCTTAATTTGGACTAGCCACACTTCAAATACTCATGTAGCCACATGAGGCTGCATTTGACAGTGCAGCTCTAGATGTAACAAATGTATTTTACATTTATTGAACTTATGTTAGGCATTGTGTTAGGCACATTTCCAACACTGTTGAATTTATGCCTTATAATATTTTTTTTTGCATTAACAAATAAATGCACTCAGGATTAGACAGTGACAGAGCCAAGATTCAGACCTATTCTCCCTCCTGCCTCTCGAGATCTAGGCAAATGGAGTACCATAGGGAGTGCTCTGTAATCCAAGCAAGAAGGGTGAGGCCCCCAAATAAAGTAACACTATTGATCATGGAGAGAAGAATGGAGTTAATGAATATTAAAGAGGCATAACTGGGACTACTCTACTTGATAATTGATTGCATATGGGGGTGGGGAATAAGGAAGGAAGTGCTGGTTGAGGGGGGACTTCTACTTCTGGCTAGAACAACTCAGTGGGCAATGATGGTGTTTAGAGAAAGACATGGGACTTGTTAACCTGAAGTTGGGATTTAGCAATTTTTGATCACCAGAATAGCTTGTACACTGCAAGGAACCTAACTCAGTTTGTTTGTTTGTTTGTTTGTTTGTTTTAGCCATGACTATGTTATATTTGGTAATAAATTCCAGATGATAATGATTTAACACCTGCTAATCCCTTACAAAAAATGACTTCTACATCACAGAACTACACATGGATTGGAAAATCTTTAATATTACCAACAGCTAGTTCAACAACCTCAGATTTATAATGTGAAACATTTACAAGCTTCTATGTGCTTCTTTATATCTTTTTTAAAGATACTCATTCAGCTTTGTCACCATACACGCAACAGTAAAGATTTTTGCACAGTGTCATAATTGTGTGCTTATCTTTGGCCCTATAAGAACAATTCTAAGTGATGCCACCTGTGCCTGACCCATCTGCATTGTCAGGGTCTATCAGATGATGGGATGTCATATACTTTGGAAAAATCGGATCTTAAAAATCCAAAGAGACTCAGCTTTTTACTCTGATCAAATCACATTATTAACTGCACAGTGTTAGGATACAAGGTTTGACTAAAAATAAAACTTGGAGGAATCTCAGTATCTCATAAGCTCCTGACAGGTACAATTAGTCCACAGATGATAACTGCTATGAAGAAAAAAAAGGTACAATTGCCGTGGAAAGTCATAATTGTGATATTTTTATTTCTCTATATTTACTATATATGAGGGAAATAGTCTTAACGTTCTTTGCAATAAGTAGAGGTGTTACAGCATCTGTTTATGGGTCAAACCTATTTAAATTTGCTTTGAGTATGTCTTCATAGGAATATTAACCTCATGCAACCAGCACACATAGTGATATTTAATAAGTTACTTGCAGAAATGCTGCAGCAGATCACTACAGATGCTCTAGATTAGAGGAAAAATACTGTCAAGATTCCCATTACTCATGCAGCTCACTTACAAGATCAGTAGTAAGTTTTACTGTTTTTTATCATAACATATTCCAAGATTGTTTTGACTTGTTTCAATCATGGCTTTGTTTTCCTATCCATTAGTTATTTCTGCCCTTAAGAATTGGTTGTTAGAAACATCAAATTATACCAAGGTGGTTCCAGCAACTCTGAAGTTGTAAGGCATGGGTCATGCAAAATGAATATGCCAAGTAGGGGAAAAGAATCTTCGGTAGCCCCTCTAAGTCTTGAGGAGGTTTCATTGTAGTATTTACACACTCTTAGGTAGTATAGAGAAAGCTTTACTTTGATCGCAGGGCAAATTGTTGGTGAAAACGACTGTTAGTTGATGGTATGAGGAACTGTCTTATCCTGGGCCCTTGGGCTCAGAGCTAGTATTCCTTCTGAGATCTGGTTAGTGTTTGATTCTACGTGGATTCCCTTGTGACTTGAAGTGCTCTAAGATGCAGTTGACTTTTTTTTTTTTCTCAGCCACTGAAAACTGTTGAAAATTGACTTATTCCCTTCCCATATACTATTATCCCCACTTAGCAGACATCATCCTCTAAAAATAAGTAAAAGTTAGAAAAACAATTGACTACAATGAGTTTCAGGTTACAGATCTGTAAGATGAGAAGGCAATGGCTGTTCAGATGTTCAGTAGCTTGCGCATGTCCAAAGCATTGACTGCATGCACATTTACCTAAGTTTCACATTATGCACGTGTGATTACTTGAAACTGTCTCAGAAAAACATTATTTTGTTACTATTACTTTCTCAAAAATATATATGCCATATATGTGTTTAAAAGTAAAATTTTCTGATTATCATTATTTTTTTTAATTCCAGTTAAACTAAAACATGCACCTGGGAACTTTTTACCATTATCATAAGTGTATGTGGCTTTGAATTAGATATCTGTATTATCCAATATATAACGATTTTCTATATATTTAAGCTTATCTTATTTCTCTGCCTTTTAACCTGCTAAACACCTTCTGGTTTTCCCTTGGCCTATTCTGACCGCCTAGCATCCTTCTAATTTCTTAGGTCAACTGAGACATGAGCAGAAAGTTATCATTTAATCATTTTCATCCTTGTTTTGATCCATTTCCATATGGCTGTTGCCTTGTATAAAAATACTCCATATCACTTCTCAAACCTTTTACAAATCTGAACTGAATCAAGGTACTGATATAAAACTCTTAAAAATAATTTGTTACAAGAGATCTTGTACTGAGCCTTAACGTTGCATTTTGTTTGGTACATAAACATTCCTTTATTCCTATAAACAAAAATGTTCACATGAAAGGCAGCTGGTGTTTTTCTGCTGAGTCTTTAGTCATATACAATTAGAGTGTGCAACTCAACGTTAGGAAGGAGCTACACCAACACAGCTAAAACCCAGAGGTTTTCAGTGATTCAAATTTTAAACCCAGGCTCAAAATAAAAGAACTACTTAAGAAAAATTGATGAAGCATGAAAAATAAAAACACGTAAGAATAATCTTCCATAGTGCCAAAATTACATTAGTTATATTAAACTCTTCAATTTAGAAAACTTAAAACATAAGACTAAGGTTTTACCTATAATTCCAGTCTTTAGTTTCGATAGAATTTTTGTTCTCAGAAATGTATGAACTTGTTATATATTCAATCCACTTAAAAGTATAGCATTTTTTTTTACGACATGGTAGCAATAAATGGTTTATTTTTTTAAATTATGGATAGAAATTTAGTGCTAATGAGTTTCATGGTATAGAATATATAACATAACATATAGTATTTCATTATAGAACTATCTTGCATTAGTGTACCTGTATATCTCATAGTTAGGTATGTAAAGGAGTCAATTTTCAACTGTAAAAAATTTCAATGCATACATTTATTAATGAAAATAACATACAAAGTGAGTGCAAATGAAAATGTAGGAATTACTCCCCATGTACATCAATATAAGAAAATTTTCTTCAATAATTGGATGCAAAACAGGTGAACAAAAGGAAGTTCAATCAGAAGTTTTTAAATTTAAAATGTAGTCAACATCTTCCTAATTTTAACATTCCCCCTACACACACATAATTCGAATTTCATAAAATGTATGTGAAAAGCAAGTGGAATTATGGAAAAACGCACGTATTTTGAATTTTTAATTAAATTAGTCATAATCTATATTTCATTCCAGTTTTCTGAAAATTATTTCCTACATGATACTTGAATTGAATTGAAGAAAATCACCAATTTCTGAAGAAATCGTGTATCTACAAGTAGGAAGAGATAGAATTATAAAAATAAAGTATGTTAGATATTATTTTACACTTTCAGAAGTCATGTTTAAGTATTCATTTCTTGTAGCATATATAGAAACACAACAATTTTTTTGTGAAAACAACAATTAGTGTTATGTAAAAATAGTGTTATTTAAAATTCAGAAAAGTATATAGAATCACTAACTAACCTACATTAGCCATAGCAAAATTGTTCTTCAAATTTTATAATGCATAATTCATGGAGAAAGGCAATTTCCTAGTTTTAAAAAGAGGAGTGTATCATAAATCACATAAATTATTGGGTACTTAGCATCTATTAATATTTTCAAAATTCTTTATTTCATAAAAACCAGTTGAAGTGCATGTTATTTCTTCGAGAAATATAGCAGAAATAATATTTTTATCCTCAACAAAACCTTCAGAGACAAATTCCAGCTTCAATTTAATTTTCCATACTTAAATTTATATATTATGACTGTATTTTATCTAGGCGAATTTAGCAGGTAAAATGCAAAGTAAAGTTTATAATATCTGTAGCTAATGATCATATTTAATTTTAAATATTTTATTACCATCATACCTCATGTCAAATGAACAGAAGAATGGCAACTCAAAAGAACCATGATTCTTAAAATAAAATTTAAACAAATTTTTCACATTGCTTAAGTTCTATTCCACTTCAAGTAATTTTAATTAAAAAATATCTTTGCATTACTATTGCATATCACTTCATTCAAACAGAAGAAATGATAGGTATGTGTGTTTATCAAATTTAAAGAGCACGTGTTTAAAGTAATTTTGATTATGTTTCTTACAAAAGATGAGCAACTTACATATTTCATATATTCAACCTCTTGTTATAATGTGCTGCTTGATACCAAACCTTGCATAAAATACTGTTATTAATAGAATATTTTTCAGGAAAATTCAAGTATATTTTACATATATGATAAATACTATATTATATATAGTTTAAAATTAATGCTATGTAAATTCTATAATAAATTTTGTGATTTTTTACCATTGTTCATGATATAGGTGAAAAAGCAACTTTCAACATCAGATTTTGTTGATGTGGACCCTATTATAGGAAATGCTAGGGATTTTCCCTGTTATTATATTTTTCAAAAAATTATGGTATAGAAAATAAAATCAGTGTTTTATTGTATTCCAAAAATCCTAAGCAATGAAAATTTTGGGGAAAAAAAAAAACTTATGAGGTGATTAATATATACTTGGAAATTCAGAGGAAAAAAAGTCATATTAATTTTGGAGTGTATCAAGAACTCTTTTTTACTCCTTTCTCCTTTGAATCACATTTTTTTTCTCTTCCAAATAACATTTTCCTTATACTGTGCTTTTTATTAGAAATATGGACTCCATAATTTCACTGATATTATAAATTTTGGGTCTTCAATTAGAAAGACTATTCCTGCTAGCTTTGTTTTAATGTGTGCCTTTCACAGAGACTCTTCCCCTTCTAACCTTTTCTAATTTTTTTTTTCTCTTCCATACTTCTAGCCCCACAGTTCCAGAGGCTGACTGACTAAGGCATGCTGTACAGAAATTTCTGGACATGTTGTTAACATCTGACACAGTGAGTGAGAAAAAAGCCAGCAAAGTCACCAGGCAGGTTCACGAAAAAGAGGCAGCTTCTGGAGATGAAAAGTTTGTGTGTTTTTGCTAGTTGCTAGTTACCTGCAACACACTGGGTACATTCAAATCCATTCACTTCTCAATTGCTTGCTTTCTCTAAACCACTATAATGCAAACCAAAAGGACCTTTATGGGTGTTTTTTATTGATGTCTGCAGATCAAGTGTATCTTTAGTCTTGCCTGACATTTTCCACAATGCTTTTAGTAGACAGCACTGTATTATGTAAATATTTCTGGTTACTGTTTATGGAGGTGGTTGCCTAAATTTCTCTTTGGATAAAGCCTTTAATGCTTTCACCCAAAATCCATGGAGGAGCCATCCGAGTTTGGGAAGTTTAGTGTTGCCCTTTGTACTTCAACTTTTAATATCAGGGCACATATTGAAACCATAAACACAATGAAAATTCAAAAAATATTCCGACAATATTAGAAGAATATACCCCCTCCTTTTTTATCCTTAAAGAGCCAAGGGCATGGGGAGTGGCAGGAAGAAACATTCTTAAGATCTAAGCTCTGGACGCCATCCTGTGAGTGCTTAAAACCCTTAGAAACGTGCAACCTGAAGAACACCCCCTTTCGAAGTCTAAAACAATATTAGATTCCCAAAATATCGGCAAAGAAAGTCTTACCGTCAAATGCTTGCAGCAGGTTCCAGCTCAGACCCAGACTGAAAAGCTGAGCAGCTGGTGAACAAAAGTTTTAGCTTTTTTTTTTTTTTTTTTTTTTTAACGAAGTCTGCAAAACTAATTTCCCTCAAAATAGGGCTCAATTTCCGTTAAAGAAAGCAGCACTTACAAATCTCAGAATTCCTGATCACCCCCTCCCTATCCCACCTCTAAGCAATGGAAAACAATTCGAACTTTCACACGGATGTAAAGGTTTATTGCGAAGCCACTATTCTACAGTACGACTTAAAAAAGAAAAGGGAGATAGACTGAAAGCCTGAGGGACTGGGCGAGGGAAAAGGTTCTGCCTTGGGAACACTTCTCAAAGATTAATCAATACTTTTGCCCTAATTCAAAACAGATGGCCGGCCTAGTTTGCTGTCCCCATTAATCCCATTAACAACTTCAAAGACCTGGTCCCCATCCTCTGGACACCAGAGACAATGAAAATAAGGAGGCGACGCTGCTGGTGGCACATTCACATTCCGGGTCCTGGGCGGGATAGGTGAGCACGGATATTCTCCTGATGCGACCTGTCCCAGGCAGGACTCGACTGTTCCTGCAGCTCATTACCGGGGCTTGCTTGCCTCGTGGAAAGGACTTTGCCCCCAGCAGACAATGTCGCCTCTCAAGTGGCAGAATCAAAGTCCAGCTGTCGCTCGCACTAATTCATTGGTGGCAAGTTTTCTAACTCATTTTCTATGATGCAAGATTAACCAGGTAGATATAAAACTCCCAATTTACCGAATTTAGGGGAGGCGGGGGCTATCAAAATGTAATATTCCTCAGTAAATGGAACCACGACCAGAGCGGGAGAGGGGCAAAGGGGTGCTATTAGCTGATTTATTTTTGACCGGAGAGGGTGGCTTTCTGGAGGTAAATGAGGGGACATGGGCTGGCTCCGAAGGGGAAAGACTGGAACTGTGCGTGCAATATACACATCTCATGTGACCGGGAGGAAATCGCTTTGGAATATTCCTGACCCAGGAACAGTTCTTAGTGGACACGTGACTAGGAAATTCACCGGGACAAGGAAAGCAGGGGACAAGGCATTTGAGGTAAGCAGGGGAGAAGAGACCCCACCTGGCACCGCAGGTTACAATGCCAGAGCCGGGACATCTGCAGCTGTCCTGCCCGGTGCTACCTACCCCCCAATCCCCGCCGCCAATAGATCTCTCCTTTCGGCATTCAGAATGGCTATTTCCCGCCCGCCCGGCACTTCGGATCTGGTGTCCGAACCCATTATCAACGCACCCACAAACACCACCTGCCAAAAGTTAGGCGCGCCACTGCGCCCAGGGCACGAGGAGACGCGAAGCCAAACTAGCTTTCTTTCGTGCTCCTCAAGAGCTAGACGTAACCCTATCTTTCCCGCAGGTGACAGTGTCCAAGTGGCACTGACAAGACACCTTTACTGAGAGAGGTGAGCGGGCTGGGCACCGGGTGTGGCGCTGTGGCTGGCGTGCACCTCCGCGCGCCTCTGCCGCCCGCGCGGGGAGAGGGGAGCCGCTGCCCTCCGCGGTTCGGGGTTGGGCGCCCGGCGCGCCGCTTGCACGCCTGGCGGCCGACAGGGGCGGGCGGGCGTGGACTGGCTGAGCGAGTCCAGCGGGTTAGGAAGTGGAACTGGGAGCGCGTGGCTCAGACTGAGCGGGAGTTTTGGAGGGAGTTTGCATGTGGTCAGCGCTGGGCTCCTAAGCCAGCCCCCAGCTCACATTACACTCTATTTATAACCTCTCAGAGCCGTTTCCCCCTGAAAGCAGTTCTCTGGGACCACCTTCTTTTGGCTTCAACCTCTCCTACTCTTGACATCTGAGTAGCTCAGAGGGAAGCTCCTTCAGGTCAGAGTGTTTATATGTAAAGGAGACTGGCCACTAGGGCTCAGGACCGGGATTATCAGAGCTCTGCAGAAACGCGGGCGGCTATTGCTTTGGGAGGGGGAAAAGTCACACGGTGTCCAGTGAAAAGTGACAGAAGGTGGTGGCGTTTGGAACCGTCGTGAAGTCTTCTGCCTGGAACCCGAGACTTGCATGCTATGGAACACCCGCTCTTTGGCTGCCTGCGCAGCCCTCACGCCACCGCGCAAGGCTTGCACCCGTTCTCCCAGTCCTCTCTCGCCCTCCATGGAAGATCTGACCATATGTCCTATCCCGAGCTGTCCACTTCTTCCTCGTCTTGCATAATCGCGGGATACCCCAACGAGGAGGGCATGTTCGCCAGCCAGCATCACAGGGGCCACCACCACCACCATCACCACCATCACCACCACCACCAGCAGCAGCAGCATCAAGCTCTGCAAACCAACTGGCACCTCCCGCAGATGTCCTCGCCCCCGAGCGCGGCTCGGCACAGTCTCTGCCTCCAGCCGGACTCGGGAGGGCCCCCGGAGATGGGGAGCAGCCCGCCAGTCCTGTGTTCCAATTCTTCCAGCTTGGGCTCCAGCACCCCGACCGGGGCCGCGTGCGCGCCGGGGGACTACGGCCGCCAGGCGCTGTCACCCGCGGAGGCGGAGAAGAGAAGTGGCGGCAAGAGGAAAAGCGATAGCTCAGGTAAGGGCGCGACGGGCACCTTGGGCGAAAGGGGCGGAGAGATGTCCAGGAAGATTCCCTCTCAATAGTGAGGCAGCAGGAAAGATGGTACAGGTCTTGCCCTTTCTGGCTCCCCGCCGCTAAATTCCGTGAGGCTGCTTTGGTCCTGTTATTTGGGGACACGTGTTTCTCCGAGCGCAACACTGTAGCCAACAGCACTAAACTCTCCAAGGTTCAAAGTGGTTTACCAGAGTATTGAGAAAAGAAAAAAAAAAAAAAAGGACAAGTGACAGTATGTGAAATCGATTGAGAAGCGTGACTTTCCCTCTGAGCGATAGTGAGAGGGGTGCAGCCTGGGATGCAGCGTCCGCTGAGCGTGCGTGCGGGTGCCGCTCCTTGACTTTTTCCCTTGCAAATTCCCGACTCTGAGTGGCT
Organism: Rhinolophus sinicus; assembly: GCF_057876585.1. Lineage (NCBI taxonomy): Eukaryota > Metazoa > Chordata > Mammalia > Chiroptera > Rhinolophidae > Rhinolophus > Rhinolophus sinicus. Next base: position 23,194,788 of record NC_142504.1, read on the forward strand.
CGATTTTTCCCATCGTTAACCGGATTTCCAAATTATTGCACAATATTTGGAACTTGCAATGGAACTTGGCAGAGAGTATGAGAAAAAAAAAAAGTTTATTTATTTATTTATTTTTTATTTCTGATTTCAGAGTACTTTAAATAGCACCTATTCCAAATGGTAAAAATTTCCCTTTCTTGGGGAAGAAGACCTAATGTAGGATTTTAAAGAACGTATCAGAGTATTGTAAATAAAGCCATGCTCAGACTCTTGAGGAAAGACGAGTCTTAATAGTAATTGTATTGGTGTGGTACTAATCTTAAGAGAGAATCTGAATTTCAAAGGTGGAAAGTGATATTCTCTTCCAATTGAGAATTATCGGAGACAAGTCCTGGGAAACAAACAGCAACCCCAATAGTGCAGGTTCGCTGCATCTCTGAGGCTGGTTTTCAAGGTTGCGCGCAGGAGGCGCTCATCAACGTGGGGATCAATTGAATAGCCACGTAAAAGGGGAACCTTGCTGAACGCGGATGCTTGAAGGCACAGTCGCTAAGGAAACTGTAGCAATCCAGAGAAACTAAAGTTTTCCAGGCTACTTCCGACAAGCCCTTACCTAGGTGTATCATTATGAAATTGTCAAAAGATGCTTTACAATTAAGGGGGTTCTGAGTTTTCTTCTGCAGCTATAGCGCAACCTGAGTTCCGTCTTTTTGGAAGGTGTCATTTGTTTAATCTAGTATTTACATAGTTTTCTACCTTTGCGGAATTGATTTAACAGTCCTAGAAGGTAATTCCAGATATTGGTTTGAAGGATTGACGACATGTTGATGCTTTTTAATTCTTTAGGTACGATTCCTCATTAAATGGCAATGATTGAGCCGCACATTTCAGGTTCCTTTGCAGCAATGCTATCAGTTGTTCCTCAGCGTTAGTTATGGGAAATCTAACTTTTACTTTCCAAGGTCAAGGGTGAACTTTTAATGCTTGACTCGCAAATTAGCTTATATCTAAGAAAGTTACCAGCAGTATCACTCATATTTAATGGTTTTTACTAACCATAAGTAAAACTCTTAAGACAAAGTTGAAAGGTTAATCATAGCAAGCAATTTTCCTTCTTTATTAGAAAATAAGTCAATTTTAGAACGCAGTGATCCTTTCATAGACTCAGAATTTGATATCAATGAAACTGTTTTTGGAAAAAGATCCGAGTTCGGATTGGTCAGTGCACTTTTGCAATTATCAAGAAGCTCTTACTGTTCATTTTACTTTCTGCAATGAGAAATCTGTGTGATGGATTGTTCCTTCTGCGTCCT